>NC_068576.1:18548812-19814169 GCF_025698545.1 Gossypium raimondii
GGCTTCTCCACATGTTCCACGAATCAGATCAGTTCAAGTGGATCGAATAAGCCCCATTTCATCAATTGACATTGGAGGCTTTTTGCAAATTTGTCATGAGCTTTAATCTGTGGCCCGTGACACTTGCTCGTTAAACAGATCCTTGACAAGCAACTCATCCAGACCATAGACAAGTGAAGACTCAACAAAAAAAGTTCAAATCATCAACAAGCCAAGGATCTTAAAATACCATAATTGTTTGACCGACCCTTACCCACCATTGAACTCTATTGATTAAAAGTTGCTTGGCCTCAAAGATACTTTTCCAACAGTAACTCAAATTACACCCTTTCATCGTATCAATAAAATTTCCTTAAGGAAAATAATGAGCTTTAAGAATCTTACTCGACAATGAATCTGATTGTGTAAGCAGACGCAACCCTTGCTTACATAACATGGCAAAATTAAAACAAGGAAGCAGTTGAAATCCCATATCATTCAATTATTTAGGAACACACTGCTTGTCCAACCTTACTTAATGAATCTTCCTATTAGCGCCTTTTGAACCCTACCAATGAGAGTTTATCATAATCTCCAACTCATTACATAACTCTAAAGGCAATAAAAACACACTCATTATATATGTGGGCCATGTTTGGGTAATCATCTTTATAATTATCTCATGTTCTGCTTTACTAAGAAATTTACTCTTCCAATTGTCAAGCCACTTCTGAAGTCGGTCCCTAATAAAAGAAAAGATACTCCTCTAGTTTTTCCCTACTTACGAAGGCAATCCAAGGTAACGACCGTAATCAAGAGAGGAAGAAATACCTAAATAAGATTTAATAAATAACCACACTATTTGTATCATGTGTGAACAAGATACTCAATTTTTAATAATTGATAGTTTGCCCTGAAGTTTTCTCATAGTCGGTTAGAAGAGATTAACCTTCAAACTTTCTTTGCACACTGCAATACCATGAATATCGCTAGATGCTTCTACTTGTTGAAACAAACTAGAGAGCCTTTCAGCGCAGATAATAAATAGATATGGCAAAAGTGAATCACCCTATTTTAATGCGTACTAAGGCCAAAAAGGATCAAGCAGATTCCCATTAAAAGAAACCTTATACCAAATCGTTATCACACATAACATTAATAAATCAATCCAACGATGAGCAAACCCCAACTTAGTAAGCATAAACTATAGAAAACTCCAATATATATGATCATGCTCTTTACTAATATCAACCTTAAACGCCGCCTCTCCCGCTTCCCATGTCTTTTACCCTTCATAGAATGGATTATCTCAAAAGCAACCAAAACATTATCAATTATAAGATGTCCCGGAACAAAAGCATATTATCTAAAATATTTTATCTTCAACAAAAAAACTTTTAATCTATTCACTAGGACCTTAGCAACAATCTTATAAAGCACATTGCACAAAGCTATAGGTATCAAGTCCTTCATTGCAATTGTGTTACAAACTTTAGGAATAAATACCAAGATAGTATCATTCAATTTATCAGGAAAGTCATTATTATTCAACCATTGTTGACAATGTCGAACTACATCCCCCCATCAAGAACTAACACTTCTGAAAGAAAGACAAGTTAAAACCATCAGAACCTAATGCTTTATTAGGGTAAAAGTTTTTCTAGTTTTTTTTTAAATTATTGTATAGCCCATTTTTTAGTGGTACAAAAAATGACAATTTCAGAACCCTATTTTTCAATGATCGAGCCAATAAATGTTATTTATTAATATTTATGAGTTCACTATAGTGTTATATTGATTTTTGGTTTGGTAATTTTATTGAATGACTAGTAATTAAAGTACAAGGATTAAATCGTAAAAATTGTAAAAGTTAATTGCTATAGATTTTAATTTGTTAAAAGGCTTGAATAGTAATTAGTTAAGGTTTAAATGGAAAATTTACCCTTTATTTAAACATGGTGATTGATTTTGTTTGGTTTAAAGGAAAAATTTGTTAAAATAAGGTTCAATTAATATTAAAAATATCTTAAAACATAAGAAAGAAAATGTCATATTCATTCTTTTTTTTCATTGTTCCACCGTCCATTTCTTACAAGAGAGGAAAGAAGCCATTTTTGTAGCTCGAGCTCTCATCCTTCAATGTAAGTGTTTTTGAAGCCGTTTTTTGTAAGTTTTATGTTTTAGATCCTAGAAGCTTGATTTAGCTAACTCGGGTACTATTTCAAAAAAAATTTTAATGTTTATAAAATTTTTCATTCATGAATTTTGAAGCTTATAGTGTTTTAATGTAAACTTTTAAGCTCATAAATGAAAAAGAGACTAATTTGTAAAGTTTCAATGCTAGTTTTGCACATAGGGACAAAAATGAATAATTTGTGAAACTGTCACAATTTTTGGAAAAAATAGTGTAACACCCCAAAACTCGCCCAGAAGTTTCGACCGAATTCTGGAGGTTACATTGGCCACAGGAATAACCCAAACAAAACACCGTTCAAAATTTCTTATTTTCTTTCGAAAACCATCAACTTTATCACGTGTTTAACTAAATTAAAAATTAATCTTATCTTTCGTTAACCAAACATTTGTTTTATAATTTCCTAACTTAATTTAAAATCGAATTCACAATTGTATATGAAATCATTTAAGAGATTTGTAAACCGAAGTCTCAAAAAAATATACGTAACTGTAATAAAATTTATTGCTTAACTTTCAACCAGAAAACCATAAGTCTTTACTTAAAAACCATGTGATTATTAAATAAAGTAGTCAATCGGTTAGCTACAACTATGCGCAAACTCACCATTTTAATTCAAAACCAAAACCCAAAACTTTACGAGACCAAAACTCGAAACCCATACCACAGTTCATATAACTTAATTACAACCCGACTGAAAATAATTTATTGAAACTTATGAAAGTCTTTATAGAACCAAACCAAAACATGTCACTCTGAGACCCCCGGCTTGTCGAGTCCAAAACCTAATCACGTGGGTTACATGAAAGGGTAAAAACCAAACGGGTGAGCTACAAAGCTCAATGTAACCAAAGCAGTAACCATAGTGGCTCAAACATACCATAGCCAAGATCAAAACATAATAAGATATTACATTAGAGTAGAGCATAGACATGCTTTAACATTAAAAAAAATGCAAATCTTATTCTAATGCAAAATGACACAAGACCCTACCTATCTAGTCACTACACACCAACTCCATCATCCATCACATGCCATTAAGGGTATACTAGACCCTTTCTAACCTCTACAGACCATTACTTAGGTTATGGTGGACCCATCCAACCAAATCACACCTTAAAGTGGTCATTTGACAAGGATACACAGTTGTGTAGCTGAGGGACACGCCCATGTGGCAGAAATACACAACCGTGTGACTGAAAGACACACTCGTATGGTTGAGGTACACGGCCGTGTGACCAGGCCGTGTAACTCATTGACTGCATCTGACAAAATTCACAATTATGAAGCAGGGGAGACACAACCGTGTCTTAAGTCATGTAAAATCTCCTTAGGCTATGTGCGATCGATAAAATCCGTAATAAAGGTCACACGATTGTGTGGCCAGTTCATGTGGCCCATCCCAGGCCATGTAACAAGGAAATTAACCTGATTTTTAAAGCAATAAGCAGTCGTGTGGACCGCCCATGTGTGGCACACGCCTGTCTGGTTGCCCGTGTGGTTAAAAAACCACCCTAAATGCAGCTACAAATCCGAAAAAATAACACCAAAATCACCCTTAATTACTAGTGATTGAGAAACACACCTGAAAACGTGATTTTGAAGCCCTAACAATCGACTGCTTCCTTTCTAATAAAAGAATTCAAACCTTAATTTCACAAATACACCACAACCTATGAGAAAACTCAATCATAATGGAATGAAATAAAAAGAAAACAATCAAAGTAGACAGATTAAAACCCAACAACAATACTTACTCTTTTCCTACTTCCAATCCTAGTTAAGCGAATAAGCGAAAGAACAGACGAATCCATAAAATGGTGAAAATCGACAATGGTATTTAAACAAAAAAAAAGTAGCACGGTGTTACTAGAATTTGGAGTATCCCAACAATAGTACGAAAGATAAACTAAGGAGTTAAGAAAGAATTGATGAAAAAGAAAAAGTGGTGCAAAAGAGAACATAGTAGCCAAAATGAGCAAAAATCTAAATTTGGGAAGAGTGAAAGAACAAACAAACATGAGGAGAGTGGAGGAATGTGTGAGGAGTTTTAAGGTTTCCCTTTTTCAAAAATTAAAAAATAAAATAAAATAAAATAAATTTTTAACAAGATCCTATAAGTTTTTTTAGAGTTGGAACAAAAAATTAACATCCTCTAAACATATAGGGGGACTCAAACATGAGACCTAAGGGCAAGCTAACATCTTACCATTGAACCAACAGACTCATTCTGTTCCTAAAAAGCAAAATCTAACTTAAAGGTCAATCCGAACCACTGACCCAACCAATCGACTTTAATCCATGCCACTGTTAGAACCACTGGCATTATTTTTCCCAACATGATGTTGTCACCTGACTCGTTTTGTAGATCGTAACTCTAAGCTAGAAGGACTAGGGCCTTTCTCACTCTAAACCTTACCCTCACACTCAATACACTTACTTACATTTACCTCTTTAGTCCTCTCTAACATATCTCGAAGACCTTATCCAAAACTCCCAACACTGACTAAGTCAACGAATCAGCACCAGTCTTTGAATTACCGCCACCAATAGCTAGCCTAACCACATCAACCTCTATCTCTTAAACAGACACACACCCTGGAGAAACTAAGGACTCATCTAAAGTCCCACTAGGTTGATCCTCACAATTTAGCTTATCTTCAAATTCCAGGATAACCTCGTGTGTAAAATCTTAAAGTGTCGACAATTCCATAACAAAATAATTAGAGATAATAATCTAAAACCTTACAATTCTAATCTTCAAGTTCCAGAGTTTCCTACGGTCCAACACCAGAGTCTCAGAATCTTTGTTTGAAGAAGCACAATAATTGTGGTATGCTTTTATCAGAACTTCTTTTAAATCCATACATGCAGACATGTTAAAAACAAAAGTCGAGTTTTTGTAAACTTGGCTTTGATACCACTAAATGTCGTATCCCAAAACCCAACCCAGAAGTTTCAACCAGATTCTAGAGGTCACATTGGCCACTAAAATGGCCTAAACAAAACACCTTTCAAAATTTCTTATTTTCTTTCGAAAACCATCACCTTTGTCACGTGTTTAACTAAATTCAAAATTAATCTTATCTTTCGTTCACCAAAAAATTGTTTTATCATTTCTTAAGTTAATTTAAAATTGAATTCACACTTGTATACCAATTTGTTTAGAAGATTTGTAAACCGTAGTCTCAAAAAATCTACGTAACAGCATTAAAATTTGTTGTTTAACTTCCAACCAGAAAACCATAAGTCTTTACTTAAAAACCATGTGATTATTCAAGAAAGTATCCAATCGGTTAGTTACAACCCATGCATGAACTCACCATTTTACTTCAAAATCAAAACTCGAAACTTTACAATACCAGAACTTGAAACTCATACCACTGTTCATATAACTTAATTACAACCCGAATAAAAATAGTTTATTGAAACTTAAGAAAATCTTTATAGAACCAAACCAAAATGTGTCACTTCGAGACCTCCAGCTTAAAGTGGGGTTATGGTGAACCATCCAATCAAATCACACTTTAAAGTGGTCATGTGCCATTTGTAAGTTATGCAGTCAAGCTGCTAACATAATTGTAGTTTTATCGTTATAATATAATGATAATGCAATTAAACTACCAAATAAAACTTCCTTCACTTTAAACTCAAACCCCAACCGTAATATAAAGTGCATATGCAAAACTCTCAGTACATATGAATATAGATTGAATTAGACTTACTCATGTTTAGATTCCAGTATTCCACACATACTCATAATCAATTACAAATATCTGAATTAATAAAATGCATAATTTTTGTTAATCACATCCACACATTTCATATAAACAGCTTATGCGAATAGAAAAATTAGATATTATAAGTACATGTATAGAAAAAAACATTCAAGTGAAATTACGTCCCACAAGGACTTTCTACAAGCAGTAACAGAGTCCCAAACACTCCTATTGAGGATTAAACATTCAACGGATCTCTAAAGGACTAAAATGAATCAAATAACGAATAGAAGTAAAAATTATAAAAATAAAACCATATGATCATGTGGGAAGGTTCACGATCGTGTGGCTGAAGGACACGCCCATGTGGCTGAAATACATGACCGTATGACTGAAAGACACTCTCGTGTGATTGAGGTACACGCCCGTGTGATTGAGGTATACAATCGTATGACCAAACCATCTAACTTTTTGATCCCGTGTGACAAAATTCACAATTATGAAGTAGGGGAGACACGACCATGTCTCAGGCCATGTGAAATCTCCCCAAGCCGTGTGCGATTGGTAAAATTCCTAAAAGAGGTCACACGATTGTGTGGCCGGCCTGTATGGTCAACCCTAGGTTGTGTGACAAGGAAATTAACCTGATTTCTTAAGCGACACACGGGTGTGTAGACCGCCCGTGTACAGCTCACGCCTGTTTGGTTGCCCATGTAGTTCAAAAATCACCCTAAATCTTACTGCAACTCGCGAAAAATAACACCAAAATCATCCCTAATTACTAGTGTTTTAGAAACACACCTGAAAACTAGATTTTGAAGCCCTAACAATCGATTGCTTCTTTTCTATTAAAAGAATCCAAACCTTAATTTCACAAATACACCACAACCTATGAGAAAAACTGATCATAATGGAATAAAATAAAAACAAAAGAATTGAAACAGACGAATTAGAACTCAACAGAAATACTTACACTTTTCCTAGTTAAGCGAAAGAGCAAAGAACAGACGAACACTCAAAGAGCTGGAAATGGATAATGGTATTTAAAGAATGAAGGCAACACGATGTTACTAGACTTTGGAGTATCCCAACAATGGTACGGAAGAAAAACTAAGGAGTCAAGCAAGAATCGACAAAAAAGAAAAAGTTGTGCAAAAGAGAATACAATAGCCAAAAGGAGAAAAAATTTGAATTTAGGGAAAAATGAAAGAACAAACTAACGTGAGGAGAATAGAGAAACGCAAGAGGAGTTTCAAGGATTCCCTTTTTCAAAAATTAAAAAATAAAATAAAATTTTAACACAATCTTATCATTATTTTTTAGAGTTGGAACCAAAAATTAATCTCCTCTAAACACACATGGGTATTCAAACATGCGACCTAAGGGCAAGCTAACACCTTACCATTAAACTAGTAGGTTCATTATGTTCCTAAAACACAAAAGATAACTTAAAGGTCCATCAAAACCATAAAATTCAATACTTTTAACCCAAATTTTGGGGTGTGACAAATAGATAGAAAAGAGTTATAGGAGAATGTATTTGAAATTAGATTGTAAAACAATGCTCAAATGTGAAAGTTATGATAGTTTTAGTTTTAAGGACTAAATCGAATAAAATGTGAAACTTTAGGTAACTTTTCAAAAGTGAAATTAATATGTCATATATATGGAATGAGATAGTATAAAGTGATTGAAACTGATTATTTGAAATGAATTACCGTATAGGTAAAGATTTGGACTAACCGATTGATAATCAAGGAAAAGAGAAAGTTATAGATTAATCCTCAAAATTTCACTTTTTTTTTGTTCGGTAAGTTCATATGGTATAGTTATGTTTGTAAATGTATTGGATCTGTTTAAATTATGAAATTATATCTTGTGATTGTATTTTGAATTGGCTATAAAATGGTACAAAAATGTGAGAAATGGACTGATTTATAAAGAAATGAAGTAATGCGTTAAATGTGGCCGAATAAACGTAAGAAAGGATATGATACAATTTGCATGCCAATAGGGTTATTTGCGCGTTGTACGGGATATGGTATGAGATGATATTGATGTACGGAGAATTTATTGTTTAAACTAGAATCTAACATTTGTTGTGGATTATCGCGTTTTGTCTCTATAGAGACCATTGTTACTGATTGTCTCTACAGAGACCTTGGTGTGTTTTGGAGGGATGTAATGTCTTATGACATATGATGCCTATAGGCTTAGCACTTCGATGTTCAGGTGTGTATTGGACTTATCACTTAGACGAGCAATCTAGAGTATTTTGGTGGTTACCTGTGTATCTGTATCTGTTTATTATAGTTCATCGAGCTAAACAGTTATGGCAACAAGTTAAATGAATGAATGTTATTATGTATAGTGATAGAAATGAAATATAAGACTGGAATGATGTAAATGATGTATGTGTTTGATGATCTTAATAGAGTGGCACTGAATGAGATTGTGTCGTATTGACTAAAATGTTATAAGACTCATATGTGATGAACTCACCTTACGATTGTGAAATGTGATGACAGAAGAGTTGTGTAGTTAGCTAATTTGTTACGTTAATAGTGAAAGGAGGTGAGTTTTATTATTTTAAAACCTATGAACTTACAAAGCATTCAAAATGCTTAGTTTGTTTTATTTTATGTTTCTGTAGTGGTCATTTTACGGAACGTGTCGATCGGCTCATCTTAGAGTTCACACTACCCAACTTCTGACTCAGTAGACTTTTAAATGTTCTGGACTCAGTTATGTGGTATGCATATAGGCTTGATATGTATAAGTACACTTATTTTGAATGTTCATGATCTTGAGCCTTAAATGATGCTTGGTTTGGATGGTCTCATGTTGAGCATCTATATATGCATGTTGGCTATATTTTAAGCCACAGTTGATGTGAATAGATAGCATTATTGATGATGAAATGCTTGAGTATAATGGTGATAGTAGATGGTATCAATTGTTTGAGTATTTGGTATTACATAGGTTGATATGTTTAACAAAGTACTAAATGGGTGCATGGTCTAGTTGGTTAAATTGTATAGGTAAAGGTACATGTTGACTAAATGAGACATGTTGATCAGTGGATTGGAAATGGATGGATTGTGGTATATTGGTATGTTTTGAATTGTTTTTGTTCAGGTAGTAATGTGTTCAAAAGTATCATATGAGCTTAAGTTTTGTTTTGGCATTATATGGGACCAAAATGTGGTATACTTGACTGTTTGGCAAATAGTACTGATACTATGGGTTAAAGTATCGGTACTGTACCAAATGAACAGTATTTTAAAATAACAAAATGCCAATTTGGTATCAATACCAATATACAGTATCGATACTTATCTTCAAAGATCGGTACTTTATAAAGGTATCGATACAGGTTGACTTGTCTCCAAATTTTTGAAAAAGGCTAAATGCCAAAATGATATCAATACCAATATACAGTATTGATATTTATCTCCAAAGATCAATACTTTATAAAGGTATCGGTACAGGTTGGCTTGTGTCCAAATTTTTGAAAATGGCTAAATGCCAAAACGATATCAATACGCAATTTGGTATCGATATTTCTTAATAGGGGTATCGGTACCTTATTCCAAGTACCGATACTTGTGAATTTTAACTTAATTTTAGAAAGATCGAAGCTAAAGATGGTATCGGTACCTAACTTGGGTATCGATACCTATGCTCATACTTTCAAAAGTTTTTTGTTTGATCCTTATTCATGCTCGGGACAACTTAAGAGCTTTCGTAAGTTCAATTAAGTCTCAATTTTAGTTGTACATCATATCGTACACGAAGTTGTTAAATGAATTGATATTTGATTAAATTAATTGAGAAGTTGTTAAATGAATTGATATTTGATTAAATTAATTGATGTGAATTGTGTGTTATTGCTTCGGTAATAGTAGTAGTATCCCGTAATTCAAGTCCGGCAACCGGAACAGGTGAAGGGTGTTACAATTATATTAAATTATAGATAAGGTATAAAATTATATTAAGAAACTAGTTTCATTCTTGTGCGATGTACAAATTTAAAGCGTGTATTTTTTAATTTTATCTATAAATAATAGGGAAACAAAATTCCAACGTATTTTATTTTTAATTAAAACAAAATCTAAATTCAATTATTTTATTTTAGTTTTTAATTCGATTTGTTAAAATGATAAATTATTTTAATGAAGTTAATTTAGATATTTGTAAGTGTGCTTATATTTCTAAAGGAGCCTATTTTTTCATGCAATATAAATTCCATCCGTGTTTGATTTTAGTTTTACAAATTAATTGTAATTATAGTTTATAAAAATTAGTAGAATACTTTAAATATATTGAATTTAGTAGTAATTTTAAATAATGATAACAAAAACTTTCATATAATTGTAAAAGATGGATTAATTATGTATAGTGGTTAAAAAAAGTAAGTCATTTTATGTTGACAAGTAAAACATCAACTAAAAATATTTACAAATAATTAAATCATTTATCATATAGATATATGATATTATTTGGAAAATCATAAATAAATATTATAATAATATATTATCTAAAATTATATTTCGATGCATATTTTGTAAGTTAATTGAATTATTAATTAGTGAATGTAGACTTTTAAGTACATTTAAATAACTAAATACGACGAGGAGTAGGGTCTTGAGCGAATCCTTAGAAATCTTAATGTTATAATGCCCTTCAAATCCTCCTTGCCATTATCCTACTGCAATAATTCTTGCTAAGAAGAGTGACCATGTTGTGATAATTCCACCCAGAAGGTAATGGGTTACCCCTACAGTATGTCCTTATACAATACTCAAGGCTCTAAGCTGAGTAGCAAGAGCAACTTTTAATTTATTATGAGCCCAAATAGGCTTATAAATCATTTATTGTAAGATTATTTATACTTTTAAAAATTAGTGATAAACTTAAAATATATTTTTTAAGGTTTTAAAATATTTAGAGGCTTATTATGTAAAAATTTTAGAAGATTTATTTATTTATTTATAGAAATAAATAAGAATGACTATTTTTATTAATAATAAATGTGAAAAATCGTTACAAGTTTTTGTCAAAAACTTGTTTTGCACGAGTTCGAATTTTAAACTATATTACCCTATTCTCTACTCGTTATAGGGACAAAGTGGTTTATTTTGCAACATCCCTCTCCTCCAAACCTTTAAAAGGCTAAAAACTTTTAAAAAAGCGCTTTACCTTTGGGTCAAAATCGAAGAGATTTCTATTTTGAAAAAATAAAACCAATTCAATAATATAATAATAAACGTAGAACATATTGAAATACATGTAAGACAATGTGCTTAGTATTTTTCTCTAAAGGAAAAAGAAATTCTCTTTAAATTTCTTCTATTCATCTTATTTATAGTGTGTGACTTGTCATATAAAATAATTGTAATTAATGTTATGCATTTTAATTGACATAATTGCCTTTATTGTATTGGAAAAAGTCTAACATAAGGTGTGAACGTTTTGTATTTTTTAGTTTTATCATTTTTGGATTTTGTGTTATTGGCAAAAGCCAACTTTGTTATCAATTTATATTTTTATGTTATTGCTCAAAAAGCTCCAAATTGGAGAAATAACATTTTCGTCATAACCTATCCAAATCATGTTCCAAATTTCTTAAAATTATGGCAATATAAAGCATTATAGGATAAATTTATAGTGATTAAAATAACAACTACGAAGAATATAACATCAACAAATTTGAAAATTGTTATAGGGGCATAATTTATTTTATTTTATTTATTTAACACGTAATAGCAATTTATTGGGATACATATCTTTCTTCTAACTATGCAATTTGTGTGTGTTTTTACATTCCTTTACTGGTTTTATTTTTATATTATATTTATTTTATGTGTTATTTTATTCTATATTTACGTCACTTATCTTTGTGATTCAATTTTGAGAAAATTTTGTGTTAATATTATGTCTCAATTAATTATATTTTTACATTATTTAATATAATGATTTTTTGAAGAATGATATAATGATCGACTTAAAATAAATTACATGTTTATATTCATTTTTTTTGTTCATAATTTTGTAAATGTATATTAAATTTACATATTAATAATTCATTTTATATAAATGTTAACATATATTCATATTATTGGGAACGATTTTTAGGGTGAGTTAAAGCAAGAAAGAGTATACGTATGAGAAATACTTGTAGACAGCATGAGGACTTTGTGATGAGAACCACGACAACAAAGAAGTAACATAATCAATTTTGAGAAGGCATTCAATATATACAGAAGGGAAGGGGTATACTTTATCAAAAATAAAATCTATATACCTATATATAAAAGAAATGTCCAAATGACTTTCCTACTGCTCACACGTGGCTCTTTCACCATCTCTTCTTCTTCTTCTTCTTCATTTTACAAAATGGTTAAATTTCAACTTTGGTCCCTCTAATATTATATACCTCTATATAAAAGGAACTTATGTTGACATGTGGCTCTCTCAAGCTCCATTTCTTTTTTATTTCATTTTACACAAATAGTTAAATTTCACCTTTGGCCCCTCTAATATGCTTAAATTTGAGATTTAATCTCTATACTTTAATTTTTAACATAGTTTGATCCCTCTATTCTTATAATGCTATTAATTAGTCCAAATAGTTAGTATCATTCACTACAACAAAACAAGCCCACGACGACACTTTTTTTTTACTTAGGACGACGCGAAAAAGGTTGGCATAGGCCCTCCCAACACTTTCGAAAACATTGTTGTTAGCACAGTTTCCATATGTATCGCGACAAGTTGCAAAAAGCGTCGACATAATTCAACCCAGGCCAACCTTTATTGAAGGGTTGGCAAAGACCTAGTCAAGGCCAACCTTTAAAAAAGGTTGGGATATGAGGAAATAGGTGACCCAAAAAAGGTTAGAATAAAGCATTCATATGTCGACATTTAAAGAGTTGCCTCATGCCCCCGTCAAAGGCGACTTAAAAATAGTCAGGTTAGGTCGCACTTGGGCCGACTTTTAAAGACTTGGCTCATGTGCCAACCAAAGCCAACCTAAAAAATGTCAGGTTAGTGTATGTTTATGCCGACACAAGAAGGGTTGGTTCTGGGTTAATCAAGACGTCGAGTTAGATTGTGCCTACGTCGGCTTTATAAAGGTTGTACTAGATGCAATCAAAATCGACTCAAAAGAGGTTGGGTTAGGACAAGTTTGTGATTATACTAATTACATAGTTAATTAACATAAATTGATCATATTAATACAAAATTACCACTGAATAATGTAGTTATTAGTTTATATACAAAATCCTAATAGAAGCAGTCAACATGTTGGCAACATGTTGCCAGCTTGTTATCCATTACATCACTTGGTAACTGCATTTAGTGAATGCGTTGCCAACATGTTGTTAACCTGTTGCCCATGACATCAAAAACTTTTGGGACAACTATATTCATCAACTAAAATAACATATATATACACACATAATATACAACAGACCTCATTCATCATCATCCGAACTGAAGGCCTCATCATCAGGTCCTTTAGTCTGAAATTCAACTGCATTAACAAGTGCAAAAATAACAATGTACCTTTTCTATTTATATGAGTTAGATGAGAAACAACATGAACATGTGGGAATAATATTTCAGTAATAGCCAAAGAACCATAAATTGAAGCTAAATCAACAATTTTCATCAGTACTTCCATTAATTTTTTGTTGAGCAAACAATGGAGACATTAAATAAGAAATTAACATTCAGTTCCAACACAAACAAATAGCCAAATAACAACAATCAATCTATATTAAACCATTAGCAAATTTATTGACAATCTAGTTCTATTAGTAAGTATTTCACTTACTTGATATTCCCTTTGCCATACACTCATTGAGGAGAGCCTTATACTTCTTATCACGAGCATCCATCATATCTGTGAACTTTGCCTCTTTAATTTCAATCAATTTCATAAATATTTCTTCTGTCTCGGCTATCAAACGAGCTTCTCACTCTGCGACCTCCGCATAGGATCGAGATTCTGCTTCCTTGAGGAGGGCCTTCTTCTGAACTACTTGTTTGGCTTGGATTGTTTGTATTTGCTTGGCATGTTTAGTGCATATCCTATGTTACCAGCGGGTTGTGCATAACGCACATTTGTTTGAGATTCTTTCGCCTTTTTTTATTATGTCTATTGTTAAAATTGATGAGAAAAAAAATATTAGAGTAATAAGAAAGCTAAGTTTATTGTGGCTCATTCAACAAATCACGCATATATGCACCCCCTACTTTGATCATACCATAAGTGGAAGCAGAAAAATGAAACATTTAGTCTAATAAAAATGTATACTACATCTTGTGGTGTTTCTCGTTGCTCCATCAATCACTTCCATTGATCATCATGCACGCCAAGATGATTGTTTTCATATATTTCTTCTAGTGGTCGACCTTCTTCGACCATCTCTTTGTAGTATCTAGTCTTCAAAGTCGATTTAAACTACTTACAGAGTTTCCCAACATGTGAAAGAATGTCGAAGTCCTTCACCTTACTTTGAAGATCGGACTTTTCTTGCACATATAACAAATTAATGTAACAAGTACTCATTACGTGCAGTTTCAAATTATACAATTTTATTGCAATACATAAAATTAGAAAATAATTATGTACTACATACATGAATGATTCTCAATAAGGTTTCCAATGTTTCGTACTCAAAGAACAAATAGAGTTAGTCCTTGCAATTGTGCCGAGGAATCCAACCAATTTTAATCCTTCCTTCCTAATAGGTTGGCCATATTGGTTGGCGTCTACTACTATATGAGTTCCAGGTTGAAGATTCCATATATCTTTCATGTTTGTAGGCCCTTGCTTTCTCTTAGTATTCATTGTAAAAAGTAGCAACGTATATAATGTACATAATAACAAAAAGTTGTGGCAATCCTTATATAAATGATGTTGATGAAACATTAATTACTAGTCGGAGTTGCAGGTACTTCTTCCACCATTTGACTTGGAGTTTCTTCTCCCATACTTTGGCTATCAATAGGAGTACTTCCCAAGGTGTTCGAACCTATGGAAAAACCCTTTGAGGAAATTCGTACACCTCTTAATGTTCGAGCTTTGCCAGCCAATTTACTAGAAAAAAATAGAGTAAGTACATACATATATATATATATGTTAGGCAACCCATCAACATCCATCATTTTGACACTGATTGGTAATGGATAAAGGTTAATGATGAAGCACCAGAGGGAATCGACAGAGCACTGAAAAGGTTTTAGGGGAACCATGTACTTCTCCTCATTATTACGTTCCATTTTCCTTTTTCAATGTTTAATACTTCGGGTTTTGAGGAGGAAAATAAAAAAAAAGATTGGAATTGGGAAAGATTAATTTTTTACTTACTTTTCAGATTTGTTTCCGGGAAAACGTAAGCCGACAATAAATTTGGAGAAGGGTTGGCTTTTTATTTTCTTAATTTTTCTTTTATTTTGGGTTTTCTCTTTGGGCTAGGTTTTGCTCTGGGCCGGGTTTTTATTTGGGTCAACTAAGCTAGACCCAACCCGACCACATCCCTAATAATTGATGAAGGTTTTTGTAACACCCCTAACCCATCTCCGTTGCCAAATTAGGGTTATAGAACATTACCGTACAATCGAAAACATTTAAACACCATAACATTCAATAACTTAAATATTTCATAAACTATTCAATCACATACATCTTGTCCCTAAATTGGGCCCTTGAGGCCCTAAAAATAGTTTGAAGACAATTCAAGACTAATTTGAAACAAAACAGAAAGTTAGGGAAAAAGTAGAAAAAATTGGAAACAAGGGTCACACAGCTATGTGACATAGCCTCAGGCCGTGTAAATTTCGAACAAGGGACACACGGCTGTGTCCCAACCCATGTCCTCACCCGTATAACTCATTGAGTAGGGTCACACGGCCGTGTCGCACGCCCGTATGCCAGGCCGTGTAACTCTTTGAGTAGCCCCACACGTCTGAATGCTAGGCCGTGTGCTAGGCCGTGTAACTCACTGGCTTGTACACTAAGAAACTCCCAGATGACACACGGTCATGCTGCCAGGCCGTGTGCCTCACACAATTGTGTCACACGCCCGTGTCATAAGCTGTGTGAACCAAAAACGTACCTAATATCAAATCATTACAAGTCCATTTCATACCTAACCATTTAAACCATATAGGTGCACATTCAAGAGATTTAGACACCATTCAAACATACATAAACATGCCATTTCAATCATCCTAAATTACCTAACCAATGTGTCATTCAAAGGCACCACAATTGCATCAAACCTCATTTACTAAATCAAGTCAACCTTACCTTATTTCTTGCATAAACCTAGTTCAAATAAGTGCCAATACACACCATAAACAAAGTAGTAGGATCTATGTAACACCCCTTACCCGTATTCCTTACCGGAACAGAGTATGAGGTATTACTCAATTTTTAAAAATTTTCGACAGCATTCCTACTTATTTTTGCTTAAACCTCCTGCAAATTTAGAACACATTCCAATATACCAACCAATTTCATTTGTATAAACACACATATAGTTTAACTATTAATAAACACTACATTTAAAAGGGAACCATAACATATATTTACATGATGATCCCACATTACATAAAGTGTCTATACATGCCATAAAATTTCGGAACACTAGTAGTAAAATACCCCAAATGTGAAGGATAGTGTAGATGATTGTCTGACTTCGTTCCAATTTCCGAGTTGTTGGAAGTCACTATAACCAAGAGAAAAATAAAATCGAGTAAGCATATAGCTTAGTAAGTAAACACATGATAAATAAGTAATTACTCCCATAACTATACCAAAATATAAACTTATTCATGAATAACTTTATTGTTTAGGCAATTTCCAGCAAGCTGTTTTTCTGCGTCATAGTCGCTAATTTATTTTTATCTGGAGCTACAGGGCTCCAAATTGAGTTCCGTAAATTTTCCCTGAAACTAGACTCATATAAAATTTCACCATAAAAATTTCAGAATTTTTAACCCAGCCAATTAGTACAGTTTATTCATTAAACCTTCCCCTGTTTCACTGCCCAACGGTTCTGACCCTTCCTCACTAAAATTTACTTAACTCTCTGTACAAAATTTGAAAAATGGTTTCGCTTGTTTCTAATAAAAATAGACTCAATAAGGATTCCAGGGATATAAATTTCATGCCATAATTATTTTTTTACAATTTTTGGTAATTTTCCAAAGTTAGAACAGGGGATCTCGAAGTCAATCCAGCCCTGTTTCAGTAAAATTCAGATATCTCCTAAAATACAACTCCTTTGCTTATTCTATTTCTTTCATATGAGAATAGATACATTCAACTTCAATTTCATATATTATTCAGCTTCCCATTCATTTTCCACCATTTATGGTGATTTTTTCAAAGTTACCCAATTGCTGTTGTTCAACACAGTTTATAATTAAATCGTTCCTTTTGCATTTTTGATATTTTCTCCCATCTCATACATGGGTCGATTTAGTATTCAACTCAATATTTACCCCATAAAATTTTCCACCATATGGCAATATTCATCTTCCACACTTTTTCGTTGAACACTCGGAATGTTAGCCGTTATTGGTGGATCCCGCACTTAGCACCACCACTGAATCGGGGAATCAGCACTTAGCAACCCCTGGGAATCAAGACATAGCAACCCCTTTTATTTCAAAGATATGGTGGATATCGCACTTAGCACCACCAATGAATCGGGAATCAAGACTTAGCAACCCCTGGGAATCAGACATAGCAACCCCTTTCACATTTCAAAGATATGGTGGATCACGCACATAGCACCACCCATAAATCGGGAATCAGACACAACAACCCCTTTTATATACAACATACTACGGCTTATTCCGAGTGTTCAACCCATAACCCATATATTGCAACCCTTTATCACCTTTCCGATTTAACAACATTTTAAGGATATTGCCAAACATTTATTTTAATTCCAAATAAATCTCAACATATATCAAATAATATCAAAATAATACATTAAGTCACGTGTTTACTTACCTCGGTGCAAAATATCGTAATTTTGCACTTTACTCCACTATCTTTCCTTTTCCCGCTTGATATACTCTTCACGTCTTTCTTGATCTATAATAGCAAATTTAACTCGCTTAATATTCACATTTATTAAAATAATCCACCACCCAACTTTTGAAAATTACAATTTTGCCCCAAACTTTTGCATAATTACACTTTTGTCCCCAAGCTCGGAAATTAAACTTCATCACTTATTCTTAAGTTTTATAACATGCTGAACATTTTTCCTTCTATGGCAACATCAAATTCCCACTCCAACACATACTTTTGAATATTAATTATTTTTACCGATTATGTCTATTTACCGTTTTAAGCTTAAAATTGCTTAGCAAAAGTTGTTTAACAAAATCTCTAGCTTCATATTCCACCATAAAACAGCAAAATAAACACATTTCACCTATGGATATTTTTCCAAATATGAACCCTAACACTAATTAATGGTAGAATAAGCTAAACCAAGTTAAGGGACTCCAAAAATACGAAGAACATTAAAAGCGGGCTTAGAATCACTTACTATGGAGCTTGAAAGCTTAAAACCCTAAATATGGCTTCCCCTTGCTGATTTCGTTCACCATGAAGAAGATGAGCATATTTTGCCATCTTTTTCCCATTTAATTCTATTTAATAACCAAATGACTAAAATGCCCCATTTAAAAAAAATCTATTTCACCCATTTCTTATGTCTATTTTTGTCCATCAACTAACTAATGGTCTAATTACCACATAAAGACCTCCAATTTAAAATTTCATAACAATTAGACACCTCTAAGATGTAGAACTCAACTTTTGCACTATTTACAATTTAGTCCTTTTGACTAAATTGAGTGCCCAAACGTCGAAATTTTCGAACGAAATTTTTACGAAAATTTTCCGTGAAATTGTAGACCATAAAAATATAATAATAACCATATTTTCCCTTGTCAGATTTGTGGTCCCGAAACCACTATTCCGACTAGGCCCAGAATCGGGCTGTTACAATCTAATCCTATAAAACTTGGGTAAATTAAATTTGATGTATCTTGTGATGGTGTCATGCCCTAGACTTTTGGGATGCTAAAAGAAAAAATCAATTTTGTGGAGCTAAAAAATTAAAATAATATAGTATAAGTTGCGAATTTTTGAATTTAAATAAAAATAATTGGTTTAATAGTAATTTTAGCTTTAAGGTGATTTCTTAATGGGTAAATAAATTATTTCGACAATAGACTTTTATCAATTGAACAATCCTAAAAGTATGTTTTTTAAGATTTAATTAATTTAACAAGTTTACAAGTTAGAAAAATTCAATTGTAACTAACCATTATTTAAGTTACGATTATTCAACCCCTAAACATTACCAATTTAAGTTTAGATTTAATTAATAGTAATCATATTACAACTGTCGAAACCATTTTTTTTAAATTTGAAAAATGGGTATCGATTTTGAAAATGAAAATTGGGAGTCGCCACCGATCTTTTATTAAGGTGTGACCGGTTCACCATTTTAAAAATGATTTTGGTCTGCGAATTTTTTTAAAAAATAATAATAAAAAATCAGGTCCGGGAGTCGGTTACGCACAAGGAAGGGTTAGCCCCTCGTGACGCCCAAAATTGGTACCGAATTGATTGTTTAATGTCTTAATGTCGAAAATTAAAACTCGAAAAGAATTTAGAAATACGATCCTCTTTTTTACATTGCGTTATTTCAAAACTACTTTGAGTAAATCAAAATGGAAAACGCCTCCTTATCTCGAAGAAACAAAATGTCACATCCAGTAAGTTAGGACCCGACATCTCGTATTTTGAGAATAAGTTTGCCTTTCGTTTTTTATTTAAACCTCATTTGTTTTAAATTTAAAAGGGTATTCGGTTATTTAGGATCCACACGAGGAAAATCGAAGCTCAGTAAGTTAGAACACGATTCCTCGGATTTTCTAAATACGGAATATTGCCTTTATTATTAAAATCCTCGTCTCGAGAAAATAACATGTCATATCCAATGCGTTAGGACACCACATATCGAATTCTCGAGAATGAGCTTTTTATTTATGTTTTGATTAAAAGGGATATTCAGTTTCTTAAATCTCGAGAAAGATTAAAATCCAGTAAGTTAGGACACAATTTTTCCGAGGATATTCCAAATTCCGAGTGTTGCGTTATTTTGAAAGACTCGTATAAAATAATTTTGATATTTAAATCTTTTGAATGAATAAAAAAAAATTGATTGTATAATAATGTACAATGCGCAATGATAAATAGTAAACTAAAGCATACACTAAGGAATAATGAATAATCAATAAATACAAGCAAACAAACATAACAACAATAATCTCTATTGTACATCATGCTAATATCACTATCTACATTCAAAAACGAAAAGAAAACTAGTCAATTAATGCAAATCTGAACCAAATGTACGAGTTTTGAAATAACTAAAAATATGGAAAAAAGGAAATTATATGTAAATTTAAAATAAATAATATATAAATGAAAATTTGAAATGAATTAAAAATATGGTTAAAGATAAATACTACATAAAATAATAGTGTCCAAATAAATTTTAAAATAAATATTATATAAAGAATAAGTCAAAGTACATTAAATAATATATATATATATGCACGTATATACATAATGAAGATTAAACAATAATACATAATAAATTTTGAAACAAATGTATAATAAACCCAAAGTGGTAATACAATTTTATTTATAATATAAAATAATACTACATTAAAATACGTAATGAAATTAACCATTAATATATGACAATAATTCAAAACTTAAAGTAATAATATAAATAACAAAATTATAATACATGTACATAGATAAACAAACATATAAATAATAATACTAATAATAACAATAGTAAAGATAATAAACTAAACAAAATTAGCAATGATAATGAAACAGAGGATTAAATTGGCACTAAAGCAGTAATTCAGGGGAAAAATCTAAAATAAATAAAAAGGAAGGTCCGAATTACAAAGCGCGAATGACATGGGGGATTGAAAGGGTAATATTTCCCACCCTCCAAAACGCAGCGTTGCGGCGAGGACTAAAATGAGGGAGGACCATCTGCGCAAATATCCCTCCCCTACCAAAACGCGCGGATCTAGCCACGGTTGGGTCGGGTCATCGGGTTTGGTCCAATACGGCACCGTTTTAGAGCCATTGAAACGGGCCCTAAACGGTGCCGTTTCTTATACCCTGCATAAAATTTGCCTCAAAACCTAATTAAAAACCCTATTTCACTTTCAGATTCAGCAGCCGCAAACTGTCTCAGCCTCTTCTCTGCTCTTTGTGCTGAAACCCTCTTTATCAACTTCGATTTAGACGAAGTGAATCAAGAGGTCGACGGCATGCCTACGTTGGTAAGGATTTCCTTTCTCCCTCTCCCCCATTTCAAACTTTACCGATTTACACAAAACCTCTGCCCAAACTTCAATCACAGCGAAGCGAGCGGAGATCCGACGGCGCCGTTAAAAAGGTAAATTCGCTTTTGATTCTATATCTATTCTTATGTATGTCTGATAAAAAAAAGAAAAAAAAGAAAAGAAAGATGAATCGAAAAAGAACCGAAAGGCAAAAAAGAAAGAAAAACTTTGAAAAATCACCTTCGAAACCCAGTCTTTTTTTTGTATATTGATCTCTTTTCTTTTTTGTAAAAGGAAGGAAAAAGCCCCTCTTATACAAAACAGAAAAATCGGGTTTCAATAGCCCCCGAAAATACAAAATATCAAAAAGAAAATCCTCCAAATCCTCTCTGTTATTTCTGCTTTTTCTTTGCCTTCTCTGCTTTTGTGTTCGTTTGCTTGTCCTTTGCAGGTACGGGTACGGAGGTGCACGGGCGCGCATGTACGGAGGCTCGCGTGGCACAGTGCATGTGGGGAGAGAGGCGCACGTGAGGGGAGCAGCTCGAAGGCGCGGTTCGTGCGAGGGCAGAGCTTGCGGCGCCTAGATCCTCTGGAAACCCTAGGAGTTTTCCGTTTCTGATTTGGGTTTTCTGGTGTTGGGCCATTTGGGCCGATTTGGTTTTGGGTTAGGAATCTGGGCTTGTGAATTTTTGTTTATTGGACGGTTTAATTGTTTTTTTTCATTTGGTTTTATTTTGTTAACGGGCCGGGCAAAAATGGGCTCTTACAACAACATTATTAAATATGGTGGCCATTCTTACTTAAGGTAATTGCTTCGCGTATTTGCTTTGTTAAATTCCGGATAACAAAATTCTTTAATTTATATATCATATCAGATAAAATAATTGCCTTAGTGAGTTGCAATTGATGCTCGCTATTTGTTATACCAATAATATATAATGATTAATGTATATTTTAAACCCGAATTTCGTAATTATAAGTGTTCCTGAATATGGATATTTTTATTTTTAAAATATTTAGTAATTATATACATTTTACTAATATTACATATATATTCTTTTATTAAATTTCCACACATAAACAGCTTAATATAATTTTAATATTTACATTATAATATAAAATATTCAAATATGATATAAATTACATGATATATATATATAAACCATATAATAAACTTGAAAACAGATCAGATTGGGTTGGTTTCGGGTTTTGAATATTGAAGCTTGAGTTCGACCCATTTTTTAAATGGATCTATTTTTTGCCAAAACTTATTTTTACGGTTTAATATTTTTATTTAAACCCTCTCGAATTTCGAGTTGGGCTTGGGTGAATAGCTTGACCTTTAGATAAGTCTATTAACAACTTGTACCTAGCTGGTACTTAAACTTTTTTAGACCTAATCGATACCTAAACTTGAAATTCATTAACCAAGTAGGTACTTTCTTTAGGTACCTAATTGTTGCATTAATTTTTTTTTGTATTGATAGCCAATAAAATAGTGACAGGCCTTAAAATAAATCAAAAATATTTTTCAAAATTAAAAAAAAAAACTTTTAGGATTTTTTATTTTTATTTTACATTCATAATAAGCCTAGACAAATGATATCCATATTTAAATGAACCTAAATTCCTTGATGTCCAAATTCATTCTAGACGTGCATTTTAGTAATTTTATATTTTTATAATTATAATAATAAGATAAAACCTGATTTTCTTCGAAAGGAAAATTTAGGCTTCCTTTTTAGTTTTAGAAAAAATCAGTTTTTTATAATTTTCTAATAATTTTAGAGTTTTTTTCTTTATTTTTACAAGTTTTTATTATGTTAATAATTTATATATTTTTAGTTTTCAAATAATGCTTGCCTAGTGTCCTAATTTATGGCTATCACTTGGTATTGTGTTATTGATTGCCAGTGTCAAATCATAAAAAATTTGATACAGTTAATTAACTACCTAAAAATAATATCTTAATTGAAATTGTGAACTGGTACTTTTAAGTATACTTAATTAACTCCATCAAAATTTTGATGATGGCAACCAATAATATAACACCATCAGCTTCAAATTAGGACAAGTAACAAGTATTTTTGAAAATTAAAATCTAAAAAATATTTAAAATATATATAAATAATAAACTAAAAATTTTCATAAAATATAAAATCTAGAAAAACTGAAATTTTTTAAATGTTTGTAAAAATTAAAAAAATCAAGTTCTATATACAATTATTTAAAATTATAAAAAAATTACTAAAATATACATCTAAAATGACTTAATCAAATCGATGATTAAATTGAGACACCCATTTGCCAAAGTTAATTATGCATATGAAATAAAAAATCTTAAAACATTCTAATTTTTAGTAAATGCATCACTATTTTATTGATTATTAGTACAAAATTAATGACATCAACTAAGTACTTAATACTTTAATTAATCATTTTCAAGTTTAGATATCCATTAAGTAAAAATAGTTTAGATACTGAGTAGAAGTGGTGAGGGATTAAAATATAACTAGATATTGAAAAAGAAGTTAATGTAACTGGAAATATGAACATAAAACCTCAAATGTTTATGGCATCTCCTTTTCTATGAAAAGTGATGAAGACAAATATTAGCAATAATTAAAGAGGTTCAAGAATCAAACAAAATTCTGTGGGGTTAAATCATTTGAGTCCCACCAACATTAATGCACATAAAATTCTAAACCGACTTCGAAAGTACAGTGTAGAATACTGGACTGAGATGTCTCTATGTTTTCGACGACAAGTTGTTGAGAGCCTAACATGCTAGCCGCATTGGGGTTTTGTCCATCACTCATATCAGTCGAAAGCAAATCAGTGATGGGGCTATTATTTAGGGCATTAGTCAAACACCATTTCACTTCACTAATTTCATCTATTTTAGTCTAGTTTTGCACACCATGTATGTTAAGTTGGAAAATGAAAGCAAAGGGAAAGCCGAAAGGAACTATTGTGCTAAATGTTAGTTTCTTGCTCAATTGTGAACTCTATCTTTAAGTTTGATGAAACTTCGTAGTCTGTGTGATTTTGATTTTTGATAGTATATGAAAACTGCAAGTTTTGAAAGTGACAAATTTCTCCAAGTCAACAAGAAATTGATGGTAATTTAGGTCTCATAATTGATTGAAAAAGTTGCTTAAATCAACCAAAAAAATGAAGAAATTGTGCTATTGCCTATTGGCATATATTGTGATTATTCTTGAAGTTGACATATTTTTTACTACATTCAAATCATATCAGGCAATTAGCTTTTTACTGGCATCTGGACACAAGCTTGTGAAAAGACGTAGGGCCAGTTGCTTTTGAAAAGTACTGTGAAAAAATGCTTTTGAAAAGTTTGGTTTAAAATTTGAGTGTTTAGCATTGCTGTAAAAAAGTGCTTTTCAGAAATAAAATGTCCATTTTAGACATGTTATTATCAAGTAACAAATATGCATTTAAATAATATTTAAATTAGGTAATATTATTATATTTTAGTAAGAATATAAAAAATTATTATAACTTGTTGTTAATATTTTAATATATGAAATATAAATTTTAAATATTTTAAGCAATAAATATTAATTATTTATAAAATTTAATTAGAATATATAAACTATATTTTAAATATTTAAATATAACCATTAAATATTTGTAATTAGTATTTTAAAAATATTTTTTATTTTTAATTAATGATTTTAATACATTTGTAATTAAGCACCAAGAAAAAAAATAAAAGTATTATGTTATTGGAGGGGTGAAAAAGTAATTAAGCATCAAAAGTGTTTTTGGGAGAGAAAAAGCTAAAATTTTTAGCTTCTCATTTTTAGAAGTGCTTTTCAAAAGCACTTCTAAAAAGCTAAAAATTTCATGAGCAACCCACATTTCTAGAGTGGGCTAGCAGATCTATAAAGGGATGTTGAACTTCGGGCCGATACCCTTAGAGCTTCCAAAATAGGTCCAAATCCAAGCCCGTAATAATTCGAGTTTGAAAAAGTTTTGAGTCTAAGAAAATTCAAGCCCGAAAAAATCTAAGCTCGAGATAAATTCGATTCAAAGTCTGAAAAACCCTTACTTTATAACTGAATAACCATAATAGACATTAATAATTAATATAATTTTATGATATTACTTAAAATATAAACAAATGATAATTCTTTATTTTTTTTAATGTATTCATAAGCATCACATATTTATATTAAAATTTTATTAATATGAAAATTAATTAATAAATTTTTATGTTAAATTATAAAGTGAAATAAAATTTTAAAACATTAATTTAATATAAAATAATTTTAATACTATAATTATATATGTATAATAAATATATATAAGATTAATAATTATTAAATATATAAAATTAAATTGTAATGATTATATATTATATAATTATTACGAAATTGAAACCAAAAGCGATTACCTAACTTGAGTTTAAACCGATATACTAAATTAGTATATTACTATTACATAAAATAATATTATAATATAGATTATAATAAAAGATATAGTATTACATGATATTATAATTTTAATCATTTATGTATATATATAAACTATTAATATATGATATGGTATAACATTATATAATTTAGTATGAGGGCTAACTTGCAAATGTACAAAAAGTATAGGAACTTAGAGCATATTTTAACTAGTATAATAACAAACAATAATATATAATAATTAATATATAATGTACTGCTATTATATATAACTATTATTATATTATATGTTACAACAAAAGATATAGTATTACACGATATTATAATGTTTAACATTTGATGTGTAATAGGCCCAATTTGCCCGGCCCAATTTTATAAATAAAAACAAAATTATCAAAACTAAACAGTCCAATAAACGGTCCAAATTACAAAAATTCACCAGACCCAATTACATTGGCCCGATATCTAGCCCAAATCATTTTTAGCCTAATCCAGCCCAACCTAGCCCAAACCATCGCTTCTACCCGCCTCTTGCACGCGCCGCGTCTTCCACGTGCGTCTCCAGCTGGCGTGTACCTGCAAACAAGCCAACGCAGCACCAAACAAAAAGGACATATAGCAGTTGTAAAAAAAATGGGGGGGAGATTTTGATTTTTCTTTCTATTCTTTTCGGCTATATAGGCCATTAAAACTGAATCTGTAGAGGGGGGAATACACACGCATATTGTATCAAATACACAGAGAGAATATCAATACAAACAAAAAAAATTTGAAAAGAAGAAGGTGATTTCGAGTTTGATTTTCTTCTTTTTTACTCTCAATCTTTTTTTCTTTTTTGATTCTTTGCTTTCTTTTTTTCTTTTACGGATTGTTTGAAAAAAACCGATGAGGGATAAGAATCTACCTGCGTAATGTGACCGTCGGATCCCTGCTTCTCTCGTCGTCATCGGAGCAAATGGGATCTAAAAGGTTGAGCGGCGCGGGGAGAAATCCTTACAGCATGTTTGGTTGGGTGTATTGGCATAGCCAATATAGCCCCAATCGGTGGGCTCCACTTAATCCCCCAATCCTTTGTTTGGTTCAAGGTATTGCTATTACGGGTCTAATCCATTACTGACCTAATCCCCAAAATACACTGATTCCTAATCCATTTCTTTTGCTCAGATTAGGTGCTGCTTCAAGTTTTATACCCTGTTTATCCTCCCGATCGAGGTTTCCCCTTTCCATCTTCTGTTCTTTCCTTGTTTCTGCCGATTTGCTCCCTCTGTCCCTCTGCCCATAATACTCTCCAGCAATATACACACCGACGCACAAGGAAAGCACTGTTGGTAAGCCTTTGTTTCTCCTACCCTGAACTTTTCTCCAGAAACAAGCCATGACAGCACAATAATTAGCCATATCATTCATTCACCCAAGTTTCTTCTTCCTTCCTCTCTCTCCTTCTCCTTTTCTGGGAAGTTGAAGCTTTTGACAATGGCCGTACAATCAAGAAAATGGATGATATTAGTAGCAACCATATGGATACAAGCTTTTACAGGGACCAACTTCGATTTCTCATCATATTCTTCCACATTGAAATCAGTTCTTGGGATATCTCAACTGCAGCTTAACTATTTGTCCGTTGCTTCAGATATGGGGAAAGCATTTGGCTAGTGTTCTGGGGTGTTTTTACTGTATTTCTCGTTGTGGATTGTGATGCTCATGGCTGCTTTCTTTGGGTTTTTTGGCTATGCTCTTCAATGGCTTGTTATCAAACAGATAATTTCCCTGCCTTATTTCCTGGTTAGTTCTCCATCTTGATAGACTCTTTCATGGTATTAGTAATTTTTCCTTGTTTAAATTGCCTGGTTTCTCTTCTTCCTGGGATTTCTTATCTGTTCTATTTTTTACTGAATTTTGCAGTTTTTTTCCTTCCATTTTCTTTAAATTATTTATTCTATTTTCAGAATTTGCTGCTTTTGTAAGTTTATTTTTTTATCTTCGTTTCCATGGGTAGGTTGGGAGGGGGGTTAGTGGAATAATTATATACTGAACCTCAATCCATACAAAATCAAACATTAGAACACAATGTAACATAGTTTACCAAATGAAATGTAAAGCTAACAAGCTTTTAATCCAATTTTGCAATTAAAATTAGCATCTAACAGGGCTCTGTTTGTAAAATAATAATAATAATGAAATTTGGTGGCTGGTTGTTGAAGTAGTAATGAATACTTCTCTAACCATTTCAGGACCTTTTCTCACCAAACTTTTTACCATAAATCCTTCATTATTTGCTACTTTCAACTAATTTCTGATTTTTTTTTTTGTTTATAATAAAGGTTACGTTTTTTGAACTTAGGAGTGATTTCGAATGTGTTTGATACGAATTTATTCAATGATTTCTTTTATGTTTTTCCATAACTTTGTAGGATTATATTATAAGAAAAATGAAGAGTCAGTAAAGGGAATATGGGATTTTCTGTTGAACCACTCTGCTTGTTATCAGATCAACTAATGTTTGGTATCTAAAGATTAGTTAGTCCTGATCTGATGTGGTTGAAAACCACCTATGACTTTTGTTTGGATTATTTCTTGGCAGAGAAGTAGGCAAACCTTCCATTCCAACTTACTTTTCTTGCATTGGCAACAAGGGCTCATCTCCTGAACTCCAGGAGTCGCCCTCAACTTGATACAATTTATTCAAACATTTGATAATAGCCCTTTGCTTTTCTGCATCACAAATAATATTTTCTGTGCCTTTGTATAGATAGCCATTTGGATCAGTTGCATGCTAGCTTTGCTTTTTGCTGTTTTTGTATTCTTTCTCCCTATATGACTATGTTGAGTCATTTGATTATAGTTATTGGAGATTTGAATCTCGGTTGTAAGTCACCATCTATTGAAACAACTATACACTTGCATCTTACCGAGATCTGACTATCCCTCACCCCTCCCCTCTCTTCTGTAGCATATAGCAACATTTATTCTAGTTATCCTATCCACTAAAAAACGTTGAAAGATCAAACAGATTTGTGGTATTGGTCTGATCAATTCTGCTTCTACATCAGTTGCTCTTAACGTAATGCATTGCATGCATCATCTATTTACAATTGTAACATCCATGTTTTGTTATTTAAAGATGCTCTGTGTGGGAATGTGAGGGCTACTTGTTGTTCAGGAATAGGTACCAATTTGATCAAGTTACTGAGGATGCCATGGTTGATAGATTGAGCAGTTTCTCCCTTGACGATAACAACTTTGAAGCGGTGAAGCAACTTTGTTGCAACATTGCCAGTAAATTTGATGTTTGATCTAAAAGTTTTTAAATGCATGTTTATATATTTTGGAATTATGTTGCCAATGGAATCTTGTTTTTCTCCTATTGCCTATTGGGAACTAAGGCTTGTAATAGGGGGTTGACTTGTTTGTTTATGAGGATGACTGGATCAAATGCTATATTTGGAAGTTGTTTTGCTGATTAGGATGACTTTTATTTTGCTGATAAATGGAGAAATCAGTTGAAGTATTTGAAGGATATAAGAAAAGAGCTTTACATTACTACTTGTTCAATATCATTAATATAGCATTTGGAAAAGCTTGCACGAAAACTAATTCGCAACCTTGATTTCAAAGTAATGTTGTATTTTATCACACTAAATTTATCTTTATTCCTTCTAAATATATGAATTATTTATATGTTAATTTATCTTATATATCATTTACTATTATTTTATTTATAATATTTTAATTGTATACTATAAATTATTAGCATTTTAATCGTATACTATAAATTCTTCATTACTATATTTATCTCTATGCTATTAATTAGTCACGAAATATTAATTATACATCATATATTATTAGGTCATAGTTACACGAGAGTTTGTTGATTTTTGTTAGGTAAATACACATTCAAACTTTAGATTAAATTTTATATTTTATTAAATTATATTTAATAATAATTATTTTAAATTATATGTAATAATAATTATTTTAAATTATACAAATTCATATGAGATAATTTATTAGTTATAATTATTTTAAATTTTATTAAATCATATATTTTAATTAAAATATATTTAATATTAATCATTTCAAATTATCTTTTATAGTATCATATATTATGATTTTAGTAAATTCATATAAGAATATTAATTATTAAGAATTTTATTAAATTATATATTTTAATTATAATATATTTAATATATTTAATAATAATTATGTTTAAATATGATTAAATTATTTATTATTGATAATAATAATCTTATTAAAATTTAAATAACAATAACAATAATCATTTACCAAAATAAATTTATGCTAAGGGTATTCTAGTCATTTTAGTTTTTTCCATTATGCTATTACACCTCTATTTCATTCAACCAAACACAAGATTACTATTACGCCTCTATTCCATTACATTCAACCAAACAGTTGATTTGCTATTACACCTCTATTCCATTACACCTCTAATCCAATACAACGAACCAAACGTGCCATTAGGTTTAGCCTTTTAGTTGTTTTTTTTGTGAATGCCAGATTAGGCTTAGTTTAGGGGTTTTTTTTTTATTTTTATGCTGATTATTGAAATGGCACCGTTTCAAGCATGTCTCAGTAGCTTTGAAAACGGCGCCGTTTAAAGGCCCTCGACCCGCGCGGTGACCCGACCCAAGGTAAGGATCCACACTTTTTGCTAAATGGTTTATTTGTGCTGCAGGCCCCTCCGTGCTTGGGTGTTGTTTCGATTCAGTCCTTTTTTAATTTATACAGTGTATTTGGTTACGATTTCATTTAAGTCCTTCCTTAAACGAAGATGTTTTTGTTCTCTGGATTTGAATTCTTGAAGTTGTGCGCTTAATTGTTACTTTAGTCCTTAGTTTTGAATTGATTGTAAATTTAGTCCTTTGAATGCTGTAATTTTAATGCGATTACTTTTTATTATTCTTATTTTTTAGTATTTCATTTAATTTTGTAAATGTTTATTGTTTTTACGACAACTAAACCTTTTTTTTATTTTTTTGTACTTTAAATTAAGTTTCAATTCAAATTTAGTTTTTAATAGCATAATTAAATTGGATTGGTATCTATTTTAAATTTACTTATAGTATATTTTAACATCCGTTTGACAATTTTTTAAGTTATTTAATATAATTTTAAGATATATTATTATTTTTAGTTATTATTTTAGTTTATCATACATTTTAAAAAATCTATTATATACTATTATTTTAAAATTTATTTTGAATTATGTCTTGTTATATATTCATTATCACTTTGATTAATCATTTTCTTTAATTTCACTCATTATATATTTTTAATTGTATAAAAGTTTTTTAAAACGTAATATTATTATATATATGTACATAATTATTTTTAAAAAAATACATATATCTTCCTCCATATTTTGTATATTTCAACTTTTACATATTATTATATAGATCATTATTTTTATAAAGTTTTTCAATCCCTATGCATTACTTATTTAAATTAATACATGTATATTATTACGTACCTTAATTTTCATAACATTTGTTTCGAATTCATCTAAATATTATTATTCATGTAGTAGATCTTTGAAGTTGGTTAATGATTCGTTTAATCTTTGAATGTTGTACAATGTGGGATATGAGATTATCGCTCTTATGTATTGTATTGCTTATTTACTTGGTTATTCTTCATACATTAGTGTATATTTAAATTTACGAATTATCACTTCACGATGTACATTATTGCTCCATCATACTTTATTCGTTTAAAAGGTTATGCTTAATATCATTTGAGTATCAAAACCAATTTATTCAAAAATCTTCAAAATACTCGAAGTTTGGAATCCTCGAGAGAATTGAGCCCTAACGTATTGAGTTCCAATTTTCCTTGTCGAATCTAAATAATCGAAATTTTTCAAACATACAAATTTCAAATAAAAACCCATTCTCGAGAATACGACACGTTGTGTCCTAACGCATTGGATATGACATGTTATTTTCTCGAGACGAGGATTTTAAAAAATAAAAGCAATGTTCGATATTTAGGAATTTTGTGAAATCGAATCCTAACTTACTGGGTTTTGATTTTCTCATTTGACCCAAATAACCTGATATCCTTCTCAAAATGCATAGGTTTTAAAAGTCAAAGGATAAACTTAACTTTGAAGATTTGAAATATTACACTCTAACTTACTGAGTGCGATAATTTATTTCTTTGAAATAAGCGAGTCTTATCATCCAATTCATTTTACTCAAATTTTCTTTTCGAAGGATCGTATTTTAAAATCTTTTCAAAATTTCGACACTAAGACATTAAACAATCAATTCGGTACCAATTTTGGGCGTCACGAGGGTGCTAACCCTTCCTCGTGCGTAACCGACTCCCGAACCTGTTTTCTCAAAATTCACAGACCTAAAATTATTTTCAAGGTGATCCGATCACACCACAATAAAAGATCAGTGGCGACTCCCATTTTATTTTCCTTTTTTAAGTCGATCCCCGTTTTTCTAATTTAAAAAAATGGTTTCGACATGATGCATATATAAACTATTAATATATTATATATTCATGATATGATATAACATTATATAATATAGTAGGAGGACTAACTTTCAAATGTATGAAAATTATAGGGGCTTGGAACATATTTCAATCAGAATAATAATTAATATATAATGTACTACTATTATATATAAATATTATTATATTATATATTTTAATAGAAGATATAGTATTACATGACATTATAATATTTAATCATTGATCCATATATATATAAACTATTAATATGTCATATACTATATGATGTGCTATAACATTATATAATATAGAAGAGCTAGCTTTCAATTTTAGGAAAAGTATAGGGACTTAGAGTCTGTGATATAGTATTAATGAAATAATACATTTTATAAGTATTAATATAATAACTACTATTATCTTATAGATTATAATAAAAGATATAGCACTAAAAGTTATGTGTAATTTAGTATATTAAAATACATGTTTATAATTATAACTACAAATACATAAAATATTATTAAAATTTAATATCTTAATAAGATATTATTTTGAATTACACTTTAACTTTTCCATACTGTATTTTGGTATTGTGCTTGATTTCTTTTATTTTGGATTTAAGATTTGGATTATAATTAGTTTATTTTGAGTTTGGATAATAATGAATATTTGGGTTTAGGCTTAGTATAATATATTTGAGTTTTGGAATAAATATTTTAGAATATGAATATTAGATTTATAAATTTAATAAGAAAAAATATTCAATTGTCAATAAAATATAATAATAAAAATAAAAAAAATATTTTTCTTAATTTATATAATATCATAGAATAATAAATTTTACATACAATAAGCACTTTATAAATTTTATATAAAATAAATTTATTAAATAAATATAATTTATGCTTTTATAAAGCAAATTTGAGTTATGTTGTCATCATATAAAAATTAAATGAATTATTATATTTAAAATTAAAATATTTATAACTCGTAAAATTCAAAATTATCTAAATATGCCAGAGTCCACTTGCTTGGCTCAATCCGATCCCGAATTCGAAAAAATCCATACTTAAAAAAATTTAAGTCTAAATAGACCTGAGTCCGTAACAGATTCGAACTAAAAAAACTCGAATTCAAAAAAACCTAAATCCGAAATAAACCCGATCCGATTCCATACCCTCTCAATGTGTCTCTTCACTTCATTTAGTCTTAGGCTTGAAAATAACATTTCTGACTCTAGAGGTTCTAACTCCACCAGGGTTGAATAAAATTATTAACAGCCCCACAGCAACAGTAGTAGCTGAGAAATTCTTATCAAGCATTAAAACCCGAAGACATTTGAAGGAGTCATGGTTACGTAAGAGTGTTGAAATACTGTGTGTAACATTACACAGTAGCATAAATTAAAATTCAAAAAAGGAAATGAAGAAATTTGCACAGTTTAGTATACACGTGGGATCTTGTCTAAATAATGACCCATTATCAACTCAACAATCATTTCTAAGAGTAATGCAATCTTAGTGGAACCCCACAGGAGCCTTCTCGCTTTCAAACACCTTCCTATTGAAGATGGAAAATAACTCTCAAAGGAGTACACGCTCTTCACAAAAATGTTCTTTCTAAATAGATTTCATAAATGATTGCAGCTTTTTAAATAGCCTATAAAGATGCTTAATCTTGATACTTTTAAGCACTCGGTAAAAGTTTGTTAAATTTATTTTTCAATTCTACATTGAGTTGCAACTAGTTTTATTAACTGATTGAGTTAATTTAAGATCAACATAGAAATTGATTACGCAATTAAAAAAACTATTTTATGCCTGTAAAGTTTTGCTCAAAGAGTAATCTATTATCAATTTGTAGTACAATATGTGATTTAAGTCCAACTCATTCACCAAGTTACAACCTCACTCCTAGAGGGAGAAAATGGGTGGGATTGGGCGGGGTCGAATCAGGCTTTATTCGAAGTTTAAATTTTTTCGAACTCAGATTTTTTAGATTCGGGCTTGGATCGAATCGGGTAGGCTATGAAGGGTTCAAATAAATTTAAATTTTCTAGGTTATATATATATATATATATTAATTTCGAATATAATAATTCGGTTTACTTTTATGCGACAAAAGAATTCAAATTTATCTTATAAAAAGTATAAATTATATATAATCAATAGAGTTCTTTTATATAAAATAATTAAAATGTTTATTGCATGTAAAGTTATTACTATATTATATGTATATGAATTGACAAAAATATCTTTTATTGTTACATTTATTGACAATTGAATAAATTTTACCTTTCTTATTAAATTTATAAACTTAATACTCATATTCTAAAATATTTACTCCAAAACACAAATGTATTATACTAAGCCCAAACCCACATAATATACCCATTATTACTCAAACTCAAAACAAACTAATTATAACTCAAATATCATGTCCAAAATAAAATAAAAATTAACTCAATACTTAAATACAATTTATAAAAGTTAAAACCCAATTTAAAAATCTAATTTAATAAAAATAATATTTTATGAAGATATTTAATTTTTAATAATATTATATATAGTACTAGTTATAGACGTGTTGTAATATACGAAATTAAACATAACTATTGTAACATATCTTTTATTATAATCACAATATCATAATAGTCATATATGTGTTAATAGTTTTAAAATAAATTATTATATTATGTAATATTATACCACATACTGTAATAGTAAATGAAATATGAAATATTATTGTTTATTTTTTATTAGTTAAAATATGTTATAAGTCCCTATATTTTTCAGTATTTGAAAGTTAACACTCTTAGTATGTTACATATAAATATATATGCATTAATGATTAAAAAATAGTATTATGTATTTCTATACCTTTATTATAATTCATAATATAATAATAGTTATATATATATATGTATTAATAGTTTTAAAATATATTATTATGTTATGCAATAACACTATATCACATATAGTAATACTACATAATATATTAATTATCATTATATTTTATTGTTTATTATTATATTGGTGAAATATGCTTCATGTCTTTATAATCTTTTTACATTTGAAAGTTAACCATACTATTATATATAATGTTAAATCATATCGTATTGTATATAATATATTAATAGTTTATATATATATATTAATGATTAAACATTATAATATTATGTAATAGTATGTCATCTATTATAGTTAACAACTAAAATCGACTTAACCAATCAAGTCGAGCCAATTCAAGCAAATCAATTGGTAAATTTAATTTTGATTTTGGACCAATTAATAGTTATATATATGTACTAATAGTTTTCAAATATATTATTACATTATGTAATACTATATTACATACTATTATAACAATACATAATATATTAATTATTATATATTATTGTTTATTATTATCTTGGTTGAAATATGCTCTAAGCTCCTATACTCTTCAGATATTTGAAAGTTAGCGCTTTTACTATATTATATATGTTATATCATATCATATCATATCATATATTAATAGTTTATATATGCGTTAAGGTGGGATTAAGTAATCGGTTGATTTAATGTGTCTTGAAATTCAAAATTGTTTAAAACAAATTAACCAACTTTATACCTATTAAATATAATATATATTTAAACCCAAACCCAATACCAACCAAACCCAAATCCTATACCAACCTCACCCCAATTTAAACTTTATTTAAAACCTAGTCTAAATAAAATAAATGCATTCCAAATTAAAATTAATATAAAAAAGTATTAATAATCTAATATCAATGAAAACTTTAAAAATTAAACAATAAAAAGTAAAAACAAAACCTAAATTCTCAAATCATTAAAATTAAATTTATTAGTAATGTTGTTAGTATTGCATAATAAATCATGTTTAATCATTTGTGATAAGTGTAACATTAGTTATTGTAACAACCCGGTTTTTAGTTGTGATAGAAATAGTGGTTTAGGGAAAATATTCCGATATGTCGGTTCGTAAATATTAACAATAAATATGCACGAGGATATTAGTGTCGTAATAATTTTTGTTAAAAATTTTAATATTTAGATAGTTAATTATAGAAAAAGGTTAAATCGTAAAGTTTATTAAGTAAATTGCTAATAGTTAATTAAGTTAATTGAATTCAAGCATAAAGGAGGGATTTGTAAGCCAATTTAACCATGTTTTTATTTAATGGCCCGTACGTTATTAGATATGTTATTAAGCATGTGTTTATTATATATATAATAGTTAAATAAAAAAGAAAATGAAAATGATTAAAATATGAAAAATAAAAAGAAAGTGGAGACATTATATTTTCTTTTGTTTCTTCACCGAATATGGAAGGAAAGAACACCATGGAAGGAGCCTGAAAATTCGGCTATATCAAGTGGATATATGTTTTTCTCGAAAATCGAGTTAAAAGAAATTGAGTTAGTAAAATTTAGTGTGATCATGTTCAGATTTTTTAATTAAGATTGTGAAATTATGTAAATTGATTTAATTTGGTTCAATGGTTAATTATTGTGCTTGTTTGTGAGAGGTTTTGGATTCAAATCTTTTTCCTTGAAATTTTATTATTTTTGCTTCAACCCTTGTCTTTTAACATCTGATTTATAAATTATTATTGCTCAACTAATGATAGAATGAACTTACTGGTTCAGCGGTAAGGTGTCAGCTTACCCTTGGTTCTATATTTGAATCCCCTCATGAGCATAATACAATTATCTTTGCTATTTCCGTGCTTGTGCTGCCCGTGTGTTGGGAATTAAGGGTAATTCAATTTCAGGATAAATTGTTAAGTGGTTAGTAGATTAGGTTGGTTAGGATTTAGTTTATTACTTTTAAAAATAATTGTTTGATTTTAATAAAAATATTTTTTATTCTCTCCACTTTTCTCTCCCACAATACTGCATGTTCTTTTTCTACTTTCCTCAATTTTGTTTTGTTTTGTTTATTTATCATTTTATTATTCTTTTGTTCTTGTTCTTTGTTCTATTGTTCTCTTGCTTTGTTTCTTCCCTTTTTGTTTTCGCTTGCAAATTCAACTCTTGTTGGAGGGTATTCATTCTATTGTTTAATTGTGTAAATGCCATTAGGTTCTTCCTTCAGAAGTAAGTGTGTTATTGTTGTTTTATTTTTTTTTCCCTTAATTCGTGGTTAGTGGATGTCTCGTAACATGTTTTGTCGCCTTTAATGGTGTTGGGGTTTTTCTAGTTGAAGTTTGTGAAACATCAACTCCTTCAACGTTGTAATTGCGGTTTAGGACTATTGCTGTGATCATTTGGGTAAGTGATTGAACACCAAAAGACTTATCTCCAATTTATTAAGGCGTGTGATAATGATTATTGACTGAATGGGTTGCTTAGAATGTAGTATATCCTTGCTAAATTAGTCTTTTAAATGTTGTTTTTAGGTTCTTGAAATTTTGTGGTTGACTTCGTATCAAAAAATATCCAGGTGTGTGATTTTAACTTGAAATGTCAATTGGAACTCGGAAAAAAAACTCGAAAACAAAGTTTATTTTTGAAATTATTATGCGTCACACGATCGTGTGCCAAACTGTGTAGACCATACGGTCTGGGCTATTTGGGCCGTGTGGGCTACACGGGCATGTGTGAGGCCGTGTGTCAGCTCATATGGGCCACAAAGGTTGTCCAGTTAAGTTGTGCGGGCCCATTTTTTTGAAAATTTTCACTTAGATCCGTTTAACCTAGAAATTCATAATTAGATCTCCCATGGGGTTTGTTTGGCTTAAACAAGACTCAAAACACGATATCTGTTGATATGTGTTTGTATGTGTTATGAGTAAGGTATGTGAAAAATACGTTTACGCTCTGTGTTCTGATAATTCTGAAAGTATTATTATGAATGATAAGCATGATTCAGATTAAAAATATTCTGTGTAGGTTATTTGATATAATCTGTGTTAATGACATTTACATAAACATGTCATATTTATGATTCGCTACGACTGTTTGTTAGCATGTGCATTAGGGTGGATTTTGATATGATGGAGGAAGTGTTCTTGCAGTATTACTATAAATTCTGGCGGTTAAATCGTAATATCTATCTGACAGCTCAGTTGCACCATTATAAGTGGCATACCACCACGATCCGATGTGATTGGATGGACGGACTCTTAAGTTCTAATTGGTGTGATTGGTTGGACGGAGTTGGTATGTAACCAATGGGGGTAGGATCTGTTTCTGCATTTGTATCTGATTATGAACACACATTTGATTTCGTATAAGAGATTGTGTTTGAGATTATGATTTTGAAGTTAAGAAATTTCGTTCTGACATATGATTATGAAATCTGACATTCTGATCTATTATATGTTTCTAGTAATATGATATGTCGATTATGATATATGATATACTCTGATATGCTATCTGATACGATTCTGGTTTGTTAAACGATATGGGTTTGATATGTCATGTGATATGAAAATTCTAAACTGATTATTCGTGTTTGCGTACTTCTTAAGGAAAATCCTGTTTGTGGCCAGAGTCACACACTGGGATTTTAGCTCACTCGTTTATTTTATACGTTTCAGGTGAACTATAAACTTAGGATCAGATAGCGTGCGGGAGCTCGGATTATTTTCTCGACTAATTAATTATGGTGATTTACATTAGTATTTTTTCTGGACTTTTGGGACTATAATTAGCTTTTGGGTTTTATTCTTTGGCTTTTGCACTGTTTGTTAGATTTTGGTATTTTATCGTTAAACTACCAAAATCGTATGTGCACAAAGCCCAAATTTGCTCCAGCCCAACAAACTAAATTAAGCCCAATTACAGAAACAAAGCCCGATGGCCCAAAACCTTAAAATTTTGGAATGGCGAAACCCTAGGGTTTCTGGCGCCTCACGCGTTGCTACCCCATGTGCGCCTTTCACACAAGACCACGCCTGATGTCCGCCACCTTGACCCTCCTTTCACCGAAATGGCAAGTTGACCTTGCCGTGTACCTGCAAACAAGCAACAAAAGAGAGAAATGGAAGCAGACTAGGAAAACAGTAGCAAAAGAGGAGATTTTCCCTCGATTCTTCAGTTTTTCTTTCGGCTATAAAGCCAAGTATATTGTAAAATGTAGAGGGGAAAAATCGGTAAAAAATCGATCTTTAGATCTGTTAAGGGGCCTTTTTTTGAGATTTTGGTACAAGAGCTTTAAAAGAAATAAACAATCAAGTTTCAAGGTTTTTTTTTACATCTCTTTTTTACATCTGTTCTTTTTATATTTATATATACATATATTTATATATATAAAAAAACAGTATACATTTGAAAAAATACAAAAAAAAGAGTAAATTTTTTACCTTTTTGTTTTTTCCGGCCACCGCAACGTCTGCGCGATGGTGGTGTGGTGGACCGACGGCCGACGCAATGAGGATTTTGGAACCCTAAAAGCCGAACCTTTTGAGAGAAAAAGGGTTTCCTTTGATTTTTTTTAAAATGGGTGTCTGAAATGATTTTGTGAAAAAATAGGGTTTAAATACCCTGAACGAAACGGCGCCGTTTTGCACTCAAGGGTTAGGTGCCAAAACGACGTTGTTTTGGCCCTGACCCGCGTGGTGACCCGACCCAAGGGGAGGATCCGCGTGTTTTCTAAAAGGAGGATATTTGCGTGCGTAGTCCCCTCTATTTGCGTCGCGTTACAATTTGCCCCTTTTTCATTATTTTCTTTTATTTTTAATTTAGCCCCGTAATTTTGTTTTTGCTTCAATTTGGTCCATTTCAACCCTGCGTTTTGGTGCTGTGGATTATTTGCAGTTTTGGTCCCCTCTCTCTCAGCGCATCACAATTTAGTCCCTTTTATCTTTTTTATTTCGATTTGCCCCGTATATCTTGCTTTTACTTCGATTTAACCCCTTTTTTAGCATTTTTATTATTTTCTTCATTATTTTTAATATATTATCATCTTTTATTATTATTATTGTCATTATTAGTTATTATTAGTATTATTTCCTCATCTATATATATTTTTAAATCTTGTTATAAATACATAGCGTATGTTTTATAATATATATGTACATATGTAAATTTTTTTATTTTTTATTTTTACAAATATATATACATACTAATATATTTTATATAGTTTATATGTACATATATATATATATATATATATATATATATACATGCATGCTTACATGTACTTTCATATTCAATAATTTTACAATACATATATATTTTCATATTTTCTTTTATTTTACAACGCATACGCACATATATCTATATCTATATACGTTTTATCATTTTATTCTTGTAAATATGTACATATATATTTCCTTAAAATGTACATACACATGTTTATATTTTATAATTTTCATCTATTTTTTTTTACTGCTTTTATGTTCATTTATGTACTTATTTATATGTCCATTTTTATGTTTTAGTTTATTTATTTATTTATTTGCTATGGTATATACATGATTAATTTATCTTATTTTTGTTTTTATATTATTTTCATTCATAATTATCATATTTATTATTCCATTATGCATATTAACACCATATTTGAAAAGGAAAATTTATCAAAGTAAGGTAATATTTTGCATTTGGAAATTCGAGAAAACATGCCCTAAGGTGCTGGGTGTCATTTTTTCTCGTTCAACCAAATAGCTAAATATCCTTCCAAAAATTTCAAAATAAGACAATGTTTTGCGTTTGGAAATTCGAGAACGTGCCCTAATGTCTTTGGGTTTCGATTTCTGCTTAACCAAATTGCCAAATATCCTCTTGAATTTTAATCCATGCCATTCGAGTTTTTTTCTAAGGATCTTATTTTAAATTTCTTTAAAGTTTTCAGTTTTTCGACACTAAGACATTAAGTAATCAACTAGGTACCAATTTTGGGCGTATCGAGGGTGCTAATCCTTCCTCGTGCGTAACCGATTCCCGAACCCATTTTTCTAAATTTCGTGGACCAAACTTGTTGTTTTAATAAAATCAAATCGTTTATTAAAAACAACCACTTTTCGAGGTGATCCGATCACACCTCATAAAAAAGGATCGGTGGCGACTCTCATTTTCGTTTTAATTTTCCAAAACCCAAGTCGACCCCGTTTTTCATCCAAAAAATGGTGTCAACAGCTTGGCGACTCCACTGGGGACTTTAAATAAGAGAGTCAAGCCACGAGTTGATTATTTCTTGTCTTTTTGTCGAAAGTTGAAAATGTGATTTAAATATACGATCCTCTCATTGCATCTAATTTGTTTTGAGTTATAGTTTTCATCATGTTTTGTATTTTAAATTTTTATATCTTTCTGCATTGCATTGCATGACCGTTGGTCACACCTTTTTAAGTGAGAGTGAGAAGCTATTTCCTTCGTGAGGTTTTCACCTCCGTGCAGGATAGTGGATCGCTTTCGGGATACATCCGTACCTATGTCTTCGTGAGATTTTCATCTCCGTGCAGCCATAGGGAAATGTATTCCCCTGAATCGAACTCGGTCTGTATGAGCCTATAATGGGTGAAGATAGAGGAATCTGCTGGTTCGAGTACCTTATCTTTAGAACCAACCTTCATATAGTGGACTTAGGAACTTAACCTAGGTTGAGCCACTCCAAATCCCTAGTATTTACCTGATTAGGTACTTTTTGTTTTCCGTGCTTGCTTATGTTTTGTTCTAACCCTTCTTGTTGTGTTTGATTATGATTGCATTACATTGCATTTGCATCTTAGGAAAGAGATATTGATTCAAGTTCGATTACTAAATTAGAAAGCTTGTCATGGAATACGGATTCCTTGATAAAGTGGAAAACAATCCGACTTCCCGAATATATTCTGAGAAACACAAGAATGGCGATGGAAGAGTTCGTAACCCTGCTTCGTGGCCTGAGGATTCAAGGCAATTGTCTAAGAGCCTTCAACATTCCACCCCCTTAAAGAGGCGGACGAGCCTTATGAGGACGGGCAGGTGATGGATTGCAACCAAGATCAAGAGTGGAGCTAGCAATGGCATCTATTGGTGAGATTACCTCAAACATACAGATGAAGAAAAAGACCGATGTTGTTTCTTGGAATATGAGGGTGAGGTCATACATGTATCCATTTTATGTAAGGGAATTTGCTTTCTAGAAAAGTTTCTTAAATGTAATTGAATCAGAATCAACATCTCTTTAGGCATTCATTTCATGCATTTGCATTACATTGTATTACATGCATTAAAATCCATTGAAAGAGTCTAAACGAGTAAATTTATTTCAGCTAACCTGGAAAACCAACCAACCAAACACCCTTACGATATCTAAGTAAAGACTAGAGAAATGAAACGAAGGTTGGAAAAATTAGAGCGAATACAGATCCAGATGCAGGAGCAATTGACTAAATTTCAACAGGAGATGAGAGATCAGATACTAGAATTACGGAGAACTATGATAAACCAGTTCAACCGATTGCTAGCTGGAAAGTCAAAAGAAGTGTAAGACCCGGTGGTTTACTTTGGGGTTAATAATGAGGATCTTGTCTATTCCTTAGATTGTACTCTGACAAGTGCCCAGGTCCAGCCAGATGGGCGCCCACAAGGGGCACTCTTTACTATCGGATCCCAATATTATCAGACTGGTACATCGACACCAGTGAATTGCCTGACAGACTTAGGATCCAATTTGAGGAACGATTTAGCTAATTCTGTTGCTAATCTAGCCGAAATAAAGCAGATAAGGGTAGAGTACCCAGATACTATAAAGGCCCCAATGAAGAAGGGGAATAAAAAGGATAACGCAGGTAGATATAACAAGGGCCACTCAAAACCAATCACTGTGGGCCGACCAAAGATAAAAACCACTAGCCATCAGAGCCCTTTAAAGCAAGAATCTGGAGTGAAACCAGGTACTGAAAAGTCTCAATTTGCACCAATCCCAATGTCGTACTAGGAGTTGTATCAAAGTTTATTTGACGCACATGTTGTCTCCCATTTCTATTTGAAGCCTTTACAACCCCCGTATCCCAAATGGTACGACACAAATGCGCAATGTGACTATCAAGCGGGAATTACGGGGCATTCTATAGAAAGCTGCACTGCCTTTAAAAAGCTGGTCGAAAGGTTTATCAATATGGGCATTGTTAAATTTGAGGATTCAATCAGTACAGAAAACCCACTGCTCAATCATACGGATAATGAAAGGAATGCGATGAATGAAGAAATGTTGGGAAATGTTCACATCAGTGCTGAATATGAATAAACAACTGGAGAAGAGATCTTATTAGATGTTCGCCCTTCTAAACTTGAGAGTGTTCTGAATAATTAGACTGCAGAAGAGACCCTTGTAGTATTTAGAGCTTACTCAGAGTAATATTCAGAACACACTTGTTGCTTTTAGCCTAGAGGCAATAAGAACTCTTTTGTGAAATAGGCTCATGTCTGAACGTCATTATTTTAATGGAATGCATCTTTGCGATCTTTTTGAACCAATATTTTTCATTTCTTATCAATGATTATTTTTATTCTTTCTTCCAAATCACTATTGCATTCATAAACATATTGTACAACTTCATATATTCTTTGTATATTCTTTTGTACTTACAATGAGTCCCCAGATATTAATGACATGAATGACACTGCTACAGACTCAGATTTTCCTCTTGAACGAGGCATGTGTTTAGACGGATCTCATGACTTTGGAAATGACATAGATCGTAGCTTATCTCCGGACTCGGTGAGGAGGGTAGAACAAGGGGAAACATATCCTACCTCTCAAGGAATCATTAGAAATTGTGAGCTTGGTGAAGATTAGAATTGACCTGACTGCAAAGACGAAGCAAGACCTTGTTGAGTTACCTCTAGAGTTCAAAGATGTCTTTGTATGATCATACTAGGATATGCTCGAGTTAATCACTGATAATGAAATCTGCACAATAGCACGATATCAGAAATTTACAGTATGAACGGTGTAATTCTTTACCGGGGCAATGCCTTCTCGTAGAGTCAACATAGCTTCGCCCATTTGAAGTCGAATTTCCACCTCTTCAAGTTGTTGTTGGGTCCATCCTAATTAAAGAGGAAGATCCAAAGTTTTTTGTCGTAGTTGCGCCCCAAAAGGCTCAGATCAAAAAAGAAAAGAAAAATCAAAGTCAAAATGAAAATGAAAAAAAAATCAAAAATCAAAATAAAAAAAACAAAAAGAAGAAAGAAGAAAAAATCAAAATCAAGATCAAAATGAAAATGAGAAAAAGAAAGAAGAATGAAAAAAGAGAAATCTAGAAAAGAAAAAGAAAAGGAGAGGCCAAAGCGAAAGCCCGCAAAGGGCGCTTTGTGACCAAATGAGGTTTTGAGTTGAAAACCCGAAAAGGGCGACTCAAATTTCGAGCACAATGGGGCATGGGCATCACCATTATCGAAGACTTCTAATGGGCATTGCTTCATTTTGAGAGGCTACTTCATGAGCCAAAGTCATCGTATACCGATACAGAATTTCAGAGAAGAGGGTATTGGAGAATGCATTGAGCTTAAACAATAGCACGATCGCTGAGGTCTCAAATTAACTCAGAAGTGGACACCACGATTCGTCACTGAATTACCTAGAGTTGAACATCGAAAATTGAAGGAAAATGACTGAGACTTACAAGGATTGGCATGAGAAATTACTATTTGCCTTCCTTGCTTGTCGAACATCTGTACCGGGGCAATACCTTTCTCTTTGGTTTGCGGGGTTTAGGTAGTTTTACCTATTGAAATCCTTTCTCTTCGGGTATTAGTTGAGCTAGAATTGGATGAAGCAGAATGGATCCAATCGCGATGCGATCAGTTGAACCTAGGAAAAAGGTTAAAAGCTATTCTTTAGGGTCAGATGTACCAGAGACAAATGATACGAGCCCATAATGAACTGTGTCATCTCAGAGAATTCCACGAGAGGGTTGGATGTCGAAAAAGATCATCCCTCTCCAAAAGGATTCCAAAAATAAATGAATGCCAAACCGGGAATGTCTCTACGTTGTAAAGAAGACATTCTTCAGAAGAGCACTGATCCTGAGTGAGATTGCTAGTCCTATAAACTTGGATCCAGTCAAGAAATACTTCGTTTAAAGAAGGAGAAAGGACCAAGGTGAAAACCCGCAAAGGGCACTCTGAGTCAAAAAAAATGAAAAATGAGAATGAAAAATGAAAAATAAAAATGAAAAATGAAAATGGAGAGGCTAAGGGGAAAACCCAGAAAGGGCACCTTAGGCCAAAGGGAATTTGAGTTGAAAACCCGAAAAGGGCGGCTCAAATATTTGTTCAGAATGGGGCATGAGGCAATCAGAGCGATTCGAATTTCGATCATATTGGGGCATGTGGTGATCTTGCTATGTCTGAATCAACAAGAAAGGATAGGTGACATCTTGGGGCATCGACAGAGCGCTGTAGGTCTCCTAAGCACATGTCCAACTCAAAATGGTCTTCAGAAAGTTCGTACAGAGAAGTTCAAGCTGCGATATCGGGGGCACCCAATTCTCATATTGTCTATATTAAATTTGTTGTTCTTGGAATACCTTTTTCCTTTCCAAGATATACATTCCCGGTCAATTTCTTCATTATTCTTCTTTACTATTTTTGGTAATTTATTCCTTTCGAGCTATGCCCAGAACCAATTTTATTCTTATCCATTGTTATGACCCTTTTTGCAAAGCATGTTGCATTAGAATAATGATTAATGGACTAATAAAACTTTCACAAAGGAAGTTTTCCATATTACTCTGAAAAGTTTCTAAATAATATAGGAGCCTGAAGTAGGACAATTGTTTAGAACGCACCAATTTTAAAAGTTGGAAATTTGAGAAGGAAGAGTCTAAATTTAGACTTTCTCTTTGGATTTTGTTGTAAAGTGCATTGATTGAACAAAATGACAAGATGTCGTGTCAATGACAAAGCTTAAATGAACAAGCAAGCAATAATCATCAGGCAATAGGAAGAGGTTACCTCAGAGAAGAGAGCCTTCATTTGCGCATAAGTCTTTGGTGCGACACCCCGAGAATGGTGTAGGAAACCAGAACGGTTCGGATCCTATATACCCGAATTGTGTTAAAAGAGGACTGAGGAAAAGCCACATATTTCTACCCTGAGATTACTGTGAGAGAATGATGGTACAAAATTTGGTGCCCCAGTGGATTAAACTTTAAGGTTTACAATGGGAGGCAACCTGGCTAATTGTTTCTTCAGAAAAGCTAGTCAAGCGAGAAGGTGTTGTAGCACGTCAGTCGTAAAGCTTTAATAAACTTCGAGTAATGACAACCTAAGCGGGATCATTCTCAAAAAAAAATTTCAGCATTCATGCAAACATCATTCACACATGTCTAGTTAGGAGCATTTGATTCATTTTGATCATGTCATCCTAATCATTAGGCATAATTAGGTGTATTATACAGGTTATGTTTCCCAGAGAACAGATCAGTAAAGATAGCAGGTCTTGCCTTCCTGCGTTAACAGCGAAGTTGATCGAAAACAAAGCCTTACTTCTCAGGCAGTGCAGTGGAGCAGATTAAAGCCATAACGGTGAATCTTGCTTTCCCTAACATTGCGGTTAAAAAGATTAAAGCAACAATGGCGAATCTTACTTTCCAAAGGTTACGAGTTACAAATCCTATCTCCCTGATATTACAGTGGAGTGGATCGAAGAACCAAAGTCTTATCCCCCTGAAGATGCAGTGGGGCAAATTGAAAGTAAATGATCTTATCTCTCTGAAGTTACAGCAGAGTAGATCGTATCAGGTCTTATCTCCCTGAGGTTACAGTGGAGTAGACCGAAGAATTTCAGATCTTATCTCCCTGAGGTTACAGTGGAGCAGATTGAAGCCAGAGATCTTCTATCCCTGAGATTACAGTGGAGCAGATCGAAGACACTATCCTATCTCCCTGAAGTTACAGTGGAGCGGGTTAAAATAAAGGATCTCATCTCTCTGAAGTTACAGTAGAGTAGATCGCATCAGGTCTTATCTCCCTAAGGTTACAGTGGAGTAGACCGAAAAATTTCAGATCTTATCTCCCTGAGGTTACAGTGGAGCAGATTGAAGCCAGAGATCTTATTTCCCTGAGATTACAGCAGAGCAGATCGAAGACACTATCCTATCTCTCTGAAGTTACAGTGAAGCGGGTTAAAATAAAGGATCTCATCTCTCTGAAGTTACAGTAGAGCAGATCGCATACAGTCTTATCTCCCTGAGGTTACAGTGGAGTAGACCGAATAATTTCAGATCTTATCTCCCTGAGGTTACAGTGGAGTAGACCGAAGAATTTCAGATCTTATCTCCCTGAGATTACAGCGGAACAGATTGAAGCTAGTAATCCTATCTCCCTGAGATTACAGTGGAGCGGATTAAAATAAAAGATCTTATCTCTCTAAAGTTACAGCAGAGTAGATCGCATCAGGTCTTATCTCCCTGAGGTTACAGTGCAGTTGACCGAAAAATTTCAGATCTTATCTCCCTGAGATTACAACGGAGTAGATTGAAGCTAGTAATCCTATCTCCCTGAGATTACAGTGGAGCGGATTAAAATAAAGGATCTCATCTCTCTGAAGTTACAGCAGAGTTGATCGCATCATGTCTTATCTCCCTGAGGTTACAGTGGAGTAGACCGAATAATTTCAGATCTTATCTCCCTGAGATTACAGCGGAGCAGATTGAAGCTAGTAATCCTATCTCCCTGAGATTACAGTGGAGCAGATTAAAATAAAGGATCTTATCTCTCTAAAGTTACAGCAGAGTTGATCGCATCAAGTCTTTTCTCCCTGAGGTTACAGTGGAGTAGACCGAAGAATTTCAGATCTTATCTCCCTGAGATTACAGCGGAGCAGATTAAAGCTAGTAATCCTATCTCCCTGAGATTACAGTGGAGCAGATTAAAATAAAGGATCTTATCTCTCTAAAGTTACAGCAGAGTTGATCGCATCAGGTCTTATCTCCCTGAGGTTACAGTGGAGTAGACAGAAGAATTTTAGATCTTATCTCCCCGAGATTACAATGAGCGATTGAAGCTAGTAATCCTATCTCCCGAGATTACAATGGAGCGGATTAAAATAAAAGATCTTATCTCTCTAAAGTTCTGACATAGTTGATAGTCTTATCTCCCGAGGTTACAAAGTGGAGTAGACCAAGAATTTCAGATCTTATCTCCCCGAGATTACAATGAGCAGATTGAAGCTAGTAATCCTATCTCCCCGAGATTACAAAGTGGAGCGGATTAAAATAAAAGATCTTATCTCTAAAGTTACAAAGATAGTTGATCGAAGTCTTATCTCCCCGAGGTTACAGTGGAGTAGACCAAGAATTTTAGATCTTATCTCCCGAGATTACAATGAGCAGATTGAAGCTAGTAATCCTATCTCCCTGAGATTACAGTGGAGCGGATTAAAATAAAGGATCTTATCTCTCTGAAGTTACAGCAGAGTTGATCGCATCAGGTCTTATCTCCCTGAGGTTACAGTGGAGTAGACCGAAGAATTTCAGATCTTATCTCCCTGAGATTACAGCGGAACAGATTGAAGCTAGTAATCCTATCTCCCTGAGATTACAGTGGAGCGGATTAAAATAAATGATCTTATCTCTCTAAAGTTACAGCAGAGTTGATCGCATCAGGTCTTATCTCCCTGAGGTTACAGTGGAGTAGACCGAAGAATTTCAGATCTTATCTCCCTGAGATTACAGCGGAACAGATTGAAGCTAGTAATCCTATCTCCCTGAGATTACAGTGGAGCGGATTAAAATAAAGGATCTTATCTCTCTAAAGTTACTGCAGAGTTGATCGCATCAGGTCTTATCTCCCTGAGGTTACAGTGGAGTAGACCGAGGAATTTCAAATCTTATCTCCCTGAGATTACAGCGGAGCAGATTGAAGCTAGTAATCCTATCTCCCTAATATTACAGTGGAGCGGATTAAAATAAAGGATCTTATCTCTCTAAAGTTACAGCAGAATTGATCGTATCAGGTCTTATCTCCCTGAGGTTACAGTGGAGTAGACCGAAGAATTTCAGATCTTATCTCCCTGAGATTACAGCGGAGCAGATTGAAGCTAGTAATCCTATCTCCCTGAGATTACAGTGGAGCGGATTAAAATAAAGGATCTTATCTCTCTAAAGTTACAGCAGATTAGATCGCATCAGGTCTTACCTCCCTGAGGTTACAGTGGAGTAGACCGAAGAATTTCAGATCTTATCTCCCTGAGGTTACAGTGGTGCAGATTGAAGCCAGAGATCTTATCTCCCTGAGATTATAGCGGAGCAGATCCAAGACACTATCCTATCTCCCTGAAGTTACAGTGGAGCGAATTAAAATAAAGGATCTCATGTCTCGGGTTACAGAGAGTAGATCGATCGGTCTTATCTCCCGAGGTTACAAAGTGGAGTAGACCGATGAATTTCAGATCTTATCTCCCCGAGGTTACTGAGAGAAAGCGATTGAAGCTAGTAATCCTATCTCCCGAGTTACAAGTGGAGCGGATTAAAATAAAGGATCTCATCTCTCCGGGTTACAGAGAGTAGATCGCATCAGTCTTATCTCCCGAGGTTACAAAGTGGAGTAGACCGAAGAAGTTCAGATCTTATCTCCCTGAGGTTACAGTGGAGCAGATTGAAGCTAGTAATCCTATCTCCCTGAGATTACAGGGGAGCGGATTAAAATAAAGGATCTTATCTCTCTGAAGTTATAGCAGAGTAGATCGCATCAGGTCTTATCTACCTGAGGTTACAGTGGAGTAGATCAAAGAATTTCAGATCTTATCTCCCTGAGATTACAGTGAAGCAGATTTAAGCCACCAGTCCTATCTCCCTAAGCAGTAGTGGAGCAGGTCGAAGATGGTAAATCTTATCTTCCTAAGCAGTAGTGAAGCAGATCGAAAACGACAAATCTTATCTTCCTAAGCAGTAGTGAAGCAGATTAAGCCACCAGTCCTATCTCCCTAAGCAGTAGTGGAGCAGGTCGAAGATGGTAGATCCTATCTCCCTAAGTAGTAGTGGAGCAGGTCAAAGATGGTAGATATTATCTCCCTAAGCAGTAGTGGAGCAGATCGAAGACGGCGAATCTTATCTTCCTAAGCAGTAGTGAAGTAGATTTAGGTCACCAGTCCAATCTCCCTAAGCAGTAGTGGAGCAGGTCGAAGATTGTAGATCTTATCTCCCTAAGCAGTAGTAGAGCAGATCGCATCAAGTCTTATCTCCCTAAGCAGTAGTGGAGCAGACAGAAGAAACCAATCCTATCTCCCTAAAGTTGCAGTGGAGCAGATTAAAACCTCAGATCTTATCTCCCTAAGCATTAGTGGAGTAGATCGCATCAAGTCCTATCCCCCTGACGTTGCAGCGAAGTAGACTAAAACCACAAACATCGTCCCCCTGAAGTTGCGGCAACGAAAATTAAAGCTGCAAGTCAAATCCTTTTGAAATGCAGAGAAGTGGGTTGAAGCAACAAGACACAGTGGACTGGAATGAAGCTACTAGAAAAAGAGGAGCATCAAAGAAGTCAAGACTCGACAAGACAGGGCAAATTTGGTCTTTCTTGGTCTTTGCTCTGTTCTCATTACACGACAACGAGAAAAGAGGGGCAGCTGTACAAAGCCCAAATTTGCTCCAGCCCAACAAACTAAATTAAGCCCAATTACAGAAACAAAGCCCGGTGGCCCAAAACCTTAAAAATTTTTGGAATGGCCAGAAACCCTAGGGTTTCTGGCGCCCCTCGCGCCGTTGCTACCCCATGTGCGCCTTCAGTGCGCACCATGCCCGATGTTTGCCACCGCCAGCCCTCCTTTCACCGAAATGGCAAGTTGACCTTGCCGTGTACCTGCAAACAAGCAACAAAAGAGAGAAATGGAAGCAGACAAGGAAAACAGTAGCAAAAGAGGAGATTTTCCCTCGATTCTTCATTTTTTCTTTCGACTATAAAGCCAAGTATATTGTAAAATGTAGAGGGGGAAAATCGGTAAAAAATCGATCATTAGATCTGTTAGGGGGCCTTTTTTTGAGATTTTGGTACAAGAGCTTTAAAAGAAATAAACAATCAAGTTTCAAGGTTTTTTTTACATCTCTTTTTTACATCTGTTCTTTTTATATTTATATATACATATATTTATATATATAAAAAACAGTATACATTTGAAAAAAATACAAAAAAAGAGTAAATTTTTTACCTTTTTGTTTTTTCCACCACGATGAACGTCTCATGCGATGGTGGTGCGGTGGACCGACACGGCAAGAATGAGGATTTTGGAACCCTAAAAGCTGAACCTTTTGAGAGAAAAAGGGTTTCCTTTGATTTTTTTAAAATGGGTGTCTGAAATGATTTTGTAAAAAAATGGGGTTTAAATACCCTGAATGAAACGGCGCCGTTTTGCACTCAAGGGTCAGGTGCCAAAACGACGTCGTTTTTGCCCTGACCCGCGTGGTGACGCGACCCAAGGGGAGGATCCGCGTGTTTTCCAAAAGGGGGATATTTGCGTGCGTAGTCCCCTCTATTTGCGCCGCGTTACAATTTGCCCCTTTTTCATTATTTTCTTTTATTTTAATTTAGCCCGTAATTTTGTTTTTGCTTCAATTTGGTCCATTTCAACCTGCGTTTTGGTCTTTGTGGATTATTTGCGCTTTGGTCCCCTCTCTCGGTAAGATCACAATTTAGTCCCTTTTATTTTTTTATTTCGATTTACCAGTATATCTTGCTTTTACTTGATTTAACCCTTTTTTAGCATTTTATTATTTTCTTCATTATTTTAATATATTATCATCTTTTATTATTATTATTGTCATTATTAGTTATTATTATTATTATTATTTCCTCATCTATATATATTTTTAAATCTTGTTATATATACATAGCGTATGTTTTATAATATATATGTACATATGTAAATTTTTTATTTTTTATTTTACAAATATATATACATACTAATATATTTATATAGTTTATATGTACATATATATATATATATATATACATGCATGCTTACATGTACTTTCATATTCAATAATTTTACAATACATATATATTTTCATATTTTCTTTTATTTTACAACGCATACGCACATATATCTATATCTATATACGTTTTTATCATTTTATTCTTGTAAATATATACATATATATTTCCTTAAAATGTACATACACATGTTTATATTTTACAATTTTCATCTATTTTTCTTTACTGCTTTTATGTTCATTTATGTACTTATTTATATGTCCATTTTTATGTTTTAGTTTATTTATTTATTTATTTATTTGCTATGGTATATACATAATTGATTGATCTTCTTTTTTGTTTTTTATATTATTTTCATTCATAATTATCATATTTATTATTCCATTATGCATATTAACACCATACTTCAAAAAGGAAAATTTTTCAAAGTAAGATAATATTTTGCATTTGGAAATTCGAGAAAACGTGCCCTAAGGTGCTGGGTGTCGTTTTTTCTCGTTCAACCAAATAGCTAAATATCCTTCCAAAAATTTCAAAATAAGGCAATGTTTTGCGTTTGGAAATTCGAGGAACGTGCCCTAATGTGCTGGGTTTCGATTTCTCGTTTAACCAAATTGCCAAATATCCTATTGAATTTTAATCCATGCCATTCGAGTTTTTTTCTAAGGATCTTATTTTAAATTTCTTTAAAGTTTTCAGTTTTTCGACACTAAGACATTAAGTAATCAATTAGGTACCAATTTTGGGCGTATCGAGGGTGCTAATCCTTCCTCGTGCGTAACCGATTCCCGAACCCATTTTTCTGAATTTTGTGGACCAAACTTGTTGTTTTAATAAAATCAAATCGTTTATTAAAAACAACCACTTTTCGAGGTGATCCGATCACACCTCATAAAAAAGGATCGGTGGCGACTCCCATTTTCGTTTTAATTTTCCAAAACCCAAGTCGACCCCGTTTTTCATCCAAAAAATGGTGTCAACAGTATGATTTACCAAACTAAAACAATGATTTTCAAAATTAAAACTTTAGAAATTTTCGCTGCAAAGATTAAGTAATCACTTAAGTTTTTTCAATAAATAAATTTATGTTATTTAACGAATGTTTGTCTTAGTACTGGACATGATCTGACAACATTAGTACTTTCACAATATGCGACTTTGAATTGAAGTCTGGGTTTTAAATAAAGTGTTTTCGGACTTGGGTTTTTTTTTTCTTTCTAAACATATATGAGAGTGTTGTCAAACTTTATGCTTTTGAAACAAGCACTGAGTTTGATTAAAGCAAAAGCTTTTCAATAAGTTAGTGTAACACCTCAATATCTGGTCGTAACTTCTAGGCCGGGTTTGGGGTGTTACATTTAATGGTATCAGAGTTAGGTTGCAAAACTCAGGTTGTGGTTTTTGGGTTTAAAATTTTTATGCATAATATGTTTTGACATTTTTTATTTTTAAGAACATTTTTGGAAATCTAGTGTGGGTGAATTTGCACCAAAATTTACTAAATTTTTGAAAATATGAATCCGAGACTCTAACGCTGATCCAAGTAAGTTTGTATAATTATGTTAACTGTACTTTAGTTATATTTACTTTAGTACTGTAGTAAAATTGTTGAGCTTTAGAGACTGTAGTGTACAAACTCTTCTAATTTAGGAAAGAAACTATGATAACTTCGTTAAAACTTTAGACTTTTGGTTTAAACATAAACCTAAGTTAAACTTTGGGACTTCTAAACTATAGAAAAGTAAGATAAGTTTCCGTGGCAGGTGGATGTTGTAAAATGAATCACGCCGAATCCGTTTCTCCGGGAAATGTGCCCAATCTAGATATAAATGAGACTGTGGAGACACCCGTTTCTGTCTGGGATGATGTTGTGTCCCAAGTGCTACCAAGAGTTTGGCAAAGGGTCATCAAGCCCCAATTTGGATCTATGGATCAGTAGTTAGTATCAAGCAACTTTAGTCAAATGCGATAAGTTAGCGAAAGAAAGTAATTGCTTTGAGAGTGGGGAAAAGGAAAGGAAAAAGTGTGGAATAAGAGGAGTTTTGGTCCTGTTGACTTGACCTGCTAATTAGGAAACATGCCAGAATAGTTAGGTCTCAGCGGGTATAGGTAGTGAGCGTATGTTAGGTTTTGATTTGTGCTTTCTATAGTGAGCACCATTCGGGCAAGTGTTGGAGGAAAATGGGAGCGTGTTTTATATGTGGATCTGATGAGCATTGTATTAGGGATTGTTCACGACATTCCCTTAGTCGGATGTAAGCTTTGGCTCAGAGAGGGAATCAGAGACTAGTTAGTTAGTGAGACTTTGGGATTAAGTGTTTGATTGTCACTAGGGTTTCTGAGACTTTGGGATTGTGGAATAGTGAGTGATAATTCTGTAGAAAGTTTCTTGAGACAATCTGAGGTAGTAAATGGGAAATTCGTTAGAAAAATTTTTCTGGTTTGAGAGTGAAATATGGTCTAGATCAAGTTTGCATTGAAACCAGAGTTACGCAGCGATAACGTGCTGATTAGTATGAATGAGAAAATTTCAGAGTTTATGGTTAAGCGTATGGTGTGACAATAGGAATTTTGAGGACAAAATTCTTTTAAGGAGATGAGAGTTGTCACATCCAGAAAATTGAGATAGAAGAAATTGGGTTAGAGAAACCTATTGTGGCCACGTTCAGATTTTTGAGTTAAGATTTTGAAATTATGTTAAGTGACTTAACTTGGTTCAATGGTTAAGTGTTGTGCTTATGTGTAAGAGGTTCTGGGTTCAAATCATTTCCCTTGAAATTTTGCTATTTTTGCTCCAACCCTTGTCTTTGAACGTTTGATTTATAAATTATTCTCGCTTAACTAATGACTGAATGGGCATGCTGGTTTAGTGGTAAGGTGTCAGCTTACCCTTGGTTCTATGTTTGAATCCCCTCATGAGCATAATATAATTATTTTTGCTATTTCCGTACTTGTGTTGCCTTTGTGTTTGTAATTGAGGGTAATTCAATTCGGGATAAAATGTTAAGTGGTTAGTAGATTAGGTTGGTTAGGATTTAGTTTATTGCTTTTAAAAAGAATTGTTTCACTACACCAAAACAGGCTTTTAGCGGCGTTTTTTAGGCCATTAGCAGCGCTTTTTAGCGCCGCTAAAAGTATTTGCGGCGCTTTCACTAGCGCTGCAAAAAATGCCGCTATTGACAACGTCGCTAACTTTTGCGGCATTTATGAGAAAAAAATGCCACTAAAGAGCATGATCTTTAGTGGCGTTTTACCTAAAAATGCAGCTAAAGAACATGACATTTAGCGGTGCTTTGCCACAAATGCTGCTAAAGAACATGACCATTAGCGGCGCTTTACCCACAAACGCCGCTAAAGAACATGATCTTTAGCGGCGCTTTACCCACAAACGCCGCTAAAGAACATGACCTTTAGCGGTGGTTTACCCACAAACACCGCTAAAAGTATGGTTATTTAGCGGCGTTTATGAAAAAACGCCACTAATTTTGACAAATTTGTATCCAACCAAAAACGACAAATTTAAATGATACTTCAAATTCAATAAAAGATATATGATATAAATTGATAACTGAATTACAATTCAAAATACTCTTACAATAATATGAAAATTAACAATGTTAAAAATATTCTTACAATAACTAAAGCACACTAAAATGTTTACACAATCACCTTCCAAAAACAGGTGCAGTAGTAACCACAAGAAAAAAAAGGAAAATACAGAAATCTAGAAACAACAGTTTTTGGCAATCACTTTTTCAGGAGTAATACCGAAAAAATAACCCCCTGGTTTCAACAAAAATGACACATTACTTAGAAGTCTCCTTGTTTTGTCTTCAGTTTCAAATCTTAACTAGCTCATGATCTTTGAACTCAATCAAGTGGGCGTTTAGCGTTACCTGGCTGCTTAAGAGGAACTGCTCTTGAGAGATGGGAGTATAAGCAATCCTGTATTATAGTAGAGATATGATCAAATAAGTCCCTCTACTATTAAATGGATCAATTCAGTCCCTATCCTATAAAAAGAATCAAATAGTCCATTTTCCAATTTGGCCATATTTTGATTCTTTTTAATACGATAGGAACTAACTTGGTCCCTTTAATGTTATGTGATGAAAACAACACCTGTTTTATATTGATTGATTAAAGGTAACCATTAATTACAACAACAGAATGCTCTGCCAATGCGGTTGAAGCAAAATCTTCAATCAATAATTTCTTTGATCCAAATCCATACATTAGAATACCAAAACCACATCTGCAAATAAATAAAAGCAAAACATACACACAATAAGTACTGGAAAATAAAGCCAATACTAACTTTCAAGGTAACACTTTGGAATAAAAATAAATAAGCAAAGGTCTAATTATGAATTTTATCCCCTTAATTTACAAAACCTGATAAGTTAGTCCAATTGGATAACATTAGTAAACCTCACTGTTAAATTACTAGCTTGAAGATCAATACTTCAATATTTAATATGTAAGGAATTATCAAAATCAACATTTCAATAAATTATATGCAAGAAATTAACAAAATCAATCTTACAACAGTTTATGTGAAACAAATTAGCCAAAATCAACTATTCATAGTTCATATATTTACCGGCAATAGGGCTAAATCTTCAATTTCTATAACGATTTATATGTAACAAGTTAGCAAAAATCAATGGTTCAAGTTCATGTATTTACCAAAAATCAGACTAATTTTTCAATATTTATAACAACTTATATGCAACAAATTAGCAAAAATAAATGGTTCAAGTTCATGCATTTACCAACAACCAGACTAAATTTTCAATTTTTATAACAACTTATGTGCAACAAATTAGAAAAATCAACAGTTCAAGTTCATGCATTGACCAACAACCAGACCAAATTTTCAACTTTTATAAAGTAGAAAGATCAAATTCTAACAAATTAAAGCAAGAGACCAACTTCCCGCACTTTTCATAGTGATGAAATTGAGAATTAGACCATTAAGAAAATAAGAGTTTTAAACTACCTCAGATCAAGAACCCATTTTGGGTAACATTAGTAAACCCTACTATTAAATTACTAGTACAAAAATCAACATTTCAATAAGCTATATGTAAGGAGATATAGAACATCATCATTTTAACGATTTATATACAATAAATTAGCACAAATCAACGGTTCAAGTATTTACCAAAAACCGGACTAAATTCAGACTTAAACAAATAAGATGATGGAAGTCTAACAAATTAAAGTTTCCAATTAAATTCAGACTTACACCATTAAATAAATAAGAGTTTTAAACTATCGGAGATCAAAACAAATTAGCAAAAACCAACTGTTCAAGTGCATGTATGCACCAAAAACAGGACCAAATTTCCAATTTTTGCAAATTAAGATGATCAAATTCTAACAAATTAAAGTTTCCAATGAAATTCAAAATTACATCATTAAGTAAATAAGAGTTTTAAATTACGAGATCAAAACCCATTTTGGGTATAAACTTTTGTAACTATTTATTAAATTTGCAACGTCGTTTTGATGCTTTGGTTCAATATTAGTGAAGCTTTCTAAGTTCCTGCAATTTTAAAACAACAAAATTTAAAAGAATAAAAAACAAAAGCTTTTTTCGAGATGGGACGAATCCCGAACAAGTATTCATTGCGATTTGAGCAAAGATCGATATGGAGTACAAGAGCCTTGTGCATTCAATGTGCCGCTTCCACAACATGCGCTTTCACATATTTAAAATCTGGGAAAACAAATGAAAGTTGAAATGAAGATCATTAGATCATGTTTACATTGTCTATTAATATTATCATTCGACTGAATGAGAAACATAAAACGAACAGACAACAAGTGCGGATAATACATTATTTACATAAAATGAACAAGTAAAAGCATCAAATTTCAAGATAGCATCACTCAATCTTGGGCATATTGAATGTTAAATTGGTTTGTTACCATCAAATCTTATCTATAAGATAAAAGCAGCACAAAATGGAAATGCAACATAATGCTTCTAGAAAAGAAACCAAGTGAGAAACTATGGAAGTAATACTGCAGAAATCAATAACTTAAAACTTGTTTTGAACCTGTGGCAATTCAATCTCCCAAAAAAATATTAAAACAAAAAGTCATGGATCATTTTCACTATTTTACATGCTGTGAATGATAAGAATGTTTATAAAATCTAACCAACAATAAAACTCATTCTTTTTTGCTTCGAAATGGTTATAAAATCAGTTAGACTTCCCTAAATGGACTTCTTGTTAATAAATGCAGGACCAAATATGGCATTTTATATTTAATATGTTAGTTCCTTTAGCATTAATATAATTATTAAGTTCACGGATGAATTTCTCTTGGGACCCATGATAGCAGTTTCCTTTCATGGATTTTTAGCGTTAGTAAGCTCATCTAAACTTAAAGCTAGATTCTCTTTCAAAAGAACCCAGTACACCTTAAACAGATACTCCCACTAGTTTATCATCAAAATCCACTTGAACTCGCACAAAGATAAAGTAAAAGGCCTTTAAGGTAGAAAAATCCTTACTCTTCAAGAATCTAAAAGAGCCAATTATAGTAGTTATCAAAAAAGCACAACTAATGAGGAGAAAAGCTATGAGACATTCAAAAGAAATCATCCATTGCATGAAGATAAGAATATCAAAGATAAGATAAGAATATCAACCGCCTTCATGTGACAAAATGAATGATAAGAATATCAAAGATACTCACCAACAAATTCAACAGAAAGATGAACATTTCCTAGCAATTGTAACATTTTTATCCGTAATCGACAAAAGCGCATTTGGAATCATGTGTCGAGTTCTATGTTTTATCACAAAATGCACATTTGATTCGAAAAAACAAATAATGAAAGAAAGATCGATGAACAGTGAAAGGGTATTAAAAGCAACAAAGAAATAACAATTAAATTCAATTAAGTTTCATAGACTATAAATAAGGAAAAAAACGCAAAACTATAAGCTATTGTCTTCCTTCAAAGCATAAAGACCTAATATCATGTTAAATTTTGATTGCTTATGAATTACCGTATCAGCATTCTAGATATACATATATTGAACCAAGAGTTTTATAATATAAAACTGGGGTCTTTTATCCAGGACTTTATTAAACTATAAAACCGGTAGTGAATAAATAATTAGTAGAAAAATTAACATTATATTCCGAGAGTGAAGATATTTCATATAACCCAAAAAAAAATCAGAAACCCGCTCAAGGTTCAGTATTAAGCGAAAACTATCAAATTCCCAACTAATTTCAAACCCAATTTTGTTATGAAATTAAGATCAACTTCCATACAGCAAAAATGAAAGCAATTTTGTAATCATCTTGTTTTGTAGGGCAAAAAAAATAAGAATAAAACCCTAGAAAATCAAACAAAATGAAACAATATAAGTGAACAGGGAGAGAAAAAATTAGGGTTTAGTGAAAAGAATAAATCTCTGGGGACCGGGGCCGCCGTCAGTGCCGAGGGATTCGAAGTCGCGGGAGGCGAGACGGGAGTGGCGGTTAGCATCGCCCTCACGGAAGCCATGACCCTTGGTCTTCTTATGAGTAGAAAGAGAGGTGGAAGTGGCGCCAGTGATGGTGGACTTGAGCATAGGCAAGGGAGCTTGAGGGGAGGCATCACCGGCGGCATTTGAAGTGAGGGAAAGCGAAATTTTGAAGTGAAGGATTTTGATTTCAGAACTTGGGGAGGTTGGCGGCATTTGGTAATAAAATCCACTGCTCAGTTTTAAGTTTTTTAGAGTCAAATCTGATTTGGGGTAGAAAACGACACCGTTTTGGTATTGTAATATTTGCGGTGCTTATAAGAAACGCCACTAATTGTATAATTTTTGCGGTGTTTTTAATAAAAACGCCACTAAAAATTAAATTCCTGTATCAAACGATGCCGTTTTGAAAAATTCTCATAGTTGCGGCGTTTTTGGTCTAAACGTCGCTATTGCTTACCTTTTGCGGCATTTTTCTCATAAACGCCGCTAATGATTGACTTTTTTTACAATTTTGTATTTAATTATTATCTAATTCATATCAATTTTAAATAAATAGTTTTTGAAAATTTAAGTAATTTTTAAAGAATTAGATAAATTTTACAATTTTATATAATTTTGAGGTAAGAAAACAAAAAAACAAAACAAAAATTTTAAAATATGAAGAAAAAAAGCTTTAAAAACTATCCATATTAATATCTTTAAAAATTTTAAAAGCTTTATATAATTAATATGATGATTTATATTGATTAATTCAATATTGATTATTTATCATTATGATTTAAATTAGGGTTAAGGGTTTAGGGTTTTAGGTGAAAGTTGGGTCTTTTCTTTAAAAGTATATAAATATTATAAAATGAAAGTTTAAAATCTTTTAAAATTTTTAAAAATTTTAAAATCTTTTAAAATTCATTTTAAAATTTTAAATCATGAAAATATAAAACCTTTAAAAATTTAGAAAATATATGTTATTTACACTTTATATGATAATTAGAAATGATCACTACCCATACAACTCGCCTAGTCCAAAATATAGTTAGGCTTAGATTTATATTTTTTATTGTTTTTAAACAATGAAATGGGTGATTCGGGTAAAACGAGCTTAAAGTTGGAAAATTTTTTAAAATTGGGCATTGGCACAGCTTGGTCTGGCTTGGCCCACTAATTAATTCAATATTTTAAAACCTTTGCAAAATTGAACTGGATAAAAAAAACTGAATCAGGATGGGATAAGATGGGGATATCCTTGGATATAGCTTATATCGATTTTGAAGAACCAAATCTTCACACAATTTTGAAGAACCAAATTAATATTATCTCTTTTACAATTATATAAGAAATTAATTAATATATAAATTAGAAAGCACTAGTTAATCTAAACCCTAAACCATAAACCATAAACCTTAAAACTCTAAAACCATAAACGATAAACCCTTAACACATAACCTCTAAACCTTAAACCCCAACCTTTAAACCATAAATCATAAACCAAAACCTCTAAACCCATAATCCATGAACCTTAAAATGGTAACACCTAAACCTTAAACTCTAAACCATATACCCTAAACCAAAAACCCTAAACTATAGTGATAATTAATTCAATATTTTAAAATTAATATTATCTCTTTTACGATTATATATATAAGAAATTATTTAATATATAAATTAAAAAAATCAGTAATGTATCCAAAAAAAATTAAAATTATTTTAAATAATAGTATTTTAATTTTTCCATTTTTAACAAATATTTTAAATTATTTTAAATCCCTGAGCATTAGCGGCGCTTTCTCAAAAACGCCGCTAAAGCCCTGAGCATTAGCGGCGCTTTCTCTAAAATGCCAATAAAGCACTGAGCATTAGCGGCGCTTTCTCAAAACCACCGCTAAAGCACTGAGCATTAGCGGCGCTTTCTCAGAAACGCCACTAAAGACTGAGCATTAGCGGCTCTTTTTTAAAAACGCCGCTAAAGCCCTGAGCATTAGCGACGCTTTCTCAAAAACGCCGCTAAAGCCCTGAGCATTAGCGGCGCTTTCTTAAAAACGCCGCTAAAGCCCTGAGCATTAGCGGTGCTTTTTCAAAAACGCTGTTAAAGCCCCGAGCATTAGCGGTGCTTTCTCTAAAATGTCGCTAAAGCCCCGAAAGCTCGGAGAACGGCGTCGTTGGGCTTAGGTTTTTTGCGGCGCTTTCTGGAAAACACCGCTAATGCTTATTTTTAGCGGCGTTTTCCAAAAAGCGCCGCTAATGCTTGATCTTTAGCTGCGTTTTTTATCCAAACGCCCTAAAAACGCCGCTAAAAACCTGTTTTGGTGTAGTGTTTGATTTTAATAAAAATATTTTTTTATTCTCTCCACTTTTCTCTCCCACAATACTCCACTTTCTTTTTCCAGTTTCCCCAGTTTTGTTTTGTTTTGTTTTTTTATTTTTTATTTTATTTTTCTTTTGTTCCTGTTCTTTATTCTGTTGTTCTCCTACTTTGTTTCTTCCTTTTTTGTTTTCGCTTGCAAATTCAACTCTTATTGGAGGGCATTCATTCTATTGTTTAATTGTGTAAGTGCCATTGGGTTCTTCCTTTTGTACTAAGTGTGTGTTATTGTTATTTTATTTTGTCTTTTGTTAATTTGTGGTTAGTGGATATTTCGTAATACATTTTGTCGCCTTAAATGGTGTTGGGATTTTTCTAGGTGAAGTTTGTGAAACATTAACTCCTCCTACGTTGTAATTGCAGTGTAGGACTATTGTTGTGATCCTTTGGGTAAGTGATTGAACACAAAAAGACTTATCTTCAGTTTATTAAGGCGTGTGATAACAATTATTGACTGAATGGGTTACTTAGAATGTAGTAAATCATTGCTAAATTAGTCTTTTAAATGTTGTTTTTAGGTTCTTGAAATCTTGTGGTTGACTTCACATCAGAAAATATTTACGTGTGTGATTCTAACCTAAAATGTTGATTGGAACTAAAAAAAAAACTCAAAAATAGAGGATGCTTTTAAAATTGTTCTATGTCACACGACCGTGTGGACTACACAGTCCAGGTTATTTGGACCGTGTGGGCCACACGGGCGTGTGTGAGGTCATGTATCAACCCGTGTGGGTCACACAGGCTGGCTAGTTAAGCCATGTAGACCTATTTTTCTGAAATTTTTTTGTGGACCCATTTTTCTGAAATTTTTTACTTAGGCTCGTTAAACCTAGAAATTCGTAATTAGACCTCCTGTGGGGTCTGTTTGGCTTAAAAATGACTCCAAACACGATATTTGTTGATGTGTGTCTGTATGTGTTCTGAGTAAGGTATATGAAAAATATGTTTACGCTCTGTGTTGTGATAATTTTGAAAGTATTATGATGAATGATAAGCATGATTGAGATTAAAAATATTCTATGTTGGTTATTTGATATAATCTGTGTTAATGACATTTACATAAGCATGTCATATTTTTGATTTGTTATGACTGTTTGTTAGCATTTGCATTGGAGTGAGTTTTGATATGATGGAGGAATTGTTCTTGCAGTATTACTACAGATTCTGGCAATTAAACTGCAATATTTGTGTGGCAACTCAGCTGCATCATTATATGTGGCATACCACCACGAGCAAGTGTGATTGGATGGATGGATTCTTATAGTCCTAATTAGTGTGATTGGTTGGATAGAGTTAGTGTGTAGCGGATGGGGGTAGGATCTGTGTCTGCATTTGTATCTGATTATAAACACACATCTGATTCCGTATAAGAGATTGTGTTTGAGATTATGATTCTGAAGTTATGAAATTTCGTTCTAACATATGATTATGAAATATGACATTCTGATATGTTATATGTTTATGGTAATATGATATGCTGATTATGATATATGATGTACTTTGATAAGCTATATGATATGATTCTGGTTTGTTAAACGATATGGGCTCGATATGTCATGTGATATGAAAATTGTAAACTGATCATTCGTGTTTTCATACTTCTTAAGGAAAATTCTGTTTCTGGCCCGAGTCACACTTTGGGCTTCTAGCTCACTCGTTTATTTTATACGTTTTAGGTGAACTATAGGCTTAGGATCGGATCGCGTGCGGGAGCGAGGATTATTTTCTCTACTAATTAATTATGGTTATTTACGTTTGTATTTTTTTCTGGACTTTTGGGATTGTAATTTGCTTTTGGGTTTTCTTTTTTGGTTTTTCGTTTTTTGCTGGATTTTTGTATTTTATCGTTAACCTGCCAAAATCGTATGATTTACCAAACTAAAAAAATTAATTTTCAAAGTTAAAACTTTCGAAATTTCCGCTGCAAAGATTAAGGGCTAGTTTGGCAAAGCTTTTGAAAAGTGCTTTTGAAAAGTGACGTGAAAAAGTACTTTTGAGAAGTGCTTTTGAAAAGTTTGGTTTAAAATTTGAGTGTTTAGCATTACTCTCAAAAAGTACTTTTGAGAAATAAAATGTCCATTTTAGACATGTTATTACCAAGTAACAAATATACATTTAAATAATATTTAAATTAGTTAATATTATTATATTTTAGTACAAATATAAAAAATTATTATAACTTGTTAATATTTTACTATATCAAATATAAATTTTAAATATTTTTAAGCAATAAATATTATTATTTATAAAATTTAATTAGAATATATAAACTATATTTTAAATATTTAAATATAACCATTAAATATTTGTAATTAGTATTTAAAAAAAATTATTTTTAATTAATAATTTTAACACATTTGTAATTAAGCACCAAAAAGAAAAACGGGAAAGTATTATGTTATTGGAGGGGTGAAAAAGTAATTAAGCACTAGAAGTGCTTTTGGGAAAGGAAAAGCTAAAAATTTTAGCTTCTACTTTTCAGAAGTGCTTTTGAAAAACACTTCTAAAAAGCTAAAAATTTCAGCCAAAAGCAGTTGGTTTAGCACAGCTTTTCTTTCAAAAGTGCTTTTGAAGCCAGAAATGCTTTTTTTAAGCACTGCAGAATAGGCCCTAACTAATCATTTAAGTGTTTCCTGTAACAGCTCGATTTTTAGTGGTGACGGAATAGTAGTTTTGAGACCACAAATTTCTGTCGTGTAGACTCGTAATTATTATTTTTAGAATATTTATAGAGTCATTATACTTAATTTTTAGTTAGTTAATTAAAGAAAAAGGACTAAGTTTAAAAATGTGCAAAACTTGCTAATTATAACAATTAGATGATGAAATGGTGTAATTATTAATTGAGGAAGGACTTATGTGATTATTAAGCCCTAAAGAATATAGTGGGACGGCAAATTGATGGATAATGACAAAATAATGAAATTATAATGGTAAACTTGTAATTTAGTTGAAAATAAAACAAAATTAAGTAAAAAGAAATAGGTTTCTTCTTCATTTTACATTGCCATAGCCAAAATTCATGGTTTTTCAAGCTAGGAGAATCAGCCAAGCATATTGTTATGCATGTGAGTGAATTTCTTACCCATTTATTGTAATTTTTTATGTTTTTGAGATCGTTGCATCTAGGTCTAGTTAGCCTATACCTTCGTTTTCAATTCTGTTAAAAATTTTGGAAGTTTCCATTGATGAATATTAGATGTTTTTGATGAATAACATGGATTTGGAGCTTTGATTGTGTTGTGTGATGATTTTGTAAAGTGATTTTTGTTAAATACTATTTTTAGGATTAAATTGTGAAAATGTCAAAATATTAGGGTTTGATAGTGAATTTTAGGTTTATTAGGGGTTGTATGAGGGCTAGAATATTTGGATAGATTATTAATTTGAGAAAATTAGTTAATTTGTTAGATTAACTAATTAAGGGATTAAATTGTAAAAAATATAAAAGTTTGGGGTATTACATAAATTAAAAAATAAAAGGGTGTTAATTGTAAAATGAATTGGAAATGAAATATGTGCTAATAAATGAGTAATTTTATATTTTAGATCAAGATCTCGTAGATACTGTGGAAAAGAAAGAATAGCGGAATAGTCCCTAAACTTACGTAATTACTAAAATTACATCTAGGTAAGTTCGTATAGTTAAAATTTAAAATTTGTATAAATTGATGATTTGTATTATGTATATATATATGCTATTACTGGAAATGAATTATTGTTTGAATTATATTATTAAATTGGATATTCGGTTTAAATTTAACGCGGGCTTTGAGTACATTCGTGATTTGGTGTATAATGGGGGTTTGGAGTGGAGATGGTATTGGAGGAAGATATCGGCAGTTTACCCAAGTAAACTGGGGTTCAGCATTTGTTGCGAACTCTCGTGTTTTACTTTCTATTTGGTGTGATTGGGTGGATCAGCTCTTACGAGCTTCTGTTCAGCTCTTACGAGCTTCTATTCAACTTTCGAGCTTCTGTTCAGCTTTCGAGCTTCTGTTGGCGTGTTTGGGAGGACTAGCTCTTATGAGCTTCTATTGACGATGTACTCTTAATTGTAAGTCGTTCTTCGAATGGAAAAATCTCGGTAAGGAAACTTCTTTAATGAATTTGAAAGACATGTTATTTATTTATTTATTGATTTGAATACGAATGTATTTATCGATTAAAGTTGTGAATGACAGTGAGTTTTTCTTTGATGATCTTTTTTATTATTTGATTTATTATAGTTAGTTCGATAAGATTTTCGTTTAACTCGTCAAACTTACTAAGCTTCATTAAGCTTACTTGTGTTGTTTAATGTTATTGTAGATTTTTGGAAGGTTGGACGATCGGATCGGCACTCAAGTCACACTATCTAGCTTATCTCAGTAGTTTTTGAAACGTTTAATTCAGATTATATGGCATGTATAGGCTCTTCTGCTATTTTGGTTAATGTTTGGATTATGTAAATGTGATGAATGATATTTTCTGCAAATAACTAATTTGCAAATAGTATTAGAATGAAGTATAGTTGTTATGCTAGTATGTGTGGCTTACATATATTTGAATTGTGTGATTATAGTAACTTTATTAGGTATATAAATTTGTTATTGCTTGAATGAGTTGTTGAATTGAATTGATGAGTATTTTGAGGTAAAATTGTAAATAATTGTTGTACCAATAAGGGTACATTGGTTAGGCACGTATTAGGTTGGTTTTGATGTGTTTTTTACCTGATTAATGTCATTTTGGTTTGGTATTTTGGTTAGTGTTTGAGTTTCTTAAGGTCCAAGCAATTTGAAATGGTAAACTTGTGTTTTAAGGTTCATTTTGAGGGTACATGGCTTGAGACACAGGCATGTGTCTCAGCCGTGTGTAGTACACAACCATGTGTCCCCTGTAGGTTCAAGGCATGCAAGTTAGGCTGTTACATGGCCTAGCACACAACCTAGCCACGGGCGTGTGAGATCATTTTGAAGGGTACACGGCCTGGCACATGGGCGTGTGGCTTGGCAGTGTGACCCAAGTCAGTGAGTTAAATGGGTACGGACACAGGCTGGGACACGACCGTGTGTCCCTATTTCGAATGTCCACACGGCCTGAGACACGGGCGTGTGTCTTAGCTGTGTGACCCTTACAGTCCAAAATTTTCAATTTATTCCTAAAATAACCAAATGCTTTAGATTTAGTCCCGGATTGTTTTTATAGTATTTTTAGGGTCTCGAGGGCTCAATTAAGGGATATTATGGATGTATTTGAATGAAATTTGATTATGTTTGTATTAATGTATGATTTGAATGGTTTAATATTCTGTTTGTTTGGTAATGCTCCGTAACCCTATTTCGGCAACAGATACGAGTTAAGGGTGTTACATTTAGTGCTATCAGAGCTACGATTTAGTCGGTTCTCTAACTGAACATAGCGTGTGAAATGTCTAGAATTGCATGCCATATAAATCTTTGATAGTGTGATGTGTATGATCCAATCTAACCTTCATTTTCTTATAGATTGTAAAGATGCCAGACAGATCTAATCGTGCTGACAATGATGAGGTTAACAGTAACGTACCGACTTCTAGTCATGGGACTAGTAATGTCCCGATTCCTCCGGGTCAGGAACATGAGCTTAAAAATATTTTCTTCAGGTATATGAACCAGTGGTTCAGTGAGTTTATGCAAGTGAAAAATCTGGCTCAGCAGCCTCCACCCCTTATTGTACCCCCTGTTGTACCTTCGGTTGCACCTCCACCTCCTCCAGTGATTGAACCAAATAGACATATTCCGAAGGAGAAACTTAGAAAATGTGGTGCTGAAGAATTTCAGGGTAGATTAGAGGATGATCCGGTTAAAGCTGAGTACTGGCTTCAAAATAAATTACAAGTTTTCAAAGAAATGACTTGCTCTCCTGATAACATTCTTAGATGTGTTGTTTCGTTATTAAAAGAGGAAGCGTATAGTTGGTGGTCGACAATAGCAACTATGGTACCAAGGGAGAAAATTTCCTAGGATTTCTTTTAGACCGAGTTGAAAAAGAAATATGTCGGAAAAATGTATATCCGGTTTGAAGATGGTCTGAATGATGAAATTCGAATGATGATCGGAGGTGATGAAATACGAGAATTTGTTGTCTTGTCTAATCGTGCACAGAAAATAGAATAAATGTACAACCACAAGATATAACGGGATAAACGGATTCGAGAATTTCATAAAAGAGGTTCTTACAAGTCATTTTTGGCATTACCGGCGAAGAAGACTTAAGATGATTTTAGCTGAGCTACCTCAGTGTTTGAGCATCCGAATAAAAACAAGACAATTTAACATGATTTCAGAGTATCTACTAGATCAGCTGGTAGTGTGGGTAGTGTACAAAATACTCCAAAGCCTAATTGTAGATATTGCGGGAAATATCATCTTGGCGAGTGTAAAGGTAAAACAAAAGCCTGTTATAGATGTGGATCAACTGATCATTTTATTCGTAACTGTCCTAAATTGCCAAAAAAGGATGGAGATCAGAAAGGAAAACAGATATCTACCTCTTAGAGAAGTAGACAGCCAGGCCAGAATAGTGCTACCTAGACTACTCGTTTGGAAATGAAAGACACTGTCGTTTGGTCAGAGGCTAAAGCACCTGCTCACACCTACGCCCTTCGAGATAGAAAGGAAGCTACTGCTCCTGATGTGATTGCTAGTATATTCTATCTCTTTGATGTTACTGTGTATGCATTGATTGACCATGGGTCAACTCATTCTTATATTTGCACTGCATTAGTAACAGAAAAGAAGTTACCTGTTGAATCTACTGATTATGATATTCAAGTTACTAATCCACTAGGTCAGAGTGTCATAGTTAACTTAGTTTGTTGTAATTATCCACTGAAAGTTAGGGGCTGTGAATTCTCTGCTGATTTGATGTTGTTAACCTTTCGAGAATTTGATGTTATTCTAGGTATGGATTGGTTATCTTTGCATGATGTTATGGTAAACTGTAGATAAAAGTGGATTGATTTGAAATGTCAAATAGGAGAGATGATTTCAATTGAGTTTGAGAATTCGAAAGATGTTAAAATTATTTCAGATTTTCCTGCTCAGAGATTGATTCGAAAAGGTAACGAAGTATTTCTAGCATATATTATTGATATCAGAGATTCAGAATCGAAACTAGATCACTTACTAGTTAGTGAGTTTATTGATGTATTTCCTGAAGAGTTGTCGGGTTTACCTCCTGATCGTGAAGTTGAGTTTGTGATTGATTTGGTTCCTAGAACTGCACCAATATCAATATCATTGTACCGTATGGCACCAGTTAAATTAAAAGAATTGAAAGCACACTTGCAAGAGTTATTAGACCGAGGGTTTATTCGACCGACCGTGTCTCCCTAGGGTGCACTTGTATTGTTTGTGAAAAAGAAATACAGTTATTTGAGATTGTGTATAGAATACAGATAGTTGAACAGAGTCACGATAAAAAATAAATACCTTTTGCCATGTATCTATGATTTGTTTGATCAATTGAAGGGTGCTACAGTGTTCTCGAAGATAGATATCAGATCCGGTTATTATCAATTGAAGGTTAAATATTGCGATATGTCAAAGACTATTTTAGAAACTCATTACGGTCATTATGAGTTTCTGGTAATGTCATTTGGTTTGACTAATGCCCCTTCTGCTTTTATGGATTTAATGAATCGAGTTTTTTAACCTCATTTGGATAGATTCGTTGTTGTGTTTATTGACGATAAATTGATCTATTATAAAATAGAATCCGAGCATGCTCAACATTTGAGAATCATGCTACAGACTTTGAGAGAAAAGCAGTCCTGCAAAACTTAGTAAATGTCAATTCTGACTTCAAGAGGTTGGACTTTTTGGACACATAGTATCAACCGACAGTGTAACAGCCCATTTTCAGTGACATCAGAATAGTGGTTTTCGGACCACAAATCCGAGGTCAAAAGAAAAATTAGTTTAATATTATTTTATGGTTTATGGTATGATAGGAATGTCGTATGAAAATCTTGTTAAGAAATTTTACCGATCATATGTCTAATTTGTTAAAAAGGACTAAATTGAAAAAAAGGTACAAAACTTGCTAATTATAATAGTTAAGTAATTTGTTGAGGTGGCATAACATAAGAAATTAATAAAATAAAACCAATTAATGAAAAATTGTAAATTTTGCCAAATTAAAATGAAACAAATTGGAAATTAAAGGTTCTAGACATTATCATCATCACCTTTTTGTTCTAAAAATAGAAATTGAAGAGGGTTTAAGCTAGTTCTTCAATTCTTTCTTCATGTGAGTCAAATCCTTACTCATTTCTTGAAATTTTTATATTTTTGAGATTGTTACAATTAGGTCCAACTAACCTTTACCTTGTTTTTTCTTTTATTGAAAATTTTGGAAGTTACCATTGATGAGTTTATATGATTTTAGTTATTATATGATTAATTTGAGATGTTGATGGGTATTTATAAGTATTTTGTTAAAGAATTTTGATGAAATTATGATTTAGGGATTAAATTGAAAAGATGTTGAATTCATGGAAAATCCTTAATTTTATGGAAATTGTGGGTTGCTATTGGTATATATGAAAATTTCTAGGCTGGGAATAAGGATTAAATTGCATGAATTTCATTTTTCGAGCCTAGGGATGAAATTGTAATTAATTAAAAGTATAGGGAAAATGGTAATTTTGCCTAAGGTGTGAATTGGATTGAATTGTGTATGAATTGTATTAAATTAATGTTAAATTCATTCGTATAAATCTAGATAGAACAAATATAGAGTTAGATTGAGGGAAAAAAGTGTCGAATTAGTATATTACAAATACACGAACACTTGTTGAGGTAAGTTCGTGTAACTAAATTTTGTATAATTATATGTTTGAATTGAATGTTGTATATGTGAATTGTGTAATTGCCATATACATGAAATTGATCACATATCTGACAATGCTCGAGAAATATTAAGTCATGTTTGAATAAATGAAATTCGATTGATATAGGGTTCTCGAATTGGTTGTGGTCCTGCATGTGTTGCGAACACACCACAGCCCGAAAGAGCGTCCCGTTATTAGCTCTCATGAGCTTCCCGTTATATGGTTTTTGCGAGCTTCCCATTAATAGCTCTTCGAAACATCCCGATTGGTTGTGATCCTACATGTGTTGTGGACACACCGCAGCTCTTATGAGCGTCCCATTATATGGCTCTTTAAAGCTTCCCAATTAAAGGCTCTTTCGTGAGCTGCTTGATTAATTAGCTCTTCGGAGCTTCCCGATATTGGCTCACTTGAATCTTCCCGATATTGGCTCGTATGAGCTTCCCGTTAATGGCTCTCTAGAGCCTCCCGTTACGTGGCTCACATGAGCTTCCCGTTATATGGCTCGAGAGAAAGAGCTTCTTGTTGATGTGCTTGTATAAGCATTCCCAAATATAAATTAATGGTTTACAGTTTTGTACACTTTATGTGTACGACTGTTGCATCCATCGATATTTGAAGTGATTCAACGGGCAAAGTTCTGATATGAGATAATATGAATTCAAGATGAATTACTATGAGTAAATATTTAAAATACATGGATATGTTTTATTCATAATATATAAACATATGATGTGAAAAGTATAAGTATATAGAAATTTGATTATTGTTGAGCAGACACATGTTTCTTGATGTTTATATGAAATACATGTCTTATATGAAATACATGTTTAACATTGTTGATGAGGATATGTGTTAGGGCTTTTGGCCAAATTGCTTGAGTATGTTTTGTATGCTTACCTTAAATAAAAATGAATGGTAAGTTAATTTTTTGTTATACGAACTTACTAAGCATTAAATGCTTACACTGTTTTATTTCCTCTGTCTTATAATAATTCGAAAGCTCGTTGGGTTAGAAGCTTGGCGAAGATATCTCACACTATCTTTCGGCTCATTTTGGTATATGTAACGTACTAAATTTTGATTATAATGGAATGTATAGGTTGAATTGAGCCATTAATGGCATGTATGTGTTTTGGTTGTAATTAGCCATTGAAATGGCTTGTGATAGATATGTTTTAGTGAGTATATAAGAGTCTATATATATCGTTGATGTGTGCTTGAAATGAATGAGATGGAAATCATATAGATATATTGATGAATGGTTGGAAAGGCATATTTAGTACAAAAATGTTTTTATAAGTATTAGGTTAATTTGATAAAAATAAAGACTTGGTCATATGTATTGATATGTCATGCATGATACTTGGTATTTGCTTGATTTGGATGTATTGTATTGTCTTGTGAATATGTTAAAGTGTCAATATAGGTGGAAGACAAATTGGGTAAGAAATGAGGCTTGAAAGTGGCCTATTTCGTCCACATGGGTAGAGACACGGACGTGTGTCTCAACCGTGTGTGACACACGGCCTAGCACATGGGCATTTGACTTGGCCGTGTGTCCTCTGCATCTTTAAAATTTTACAACAAAATGCTCAAAAATTTTCACACGGCTATGTGGCTTGGCCGTGTGACCCAAGTCAGTAACCTCCCAAATTTGGACACAGGATGAGACACGGCCGTGTTCCCTAATTTGAATGCCCACATGGCCTAATATATGGGCGTGTCTCTTGACCATGTGAGCCACATGACCTGACCTCACGGGCGTGTGTCCCTTGCACCTAGGAAAAATTTTGAGATTTGTGAAAAATTCTCTGTGTACCCGGTTAAGTCCTGACTTGTTTTTAATGTATGTTTGGACCTCGAAGGCTCATATAAGGGACATTATGATAGAATTTTGGTATGAATGCTATGTGATTTGAAATGTTTATTTATTTGATCTGTAAATTTTGGTAATGCTCCGTAACCTTGTTTCGGCGACGAATATGGGTTAGGGGTGTTACATTTATTGGTATCGGAGCTACAGTTTAACCGATTCTTAAAATAACCTAGCATGTACGAGTCTAACTATACATGCCATTATATAACCAGTGATAGTGTGATATCTCCTGACCATTTTAAAACATGTTTTTCATATAGTAAGGTCGTGCAATCGAGCTGAATCCAAAGAAGTTGAGAGCAATGCTCAAGCTTCAGTTCAAAGAGCAGCCTCCAATAGTAGAAGGCCTGTATCTGAGGGCCAATGACGAGAGGCTAAAGAAGCCTTCTTCCAAATGATGAATGGATGGTGTATAGAATTGGTAAGAAAAAATCCGGTTGTACCACAACTTCCATCCCCTCCTATCTCTCCACCGGTTCCCGATATGCCACAGGGTAAGCCTCCTGTAGATAAAATTCGTAAATATGGGGTAGAAGAATTTAGAGCTACAATCGAAGATGATCCAGAAAGGGTTGAATTTTGGTTAAAAACACTATTAGAGTTTTGGATAAATTGTCTTGTACACCAATTGAATGTCTAAAATGTGTTGTATCACTGCTAAAAGACTCAGCTTAGCAGTGGTTGAACACCTTAATTTCTGTTGTATTGAAGGAGAGGATCACTTGGGAATTTTTCCAAACTGAATTAAAAAAGAAATATATTAGGCAAAGATTTATTGAGTAGAAACAGAGAGAATTTTTGGAGCTCAAACAGGGACATATGACAATATCTGAGTATGAACGAGAATTTGTTCGACTAAGTAAATATTCTAGAGAGTATGTCCAACTAAAATCGCAATGTGCAAGCGGTTTGAAGAGGTTTTAAATGAAGTCTTTAATTTGTTAGTTAGGATTCTGGAATTAAAAGAATTTGTGGTACTGGTTGACCGAGCACATAAAGCTGAAGAACTGAGTAAAGAAAAGAGACAGGCTGAGATGGAAACCAGAACTTCGAGTAAAAGATTTATGGGAAAGTCACAACAGTCGACTTCAAAGAAATCAAAAAGATATCATGAACGTTCTACCACCTCTGCAGGGTATTCTGGTAGAGACAGGGGTATTCAATGTTCCAATCTAAGACCTCAGGCTACATCTGTAGCAAGTGCAGGTAGTGTTGGAAATCCCAAACCTAGATGCAAACACTGTAATAAAATACATTTTGGACAGCATCATATGACAAGAAGAGCTTGCTTTAGATGCAATTTTTTTATCACTATCTAAGAAATTGCCCGGAAAAGCCTGAAAAAGATACAGTTCCAACTTCATGCCTGAGCAACCCCACTACAAGAGGTAGACCACCTTGTAATCTCGGTAATGTGAGTGGTATTCGGGGTATGACAAAATATTCAACTGTCAAATTTGAAGCACAAGCACCAGCTTTTCGTGCACGTGAGGATGCCTCTGCACCCGATGTTATTACTGGTACTTTTTCTCTTCTTGATACTGATATAACTGCTTTAATTGATCCTGGTTCTACCCATTCATACATCTGCATGAATTTAGTGTCTAATAAAAATTTACCTGTCGAGTCCACTGAATTCGTTGTTAAAGTTTTGAACCTCCTAGGCCAGTATGTGATGGTGGATAAACTTTGCAAGAATTGCCCTTTAAAGATACGGGGTTACTATTTCCCGACCGATTTGATATTATTACCATTTGATAAATTTGATGTGATTCTGGGTATGAATTGGTTAACTCAGCATGACATCGTGGTAAATTGTAAACAGGAGTATACTGTGTTAAAATATCAAAATGGTGAAATGCTCTGTATTGAATCAGATAAATTGGATGGGTTGTCTAATGTGATATCAGCCATTCCAGCACAGAAATATGTTAGAAAATGGTATGATGCTTATCTTGCTTATGTGTTGGACACAAAAGTATCTAAATCGAAGATAAAATCAGTACCAGTGATTTGTAAATATCCTGATGTGTTTCAAAAAGAGTTACTCGGATTACCGCTGTTCAGGGAAGTTGAATTTTCTATAGACCTTTTATCAGAGACAACACCGATATCAATAGCACCATACAAAATAGCTCCTACTAAATTAAAGGAGTTAAAAGCACAGTTATAGGAGTTAACTGATAGAGGGTTTGCTCGACCCAAATTTTCACCCAGGGGTGCACCGGTTTTATTTGTTAAGAAAAAAAGATGGATCCTTGAGATTATGTATTGACTACTGATAGCTCAACAAAGTTATAATGAAGAATAAGTATCCACTGCCTCGCATTGATGATTTGTTTGATCAGTTGAAAGGCGCCACAATGTTTTTAAAGATTGATCTTCGTTCTGGCTACTATCAGTTACGAGTGAAAGACTCGGATGTACCGAAAATAGCCTTCAGAACCAAGTATGGGCATTATGAATTCCTTGTAATACCATTTGATTTAACAAATGAACCTGCAGTATTTATGGAGTTAATGAATAGAATTTTTAGACTGTATCTAGATAGATTTGTGGTGGTATTTATTGATAATATTCTAGTATATTCTCGAGATGAAATTGAGCATGCTGATCGTTTGATAACTTTTTTGCAAACTCTGCGTGAGAAACAACTATATATTAAATTTAGCAAATGTGAATTTTGGCTTCAGGAAGTTGGTTTTCTTGGATATATAGTATCTGCTGAAGGCATCAGAGTGGATTCGAATAAAATTTCAACAATTGTTAACTAGAAACTGCCGAAAAATGTATCTAAAGTCAGAAGTTTTTTGGGATTAGCCGATTACTATCGGAGATATGTAAAAGATTTTTCTATGATAGCTTCACCAATGACACGGCTGTTATAGAAAGATGTGAAATTTGAATGGTTGGGTAAGTGTAAACAAAGTTTTGATTAGTTGAAAGCTCTGTTGACCGAAGCACCAATTTTGGTTCAGCCTGAATCGGGTAAAGAATTTGTAATTTACAGTGATGCGTCATTAAATGGTTTAGGCTGTGTACTGATGCAAGAAGGTAAAGTGATAGCCTATGCTTCCAGACAGCTAAAACCACATGAAAAGAATTACCCGATACATGATTTAGAATTGGTAGCTATTGTTTTTGCGCTAAAAATTTGGCGACACTATTTGTTCAGTAAAAAGTGTCATATATTCACAGATCATAAAAGCTTAAAGTATTTGATGTCACAAAAAGATTTGAATCTGAGATAGCACAGGTGGCTTGAACTACTGAAGGATTATGATCTGGTTATCTATTATCATCCGGGAAAAGCAAATGTGATTGCAGATGCTCTGAGTAGAAAGTCTTTGTATACTTTATAAGCAATGAATACCCGATTGTCATTGGCAGATGATGGTTTAATTTTAGCTGAGTTAAAAGCTAAACCAACATTTCTACACCAGATTTGTGAAGACTAGAAAAATGATGATGAGTTGCAAGCTAGACGGGTACAGTGTGAGTCAACTTCTGATTCAGAATTTCATATCGGACTTGATGATTGTCTGTTATTCTGGGGTAGAGTATGTATACCAAAGAATTTAGAGCTTATACAAAAGATTTTGCACGAAACTCATAATGGTACTATGTATGTTCATTTGGGGAGTAATAAAATGTATAATGATTTGAAAAAGATGTATTGGTGGCCGGGAATGAAACGAGACATTTTTGAATTTGAATCTAGATGTTTGATATGTCAATAAGTTAAAGTAGAACATCAGGTATCTTCAGGATTATTACAGCCAGTCACGATACTGGAATGGAAGTGGGATAGAGTCACTATGGATTTTGTGTCAGAGTTACCCCTATATCCAGAAAAGAAAGATGCCATTTGGGCAATCATCGACCGTTTGACGAAGTCAGCACACTTTATTCCGCTACGTATGAATTTCTAACTTGATATATTGGTTGAATTATATATTTCAGAAATTGTCAAACTACATGGAGTACCAGTCTCCATTATTTCAGATAGAGATCCACGATTTTCATCCCGATTCTGGAACAAGTTACAAGAAGCTCTGGGTACACAATTATATTTTAGTGTGATATAGATGGTCAATCTGAATGTGTGATATAGATTCTACAAGATATGCTTAAGTGTTGTGTTCTAGAATTCGAAGGCAATTGAGAGAAATATTTGTCTTTAATCGAATTTGCATATAATAATAGCTATCAGTCAAGCATTAAAATGGCACCGTATGAAGCTTTTTATGGTCGTAAATGTAGAACTCCTTTGTATTAGACTAAACTCTGCGAGAAAAAGATACATATAGTTGATTTGATTTGTGAAACCGAAGAAAAGGTGAAAGTGATCCGAGATAGTTTGAAAGCAGCTTCTGATCGTCGAAAATCCTATGCGGATCTTATACAAAAATAAATAGAATTTCAAGTTGGGGACTAGGTATTTTTGAAAGTTTCGCCTTGGAAGAAAGTTCTTCAGTTTGGTCGTAAAGGAAAATTGAGTCCGCGATCCATATGAAATTACTGAAAGAATTGAACATGTTGCCTACTGATTGGCTTTATCACCAGAACTAGAAAAGATTCACAATGTCTTTCACATGTCTATGTTACGACGATATTGGTCAGATCCTTTACATGTTATCTCTCTGAAAGATGTTGAAATATAGCCTGATATGACTTACGGTGATGAACCGATCAGAATTCTAGCATGTGAGACGAAAGATTAAGAAATAAAAGGGTAGCTTTAGTAAAAGTCCTCTCGCAATGACACAGAATAGAAGAAGCTACCTGGGAACCTAAGGAAACAATGAGAAAGCAATATTCGAACCTCTTTACTGGTAAGATTTTCGATGATAAAAATTTCTTAAAGGGGAGAGTTGTAACAGCCTATTTTCAGTGAGATCGGAACAGTAGTTTCGAGACCATAAATTTGAGGTCGAAAGAAAATTTATTTTAATATTATTTTGTGGTCTATGGTATGATAGGAATATCGTATGAAAATCTCGTTAAGAAATTTTACCGATTACATATTTAATTTGTTAAAAAGGACTAAATTGAAAAAGGTGTAAAACTTGTTAATTATAATAGTTAAGTGATTAAATAGCTTAACCAATAAATAAGAAAGGACTTAAGGCATAAATATGCCTAAAGCAATTGGTTGAGGCAGCATAACATAAGAAATTAATAAAATAAAAACCAATTAATGGCAAAATTATAAATGTTGCCAAATTAAAATGAAACAAATTGGAAATTAAATGTTCTAGACATTATCATCATCAATTTTCGGTTCTAAAAACATACATTGAAGAGGTTTTAAGCTGGTTCTTCAATTCTTTCTTCATGTGAGTCAAATCCATACTTGTTTCTCGAAATTTTTATGTTTTTGAGATTGTTACAATTAGGTCCAACTAACCTTTACCTTAGTTTTTTCTTTTATTGAAAATTTTGGAAGTTACCATTGATGAGTTTATATGATTTTAGTTATTATACGATGAATTTGATATGTTTATGGGTATTTAGAAGTATTTTGTTAAAGAATTTTGATGAAATTATGATTTAGGGATTAAATTGAAAAGATGTTGAATTCATGGAAAATTCTTAATTTTATGGAAATCAAGGGTTGCTATTGATATATATATATATGAAAATTTCTAGGCTTGGTATAAGGATTAAATTCCATGAATTTCATTTTCTGAGCCTAGGGACGAAGTTGTAATTAATCAAAAGTATAGGGACAAAATGGTAATTTTGCCTAAGGTTTGAAATGGATTGAATTGTGTATGAATTGTATTAAATTAATGTTAAATTCATTCGTACAGATCCGGATACACCAAATACGGAGTTAGATCAAGGAAAAGAAAAAGTGTCGAATTAGTATATTACAAATACACGAACAGTTGTTGAGGTAAGTTCGTGTAACTAAATTTTGTATAATTATATGTTTGAATTAAATGTTATATACGTGAATTGTGTAAATGTCATATGTATGAAATTGATCACATATTTGGCAGTGTTCAATAAATGTTAAGTCCTATTTGAATAAATGATATTCGATGGATACAGGGTTCCTAAAATGGTTGTGGTCCTACATGTGTTGCGGACACACCACAGCCTAAAAGAGCATCCTGTTCTTAGCTCTCATGACCTTCCCGTTATATAGTTCTTGCGAGCTTCCCGTTAATAGTCCTTCAGAGCATCTCAATTGGTTGTGATCCTACATGTGTTGTGGACACACCGCAACTCTTATAAGCGTCCCATTATATGGCTCTTTGGCACTTCCCGGTTAAATGCTCTTTCATGAGCTTCTTGATTAATTAGCTCTCTAGAGCTTCCCGATATTGGCTCGCTTGAACCTTCCCGATATTGGCTCGTATGAGCTTCCCGTTAATAGCTCTCTGGAGCTTCCCATTATATGGCTCAAGAGAAAGAGCTTCTCGTTTATATGCTCATATGAGCATTCCCAAATATAAATTGACGGTTTACAATTTTGTACACTTCATGTGTACTACCCTTGTATCCATCGATATTTTAAGTGATTCAACAGACAAAGTTTCAATATGAGATAATATGAATTCAAGATGAATTACTATGAGTAAATACTTAAAATACATGAATATGTTTTATTAATGATATATGGGCATTTGATGTGAAAAGTATAAGTATATAGAAATTTGATTATTGTTGAGCTCGCATGTGTTTCTTGATGTTTATATGAAATACATGTCTAGCATTGTTGATGAGGATATATGTTAGGTCTTTTGGCCAAATTGCTTGAGTATGTTTTGTATGCTTACCTTAAATAAAAATGAATAGTAAGTTAATTTCCTGTTATATAAACTTACTAAGCATTAAATGCTTACTTTATTTTATTTCCTTTGTTTTATAGTAATTCAGAAGCTCGTTGGGTTGGAAGCTTGGCGGAGATATCTAACACTATCCTTCGGCTTATTTCGGTATATGTAACGAACTAAATTTTGGTTATAATGGCATGTATAGGTTGAATTGGGCCATTGATGGCATGTATGTGTTTTGGTTGTAATTAACTGTTGGAATGACTTGTGATAGACATGTTTTAGTGAGTATATAAGAGTCTATATATATGGTTGATATGTGTTTGAAATGAATAAGTGATGGAAATCATACAGATATATTGATGAATAGTTGAAAAGGCATATTTAGTACAAAGATGTTTTTATAAGTATTAGGTTAACTTGATAAAAATAAAGACTTGATCATATGTATTGATATGTCATGCATGATACTTGGTATTGGCTTGATTTGGATGTATTGTATTGGCTTGGGAGTGTGTTAAAGTGTGAATGCAGGTGGAAGACAAATTAGGTGAGAAATGAGGCTTTAAAGTGACCTATTCGTCCACAAAGACATGGGCACGGCCTAGCACATGGGCATGTGACTTGGCCGTGTGTCCCCTGCATCTTTAAAATTTTAAAACAGAATGCTCAGAATTTTTCACACGTCCTAGCATTCGGGCGTGTGGCTTGGCCGTGTCACCCGTGCACCTATTTATTACAAGTCAGTATGTTCACACGGGCGTGTGGCTTGGCTATGTGACCCAAGTCAGTAACCTCCCAAATTTTGACACGGGATGGGTTACGACCGTGTGCCCTAATTCGAATGCCTACACGGCCTGAGACACGGGCCTGTCTCTTGACCGTGTGAGCCACACGGCCTGACCATACGGGCGTGTGTCCTCTGCACCTAGGAAAAATTCTGAGATTTTGCGAAAAATTCTCTGAGTACCTGGTTTAATCTCAACTTGTTTCTAATGTATGTTTGGGCCTCGAGGGCTCATATAGGGGACATTATGATAGAATTCTGGTATGAATGCTATGTGATTTGAAATGTTTATTTATTTTTTCTATAAAATTTGGTACTGCTCCGTAACCCTATTTCGGCGACGGATATGGGTTAAGGGTGTTACAGATGGAATTTGAGTTGATTCGAGTAGAGTTTCTACTGTGATGAATTAGAAGACTGTGAAAAATGTTTTAGAAGTACGAAGTTTTCTGCGTTTAACAGGTTACTATCGATGATTTGTTAAAAACTTTTTTATTATTGTTTCGCCGATGACAAGATTATTACAAAAAAATGTTGAGTTTGTTTGGTCCGATAAGTGTCAACAAAGTTTTGATCAATTGAAGAAAATGTTGAGGAAAGCTCCAGTATTGACTCAGCCTGAATCTGAAGTAGCGTATGTTTTTTATAGTGATGCGTCTATCAATGGTTTGGGTTGTGTGTTGGTACAGTCAGGAAAGGTAGTAGCCTATACTTCTCGACAGTTAAAGTCGCATGAGAAGAATTATCCTACACATAATCTTGAGTTGACCGCGATTGTATTCGCTTTAAATATTTAGAGACATTATTTATACAGCGAGAAATGTCTCGTGTTTACAGATCAAAAAAGTTTAAAGTATTTGATGATTTAGAAAAAAATGAATTTGAGACAGAGATGGTGGTTAGAGTTACTGAAAGATTACGACCTGGTTATTGATTATCATCCAAGAAAGGATAATGTAGTTGCGGATGCACTTAGTCAAAAATCGTCATTGTTTGCTATTCGAGCGTTGAACGCTCATTTAGCTCTTAATGAAGATTGTTCTGTATTAGCAGATTTGAGAATGAAACCCCTGTTTCTACAATGAATTTAGGAATTACAAGATGAAGATCAGAAGTTGGTGTTGAAACGACTAATGGTTTAAAATAATTTGAGTTCAAAGTATAGTGTTGATGATAGTGGTACATTGTGTTATTGCTATAGAATTTGCGTTCCAAGTAATTTAGATTTAAAAAATGATATTCTTTCTGAAGCTCACAGTAGTACGTACTTTATTCATCCGGGTAGCACGAAGGTGTATTGTGATTTGAAACAGATATATTGGTGGCCCGGTATGAAACGGGAAATTTATGAATTTGCAACTAAATATTTGATTTGTCAGCAGGTGAAAGTAGAACATTAGGTACCGTTGGGTTTACTACAATCTTTTATGATTCCTGAATGGAAATGGGAACGAGTCACGATGGATTTCGTATCTGGTTTACCTGTAACTCTGAGAAAGAAAGATTTGATCGGGGTGATTATTGACAGATTGATTAAATTGGCACATTTTACTCAAGTCAGAGCAGACATTACACTTGAGAGATTAGAAGAACTATATGTATTTGAGATTGTGAGAATACACGGAGTTTCGACATCTATTATTTTAGATTGAGATCCGAGATTTACATTGAGATTTTGGAGTAAACTTCATGAGGCTTTAGGCACTAAGCTTAATTTCAGCACGACGTTTCATCCTCAGACTGACGGGCAACCAGAACGAGTAACTCAAATTCTGAAGGATATGTTGAGATGTTGTAAGCTCGAATTTGAAGGTAGCTGGGAAAAGAATCTACTGTTAGCTGAATTTGCATATAATAACAGCTATCAATCAAATATAAAAATGGCACCGTTTGAAGCTCTTTGCGGGAGAAAATGTAAAACACCGTTGTATTGGTCTGAGCTAATTGAATCTAAAATGGTGGGGGTTGATTTGACCCGAGAAACTAAAGATAAAGTTCATATTATTCAGGTTAGTTTGAAAGTTATATTTGATCATCAGAAATTGTACACTGATCTGAAAAGAAAATATATAGAATTTTTTGTTGGTGATCGAGTATTCTTAAAAGTCTTTCCGTGGAAGAAACTATTACGGTTTGGCAAGAAGGGAAAGTTGAGTCCGAGATTTATCGGACCGTATAAAATTGTTGAAAGAATCGGCCTTGTAGCTTATAGATTAGCTTTGCCCTCTGAACTCGAGAAAATCCATAATGTGTTCCACGTATCGATGCTGAGACGGTACAAATCTGATCCTTCATATGTGATTCCTCATAGTGAGATTCAGCTACAATCAGATTTGACATGTTTGGAGGAACCAGTGAGAATTTTAGCTCAGGAAGTCAAATAATTGTGGAATAAACGAGTTCTGTTAGTAAAAGTATTGTGGCATTGTCATGGTTCTGAAGAAGCTACCTGAGAAATCGAAGAATCAATGAGATTACAATATTCGAATCTATTTTCAGGAAACAATTTCGAAGACGAAATTTCCTAAAGGGGGGAGAGTTGTAATAGCCCGATTTTCAGTGGTGACGAAATAGTAGTTTTAGGACCAGAAATTTGCATCGTGTTGACTCGTAATTATTATTTTTAGAATATTTATAGAGTCGTTATAGTCATATTAAAATTTGGTTAAGAAATATTAATGTTTATTTAATTAATAAAAGAAAAAAGACTAAACTGAAAAATGTGCAAAACTTGCTAATTATATAATTAGGTGATGAAATTGTGTAATTATTAATTGAGGAAGGACTTAAGTGATAATTAAGCCCTAAATAATATAGTGGGATGGCAAATTGATGGATAATGACAAAATAATGAAATTATAATGGCAAACTTGTAATTTAGTTGAAATTAAAACAAAATTAAGTAAAAAGAAATAGGTTTCTTCTTCATTTTACATTTCCATAGCCGAAATTCATGGTTTTTCAAGCTAGGAGAATCAGCCAAGCAAATTGTTATGCATGTGAGTGAATTTCTTACATGTTTCTTGTAATTTTTATGTTTTTGAAATCGTTGCAACTAGGTCCAGCTAGCCCGTACCTTTTTTTTCTATTCTGTTAAAAATTTTGGAAGTTGCCATTAATGAATATTAGAGTTTTTGATGAATAACATGGATTTGGAGTTTTGATTGTGTTGTGTGATGATTTTGTAAAGTAATTTTTGTTAAATATTGATTTTAGGATTAAATTGTGAAAATGTCAAAAAATAAGGGTTTGATAGTGAATTTTAGGTTTTATTAATAATGTATGAGGGCCTAGAATATTTGGATATATTATTTATTTGATAAAATTAGTTAATTTGTTAGATTAACTAAATAAGGGATTAAATTTCAAAAATTGTAAAAGTTTGGAGTAATTACGTAAATTTGAAAAATAAAAGGGTATTACTTGTAAAATGGATTGGAAATAACATATGTGCTAATAAATGAGTAGTTTTATATTTTAAATCAAGATCCCGTAGATACTCGTGGAAAAGGAAAAATAGTGGAATAGTCCTTGAACTTCTGCAATTACTACAATTTAGTCTAGGTAAGTTCGTATGGTTAAAATATAACATTTGTATAACTTGATGATTTGTATTATGTATATATATTCTATTGCTGGAAATGAATTATTTTTTAAATTATAATATTAAATTGGATATTCGATTTAAACTGAATATGAGATTTGAGTACATTTGTGGTTTGGTGTATGACGGGGGTTTGGAGTGGAGATGGTATTGGAGAGAGATATTGGCATTTTACCCAAGTAAACAGGGGTTCAACATTTGTTGCAAACTCTTGTGTTTTACTTTCTGTTTGGCGTGATTGGGTGGATCAGCTCTTACGAGCTTTTGTTCAGCTCTTATGAGCTTCTATTGGCATGTTCGGGAGGACTAGCTCTTATGAGATTCTATTGACAATGTACTCTTAACTGTAAGTCGTTCTTCGAATAGAAAAATCTCGGCAAGGAAACTTGTTCAATAAATTTGAAAGACATGTTATTTATTTTTGTATTGATCTGGATACGGATGTATTTATCGATTGAAGTTATGAATGACAGGGAGTTTTTCTTAGATGAATTTTTTATTGTTCGATTTATTATAGTTCGTTCGGTAAGATTTTCGTTTAACTCATCGAACTTACTAAGCTTTATTAAGCTTTCTTATGTTGTTTAATGTCATTGTAGATTTTTGGAAGGTTGGACGATCTGATCGGCACTCAAGTCACACTATCTAGCTTATCTCAGTAGTTTTTGAAACGTTTAATTCGGATTATATGGCATGTATAGGCTCTTGTGCTATTTTGGTTAATGTTTGGATTATGTAAATGTGATGAATGATATTTTCTGCAAATAACCAATTTGCAAATAGTATGAGAATGACGTATAGTTGTTATGCTAGTATGTGTGGCTTACATATATTTGAATTGTGTGATTGTAGTAACTTTATTAGGTATATTGATTTGGTATTGCTTGAATGAGTTGTTGAATTGAATTGATGAGTATTTTGAGGTAAATTTGTATATAATTGTGGTAACAATTAGGGTACATTGGTTAGACACGTATTAGGTTGGTTTTGATGTGTTTTTAACCCGATTAATGTCATTTTGATTTGGTATTTGGTTCGTATTTGAGTTTCTTAAGGTCCAAGCAATTTGAAATGGTAAACTTGTGTTTTAAGGTTCATTTTGAGGCCACACGGCTTGAGCCACGGGCGTGTGTCTTAGTTGTGTGTAGCACACGATTGTGCGACATGACCGTGTGTCCCTTGTAAGTTCAAGGCATGTAGGTTAGGCTATTACACAGCCTAGCACACAGCCTGGCACACGAACGAGTGAGATCATTTCAAAGGGTACACGGCGTGGCACACGGGCGTGTGGCTTGGCCGTGTGACCGAAGTCAGTGAGTTATATGGGTACGGACACGGGCTGGGACAAGACCGTGTGTCCTTCTTTTGAACGTCCACACGGCCTGAGACACGGGCATATGTCTCAATCGTGTGTGTCACACGGCCGTGTGACCCCTGCAGTGTAAAATTTTCAATTTTTTCCTAAAATTTCCAAATATTTTTTATTTAGTCCCGGATTATTTCTATAGTATTTTTAGGGCCTCGAGGGCTCGATTAAGGGACATTATGGATGTATTTGAATGAAATTTGATTATGTTTGTATTAATGTATGATTTGAATGGTTTAATATTTTGTTTGTTCGGTAATGCTCTATAACCCTATTCTGGCGATAGGTACGAGTTAGGGTGTTACATTTTCGATAAATAAGTTTATGGTATTTAACGAATGTTTGTCTTAGTACTTGAAATGATCTGCGAACATTAGTACTTTCACTATACGCTACTTTGAATTGAATTATGGGTTTTAAATAAAGTGTTTTCGAACTTGGTTTTAAATAAGATACAATTGACATGCCAATAGGTTATAACGTATACTGCACAGGATTGGTTGATGTTGAGATAATGATTTTGATCTTATCCATTTTTACTAAATATACTGAAGTTCAGCATTTGTTGCGAACTATCGCGTTATATTATAGTGCTTCAAGTGTGTTTCAGGGGCGGATGTAAAGCTTACAGGCGTGGCACTTGGTGCCGAGGTGTGTTTCAAGGGATGTTAGCCTACGAGATTGGCATTTGGTGCCTAGGTGTTTTATTGGTTGGTTAGCTCATTTCAGCGATTTGGTGTGTTTGGTTGGTTAACCGTGTATCCAAATCCATTACAACGTTCATCGGGTATATTTAGTGATATAATGTAATTGATTGAATTGATTCATTCGTATACAAGTTTATGACTCGCCTGTGAATTGATTATGATTGACAGGACTATGATTTATGATTTTTCTGTATTCTGTATTGATTAAGTTTATTCGATAAGTTAACTGTTTAATCTGTGAAACTTACTAAGCTTAAGCTTACTTCTGTTTTTTTTATTGCTTTCTTGTAGATTTGTTTTTGAGGCTTTGGGCTACCAGATCGACTTCAAGAATCACACTATCCGGAAATCTATCAGTAGTTTTTGAATGTTCATTTAGGTTCTATGGCATGTAATAGGTGAATTGAATTTATGATAGTAAGTTGTGAAGTTGATAGTTTGAATGATGCTTGTTTTGAGATGGATTTTGAGTACATGTAAATATGTTTTGGTTTGGTATATGTGTGAGTTTGGAACTTGTTTGGTATTTTTGGTATAAGACTTATAAAGTGTGTGAATATAGCAAGATGATTTATGAATTGAAAAGAGTGATGTTTTGGTATGAAATGTTAATGGTGTATGAACAATTTGAATGCCATTGCTTTGATTTTAAATCTGATTATTAAATTATGGTGTCAATGAGAGCACATTGGTTAGGCACCTAGGATGAATGTTTTGACATGTTTTGAGCTCATTTAATCGTGTTTTTAGTGAGTTTAATTGATGGTAATTAGGTTTTTTGATGTCCAATTAAGCATGTTCTGGTAAACTTGATTTTTAAGGTACATTTTGGTGCACACAGCCTGGGACACGGGCTATCATACGGCCGTGTGCCACACACTGTCTCTTCACACGATCATGTGTCTTTTGTAGCTTTAAGTTTCACACGGTCTGAGACACGACCGTGTGTCTCAAAACAGTTCGGGCACGACCTAGCACACAACTTGAGACACGGTCGTATGGCCCCATTTCAAATTTTCAAGTTTTTCTTAAAATTTTTGTTTTGCTTCAATTTGATCCTGGATTGACTCTAAACTGTTTTTAAGGTCTCGTAAACCCGATTTAAGGCCTGTAAGTGTACTTTTATCCTATTTTAAATGAATTAGTGAATGTTACTATTTATTTTGCATATATGTTCTATTTTTGCTTCGTAACCTTAATCCGGCGACGGAGACGGGTTAGGGTGTTACAGTATCGCATTATTAAATTAATACATTATGTAATTCTATATATTTGATATTATCATTAAATTTTAATTTTATATATTTTAATAATTATTAATGTATTTTGCTATTAATAAAATTTTAATATAAATTTATTTTTTATTTTTGTTTTAAGTAATATCATAAAATTATATTAGTTATTAATGTATATATATTATGGTTGTTTGGTTATAATTCTGGACTTTTTCGGACTTTTGATCAAATATAATTTGCGCTCAAGTTACATCAGTCTCGGGCTCATATTTTTACAAATTTAATTTTTCTTGAACTCAAGACTTTTATAGGCTCTAATTTTCTTAGACTTGAATATGTTATAAACTCGAACTTTCTTACATTCAGATGGTTAGAGACTGGAATTAGTAGGAATAAACTTTGGGGGAGGAGAATATTTTGGCAGCTCTAGGCCTAGCCAGATTAGAGTGAATCATTTTTGGGTTTATGTTGAAAAGTGGAGTATGACTTTGCTGATTCTTAAAGTAATACTTAGGCTTTCATAATAACACCGGATTATGAGATTAGATTCGATTGCAATTTCTTCAAACCAATACGTAACTTCTATGCTTTTCCTTTTCCCTGTTCTTATTTTTTTTTTCCAAAAAAGTTTCATTGTTTAAGTGCGAAAAATAAAATAAAACAAAAGCTTTTCAAATTTTATATAAAATATAAAGTATCTTAAATATAATTATAAAACGACAAATATACAAGCATAAACAACATAAATTTAATATATCTGTTTCATCATCCATCGCATAAGCAACATCACTAACTTGAGCTATGTGGCTTTATATGCATAATGTAATAATAAAATAAATAAATTTAACCAATTACATTAATTCATAATTCTAGTTTAATCGCAAAGCTCAATTATTTTCATTTAAATAATCCAATACATGCTGTCCTCTTCAAAATTATTTTGGTAAAATAATTGTGAAAATATAAGTTACTGACTTTACATGAAAATTTCCACCTAAAGCAACAAGTTTTTAATTAGTGGCATAATTATATTTTAATTAAACCATGCATGATCGCTTCAATTAATAATCTTTAATTGCGTTTCTCCTTCAGTTAAAAATGTATTCAACTCTAATTTCAACCCAAGAACACAATAATCTTATCATTAAGTTTCCAAGTTTTCATGATTTTTTTTCAATAGAGATTCCTTGATACCAAAGTAGTTAATTGGCCCCAGTTGATGATTAAATATGATAACCTTGTAAAAAATAAAAGGCTATGCAACAGGGAATTTTTATTTCATTAACCGGTTTCCTGCTAATATTCCACCATATGTACCCTTTATAAGCATAGCTAGGTATTATTTGTGTTGCAATTTCCAAAAATAAATTGAAATGGATGCATTCAGGGTTTGCAGAGGGAATCCAATGACGAAGCCAGGGATTTAGATCCCTACGAACAGTAGCTCATGTGTAGGCAGAAAAGCGGATGGATGAGTGGGCACATGGCTCAGGAATGGGGTAGTGGATATGATGAATTACTTTTGAAATTGGTAAAAAGCCCAACCCACCATTCTCGTCCGAAATATTAATATGTAATTCAACGTTACATATGACACTATCGATTGAGTCAATTACTTTTAGGGTAAATTACACTCAATGTCACTAAATTATTAGTAAACTTATATTTTGGTCATCTAATTTTAAAAAGTTACAAAATGATCACTGAATTATTTAAAGTTTTCATCTAAGTGAGCTATTCAAAAATTTTTATTTATATCACTAGGTTGTTAAATTCTTTTTCTTAAAAGTCTAGCCAGTAAGCTCCAAGAGATAATTCGATGACCAATACGATGGATTAGTACCCATCAACGAGTAGTAGAACATATCTTAGATCTAAGTCGATTTAATGATTAGTGTAAGAGAATAGAGAAGAAAGTTGTTTAGATTTTAGTTTGGAGATTTGTGATATTTAAAGTTATTTCATGAAAACAAAACTAAATTATAGAAGAGAAGGGGAAGGAGAGTTTTCGATTTGTGCGGGCGATGCAAACAACGAAGGCCATACGACAATGATTTTAAAAACTTAGTGACTTAAATAAAAACTTTCGAATAGTTCATTGACTATTTTGTAACTTTTTGAATCTGAATGACCAAAATGTAAACTTATTAATAGTTTAGTGACTTTGGGTGTAGTTTACTTTTATTTTTATTAATTTTTAATCTGTGATTGAAATGCATAAGATTTATTTATAAAAAAAATAAACTTACTAATATTGATTAAACATGTATTAAATAATAACCTTTACAAAAAGTGATGAACGAGAGCCAAACCCATAAAGGCCCAAAGGTAAAAACCCAACCCTATCAATTCAAACTTAAATCTAACTTGATCTATTTGACCATAAAAAGACAACAATTCAAATACATTCAATTCAAAATAGTTTGAACTCAAAATAACTCAAACAAATATATTTTAAATAATGGTACAAACTTAACATAAATATATTTTAAAAATGCTTTAATAAAATAATGAATATAAATTACAATTTGTTTTAATTTATTAATTGTAAAATGGAAATGTGATTTTTATTGTGATAGAGTTTGCAATTATAATTGGCCTTGTCTAAAGTAGATTATTTGTCCAATCAAATATTTGAGAGGGTTTAGACAAAGTTATTAGATTCGAAAGTTGGATTAAAGTAAAAACTTAAAGTATATTTAACAAATGAATTGGGTTTGAACTATATTATTTAAGGCTTGAGCTTGATCAGATTATTACAAAAAAATGTACTATTCTCATGAAATGATAAATGTTAGTAAAGTTTTGAGAAATTGAAAATAATATCGATAAAAACGTTTATTTTAACATTGTCCTAATCGGGAAAAATTGTAATTTTTAGCGATATTTTTCTGAACAGTTTAGGATGTATATTAATAGAAGATAAAAAGGTGATTACTTATGCTCCCATGACATTAATATATATATATATATATAAATTAATTTTTTTATGGTAAAACGATATAGCACATAAGGAGCAAAACGCCCTTTTGTTTTCTTTTGGTCGACCTCGTTAATATGGCAGATGTTCCTTCCATGGTGAAAAATCGGTGTTATTGCTCGTATAGTCACTACGCCAAAACAGGTCTTTAGCGGCGTATTTTGTGGCGTTTGGAAAACAAACGCCGCTAAAAATTGAACATTAGCGGCGCATTAACGAAAACGCCACTAATAATAAGCAATAGCGGCGATTCACAAAAAGCGCCGCAAAAAAATAAGGCCAACGACGCCGTTTACTAAGTTTTTGGGCCATTAGCGGCGTTTTTATAAAAACGCTGCTAATGCTCGGGGGACTTTGCGGCGATTTCTAAAAAGTGCCGCAAAAAACCTAATGCAAACGACGTCGTTTCCGAGTTTTTGTCCCTTTTGCGGCGCTTTTTTAAAAGCGCCGGTAATGCTCATATCTTTAGCGGCGTTTTCTGAGAAGCGCCGCAAAAAACCTAAGGGCAACGACGCCGTTTTCTTTGTTTTTGGGCCTTTAGCGGCGTTTTCTTAAAAGCGCCGCTAATGATTTGTTCTTTAGCGGCGTTTTTTTGGAAGCGCCGCTAATAGTAATAAAAAACCATTCCAATTATCTCATGATTTGATATATTTTTTATTATAAGATGAATATTTCGTTGTATTTATTATATATTGGTCAAATTTACATTTAAATGATAACAAATAATATTAATGTTTAATACAAAATGTTTTTATTAATTAAAGAGAAGTCCTAATTAAGTCCTAACTATTTATTATTATTTTGCAATCACAGTTTATTTAAACTACTTTAGTAGAAAAATATATATATAAAATTATGAGTAAAATAAAATATAATAAAACTTAAATTGTTGTGTTGTAAAGAATAAAAAGTAGAAAAATTTTTGATATATAGTTCGACTAAATTAATATATAAATCAAACAAAGTAATATAAAACACCAAATTAATATCGTGATTAATAATATTATATATTATTTAATTAGTCGGGTTAGTACGGATAATGATGAATAATTATGATAATATGCATGGGACATGGCATATAGCTTCCTAAAACGATGTGGAGTGGGCACCAAACTCTAATAATATTTTTGTAGTCCATGCCCCAGTAGAATGGGTTGAAACATCGATCTTTTTCTCTGGATAATGATATGCAAAGTGAGATGCTTAGGGGTTAGGGGTCTAGAGGTTAGACGTTAGGCTTTAAGACTTAAGGTTTAGGGGTTTAGGGTTATAGGGATCGTGTTAGGGTTTAGGGTCTAGATTAATTTTTTTAATTTATATTTTAAATATATGTTCTTTATGTACGTAATTGTAAAAGAGATAATAATAAATTTAATAAACTGAAATTATGAGTATATATATAGTTGAAATTATGGCTTAAGAGATATATAATATATGTTATATTTAATTACTGAGATTCATACCATTTGATATTATAAGAATCTAAAATATTTGTTTTGTACTACAATAATATTATGATTGGGATTCTTGGTTTTGAGTTTGGGGTTTAGTTTTGGGGTAAGGGTTTGTGGTTTGGGGTTTGGGGTTTGGGATTTGGGTTTTTGAGTTTAGATCTAGTTTAATGTTTGGGGTTAGGGGTTTGGAAATTTAAGGGTCGGTTTTGGGTTTAGGGTTTAAAGATAAGTTATGATATAATATTTGATTTTGGGGTTTGTTTATGGTTGTTTCTAGTTTTTGGGTTCAGGTACGGTGTTCCGGCTAACGAGTCACGGGTCATGAGTGTAAGGGTTTAAATTGAATGTGGATATTTTACAATATAATTCGAATTAAATTGAGTTTAAATTATCAATTTAATAAATATATATATGAAAAAGGATTAAATCCCAGAAGCTTACAAAAATTAGATGGTTTTAGGGTTTAAATTGTATTCATTGAAAACGACGCCGTTTCTAGTGGATTTGCATTAGAATTAGCGGCGCTAAACATGAAACGCCGCAATAGATGAAATAATACCGGCGTTTACTATAAAAGCGCCGTAAAATACTGTAAGTTGTGAAGAAAACGGCGCCGTTTTCTTATTACATTTAGTGGCGTTTTAGATAAAACGCCGCAAGTATGTTTTCTTTGTTACGGAAACGGCGTCGTTTTCCATTGTTATTAGTGGCGTTACACCCAAAACGCCGCAAATATATTTTAAAGATTACACGAGTTTGCATTAAACGACTGCGTTTGACCTTATATTTAGTGTCACTTATATATAAACGCCGCAAAATCGAAATGGTGTTACGAAAAACGGCGCCCTTTTTTTATTACATTTAGTGGCGTTTTAGAGAAAACGCCGCAAGTATGTTTTCTTTGTTACGTAAACGGCGTCGTTTTCCTTTGTTATTAGTGGCGTTATACCCGAAATGCCGCAAATAAATTTTAAAGATTACAGGAGTTTGCGTTAAACGACTGCGTTTGACCTTATATTTAGTGGCGCTTATATATAAACGCCGCAAACTCGAAAATGGTGTTACGAAAAACGGCACCGTTTTCTTATTACATTTAGTGGCGTTTTAGATAAAACGCCGCAAGTATATTTTCTTTGTTACAGAAACGGCGTCGTTTTCAAGGATATTTGTGGCGTTACACCCAAAACGCCGTAAATATATTTTAAAGATTACAGGAGTTTGCTTTAAACGATTGCGTTTGACCTTATATTTGGTGGCGCTTATATATAAACGCCGCAAAATCGAAATGGTGTTACGGAAAACGGTGCCGTTTCCTTAGTTGGTTTTAGTGGCGCTTTTATTAAACACCGCAAATTTGCATTATAACTTAAGGAAACTGCGTCGTTTTCCATTGTTAGTAGTGGCACTTTGCTTAAAACGCCACAATGTTGTTTTAATTTTAATACAAACGATGCCGTTTTCTATATATTATTCGTGGCGTTTTTTCTAAAACGCCAAGAGGTTTAGTTACTTGATGGGGAAACGACTGCGTTTGGCGATATAGTTAGTGGCGTTTGTTTATAAACGCCGCAAAGGGGTTAAATATGTTGACGTAAACGACGTCGTTTGTTTTCCACCATTTTGACCGAAACAAAACCAAATTAATTCCCCGATTCTCCACCCCCCAAAACAGACATCTCCCCCAAATCCCTAAAATTTCCCCTAATTCCTAACAGTTCCCCAACGTAGTCCAGAACGGCGCCGATTTCTTTGCTGCATCACAGCCTCCGTGCGTATCCGGTACCGCAAGCATCGGTAAGTTCGTCAACTTCCTTTTTCTTCTTCATGCGCCATCTGTAATTATACAAGCTATCTCCAATATTCTATCAGTCTCAATATTCAAACCTGCATAGACGAGATGAATGCGATTCTTACATCACATAATCCACCATCGGCGTAAACTAAAATTAGTCATAAGTAGCATTTTCTAGGGCTTACCAGTCATTTCCAAGTCAATCCAAACAAGGGGTAACTTGTAGTTTTCCGAAAGCAATGCCGGTTTCAGTTCAGTTGAGCCCTTCCCATTGATTTTGCTCTTACCTGTCAATCATAAAAAAAATTTATCAATCAAGCACACCCCCAAAGTTCAAATGATTCTAACCCTAAACCCAAAGGCAATGATTGAAAGACGAAAGTAGATAAGCGGACCTGAAGGTTTGGAAGCAGATGATGAAGCCGATGGGGGATGATGATCGTCCACATCAATATCCAGCAACGAAAACGCATTCGATAGCCTATCCATTCTTCTTCTAAAAATCTTTTAGGTCAATTTGAAATCCCAGAACGATTTTCCGGCGCTACTCAGGACTTTCGATTCGGCCGGGTTGAGCGTAAGTTTCTTCTTTTTCCTTTTCTTTACCTTCAAGTATAAATAAATTCTTCAATATCTTTGCCAAAAGATTTTATCATTATTATCTCTAATTACTTTTTTAAGCTATTTGTAAAAAATATTAATATATGGCGTAATTAAAATGCATTGTCACTTTTCATGTGGTTACTTAATCAATTAATAGAATGTAGTACTAAATTAAGTCAAGCGAAATTTAGGAGTAAAGTGAGAAAATGATATTTTAAGATCATTTAAGTATTATAATTTTATAAGATTTTAAAAATTAAATAATTAAATAATTAAAATTTCAAATTTGTTTTTGGTTATTTTTTAATTTCAAGTTTAAATATATATGTATTAATTATTATTTATACTAGGACTAGAACTTAAGTTAAAAATACATAGAGACTAGTTAAATTATATTTTATTTTTTACTCAAAAATAAATAAATTAGTCTTTATAAAAAATTTTAAATAAATAAATAAATTAGTCTTTATAAATAAATAGATAAAATTTTAATATAAAAATGTTTTACTTAATTTTCTAACAAAATCACATTTTTCTTATTTTAAGAAAATTCAAAATAAAAATCACCATAGAAACCGGCTTTACTCTCGCCATCTTTCCCTTAGCTCTTCACTTTAGGTAAATATTTCTTACGTCTATTATTATTATTTGATTATCTTGTTTTCCTTTCAATTATATGTTCGTGTTTAATTTTGTTTTGATTGCAATATCTTTCTGATATTCATTGGATGCTTATTTTTGGGAATATATCTCGGTCTGTTTCCTCTGAATTAAGTTTCACCAGTGGCTCTGAAATCTTGTTCATGTTGGAAGATATGAATTTCATTTATGGGAAAATGAACCAACCGCCAAACACGCAAAGAAATAGAAGATCCAATGATGAAGCTAATGATGACTCTGATGAAGAGGACGATCCTAATGAGGCGGAGTTGTGGAAAAAAAGAAGTATTTTTTTTGAGTTACCTTATTGGGAGCATCACCTTCTACGACACAATCTTGATGTTATGCACATTGAGAAAAATGTCTGCGAGAACATTGTGGGTACAGTTTTGAGTGTCGACGGAAAATCAAAAGACAATCTTCAGAGTCGACTTGATTTAGTCCAAATGGGAATCCGACCGATCTTCATCCCAATCCACTTCGAATGGGAAATATCGGTTGCCGCTTCTATTTTTTCAATGTCGAAGATGGAAAAAGAATTGTTACTGCGGTGTTGAAGGATATAAAGGTTCCGGATCGTATGCATCAAATATATCTCGATGTGTTAGTGTTAAAGATCGAAGATTATATTCGCTAAAATCACATGACTATCACATCTTGATGCAAGATTTTGCCGATGGCTCTACGATGTTGTATGTCCAAGAAGGTGACGTCTTGTATAATTGAACTATCCAACATAATGAAAGCGATTTGTGGCAAAGTTTTGGACGTTCAAGAACTTCAGAAGGTACAGGATCGAGCCGCTTTGACTTTATGCAACATGGAGAAAATCTTCCCACCTTCCTTCTTCACCATTATGGTTCACTTGATAATCCATCTCCCACACGAAGCAATTCTTGGCGGACCCGTTTTCTATCGATGGATGTATCCCATAGAAAGGTGTTAATTAAAATTTTTAAAGTTTTCCTTCATTCACCTCTATGCCTTTAGTTTCAATAATTAAGAAATGTTGTATATTGTGTTTAGGTTTCTATCCAAATTAAAGTCTTACTGCCGCAACAAACGATATCCAGAAGGATCGATTGCCGAAGGCTACTTGGCAGAAGAATGTATGACCTTCTGCTCAAGATATTTGGAAGATGTTGAAACAAGGTTAAACAGACCAAATAGGAATGCTGGACTCACGGACCATAACTTAGCCGATACTTATTTGTTCCAAAGTTTTGGAGAACCAATCGGAAAAGTTGAAATTGTAGAATTAGATCATTTATCGTGGGTACAAGCACATCGATATGTTCTGTTTCACCACGAATTATTGGAACCTTTACGGAAGTAAGTTCTACAAATTTGATAAATATTTATCAAACTAATAACTGTTTATCTTCTAACAAAGATCACATTTTTTTAACACAGTGAGTACAAACAAATTTTGAGATCTCGTTTGCGCTCCCGAAGAACACAACATCGAGATATCAATAAGTTGTTTACAAAATCTTTTTATGAATGGTTAAGCCAAACGGTATCCAGTTCGAGCTTCCGCTTACAAATAATAATGTTTTCTTATAACAAATGAATTACTCAGTTTACTTTCCATTCAATAGGTTTGGAGTGGGAAGAACGTAAACGACGATGTTAAATGGCTCTCCCAAGGTCCAAATCGAGTGGTTAAAAGATATAGTGCGTTCCTCATCAACGGATTGATTTCATACAAAATATCGCGAGAGGTTGAGGAGAACGCAAAATTGTGGAATAGTTGTCAATTACGCAATTACAAGTTATGCTAGTGCTAGGGACAATAATCGCTCGGGAAATGTGGAATATTTCGGACAACTTCTCGACATAATTGAGTTGGATTACTACGACAAATGGAAAGTTGTCTTATTTCGTGGTGATTGGGCGATGTTAATACAACTCGTGGAATTAAGCAAGATCAATTTGGTTTTACAATGGTGAACTTTGACCGATTGATTCACAGGACAACAAGCGATAGATGAGTAGTATGTATTCTCATCTCAAGTCAAACAAGTTTTTACTCAAAAGATCCAACGATGAGGGTTGGTACGTTGTACTCGTAACATCCCTAGAGACTTGTTTGACATGGGCAGTGGAAGTAGAGATAACATCGATGATAGATCAGTAACTTTGCCCTTTCCAGAACAAAACTTAAACGATAATACCCCTAGTACTAGTGCACAATTTGGATGGGTTCGTCAGGATACCGATGAAGATATTTACGAATAATGATGGAGTAAGATTTTACGATTGTTTAATTATATGTAATATCATAATTTAAATCTTCGTCTTATTATATATTTCAACTGTTTTATATGTGTTGTTATTGTTGTAATTAGTTATTAAGTTATTAACTATTTTATGTGTATTGTAGATAAAATGCCTAGAAGAAAAATTCTAAGGGGAAGCATTGTTCAAAATAATCCAAACTCGACTGAAACAAATAGTACTGAACAACAGCATGAGCTTGGATCTTCAAATGTTCGATTACGGTGAGGATCCTACAGAAGTTCAAAGTAATTTTACATTTAATTTACATGCGTGTTTCGTTATAATTGATTTATTTTTCAAATTCTTATATTATAATATACCATTTGTAGCTGAAAATGGTGGGACCAGAGGTCGAGGACGACGCTACTTAGAGAGTTGTACGAGTTAGATCCAATCGGCGTGTCAAAGTTGGACTAAGCAGTTTTGGTCAGCCTGTTGGATCAGAAGCTCGACTTTTAGCTGGATACATGGGCATTTTAGCACGAAATCCGAATATGTTGCCTATAAACTACGAGTCATGGCATCAAATGCCCGATAGCAACAAAACCAAGCCCTCGATAATATTAAGGTAACAAAATGTTAATGTCATCTATAATGCTTGGGAAATAGTTTCATTTATATTTACTTTATTAACTTGTGTTTTTTGTGTTTTGTAGGCGAGGTTTGCTTTAGAGGTCTCGGATGCTTATGTAAAGAAGGCATTGGGAAAAAGATGGAGAGACAACAAAAGTACTTTGAAGAAAAATTATTATAAGACAAAAACAACCATCGATGAGAAATTGCAAAATGTCCCGCCGGGTATGTTGAGGTACCAATGGGAAGATGCGGTTAGATTTTGGCATTCGAATAAAGGCGAGGTCTGACGTACTTCTAAACTATTGTAATTATTTTGGTTTATAGTATTTTCTATTTACGTACTAAAAAATTTCATAACGTAGGATCGTGAACAAGTTGGAATAAGCGTGAGAAACAAAAATTCACCCCACGGTAAGATTAGAAGTTTATTTGTGTGGTAGGTGAGGTATTTTTAAATTTTTAATATTGTCGAATATGTATAACTTTCTATTAAATAATATTTATACTACTATATTGTAGGAACAGTCGTCCGATCAAAAAGTTGGGCGCCTTCAACTTTTGAAATTACACATAGGAAGAAAGATAGATCTCTCATGACTCTCAAGTCTTTGAAATAATGGTACGTTTACTTAATCTGATTTGACTTATTTTAGTTATTTATAGTGTTTATTTTCTAATGGTTTAATTCATTGCTTGTAATGCGACTATTGTTATGTTGCATATGTTTTCAATATATAATATTGCGTTCCTAACTATGTGATATATTTATTAGGAAAAACTAAAGGATAAAAAGCGAAGTCTGAAGCAATTGCTTCTAGTGATAGTTCGGTTCATCTTGAAGATATTGATAATCGATTATTCTTGAAGTTTTGGGTCCCGAAAGGTATGGTGGGTTCGATTTCAAGGATCTTTTGTTAGCCCAACCCAATATTTTGGATCCAGCTCCCACCAATACATGGCTTCGGGGAGTCAGGCTCAAGCTGAAGTTCAGAGGTTAAAAGACCAGATGGCTCAAATGCAAGCGACTACAATTGAGGTTCAAAGAAAATATGAAGAACTCCAGCTACAACTTAAAGCAGAGGCGGAAGCGAGGGAAGCAGCGGCTGCAGCAAGGGAAGCGGAGGCTACAGCGAGAGAAGCAGAGTAGAGCAAAAAGTACGACGAACTTCAGCAGCAGCTTCAGATTATGATGAAGATGTTTAAGTTGCAACTTCCGCCTTCATAGTGTATGACATAAATATTTTTATCATTTTAACATTTAACATTTAACATTTTTTGCAAAAACAATATGAATTCACTTTTATTTATTGATATTAATATTATTTTATTCCCTTATGTTGAAATATTATATAAATTTATTGCTATTGGTTGCTTTTGAATTGTTGCTTTTGAATTTTTGCTACAGGAGGGCCGAAAAAATGAAAATTTTAATATAAAAAAAATCCCCAAAATAGTGGCGTTTTTGTATAAAAGCGCCACTAAAGAACATGTTCTTTAGCAGCGTTTGTAAAAAAATGCCACTAAAGAACATGTTCTTTAGCGGCGCTTGTAAAAAAACGCCGCTAAAGAACACGTTCTTTAGAGGCGCTTAGGGAAAAATGGCGCTAAAGAACACGTTCTTTAGAGGCAATTAGGAAAAAACGCCGCTAAAGAACATGATCTTTAGCGGCGTTTTTCCTTTCTTTAGCGGCGTTTTTTTTCTAAGCGCCGCTAAAGAACATGGTCTTTAGCGGCGTTTTTGTTTGTAAACGTTGCAAACGTTTGCGACGTTTTCGTCAAGCGCCGCAAAGATCTTTAGTGGCGTTAAAAAGCGCCACTAAAGGCCTAAAAAAACGCGCTAAAAACCTGTTTTGGTGTAGTGAGTGTGCCTTCTCAAGAGGAGGGATTAGTTTATTTATTGTGCTAGTAGGCAATATAATAAATGTAAGTTTATATAGAAATTAATACGATAATTTAAAATATTATTATTGCATTAATATGAAGTTATATTATTTTAATAAATTTCATGAATGTTGCATTTTTTAAAAATACGGTTATGTATAAGAAAAAATGTTTATGAAGCCTTAAAACATTGAAACCCTAAAGGAAGAAAACCTTATTGTGGGAAATATTAATTTATGCATTTATTTATTACAATTTATGTACCATCGACCAAGGATTTCTCTATATAAAATTACATACATTATATTTTATTTAAATATATAAATATCATGATTTTCTTTAAAAAAAGAAATAATTCATAAAATATAGTGAATGTAGAAGATTTTTATTTTTATTTTTTGAAAATTATGGCTTTGTATAAGAATAAATTGTTCATGAAATTTTCAAGCGTTGAACCCTAAAGGAAGACAATCTTATTGTGGGAAATATTATTTTATGCGTTTATTTATTACAAATTATATACCATCGATCAAGAGATTTTGTAACATTTCAACTGGTGACCGAGTCCGAGCTACGAGGTACCATATTTGTTGTCAGAGTAACTACAATCTATTACAATTCAATTTAATTCAATAGTTTATACATGCTATTATAATAAATACATCATTATAACATATTATACAATCATATCTGGGGTTTATACAAGCTTATGAAAGCTTTTTAATAACCCGAGGTTGAATGAGGACTAAAATGTAAATTTTTCAAAGTTTATCTGGTTGATGTTGCAACCATGAAGGACTCACGTTGCGACAACAACGGCAGAAGCTTGGAGTCGCGACATCAATAATGCAATGTCACAACTCCGAAAGTAGTAGGTTGACATCGTGACTTCAACAGAGGACGCTGCAACGTTGGGGGCTGATGTCATGACATCCATTGGGTGGTGTCGTGACATTGAAGGAAGACTCCGTTAAACTTAAATAAATTGATTCAACCTACCAATTTGCAAATGCATTTCAACTCACAAATATACTCAATTACATAACTTAAATAATTTAATCTTATACTATTTACATGAATGTTTAGAAATTTGTATGCTTGAGCTAAATTTGACATATACCAATTCCAAGTCTCAATATGACCATTCACATTAAAAATTGACTCAAACCTTAGGTACATGCCATATACACTACACCAAAATAGGCTTTTAGCGGCACTTTTAGCGGCCTTTGGACAAAAAACGCCAGTAAAAATAGAGCATTAGTGGTGCTTTATGGAAATCGCCACTAAAGATTGAGGATTAGCGGTGTTTTTTGGAAAAGCGCTGCAAAAAACCTAAGCCCAACGGCGTCGTTTTCTGACCTTTCGGGGCTTTAGCGGCGTTTTTAAAAAAGCGCCGCTAATACTCGGGGCTTTAGCGGCATTTTTGAAAAAGCGCCGCTAATGCTCGGGTATTAGCGGCGTTTTTGAAAAGGCGCCGCTAATGCTCGGGGCTTTAGCGGCGTTTTTGAAAAAGTGCCGCTAATGCTCGGGCCTTTAGCGGCGTTTTTGAAAAAGTGCCGCTAATGCTCGGGCCTTTAGCGGCGTTTTTGAAAAAGCGCCGCTAAAAACATTTTATCTTAATTGGTTTATTTATATTATGAATTAAATAAAATTCAATATTTTTCTAATTGAATATTTAAAATCTTCAGAAAAAAATAATGACACGTAGAAATAATTTGAAATAAAACACATGGAAAAATTAAAATAATTTTAAAGGTTTTTGGGTACATGATTACTGATTGTTTTTTAATTTATATATTAAAAAATTTCTTATATAATCGTAAAAGAGATAGTATTAAATTTAAAATATTGAATCAATTATCACTATAGTTTAGGGTTTTTGGTTTAGGGTATATGATTAATTTAAGATTTAAAGCCGGTTTAGGAGTTATTATTATAAGGTTTAGGGAGTATAGATTTAGGGATTAGGGATTAGGGATTAGGGATTATGGTTTAAGGATTGTGATTTAAGGTTTAGGGGTTAGGGTTTAGGGGTTAGACATTATGGGGTTAAAAGTTATGGATTTAGGGTTTAAAGATTCAGGGGTCGAGTTAGGGTTTAGATTAATTAGTTTTTTTAATTTATATTTTAAATATGTTCTTATATAATTGTAAAACAGATAGTATTAATTTAAAATATTGAATTAATTATTATTATAGTTTAGGGGTTATGATTTAGGGTATATGGTGTAGGGTTTAAGGTTTAAGGGTTACTATTTTAAGGTTTATGGATTATGAGTTTAGGGATTACGGTTTATGGTTTATTATTTAAGGGTTGGGATTTAAGGTTTAGGGTTAGGGATTTAAGATTTTAGGGTTTAAGGGTTATGTTTTATGATTTATGGTTTAGGGTTTAAGGTTTAGATTAATTAGTGTTTTTAATTTATATATTAAATAATTTCTTATATACTTGTGAAAGAGATAATATTAATTTTAATATATTAAAATTATAATTATAGTTTAAATTATTTAAGAGATAATCGATAAACTTTATCTATATTAAATGGTTTAGGATTTAAGGTTTACTTGAGATTTGTTAAATGATGAAATTTTATACAATCAATTAATGCTTTTATATTTAAAATATTTAATCTCAACCATTTGATATATTTAAATATTAGATTTAAAAAATATTGATAAAAAAAGAGCAATGATTGATATGGATAGGTAACTATCTATTTTAGATAGGACCAAATTATAACAAATAAAAATAAAATATAAAAATAAAAATGAAATACAAAAACTAAAAATTATAATTTTATCTAATTCTTTTAAATATTACTTAAAATTTAAATAATTATTTATTTGAAATTTATATGAAAAATACAATAATTCAATATAAAAATTGAAAAAAAATGGAGCATTAGCGGCGTTTATAGAAAAAACGCCGCAAAAGGTAAGCAATCAAAAAGTTGAGCAATAGTGGCGTTTTTTGTTCAAGCGCCGCTAAAAGTCGAGTAATAGTAGTGTTTTTTACAAAGGCCACGAATATGTTTTTTGCGAAACGTCATTTTGTAGTTATATTTTTTTATCCCAAAATTTCAAATGATATCCCACCTGAAATCTTTTTCTTTTTTCCCCATTTTATTTTTCCCAAACCATTTCTCCCTTACCCGATTCCCTTTATTTTTTGCCGCCAATTTCTTCAAATAGACAGCCCTCTGCATCTCCGTTGGTCCCGCCCATTTTCGCAGCCTCGACTTCGGTGAACGAAACGACTACCTCAAAGGCGTCGTCACCGATGTTATCCACGACCCAGGCCGCGGTGCGCCCTAAGCTCGCGTCGTGTTCCGTCACCCATTCCGTTACAAGAAGCAGAAGGAACTGTTCGTCGCCGCTGAGGGTATGTACTCCGGACAGTTCGTGTAGTGTGGTAAGAAGGCCACCCTTATGGTCGGAAATGTGTTGCCTCTTAGATCTATCCCCGAAGGAGCTGTTGTTTGCAACGTCGAACAACACGTTGGTGATCGTGGGGTTTTCGCTAGGCTTCTGGTGATTATGCCATTGTTATTAGTCACAACCCTGATAATGACACTACCAGATCTCTAATTTCATACTCTTGTTTTAATTTTAATTTTGATTTCGATTTATTTGCTTTAATTATATGCCTTGTTTATACAAAGTTTGGATTCAAGTATAAATTATTGAGGCTTAAGAGGAAAAATCTGACATAATTTTTGTCATGAATGAATGAATTAATGCATTGTTTATTTATTTCTGGATCACTGCATCATTTTCATATGATTTTGTTCTTTTTAACCTTTTCGACAAACATCAAAACAGTTGGTTTTAATAGTCTTCAAACTGAATTATTGTATCAAAACAAATCTGGATTATGGAGCATAGTTGAATCATCCTTAGCATTTCCAAATTTTTTTATCAATGGTAATAATAAGATGCATAAGATTATGGAGCATCCTCCCTCTCTATGGTACTGCCTTATATCGTGCAGCTTGAGCTACATCCACAGTGCCATTTTGATTTCTGTTGAAGGAAAGATTAAAAGTACTTATGTATGGTTTGTGTTGATTCAGAAATGCATGTACATGGGTATTACTTATGTCTTTGTCTATTTGTAATAATTCAATACCAGTAAAGAAATATGCTTATTAAGCATTAGATATGATATTGGGTTTACAATTGTGTTCCTAAAAACATCACAAATATTATTGAAAATCACCGCATTTTCTAGAACACTTTTAAATGTGTTCCTTGCACATTCCTGCCCTACACCATCAAAACTAGCTGGTTGGAGTTATAAATTTACTAATATTATATCATAAACATCTGAGCCTATTTCAAATATACATTAGAAATAAATCATTAAATTTTCATTTCTGAAAATATACAAGTATAGTTACTTCTTATAATTAAAAGAAAAAGTAATTGAACTCCATACAAAAAAACTTGAGAACATGAAATTAAGATAAAGAGTATGAGACTTTAGGGTCTGTTTCAAATAACAAAAATAGACTTTAGGGTCTATTTGTATTTTTAATATCGACTTTATAATATTCGAGCACACAGTCTAAATAACTTGTAGCCTTGATTATATAAACTTGTATAATTTTAATTTAGAGAATGACTTAGTTTATGTTATTCCCTCTCACAAAACATAAATTAAGTAAAAAATAATATAAAATTTATAATATATAGCTTTTATAGAAATGTTTTATAAATTTTCTAAAACTTTCGTAGCACTTCTTATAAATAACATAATTTTTTGCCATAATTTTCTTATGAGTAAGTATATTATTTTGTCTTATGTGTCAAAAAGGTTTTTTGCCATAACTCTTTTACATATTTATTTTAATTCAACCCCAAAGGCTCATTCAAGGCTGTTGATGAGGCTCAAGCAGGTTTTAATACTCTCAAAATTCATTCAAACACAGGATCGATGGCATAATTTGACTCTTTCTTTATGGTTTTCTGAATTCAGAGGGAGATGATTTATTGTTTAATTGTTGAACTTTCATATATGGTGCAGATTTTGATGGCGTCAAAATTGCAGCAGTTGCAATACTGGTCTCTGGTAAAGATGAGTTTCATTTGCATGCTAATAGGAAGGTTTTGTAGGCCATTTTAATTAACACCATCATTTTTCTTCTAATTAACACCATAGTTTAGCTTCGCATTTTGCATTCTAGATCTCATTATATATGTTATTTATCTCCAGTTTATAGTTTGGTTGGGGTGGCTTTTCTTTTCCATACTTTTCTCACCTTTTCTTACAGATTCCTGGAAAACAAAGAAATTAAGAATAGTTAAACAGTAAAGCAAAATACACCCCCCTTTTTTTTTCATTTTGGGGTCATCGTCATGGATGTTTCTATGAAGAGAAGAACTCTGCTTAAGGTCATTGTTCTAGGTGACAGTGGGTATGTTTTATTTTATTTGTGCAGTCTTGATTTGTTTGTAATTGTCGTATCCTTAATTCCTTTTGATATTTTATTTAAGCTTCCTTTATTTGCCTTCTTTTATCATTTTTTTCATGTTGTTTTTAGCTTTGAAGATTAATTAGCTAAGAATTTGAAACTATTGAGCTTCGTTAAGCTGAGATTAGTTCATCAGGTAGCAGTTAGTTGCTACTTTTGCTAACTCTTTTGCTAACTGTTTTTTGCTTACTGAAGCAAAGAGAAGAAGTGTGTATGGAAAATATTTTTATTGCTAGCTTTTTACTTCAGCATGAGTTTATGACTATGTTCATTTTATGTTATATATTAAAGCTATTTGTTTTTTTTAATTGATATGATTTTTCTATTATTATTATTATGATAAAAAATCGAGGATTTTAGTAAGAAAACATAAAAAAAGCCTCAACCAAATGAAATGCGTATTGATGGGGTTTGTTATTTTTTTTATTAAATATGGTTGGCTTCCTTTTGCTTTAATGGAAGCAAGGAAATCCTAAAGTTGATGATGGATTCAAGGTTCCAAAAGAAAAAATCACCTGCATTAGGGCATCTGTTGATGTGGATGAGGAGTATAAATCTCCTGGAGTTGAAGAAACTAGGAGTACTGTTACAAATGGCAGCCGAAGCCACACTAACAGACGCTATCGTGATAAGACAACTAATTTAACAACTAATTCTGGTAAGCTTTTTATCTTTATTTTGTCTTTAATAAGATTTTTGATGAGGAAGGCAACACACAGGCTCCACTTGCTATGTTGGCTGACAAGACGAGCGGCGATATACTGCTTGACCAAGGTATACGTTATCCCTTCTGTTGGTTTATGTTGCTGTGATTTTTTATTTTTCTTGAAATACCTGAGTCTGGCACCCATGTTTGAATCATGTTTGGACATGATGGGTATAGAGTTATGACCCGCAGTTTTCTAGCAGCCAAACAGAAAATAATATTTTATTTTCCTGTAGACAATGATTGGAGTTGGGAAGATAAAGCAATACTCAAACATCCTTGAGAAGCCATTCAGCAAGGGCAAACAAGAGGTTCCTTCACTCTCTCTTGATATCTCTTCCTCTTATGTTATGCTGAAATGCATCAGAAAATGATAAAGTTTAAACTAGAGACTTGCTTTTTCTTTTCCCTTATTTTATTTAAACTGTAAATTGTATTCTTAGCAAGCAACTTTGAGTTTGATTGTTTCAATAATTCACCTTTTTCTTTTTGTTGCAATATTTGACATCTATTGAGTTTGTTTCCTTTAAATTTTATTTTCTCATTGAATTATTTGATTTATCCATTAAATTAGTAGAGAAATTATGATCAAATGAGGCAAATTAGTCTCAAAATAAGAATAAAATAAATCCGTAGAGATCTTCTTACTTTAGAAAATAGAAAAGGTGTTTACATAAACCAAAACTAATCAAATTAATAGTAGCTTTTATTGGGGATTTGTTTTAAATCAATTTGGAGTCAAAATTTGAACTATTTAATGTTGTGCTTCCATTTCAAGTTAGCTTGAGTGCCTTTGCATTTTTGTTCTCTGAGCTTGTTCAGTACAATCAAACTCAGGTTAACAACATTGCTGAATTAGAAAGAAGGTACTTTTTCTTAATGTTTTATAGTTGAATCTCATTATTGCTGACTGATCTTGAGATCTGATTATTTCACATTAAAGCTAATATTAGGATTTGGGATGATGCTTAGTTCGGTAAATGGCTCTTCTATTGTCAATGAATCTAATATCTTTCATGGAAAATGGATCGAGCAGGAGGATGCGAGGTATCTTTGTTGGGGCTCGAGTTCTTGAACTTTTATCTTTGTTGGGGTTTATCGATCATTTGGTTTTGCATCCTTTAGATATTGAAGGTGTAGTAGAGGATTCAATCTCTTCAAGCTGGAAAAGCCAAGGCTTAGCACTTCTTCAAGTGGAGTGTTATTTAATGTTGCATTCCACGGTCGTTTATCTTAGTCGGAACTTGAATTTGGTGTTATTGAAACAGGGTTTTGTAGCTACCTTGTGTACTAGCTTCTTTAACCATAATTGTTAATTATTACGTGTTTTATAGCTTCTTTTATATTTGACCGAGTTAATATAGATCGGATGAGTGTGAGGTAGATTGCTCATTTATTTAAACATAATATTTTAATTCTAAATTTAAATTCATTAATTTTTATATTTAGCTTTAAAGTTAAAATTTTAATAGAAAATTTAATTTAATTAATATTTTATCCTTAAAAGTATATAGTTTAAAGTTTAAATTTCAAAAATAAAACATAATATAATATTTTTCATAAAAATAAATATTATTTAATTATTTTTTTAAAAGTCATGTTTTTAGCGGCGTTTGTGAAAAGTGCCGCTAAAAGTCATTTTTATAGCGGCGTTTGTAATAGAAGCATTTTTTGCGGTGTTAGTGAAAGCGTCGCAAATACTTTTAGCGGCGCTTTCTTAAAAAAAACGCCGCTAAAAGCCTATTTTGGTGTAGTGATATCAAAACATAAATGAATTATACAAACATTGTTGAGTCGAGAGTTGCGGTTTGGATGTTGTTCACTCCTCGACTGTAACAACCCATACCCGACCTGATGGCCAGGTTCGAGCTATAGGATGCTACAACCGTTGTTGGAGCAACTATGATCAATTATACACAATAAAACTATTTACACATGCAGATAAGTATGTTACATATTTTTAATATGCTACATAATAATTTATGGGTCTAATATAAACTTACGAAAACTCTTTTATTAACTCAAGGTCAATTAAGGACTTAATTGAAAAGTTTTCAAAAATTGCAAGTTGACATCGCGACATTATGATTTTCACGTCACGACTTCACCAACTTCTGAGTTACGTCACGACTTCAAAAATCTCGACGTCTCGACGCCACTCACAGTCGATCTTGTTGGATTTGGTGCCCTAAGTGTAGTATATTCGTTTGTAAACTTATAATTTTTTTAACATATTAGTTAATAAAATAATTCATGGATTAAATTAAAATAATTTATATAATGTCCTCATACGGGTTTTGCATGAAAAGAAAAATAGAAGCAAATGTTGGCTCACTGGTTGTCTAATGTTTAAAATATTACTAAGCGATATTAAATGGTTGAACCGTAATACGGAAAGACAACTTATATTAGTAGACGAACATAAACATGTCCTTAGTCTAATAAGAAATGAGCAAACCGATTGAAAGAATAATATGTCGTCTATCAAGTCCAATTGGAGAGATGCGTTGCTTGGGCATCGGAACAGATGACTCTCAGAAGATAGAGACATAGATGTGACTGATTGGACATGAAAACTGAGTCGATTTGTCAGATTTTTAGCAATAAAACTTTTACCAAAATCACACCTATGTTTTTGGCTAAATGGATCCTGGTCGTTCTCGACTTTCAACAGAATGGCCTTCTCTGCTATTCTCATACCATGAACTGCTTCAAATCTGGGCTCGAACGAATTCGAATGTCGCCTTCTCCACCGTTTCTTTCGTGCATTCTTGGCTTGGTCCCTCTTAACATACTTACTCTCAGAGCAAGACTCGAAATAAGTACAAACACTTTGTAAGTTCACGCAAACTTAGTGAGCTTTTAGCATAAAATACCTTGGAACATTTCTAGTTGAATTCCTCATCTTGCAAATTCTGGATCACATCTCTGTCTTTCGTGGCTACTTTCATAATATCTAATGCAGACTTATACGCCAGCTACCATACTTAACATACCAACTCTTACTTCACTTCTTGGCTAACTCTAGATCTTACCAGACTATACATATATTATTCCTTCTTAATACAAAAAAAGGTATCTCCTAGAAGAATATCTATACAGAACCTGTCATTGGTGAAATCCCTTTCAAATAAATATAAAATATTTTTCTCTAGAATGGGTACTCACAAACACTTCTCTTGATGGATAGAAAAACTAACGGATCTCTTAAGTTGAACTCCATATTGATCTTAATTTTGGTGGATTCTCATACTGGTTCTGGTAGTTATCAAATTACCAATTAGATCATATCTTGAATCAACTCCAAATCACAACTTTTGTTTATAATGAAACGTTACAAATCAGTAGAAGAATCCTAACGACTACGTTACATAACTCGAGAATGCACAACTTGACAAATGACTTAGATTTTGGCTTGCCTCTGAACGAGACATGAAAACCATTCAGATATGGAAGATACCATATAACTCAAATTTCATTCCTACATAATCAAATTCGATTTCGAATTCACTATGTCGAATTCGAATGATACAAGAAAAGTATGAACTACATCTATCTATAGGTTTGTAAAACCATATTCTAATCAAAGTCTAATAGAAATAATACAGTAAGGTTAAAACACCTTATTCTAATCAATATCAAATAGAGAAAGTAAAATTTTATACGGATTCCACTTATGAAGTTTGTATTCTTTTAATAGGAATTTGGGTCACACAACTCTAGCAGACATAATGTCTAGAACTATCTATATCCCTTCCCCAACCCATAAATAAGAGAATAATGCGCTTCAACGCACTCGAACCCTAACGTAAGCAGAAGGTTACAACTACTTATGTTCTATCACGGAGAAAAGTATTTAGTTAATAAAGTTGGAAAAAAGGGAACCAATCAAGCGATAAGTAGAGTTTGTTGGAAGCATGAACGACTCTTCCTTTTTCTTGGAGCATATAAAGCACAAGGTTGCAATATACAATTTTGAAATTATGAAGAGTATAATAACCTACGATACATTTTAACCTTTAAATAATTTTGTTGCTTTTACATTATACCTAATTTTAAAAAGTGAGTTGTGTTTGTTATGATTATTTAACAGGCAAAAATATAATGTGAAATTTTGATACACAACTGATCAGCCTATTATTTGCTAAAATTGTTACCTCTTTAGTAAGGATGTATTTCTCTGACTTTCTCTCGAAATTAGCTGTAAGTTGCTTGATATGGGTATGTATTCAGCATAAAGCGTATTTAATTCGTTTGAACGTATCTCGTTTTAATAATGCTCTTCAATGACTTGTAGATATTCTTGACACTAGAAAATGTAAAAATCATGACTTTGCACCAAATAGGCAATAGAATAAAATGCTACACAATTTTCCTTGAAGGCCTTGTTGTCATATGTGCTTTAGGTGATGTATCTTATATGTGCTTTAGGTGATGTATACTTATTGTATAAACAACTTGAATCTAAAGTGCAAAAAACTTAGTGTCATTAAAATATAAAGGAGTTATTTCTTCTTCTTTTTTTTGAACATGTCAGATACAAATTATCGATGTAATAAGCACATACGAAATTATGCATAATTTTTTAAGAACCAAACTATATTCCAACTTAACTTATACATAGATCTACTTGTAAGTACATCATTTAAAAATGTGACATAAAATATTTATTTTATATGCATCATTTAAAGTTAGAATATACAAAAAAATATTAATTTTAAAACAATCATAAAAGCTTAAATAAAAATCTTTAATAGTAAACACGCAGAAAGAAAGAAGAAAAGTCTCTTTCCTTTGTTTTCCTTTTCCTTTTTGACTTATTCCTTCATTTTGTTTTCTTCCATCTTCGAAGGAGTAAAAAGTACAGTGCCTAACATGTGTATCTTTTTTTTTCATTTTTTAGATTTTTATGAATTTTTAATTATTTATTTCATTATTGTTGGTTCAACTGTTGAACTGAGCAAATTGGTTGAACCGAGAATTGGTATTTTGACCTGTTCAACCATCGGTCTCATTTACTAAATGTGAAACACTGAGATTATACCACATCAGCACCTAAAAGTTTATATAATTTTTAAAATTTTCAAGTGATGTTGTGGAACAATCTCAGAATGTCATATCATCAAACTTTTATATTATTCATGTTCAAGGACCAAATTCAATTTAATTGTTAAGCTTAAGTCCCAAAAAAATACAAATACCAAAGTGAACATAATTACTAAGTTCAAGAGTCAAAAATTATATTATCCATAAAAAAATAAAAAAGCAAAACACACATGTTATAGGCAATCAGAGTGAGCCTAAAATATTTATCCAACGGTTTTTTTAGTGCTTTCAAGATGGGAAAACAAAAAGAAATGACGGAAAAGTAAATAAATAAAAGAAAAGAAAGGAAATAAATTTTTGTTTTGTTTTTATTTTTATTTTTACGTTTATTATTAAGATTATTATAAGTTTTAAAAACTTTTAGCCATTTTTTTATTCTTAGAGGGTAATTTTGGTATCTAAATTTGAAGTGGAGTAGTGACTTTTTACAATGCATATAAAGTTTTTACAATTCTAATTATGTTAAAGTCCAATGACACTAACTAGCCAAAGTTTTCATGATTCAATTTAGAAAAAAATAAAAAATTACAAAATTCACCCAAAGCATACTTTGGGTCTTCTATTTTGCCACCATGGACTTCTACTATGGTACTGGTTCATGTTGTCGTCTTCACCGTCTTTCCGCCACCATTTCTGTGTCGTCGCCACCGTCGGCCATTGTAGGGCCGCCACCAAACTGCCGTCTACCGTCGATTTCTTTTGCTATCCCTTACCTTCGAACATCACTGTCAGACCACTAACAACCTCATGTTGTCGAATAATCATCGATCTATTGCCAGTTTGGCTGGGTCGGGTTTGCATCGTCTCAATTGGCTTGGATGCATTTCATGTAACACCCTGAATAATTTATTTCTATTTTTGTGGATTTTGTCATAAAATATGTATATGCTTTAGTGGTTAAGTGATTTGAGTGTGTGTTTGAGGTCTTGAGTTCAAGTCTCACTTTTGAGCAATATGTTATTTTTTGTCATAGCCTTATCCTTTTCAGGTGGGCTTATGGTATATTCTTGGTAAATTCATATTAGAATGAGCCTGCTAGTTCAAGTGGTAAGGTGTTAGCTTGCCTTAGGGTTTTGTGTTCGAATCCTCGTGTGGGCGTCAATGATAATTTTTTCCTTAGTTATGTGATAGAGGTTCGGTCAAAGTGGAATTCTGAAGAAGTTAAGAGTTAGTGGGTCAGTTAGTTAGGGGGATAATAGGGGGTTGAGCTATTGTGGATTCTTAATTTTATTTTATTTTTCTCTACTCAAAACTTTTTTGACGTTAGTCTCTTCTCCCTCTTCCTTTCTTGCATTTTCTTTTGTTTGTTCCCCTGCTCAGTTCATTATGTATTCATTCGTATCTTTACTTCTGGAATTTCGCTACTCCTTGTGTGGTTAAGGTAAGAGGGGTTTCATTTTTGTAGTTTTAGCATAATGCTATAATCAGAGATCTAATACTGTTGCTGTGTAGGAGAAGACTGTGTAGGAGAAGGTTATGTACAACGAGTTTTGCTCTAACTGCCTAAACGGTGTTAGCGAATGTTTTCGTCAGCGATAAGTTAGGTGCATTGTTGAATTTCTGTTGATGTATTCGTAAATTAAATTGCTAAAATGGTGTTTGGTATGCTATTTTAGGGTTTCAAAGGTCTCAATATTGCTGTAGTGTCAAAAACGAACCAGGTGTATAACAAAAACATGGAAAGTCGAAGTTCAGCAAAAGTTGAAAATGGTCTGTTGACGCCACACGAGCGTGTGCCCGACCATGTACGACACACGACTGTGTGACAGGCGAGTGTTGGCCGTGTGGGTCACATGGGTTAGGCCGATTTAGGCATATGGGCTACACGGGCGTATGGGCTATGGGCCAAGCTGTGTGGGCCCTACAAGCATGTGGACCCAAAATTCTTAAATTTTTCCTAGGATTACACGTGTCATTCTGATTGACTCTGGACCCAAACCCTAACGCATGAGAACTATTAATCTGATTGATTGATTAAGTATAAGAAAACCGATATGTATGTCTGATTGATTTGCACAAATATGTATGATATATGTATACAAGCATGTAAATTATGTTATTTCTGTATATCTGTATTGTGTATCTATATATGGGGTGGGATTTGTATATGTGGAGAAAGTGTTCTGTGAGGCGACATATCATCGATATATTAGTAGCTTGTCTTCATACTACTATGATAAGTGTTGTATAGACACTATATGGTGTGTAGGGATGGGTGAGTGTTTTATACCTCACAAGGTGTGTTGGGATGGATGAATACAGTATGTAGAGGATGGGGGTAGGACTATATATATCTGCATGTTCTGAAAATCTGATTCTGAAATTATCTGACTTTGTAAGGGACTTATGGCCGCTTCTATTCTGAAATACTGGAAATCTAAATCTTGTGCATGGTATATTTCTGTGAGTTACACACTGAGTTTATAAAACTCACATCTGTTTATCTGTTCTGTACAGGTAATCCTCAGACATAGGCGGGCTAGTACGACGGAGACTCAGCAGTGACCACTAGTATATAAACTATCTTTTAATTATCGATTATATATTTTTAATTCTAATTTTTCTTAAGAGTTTTGTAAATTTTGGACTCTCTGGGATTTTGGACTATTTGTTTTAAATTTTTGGTTTTGGATGCATTTATGATTTCTAAATTGCGATAATTGACAAAAACCCAATTTTACGCAAACAAATATTTTCTAAAAGCACAAATTGGGTTTTCAAAAAATAACAGCTTTTAAGATTTCCACTGCAAATTATGTTTTGGTGAATGAACAAACTAACGACGGTTTCAATAATAAATATGAAAGTGAATATGTTTTGCAAAAATTCAGACTCTTTTTAACAAGTAACTATACAAAAATTCGGACTCTTTTAACAAGTAACTATACAAGGTTTTTATCAAGGTAAGATCAACTTCAAAACCCTTCATCGTAACACCTCCAGAATTGGCCATAACATCCAGACCAGATTTAAGGTATTACATTTAGTGGTTTAGAGCCACGTTCCAAAACTTAGGCTGTGAATTTTGGGTTCCAAAATTGTATTTGAAAAAGGGCTAGTTTGTAAACAAAATTTATTTATTTTCAAGAAAAATATGTAGGCGCGGGCTATGTAAATTCTCGTAAGCGTGAGTTCATGAATCTCACGCGTGGCGATAGGACTGTGGCTGAATATGAGGCCGAATTTCTAAGACTGAGCCGCTATGCTCGAGGCATGGTGGCATCTGAGGATGAGAAGGGTGTGCGTTTCGGGGATGGTTTGAGGGACAGTCTGAGTGTTTTGATAGCTTCGCAGAGGGAGTGAGAGCTCGCCATTTTGGTGGACAAGGCAAATATTGCCAAGGAGGTTAAGCGCGTTGAGTGCTAGAATAGAAATCATGAGAGATGCAAGAATAAGAGGGATACAGAGCCCTCTAGTTCTGCTCAGAGGCTTAAAAAATGAGCCAAACCTGATGGGCCTGCTAGAGTGGGAGTTACAAGTGCTCATATTGGGGTTCAGCTATGTGGTGATTGTGGTAGACGCTATCCGGGAGAGTGTTAGAAGAGACTAGGAGAATGTTTGTGTTGTGGGTCGATGAATCATCGGATTAGAGAGTGCCCATAGCATTTTGATCAGATGCAAGCTCCGGGTTAAGGTTTTCTTCAACCTTAGAGGGCAGTACAACAGCCTTATAGGGGTTGTTGTCCGACCAAGGGTGGTAATGGTTTGGGCAGAACACAAAGAGCACCGGGCAGAGGTGCTAATCAAACTGAGATGATGCAAGCTGCATTGGTTTATGCTGCTCAACGCTGTGAGGATAGAGACGCCCCTAATGTGATTATGTGTACGTTCTTTATTTTTGATGCCCCTTATACTACTTTGATAAACATAGGGTCAACGCACTCGTACGTAGTTAGTTCTATTCTTGAAAACTTGGGGATTGTGGTATAAAGTGTTTCGGGTGAGATTTTGGTACTGGGTCAATCGATTCGAGTAAACAGAATGTATAGGAATGTACTGTTAGAAATACAAAGGGTTGTGTTTCTGGCAAATCTGATGGAGCTATCGTTTGGAGAGTTTGACTTGATTTTGCATATAGACTAATTAGTAGAACACCGAGTCAGTTTGGATTGTGCGACTAAAAGCGTTATTTTGAGAACTGAGGATAATGTGGAGGTGGTTGTGATCGGCGAGTGTCAGGATCATTTATCCAATGTGATCTCCACTCTTGTAGCTGAAAAAATGGTTTGAAAAGAGTGTGAAGCATATCTGGCCTTCGTAAGTGCTTCTGTTTCTGAAGACTCTTTTTTTAGGAACATCATCACAATGAGGGAATTTCTGGATGTATTTTCTGATGAATTACCGGCTTTACCTCTAAATCGGGAAGTTGAGTTCGGCATTAAGCTTCTATTGGGTACAGCATTGGTGTTCATCGCTCCTTATCGTATGGAATCAAAAGAGCTTACGGAGTTTAAGACTCAGTTTCAAGAGCTTTTAGATCGTGGATTCATCTGTCCTAATGTGTCTTTAAAGGGGAATTAGTTTTGTTCGTAAAGAAAAAAGACGGTACCATGAAGATTTGTATCGATTACCAATAGTTAAATAAGCTGACTATGAAGAATAAGTACCCACTTCCGAGGATCGACGATTTGTTTGATCAGTTTCGTGGGGCTTCAGTATTCTTGAAGATAAATCTCCACTCTGGGTATCATCAGTTTAGGGTTAAGGAGGTTGATATTCATAAGATGAATTTTAAGACTTGTTATGGGCACTAATAGTTTCTAGTTATGCCCTTTGGTTTGATGAATACTGGATAATTTATAGATCTGATGAATCGGGTTTTTTAGTCGTATCTGGATCAGTTCGTCGTAGTTTTTATCGATGATATTCTGGTGTACTCTAAGACCGAGAATTAGCATGATGAGCATCTTAGAGTAGTGCTTCAAATACTCTGAGAGAAACAGCTCTACACTAAGTTGAGTAAATGCGAATTCTAGTTACGGGAAGTAACATTTCTAGGGCACATGGTTTTTGCTGAGGGGATCCTAGTTGATCTTAGAAAGATTGAGGTTGTGCTTGATTGGAAATAGCCTAAGAATGTTTCTAAGATCTGTAGTTTTCTGGGTCTTGCTGGTTATTATTGGCGGTTTGTTAAGGTGTTCTCGTTGATTATAGCTTCTCTAACTAAGCTTCTACGTAAGAATGTTCTTTTTTTTTGGACTGATGCACAACAATCGAGCTTTGAAAAGCTCAAGTCTGTTCTAACTCAGGCTTCTGTTCTAACATAGCTTGAATCTGGTAAAGAGTTTGTGGTTTACAGTGATGTGTGGCATGTCAGTTTGGGATGTGTATTAGTGCAAGATGGTAAGGTTGTGGCTTACGTGTCCCGACAGCTTAAGTTACACGAGGGAAATTATCCGACACATGAGCTCGAGTTAGTTGTCGTGGTGTTTGCTTTAAAGATCTGGAGGCATTATTTGTATAGTGAGAGGTGTATCATCTACACCGATCACAAGAGCCTCAAGTGCCTCATTGCTCAAAAGGAGTTGAATATTAGGCAATGTAGATGGATAGAGCTGCTAAAGAATTATAACTCTACGATAAAGTATCATCTTAGTAAGGCCAATGTGGTAGTTGATGCTCTCAGTCGTAGAGCGATGTCTGATCTGAGGGTGATGTTTTCTCGTCTTATTTTGTTGGATGATGGAAGTCTGCTAGTCGAGTTGCAAGTTAAGCCGACTTAGATTGATCAGATTCTGAATAAGCAGTTAAGGGGTGATTCTTTAGTTCTGCGTGTCCATTATGTTAAGAGTGGCAGTACGTCTAATTTTAGGCTGAATAGTGATGGGGTTTTGTGTTTCTGAGGACATGTTTGTATACTGAATGACTCTGATTTGAGACAGTTGATTCTGAGGGAAGCGCATAGTAGCCCTTATACTATGCATCTTGGTGGAAATAAGATGTATCTAGATATCTGTGAACTGTATTAGTGGTCGAGTTCGAAACAAGAGGTAACAGATTTAATTTCTTGCCGTCTAACGTGCCAACAAGTTAAGGTTAAGCACCAATTGCCTTCAGGCTTGCTCCAACCATTAAGATTCCCTAATGGAAATAGAAACGTGTGACGATTGATTTCGTTAGTGGGTTACTTGTAACACCTACTAGGAAAGATTCTATATGGGTCATCGTAAATCATTTGACGAAGTCTACTCATTTCATTCCGGTTCAGATAGAAAATTCTCTGCAGAAGTTGGTGAAACTCTACATTTTTGAAATTGTAAGACTTTACAGGATTTCGAGTTCGATAATCTCTAATAGGGATCTTCGTTTTACTTCTCGATTTTAGAAGAAACTTCATGAAGCTCTGGGTTCGAGATTGGACTTCAGTACTGTGTTCCATCCTCAGATCGATGTTGAATCTAAGAAGGTTATTCAGATATTGGAGGATATGTTTTAGAGTTGTGTTATTGGTTTCTGAGGGAGTTGGGAGGATTTTCTGTCTTTACCTGAGTTTGCCTACAACAACAAATTTCAGTTTAGCATCCAAATGGCACCTTACGTGGCTCTGTATGATCGTAGGTGTCGTACTCCACTATGTTGGAATGAGTTAGGTGAACGACAGATTTTGGGTCCTGAGTTGGTTCAGAGACTGAGGATAAAGTCAGATTAATTTGAGATTGTCTTAAAGCGGTTTTTGATAGACAGAAGTCCTATGTGGATTTGAAAAGGAGGGATATCGAGTACTCTGTGAGTGACTTTGTCTTTCTAAATGTATCTCTATGGAAGAAAGTTTTGCACTTCGGATGTAAGCACAAGTTAAGCCCAAGGTTTATTGGGACGTATCGGATTCTGAAGTGTGTGGGACTAGTTGTTTATTAGTTAGAGTTACCACCGGAGTTAGACCATATCCATGATGTGTTTCACGTCTCTATGTTGAAGCGGTATCGATTTGATCTATCTCACGTTCTATCTGTTGAGAAGATCGAGGTTAGATCGGATTTGACTTTTTAAGAAGAACCGGTTCAGATTTTAGATCAAGATGTAAAGATTTTGAGAAGGAGGTCTATTCCGTTAGTTAAGGTTCTGTGGCAGAATCATGGCACTGAAGAAGCCACGTGGGAACCTGAAGACTCGATGCTTCAACAGTATCCTCGTCTGTTCGAATTAGGTATATTTCAAGGCTGAAATTTCTTTCAGGGGGTAAAGTTGTAATGCCCTGAATAATTTATTTTTATTTTTGTGGATTTTGTCATAAAATATGTATCTGCTTCAGTGGTTAAGTGATTTGGGTACGTGTTTGAGGTCTTGGGTTTCAAGTCTTACTTTTAACAATATGTTATGTTTGGGCTTAGCCTTATCCCTTTAAGGTGGTCTTATCTTATGTTCTTGGTAAATTCATATCAGAATGAGTTTGCTGGTTCAAGTGGTAAGGTGTTAGCTTGCCTTAGGGTCTCGTGTTTGAATCCCTATATGGGCGTGGATGATAATTTTTGCCTCAGTTATGTTATAGAGGTTCAGTAAAAGTGGAATTCTGAAGAAGTTGAGAGTTACTGGGTCGATTAGTTAGGGGGATAATAAGGGGTTGAGATATTGTGGGATTCTTAATTTTAATTTTTGATTTTATTTTATTTTTCTCTACTCAAAAATTTTTTGATGCTTACGTTTTCTTTTTTACATTTTCTTTTGTTCGTTCCCCTGCTTGGTTCATTATTCATTCAGTCGTATCTTTGCTTTTGGAATTTCGGTGCTCCTCGTGTGGTTAAGGTAAGAGGGGTTTCGTTTGTTGTTGTTTTTTACTTCTGTAAAGTCATTTCGTTCCTTTCGTTTTAGCGTAATGGTATAGTCGGGGATCTAATTTTTCTGCGACCGTTGCTGTATAGGAGAAGGCTGTGTACAGTGAGTGTCGCTCTAACTGCCTAAACGGTGTTAGTGAATGTTTTCGTCGGCAGTAAGTTTGGTGCATTATCGGATTTTTGTTGATGAATTCATAAATTAAATTGCTAAAATGGTGTTTGGTATGCTATTTTAGGGTTTCGAAGGTCTTGAGATTATTGTAGCATCGAAAACGAACCAAGTGTGTAACGAGAACATGAAAAATCAAAGTTCAGAAAAAGCTAAAAAAGTGGCCTGTCGGCGCCACACGGGCATGTGCCCGGCCATGTGACGGGGGAGTGTGTGGTAGTGTGGGTCATACGGGCTAGGCCAATTTGGGTGTGTGAGCCCACACGGGCATGTGGACCCATAATTCTAAAATTTTCCCTAGGGTTGCACGTGTCGTTCCAATCGACTGTGGGATTTCTGTGGGGTTTGTAAGGGTTGAGAACTATTAATCTGATTGACTAATGGAGTATAGGAAAATCGATATGTATGTCTGATTTATTTGCACAAGTATGTATGATATAAGTAAACGAGCATGTTAATTCTGCTAATTCCGTATATCTGTATTGTGTATCTGTATATGGGGTGAGATTTGTATATGTAGAGGAAGTGTTCTGTGAGGCGACATATCGCCGGTATGTTGGCAGCTTGTTTGCTTACTATTTTGATAAGTGTCGTATAGACACTATGTGGTGTGTAGGGATGGATGGGTATTTTATACCCCACACGGTGTGCTCGGATGGACGGAGATGGTGTGTACTGAATGGGGGTAGGACTCTGTATATCTATTTGTTCTGAAAATCTGATTCTGAAATTATCTAACTTCGTTAGGGACTTATGTCCGCTTCCGTTCTGAAATACTAGAAATTTGAATCTTGTACATGTATATTTCCGTGAGTTACACATTTAGTTCATAAAACTCATATCTGTTTGTCTGTTCTGTACATGTAATCCTCAGAAATAGGCGGGTTGGTGCGATGGAGACTCAGCGGTGACCACTAGTATATAAACTATCTTTTACTTATTGGTTATATATTTTTTAATTCTGGTTTTTCTTGAGAGTTTGTAAATTTTGGACTCTCTGGACTTTTGGATTGTTTGTTTTAAATTTTTTTATTTGGATGCATTTATCATTTCTAACTGCAATAATTGAAAAAAATATGATTTTACGCAAACAAATGTTTTCTAAAAGCACGAACTGGGTTTTAAAAAAATAACAGCTTTTAAGATTTCCATTGCAAATTATGTTTTGGTGAATGAACAAACTAACGACGGTTTCAATAATGAATACGTAAGTGAATATGTTTTGCGAAAATCCTGACTCTTTTTAACAAGTAGCTATACAAGGTTTTTATCGAGGTAAGATCAACTTCAAAACCCTTCAACGTAACACCCCTAGATTCGGCCATAACGTCTAGACCAGGTTTGGGGTGTTACATTTCAGTTTTTCAACTTTCCCTGAAAAATACAGGTTACATGAATCCCATATCCATTTCTGGCTCTTATAATTTAATCTAAAATAATAAAATTAAACTTCGTATGGAGATGACAATCGACGATCCAGTTTATAAATACCTGAGAAATTAATAAAAATTATATTTAATTTTTCAAGAATCACAATTTTGACAAAATTATTTTATCATACATAATAATAAAATAAAACATACATTCATTTGCATACATTCCCCTAAATATGTATATAATTACAATAATGTTACATCTTATCAAAATTAATCACACATAAATAAGAGAGAAAGCAAATTCGGTATCCATTTATACTATAAACATAGCACGGCCTAGCTCTGATATCAATTGTTGAAAAAAAATGGGTTCGAAAATGATTTTCTTATAAAACGAAAACAATAAAATTTTCAAAATCGAGTCGGTTTGTGATATTTATATCAACAAACCCTTTCTCAAAATTTCACTTACATTTTCAGCTAGACAGATCCTTGTCATTAATGATATTCAACTGAACGACCTTCTCCACTATTTTTGTACCACAGGCTGCTTCTAGTGTGGACTCAAACAAATTCAAATCAAATACAAAACCAAAAATTATTACTTTACGTTCAATGTGAAAGCAAAATTCTCTCTTTAATATAACCCATTAGAATTGTTATTCTGAAAAATAAAATTTATACTTAGAGAATTAATTCTCACTATTTTCGGGCAGAAAAATAATATCTCAAAGTTGTATATTTATCCCTATCGGTGTCATCTATTTATAGGAGAATAGATGAAACCGTTGTTGAATTGTAAAGTCTATTTTAATAGAAACAAGAACTCCTAGTCTAACTAGGATTAGGAGACAACCCTAGTTAATTATATACTAAAATTGTAGAAGTACTTCCTAAACTTTTAACCTAATACTTTATAATTTAATCCGACCCAATACTTGTTTTTCTATTTCCCAAAATAAACATCATTAATTTACATAAATTAATTTCTCAATTAAATAATTTTCTCAACCTAATTCTAATTCCATTAAAATCATGACGACTTTATCGTAAAAGAACCTATTAGAACATACATTTAATATTTCTACATTCGACAGATTCACTATGACCAATTAATTTATTTCCATTTTCAAACTTTAATTAATTAATAATTTGAAAAACATAAATTAATTTTTAGGTCATTTCCATTTAGAGAAATCACATTCATTTAAAAAAAAATTTGTCATTTTTCTAACTTTACCATTTATGTTCATTTGATTCAACATGCAATTCATTTCTAGTTTCAATGAGCTAGTGGAAGGACTGATTGGACATATGCGATTAGGGACCAAATGATTTATAATAAAGTTCAAGATTTTCGCCTATTAATTATAAACTCATTTTGTCACGAAATCATTCCACTATAATATCATGACTGAGCTCTCCCTAATTGCATACAATTATGAAAGCAACTCGATCAGTGCTCGTCTAATGACCTTGTCAGAAATGTGTAGCCCTCCTAGGATATCCTTAATCTCTTTAGGATAAATCTGCTCTCCCAATATTATCCTATTTTATCTCATAGTCACCATTACATCTTCATGAAAAGTCAATTACTATCAAATAGTAATCAAGTTATTAATCATAAAGATTAACAATACTAGTTCACGTTTACTTTTCATCTATTATGTAATGTCAATGAGAGGATATCATATAGCCATATTGTGGGTTATGAATTCCACTATTGTGAATGACACTGCATACTGCAAAAGTTGTATACCCAACACACTCACTTTCGGTTCCTTATCTATTTTAACTCAAGTTTTTACTTACATCAAAGTATACGATTCACTCATACATAGTCTGTCATCCACTCAAGATTAAGGCATGCCACACTTTGAACATCACAAGTGATTAAATCCATAAACGGATTTAGGATCTATTCTTCTTGGGTCCAGTCCAATGTAATGTCAGCCCAATTAATCACATTTATGTCTCTATCTTTTGGGTGACATCTGCTCCGATGCCCAAGACAAGGCATGTCCTCAATTGGACTTAATAGACAATATATTAGTCTTTCAATCAGTTTGCTTATTTCTGATTAGACTCGTCTACTAGTATAAATTTTCTTTCTGTATTACGATTTGACCATATAATACCACTTAGTATTAGTTTAAACATTAGACAACTAGTGCACCAATATTTGCTTCTATTTTGCTTTGCATGCAAAAACCACATGAGGACATTATACAAAATATATTAATGCAATTCATGAATTATTTTATTAACTAACTACATTAGAAAAATACAATTTTACAAACAAATATACTACACTTAATGCATTAGATCCAACATGTAATCATTTACATTTACCTATAACACCCCGTAATCGGTCACATTTGCATTTCCATACCCTATGCACTATACTATCACATAACATTCATTTCATTTCAATTCGATTAGTGTATATATATTATATATGCATACATATATATAATTTCACGTTCAATTTCAAAATCACATTTCAATCATTACCAACACACAATATCTCATATCATATAGCATGTTTCAGTTCATTCATACATTACAAATCATGTCCTACAAAATACTACTACTTTCCATTTTATTCAATTTAGTCCATGATCATTATTAACTCACCTCAATATTCAATCATGCAATATGACATGAATGCAAAACAATAAATTGATTTCGAATCATAAAAGCACAAATCAAAATCTCGTGTCATTTGCCAATAACTCTCATTTTTCTTTTCCCTCTCGATGGCCCAACATCATTCATTATGATCAAGAGTTTAATAAATAAAAAATATCAAATTCCACACAATCCACATTCAAATGCAAAGCCACACGTATTTTGCTTTTTATTCAATTTAATCCCTAAAATCGGGATAATCTTATCTTTCAATTCCTACCTTCAGATTAAAATCCAATTTCATATTCATTAAGGATCTTATACTTTCTATTTCTAGAAAAATTTCATGAAAATTTTAAATTGTTCAATTTGATCCCTAATGTTACAAATCTATTAGTTAAGTTTAATTAACTTTGCAATTTAGTTCATTCCATAATATAAGCTTAATATGTATCATAGTCAAGACTAATTCATCAATTTATCAACATAGAAACTTGTTACAACTTTAACAATTGATCAAATTGAAACATGGGTTAACTAAAACAAGCTCTTGTAATCATAAATCTATAAAAATTACAAGAAAATGGCTTCAATCTCTCACCTAATTAAATGGATGAATGTTGAAATTCAAAGATGATTTTTCTTTCTTTCATCCTATGGTGGAACAACCAAGAATGATGAAGTTGATGAGAATCTTTCTTTCCTTCCACCCTGTTTACTATTTATAGATTAATTAAGGCTTAATTAACTTAGTTAATCATGTTTAATTAATTTAATAAAACATGTTTATCCATTTAATTACATAATTTAACATAAGTGGATGTTAACATCCACTATGTCATGCTATTTATTGGTTTAATAACAATTTTATCCCTTTGAATAATTGCTACATAGATCCCCAAACCCTTTCTTAATTAGTATTCTATAGCGATTGGACTTTTACAATTTAGTCTCTAAGCCTTAATTAACTACATTTTTGGTTAAATTACTTAATCAAACTTTATTATATTTTCATATTAGTTCCTTAAATATTCATATTTTATATTTATGGACTCGGTTACGAAAATGGGTTCCAAAACTGTATTTTTTGACACCACAAAAACTTGGATCGTTACAATTCTCCACTAACTTTTATTTAAAATTGATTAAATAACCATTTTGGTCCTCTAGATAACTACTATCTAGGTCCTCAAGCATTTTTTAAATGAAAACTCAACGGTGATCAATTTTTTACAATTTAGTCCTTTAGCTTTAATTAATTATTTTCTCGGTTAAATTACTTGACTGGTCTTTAATATATTTTAAAATAACTCGATAATCTACATATTTCATTCTTATGGATTTTGTTTATAGAAACGAGGTTACAAAATTGCATTTTCCAACATCACTTAAAATTGGGTTGTTATTGATTTCTCTATAAAAAAATTTGAAACACATCATACTTTATTTGACTATATAAATGTCATGAGTTAAAAAAGGAATAAATCATAAAATGTTATGAATGTAATAGATTATTTTTTCTAAAATATGATTGTGTAAAATAATAAATTATTTACTGAAACCCTAAACAAAGAAAATTTTATTGTGGGAATATTAATTTATGCATTTATTTATTACAATTTATGTACCACCGGTCAATGGATTTGTCTATAACAAAATTAGAAACACAAGATACTTTATTTGACTATTTTAATACCATGACTTTTAAAAAGAATAAATCATAATAGTTAGCAATTATTATGAGAAACATTACTTTTTTTCTTTTATAATTTATTTACCATCGATCAAGGGAATATTTGATGTGATTTCTTGAACCCGAATAGAACCTCGATAATATACTAACAAGACCCGTACTCAAAGTTAGAAATTCACATTTGTGATGGACCTTCTTGAGAAAGAACAAATGGATAAAATACCTTGACCCAAGGTGCTTAGAACCGAAGTTATAAATGAACCCGACCCGCTTAAACTTGAACAAATACTCGAACCTTGGTATAAGAAATGTTGGTGTCGCCACACTTCGGAAATGAATGAGAAGGGGAGTGATAAGATAGGTGAATGCCACTAAACGTAGTTTTGATAAGTTTGAATAAGTTCAATGAAGAACCAAGAGATAAACTCTCCCAATATATTTTGTATTAAAAAGTCGAATAGTCTTTACAATGAAATGACCGAACTATTTATAGACCTAGGCATACTAAAGGACAAATTCAGTTATTAAATGCATACATGCATGTGTGTCGTACAATGTATAGTAAACTACATGGACATTTAGGTGCAATGTATGACTGAATAGTCACATTCATCTTCCTTGGTGGTTCATGAACATCTTAGGTGCATGAAGAAGCAAATTCATCCCCCCTTGTAAGTGCATATATGTGTAGATTTGTTCCCCTTGTGTAGGTACATGAATGCTCACATTTAATGTTGCAACTTAAATGCAATGCTTCCCCCTTGCCATACATGTATATGAGTATTCCTTGAATCTTCATAAAGCTCATTCTTCCCCCTTGAACCGCACATGCACGGTAAATGATACCTTGAATTTAGCCAAGGCCTTCAGTACATGTATCATTGAATTTGGCCATGGAATATGAAGGGTCACTTGAAGCTTGATGAATGCATGAACTTGTAGGTATAATGGATGTTGATTGTGCATGAACTCAGGTGGAATGTGAAGGGTCATATGGTGCTTGAAGGGACAACCGAATGTACTTGAAAAAGGTATAAATAGAAGTGCCATTAGTTCATTTCAAGACATCAAAATAACAATTATTCAACACACAAGTGACACATAAGTTATGCACATGATATCCTAGCATAGTAAACATGTAAAACAAGACTTCATAAAATAAAATGATAACCATTTATTAAAACAAGACATATGATATAAGAATAAGCATACTTAGAAACACAAATAAAAACTAGATTAAGTTGTGGTCAAACCATAATTGCAATACTTAATAAAATATAAATAAAAGATAAAAGGAAGATTCTAAATAATTCATAGTGGCTGAATGGGCAACCTAAGCCCACTTGAATGTTCATTCAACACTTGGACTACATGAACCATCCTTGGAATAAGGTTTAGCCCATCTTGAAGGTGACTAACTTGGCCATTGTTCCAAAGCCCACGAATCATGCCATTAAGAGCTTTCTTAAATTGTTTAGCTCGGACCCTTTTGATTGGCCCAATAGGCCCTTGAATGGATCCTGTAAAGCCTTTGGTGTATCTTATGCAAATGAATCATCAATGTTTGGCTCAATCACAATTTTCAAAGGCTCTTTTGAATTTAACACATTGCTCGAGCCCATGATCACATCAATATCAGTAACACATGATAACTTTTTTTTACCATATAAATTTCATGTAAGGTTTTATTTTTTTACATTAAGGAATACATTATAATAGATTTGATTAATGGGGTTTGAATTAAAAAGGAATAAATTATTAATTGCCACATATCAGTAGATAAATTTGTCGCTTGGCTGTGTAAGAACTATTACATCAGCAGGTACTACAACTAATTTGCCATTTATTGATAGACGAAATCCGTCACTATAAGTATTAGAAACCCATCGGTATAGGCTATAATACTTCAATGAAATTTGTGTTTTTGCTAACAACTAGAATCCGCTGGTATATGCTTTTAGACTATACTGATGGTTATTCTATTAGTAAAAACTACTATCCCACAAAGTCTTGACTGATGATTTTCGTCTGTCAGTATAATACTGTATCATACAGTGAAAGATTTTGGCAGTATAATCTATACCGATGGATATAAAGTTTCATTAATATAGAGTATCCTTGTATTGATGAATTTTGGTCTTCCCTTTGTAAAGGATAAATTTAAAGTAATGGTCAATAAATATGTTTATATTTACTAACAATTTTAAAATTCGTTAATATAGGACATTTATATCGACAATTTATGAGCATCAATATAAGTTTTCACAAGTAAATGTATAAATTTTTGTAGTGAGGCTTGACTTGTTTGGTGCGAAGCTTGCTTTAGTATGTGTATATATATTAGATTAGTGATAAATAAGGATTACATAAGCAATATTATTTCGTAAATCTTGTAAGGAATATGGTAAGGTATTCATTAGCATTCATAAGGAAATTTGCATCCATACTAATGTTAAACAAAAATAAGAGAATTTGCAGGATTACATCATTTTTTTTCATTTGAAAACATTTTTATATTATATATCTAATAAATATAAAATCAGCTTCTTTTGGAGGCAATGAAATTAATAGAGATAATTTAGATGTTTTAAAAGGCATTTTTCTGTTTTGTATGTATCTTGGTCGAAACTTTAAGGGTGAAGAATGAGAACTCACGGTCTTGGGTTTTTGGTTTTTCAAGCTTAAACCGGTTAGTTAATTTAGTCCATTTTCTTGAAATTTTTGTGTTTTTGGAATCTTAGTACTTAGAGTTAGATAACCCATGTCCTATTTCTCGATACTGCTTAAGACTGAGGATGTTACTATTATTGATTAGTTAAATTTTTAGCGACTATTTTATAGATTTTAAGGTTAGATGTGAAATCGACTAATTTGTAAAGTCAATTGATGATTTTATACAATAAGGACTAAATTGTACAAATTTTGAAATAGGTAGTGTAATTATGAAATAGGAAGTCATATAAGGACTCTAGAAAATTCGGCATTAGTTTTGGGATTAAATGTGAAAATTTGTGTAGTCCCAGTTTTGGTGACTAAATTGAATAATATGCAAAGTTGTATAATTTAACAATTGAATTCCAATTGGGATGTATAATGCTAATTTATTATATTTGTTTTAATACATAACTAACGTCGACCTGAAATCTCGAATAAAGAAAGGAAAAGACAAGGTCATCGACAAATAGCTCGGAGTTTACAGTTTGTCTATAACCCGAACAACTTCAATTGTTGCATTTATGAACTATATTGCATGGGAAGATTATAAGGAAAGTTATAAATGATAAAAAGAGCTGAATTAATCCTATTCAAATTTATCATTTATAATGAGGATTAAAGTGAATAGTTTTGGAAATATCATATAATAATATAAATATGAAATTGAATCTGTTTTGAGATGTGATATATATAAATATAATTGCGTATATGTAAATAAGTATGATGGATGGAATAACGATGTGGATTTAGGACTTTGATTATAAATGAAACTGAACAGAGGATATTGGAGTTAAGTCCGAAAATGTGTCTATAATATTGATGTGATAAAATTATGTTGATTGTTATAGGGAGAAATGTATATGTGTTACAATTATGTTAGATTGAATTATTATAAGTAAATCGAATTGTAATATTACATAATGTGATTATGCGTACTCGTAAGTGATTATTTAATAATTATTTGTGATTTCTGATTATAAATTATTCGTAATTATGTGGTATTTGTTCGTAGAACTCTATTGCTCGGGTCTGACGATCGGACTTGGTGAAGGGTATTACATTTATTGGTATCAGAGCTATAGGTTTAGTTGATTCTCAGATTAAATTTAGCTCAGAATCAAGTCCAGAGGTACATGCCAAAGTTGAGTCGAGTCTGAGTCGGGATTTGGATACTGATTATAATTGTTTTTGTTTTATAGTTGAAAATGTCAAGGGAACCAAGAACTGTTGCTAATGATGACATAAATAATAGTGGTCACTCGGTTAAGATTGAAAATAGGATTGAGGTTGAAGCACCTAGTGAAGGTTTAGCTAGTGCTCAACAAAATATAATTGTGAGATTTCGACAAGAAAATTGAAGTAATAAGGGATTATTTCACAAGATAGCGAAAATCTTTCAGAGAATAAGAAGAACTGATCCACAAGCTACTTTAGCAACCACTACAAAATAAGCCCCAATAAAAGAACTATGAAAGTTTAGTGCCACAGAGTTCATGGGAAAAAAAGGGTCAATCCTTTGGCGGCCAAGATTTGGCTAGAGGCAACAAATCGAGTGCTTTAACAGTTAGAATGCATGCCCCGCGAATGTTTTATATGTGTCATTTCTCTTCTATAAGGAGAAGAATATAATTGGTGGTAGACTATTATTCTTCATTTGCCCACTCATCGAATTGACTAGCATTTCTTTCAATCTGAATTCCAGAAAAAGGATATTGGTGAATTTTACTTAAAGGACAGAAAGCAAGAGTTCCTATTGCTGAAGCAAGGCGAGATGACAGTAATTGATTATGAATGAGAATTTTTACGACTTAGTAAGTATGCTCTAGAACTTGTTTCGATTGAAGAAGAAAGTTGGAAGTGATTCTTTAGGGGAATGCGAGATAAGCTTCGAGTTCGGTCAATCTCACACAAAATAAAAGAGTTTTCCAACCTAACTGAACGAGTGAAAATGGTTGAACAAGCCTTGGGCTTAGATAAGAAAGACGAGCCTCTTCGAGTATTTGGAAAGAGAGTAGAGACTATAGGCTCACAACCTCTATTTAAACGAAATAGAGAGTCTCGAGATTCTGAGAAACTAGTTCCACCGGATGTAGACTTTGAGAAAGGTCAAGTTAAATAACCATCAATATCTATTGGCAATAGTAAGAAGTTGAAAAAGGACATAACTATTTCGAACTTGAAATTTATGCTAGAAAACACAAAAGTGAATGTTGGAAGAAAATCAGAGCATGTTTTCGATGCGAATCTTTAGAGCATATCACTCAAAATTGTCCAAGAAATGTTGATAATATTCCTGCTATTACCTAGAGATCTAATCTAACAGAAAAAGGTCGGGGAAACATTATGGGTAAATCAAAAGCACGAGGATTTGACACGTATTTTCAAGATTTAAGATCATTGAACTTGTTATTAAATTATGTTATTCGCATGATGGTGAATTAAAATGAATTCATAATTATCGTATAAATTAAATTGTGACTATGGGTATTGAATATTGAGAAATTAGATTGAATTGAATAAAATAGAAAATAGTACAATTTAATTGATAGGTGGTACTTGATAGGAAATTAAGTTGAATTATGACATATATTTATATATGGTATTAGAATGGTAAATAGAGATTGTTAGAACGTAAATTGAATTTCTAAGGAAATTGAAAATAGTTATGCTATTAATGTATAGGTTATACTTTGATTCATCCGATGATGCATTGTGTGTGCCAATATATTTGCTTCGGTATATCCGATGATGCATTGTGTGTGCCAGTATATTTTTTCAGTTTATTCGATGATGCACTATGTGTGTTAGTATATTTTTTGGTATATCTGATGATACACTGTGTGTGACAGTATATTTGCTTCGGTATATCCGATGATGCACTATGTGTGCCAGTATATTTTTCTTTGGTTTTATCTGATGATGCACTGTGTGTGCTAGTATAGTAGCTTCGACTTCATCTGGTGATGCACTTACGTGCTGGTATAATTGCATTGGTTCGTTCGATGATACACTTATGTGACAGCATGATTATAATGGTTTTATACAATGATGCAATTATGATGCTAGATAGGAATATAAGTTAGGTAACCGATGTATTTTACTTGACTCCAAGAAAGACCAATAAAGTTATAACATATAAATAGGTTAAATTAAATTTTAGTACTTCACCTCTTTCCAAGTAAATTTCGGGGAAGAAATTTCTTAAAGAAGGGGAGAATTGTAACGATCCGGAAGTTAGTGGTGTCAAAAAGTATGATTTTGAAGCCCCGTTCTCATAAATCAGACTCGTAAATATTTTTATTAAATATTTACTGATTTATTTTAGAAGTGAATTGAATTTTGGTTAAGAAATTTTATTGAATTAGGGCTTAGTTCGCGTATAGGGACTAAAGTGCGTAAGTGATAAAGTGTGCATTATTAAAGAATTCTAATTATAACTTAATAAATGGGATTAAAAAAGTAATTAAACCAAAGTTAAGAGTAGTTGACGGTAACATGACTTATTATGTTTAAGTTTTGATAAAATAATTTAAAAAATGGAAAGTAAATAGTTATAATAAGATAAGTTAGTGGAAAACAAAAGATGTTTTTCCATTTAGCATGCATTTTGGCCGAAACTTTGAGGGTGAAGAATGAGAACTCACGGCCTTGGGTTTTTGGTTTTTCAAGCTTAAATCGGTTAGTTAATTCAGTCCATTTTCTTGAAATTTTTATGTTTTTGGAATCTCAGTACCTAGAGCTAGCTGACCCATGTCCTATTTCTCGGTACTGTTTAAGACTGAAGATGTTACTATTGTTGATTAGCTAAAGTTTTAGCGACTATTTGATAGATTTTTAAGGTTAGATGTGAAATACGACTAATTTGTAAAGTCAATTGATGATTTTGTATAATAAAGACTCAATTGTGTTAAATTCGAAATTGGAGGTGTAATTGTGAAATAGGAAGTCCTATAAAGACTCTAGAAAATTTGGCATTAGATTTTGGGGATTAAATGTGAAAATTTTTATAGTCATGGTTTTGGGGACTAAATTGAATAATATGCAAAAGTTGAATAATTTAACAATTGAATTCAAATTGGGATGTGTAGTGTTAATTTATTATATTGGTTTTAATACGTAGCTAACGTCGACCCGAAATCCTTGAGAAAGAAAGGAAAAGACAAGGTCATTGACAAATAGCTCAGAGTTTACGGTTTGTGTTTCTATAACCCGGACAACTTCAATTGCTGCATTTATGAACTATATTGCATGGCAATATTATAAGGTAAGTTACAAATGATAAAAAGAGTTGAATTGATCCGATTCAAATTTATTATTTGCATTGAGGTTCAAAGTGAATAGTTTTGGAAATAACGTATAATAATATAAATATGAAATTGAATCTATTTTGAGATGTGATATATATAAATATAATTGTGTATATGTTTAGAAGTATGATGGATGGAATAACGATATGGATTTGGGACTTTGATTATAAATGAAATTGAATAAAGGATACCATAGTTAAGTCCAAAATGTGTATATAATATTAAGTATTTGAAGTTATTTAGGAGTTTTATGTCAATAAGAAAGTTTAGTTTAAAACTACTTTTTGTTTAGGTTAATTAAAGTTCTAGTATACTTAAGAGTTTTATTTAGATTTATTTATCTAGCCTATATAAAGACATTTGCAATGTATACAATTCATTTAATTGATTATTATTCAACTTCTCTTTGAGTTTTTCTTTTTCAGAATTTTTCTTGAGTTTTCTTTTAGAAGAGTTTTAACAATCTTTTCAGATTGTGGGGATCATCTTTAAACTTTTTCTTGCCAAGTTTTCTTTCTTGGAGGGGAAATTAGAGCCGTTTGAAGGGTGTTGCAGATTCTTCTTATTTCCAAGGCTCCTTAGGACTTTTACACGCTATGTTCCATCTTTTCCATCTATCTTCCTTATTGTTCTATTGTTCTATTTTACTTATCTTAGTTTATTAATTTCAATTGTTTTTCTTAACTTTTTTTTTTACTTGGACTCGTTTGTGTTTTAGGTTGCTTCAAAATCCAAGTTTCTTTTTGAGCGTTTAGAGCCCTAAGTCAAATCTGCGACTGGGACAAACTACAATTCTTCTTCCGCAATCATCCTTATCATTAAATTATGGTAGATCATGAAGTCGAATGAACTGCATGATTAGATTTATCAGGCTTGCGATCTGGTTCAATGATGATGATGATGATGATGTTTTTTAAAGCCACTACAACTTTGAACTTTGACTTTTTGAGAGAGGAGATTTAAGGCAAAGATCGTCCCTCCAAACATGCCAAAAATTTATACACATAAATTTTGAGTCAAGTATTAACTTGGAAATTTGGAGTCAATTTTTATTTTGGAACTTAAAGAGTTGCAATCTTTGGATATATCTTGATTATAGAGAAAAAAACTCATTTGATTCTTCTCTTTAATGGAGCTTCTGTAATAACCTCATTTTGGGTAGTGTCGAAAAATACGATTTCGAAACTCCATTTCCATAAATTAAGTCTGTAAAGATAAAATAAGAAGATTTTAGAGTTGATATGATAATATATTAAAGATCGGTTAAGTAATTTAACGATAAAATCATTAATTAAATCTCAGAGACTAAATTGTAAAAATTCAATTGCTATTGAATTTTAATTTAGAAAAAGATTGAAGACCTAGTTAGCAATTTTTCAAAGGACTAAATTGGTGATTAAATCATTTTCTTGGTTTGAGATAATCTTAAACATTTGTTAGGATTAAAATGTATATATATATGTCTAAATTAAGTGAATTAATCATGGTTAACTAAGTTTATTAAACTTTTAATCCTAGTATGTATATAAGTGTAAGTGGAGAGATGACTTAAAAATCTCTCATCTTCTCCTTCATTCAACCATCCAAGCTATCTAAAGAAAGAAAAACCTCAAGTTCTTAAGCAAACATTCAACCACCAATTCACTAAGGTAATTAAGCTAGTTCTTTAAATTTTTTGTATATTTTGAATCATGGGAGCTTGATTTAGGTAGCCCGTATTTTAATTTCTTCAATTATTAGATGTTTAGCAAGTTGTCATTATAGTAAAATTGATGAATTTAAGCTTGAATTTGAAGAGATTGTTAATTAGTAAGTTTGGATTATAATAAGGAGTAAGTTAGAAATTAAGTTAAGCTGTTAGAAAATGTTGTGACATTAGGGACTAAATTGTATAAATTGCAAGCTTTCATGAAATTATGTTATATATAGAAATTATAGGGCCTTTAATAAAAGGATGTGAAATCAGATTTTGATCCGATGTTTAAGAAAATATGAGTATTTCAATTACAAGGACTAAAATGAATAAAATGCAAAATATGTTGATTATGTGTTTTAATGTGATTTGGAAGTGAACTGATGTTTTTATAATTGAATTATTGAACACAGCTAAAGACAACACTAGGTCATCTCGAGAGAAAGGAAAGGTGAGAGTTGTAGACGAGTAATGAAAATATAGTTTGTACTTTTATGATTTGAATTCAATATATGTATATACATGATATGTTACAAATTGGTTTATTTGAGGTGAGCATTCGTCTTGTCTCATTATTCAGGTTGTATATGATGATATAGAATGCCGAGAATTGAATTGAGTTGAGCATAGCATAAACGAGTATGATATGAACTATGATTTGTGATCATGAACATATATGTATCATTCATCGGTTACCCTATTAACTGTCTTGGGAAGAATCGGGTATAGTTGGCATGCCATTGGTTAGTGTATGGGATATAATTCGGTTTATATTGATGAGGCGTAGAGTGCATATTATACTTCAAACATCCAACGAGGTACAGAGCACACTTTACTTCGATTATACCAATGAGGTGCGAAGCACACTTTATACTTCAGATGTTCTGATGAGGCATTGGGTGCTAGATTAGTGTGATTGTTGGCTGATTCATGTATCTATCTTGAATCCATGTCCAGCTAATAGGGGTTATAAAACAAGAACTTGCTAAATGATATTGGATATAAAATGATGATGAAAATGGTATACTATGTATATATATGAAACGTGGAAAATGATAGCATGTAAAAGATCATAGGAACCGGTTAAAACGAACCCTAAATGCCGATATGGATATGAAATGAATCAATTGATTCAGAAATGAAATGAAACTGAATATGACTTGTTGATAGAAAGCATGGTATGATATCTATTCATATGAATTTGTCAAATGAGATATGGCATGAAATTGGCACATGAGACATGAATGGTAATTTGAATTGTTGAAAATTAAACATATTTGGATTGCTTTCTTGACATTTTATGTTTATTGTATTATTGATTTGAATCGTGAAAGTACCACTTAGCTTTATTATTTAGCATACAGTTTGTTTATTCCATGCGCAGGTATCAATATATCTCAAGGTTCCAATGAGTGAGACAACATCCTGATTGCAACTCTCGACTCAACAAGTTTGTAAAGTCTCTTTTGTTATCAATAAGTGGCATGTACCTAGGGTTGAATCGACTTTATCTTATGAATTGTCAATTTGGTACTTTGGAAAAATTTTACATTTTAATCCTTAACCGATCATTCATCGTAAGAGCTTTCATAAGCTTGTTTAAACCTTGAATTTGATTAAATAACATAATATAATTAAGAATTGGTCATAATGACTTGTATAATTTGTTTATTTATTATGCAAATGAAGTTCTAGTTGCTCCGGCAACGAATGTGGCATCTTGTGTCGAGGATTCATTGATCGAGTTGCGTCTGGATGTACATTTAATGGTAATGGAGCTATAGGTTTAGCCGATTCTCAGATTAAATCGAGCTCTAAATTGGTTCTAGAGGTACATGCCAAGTTCAAGTCAAGTCCGAGTCGAGATTTGGATGTTGATTGTGCATTATTTTGTTTTATAGCTAAAGATGTCTGACGAATCAAGATGCACTGTTGAGGAAGAAGTTAACAGTAGTGATCACTCCATTGAGGGAGAGAATCAAGTAGAGATCGAGGAACACAATGTTTATCAAACCAGTGCTCGATGCAGAGACATGGTTAATAGACCTCATCAAGAGGGTCAAGGTAATGAGGACTTACTTCACACAATAGCGGATGTGTTTTGAAAAATATTAATTAAATATTTTTTATTTCTTTTTAATATTCCCCAACCATTGTTAATATTTACCTATTTTTGAGTAAAAATATATCAAATTAAGTTGAAAGGGTAAAAATACATTGATTTAATTGAAACATATTTATATATCCCTTAGGTATTAAAAATTAAGAGTTGGAACAAGAGATAGTTTTTAACAACTAATTAACTATATTAATTATATTTTTTGGAACAAGAGATACTTATATTAAATTTTAGTTTAATTAAATAACTCATACCCAAAACTATATATATCTTAAAATAATTTTAACATAAAAGTTAAAGAGAATGAAATGGGGATTTGGAAGGTCTAAAAATTAATCCAAACAATACATGTCAATCAGTTAAATAAAATAATAAAATTAAGATATATAAAATATAATAGAAGGAAATATAATGTATATTTTTATCCAAAATCTCCAAACTTTTAAATTGAAAGAAAATATGTGTTTAAATACACTCAAATTCTTATATTTTTATTGTTGTAATAATAATAAATGCCAATTAAATTAAGACTTAATCGGTTGACCCTATTAATTTTGATGACTTGCAATGGAATTGGTTTTATATAGTATATAAATTGAAAAAGTAAAAATAATGAAAAAAGAATAGGAGTCACACTCTTTTAAATAAAGTATTTTTAGTATATATGAATTTATATTGGGTATTATTTGATATACTGCTTATGAAATTTATTAGACTCTACAAGCGGGTTGAGGATTTGACAAATGTACAATATATATATCTATATATATATATATATATATATATATATTACTACACCTAATAAAATACTTGTTACACTCTAATTCCGCTTGTGAAGTCTAACATTTTTTAAAATGGTATATGAAATAAGTTTTATTTATATTTGGATATAATTTTATAAATTTTTAGTCAACTATTATATGCAATGAAAGTGATTTTAGCAATCGATTGCTTTTTATTTTCGTTTTATTGGTAGAATTGGCAATTGACTTAAAATTTTAAGCCATGATTTTGGTTTTGATATAAAATAATAATAATAATTATGACCCATTCAATGTACAAAATTTAGGTGTTATTCCTGAACTGAAAGATATTTAGAAAGAATTAAAATATGCTTTAAGCTATATACTTTTTCTTAATTTTATAATTTAATCCATTTATTTATATTTCTTGGAATCCATTCTTTATATTTTTAAATTTCAAAATTAAATTTCAATTATCATAATTATTAGTTTTTCTACTAAATTAATTAGCATGCTATTTTAAAATTAAAAAATACTTACTTAATAACCATGTAATGAAGAAATAATATTATAATTAATTTAATTTTAACAGATAAATTTTAACAAGTTTAACAATTAGATTTACATTTTTAAAATTTAAAAATAAAAGATTAAATTCCTTAAAATAAAAATAAAAATTTAATAAAGAACTTGGAAAAGAGAAAAAACAACATATTTTGGTTAATAAATCCAATTCATATTAAAAAAATTTGAGACACGCAAGGAAGATTGAATCAACTAGCAAAGAATGGTAAGAGGTTGTTTAATCAATTAAATTTATCGATTAAATCTTAATTTGATTAACATTATTGTTATTATAATCATTTAAATAACTTGAATTTAAATATATTTAAAAGTACGATATTCTCACCTTAGTAAAGGGAGAGTTATAGGAACAAAATAACATAAATCACTTTTAGCAACAAAAGAAAAAGTTTGATTAACAACACGAGCGAAGGTAGAAAATTTATTTTAGGGGATAGAAATGAAATTTTAATTTTAATAGTCTATATTTTATAATTTTAAAGGATTAAATCAAATTTTCATAATTTTAAAGGGACAAAGTATAATTTTACATTTACTTATTTAAAATTTTAATTTTTTTAAAAGGCCAAAACAGTAAATTTTCATTTTAAGGGCTGGTTCTGTCAGCCACTAATGTGATGTTGTTTTTAGGTTTGAAGTGTTGATTAAGATAATTTTAAGAGCATTTGTATATTATTTAATAATATATAATGTATTAGCATTTAACTTATTGCGTAGATGTTATGATGGTGAGGAATAAAAAGGAGAAGCTTACTTTTACGTGCAAATATTTGAATATAAATAAATATTAATTCACACACACAAACAAAATTTATTTTATGAACAAATCAAAGTTGAAGGCAGGAATAGTTCCTTCATATATGCACGAAGCTTGTAGTCCAAATGCTTATGCTCCCGACATTGGGCCAACTATGAGTGAGTATATGAAATTTATAATGAGTGTGGGTTTGAGGAGGAACATGCCAAACTGGGGGACATCTAAATCCTTTCATATGTGAGGGATAAGGTCGGTGAAGGGCTGTCTTCTTCAACCGACCCCGCCATTAAGACTTTCTTCTTACTCTGAATGTATGGAGATGGAATTCAGCCCGTCATCTATTATCACCTTGGAATTGAATTATAAATTTTCAAAGTTATGTATAAATTTATAAGACATAAAATTATAATTATCCATATTGAACCCTAGACACTTTACATTCGCCCTTACACCTTAACTAATATCAAATTTTCACTTCATATTACAACCAAAAATGTATTGCACCGCTTGGATCTAGAATAGTAACTTTACTTTGTTTACCACAATTATAATTTTAACTTTCAATGTTTATATTTGTATCGATTTAGTCTCTTTTTTAGTTAAATTTGACTACCAACCTTTCAAAGAGTCAAACATGTTAATTAAAATATTAACTTTTTAACAATATTAAGACGACAACATCTGTAACAATCACCATGTACTTCATCTTGACATGACATTATTTATCTTGTATGTCACATTAATAAATAATGTAAAAATTATAAAAGTATCCAAAAATTAAAAATACATGATTTAATAAAAATTCAAAAACCAGCATGAAATACACTTGGTTCTATGGTACCATACGGGCTACAATGTTTATAAATTTAATTTTTTAGTCAATATTATAACAAAAAGTTAATAATTTATTTTTTAAAGTAATAATAATTAATTTCAGTGAAATTTAACACTACAGCAGAACAGGTTTTAGCGGCGTTTTTTTAGGTCTTTAGCGGCGCTTTTTAACGCCACTAACTCCATTTCCGGCGCTTCTAGAAGCGCCACAAAAAATGCCGCTAATGACAACGTCACTAACTTCTGCGGCGCTTACGGAAAAAAACGCCGCTAAAGATCATGTTCTTTAGCGGTAGCTTAGAATAAACGCCGCTAAAGATCATGCTCTTTAGCGGCGCTTAGAAAACAAACGCCCTAAAGATCACGCTCTTTAGCGCGCTTAGAAAACGCCTAAAGATCATGCTCTTTAGCGGTAGCTTATAAAAACGCCGCTAAAGATCATGTTCTTTAGCGCGCTTAGAAAAACGCCGCTAAAGATCATGTTCTTTAGCGCTTTGGAAGGAAACGCTCTAAAAGTAATGTTCTATAGCGCGCTTATTTCACAAACGCCTTTGTTTTGATATGACTTTTAGCGGCGCTTAGAAAACAAACGCCGCTAAAGATCATGCTCTTTAGCGGCGCTTAGAAAACAAACGCCCCTAAAGATCACGCTCTTTAGCGGCGCTTAGAAAAACGCCCCTAAAGATCATGCTCTTTAGCGGCGCTTATAAAAAAACGCCGCTAAAGATCATGTTCTTTAGCGGCGCTTAGGAAAAAACGCCGCTAAAGATCATGTTCTTTAGCGGCGCTTTGGAAGGAAACGCCTCTAAAAGTAATGTTCTATAGCGGCGCTTATTTCACAAACGCCACTGTTTTGATATGACTTTTAGCGGCGCTTTTTAAAAAAACGCCACTAATTTTGGGATTTTTTTAAAATAAAATTTTTTATTTTTTTCAGCCCTCCTGCAACAGCAAATCAAAAGCAACCAAATCTAAACTAACCAAAAACAATAAATTTATATAATATTTTAAATTAAATGACTAAAATAATATTAATTGATAAATAAAAGTGAATTCATACTTTTCTTTACAAAAGCGTTAAAAGTATTTATGCAACATACACTATGACGGCGGAAGTTGCGACTGCTTAAACATCGTCATCAAAATCTGAAGCTGCTGTTGAAGTTCGTCGTACTTTTTGCTCTGCTCTACTTCTCTCGATGCCGCATCTTTTTGAAGTCGTAGTTGTAGTTCTTCATATTTCTTTTGAACCTCTGCTTCTATTGCTTCTTCTCTCGCTGCTTCTCTCGCTGCGGCCTCTGCTTCTCTCGCTGTGGCCTCTACTTCCCTCGCTGCCGCCTCTGCTTTAAGTTGCTGCTGAAGTTCTTCATATTTCCTTTGAACCTCAAATGTGGTCGCTTGCATCTGAGCCATCTGGTCTTTTAACCTCTGAACTTCAGCTTGAGATTGACTCCCCGAAGCCATGTATTGGTGCGAAATGGATCCAAAATATTGGGTTAATGATAAAGATCCTTGAAATCGAACCCGTAGTACTTTTCAGACCCAAAACTTCAGTAATAATCCGGTTATCAATGTCTTCAAGATGAACCGAACTATCACTAGAAGCAATCGCTTCAGTATTCAAATCTTTTTCCTTTAGTTTTCCTAATAAATAAATCACATAGTTAGGAACGCAATATATAGTAAAAAAACAAATGCAATATAACAATAGTCGCATTACATGCAATGAATTAAACCATTAGAAAATAAACACTATAAATAACTAAAACAAGTGAAATCGTATTAAGTAAATGTACCATAATTTCACCAGCTTCAAGAGTCATAGAGATCCATCTTTCTTCTTATGTGTAATTTCAAAAAGTTGTAGGCGTCCAACTTTTTGACCGGACGACCGTTCCTACAATATGGTAGTAAAAATATTATTTAATAGAAAGTTATACATATTTGAGAATATTAAAAAAATAAAAATACCTCCGCCTTAGCTACACATGCAAAACTTCTCGACCTTTTGTGTGAGTGAATTTTTTTGTTCTTAAACGCTTTTTCCAACTCGTTCACGATCCTACGTTATAAAATTTTTAGTACGTAAATAGTAAAGACTATAAACCAAAATAATTACAATAGTTTGGAAGTACGTCGTACCTCCCGTTTCTGAGAATGCCAAAATCTAACCGCATCTTCCCATTGGTACCTCAACATACCCGTGGGACATTTTGCAATTTCTCATCGAGGTGTTTTTGTCTTATAATAATTTTTCTTCAAAGTACTTTTATTGTCTCTCCATCTTTTTCCCAATGCCTTTTTTACATAAGCATCGGAGACCTCTAAAGCAAACCTCGCCTACAAAAAACACAAGTTAATAAAGTAAATATAAATGAAACTATTTCCCAAGCATTACATATGACATTAACATTTTGTTACCTTAATATTATCGAGGGCTTGGTTTTTGTTGCTATCGGGCATTTGACGCCATGACTCGTAGTTGATAGGCAACATATTCGGATTTCGTGCTAAAATGCCCATGTATCCTGCTAAAAGTCGAGCTTCTGATCCAACAGGCTGACCAAAACTGTTTCTGCATACCTTGACACGCTCGACTGGATCTAACTCGTATAACTCTCTAAGTATCGTACGACCTCGACCTTTAAGCGTCCCACCATTTTCAGCTACAAATGGTATATTATAATATAAGAATTTGAAAAATAAATCAATTATAAGTCAACACGCATGGAATTAATGTAAGTTACTTTGAACTTCCGTATGATCCTCGTGTGTAATCGGAACATTCGAAGATCCAATTGCTGTCTGTTGTTCAGTACTATTTGTTTCTATCGAGTTTGGATCATTTTGAACAATGCTTTCCCTTATAATTTTTCTTCTAGGCATTTTATCTGCAATACACATAAAATGTAATTAAACTTAATAACTAATTACAACAATAACAGCACATATAAAATAGTTGAGTTATATAATAAGACCAAGATGTAATACTAATGTAAGTTACATATAATTAAACAATTGTAAAATCTTACTACATCATTATTCGTAAATATCTTAATCCGTATCCTGACGAACCCATTGAAATTGTGCACTAGTACTAGGGATATTATCGTTTAAGTTTTGTTCTGGAAATGGCAAAGTTTCTGATCTGTCGTCGATGTTATCTCTACTTCCACTACCCATGTCAAACAAGTCTCTAGGGATGTTACGGAGTACAACGTACCAACCCTCATCAGTTGGATCTTTTGAGTAAAAAACTTGTTTGACTTGACTTGAGAATACATACGGCTCATCTATCAGTTGTTGTCCTGTGTGAATCAATCGGTCAAAGTTCACCATTGTAAAACCAAATTGATCTTGCTTAATTCCACGAGCTGTATTAATATCGGCCCAATCAGCTCGAAATAAGACAACTTTCCATTTGCCGTAGTAATCCAACTCAATTATGTCAGTAAGCTGTCCGAAATATTTGACATTTCCCTCGACAGGATTATTGTCCCTAGCGCTAGCATAACTTGTAATTGCAGAATTAACAACTATTCCATAATTTTGCGTTCTCCTCAACCTCTCGCGATATTTTGTATGAAATCTGAATCCGTTGATGAGGAACGCACTATATCTTTTAACCACTTGATTTGGACCTTGGGAGAGCCATTTAACTTCGTCGTTTACGCTCTTCCCATTCCAAACCTATTGAATGGAAAGTAACTAAGTAATTAAAAATGTTATGAGAAAGCATTATAATTTGTAAGCGAAAGCTCCAACCACATACCGTTTGGCTGAACCATTCATAAAAAGATTCTGTAAACAACTTATTGATATCTCGATGTTGTGTTCTTCGAGAGCGCGAACGAGATCTCAATATTTGTTTGTACTCACTATGTTAAAGCACAGAGGTGATCTTTGTTAGAAGATAAACAATTTTTAGTTTGAAAATTATTTATAAAATTTGTAGAACTTACTTCCGTAAAGGTTCCAATGATTCGTGGTGAAACAGAACATATCGATGTGCTTGTACCCACGATAAATTATCTAATTCCGCAATTTCAACTTTGCCGATTGGTTGTCCAAAACTTTGGAACAAATAAGTATCGGCTAAGTCATAGTCCGTGAGTCCAACATTCCTATTTGGTATGTTAAACCTTGTTTCGACATCTTCCAAATATCTCGAGCAGAAGGTCATACATTCCTCTGCTAAGTAGCCTTCAACAATCGATCCTTCTGGATATCGCTTGTTGCGGCAGTAAGACTTTAATTTGGATAGGAACCTAAACACAATATACAACAGTATCAAAAGTTGTGACTAAAAGCACAGAGGTGAATAAAGGAAAATTTTAAAAATAATTCTTTAAGACCTTTCTATGGGATACATCCATCGATAGAAAACGGGTCCACCAAGAATTGCTTCGTACGGGAGATGAATTATCAAGTGAACCATAACGGTGAAGAAGGAAGGTGGGAAGATTTTTTCCATGTTGCATAAAGTCAAAGGGGCTCGATCCTGTACCTTCTGAAGTTCTTGAACATCCAAAACTTTGCCACAAATGGCTTTCATTATGTTGGATAGTTCAATGATACAAGACGTCACCTTCTTGGACATACAACATCGTGAAACAAGCGGCATTAAATCTTGCATCAAGATGTGATAGTCATGTGATTTTAGCGAATATAATCTTGATCTTTAACACTAACACATCGAGATATATTTGATGCATACGCATCCGAACCTTTATATCCTTCAACACCATGCAAAACAGTTCTTTCTCCGTCTTGGACATTGAGAAAATAGAAGGCGGCAACCGATATTTCCCATTCGGAAGTGGACTGGGATGAAGATCAGGCCGAATTCCCATTTGGACTAAATCAAGTCGACTCTGAAGATTGTCTTTTGATTTTCCGTCGACGTTTAAAATTGTACCCACAATGTTCTCGCAGACATTTTTCTCAATGTGCATAACATCAAGATTGTGTCGTAAAAGGTGATGCTCCCAATAAGGCAACTTAAAAAAAATACTTCTTTTTTTCCACAAGTCCACCTCATTTGGATCGTCCTCTTCGTCGGAGCTTTCTTCGGCTTCATCATTTGATCTTCTGTTTTTCTGCGTGTTTGACGGTTGGTTCATCTTCCCATAAATGAAATTCATATCTTCCAACATGAACAAGATTTGAGCCACGGTGCAGGAAGGAGCTTCTCTGAACTCTTCAGTGCCGTCAAATACAGAACTCTGATATCTAAATCTATGATTTTTCGGTAACCACCGACGATGCCCCATGTAAGAGAACTTCTTCCCATTGTACAACCATTGCGAGCATGTTTGTGCAGCACAACAAGGACACGCATAACGACCCTTAGTACTCCAACCGGATAAATTGGCATAAGCGGGAAAGTCATTAATGGTCCACATCAAAGCTGCACGTAAATTAAAGTTCTCCTTTCTCAGCACATCGTATGTCTCAACACCAACCCATAATTGTTTTAACTCTTCAATAAGTGGCTGTAAATAAATGTCGATATCATTCCCGGGCCCTTTCTCACCAGGGATAATCATAGATAAGATAAGGGAAGATTGCTTCATGCAAATCCACGGAGGCAGATTATAAGGGACAAGCACTCTTGGCTAAATCATGCTTGCAGTGCTCATGATCTTGAAAGGATTAAATCCATCGATGCTAGCCCAAGCCTCACACTCCTAGGATCGCTTGCAAAGTCCGGAAATTTATTCTCAAATGATTTCCAAGCTAAAGAATCATTGGATGCCTTAGTAATCCATCATCGGTTCGTCCATCATGGTGCCACGTCATTACTCATTGTCTTCGACGACATAAAAAGCCTTTGAAGCCTTGGTATGAGTGGAAAATACCGCAAAATCTTGGTAGCTTCTTTATCTCTCGTGCATCATTTTCATTGTCGTTCCCATCTGTGTTTCTACTAATCCAACGGGAGTGGTCGCATACATGACAGCATTGTTGGTTTATTCGATCGCCCCAATACAACATGCAATCATTTGGGCAACTATGGATTTTGTTGTACCCAAGGCCTAAATCTTTTATCATTTTCTTCATATCTTTGCATGACTGAGGGATTTTTGCAAACAGAAACATTTCTCTCAAAAACTCTAACAGCATTGTCAACGAGTTTCCGGTCCACCCTCCCAAACATTTTAACTGGAAGAGACGAACACAGAATGACATTTTTGAAAACATTGATCCCTCATACGTTCTTCATTCATGTCATTAAGTAGCGTAGAACTTCGCCGCTTCTCCATTCGGCTCTTCATGAGGTCTCTTGCCCGATTCGGTAAATGCGTTCCACCAATATTACGATCATCGATGCCACAAAATCCGCCGTGAACATTGCGCACCATGATTGTGCATATTAAATGCATCCCATAACATACCTTCCATGTCATCCCTCTTTCGGTGATGGTAATTGGCGTTACAGGATAAGATACATCCATCCTTGAAGAGGAAGTACTAGGCGGGCATTCTCCATGAAAAAGTCATTGCTTATAACCCGAACAAACCCATCAACAATTAGATGCTCGTATACAACCTCACGATAATGCCAGTTTATGTTGACACACTTCTTACACGGGCAAAGAATCATGTTCTCTTGGCTTGCATATTGAAATGCAAAATTTAGAAAACCCTGCACTCCATTTCGATAACCGTCGCTAACTCTTGACAAATTCATCCAAGAACGGTCCATTTCTTAATTCTTGAAGTCTGATATTAACAATAAACTGCACGGGTTTAGGATTTAGGAATAAGTTATGTATTATGTAAGTTATGTAAGTTGTGTAAGTTGTGTATTATGAAACTTATGTACGTTATGCCTTATGTAAGTTATGTATTATTATGTAAGTAGGGATGTAGGATATTATGTAAGTTTTTGTTTTTGTGTATTATGTAACTTATTTAATTTATGGATGTTATGTATTATTATGTATTATTATGTAAGTTATTATGTAGGTTATTATGTAAGTCATTATGTTGGTTATGTAAGTTGTGATATGATTACTAATTATGTATGTAAGTTATGATATATGATTGCTAAATTTAAGTTATATAAGTTATGTATTATATGTAAGCTTATGTATGTAGGTTATGTAAGTTATGTAATGTATCCATTTTAAAAATATATATAAATTTTAAATATATATATATATATATAAAACTATATATAAATATTAATAAGTTATGTAAGTTATGTATTATAAATTTAAGTTGTGTAAGTTATGAATTATGTAAGATATGTAAATTACGTAAGATATGAAATTTGAACTTTAAAATAAATTTAATATTTAAAAATATTCGTGATTAAAAAAATAAAATATTTAATATTTAATTCGTGAATAAAATAAAATAAAAATTTAAAATATAACTTTAAATACAATTTATTTAATTAGGTAAATTAAAAATAAAAGCTGAATATATTTTTCGTGATTAAAATAGCATAAAATTAAAATAAAAGATAATGAAAAGGAAAACATATAAATATTTTTATAGTTTGGACCAATTTATTTATCTATGTTAATATTATTTACACATTTGCAATGGGATTTTGGAAATGAATTACTTGAGAAATGGAAGAAGATTTAATTATTTATTAAGGAAAACATATAAATATTTGAATAGTTTGGACCAATTTATTTATCTATGTTAATATCATTTACGAGCTGTATTATATTTGGGTCCTTACAATCCTATGCAGTAACTTATGCTGTAATTAACGGCAATGGTGATGGTAGGACACATGAGAACATTTTAAGTGAGTAAAATAATTTAATACGAAAACATGGCAAACTGGATGGTAGATTACAGCAGAAAAATATAAGGCAGAAAACTAGATGTCAATTTTAAGTGCGTAAAATCATAAAAAATTTGAAAGGAAAACCAGCAAAAAAATGTATACAAAATCGAAGCCCCAAAAGACCAAATTTTCGATACCAACCTGCAAATACATAATCAGCCCATTCACATTTTTATACCACATTTCTGGCCAAATATGTTCTTAACAAATTGAATTGTAAGCAGTAAACCTTTATTCATAACTGTACAAATACCATACATCATTACCATTCAATACAAAGGCTCATTTCATAGTAATCCATTCACAACATTTACCATATGCAAATACTTATACAACATTAACATGACAACCTTTTCAAGCAATTCAAATCTCATGACATACTCAATTTCATGATCTGTTAATTTCGGCAATAGTAAATTACCAATTTTAACTTCAATTTCTGTATCTTATCACACATTATACTAAATATTTATTTAACCTAAGTACATGTAATAATTTAATAAAAATAAAATAGATTAAATCCAGGCTCTGTTGCATACTTTAAGTACATGTTTTTGCATACTTTAATGTATAAAATACATTATACTAAATATTTATTTAACCTAAGTACCTGTTTTTGCATACTTTAAGATTTCTACAAAACAGTTACAGACCGGTATGCCTAAAAAATGCAGGAAAACAGTAACCCATCGACAGACAACAACAATGGTGTGTGAAACGTTGCCTAAAACCAGTTAAATGAAATGAAATGAAGACACCGACTGAAACCATTTCAAGAAATACAATTTCAAACATAAACAAAATCAGTGTACCTGCAGGCCGATGAGGAAAACCACTGTCAACGGCGAAATGAAATAACCCTAAAAACTATCACTGAAACAACACCGCCTCAGTTGTATACCCAATAATGAAACCATTCCCAAATCACAGTAAAAACAGTCAAATACAGTACCTGTAGGATGATGAATAGCAACGGACGAAAACCCTATACAGATCAGAGAAGAGAAATTTTTTAAAGGAACATCAAAATTAATTGGGCGAATAAAAAACAGAATAAATTTAATAAACAAGTCAAAACCCAAAGATTACATACGCAGAATCGGAACAAAATCGAACCTTTGAAGGCCTATTGTGCGACGTTCGTCTTATCTGGAAGGAGGAAGGAGGCGATTTAGGGATTTCGGATTTCAAGAAATTAGGCAAGAAAGGAGGCGATTTTCGGATTTGGGAATTCAAGAAATTGGGCAAGAAGGATGCAACAATTTCACAGAGAAAAGGCGATTTAAGAATTTGGGGGAGACGGATTTGGGGTGGGGAAAAGCTTGCTTCGGTATACCCAAAATTGTTTTCGATGTTAAAAGCAACGTTTTGCGTTGCATTTTCCGGCGTTTTATAATAAACGCCACTATTGGATTTTATGAATCTCAAAACGCGCCGCATTGGCGAATGTATATACAATTGCGCGCTTTATAACAAAACGCCACTATTAAATTTTTTCCACAATGAAACGGCGGCGAATCCGGAAATTTAATTAATTATTGCGCGTTTCCTTCAAAACGCATACAAAAGAAATTTTGCCAACCTTTGAAGCGGCACCGCATTCGAAAACTTATTCGATCATTGCTATGAAAAGCGGCATCGTTTTATAATATAACTTTTGTGGCGCTTACGCATAAACGCCACTAATTTCACAACTTTGCGGCGTTTCACAAAAAACGCCACCAATCTGCAACTAGTCAACGGAACGGTGTCGTACTACTTCATTTTTATATATTTTTTTTGCGTTTTATTAACAAACGCCGCTAATATTTAGCTTTTATAAATTATTTACATTGTTGTTAAAATTTTTAATTCATACATTAAAATTAGGCCATTATTAATATTATTAATAATATTATTTAAAATTTTATCTGATTTATTAATTTCAATTGTTACAATTTTATAAATTTTAAATTGAAATTTCGTATAATTTAAATATTATCAATATTTAAAATTATAAATTATAAATTATTTATATTATTTAATTAATTTATTATAATTTTAAAATTATATATACTCTATTTTTAAGTGAATATATAAATGATTAATATATATATATATGTAAATAACACAGTATTAAAATAATTTGTTTCATCATATATAACATACCAATATGTCGACATTCGTCATTAATTAGTAAACTAGCGTCATTTGTGTCACTTAGAACTATAGTATCATAATAATTATTAAAAAACAATACGTATTTGTCATTTTTCTCAAATTGGTACTAAAAAAGTCATAAAACCCTAAATCGCCCAAACCCAAAAACCAAGCATTGTAAACGTTAAATTATAAACTGCAAACCCTTAACCACAAGCATAAACCCCTAAAGCAGTAATTAATTAACCTCTTAATAACATGACTAAATTAAGCACCCTAAACCCCAAACCTTAAACCTTAAACTCCAAACTCCTAAACCCTAAACCCATAACACCATAATCGGCCCACATCATAAACCCTAAACTCAATACTCCAATATTCACAAAATATTAAACATTATGTAATGATTAACCCTAAAATCCTAAACTATATACGATATACTTTTTAACTTATAATAATCACTAAACCTTAATCCCTAAACTCTCAAACCCTAAACCAAAAACAATATACCTACATAGTAAATCCTAAACCCTAAACTATAATCCAACATAATAAACATTGTATAATGATCCCTAATACCCTAAACGTAACCCAAATACGATAAATTAAATATATATATATAATAACCTACATTATATTAATGCATGGTTAAGACCAAAACTGTGCGTTTTGGTGAAGATCTTTTGCGGCGCTAACAAATAAGCGCCGCTAATAATATTATTTAGCGGCGATTTCTCGTGAACGCCACTAATTCCAGTATACATCAAGATTTAAACGCAGCGTTTCGGTTAATATATATTGCGGCGCTTATAAGAAAGCGCCACTAATAGTATACTTTTGCGGCGTTTACGGAAAGCGCCACTAATTCAAGTATACGTCAAGATCTAAACGCAGCGTTTAGGTTAATATATCTTGCGGCGCTTCTAATAAAGCGCCGCTAATAATATAATTTAGCGGCAATTTCTCCTGAACGCCACTAACTCCAGTATACATCAAGATTTAAACGCAGCGTTTCCGTTAATATATCTTGCGGCGCTTCTAAGAAAGCGACGCTAATAGTATACTTTTGCGGCGTTTCCATAAAGCGCCACTAATTCTAATATACCTCAATACCAAACTCTGCGTTTTGGTCTGTATATATTGCGGCGCTTAACCAAAAGCGCCGCTAATGCTGATATTTAGCGGCGTTGTATTATAAGCGCCAGTAATTATATTGTACATCAAGACCAAAACGTTGAGTTTTGATTAAGATATATAGCGGCGCTTCTGCTTGCGCGCCGCTAATAGTACTCTTTAGCGGCGTTTGTCTGTAAGCGCCACTAATCCTAATATACATCTAGACCATACTCTGCGTTTTGGTTGTCATATTTTGCGGCGCTTTTAGTAAACGCCGCTAATACTTGTTTTTCTGGCGTTTTTTTTTAAGCGCCACTAATTCTAATATACATCGATACCAAAACGATGCGTTTTCGTTAAGATTTCTGCGGCGCTTCCGACAATGCCGCTATTACTTCCTTTAGCGGCGTTTTAGCATAATCGCCACTAATTATTGTATACATCAATACAAAAACGATGCGTTTTGGTCTTGAGATTTTGCGGCGCATAACGGAAAACGCCGCTAATTATATTCTTTTACGGCGTTTTGCTTGAAGCGCCGCTAATGCTAGATATTTTGCGGCGTTTTATTTTTTGCGCCGCTAATGCTCCATTTTTAGCGGCGTTTTCCGTCCAAACGCCACAAAATATGCTGCTAAAAGTCTGTTTTGGTGTAGTGTAACTTAAATAATAAAAACTTAAATTAATAAAAATATAAATATTAAGAACAAAACAAAATTTACTATTAATAAATAATAATGTAATACCCAATTTTAGCCCGGGCTCACAAAAAAATAATAAACCCAAAATAATAAAATAAAGTCTAAGTCCAGTACAAATTATATCATTTGACCCGATCGGAATGGTCTATTACTTGAAAAGGTTGAAGGTCCATCTACAAGCTTATGGAAGCATAATCTTCAAGGATGTGCAATCTTAGATATGATATATGCAATCTTAGATATGATATGCAATCTTAGAAGATATGATTTTGTAATCTTAGAGATTTAATTTGTAGATACCCTTTAATCTTAGCCGTTGATGTAATTGATCTGTACCGTTGGATTTGGGGAGGCTCAACTATAAATAGAGGCCTCTCCCTTCATTGTAGAGAGAGGAGAAAAATCAATAAAAAAGGGAGAACGATTGGCAGTTTTTTAAAGGTGGCTTACTCTTTTCTTTTCTTTTTTCGATTATTTTTTACTTATTTACGATTTTAAAAAAAAGGATAAGGTGATACCACTGCGAATTTTATTTATTTATTTATTTAGCCCAAATAAAGTGACGTGTTTCAAAGGATGGGATATTTTCCCATTCAAGCCCTATGAGTTATTCGCGCCTTTTAATTGGGCCCTTCATTTTTTTTCCTTTAATTCTGTTTGGAGTTCAATTTAAATCCTTATTAATTATATGTGCTTAATTTCTTACTCCACTATTTTTAAAATATATATATATTTAATTTTGAATCTAATACTATTTTAATGATTAATCTTAGTATTTTCCATTTTATTTTACATTTTATATGTATTATGGCTATAAGTTTATTGAATTATATGTATATATTACCCTTTTAAAAAATTTATAATGTATCATTATTTTGAAATTTAATATATATTGCTATTATTTTGATTTATCACACTTTTTTATATTTTAGGTAAATTCAACATGATTTGTATATATTCTTTGATATTCCTATTTTGTAATATATTTTGAAATTCACTTTACATATTTATATATCTTAAAGATTTATATAAAAATGTTTTTATACAATACTATTTTATATATACATATATAATTTGTAATAAATTATTTTTATTCTATATATTATTGATTTCATATTATTTCAGCTATTACCTTTAAATTCTCTCTTAAATAGGTTTACGTATTTTCTTTCAATTCATTTATTATTTATCATTCATTAGTGTATGTTTTATTTACTAATTATCGCTCCATGTTGTATATAATCATTTATCGCATTCTATTCGCTTAAAAGGCTATGTTCGATATCATTCAAGCATCAAAATCATTTTATTCAAAACTTTCCAAAATAAAGATAATACTCGTATTTAGGATTTTCAAGAAAATTGAGCCCTAACGTATTGGGTTCCGATTTTCTTAATTAAATCTAATAATCGAGAATTGCTCTTTGATCAAAATAAAAATGAAAAAGCTTGTTGTTGGGAATTTAATATGTTGTGTCCTAACGCATTGGATGTGACGTATTGATTTCTTGAGACAAAGATTTTTTTAAATATATATATTAAGAAAGAAAATATTTAATGTTTGGTATGTTGAGAAATTGTGCCCTAACGTATTGGGCTGCGGTTTCGTCATAAATCTTAAACACTTGAATATTCTTTTAAATTTTATCACACAAATCTTTTGGACAAACTCATCTTGAAAAAAATAAAATATCGTGCCCTAATGCATTGGGTGTGACATTTTCTTTTTCAAAATGAGAGAGTTTTAATAAGTAACTTAATTTAATTAAGGATCGTATTTTTTAACTCTCGACATTAAGATATTTATTAATCAACTTGGTACCAATTTTTGGGCGTTACGGGGTGCTAATCCTTCCTCGTATGTAACTGACTCTTGAAACCATTTTTTCTAAAAACTCGTAGACTAAAACTATTTTTTAAGTGATCCAATCAAACCTTAATAAAAGATTGGTGTCGACTCCCAATTTTTATTTTTTTTAAAGTCAACAACTAATTTTTATTTTTTTCCCAAAAATAAAAATGGTTTCGACAAATAATACTAATACTAAAAAGGGAGAACCTTGGGTGTCAAGCTAACACTTGATAGTCGAAGGACACTTGTAGTCTATTGTATAGATTCAGACCGCCCTCTTTAAAATTTCCATCACTTGTAATTATTTGTCGATGATTCCAGCAAGCAAATGACTTCCATATATTTACATATTTAATATTGCAAAATAATAGTGTAATTATTGAAGAATAATTAATTAAGGATTGGTTCCTAAAATTGAAATTATATATTTACAAAGCTTAGTTTTTTTTTCTTTTTTCTTTTTAAAGTTAATTGGGAATGGTTTGGAAGATAAGATGATTTTTTTCCTCAGAACATAAAATTTAAGCTATTTGTTCTTGTTTGGATAAGAAAAACTTTAAGCTTTTTAATTTGTATAATTTGACTAACAAAATATAATTATTTTTAATTTCTATATTATGTAGGGGCCACAATTCAAAATAAAAAATTCATTTAAACCCTTTAAAATTTTAAATTAATGATGGTAAAATGGTACTTTAGCTCACTAAAATATAAAAATTTGATTTAATCATTTAAACATTATAAAGATATAGTCTATTAAAATGGTAAAATTATATTTTTATATCGTAAAATTACAATTTAATTTCGACCCTCTAAAAATATTTCTAATTTTACCGATATTATGTTTAGTAATAAAAAATTGAAATTTACGAGAATTAATTGTCACATAATTATTCCAATTCTCTATGTCTGAGACTTCAATTATTTTCAATTCAATGAATAATTACTCTTTTATAATTATTAACAATTACCCTCAAATGATTGAATAAATTTCTAAATACACCATTAATTATTTATTTTTTCCTTTTCCTGTATTTTTTTATCCTCAATGATGATTCTAGCATATATATATATATTTGATTAATGATGAATAATAACATCAAAATAGTGTCTAGGATAAAAAACGAAAGTCAAAACTTGAAATAATTTCTTAATATTTGTCTTAAATTATTAGCTGTGTGGGTGACATACACCTCTTAACTTTTCTCAATTCCATAATTAATAACAATTAATTTTTAACCTTCTTTTTAGATTATATAAATCTTTTAAGTGAAAACGTCATTTGATATTGATATCCAGTTTTAACGCTACTTATGGTGTCACATTCTTTAATTAATGCAATTAATCAGACACCGGTTTAGCCCCCGGTTCGACTCTCCATACTCCCACGTAAGAACCTTTTCAATTATTGGCTCACCCTATTCTAATCATTTATTTTACTTTTTAGAAAAAAAAAAAATTTTTTGATTAATTTTTTTGTCTTTTTTACTTTTTCAAGTTATTTGTTAAATTATTTTAAAATTGATGAAAAAAAATTAATGATCGATAACTTTACTGATGTCATATATATCATTGCTTAAAATTTTAAAAAATTAATTAATTGTTAACGTGGCAGCATACATATGGCAATTGACATGAATGTCATGTTAGCAAAATTAATATTGATTTTAAAATGATTTGACAAATAATACAAGTTTAAAAGAAAAAATACGAAAAATTAAATAAAAAACTAAAATATTTTTTTAAAATTGGAGGAAAAATTATTGTGCCATAATAATTTGGCACGTGTCCTCGTGATCCTCACACTACTTTATTTCTTCGTGACCAAGCAAAAATAAATAAATAAACAATATTTTTCAAAGAGACCCTTTTGCCATATGTGGATCATGTTTTTTTCCCTGCAAAAAGTATGGCTGAAACCAACCCCACCGTAGTGCCACCTGACTCAAAAGTTATTGAATAGAGACAAAAAATAGGGCGGGGCGGGTTTAAATTGTGTTCAAAGGTGATATTCTAGTCCATATCAATAGTTAATATATTAGTCAATGAAGTAGGTTTAATAATAAAGATTTAAAATATGATTACCAAAAATATCAAATAAACTTCTCTACTTTATATACATCTTGTATTGATTATATGTAGTATGTTACCAAAATACCCTTGAGTTTCAGTCATGTAGAGCCCACACCGTTCCTCAAATTTGTCCATAAATATGAGCCCCCCCGGCTGCATTTCTTCCCTTTTCTCCTCCTTCTCACCTTTCCCATATATAAATTTACAAGTTTTTGGTTTTTCTTTTTGTTCTTACTGTTATTAGTAAAGCCATGTCGTCCACTGTTCCGACGATGGAAAGTCTCGAATGCGATTGGGATTGCTCCCAACTTTTTTCCACTATCCAATCAGTAGGACCCGCTGGGTCGGGTTCTGCTTCGAGTGAACCAAACCAAACCCACTCCAATTCCGGTTTGGACGAATCAAACCTAAAGCTTTCCATCATTGAGGAACGCAAGAGAAGACGGATGATGTCGAACCGGGAGTCGGCCAGGAGGTCAAGGATGCGCAAACAGAAGCATTTAGAAAACCTAAGGAATCTGGTGAACCAGCTTAGAATCGAGAACCGAGAACTGACTAGCCGTTTGAGGTTCCTTTTGTACCACTGTCACCGTGTAAGGACTGACAACAACAGCCTCCGATCTGAGTACACTGTTCTCCGACAAAAATTGTCGGACATGCAGCAAATTTTGCTATTCAAGCAACTGCAACAGTTTTCATCTACATGGCCATACAATAACGTTCCTGTCATGTCCGAACAAACTCCACCACCATTAATCATCTAAAGGCATACATATATTAAACTTCACAATAAACTACATTAAAATTCTCTCCACAAACGAGAAGCTAGCTATCTCTATCTCTTTCTGTAAATTAAAATGGTGATAGAGAAAGAAAATTAATAGGTTTTCTTTGGGATCTTTCCTGTCTTCCTTTTTTGCAGAAGAGATGAAGAAACCAGAGTATTGTAGTGTACTAAAAATAAGTTAAGTGTTTGGTTTTCGTCAAAGTTATTTTTGTTGTCTTCTTCCTTCTTCTTAGCATCGGAAAGTCGTCAAGTTTTAAGCTCCTATTATATGTTTTTGTTTATATTTAATTGGACTTACCTTTCTATTATTTTAGTTAGAATATGTTGTAAGCCTTTCTATTTTTTATATTTAGAATTTACTCATTCTATTTTTTATTTAAAATTTTAAAATCAGTAAAATTATTCTGTTGAAATTATTGATGTAACATTTTGAAATAATAAAATACGGCATTTGACTATGTAACAATTATAGACTTGAATTTAACAAAATATGTATAACTATGGTTATAATTAAACTAAAATTTTAAATTAAAAAAAGTAAAAAGTTACATTAAATTAAAATGATTAAACTCTAAATATAAAAAATATATAAGGACTTGGCCATTATTTTATAGCAATCCAAGTGTTAGCAATGTCTCAAAGATATCTTTTAATTTTGGGTTTGATCTGATGACCTTAATCACTCCATATTGAATTTGGAGAGACATGATCAAGTTTCTAAAATGCCCTTCCTTAAATTTAATATTATATTATAACCAAAAGTTCCTTCCACTGGGCATAAAGTGAAATGGGAGATATTGAAATTACCGGTCAAGCAAAGGTTTTACGCGAGTTATTTATTTGGAATAGAATTATACATAGAATTCTTAGATCATCTATAACATCATTAAAACCCTAAATCATGTACATATATATAGTAAAGCAATGTATGAACACAAATTTAGTAATTAGACTTAGTTGACATAATTAGAATGTTGACATTTGAGACAAATAATGAATGAGAAAATACAAATTAATGGGTTATAAAACAACATAGGATTGATTTTAAAAATCGAACTACATGTATTGACCTAATAATTAAGGTGTTTATCATTATTGATGTGGCTTAAATTGAGTCTCATTAATCACATTGCTGTTAAAATTTTATCCTCTTCTTATAATTTTAAATATATATATATATATATATATAAATCATGTTTAATATTCCATATCGAAATTTGTCTTCTATAATATTTTAAACAGCCATGATAACAGTATGAATGCAATGAGTTAATTAGAATAGTAGTCAAAACTCAAATTTACTTTGATTTAATTTCCATACTTATTAGCCTGTAAATGCTTTTTTATCAAAATTAAATTTACATCAATGCTACTCTCAATTTCCTCATCCTTATATATACCTCACATTTTCCAATTAAAACCCCTCACACCTAACTCCACCTTACCATATTCATTGCCTATTGTTCATTTGCGTCTAGGTAATCTAAATCTCACAAATCTTTTCTAATTTTTTTTCTTCTGTTTTTTCAATGATCAATTATTGCTTTTGCTTTTTAAAATTCTGTCGAAATTATACATCTATGTATAGGCTTGAAAAGATTAAGAGGGGTGAATTGGTAATTTAAAATTTTTTACGAACTCTTTTAAATGATAAGGAAATGGAAGAAAATTTTAGAAAAATCAATTTATAGTGGTTCAGCCTCAATTGCCTACTTTCACTACCTAACTTTTATGGTTAAACTACAATCCTTCTTGGTTTTTATGACTCAACTAAAACTCTCCCAATTTACAATTGGTGATATAAAACAGGGTAAACAAAGAGGCCTCTACAAGATGTGTTTTTATAAAAATTATATTATCAAAGAAATGAAATGAGAGTGATAAAAGATCTAACAATAAGCTCCTAGAGAATATTTACAATAGAAACGGGAGAATAAAGATTTGGATATTTTTCTTTTGATCTTGGTGGTTGGATATCTCTCGTAGGTCTTGAAGTGCATTTATATCAATGAACAAGTTTGTGGATGTTTATGGTCATTGGGGATGGATTCTAGTCGTTAGAAGCATAATTTCGGGCTTAAAAGCTATCCCTGCACATCATGTCTCGAGACAAGGCTGAAAAATAGTCGTTGGCAACCATGTCTCTAAACATATAGGCTTTTCTCTCAAGACAACAACCCCTGGAGCAAAATTTTTCTTTAATTGTTGGGGATTGATTCAATTAAGCGACGAATAAGAAAAAATAGCGGAAGAAATTGAGAAATTAAACACACAAATTTAACGTGAAAAAACACCTTCAAAGAGGATAAAAAAACCATGAGCAAAGATAATTGTACTATAATGGAAAAAGAACGAATAGTACAAAAGATGGAGATAAAAACTAAACCCCGAAACCCGAAAACAAAGAACTCTCAAAACGTAAACACAAAATTTTCCAAAAGTGTTATGAGTTCTAATATTTTAATGGGTGTGTTTTCTAAGGTTGTAAAAGTGCCTATTTATAGGCTAAATTCGTAGGTTAAATAAATTTTGTCAATAAATGCTAAATATGTTATACTAATAAATACTAAATCTTCTAGAAAAAAATATTTTTTGTTTAACTTGACTTGCAAGCAATCTCTTATTTTATTTAATAGGAATTTGGGTCACACAACTCTAACAATCTCCACATTGACAAGAATTCTCAAAAGGCCATCTATGCCAAAGCCCACCACGGGCCTATCTTGAACTATACAAGGAATTAACTGAGTCGAATCTGTGCTTAGAAGCTGGAAGACTTCTAGCCTTCGATTTGTGCACTGATAAATCAAAACTAACTCGAGTCTGGTTTTCATGAACACAATGCCCTAACTTTTCAAAACTTGCATCCAAAAGAAAACCTTTCTTCAACGAATTCAACGAAATAGTCATACATTTTTCCCTCCTATGACCAAGTTGCCTCTACTCCAAATGAGTTGACTTCGACTCTGTAACGAACGAGGGACGTCCGGCTTCACCGGTCACTGTAGAACCTTCTAAAGTATAAAGATTGTCGTTCATTTTACCTTTTAACAAAACGAGAGCCCCACAAGACACATTAATACTGCTCGACTCGATGTTGATTCTACAACCTTTCGAGTCTAAAATACTCAAGGATATGAGATTCTTTCGTAAGTCAGGTGCATATCTAACATCTAAGAGAGTCCTAACCATCCCATCGTGCATCCTAATTTTAATGACACCAATATCGATTACCTTACTACATAAATCATTTCTCATGCGCACAACTCCACCTTCAATCGAACTGTGTGTGAAGAACCATTCTCTGTTGTGACACGTAGAAAGGACATCCTGAATCTAGGATCCACTCGAACGTAAGCTCGAAGCGATCGCTTGTTGACACTAACAAGAAATTGTCACCGCTTTCATTGGCCAAATTAGCACCAGCTACATCTTCCTCGTTACTCTCAGCAGCCTTGTTATTTCGCAGTTTATAACAATCGCTTTAACGTGACCTAACTTCTTACAATAACGACACCTTTTGTCTCGTTTCTTTGATGCTACCAAGACGGAAGCTTACCTATTTGCCTTGCTATCTAAACCAAACTCATTATCGAGTTTGTCTTTACTCAACAAATGACCTTTCACATCCTCGAACGAAATTTTTTCTCTGCCATAAATCAGGGTCTCCTTGAAAGACTTGTATAGAGAGGGTAAAGAGCACAATAATAGCATTACATGATCTTCATTGTCAATCTTAACCTCAACATTCTTTAAATCATTCAAAAGAGTAATAAATTAATTAATGTGATCTCTAAGAAGTTCACCTTCGTTCATGTGAAACATAAATAGAAGTTGTTTCAACATTAAACGGTTAGCCAAAAACTTAGCCACATAAGGAGGTTCTAACCTTTTTCACAAGGCGGATGAGGTTTTCTCCGTCAATACCTCCTACAATACCCCATTCGCGAGGCACAACTGGATTGCAAACAGGGCTTTTTCATCAAGCTCTTCCTATTATGTTTGATCTAGATTCTCAAGCTTTTTCTAGGTAATGACCTTTTTCAAGCCAATCTGAACTAGAATTGCCATCATTCGAACTTGTCACCGATTGAAATTTATGACACCATTGAACTTCTCAATGTCAAACCTTGCTGTTACCATCTTTGAATGAGCTGGTTTATGGAAAATTAAACTAGCTCTAATACCACTTGGTGGGGATCAACCCGATTAAGCAAAGAACAAGTAAAAATAGTAGAAGAAATTAAGAAATTAAACACACGAACTTTACGTGGAAAAAACCCTCTAAAGAGGATAAAAAACCACGAGCAAAGATAATTTTACTATAATTGCAAAAGATGCAGATAAAAACTAAACCCCAAAACTCAAAAACAAAGAACCCTAAAAACATAAACACAAAATTCTTCAAAAGTATTATGAGTTTTAATCTTTTAATAAGTGTGTTTTCTAAGGTTGTAAAAGAGCCTATTTATAGGTTAAATTAGTAGGTCAAATAAATTATGCTAATAAATGATAAATATATTATACTAATAAATACTAAATCTTCTAAAAAGAAAATATATTTTGTTTAACTTAACTTGCAAACAATCTCTTATTTTATTTAATAGGAATTTGGGTCACGCAATTCTAATATTAATGTTTTCTTGTCTCGAGACATATGGTCGTATGTCTCGAGACTTGCATACCAAAGCTCCTTAAAAAAAATTTAAACACCTTAGAACACTTTGGTATTAACCCAAAAACATTTAGGTAAATTGAAATACATTTAAAACATATTTTGATTATTTTGCAAGTCTTTGAAATGCTTTAAAAATGTTTGATAAAATTTTCAATTATATTTTAACTAAATGATTTAGGACATATAATACATATAAAATTTCTCTTAAATGTTGTGTTTTTTTTAAAAAATCGATAAAACGGTCACTATTAATTAATAACATCATCCATTACATGCTTATGAATAAACGATGGGTAATCTACACCGAAGAAAGAGTGACTCTCATTAGAGATAACATATTTACTCAAACAATCGGCCACCTTATTGCAAGTATGATTTGCCCACTTTACATCAACATTATAAAGCCTATCCATATTTTGAAAACACTCATTTATGCGATAGCCCATAAGAGTGATATCATCCTTTCGCTTCTTAATTTTATTTGTGAGGGTAGCATAATCCGTTTCGAAAGTAGCTTTTGTAATGTTCATCATTCCGGCTAATTTGAGACTTTCGTAAAAAACATAGAGTTTGGCCCACCATTTTCTCTTTTTTGAAACCAAAGCTACCACCAATAATGAAGCCTTTGTGGTCACGAACAATAATCCTATAACCAGTTTTTTTGTTTGACACAACAGTATCAAAGTTTAATTTTACTGTACCTCTTAAAGGCTTCTCCCACTTCTTTGAGAAAGGAGAAAACAGTAGCATCGGCTTATTGACAAGATTATGAATACGAAAATCCTTACTTAAGGTGATAGCTCTCTCTTATATTACACGAGCCTCTTCTTCCTTACCACAAAAGATGAAGTTGCTCTTATTATTCTAGCTACTCCACAATATTGTGATGAAGTCAGTAATGACCTTCTTGTCCAACAACCGCATGGATTTCTCAACCTAGAAAATACAACACTCATAGTTGTTGTTAATTAATCTATCGTCCAGGCCACCACATGTGAGAATGGTGTGAGCTGTGGGGCAATCTTTAAGTGCATGAATTAAAGTTTCAGTACCAGCCCCGTAGCGATGGCACTCCTTGTTCACGTTTTGTCAGATAGAAGTTATCTTAACATTTGTTGACAGAATTACATGAACTAGTCTCTAAGCGAACACCCAGATTTTTGGAAGGGTTTTTAGCTTCCAAATGGCCTTTTAAAAGAAACGGTGAGGACCCAAACCCATTCACTGAATAAGCCACGAATACGTCAATTTTGACGTGTAAAAGCCATGATAATTTTGGAACCAGACCTAACAATCTTTAGGGCCGTTTGAAATGTTAAGCAGGTTACAAATACAGTCCCCTATGCAATTGCCATAAATTTCGAAACTTTTTTTGTTCCAGCCCATACGGTCAACAGTCCACAGCTTATGCACCTTTCTCTCATGCACGTACGACCCATCGCTATTAATGGAATCTCCATTCAACCCTAAAAACCTCAATTATCATAAAGAATATCCACTCTGTTTCCATCACCCACCTGTCACCAAAAGCTTTTCTCAAGAGCCCTAGCAGTAGTAGCTATACTACTCCAAGTGTATGACGACTTATCCACCTTTTTGGGATGGAATAGGTCACCATTGGGGAAATATTTGGAACTAAAGACCTAAAAACATAAAGTATATTTTTTAGTGAGCAACCTCCAAACCTATCTATTAAGGAGGGCTATATTAAACAGTCGAAAGTCTCTAAACCCAAGCCCTCCCATCCCTTTAGGGAGACAAACTTTATCCTATGCAAGCATAGCCTACCCGCGGTCTTTATCTTTACAAGCCCACCACATCTTTCAAATCTTTGAATGCATCTCTTTGATGATACCCTTGGGAGCAAGGAAAACAAAGAGTGCATAAGTAGGTAGTGCTTGAAGGATTGATTTAATAAAAACCTCTTTTCCAGCATAGGGATAAAAGTCTTTTAGGCCAACTATTTATCCTGCATGAAAAACTGTTAAGAATGTTTCTAAGAGGTAAGGATTTCTTTCTTTCTTATATGAAGAGGTAAACCGAGGTAATGATCCAAATGTTCAAGAACTCTCATGTGGAGCATATTACCAAAATGTTGCATTGGTTCATAAGGGTGTTTGGGCTAAACAAAACCATAGACTTTTCAAAATTTATTTGTTGACCCGAAACAAGTTCAAAGTCTTTTAGAATCTTCAAAAAAGCATTAACTTCCCTCTTTTTATTTCTAATAAAGAGGAGAGCATCATCTGCGAAAAAACAAGTGATTTATGCGAGGTCCATTTTTGCTAGCCCAAATACCACGACTAAGACCATTTTGTTGAGTACGAAGAAGCATTCTCGATAATGCCTCTATACAAAATAACAAGAGATAGGGGAGAGGGGGTCCCCTCTTCGAAACAATGGTCTCCGAAAGGACCACATTACATTTAACCACATAATTTGCTGACTGAACACATCTAATAATTTTATTAACCCAAGCGTTATCAAAACCCAAATTTCTCATGACATTTTCAAGGAAATTCCACTCAACCAATCATATGCCTTGCTCATGTCAAGCTTTACAACTCATATGTGAAAATAGTCATCTGCCACATTGCAAATATCCTTAGTATCGTTCATCCAAATCCTATTTGGATCCTTGAGCCGATCAATGTTATTTTTATTTAGTCTACTTGTAGCCCGAATGTGAAAATATCTAGTGTTTCTATCACCTTTTTTGAGCCATCTAATTCTTGAACTTTGCGCTTAGTACCCTTCCTCTTCGGCATGAAGGTTACCCAATTTAAAATACGCCTCTTTCAGGCTATTAGCATTAGACATCTCATAAGGGCTACCAATCATCTTATCGATCTGCTCAGTCAATAAACTAATATTATTCCTCAACTTCCGATACCTATTGTACTGCCATGGCCCAAGCTTCTCTCTGACCATCTCAAAATTTTCCATGATATTACTACCCCTCATACACCATGCTTTTTGAATAATCTCTTTGGCCACATTATCTTTTGCCCAACAAGCATCGAACTTGAAAAAGAGTCTCGGGTCTTTGAGCTTCTCTCTTGGTTTCTTTCTTATAGTGTCCAAAATCACAGCATCATGGTCTGATTTGGCCTGCCTAATCATGTTAGGCTCAATGAAAAAATAGAGAAACCATTAGCTGTCATGATAAACCGGTCCAACCTCTCTTTGACCAGGTCATTACCCTCCCGATTATTAACCTAAGTAAACCAACCCCTGCCAATTTTTACATCGACCAGGGCCAACTCCTCCGAAACCTCCCTAAACTCTTCCATATGAGCCCTAGGATTCCTACGACCACCCTCTTTTTCAGCATAATCCATGATAGCATTAAAATCCCCCCCCACAATCCACTCTTCCTTAACCATTCTACCAACTCTTTTAAGAATATCCCAAGAATAGTTTCTAATGTTAGGACCTGCATGGCCAAAAAAACCTGTAAACCGAATGTTACTATGGTTTTTTGTCCTCACAATCAAATCAATATGGTTGCTCGAGTAACTTTGAATGACCACCTCAGCTCATTTCCAAAGCATCGCAAAATCACTACTACAACCTTCCAAGTTCATCGCCAGACAGCCAATTATCCTACATAAATTTTGAATACGAGTAAGATTATTAGCTTGTATTTTTGTTTCACATAAAAAAACCACATCAGGATTATTCATAACAAGAAATTGCTTGTGCTCAGAACTGTCGAAGGGTTCCCAAGCCCTCGACATTTCCTACAAAAGAACTTCATAGCTCTTAACGGGGCTGGTCGCCAGTCGCCGCCTTACAAGGTGATATACAATCCATCAACTTTCTTTGAACCAATCTAGAAGGGCTCTCTTCATTGTTCTCTCTATTGTTTCCTTTAATCTTTTTTTTTACATTTTATTCTACCCCATCCTTCACAAGCTGACTTAGACAACCATTTTTCCAATTGCGATTTTTATTCTGAGCCTTCATCTCCAACCCTTGCTTTTTCTTTTTGTGTCAAGATCACATCTTCTTCCCTACTTCTTGTCTTACTCTCGTTGTTTGCTTCACTTGAGGGAATTGACTTGTTTAAGATTTTGATCCCATTTCTCCAAAAGCCTCTGTTTTGGTTGGGTCCTTCTATCTGTGCTCTAGGCCAACTCCCATACTGGAAGCTTAGGTTATTAGTTTCTAGAAGTTCATCTTTCTTGGAGCAGCTTTGTTTAGTGTGTCCTATGAGGCCACAAATATAGCAAAAAGTTGACAATCTTTCATACTTAATAGCATATAGTCTCAGTTCCACCTCTTCCAACCAGTGTGAACCACATTCTGTAAAGGACATAACACATTAATCTTAACTCTTAGTCTTATCAACTCCATCCACCCTCCATTCCTTTCTCTCCTGTCTATAGCCACCACCTCCCCTATCGCCTTCCCCACATTAATGGAAAATTTTTTATTTGTTAGGAATGCTGGTATCCCCATGGCGCAGTGAAAATTAATAAAAAAACAATTCCAGCAATCAAACCCATGGATCCATGTGCGAAGAATGAATCGGGGTGAAATAATGGTTTCAAAATTACCGTAATTTCAATCTGAGTAGACAACGACACCTCAGCAGTGAGAATTCTAATCTACTATCGAACCAAGCCGCAACCTTTCGTGATTCTGGCCTCTACGTAATCCACTCAGTTTGACAATGAACGGAAGAAATCCCCAAAACTGTTTTGGAGAATTCTTTGCTTGACGGTTGTTAGACTTCACAAGCAAAATTTCAGGATTTTATTTCTTAAGGTTTTTTTTAAAACTCTCACACACTAACCCTCTTATAATTGGTATATATATAATGAATCGTAATTCATAAAATTTTTATCCGAACATAATAATTATAATTAAAAATAAATAAATATAATAATGTTTTAAACCAAAAATTGTAATTACATTAATTATAACAAGAATTTCGGTAAACTATATTTATTTAAATTTATATACGAACCAAATTCATATATTAATAGAACTATGTTCTCATTATGTGTACAACCATCTTGTACATATAATATGTTCGATATTTGACTACCCAATTAAATTAATTCTATAATTAATTTAATTTATATGACAACCAAACACAATACCAATTATGTTTTATTCCGTTCATTTCAACCATAGGGTGTAATCCTGTAAGTTTTTTTTTTGTAACGTTAGCAGTAATACTAGAACGATTCTAATGTTATAAACAATGAGTGGCATCTAGCAATGCATTCTTGCTACCTAAGTTACAAGAAATCATGATTCGACATAACCTTTTTGCGATTAACCTTTCATGTTTTAATCCTTAAGTCCTTTATCTCTGGATTGGACACAAGTCATGGAATAGTCACACTTTCATAGTCCATCCTATGTTCCTTGATATCTTGAGTAGACTATATACAAATAAGGATAACATCTTATATCAACTTATTTGAGCATGGCCATGCATTTCTAGTCTCACTCAATCAAGTGGCCTAAGATATTACTCCCATTATGTAGGAGGGACTTATCCTATATTGATCAACCATATCCCTCTACATAGATCGTGTTATATCCAACATCAGTCTTTATAGAACAACTAGTTGCGGTTTACGTTTGACTGTATCAAAATATACAACTCACGACGTTGGGACAATGATGATCTCAAGTCTGATGATCATATACATATTAATCACTATGAGTAATGTTGTGACAATTACATAATAATCCAAGAAACATACTCATAGCGGGTCAGTCCAATATGTTGTTCTCTAACACACATATTCATGCATCGATTTTGACATTCCATATCAATGACAACTCTTTATCATCAATCAACTACATGTTAGTCTTAATGCATTATTGTTCTCCTATCCAACAATAATACTTGACTAAGGATCTTTTAAGAATAATCATATTACTCTCAGGACATTATTATAAAGAAGTTTATTTATACACACAGAAGAGAAACTGAAATAATAATGGTAACGCCTTATATTGCCTTATATTAATAAACATGGTAAATTAAGTACGTTATTACAACCATCTCATGATTGATCTTTGGGCATACTCTTACGCTATCCATATGTTCCAAAGGAATATTGTAAATCCTTAACAAGAAAGGTGTAATATTAAACTCGTAGGCATCTAACTCTTGGCCCTTAATGAAGGGTAACATCGCAAAAAGGCATTGGTCGAACAACCATAGCATTAGATTAGGGATTCTTGTTCTGTCTTCTATACTGCCAAATTTAACCAAGATAACTTCTTCATTTAAAGCCACAAAACTAACTTTTTCATTTATGAACCATAGTGATTTAGGAACCCTATACATCGCCTCTTTGTTTATTTTTTCCTTTGCCATGATCTTTCCCACATCCCAAGCTTCATAACCTTGGGTATTGGCTTCATTTTTGTTCATACTTATAACCCTTATATATTCCTCTTTAGAGAACTTTTGTCTTTCCAATAACACATTTATGTCTTCGGCCATTTTGAGCAATAAAATACATCACTACCAAGGATCTTGACGTACTCTAGAGGCCAAAACTATAACAAATCCAAGAAAATGACAAAACCACCTAAGAAAAGAGAAAAACCAAAAAAAAATGGCAAGATAACCATAACACAACCAAAACTAAAAAAAAAAAAAACAATGACTATAAATCAATCACAAGAGACTAAATGACAGGGCGAGAAAATGCACCTAAAAACAACAAAAAGATCTAAACAAAGAAAACCTACTGAGTTTGACTAAAAATACAAAAGATAACCTCTTTAAAAATAACCCATAAAGTACAAAAAGAAGGATAAAAAAATGATCAAAAGACCAAAAAGGAAAACTACTATCTATATTAAGGAGAAGAAATAACACGATAAAGATAAAAAGAAAACAACTAAAAACCTTAAGTGTAAAAAAAGATTACGTACTGAGAGATAGAAGAGGCATACAATAGAGAATAGTCTCGTAATAAATGCACATTATTAAAAAAAGCTCAAAGAAAATGTTCTTTCATGCATAAAATGTAGAAAACTCAAAAAACTCCTTGGCAATGAATGCGTGTAAATAGTACGAATTTCATGCAAGAAACAAGGGATTCATGCAAGAAAACACAATTTCCATGCAAGAAGTAAGAGTTCATGCAGGAAAACACGTAAAATGGTAGAAAACACTTAAAAAGAAAGATAACACGCAGGGAGAAAAACGACAAGCTTCACTGATTCACGAAGACTACCGATCCCCGAAGCACTCCCAAAAACACTGATTTAACGGAACGTCTACATCCACGTTACTTTCCATCGAACAACCCTCGGGTATGACACCAACCTCGTCTCTAGAAAACCCACTCAACAGGGACACACAAGAACCACCACCACTGCCCAATTATTCAATCAAAAAATAAAGGCAGACACCCAAAACAAAAAAAAAAACAAGAAAAACAATCGCACTAATCTTGGAGAAAAATTTCACATGCTACTAGGTGACTTTATCTTAAATGTTATTATATCAAAAGATTGGGATAACAAAGCTAAAAATATTCCTCTTTTTTATATATCAAAAAATAAGAGAAATTTGCTTTTTGAGAAGGCTTCTTCTCAATCATTTAGTCATTTTCAAAATATAACTCCCTTAATGAAATCTTCCTTGAAAATTTTAATCACAAACACTTAAACAAGATATAAACATATTGAATTTCAATAAGAGATATAACAATTAAGCATTAGACAAATTTAATAAAATATAATACTTTAAAAAGATTTTATGCATGCACTCAAGATAAAACATGATTAGACTTATATTCATAAAGTACGTACTAATGTCATGCATTTAAACAATGTATAAATTAAGTATATATGCTTGGACATTAATCTATTTGCATAAGCTTATGAAGATATACATTTAAAACAAAGTGCATATGCAAATTTCAACTTTTTCTGCCTCTTTTAATACATCAAAAGCATTTAAAGCAGTTGAAGAATTATGCCAATTTTAAAAATGTTTTGAAAATCAAAGCTTAGGAGAATAAAAATTGATACAACACCACAATGAGTCATAATATATTCATCTAGAGATCATGCCAATTCTATTCTCACACATAAACAATGTACTTCAAGAAACAATGATATGTCAAATAAGCATATTTAAAATCCACTTGAAAAGAACACTTTATGCAAAATTCTAAGGACCATACAAATAATTCCTAATTGCATAAATTCACCTAAATTCATGCATAATGAAATATACTAATTTATACTTAAACAAAGTTGTCAATTGTTAACAAGAAATGTTAACAAGACATGAATTAAGAATAAAAGAATTGCATACGAATGATAAGTCAATAAATTCACAACCAATTCTTATTTCTAGTACTCCCCTTACTAGATACCAATTATTAATGAATGAAATAAGGCATGAAAAGTACAATGACATCTACAAAGTAGATACCAAAAGCTCATCAAAGCTACAATGGTACCAATTATAAAGCATAAAAGGAGAAGCAAATATGCAAAACATATTTCATTAAATGGCTAAAACATATAAGCCAAAAAATGCAATTCATTCAATAAGCATACTTAGTATCACACATTTCCACCATGTTCAATAAAGATAAATCTATAAAGCATGACAATGATATCCATTCAATAATATAACGATATAATCATACAATGGATATCAATGTGAGTGTGACATGAGGGAGGAAATCATGACATATTAGCACAAAAAACATCAAATAAAAGTTTCTGTTAAGATTTCGTCATATAATATTGCCGAGTGGAAACTATGATGTGTGAAGCTCCGGGCCTTGCAAATGGGACACTTCGGTGTTTGAGAATCAAGGGTAAATAAGTAATAGAATGATATCGGTGACACCTTGCCAACGGTTATTAGGCTCCATAAAGTAACACCGCATGATGGTATAGTCCTAAGGGGCAACACCTCAAAAGAGATTTAATGAGTAAGACTATAGCTCAACTATGGCAACATATGGAGTCCACCGGGATAGTAAACAGGGGGTAGTCCACCAGAATAGCAAACACATGAAATTTTTTCAAGACATTAAACATGGGGTTTTCAGGTGTAAGACCATAGCTCGGCTATGATAACGAGTATAGTCCCCGAAGACTATAAACATGGGCTCAAATCGTGTAAGTCTATAGTTCGTTTATGGTGTCAATTAAAGTCTACCAAAATATTTATTTTGAAAGCTGACTGGGAAAAGTAAGGGAGAACGAGGTACGACTCGCATGAAATGTAAGATGATCGGGTAAAAATAGTGCGTTTGGAAAGGTGCGTAAATGGGGAAACTTAAAAATCTGCCAAAATGTAAGACGCGTTTGGGAAGTTGCAAGTAAGCCTCGTAAAAATGATTAACTATGTTGAGTTATGGAGAATTCACGATTATGAGTCTATTGTATTAGGTGAATAAACCTTAGCTGGTGTTATAATGGATGATTAACTGGAACCTAATTCAAAGGGTCCGTGGGTAAAAAGGCAGCAGAGGCGGGTAAGTCCGCTGAATTCCACCTGAAAGTAATGATTTCTCGAACAGTTTAATTGGTAGAATCTATCAAGAATTTATAGAGAAGAGGAAGGTTAACCAAAACTAACTGTCATCGGTTAGTTTACACAGGACTAATAGAAAAAGATACCGTCAAGGGCTACAATGGACGGGTAATCCGTAAAGAAGAGGCAGGTTGCAGCTCGTTTTAAATTAGATGATAATTTTGGTTGTCCAAGAGAATGGAATGAGGTAAACCAAGAGCCTAGGGTTAAACCGTATGAGTAAGGATCTAAAAATAAAAGAATATTAGTGGAAGATCGCCAGTGGTTGGCAATGAACCTACGTTCAAGAGTGTGAGGTAAGTTGGATAGGGTGTAAAGGAAGTTGGGATGAGGTGTATTTTGACCAAGTCCATGGAGATCCTATATCAAAAAGGGATGCATACATGTTTAAGTTAGAGAATGAACCCATTAGCGGTAAACTACGAAAAAGGGTAGGGTGATGACCATGCCGGTGAGATCTGTAGAAAGCCAAGGATATACAGGGGGTTGGAAATCTCTGATTTAAAGTTTTATATTCTTTAAATTTATGAAAGATTATTATGCACTGTTTCATAGGATTTCACAAAGTTTATTCAAACTTATGAAATTGTTGTTTAATTGCAGGATAAAGATTGACTCAGGAATCGTGGGGAGGGACTAAGTCAGTCACCACCAATATGAGGGGTGGACGTAGACTTTGTTCTAGTGTTTAGAGGGGGAAAATCCTATAGGCTACGCCTCGGGGATTCAATCACATGTATTTGTGTTTCAGACTTAAGTCAGAATTGTATATACTTCCAGATCTGTTGATTTATTAAAATTGTAAGAGTGGTAGCGTAGAATGATGAGAGTTGTTAGCCGAAGCTAAATTTTGTAATTATTAAAGCCAACATATTTATAATAAGTCAGCCTAGAAGTTATCTCAAGTTATTCGAGTGAACTGTGACACTCGGTACTCGGACCTGGCAATCAGGTCGGGTATAGGGTGTTACATGAAACTTGATCATTTAATGATTATCTTCTTTTTATGTTAATTCTTTTGTTTTTATTGACTTTAATCATGAAAGTACCACTGAGCTTTATTGATCAGCTTACGATTTATTTATTTCGTGCACATGTATTTGTAAATCTCGCAGTCTCGGGGAATGATCCAACATCGAAACCACAAATCTCGACTCAGCAATGTTTGTATAATTCCTTGCGTTTCAATATATGACATGTACCTAAGTTTGAGTCGATTTTATAATGAATATAGTAATTTGAAACCTTGAATTAATAAATGTCATTTTGAAACTTATGCACATGAATAGTTAAGTTGTCATATATATATGGTATAGGGTTTAAATGGTTGAAAGGTAGAAGTTGTTATATGTATTGAGATTTGTCATGATTTTTGTATGGTTAAGTCGATAAAATGGACAATGATGATATATCTATAGTAGTATATTAAATGTTGAAGATGTACTTTTATGCTCAAATGAGTTAGGTATGAAATTGGCCATTTTGTTAGGTCATTGTGAATTGGTATCTTATGGATGTTTGAAATCAGTGAGTGACGTCGCAACGTTAGAACCTCAACGATGACAGCGAGTGGCATCGTGACATGGAACTATCAAATTCACGATGTTCTCCTAATAATTTTCAATTTTTACATTTTAGTCCTGTTTCAAACTCGGGTTTTCAAATGAGATTTCATAAGCTAGATTTAACTCCGATATTAACTAAATAATATGTGTTAATGATGTAATGACTCTATTATTATGTATAAACCATTGAGTTAAATTGTAATTGAAATTGTAGTTGCGCCAGCAATGAATGTGACATTGTGTAGCTCGAACTCGACAATAGGGTCGGGTATGGGGGGTTACATATGATTCTATTATTGTGAGTGAAAGCATATCATGTATAACTCATGTACCCAACATACCAACTTTCGACACACTACTATGAGAGGACACGTTTTCAGTAATTTATTGAATATGATGAAATTACTACACTAAGAACACAAAAATCCTAACACTTCTCTTATGTAATCAAGCTAGATATGTGTGTGTGTAATCAAGCCAAAAGGGGCAAGTAAGAACCTTGGTCTCCCTTAATTAAAGAGAAAATTTACTTTATAACCCCTCTCTAAAATTAAAAATTCAATTTAATTCTTTTTAACATTTGATTAAATGAAGTTATAATAATAATAAAAATAACTAGAATAAAAGTATCTATATGTATGCTATTTTTTTATAAAACTAATTTTTATTTTATGTATGTAGTTTAAAATCACTCAAACATTTCTTTAAAAAACTATCCACTCATTATATAAAATATAATTTGTACTTTGTTGATTCCAAACATCCAATTTGTTATGCTTTCATCATGTCCAATATATAATTGTTTGGTAAAAGTAAACATTTTTAATAATTTGATGTTTAATTGTTTTCCTTTACCTTTTGTTTCTTTCTCTTTACATTTTTAGTTTCCAGCTATAGATAAGACAAGATAAATCATGGATATTCCTGGCATATTATTTTACTAAAACATACACTTCTTGTTTTTAATTAAAAAAATCTTTTAGGTCGCATTGAATTTTGTTTAGTATGATGAGATTAATTAGGTCGTTAATTTCCCATATTATATCGATGTTAGGTACACTTTTTTTATTTGTTTGTTTTTGTTATATAGATTTTAGAAGTTTAATTATACTTTTGATGACAGATACAATATTGTAAAGCTGAATCTTCATTTATACATCCCATCCTTAAATTTAGTTTGTTTGTCTTTCTAATTTTCTCAAATTATGCCCTTTTACCACTTAATATTCTATTTGTTTCAAATTATTATCATAAGAAACTTACCTAACATCCACGTAACACGTGGATTTTTTTTTACAAACATGACACAAAAATTCATATAAAATAAATTATTAATGTATAAAATATCTAATATCTAACCTACATTTATAACATATAAATATATATGATAAAACTTGTTGATTTTTGTATAAGGGTTGGTATAAATTCAATACAGATGAATCATCTTTAGCTAATCTAAATAAAACGGGCCAAGAGCCTATTAGAGTACGCCCAAAGATCAATCATGAGATGGTTGTAATAACATACTTGATTTATCATGTTTATTAATATAAGGCGTTACCATTATTATTTCAATTTCTCTTCGTGTGTATAAATAAACTTCTTTATAATAATGTCCAGAGAGTAATATGATTATTCTTAAAAGATCTTTAGTCAAGTATTATTGTTGGATAGGAGAACAATAATGCATTAAGACTAACATGTAGTTGATTGATGACAAAGAGTTGTCATTGATATGGAATGTCAAAATCGATGCATGAATATGTGTGTTAGAGAACAACATATTGGACTGACCCATTATGAGTATGTTTCTTGGATTATTATGTAATTGTCACAACATTACTCATAGTGATTAATATGTATATGATCCTCAGACTTGAGATCATTATAATCCCAATATCGTGAGTTGTATATTTTGCTACAATCAAACGTACACCGTAACTGGTTATTCTATAAAGGCTGATGTTGGATATACCACGATCTATGTAGAGGGATATGATTGATCGATATAGGATAAGTCCCTCCTACATAATGGGAGTAATATCTTAGGCCTCTTGATTAGGGGTGTTCATTCGGTTAACCGACCGGTTAACGGACCCGAAATAACATTAACCGAATTAACTGACCTTTCAAAATTTTTAACCGTTAACCGAACCGAAATTTTTTCGGTTAATTCGGTCGGTTAACCGAAAATTATATATTTTTTTATTTTTGGTTAAAAATTAACCGGATTACCTGAATTAACCGAATTAACCGGATTACCCGAATTAACCGAATTGAATCACTACATAATTAAATTATTTTTAGACTTTTAGACTTTAGTTTTAGAATTTTATTTTTATTTATTAAATTATTTGTAATTTTTATGATTGGGTTGGGTTGGGTAATTGGGCTGGGTTGAATACTTGGGTTTGGATTGGGTTTAGGTGAATAGTGAGCCTATTTATATATTATAATTTTATTTATTAATTTTTTCGGTTAAATCGAAAAAATTCGGTTAACCGACCGGTTTTGAACCGAATTAACCGTTAACCGAAAAATTAAAAAATAATTAACAGACCTCCGACCGAAAAAATTCGGTTAACCGACTGATTAACCGAATTCGGTCGGTTAACTGAATTTTTTCGGTTTTACCCGAATTTTGCACACCCCTATACTTGATTGAGTGAGACTAGAAATGCATGGCCATGCTCAAATAAGCTGATATGAGATGTCATACTTATTTGTATATCATAGTCTACTTAAGATATCAAGGAACATGGAATGGACTATACAAGTGTGACTATTCCATGACTTGTGTCCAATCTAGAGATAAATGACTTAAGGATTATTGCATGAAATGTTAATCATAAAAGGTTATGTCGAATCATGATTTCTTGTGACTTAGGTAGCAATGATGCATTGCTAGGTGACACTCATTGTTTGTAACATTGGAATCGTTCTAGTATTATCATTAACGTTATAAGAACCCTGTGGTCACACCCTATAGTTGAAATGAACGGAATAAAACATAGTTGGTATTGTGTTTGGTTGTCGCTGAATTAAATTAATTATAGAATTAAATTAATTGGATAATCAAATATTGAACACATTATGTACAAGGTTGTTGTACGCATAATGAGAACATGATTTTGGTTAGTATATAAATTCAAATAAATATATAGTTTACCGAAATCATTATTATAATTAATGTAATTATAATTTTTGGTTTAAAACATAGTTATATTTATTTAATTTCTAGAAACCCTAAAAATAGATATAAAAATCTCGTTTTTTCTTTGCTTGGGGTCTAGCGGCCGTCAAAGTAAAATTTTTCCAAAGCAGTTTTGGAGATTCCTTCCGTTCATTGTCAACTAGGTGGATTACGTAGAGGCCGAAGTCATGTTAGAGTGCAGCTTGGTTCGATAGTAGATCAGATTACTCGTTGCTGAGGCATTTTTGTCTACTCAGAATAAAGATTCAATAATTTCGAAACATTTATTTCACCCCGATTCGTTCCTCACACGTGGATCCATGGTTAGGATCGCCGAATGTTTTATTTTTCGCTGGGGGTGCCAGCGTTCCAACAGAGCCCACTCTTAATTCATGACTATGATAAGAATTGAATTATTAGAGCTTATAGACATATCCTCGTATCAATTAGTATGGAAGTAAAATTGTTGGCTCTAAGGGATGGACTTCAGTTAGCGATTGACTAAATCTTGACAACATTGAGATTGAAGTTGATGTTACTACTATTATTTACTTTATGAAATCTAAAATAACTTCTAATATTTTACTGTTGCCTTTGATTGATGAGTTCAGGATGCTCCTTGGATCTTTGACTATTAGCACCTTGAAGCATATATTTCGAGAAGAGAACTCTTGTGTGGATATGTTAACTCAATTAGAAGCAATCTTCAACCCACCTCTCCTTTTGGTGATTTAAACTTTTAGAATTTGTTTTGTATTTGCAACTCTCCTCCTGGTTGTGTTAAACCTGTATTAGTAGCTGATAAACAGGGGTGTATTAGGTATTAAATGACTTTAATTTAGTGTTAACAAAATCTAATTTCCTTTCCCAGAAAAAAAAAACAAATCCTTTGGTAACCCTTCAATTTGCAAACGAAAAAAACTCCCTTAGTAAACGATAAAAAATCAATTAAGCTTTAAGGAAAAGTTGTGCTCAATTAAGCTTAATAACCAAAATTAAATCATTTGAGTCCTTTTATTAATGAAAATTATCATTGACTACTTTGACCATTAATAGATGTTGACTTGAAAAATGGAAATGCTAAAATGTTAGCACATGCCATGCCATCCCATACAGATCAACATGTTGGCCTATTAAGTCACCTCAACAAATATAAAAAAAATATAAAAATATAAAAAATATAAAAGTATAAAGTATAAAGTAGAAAATAATAAAAAAGAATTTAATAATTAAAATGTTATGAATATCTTATTAAGTGGATGTCAATCAAGATCAAGAAAAGTTTTGGTGTACTTTAAATTCTTATAGTCAATAGAAATAGATCTCTACTTCATTTATACTTGTAACATCTCAAAAATCGGGTTAGAAGAAATTTTAGTTTTGAAACCAAGAGTGGTTATCCCTCGATTATGAGTTTAGATCTTAGAAATTTTTTATCAGTAAACTGGTTTGGTTTAGTGGTCAAATGTTCTGGGTACATGTGTGAAGTTTTGGGTTCGAATCCTATTTTTGGAAATTTTGCTTAAACCCTTACCTTTAAATGTTTGGCTTATAAGTTAAATTCAATCAATTGATTGTCAAGAATGAGCCTGCTGGTTCGATGGTTAAGCTTTTGTGTATTTTATTGTCCGGTGTTCAAATCCCAGCAAAAGCAATAAAGAATGTTTTATTTTTAATTTCGTTAGATGGTAGTTAGTTTCAGTTGGTTATTTAAAACCTCCAAAAACCTCTGGTGGGTTTTATTTTCATTTTGTTCTTTTTTTTTTCTGTGACGTTTTTTTGTCATTCATTTTTCGTTCTTTAGTTTCTTTATTTTGGTTCTTATTTTCAAGTGACATTTCTTTTTATTATTTTACGTTATACTGATTTTGTACAGGGTCTGACTTCTCCTTCTAGTTTAATTCGTTGGTCGGTAAGTTCGATTTAAAGTTTTGGTGTTGAAAGTTCTTCGAGTAACTTCAATTTTGGAATGTTAGTTTTTAGCGATTTGACTGCGAATTAATCGTTTGTTAGGCAATTGCTTGTCGTTTAGAGATGAGAATTCATTCTTGTTGCTCTTGTGTCGAATCCGTATCAGGTGGGTATAAGAAACCCCTTCTTCTTTAAATTTTAGTCATTAGAAAACGGGACTGTTGACAACACACGATCGAGTGGTAGGCCGTGTGGGCATACTGGCAAGCACACCGGAGTATGCTAGAACATGTGGAGTCACACGGGTCAATTTTCCAGATCATGTGAAACCACACGTTCGTGTGAAGCAATAGTTGGAACTTTTCCCTTAGGCCACAAGCGTCGTTTGAAATGAACACAGACTTACTATAGGGTCTGTATGATCTGAATTAGGCTATATAACTTGATATCTGATGATCTGATAATGAAGAACTTATGATATGTACGTATGTTAGTTATGTTTGAACCTAAGTGAGTAGGATCTGTAAGAACGTAATGTGCTACTGTCTAATGTCTGCGAATTATCTAGGTACGATCTGTATTTTGTTAAGTTTGTTGGTACGCCTCTACATTACTCTGCTGATGAAGAATATACGATATCTAAATATATTAGATTGATTGTTACTAATTCTGATTTATAACCATGCATTTGACTTTATGGAAAATCTAATATGATCTGTTAAGGTCTAATAAGTATGTTTTACAAAACATGGGATCCCATGTTTACTGATTCTGTTATTGAAAAATAGTATAACTTACATGCTCATTTCTTTGATTCTGCATATGCATTCCATGACACATTGTATGAGACTTGGGTTGGTGTGAAAGAAGGAAGTTTCTGGAAGTTTAAAGATCTACATTATCTGGTGATTTATCCACAATTCAGTTTTGGCAACTTGGCTGTACTATAATGGCTTGACCATATGTATCCGATCTGGCAGTTTTAACTGTAAAATTCTAGTGGCACCGTCCACAGTTATCTATTGGTGTAATTTGGCTAGATGAGTTCCGAGGGAACTCTATTTTGGTGTGTAGCGGAGTTTGGGTAGGATGTTTTCTAATACATCTGCATTCTGAATTGCTTGAAAAATGCAACATCTACATAACGCACATCTTTTACTGTGTTCTGTTCTACTCTGCTCTGCTCTGCTCTGTTCGGTTCTGTTATACTATCGTTGTGGAAATCTTCGTGATACTTTAGATTTGTTTCGTACTGGTTATAAAATTGTTATTAAGTTCTTTACGTTACTTTGATCTATATAATAAGATCTATTTATTTGTATATGCATTTGGTTATACACGATGCTTGGTAGCTCACCCTTTGTCCTACCTTAAACTGTTCAGATGGACATCTGACTTAGGACCGGACAGCGTATGGGAGCTCAGATGATTATGCATGGATATAACTATGATTTGATCTTTTTTGGTTTGTAAATTGTTTTTGGATTTGTCTTACTTTTCTTTTGATAATCCCGTCAGCATTTGTCAATTTCTAACACGAAACTACAAAACCATCTAAATCGACAAAAATGAATTTATGGTTTTTAAAGTTAAAACTCCGAAAAGAAATCAGTTTTTAATACATTGGTGTAACTCGTCCAAATTCGGCTTAAACTTCTAGGCTGGGTTTGGGGTGTTATATTTAGTTGTATTAGAGCTAGGTTTGCAAAACTCGAGCTATGGTTTTTGGGTTCAAAACTCTTCCTAAAAAATGTTTTAAGTAAATGAAACTTCTGACTGACTTCGGGATATGAGGTTTCTAAAAAGTGTATGTTCAAATTTTGACTATTTTCGAGTTTGTAAATTGAGAATTCGAGACTCCGACGCTGATATGTAAGTATCTTTAATTTAGCTATGTTGAATGAGTTAACACATACTATAGTGTTTGATTACTCTATTTATGTTAAAATTGTGGAAACTCTTTGCAAACCTCTACTAAAACTTTTAACTTAAGACTGTTGATAAACCTAAGTTAACCCATACAATCTTTGAAACTGTAGATTAGTATAATAAGTATAAGTAGCATTAATCGTCGAGCGAATCGAGTTAAGTACTCTTCTCGGGCAACGAGCCCAACCTGAGAATTTATGAATCTATAAGGACACCTCAATTTGAGAGCGGTAGTCAAGGAATGTGGGGCACTGCGGTGCCTGAATTTTGTTCAGTGATTCAAAAGGGTCGATAAGACACACATAGAATTTGTGGGCCCAAAGCCTAGGATGGAGTAATTCCAATTATGAAAAGAGTGCAAGTGCTATTGATTTGAACCTGTGACCGAAGAATCGTTAGTGATTTCTGTGATGTGTTCTTGTAATAATCTGCGTTGGTGAATAAAAAGTCATTGGAAATATTATTTGTTTTATATTAAATTTTTGTTGCGCAACAGTAGCGTGGTGGTCTGTGTGAATAGGAACAATTTAGATTCTGTGGTTTAGGAATTGATGAGACTGTGAAAATTTTGAGGATGAAATTTTTTAAGGGGGAGAGAGTTATAACATCCCAAAAACCAGGTTAGAAGAAATTTGGATTTTGAAACCAAGAGTGGTCATCCCTCGATTATGAGTTTAGATCTTGGAAATTTTTTACAAGTAAAATTGTTTGGTTTATGGTCAAGTGTTCTGGGTATATGTGTGAGGTTCTAGGTTCGAATCATGTTTCTAAAAATTATGTTATTTTGCTTAAACCTTTACCTTTGAACGTTTGTCTTATAAGATAAATTCAGTCAATTGATGTCAAGAATGAGCTTGTTGGCTCAATTGTTAAGCTTCTGTGTACTTTGTGGCCTGGTGTTCGAATCCCAAAGAAAGCAATGAGGAATGTTTTATTTTTAAATTTCGTTGTATGGTAGTTAGTTTCGGTTGGTTATTTAAAACCTACAAAAACCTCTGGTGGGTTTTATTTTCATTTTGTTCTCTCTTTTTTCTATGACGTTTTTTTGTCTTTTTTTTTTGTTCTTTAGTTTCTTCATTTTGGTTTATTATTTTCAAGTGACATTTCTTTTTGTTATTTTACGTTACACTAATTCTGTACGGGATCTGACTTCTCCTTCTAGTTTAATTCGTTGGCTGGTAAGTTCGATTTAAAGTTTTGGTGTTGAAAGTTCTTCGACGTAACTTCGATGTAACTTTGATTTTTGAATGTTAGTTTTTAGCGATTTGACTGTGAATTAATCGTTTGTTGGGCAATTGCTTGTGGTTTAGGGACGAAAATTCATCCTTGTTGCTCCTATACTGAATCCGTAACAGGTAGGAATCAGAAAACCCTTCTTCTTCAAATTTTAATCGTCAAAAAATGGGACTGTCGATGCCGTACAATCATATGGGTTCACAAAAATTGGAGGCACACAGGCAAGTGACACGAGCGTGTGTTAGGCCGTGTAGGACACACGGTCAAGCAAACAAGTGTATCCCAGACCATGTGCAGTCACACGGGTCAGTTCTCCAGGCCGTGTGAAACCATACAGGTATGTGAAGCAATAGTTGGAACTTTTCCCTTGGGCCACAATAGTCATTTGAAATGAACGCAAGCTTACTGTAGCGTCCGTATGATCTGAATTAGGCTATATAACTTGATAGCTGATGATCTAATGATGAACAACTTGTGATTTCTACGTATGCCTGTTATGTTTGAACCTAAGTGAGTAAGATCTATAAGAATGTAATGTGTTGTTGTCTAATGTGTGCAAATTATCCATGTACGATCTGTATTTTGTTAAGTTTGTTGGTACGCCTTTGCATTACTTTGTTGATGAAGAATATGTGATATCTGAATATGTTAGATTGATTGTTACTGATTTTGATTTATAACTGTGCATATGACTTCATGACAAATCTGATATGATCTGTTAATATCTGATAAGTTTGTTTTACAAAATATGGGCTCCCATGTTTATTGATTCTATTATTGAAAGATAGCATGACTTACATGCTCATTAGTTTGATTCTGCATATTCATGCCATGACACATTACATGGGACTTAGGCTGGTGTGAAAGGAGAAAGTTTCTGGCAGTTTAAAGATCTGCATTATCTAGTGCTTTATCCACAATTCTGTTTTGGCAGCTTGGTTGTACTATAGTGGCTTGACCATATGTATCCGATCTGGCAGTTTTAACTGTAAAATTCTAGTGGCACAGTCCACAGTTATCTGTTGGTGTGATTTGGTTGGACAAGTTTTAGGGGAACTTTATTTTGGTGTGTAGAAGAGTTTGGGTAAGATGTTTTCTGATAAATTTGCATTCTGAATTGTTTCAAAAATAAAGCATCTGCATAACGCACATCTTCTACTCTGTTCTGTTCTACTCTACTCTGTTCGATTCTGTTGTCCTATCGTTGTGGAAATCTTCGTGATACTTTAGATATGTTCTGTACTGGTTATAAAACTATTACTAAGTTCTTTGCATTACTTTGCTTTATATAATAAGAGCTGTTTATTTGTATTTGAGTTTGGTTATGCGCGATGCTTGGTAGCTAACCCTTTATCCTACCTTAATCTGTTCAGGTGGCACATCTGACTTAGGACCGAATGGCATACAAGAGCTTGAATTGTTTTGCATGGATATAATTACGATATGATATTTTGGGTTTGTAATTTTTTTTATTTTCCTTGCTTTTATTTTGATAATCTCGTTAGCATCTATAAATTTCTAACACGAAACTACAAAACCACCTAAATCGACAAAAATGAATTTCTAGTTTTCAAAGTTAAAACTTCGAAAAGAAATCATTTTTCAATACGTTGGTGTAACTCTTCCAAATTCAGCTTATACTTCTAGGCCGAGTTTTGGGTGTTACACTTCTTACGCCTATAAATAGAGTCTTTGGAGAAGCTTTGTAAATATTCTAATGGATCAATAAAATACACTCTCTCTTTTGCTCTCCCATTTTCTTTGTTCTTTACTCTCTATCTATATATTTTATAACACGCTATCAGTACGATTCTCTTTTAATTATCTTAATTGTGGATTAAATCAATGACAACTTTACGAACCATTAAGCATCATCCACAATATCAAAATTCAGCCTCTGACCACTAAAATTACTCTTATTTTCCTGTTTTGTTGGCTCATTTATGACTATTTATTGCTGCTGGTTGCTATTCAAGTTGAGCTCTTACTTCCCTGATTTTCCATTACCTACTGCCTTTCACCTGCTACTTTTTGCAACTATTTGCAGGAAGTTTTTATCTATTTAGTGTTTTATATCTGGATTAATTTTCAATTAAGTTAAGTTAATTTGAGATTATTTTAATTAGCTTGTTTTACTTCTTATTCAAGTTGGTAAACGAGTATTACTTTGAATGGAAGGTTTGAGTATACACTAATAGGCTCAACACCAAGATGGACACTACAGTCTGTTGCTTTGGATGGTGAAATTTTTTTTTGATTTCAACATGGATTTTGGATTTATAGAGCGCAATTCAAATTGGTAAGTAGCTTCAATTTTTTTTGTGGTATGATTATTATTTTTATTTATTTATTTTAAGTCTAATCAAATTATTAAGTTATATTATTAAATATCGATAGGTTCATAAGGTTTACTAATAAAATTTATAATATATTATTTTTAAATGATTGTTTAAATATATATTAATTGTTGACGTAAAATATAAGCTTTTGTGATATTGGTTCCCTTTAAAGAGTTTTTTTTTTGTTATTGATAAATGATTAGATTATATCTTTTAGATTGAATGATAAAGTCCAAATAATTTATTAGAGCATCATAAGATTCTATAAGTTATATGTAGTATGTTCTTATGAAAGCATAGTTATTTTAGGACTTGTAATAATGCTCGTGATAATAGCCAAGGTGACGACGATGGTGTTAAAGATCTTCAAGTATATTTTACTATGATTTATTTTATCATGTTTATTATATTTGGAGACTAATCATGACAAACAAAAATAGATAGATTTTGATTTGAAATCCACGTATATTTGCAAAGGTGATTATGAAATAAAGAATCAATGGAGGTGTTTAGAAGTTTGTCTTACTAGATTTGTTACATTCTCCAAAGTGAATGCAAATTAAAGAAAATAGAAGATATAATCATGGACCAATAATTGTGGGAACATAGTGATAAATAAGAGAATAATGAGAATTCTCAAGATAACTCTTCAAAGGATAAAGATAACTTATGTTATCAATGTGATATGAAAGATTATTGGCCACATATGTGGCGTATGCCCAAATATTTTGTTTTTGTTAATATTCTTAGAGGAATGAAATGAGAATGTAGTAATGAATTCTATCATTATAGATAGAAAATATTTATCATATTGTGTCTTGAAACAAACAACTATTATTCCAATATTTGATAGTACAAAATTAATAGAAGAGCTAATATATCAATATCTAAAAAGCGCAAAATTTGTGAACCTTATTGCATTAGTTCTAAAAGATATTCATTATAATGGGTATCATATTGAGATTGTGAATGAAGAAAATATTATATTTCATATGAATCACTATTGTTATAAATATCTATTTGAAAGGATGAAAAAATGGGAGGATTGAATTATTGATTACTCTTGTTATTAAATTTAATTGACCGTAACTATCTTTGTGATCTTCTTTTGTCATCATCCCCATTAAGGGATTGGAAGCAAAATATTTGACTGTGAAATATCTATTTATGAGCAATAGAATATGGTAATTTTATCTAAAGCTCGTTATGGTTGGATGCACCTGAAGTTGTAAGTTTTTTTTTAAAACTATGAGTATAACTCTATAGTATTCAGAACAAGTTCTCAACTAAAATTACATGGAAAAATATTACTGATGAGAACTTGCAAGAGAGAACTTATGTTTGAAAAGTCATTGGTTATGTGCCTATTGTACACATGGAAAATAAGATACACTCTCAAAGTTTTCTATTAATAGATTTTGATTGGATCCAATGTCTATTACTGGAGTTTAATTTGCTTACTTCTTGATAAAATCGTCAAGACTCAACGCAGAAATAAGGTACATCTTTAAATATTAAATCAACTTGATATATGGTTTAAATATTTGAGATGGTCTTCTATTTAAGTTTTGATTACATAGGTTACATATTGTTTTAAGCATCTCATTTGTTCATGAAAATGAATATTAATCGATTTATTTATGTCGCTATAATAGGTTTTATAATTAAATAATATATTTGATTAAAACATATCTAGCATGCAAATTTTTATTAATAAACCAATGAATTTTATGATTATTCGAATTGATTTAGTTCAAAGAATTGTTAAAAGTAGTAGTTCATACATTTTATATTATTCCATTTGTTAATTATTTAGAGAAATGACATGAGTAATTTGTAAATGAAAAAGTTCTATGAGCATGAATGGTTGGATTTTGGATTAAATTTCATGCATGTTTATGATGATGGTTATGAAAAATTTGCTAGTTTTTCATTATGTCATATTTTTTATGTTTGAGATGTGACTTTTATTGATGTATTTAATATAGGCTTGTTTCTATACATGACCTAGGCAGTTATTCTTGATAGTTAATTGATTATGCAAAACTCTTGTTAAAAGGGTTTTAAAAGTATTTTGAATCAAACTCGGGACCTCTTGCACCCGAAGCGAGAATCATACCACTAGACCAAATGCTCTGCATTTGAAGATTTTGGCATATTCCCTAAAGCGAATATTACATATAATTGTTTGGAAATTATATTTATTTTGTTGACTTAGTGACATTATAAACTTTACATTGATTTAGACATTTCAAGTTGTAAATGTCACAATAATACTTATATGTGGATACAAAGTAAAAGAAATGACAATAAAATTATCAATTTGTCACTATTTATATTGATATTATTAGTACAATTGAAATGCATGTTAAAAGTAAACTAGAAGTTTCTTGATACAAATGCATTTACTACTTGGTGTGACCAATTAAACCATCTTGGATCATATGTTATGCGAAAATTAATTAAGAATTCATATGGACATTCATTAAAGAACTAAAAGATTCTTTAATTTAAAGAATTCTCATTTGTTGCTTGTTCTCAATGGAAATTGATTATTAGAAACTTCTTGGCTAAAGTTGATATTTAATGTCTTACATTTCGAAATGAATATGGGTCCATTCATCCACCATATGGATGATTTTTGATATTATATGATTCTTGGTAGATGCATCTACAAAATAATCACATATGTGTTATCAACTTGAAACTTTTCATTTGTAAGATTGTTTTTTAAATAATTAATTTTAGATTATCCAATTAAGACAATTCATATAGCTAAAGTGATAAGTTTATATCTCGTCTTTTATTAATTGAGCTTGAAAAACTTTCGTAAAAGCTTATTATTTATGTGCATAATGGTTTCGAGAAATTATTGATTAAACGCAAATGATTAATATCTAAATCATTACTTATGAGAACTAAACTTCCTATTTCAAAATGAGATTATGTTGATTTACGTGTTGTACGCATCAAGCCAATAAGTTATAAATACTCCCTATTAAAATTGGTTTTTAGTCAAGAGCTAAATATTTCATATCTTTGAATTTTTGTATGTGCATATATGTTCCAATTGCTCCACCACAAGGCACAAAAATGAGTGAATTTTCAAAGAAAGTTGGTAATATATATTAATTGCAAGTCTCCTTGTATTATTAGATGTTTTGAATGTTTCAGAGATTCAATTATGACATGATTTTTTATTACTATTTTGATTTGATAATTTTCCTGATATTAGGGGGAGATGAATAATAGTTGAATGACATCACTGCTTGTAATGAGTTATCATTATCTAGATCCTTATAGAGTGTAATTTGAACCAGAAGTTCAAAAAGGATAACTCACTTTATTACGAGTTAATTATCAAATGTATTCCCAAACTTAATGAGAATAACCAAATGTTATATACCATCTAAGAATCAAGGCCCCAGTAGGACAATCAGTTAGAATAAATGATAGGTTGATCGATTCCAAAGATAAAAAATCTTCTAGATGGTTATATAGTGGAGGCGGGTGCTCCAAAAGAGACCCAAGACAACTCAAACTCCAAAAACAAATTCAAGTACTTGAAACTGAATATTAAAATAGTGAAAATAAATAAATCTCTATAAGTTATGTCAATCCGAGAAAATGTGGAACCGAATAATAAAAGTGGTCGACAATGATTTTGCATGCAATATTATTATTGAAATAATGAAATAAAAGGAGGATCTTAAATAAATCTATTGAGAAATATAGATATGGAATAAATTGATCAAAATAGAAAGAAGTAACTCAAGTACAATTAAATTCGTGGAGTTTTTGGACTAGTATCCCAAATATTTAAAGGTATAAATCCAAAGGATTGCAAATGAAGTAGTTTTGCAAAACATAATAAAGTATTAAGTTTTGCTATGTCCCGTATTGATTATGAAAAGATATAATATTCTTTTGTGGTGGATGCAATAACCTTTAGATATATTATTTTGACAATTCATAAAATATTTAACTTATGTCTAATGGTTGTTGTTACAACCTTTACGAACCACTATATAGTAAAGTTTATATTAAAATCCTTGAAGGATTTAGGATGCTAGAAACATATTGAAATTCTAAGGAAATTTTTCATTTATATGAATTGAAATAATTTGAACATATGTGGTAAATAATAGTTGAAGGAGGATTATAAAATGATCCAAAATACCTATTTGTGTTTTTATAGAAGAATCATGATTAAAGTTTGCTATGATTATTGTTGAAACTCCTGAAGAGATCAAAATATATTTCCTCCAAAATTTTCCCTCACTCATGACTTTTAAAAGAAAGGTGATATAAATGTTTAGCAGATACATTCAAATAGTCATTTGAAATACTAGTATTCAAGATTGAATACATAGAATATGAGAAAGTATGTGATGTTTTCATGAGGGGAGTAAATACTCGCTGTACTCTTTTTTCCTTAACCGAGGTTTTGTCCCATTAGGTTTTCCTGGTAAGGTTTTTAATGAGGTGTCATATTATGCGTATTATAGATATGTATACTCATTTTCCTTCACTGAGATTTTTTTTTTCCATAGGGTTTTTATCTTAGTAAGATTTTTACGAGACACATTATCTACTAATAAACATTCAAGGGGGGTGTTATGGATATTTCATTAAGTGGATGTCCATCAAGATTAAGATAAGTTTTGATATACTTTAAATTCTTATAGTCATTAGAAGTAGATCTCAACTTCATTTATACTTCTTATGCCTATACTTTGAAGAAGTTTTGTAAATATTTTGATTGATCAATAAAATGCACTCTCTTTTACTCTCTCATTTTCTTTGTTCTTTACTCTCTATCTATTTATTTTATAACAAAAATTTATTTAAAATATAAAATAATTATCAAAAATTAAAAAAATTATGATAACTCTATGGAATTTGATTTTCTAGCTTCGAGAGGGAAATTCAATATTGTTTTGTTTCCACATAGTTTAAAGGCAACCATGTAACATGCTTTTGCAGTTTCAATGGTGGTGTCAAAGATTCCAAGTCACACCTTAATTGTTTATTGTTAAGAGCTCCGATTTCAGTTGCGAACTTGTACTATGCCAATGCCAACATTATTAACACTCAGCTGGCAACTTTTTTTTATCATTGTTTTTTATTAATTTTATAATATTTAATATTATTTTTATTTTTATTTTTTGTACTTTTCTATAAATTTTATAATGTTTATGATTTTAATAGTACAACCTACTTGCATTGGGCTTACAAATTACTCATAGAAGACATATTAGCAATAACAATTTTCTTAATACAATATCTAAATTTACTACTAACCCTCTCTAACCTTTATATTTAAGGATAAAAGCACCAAAAAGAATATTTAAAATTACTAGTAATTCCTCTCTAGCCTTTATATAAGAGGATAAAACGTTTCAACGTGTTTAACTCATGACCTTCTTTTAATACTAATGCCAATGCCAACCAACTTAAAATTTAATCAACAATACGTTAGCAATGACAATTAAATTTAAATATTAGAAGTGAAATATTTATTTTAGCAACCTCAATCAACTTCTTCTAAATCAATTTTAATCTTTGATTATCTCAAACACAAAATAATAATAATGATAATAATATATATATATATATATATATATATGTTTTACATTTAAAGTTGAGAGAGGAAATGGGATTTGAAGGTAAAAATATCATGGAAATCCTTATAATAATAATCAAATTTTATTTTGTCTCTTTATTCAAATAATGGATAAATTAATCATTATATGTTAGATCAAAGAGTAAATTAGTCTTTCTATAAAAATTTCTTCAATTTTATTGTTAAAACTTGGTATTCTTGATGAATAATCAAATAGTTACACGTGGTATGCTATGTGTGCCTCATTTTAACATATAGGACTGGTTTTAATAGTAAAATACATGAAATTTTTAATATGACCAGTTTACTTTTTGATTTAATATATTATGATTAATTCACCTATTTTAAATAAATTAAATAAAATATAATCTAACTCTTAATATCAAAGCCTCTATTATATTTTTACCTCGTCACATGCGAACTTACAAATCATTTCATCACTAGCCTTATTACTTGTCAACATATGATTTGCTAAAACTTTAATTCTAATAACCAAGTTTATCAAATATAAATTTTAAAATGAAAACAAAATAAGTTTCGCATAAATAAATAGAGGTAGGATTGGGTGGGGACAAGGGTCCTTTCAAACAAAAGATGGGTTTGGTTGGTTACCATCAATGGTGGTTGGTACAGATTAGCACCCAAATCGAATCACTTCAAAATTATATAAAAAGGAAAAAGTAGAAAGAAATAAAAAGAGAAAGCATGTTGAGGGCATCAAGCTGTCCAACCCTAAGCTTGTCTCTTCCTTTCTTCACTTGCAAGTTATTAAGACCCCTAACTTGGCTTTCAATGCCATGTATATTAGGCACATGGAAAATCATATATATAGGCTAATAATAATAATAAGCCAGTTTTTTTGAGTATTGAGTTTGGTTCCTCTGTTTTTATTTTTATCTCATTTGTTTCAAGCTTTACTTTTATTTTTAATTATTGTTTTAAGACATTATTGATATGGATTGAGAAATATATATTACACATATAAAAAGTATATTTATTAAAAATAATTATATTTATAATAATTATTTGATTTTATAAATAAAAGAGTTATTAATTAAAAGATGAATTAAAATAAAAAAACTTGAAAATAATATATTTATTAAAAATAAAAAAAACTTGAAACAACATGAAATAAAAATTACAAATATGCTTAAAAAACGAATTAAACCTAGGACTCAAGGATGAAATCACTATTATTTAACTATATAACCAAAGGAGCTAATATGATAAAAATATTAATTAAAAATAACATAAAAGCTTGAAACAACATGAAATAAAAAATACAAATGTGAGTAGGAGATGAATCAAACCCAAGACTCATGAACAACAAAACCACTAACATTTAACCATATAACCAAATGAGCTAATGTGTTCAAAAAGTCAGAAAGCGCACCCTATGGGGCGGTTTTCTATTTCTCTCTCCAAAATTGACTTATTTCTCTAAATATCCCAGAAATCGGCCTAAAACCCTAAATATTTTTTTAAAATCAGCATTTTTTTCAAATTTAGCCTATATATATAAGCTTAATACCATTCCTGGCCCCTATACTATAGTGAAAATTTCACTTTAGTGCTTTTATTATATTTTCAATCACTTTGCCCTCTCCTCTCTATTTTAATTTCGACACACAAGTTAAACCCTTTAATAGTTTCTATTCAGAAATTCAACCAACCAAAGACATGTTGCCAGGTGTAAAAATTTAAAAATCATTAAAAGCATAAAAACCACAAAAATATGAAAACCTAGAAAATTATATAAACTAAAAAACATAATTTATTTTTGAAAATAAAACAAAATTGAAAAAAACTATAAGTATGCGAAACATCAAAATATTTCATAATTTTTTTTAAAATGCGTTATTTTATTTTAACTATTTAGAAAATTTGAGAATGTTATTAAATTTTCTAACAATTTTATGGTATTTTGGAAATTTTAGGGTTTTTGTATTTTTATGATTTTTATTTTAAAAGAAATTTGAATTTTTTGAAAGTAAAAATACCATAAATTTATTAAAATTTTCATAAAATTCTAAAATTTTATAAAACCCAACAATTCCAAACAAATAATTTTTAAAATTTTACAATTTTTTAAATTTTTGAAGTTTTGCATACTTATAATTTTAAATTTTTTATAATTTTCAAAAATAGGTTAAGATATTTTTATTTTTGAAAAAAATTCTAAGTTTCAAGGCTTTTGGAGGTTTCTTTTAAAAACTTAAGATTTTTTTGGGAATTTTATTTATTTATTTATTTATTATATTTTAAAATTTGTAAGTGAATTTGAAATGAAGCCACGTGTAAAAAATAGAAAATTTTAAAAAATGTGTTTTTTAATTTTAGGTTTTAAAAAATTAAAAGAAAAACTTATAAGTATGAAAAATTTTAAAAATCATATATTTTTAAATTTTTTTTTGGAATTTTAAGGTTTTAGAAAATTTTAAAATCTTATGAACTTTTATATCACTCTATAGTTGACTCGATCATAGGATCGAGTTATAGTATGTCACATTAGATTATCGAAGCAACTACATCAACTCACAAGTAATATATATACACTAAGGATGATAAAATCAAACTATGAAAATTTTAATTTGCATATACCTTTATCTGTATGCATAACAACCATATATATATTTTACTCTTAGAATATAAAATATAAATTTGATTATAACATCATTTAACTTCTAAAAAACCTAACATGTTAGGTACATGCCAAATATAAATAATATTGAGAACTAACAAATATGGTTGAGGCTGGGATTGTGGATCGGATGTTGAAGTCGATGCACGGAAATCCTGATTTAGATTTAACCTGCGCACAGAGAAAACAATCCATATGTTGAGTATAGTATTCAATGGTATTTTTATAATTTAAGTAGATAATATTAACATTAACAATTCTACCAAAATAAACATGTATATCTACATGCACATATCTACCATATACTTATAACTTAAAATTACCAAGCTTAACTTTCATGATAATAAACTTGTTATGTGAACAAAACTACCACTTTTTCTCGCTTTAATACAATTCACATAACCAATTCGTTATACTCATATTAATAATAATTTTAAACTAATCTATGACACCTCGTAATCCAACCCAATCGTCGAGTTCGATTTTCAGACACAAACTATGGATTATTACCATAAATATCAGAATAAATCACTTACAATTTAAAGTAATTAATTTCATTTAAACATCAAATCATGTCATAATTCCATGAATAATATGAAATACAACCAAAATCGAGTCTCAAACGAGTTTATGAAAACTCTTAAGTTGACCTAAGAATGAACAAGGATCAATTTGCAACATTTTCAAAAGATAAGGGCAGATTTGCAAAACAGGGGATACATGGTTGTGTGCCTAGGCCGTGTAACTCATTGTGGCCATGTGGTACAAAGCTCCAATAGTCACATAGCCGTACAGCTGGCTCGTGTAACAAATTGAGGCTGTGTTACACGACTGTGTCGCTGGGCCATGTAGCATTCGGGAATCGTGTGGCTCCAAAGATTCCTTTTTACCAAAAATTACACAGTCGTGGCACCAGCCCAAGTCCATCACACGGCTGTGTGGCCAGATTGTTTGGTTCAAAAATAGGTCACTTTGGTACTTGTTACAAAACCAACCATCAAGGTAACCTCAAAATTCACTTAGACAACTTAAAAATCTGTTCCAAAACATACCAATTCCATGCCAAACCATAACATATGGTCATCAAATCAATCCAAAAAACCAATATACTACATTTGGCACCAAATCACAACAATGAAACATGAATCCACATCAACCATTCCACCTATTCATAACATTCTATATCAATTATCCATGAATAATATGAAATACAACCAAAATCGAGTCTTAGATGAGTTTATAAAAATTCTTAAGTTGACCCAAGAATGAACAATGATTGATTTGAAACATTTTCAAGATAAAGACAGATTTGCAAAATAGGGGACACATGGTCATGAGCCTATGCCGTGTAACTTACTGTGGCCGTGTGGTACACAGCTCTCATAGTCACATAGCTGTGCAGCTGGCTCGTGTAACAAATTAAGGCCATGTTGGTTAAAATGCCCATTTCCACCAGTTGTCACACGACCATGTGGTTGGACCGTGTAACATTTGGGAACCGTGTGGCTCCAAAGCTTCCTTTTTACCAAAAATCACACAGTCGTGCTACAAGACCAAGTCTGTCACACAACCGTGTGGCCAACCCGTTTGGTTTAAAAATAGGTCACTTTGGTACTTGTTACAAAAACAACTATTAAGGTAACCTCAAAATTCACTTAGACAACTTAAAAATCTGTTCCAAAACATAACAATTCCATGCCAAACCATAACATATGATCATCAAATCAATCCACAAAAAAAATATACTACATTTGGCACCAAATCACAGCAATGAAACTTGAATCCACATCACCATTCTACCTATTCATATAATTCTATATCACTTATCCAAATTCATACCACAAGTTAATTCATATATATATAACCTATTATATTTGTTCATCCATATACGTACTAAAATACCAAAACTTTAACATAAGCAATTTATCACATCGAAAGGTTACAATAAGTGTTCAACATTTAACAATGCCACAAAACGCATGTAACATTACAACCACTTGACAATCTTATGTATGTGCCACATATAACCAAGTTCAATAAGTTAAAAGTCTACCAAATTGAGAGACGGATGGTGTAAGCTTCTCATAGATTCGATTTGCAACACCCATACTCGGCCTAGACGTTAAGACCAAGTCTGGGAAGCTACATCAAATCATTTTGGGAAATTCGACTTTTAACTAATTAAAGTTTAATTGTCAAAAAAAGTTTAAATAGTTGAACCAACACAGAATCCAAACTTGAAATCTGTAATTCAAGATCAAACAACTATAATATAAGTTTAATTAAAGTAGAAAATTATTAGATAAATATGACCGAGCTCCCGCCACGTTGACCCACCTAAGTCGATGAGTTACCTGAAATTCAGTCAAATAGATAAAATGAGTCGATAGACATAGTGTGTAACTTATAAATTTATTAAATGGAACTACAGAACAAATCTTTAATTTCTCAAAGTTCAAACATTTCTCAGAATTAGATACAGAAGCAGAACAAAATATATCTGTTACAAATACATATTATGACAGATACAGAATGCAGATTTCCTACCTTCATCCGCTACACACCAACTTTGTCAAGCCCTACATACCAAAAAGGGTATCGAGTACCCATCCATCCCTATACACCACATAGTGATGGTATGTCACATTCAAAATGTCACAGACTAGCTGCCATGACAGAATGTACAAATCGTCAGAATCAGATATATATATATATATATACATGGCTTAGCCACCAGTGTTGCCAGATTATTAAACTACCCACAACATCCTTCTTATTCAATCCCGACCCTAATGTAGATGCAGATTTACAGATACAAATATAAACATACGGTGTTACAGGTTTAGATTATACTCAGTTAATAGAGAATGCAATTACTCACTATTTTACAATTCGATGATATATGTAAAAGAACAGTTTATATAGAAACAAAGTCTCATTCAATGGGTGCTATACTCGAAATCGGATCGTACAGACCCTACCGTAGGCTTACGTTTGATTGGAAAGACGTTTACGGCCTTAACAAAAAATCTTAAATTTTGACCCACACACCCGTGTGGATTCACATGTCCTCGAAAACTAGCTCGTGTGGTCCAGACAGCCTAGCACACGACCGTGTGGTTCAAAACAGTGAGTTACACGGTCTAGCGCACGTCCAAGCACACACCCGTGTGACTCACAACCACTCAAACGGCCTGGACACACGCTCGTAGCCCTGGCCCGTGTGGCCTTAAATCCAAAACAGTGAGTTACACGGCCTGAACACACGCTTGTGTCCCTAGCCCGTGTGCCTCTAATTTGAAAATAGTAAAATATTGTTAAAATACTATTAACTATTAAATAAGTGATTATTATTCTTCCAATAATGATTTTAAATATTAAAAACACTGTTAGAATATTTTTAACTTCTTAGAATTATAATTTCAAAGAATTAAAATGTTAAAATATTAAAAATAAAATAAAAATTTAAATAGTTAATTGAGATTCTTTAAATAATAGTTTAAAAATAATATAATAATTTAAATAGTTAATTGAAATTCTTTAAATAATAGTTTTAAAAATACTGTTAAAATATATTTGATAGTTTAAAACACATCTAAATTTTCAAGATATTTGTTAATAAATTTAAAATGTTTAGCTTTTACTTGATTTTCTTAACCATTTTTTACTTAATTAGAATTAAAAATATTTTAAAATTTTAAATATTAATATGAACACGCATACATGTTTATCGTACAAATTCTAAAGGAACAAAAAATATTTTACGTTTTTTAATGGAGTTGACTTTATTAACTGTGTATGATTGTATTAAATATGGTTAAATTTTGGTTTTAATAGATTTTTGGACTGATTTTAATTTTTGAATTTGTTTCACAACTTAATTACGTTTAAATAAAATGTTTTTTACTAATAATTAAAGTATGATTTCATTATAATTTATAATAAATGAATTTTTATTCTAATTGTAATTCTTTATATGGATTTTTTACAAAAATCCATAATTATTTATATTAAATATATTTTAAAAATTAAAATTGTGAAACAAATTTTAAAAATTAAAGTTTGTATGTTATAATTTATGCTAATTAGGTTTTTATTATAAGGAATTTTATGCTAATTGAATTTGAATATAGTAAGGAATATTTATGAGACTGAGTTTCTAAAAAAATAAAAAGGATTTTAAAAATTAAAACATTTAGTATAAAATAGGTTTCATAAATAAAATTTTATTAGACTTCATAAACACATTTTCATCCATGTTTAATCTAAGAAATTGTATATAATAATAATTTTAAAAAATTATCAGATAAAATATTGAATTACAAAAATATAAAAAATTATAAAATTATTTGAATTTATTTATAATATCAATCATAAAAATAAATTATACAAAATTATAAAATAATATTAATATATATTCATTGATACATATAATCAAATCCGTGCATGGTCGAGTAAAAAAACTAATTATATTATATAAAAACCACTTGTTGAAACGAGATAAGTGTATTTCAAAAGAATCTCTTAATACTTGTTAGTACAAATCATAACATGTTATTAGGCTTGTAAGAGCCAAATAAGAGGGTAGCTTTTTGCACACGAGAGTCTAAATTGGTTAGTTACCCCCACCCCTTGCACGCGAGAATAACTTTATTTTGCTTCTCAATGAAAATTATTCGAGAAAGCCTAAATTATCTTCCTAAAATCTCTCAACACTCATTTTCACTAGGGTTCTTTGTTTTCTAAAATCAACCTAAACTTAATTTTGTTTACTAAAATCCCTACATTGCCAAGCTTTCTACAAACCATCAATTCACAATCATTCTTCCTTTACATGAGTACCACTTTGTTGTTTATGTTCCTTATTTGTTTTTGCACCATAAATCTTAGAAGATATGTTTCGAGAAAATTATCCTTTAATTAGGATAATATTACGCACACCTAAACAATCGTTCCAATTTTTCTCACCGCTTATCAAAAAAGTATATTTTTCCACATTCATTGTTTTCTAAAATTAACCTAATGTTTGTTTTTTTTTTCTTTCACAAACACCAATTGACAATCATTCTTCCTTTAATCGAGTACTACTTTGTTCTTATTATTCATTGTTTGTTTTTGCAATAGAAGTGTTTGTGAATCTTAGAAGATATGTTTTACACAAATTATCCTTAAAAATAGTGCTATGCATGCCTCTAGAAGTCATTTCAGTTATGCCATGTCAGTTGCCATGCCAGCACGATAACAATATTTTTTTTAAATGAACAATTCGACTCTTTTTTTAAAGGTTAATGGCCAAATTTAACTAAAAAATAACCAAATTAACAAAAAATAAAACCTAAATTTATAATTATGTTAATTTATTTTTATATATTATTGAATGAACATCTTTGATATAACATAAGAATAATTATTAAATTTCATTTATTTACCGATACTAACATTTTCTTTCTGGACCAAATTTTTTTCACACCAATACGTAGAACATTAATTATTTCGTGATTTTACTGTTTTAACCCAAAATAAAATAAAAAAAAACGGATTTTATTATTTGAATGTAATGGAAAGTGATGACATGCTAAACAAAATTACAAAGATATTGGAATTAATTTGGTGAACCCAACCTAAAAAAGTTTAGGGGTTAATTATGATGTAATTTGGCTTCCTTTGACTTATAGCTACTTTACTTTATCATTAAAGCTACTGTTGAAGTTGAGATGTACAAAGATGGCTTCTTCTTTTCTTTCTAAATAAACTCATATCCACAATTTTCCATCTCATTTCTTAACCACAATTAATTCATTGTTAGTGTGGACATTTCTCCGCTCATTAATTGTAAAAATAATTCTATTTTTGTCATTTAATTATTAGTTTTTTCTATCTAGTCAATCAAAATTAAATATTTTAGTTACTCTCGTGTTAGTTGCCGTTAAATGAGTGATGAAAACCTAACATAGGCAAGGGTGAATCTAAAATTGAAATTTCGTCCATTTAGGCCCTTTATGATTTATTAAATTCTAAATTGGTAATGTAAAATTACACTTGCCCCCTCCAAAATGATAAAATTTTGATTTAATCCTCTAAAAATTATAAAAATATAGGCTATTAAAATGGTGAAACTGTATTTTTTTACTATCATAAAAATTATCAAAATTTTTTTTGACTTCGCTCCTGCCCCTAAGTCATATTTCTGGATCCGCCACTGAACATGAGCTTTTTTTTATTGGTCTAATAATAGATTTAGCCTTTAATGTTTACAAAATTTATTATTTTAGTTCAAATTTAAAAAAATAATAAAAATTTGATTTTTAAAGTTTTTTTAAAATGTTGAAAGTTAAATTATTAAAATTTTAAATTTGAATTTTATAACCATTGAAAAATAAATTTATTAATTTTTATAAAATTAAACTTTTTACCATAATGGAAAAATTAAATTTTGAAGATGGTGTGTGAATTAGTACAACACCATTATCAAGTTGGATGTTCCAAATTTGGAGTCCAAATGATAAAAGACACTTGTGTTCTTAAAGTAGGAATAGATTGGAGAAAATAATGATGAATAATGTAGTATTTCAAAAGTAATTATAAATTTCAAATACTAATTAACTATTTTATTATTAATTTTAAATAAGATTTCCCGCCATTTTTCTACATTTATATTTCCTCTTAAGTTGTTTTAAATCCCACAAAAAATCTCAGTCACGGAGCAATAATTGAACAAGTGAAGCAACCGTCGCAAAAATATTATTTGAAATTCAGGCTTTGTTGGCCTTAAATGTGATTGGATGGAAATGATTTTTTTAACCTCATGTGTATTTAATTTTTCTTTTATTTTTTTAATTTTTACAAATATTGAATGTAACACCTTAAACCCGGCCTAAACGTTATAGTCAAATTTAGAGAGTTACACTAAACCATTTTTGAGACGTTCAACTTATGTAATTAAAATTCAAGCAATCCAAAATCATTTGAACATTTGTAAACAAACCATAAGGATTCAATCTTTTAAAAACAACATTCCAAAAGTTTGCAATAGTATAAATCCAATTAAAATAGTAGAATGACTAAACGAAATGGCCGAGCTCCTGATACGCCGACTCGCCTAAGTCTGAGGGTTACTTGAAATCCAAACAAACAGACAAAATGAGCTTGCAAGCTCAGTGTGTAACATGTTTAAACAATTTAACAAAAACGATCTTAGACATGCTTTCAGATCTTCATTCAGACAGATTTCAGAATCAGAACCAAAATCAGAAACAACGTATATCAGATACAAATGCAAAGCATATGAGAAACATATTCAAATCCTACCCCCATCCGTTACACACTATATCCGACCATCCCTACACACCATATAAGGTATCAAGTACTCATCCATTCCTATACACCGCATAGTGACTGTATGTCACATTTTAGATTATTTGCAGACTAGCTGCTAGATTAGAGTGCGATAAATTGCTAGAATCAGATATGTATGTGGCTTAGCCACTAGAGTCGACAAATTATTAAACTGCCCACACTTCTTTATGCAAATCTCATCCCAATGCATATGCAAAACTAACAAATAACAGAGATAGGTATATAGTGATACAAATTTAGAACATACTCAAATAATTCAGATCATACTTACTTAGCAGATATCATATAAGACATATATACAAAATCAAATTATACGCCAATAGATCATTAGAGAACAAGTTTACAACTTAATTCAGATCATACAAACCCTACGGAAGGCCTATATTCGATTGGAATAGCATTTATAGTCCTAAGAAGAATTTTAAAATTTTGGCCCACACGCCCGTGTGGAGTTACATGGCCTACTTGGCTGGCCCTTGTGGCCCACACAGTCTGACACACGACCATGTAGCTCATATCAGTGCCTCACACGTTCTGTCACATGGTCGTGTGACTCAAGTTAGAGAGTTACACGGGCTGACACGCGACCTAACACATGCCTGTGTGACTCAAGTTAGAGAGTTACATGGTCTGGCACCTGGCCTAACATACGCCCGTGCGACTCAAGTCAAAGAGTTGCACAGTCTGACACACGCCTATGTGGCTCAACACAGTGCCACACACGGTCTGTGACACACGACTTGTTACACAACTGTGTGGAGTCGACAATCCCAATTCTGGCTTTCTCTATTCACTGATTTCTCGGGTTTTTGTTACACACCTGATACAATTTCGATGTAAAAGCAAAAACGGTGATTCTGGAACCTAAAAATGACATTCAATTGACAAATCAGACCATTTATTCGCAATCAAGTCGCTAGAATTAGCATCCAAAACTGTAGTTACATTTAAGAACTTCAACAGAAAATCCCCAAAATGAAAACTAACGCTTACTGATAAACAAGCAACAATTACACAAAGCTTAATTCGTTGGAAAAACGTTAAACATCACTCACTCCTCTCCTGATTCGAACAAACCAATTAAACCAACAACCAACGAAGAATCAATCTTTACAAAGATCTCAAGAACCAAACCAAAAAATTCACTAAACTAATGATTTATATATAGAATTACACACTTACCCGATCGAATTAGAACACCTAACAGTATATTGAGTAAAGAATTCCCACACCAGTGTTAAGAATTGAAGCAAAAGTAAAAGAAAAGAAACTAAAAAGAAAGAACAAGGAAAACAAAAGGGAACAAAAAAACTGACAAATTTTGGGAAAATAAAAATAAAAACGTGGGGAAAAATAAATTGATTAAGTGATTTAAAAAAAAACTTATTTATTTAAAAAAAAAACATGCCAAACATTTCCTTATTGCGTCCATAGAGACTTGAACACAAAACCAAAGAATTAGTTAAAGCTTTACCACTAAATCACTAAACTCATCATTAATATAAATTTACACTGAATTAAACTTAAATTGAGAGCTCAAAGACAAAGGTTGAGTAAAAAATATAACAAAAAATTTCCAAGAGTGGGACTTAAACCCCTAATCTCAAACACACAATCAAGGCTCCAGACCACTGAAGTAAATATGTATCTTATGACTAAATTTAACAAACAAAAGTTCAAAATTTTGAGGCATTACATTGAAGGTTAAAGTTATTGAATTTTTTAGAATTTGAACATAATTTTGTAAGCATTGATAGCTAAATTTTTTGAATTTTTTTAATATTTAAGATCAAATTGATAGAATGTCTAAACATTAGAGGGTTGAATTTGTTATTAGACCAATAAAAAGGGCGCTCATCACTCATCTAACAACAACTAATGGGGAATAATTAAAATATTTAATTTCAAAAGTTTAGTGATTAAATAAAAAAAGCCAATAGCTAGCGACTAAAATAGAACTAAAGACATAGTTGGTGACTATTTTATAGTTTACCCTTAATTGTTGTATATAATCGATTTATATACTAAATACATATGTTTATGTTTAAACTTTTAAGAGTGGGGTTGGCGAAGAATTTTAAATTTTAGAGATTTTTAAAATGTTAGTATTTTAGAGTTCATAAATTCAAAATGGTAATAATTGTAATTGATTATTTTGGATAAATAGTTCTTTTATGAAAACTTGAATTAATGAAAATTTACAAACTACAAATATAATTATAAAAGAAAATTAATAATATAGAAGATGTTCAATATTGAATATCATTAGATTTGTAAAAATTATAAATAATTTAAAAAAACTAAAATTATGTAAAATATTTTTGAAAGTTACCTTTTATTTGTATTTATAGTGGGACCATGTGTATTAAAAATAAAATAATGAGTAATTTTGAAAAGGTGAAATTTGAAAAAAAAGGAATTGAGTGAGTTAAATCCGATATCAAAATTCCTCCTAAAATTATTAATTTCTAAATTATTTTTACCGAAACAACACTCTAGATCCTTGGTTGAAAATTTTGGAGAATGATCCATGAGGAAGTAGGAATTTATGTGATGTTCCTTCCATTCAGGAACTTCCTCAGAAGCAGGAACTTAAATTTCTTTTACATTCCTGTTCATTTGTTGAATTAAATTAATTATGGGGTAATGATGCCCCCCCATAAATGTTTGATTAAATTGTAATAAAATTTAGAAGTAGGCCTCATGGATGGACATGATCGAATGCTTTTGATCTGATGGAGACTTGAACCATCACCTAAATAAATGGCTTTTTTATTAACTCTACTTTATTGATAATATTACCAAACTACCCTTGAGCTGCCCATAAATACAGGCCTCCTACGCTGCATTTCTTCCCTTTTCTCCTCCCCATGTATGTTTGTTATTCTTAAAGGAAGCCATGTTGTCCACTGTTCCGGCCATTATTTCCTCCAATCCCATGATACAAAGTGATCCATTTCCCTCTCTCCAAAGCGCTTGGGATTGCTCCCAACTTTTTTCCAATACCCAGTCAGTAGGACCCGCTCGGTCCGGTTCCGCTTCGATTGAACCGAACCAAACCCAAACCCACTCCAATTCCTGTTTGGACGAATCAAACCAAACGCTTTCCATCATCGATGAACGAAAGAGAAGACGCATGATATCGAACCGGGAATCGGCCAGGAGGTCACGGATGCGTAAACGGAATCATTTAGAAAACCTAAGGAACCAGGCGAACCGGCTTAGAATCGAGAACCGAGAACTGACTAACCGTTTGAGGTTCCTTTTGTACCACTGTCATCGTGTAAGGACTGACAACGACCGCCTCCGATCTGAGTCCACTGTGCTCCGACTAAAATTGTCGGACATGCATCAAATTTTGCTATTCAAGCAGCTGCAGCAGTTTTCATCTGCATGGCCATGCAATAACGTGACTGTCATGTCCGAACAAATTCCACCACCATTAATCATCTAAACGCATTCACAATAAAACTACATTAAATTTCTCTCCAAAAGGGAGAAACTAGCTATCTCTTTCTGTAAATTAAAATGGTGTTAGAGAAAGAAAATGGATGGGTTTCTGTAAATTAAAAGAGATACGAAACCACACAGTATTGTAGTGTAGAAATAAGTTGAGTCAGTGTTTGGCTTTTTGTCAACGTTATTTTTGTTTTCTTCTTTTTTGTTGTTAGCTTTGAAAAATCCCTCCCACTATACGTTTAATGCAATATGGCAAATCATTGAAACTTACTTTTTTATTATTTTATATAATCTCATCCCATTGTCTCAAAGTTATCATTTAATTTTGGGTTTCATTTCATCACTCCATTGAGTTTGGAGACACAAATTTCTAAGATACCTTTCTCTAATATTATATATGATAAAATATATTGGTCTTCGTAAACTATTCAAATTCGATTTGATGATTATCGAACTAAATTCGAGCAGTTCACAAGCTATATTGAATTTTTTATTTTTTTCATATTGTTAAATTATGTAAATTTTGAGTTGAGTTTAAGTTTAAATGTAAAAATTAATAAATAAATTTAATCGAGCTCGAACTTAAAAATAAATTTTAAAATTTGAGTCAAATATTAAGCTTCGAATTTCAAATCGACTTCGAACGGCCGGCTCAATTTGATTATGCTCCTAAGAAAAACGAAAAGTTATTGAAGGGTAAGGTTGTCCTTCCCTTTGGCATAAAGTGAAATAGAAGATGCTAAAATTAACAGTCAAGCAAAGGTTTTAACGGCTACTGATGAATCCCGTTGCGGCCCACCTGTATTTTAGAAATAAATTTAGATTTAATAAAATGTAAAAGTAGGCGTAATGGATGAAGAAGATGTGAGAGAGAAATGAAGGATGTATGGACTACCACTAGAATTTAGATCACCTATGTTTAATTAAGTTTAGTTTGATGATGAGCGTGGAGATCTTCCCACTAAACCCCAACCCAATCACTTTATCCTTCCTTCAATAAAAGAAGAGAATATAAATATATTCCCACTTGAGCCACAAAAGATCTTGATTGCGTTTGCCCAACATAATGCAATTGCTTCTTTACTTCTTCTATTTAGAGGTGCTCATGGGCCGGGCCGGGCCCAGAAAAAATTTGGCCCGGCTCAAAATATGGGCCTAGAATTTTGCCCAGACCCGGCCCGAGAAAAAATCATAAGCCCGGGTCGGCCCGGCCCGGCCCATTTTTTTAAATAAATACCAAAAATTTATTTTAAAAATTAAAACAAAAATTAAAAAAGTATTTTAAAATTAAAAAAATTAAAAAAGTATTTTAAAAATATTTTAAAAGTATTTTAAAATTTAAAAATTAAAAAAATTTAAAAAAAGTATTTTAAAAGTATTTTAAAATTTAAAAAATAAAAAAATAAAAAATATTTATTATATTCGGGCAGTGCCCGGGCCAAAAAAGTGGTGCCCGAGGCCCGGCCCATTTTTTAATCGGGCCTCGTTTTTTTGCCCAAGCCCATATATCGGGCCTATATTTTTACCAAACCCTCCCATATTTCGGGCCGGGCCGGACCGCCCGACCCATGAGCACCTCTACTTCTATTGCTTCATTTTTAGTTGTAAAAAATTATAGTTAAAAGATATAATCTTTTAAACTAAATTTATATCAATAACAAGTCAAATATAACTTTTTAAGTAATTAATATAATTTATTTGTAAAATTAATGATACATAAAATATAAATAAAATGATAAATGATATTTAAATTAATATAAAGATACATAAAATATAAATTAATTTAATTATTATATGCTTTTTAAATAATCAATATAAATAAGAATATTTGGGCAAATTACCAAAAAAAACCCTATTTTTTTAAATTTTACTGAAATGGGCCTGGTATTTTATTATTTACCGGAATGAGTCATTTTCCCCGAAATCGCGTCCACGTCAGAGCGATGTCAGGGGACGTGTCAGAACATCGCGTCCACGTCAGCGCGATTTGCTTACGTGGACAGAAATCGTGCCTATGAGGACACGATTTGCTGACGTGGATGAACAGTTTATGTTTTTTAGCTTGGAAAACTTTGAAAGGCCATAACTTTTGGCTCGGTTGTCCGATTGAGACGATTTTTTTTTATTTCAAATAACTTTTCGAGATCTACGCTACGACAAATAGTCAAGGCGCTTTGACGATTTTTCGTCGAAAAAGATCCTTTTACCCTAAATTTTGATTTTTCGGTTTAAAATTGAATTTTGAAACATTCAAATCATTATTTTCCTTATTTATTTGAAGTAAACACGGATTTTTTACGAATTGTTGTATTATTTTTTTTTATTTGACACGTGTATGGAATAGGTCCGATAAATCGTTAGAACGTAAGTAATATAATTAAGATAATAACAGTATTTCTATAATATGTCAATTAATTAGTTTAGCTTAGTTGGTTAAGATGCTTGCTCTTTTCCCATAGTACCTTGGTTTGAATCTTCTTGCCAATAAATTTGAATCTTTTTGTACTTGTTGCATTTATGTTTTTTAATCAATTAACTCTTCAATATTACATTAATATATATTATTAGTACAATAGTATAGGCGGATTGACAATTTGAGCTACAATATTATGAATATTAACTACAATACATAATTTGAGCTATATATTACAGTAATACATTCATATGTATTATTAGGGGTAAAATACCAAAAAAAGGGGCAAATTACACATAAAAAGGGGGTATTTATACTTTTTTTTGGACCGTTGGGTACTATTCACGCGCGGGCTGAAATCGCGTCCTGGCGCGTACCTTGACATCGCGGTGACATGAACGCGATTTCGCGGAAAATGGACCATTCCGGTAAATAATTAAATAATTGGCCCATTTCGATAATTAAAAAAAAAGGCCTTTTATTGGAAAATTGCCCAAAAATATTTTAATAATTTCACTTTAAAATGAAAAAAAAAAAACCAAAACCAAAGTACCTAAATATCAACTTTTACATTTGAGTTGAAAGTTACTTTTGACAATATTTTTTTATCGAGAAGTTAAATATTCTCTCTTACTTCTGTTATAGAAAACACTTTGGATTTTGTAAAATCAATGGAAAATAACTTTGTATCTAAGGTTATTTGAATTGGACGAGGTTTTAATTTTTAATATTTTATAATTTTTAATAATTTATTTAATTAAATTAGACGAATCAATCGATCCGATTGAATAGATTGAACTAACTATTTGACTAATTCAACCATCAATCCAATTCCTCCTCAAATCACATAAATTTATAAAGAAAGCTCGTGAAATTTCTAAGGTGATAATATGGGTTTTTTTATTTATAAAAGTACTCTAAAATTTTTGATTAATTACGAAAAAAGCCCAACTTAAAAATCATGTATGTAAATGACATGATTTCTACAGTATTTGTCGGTACCGTCAAATACATCGATTTGTGGTTTCACCGAACAAATTGGTGGCACAAAATTAAAGTGTGATTATATAAAATGTTTAGGGACTTGACCAATCAATTACCTTTTTAGATTGGCTGAAAAAGGGTGTGCTTTTAACTTTTGGTCTATTTGTACGCTAAGTCTGTTTTCTTTTGAAATTAAATTTAAATAGCCTTTAAAATATATAAAAATAACAAAAATAAACTCCTCAATTTTTTTATTTTTAAAAACAATAAACTTAAAAATTATATAAAATTCATTCCCTCATTTAAAATAGATAAAACCAATCTAAAAAGATAATTACTTCATTAAATTCTTAAGCATTTCATATAATTACACTTTAATTTGACTCTGCCAATTTATCAAGTGAAATCACTATTTTTTTAAATAATCATTAGCCGATTATGGGGTCGCTGTTGCCATTGTATTTAGCGGAACTGACAAACACTATAAAAATAAAATCATTTACTTACATAAATTTTAAATTATATCATTTTCATGATTAATTAAAAATTTTAGATTACTTAAAAAAAAGCCTGATGATACAGTTTGCATAGAGAAATGAAGGATGGCCCCCCGTCAGATGAAATGCTTTTTGGTTTGGAGCCATCAGAGTGATTAGGTAGTGATAATGAATGATGGAAGCAGCAGTGAAGAGAAGAGTGTGTTGAAAAGACTTGCGGGTGTGCGAAATGAAAATACACCCAACTTTTTTCAACAAAATGGATCCAACACCAACACTCTCTTCCTATTACTCATCTTTTGGGATGCCCCAAATCCCATCCTTTTTTGTTTTTTTCTTTTACGATGATGACACGTTAGAGAAGGTTGGAAAATGATTGTCCATTGTAAACCATGAATTTTCTTTTTAAAAAAAATAAAAATTAACAAAGATATTATAATGAGTTTTTTACTAAAATAATATAAAAGAAATAAAAAAACTAAAATAATATATAAAAAATTTATTTATCAAAATAATACAAAAAAAGACGGCTGAAGGAGGGTAATGGAATGGCGGCACCGGTGGTGCCTTTCTCATTGGCGGCACCGGTGGTGCCATTCCCATTGGCGGCACAGGACTAAAATGTAACTATCTGCAGTTTCAAGGACTTGACATGCAAATTTATCATTTTGAATTTTGAAAGTGAATTGGTGCCGCCTGTGGTGTCTCAGCGCCAAAGCTGAAACTTGGTTAATTGCCTTCTAAGCCCTCCTTATTTATTATTTTCTTTTTATTCCCCTTCAACTCACTTTTTTATTTAATAAATAAGCCCTCAACCTATTTTTGCAGTTAAATAAGCTCTTAATCTATGGTTTTACTCATAAAAGCCCTTTATTTTATTATTAAAGTAAATATATTTTACCTAAAGTAAAGCTATTTAAAAAGTATAAACTAATTCACATTTTATGTATTATTTTGGTAATTTGATGAGAATAGTTTATTAAATAAAAATTTACTAAATTTGATGAGAATAGTTTATAATTATAATTTATTTATTTTTATTTGGGTTACATTTATGGGTGATCAGTTTATTATTACATTTATGGGTTACATTTATAATTATAATTTACTAATTAGCATCTTATGTATTATTTTGGTAATTTGATGAGAATAGTTTATTAAATAAAAAATTTACTAAATTTGATAAGAATAGTTTATAATTATATTTTTTTTATTTGGGTTACATTTATGGGTGAGAGGATTCTCACTTCTTTCTCTCATTCAAAAGCGTGCATGAGATGATAAAAGTAAAGAAGAACCGTAAGTAATAATAAAACCGATCACCTATAGATGTAACCCAAATAGAAAAAATAAATTATAATTATAAATTATTCTCATCAAATTTAGTAAATTTTTTATTTAATAAACTATTCTCATCAAAATTACCAAAATAATACATAAAATGCGAATTAGTTTATACTTTTTTAAATAGCTTTATTTTAGGTAAAATATATTTACTTTAATAATAAAATAAAGGGCTTTTATGAGTAAAAATCATAGATTAAGAGCTTATTTAACTACAAAAATAAGTTGAGGGCTTATTTATTAAATAAAAAAGTGAGTTGAAGGGGAATAAAAAGAAAATAATAAATAAGAAGGGCTTAGAAGGCAATTAGCCAAGTTTCAGCTTTGGCACTGACACACCCACAGGCGACACCAATTCACTTTCAAAATTCAAAATGGTAAATTTGCATGTCAGGTCCTTAAAACTACAGATAGTTACATTTTAGTCCTGTGCCACCAATGGGAATGGCACCACCGGTGCCGCCACCGCCAATGAGATGATAAAAGTAAAGAAGAACCAGAAGTAATAATAAAACTGATCACCTATAAATGTAACCCAAATAGAAAAAATAAATTATAATTATAAATTATTCTCATCAAATTTAGTAAATTTTTTTATTTAATAAACTATTCTCATCAAAATTACCAAAATAATACATAAAATGCGAATTAGTTTATACTTTTTTAAATAGCTTTATTTTAGGTAAAATATATTTACTTTAATAATAAAATAAAGGGCTTTTATGAGTAAAAATCATAGATTAAGAGCTTATTTAACTACAAAAATAGGTTGAGGGCTTATTTATTAAATAAAAAAGCGAGTTGAAGGGGAATAAAAAGAAAATAATAAATAAGGAGGGCTTAGAAGGCAATTAGCCAAGTTTCAGCTTTGGCGCTGACACACCCACAGGCGACACCAATTCACTTTCAAAATTCAAAATGGTAAATTTGCATGTCAGGTCCTTAAAACTACAGATAGTTACATTTTAGTCCTGTGCCACCAATGGGAATGGCACCACCGGTGCCGCCACCGCCAATGAGAAAGGCACCACCGGTGCCCCCATTCCATTACCCTCCTTCAGCCGTATTTTTTTTGTATTATTTTGGTAAATAAAATTTTTTGTATATTATTTTGGTATTTTTTTTTATCTTTTTTTGTATTATTTTAGTAAAAAACCCTATTATAATAAAGGTTAGTACCAGTAAAATCTTCTAAAAGTGGTTTAATTTTTTTTCTTATACGCAATGCTTATAAGCATACACTGTCCTTCTCCAATTTATAAATAGAGGAATAATGCGCTTCAGCGTACTCGAACCCTCACATCCTCCTATATTGGTAATAATGCCCATGCCAATCGAGCTAAAACTCAATTGACGAGTATTTTTCATTCTTAAAATGTTATTTGTGGAATTAATTTTTTTTACAAGTAATGTATCAAATATTTTTTTGTATAAATACATAAAAAATCATACATCCATATTATCAATTATTTCTCCATATAATAATTAAATATCATAAATTTATATTATACTAATATGGGGGCTAAATTAGCTGAATATGCCGAAAAAAAATTTAATTGGCCAAATAAGCCGTTTTTTTTTAATTTAGGGAAATAGATCGTTTTTGAAGAGAGAGTGTGAAAGCGCGTCCAATTGAGCGCACTTTTCCTGACATGCCAACAGGAAAGCTCGTCTAGCTAAGCATGCTTTCACACACTCTCTCCAAAAACAACCTATTTCCCTAAATTAAATAAAAAACAACCTATTTAGTTAATTAACTTTTATTTTCGACATGATTTATTAATTTAGCCCTAATATGTGATCTGAAATAATGTGTTTAGACATGGTACTTTCAACCCAAAAAGTATGCTTAATTCAATCTCCCCAAAAATAGGGACCGTTTAATTCAGTTTTATGGGCTTCCAAGACCTATGATATTAATTGATGGATTGAATGGAATTGTAAGACACAGTGTGATTTGAGCCTATTTTATGAAATAACACTATAATGTTTCCTTTCGTTTTAAGTTGTTTATTAAACCCATTTCTTTTATTTAAAAATATTAATTTGGGGTCCTTTATTATTTTAATGTGTTGGTTAGCCCACTTCATTGATTTAAATCACTAGGCACTTTTTATTTCAATACTTTGCTCCGCCCATTTAAAGCATTTTGTGCTTTCTATTTTTGGTTTCAACATTTGGGCTTACTATATGGGAATTGGTTTTTGGCAGCGGGGTTTACGCTGCTTAGCCCCATTATCCATAAGAGAGTTAGGGCCAGTTCTTTATTGTTTTTGAGAAGTGTTTTTGAAAAAATTTGAGTGTTTGGTATTGCTGTCAAAAGTCCTTTTGAAGAACAAAATGTCCATTTTAGATATGATATTATAAAGTAACAAATATGTATTTAAATAATGTTCAAATTAGTTAATATTATGATATTTTAGCAAAAATATAAAAATAATTTATTATAACTTATTGTTAATATTTTAATATATAATATTAATTTTAAATATTTCTAAGTAATTAATATTAATTGTTTATAAAATTTAATTAGAATATATAAACTATATTTAAATATTTAAATATAAAATTAAATATTTGTAATTAGATATTGACACAATTGTATTATTATAAAAATATTTTTATTTTTAATTAATACTTTTAACACATTTGTATTATTTTATTTTAAAATGTATTTGAATATATAACTCATATTATATATAAACATAACATAGAAAACATAAACCTAACAAATTAAAATATTACATATATTTGGATTAAAGTTTTAAAAAGGGATAATATTTATATACCAAATATAAATACTAAAACTTTTACAATAGCATTTACAATTTAAAGTGAATTCATTAAACTAGAAGTTATAGCATCTCTTGTTAATTCCATTTCAAAACCACTTGAATTGTTTGATTCACCGTCATCATCACCATCACCATCGTTGTCGTCGTCATCATCACTTTCTCGACCATGCACATTTTCTGAATCAATAATATAGGTTACCGCATGTGCCAGGACTGATCCAATCAATGATCAAAGAAAAAAAACCAGGTTTTGAATATTTGATGTAACACTAAAATTAAACAAACATAATACTATCTAACTAAAATCTAAAATCTAATTACTAAAACCCAATATTAAACTTAGTAATTCACTTAAAAGAGCCTAAAACTAAGTGTGAATTTAACTCTAAAACATATATTAATTAAACACCTATCAATTTCGTTCCAACTGTCATTGTAATGTAATGTTATAATATTTTTGTTCTAATATATGACAATGCACATTGTTTGTCATATTTTGTTCGATTTAATGCACACTACCATTTTAGTGTAATGTTTGCCAATAATTGTTTCAAAATGGTATGAACTTTGGACCAAAAGAAAAAAAAGTTATATAAACAACAATTAAATAGAAAGCGAAAAAATTAATTGAATTTGGTTCGATTCGGTTAATTATTTTAACAGAAAAAAGTCAATTCAACTAACAGGTTAGTTAATTATAGTTCAATTAGCAATGGATCGAACTAACTATTTCATCACCCCTTAGATTAAATGTTTGAGAATATAAAACAAAATACTTAGAATTATTAAATATTATATCCAGAAATCATATATACAGGCGCAAAAGTTGGAGACTACTATGCCATTCATCTTGTAATTGCTTCAAACGCAAGGAAGACCTAATTCTTTCACATTTCTCCTATTCTAAAAGCAAACATAGTTTCAATTGAATAGTTTAGCGTGCAATGGATACTAAGATGCTAATTTGAGGGTAAAATATGGAATGCCCATATTGTAATCTGTGGTGTTTTATTAACTGCTGATATCTTTAATAGCATAAAGCTAACAATCCAGGGTCAAGGCGAGGCTTTCAAGGCAACTTCTCCTAGTTTACCTTTAAGCAAGTGATGGATCGTACGGTGCTCCCCAAACTGAGCTAGGGACAGTTTGACCACCGGTTGCAGCAATAGTAGCTGGAACATTGATACTATTACCAAAAGGGATTAGGCCCTCTATTGGCCTAAGACCCGTCTGCACTACAGGCCGACTGTAGCCATTAGAATAGGTGGTGCCACCTTGAAAAGGTGGTGCATATGAAGGATCAGGATTCATGTAGCCATCGACATATGGTACCGTTCCTATTTTTGTTAAAGAACACAACATCAGTGTAAGTGTTAACAGAGGGAAAATGTGGGAGAAAAAGAAAAGAAGCAACCAGATTGTGTCCCAAGTACCATTTATATAGGAAAATAAAGTTACCATGCATTTTCTTCTCAGCACTCAAGACTTCAGCGCGTAGCTTTTCAATTTCTTTTCCCATCCGGATTAGATTCTTCTCCATAGCTTGCATTTGCTCCACCTGCTCTATGTTTGATTCTTTTTCATGCTGAAATGTAACGCTACATTTAAACAAATTCAAAAAATAATCAGAGCCTACTTCTTAGCAACTATATGGTGGTGGAAAGCACCACAAATGAAATATGAAACAAAGAGATCTTGAGGTAAGCAACATGATTATTTTGCTTGCTTGAACATTTGCATAACTTATGACTCTAGGCTCATAGAATAATTTTTTGATAATCAATATATAAATCTGGTGCTATCCAGGCTTATTACAACCATTTCCATCTATTGATTACTTAAAACAGCATGCCACATTAAAGCTGGAGCATGGGGAAATAATAACAAACGACATATTCAACATGGCAATTTTATTAACAGTTACTAAGCAATTTTATAATTCAGATGAACAATAGAGCAAATAAATCATATTTAAAAGTTATAGAGCTCTTGCAAGAATTTGAATGACCAAATGCAGTTACCAAGTCCTGTGGTATTATTTCAGGACAAACACCATCATATTAATAACAAAACATTTTACCACAATAATAGTGAATATTGCAGCAAAATACTTTCAATATGATAACTTACTGAAGGGTTCCAGACACCAAGTAACAAAATGAAACAACAAGATAACAGAAGGAAGCACACGAAAGTTTTTATCAAAGGAAACACTCCTACTGTACAAGATTTATTTCTTCAGCAAGTCATTAAAATTCAAGGGTAACAAATGAAGATACAGGGGAGAAGGACTTTGAGATTTGATAAGACAGATTCTAGAGCTCCAAAACATTTTAAGAAAAGAAAGCTACTGCATTTCTCAAGAAAACGCAAAAATAGACGATGCTGATATATAATGATATTGAAAAATACTTACAAGAATTGGGGAGCACAGGTTTTACACCTTAAGAACAAAATAGAGATATAAAAAGCATACTTAGGATACAAAAAGGTTGGCTGGAAGCAGAGTATAGAATAGTAGTGACGAAAATACATCTCTCTAACAAAACCAAAGAATCAATATAATCAGTTTTTAGGGCATCAAAAACAGCTCCAAATAAACAAACCAAGGTACCTTCTCCTGGGTGCCTTTTAAGCTTTCAAGCACTGGAGGGTTGCCTCAAAGCAGTAGGAGCTATCCTAAATGAAAAATCAAATTAGACTTTCCAGAGCTTAAACCATTCTAATAAGATAGAAAAGCAAAAGTAAAGCAGAGCAAAGCAACAGAAGAAAACAAAGCAGAGCAAAGCAGAATAGAGAAAGAGGCACAAAAGCCAGAAATTTCCCTCTTTCAAAGCTATTTTTTTTACTTACCTGCGGAAGAGGAACTAATTAAAGAGAAGAAGAAGAAAAGAAACTCTCACCTGCGGAAGAGGAACAAAGAACAAGAAAGAGCTTTGAAAGCCGAAAATGTGAAAAAAAACGTTTGTGGAAAGAACCAGTAGAGGGGAAAGAACGTTTGTGGGAGAAGACAAGTTAATTTGGTCAATTTTCAGCCAAAAGCACTTCAAGCTGAAGAAAAGGAGAAATTTTTACCTTCTCTATTTAGAGAAAAACCCTTTTCTGATGGTGAAATTTTTATGTGAAAGGAGGGCGTTCTTCATTCCTTTTAAGAGAAAATAACTTTTTATAGAAAAATTCCTTCTAAAACGTGAAAAAGAACGGGCCCTTAGTCGTTGCTTTCAGGAGCCACTGGTCGTGACGGGGACACATGCAAAAGTGGTTAAGGTTGAGTAAGAAAAAATATTTTCTTTTTTGCATTAAATTACATTTGCAATTGGTGATTCTAAGATAAACTGTTTTTTCTCCTTTCACTTGGGTGTAAGATACACACATTTGGATTGTCACAAACGTGTTTAATGACACCAAAATCTATCATTTACTCTTTGATGTTAGTCACAATGTTAATTTAAGAAATGTCCAAGTTAAATTATCATTTCTCTTTTATCAGTGTTTGCATTGATGTGCGTTATGGCCTAATTTGCAACAAACAAAACAATTCATTTTTTAGTTTTGTGTTTTGGACTTGTAATAAGGTTTTTCATACCTTTTTTGGCTTACCCTTGATGAAGTTGGCATTTGTAATCTCTTTTCTTTGACAACTTTAGATTTATTTCGGTTGGTCTCTATGATGATGATATGAGTTACTAGGTTTGCAAAAGAAAGCTTCTTGTGTTTCTATAAAAACAGCTAATGGGATAACTTAGGTGACAAAGTGACCAAAAAATAGTAGATGGACTATAGTGAGAATTTCCCTTTAGTATAGGAGCTAAAACTGATATTAAGCCTAAATAAAAAACTTATGAAATTATAAATTTCATAAATTAAATTATAAGAAAACAAAATAAATGAAATAAATTATCTTACAATCTAAATTAACATCTTTATGCTTAACCAAATGCAGAGCATTTAAAACATCTAGAGATTTTTGCTGCAAAGCTTGGCATAATATATCAGTAATGCCTATGACTTCTTTCATTAAATGAAAAATCAAAATGACTTCAAATAATTGAATCAACTTGGATGCAACACTACCATCCCTTCATTTAGAATAAGTGGATCCTCAAACTTTAATACTTTCAAGCATGAAACAAGTTGGATCAAACATTGTTATAAGATTGCATATAGAATAAATATGAGAACCCCAATGACTATCTCTAGCTTGTTTTAAAGTATCATTTTGATTAGCACCTTTTCCAATCTTAAGCTCATTAATTGCTAAAATGTGTGCAAATTTAGCTTTTTGAACAATTTGTATTTTTTACAATGTTGCAAAAGGCATCAACAGAATTGATAATGAAATTCAAATTATTGAAAAACTAATGAATAGAATGTACCTCTCTATGTGCAGCAACAAGAGTCAATTGTGGGTGGTGAGCTACACAATGCACATAATAAACTAGATAACCATAGAAGAATAATGCTTGCAATCATTTCTATTCCGTGTGTTTATTACTAGTCCTATTGTAATTTTGAACATGAATATCATAAACATAAAGACTATGACGAGAGAGAATAACATATAATTCATTTTTAAGAGTTAATGCTTATGTATCTTTGACGTGAGCAAGGTTATGCTCCCTAATAAAACCATCTTTCTCAACAAATCTCATAATAAGAGTAATTTGTTCTTTTCTACTCATCATGAGTTTCATTAACAATTCTTTTAATATAATTCTTATTCGTGACCTTAAGGTAGAATTCATATAATTAAGACATGTTCTTTCATAGTTCTTACTTATAACCTTTCATCTTTTATGCGAATCATAAACATCATTTTCATTTCTTTAAACTAAAGCATGCATAAATCACCAATTCCTTCTAATATTGTTTAAGGTAAGTTCATTACGCCACACACTTTTAAGCTCATTATCATGTGAAATTCTCTTTTAATTTTACTTACCCATTCGTTTATCTTATTTCCATCTCTTTTAATTACAAGTCATTTAGTACATGACACTTAGTCTTGCGTTTAATCATCTATAGTCACATTTAAAGTTTATTAGCAACATCAAATTCATTTTCACCCATGGTAAACTCTAGTAAAATTGACTCGGATACAAGGGACTCTTCCACCACACCAATAGGCACCAAAGTGCAAAATCATGTTGTAACACTCCAATCCCCAACGGTTGGCTGAGGCGTTACACAGAAGCAGGCATATATATCGTTTCAAAGTTCAATAATTACATTGGGACGTTAACTTGGAAAAGTTTCAAAAACACAACTAACCAAACTGGTATACGCCGTAACTTATACGCAGATAAGATGAAAACCTTTCTTTTGAATATATAGTATTACTGGTAGTGGTCATAACATATAAAATAGTTTGGCATATACAAGCAGAAAACACTTCACAAAACATAATTCATAAAAATTCATCCATTCATTCAAAGGGTAACATTCTTATAAATTTGTAGTTAAATAAAAGGTACTTTATTATAAATTTAGATTCAAAACAGAAATACATGTCACCCCCAAAGAACATATGCATGCTACAAACCTAACATAGACGAGCTCACTATAGGGGTTGCTCTTTATGGCTTAGTCCCTTTTACAAGCTTACGACAAATCACTACTTGGAAAGAAGGGAAAGAAAATAGGGTAAGTTCAAAAAAACTTAATGAGCTCCAAAAAAGAAAGACACAACCTTTTAGACAAATTTATAAAAGCACGAATAATACCACAACTGCATATATATACACTAAAACTAATACATCAACACCCTACACGCATAGAGATTTGGGCGCATACTCTTAACTATTGACGAATACATAATGTGGTGGATAACATTTCCAGGCGGATTATAACATCGGGTGTATACATTCCTCAGACATCTAATGAGAATTCTAACCTTAACAGAGCTGACATTTCCTCATCAAACACAATCTTTACTAGCACATACCTTTGCATTTCAGACATCTCATCAGGCTAAATCATACACACCTTCATTAGGGCGGATTCTATACGCCAAATACCAATACTTATAAAATGCGTTATGTTTCCAACACAACAAACAGGGATCAGAACTTACCATTTAACATTCAACTTTTCCTTTCTAGAAGCAATTATACATAACATATAACACATACAAAGTCATATTAATTTACTCTTTTCAATACATAATATACATCACATACAAAGTCATATTAACTTACTCTTTTCAAATCATTCCTTGGCTTAAACCTTGAATCTTCCAATCACATAGTAGAATAGATATTGTGTTTCTTAACATTTCGAACACATGCATGTTCCCGTGAGTTCAGGGCTCTTTGCTATAGTTAGCAACTAACATACCCTACCAAACCTAACACCCACGCCAACTGGTTAGTAGCTAACATACCCTACCAGTGGTAGCCAATCTGCTTAACAACTAACATGCCCTACCAGTGACCCATTATATACTTCCACCTGGTTAGCAATTAGCATGCCTTACCAGTGGTCTCGCACATCTGCCATTCTGGTTTGCAATTAACATGCCCTTCCAGTGGCTTTTTATATCTAGATATCGAGTTTGTACTCAAGGAATTCGTATCCATTTCATGTCACAAACATGCATACATAGAAGATTACATGCAACAGATTCACAAATTCCATGCCAATGGGTTTGCCTGAACTCTAAGCTATAACAACCACAATTAGTGATATACACAAGATAGGAGCAAACTTGGAGAAGAGCAAAACAAACTAGATACTGACAAATAATCCCAACGAGGTTGTTATACTATCTCTATTACTACACGTACAATCCTTTCGTACTAATCGATCACTTGTTGGTTCCTCTCCAACGAAGAACTCTTCCTTAAGTAGGATACCAAAGTATAACAAAGCAAGAGAAGAAGGAAGAAAAACCCCTACTACAAAAGTTTCATTGATATTTATAGCTCACAGCTCACACACACACACACACACACACACAGAACTAACACGTGGCTAACATGCAAAGTTAACTCATACTTTATATGTGGCCAACATAATCATTCTAGTTATATCACACAATAAAATAATTATTAAAATTTAGTTAATTCCTAACTGGATTGATAGCAAGCTAATTTCGAGTGCTTAATGTACCTATTTTTGATAAATTTTTAATAGAATACTACTAAACTTGTTATTTCTTGCTTAAATTTTATCAAAGACACAATTGGAGCGCCAAATTTAAAAAACAAGCAAAATCGACTAAATTGGAATAAAAAGTAAGATAAGAGGATGAATTGAAAATTATAAGATTATTTTTGGGTGATAAAAAATCAAATTTTTGAATTATTCAAATCCTATATTTAGAAAAATAAAATATATGATTTTATATTGATTGCTAAACATGATTTTAGGAGAAAATCATGCTAAATTAACTCTTGGGATGTGTATAAAAAACTTTGTATTTGTGGTATAAAGATGTATTGGAAAACACTTGAATTTAGAAAGCACTTAAGCATATTCTTGTTCAAGCTTTCTGCCATTTCTTCTTTTTTATATTTTGGTACAACTGTCTTTCCACTCTTAAACCCAAATTGAGTATGATTAAGTTCATACTCAACTAATCTCCATTTAGCCTTAGGTCGATCATGATTCCAATCGAGAAATGTGAGATATGAACCCGTGCTAACACCTTACAATACAATTTTCATTATCTCTCTAAACTATGAGATAGCCACAATCGTCCCTTAAAGTTAATTCAATTTCAATTCCAAAAACGGGCATTGGGTTGGAGTTATTTGGCATACAATTGGGAAAGTGAGTCAGTCGTCTATTGTATTCGAATTTTTACGAACAAATTGGCGTGTCTAGGTGGGTAAAGGCTAGCTGAATTTGGTCAAGGGAGATAGTGATCGGATTTAAATGACCCACATTATTGAGGCTGTTAATTCAAGTTGGGCTCTTCTAGATCGCAAGACTGCCCAGATCTTAAATTGCGGACATGTGTTATGTGGTTAGATAGTTGGTAAGGGGTGGTTTGCAGGTCATACCAGAATCAACAGCACAATGAAAAGTTAGCGATTGAAGCATCCTTGGTCGTTATAACCAACTTATCGTTTGGAAGGAAAAATTCACTTTTAAGGATCGATTCAAGACCGAAATTTACCAAGTTTAAGGCTAAGAATTCATATATTTGATTTACCAATTTAATTTTAATTATTTAATTTTGTTTTGCAATTATCATTCTGTTATTATTTTGTTCTATTCATTTTATTATTTTAACATTTATCAACTAAAATCCCTTTTTATTTATTTTTCATTTCAACATGCGACAAGTCGTGGGCACGACAGTTGCCACGACTTTGAAATCTGGTCACGTAAAAATGATATTAGGAGTCCCAATCCCTGTGGGATCAACCCTACTTTTCTATACTATGTTTAATTTAGTTAGAACATAGGAAATTTATATTCGGTGGTTCCGACAGTCATTATGGATCTTAGCAAGAACTTAACTAAAATTGACCAGTAACAAACGTGCTCAAATAGAAAACAATCTGGTCCATAACCTATAATCCATTACTGGCGTATACTAACAAGAGGATCTATTACACATATTACCAAGAGAAAACATTGATTGGAGGGTGCCCACAATAACCATGCCAAAACAGAAAACCAGAAACCTAACACTTCGCCAAAAGGCGAACCCTTCAACCATAATCATTACAGACCTACCAAAATAATCAAATAGTCCGCCACTAATAGTGTAACAAACATTACATAATACACCATTGACGGATAGAACACAAATCAGCCTTTCCTTAGCTTAATATTAGCTAACTATCCACCCACACAAACTATCATCTAAGACTATGTCAAGTAGAGTGTTGCACATATAGTAGTATAACACATCCTTCAACCACACCAATAAGCTCATAAGAGCATAAAATACAACACACCAAGATGTACCAAAGTGTGTGGCCCAAAAGTAATATAAAGCACAAATATGTGCAAAACATCCACCACACCAAAGGGTACCAAAGTGCCAAGCCTGAAGACAATAGAACCCCATATACAAGACTTCAACGCATTATAGACCCTAATTGGCATGCTAACCGTATTCTGGCATTTCACTAAGTCTATTATATTCATCAAAGCCATTAACACATGCATATACACATATCATATAAGGGCACTTTTGTAACGGTCAAAATTCTCAAGTCAATGTTTGAACGTTGACCTGAGTTGGCAATAGATGAGTTTATTTAGGGATTATGTTTTGTTGGAATTAATTTGGGTAGATTTTGGACCTTTTTATAAAAAATTAAGGATGTTGGGAAGCTTGTATGAAGTGAAGGGAAGATGGATGGCTAATATAGTGATTTTATCATTTTTTAAGAAAAATCTTCTCCCAATTAATGGGAAAAGATTGTTATGTAGATTGAGGTGAGGGATAAAGTTGAGTTGTCCCCATTTTCACTATATTAGAATCACTCTATTTTTTTTCTTTCTTTTTCTTCATTTCCATAGCTTCTACACGTTTTTTTTTTCTACATTTCCTCATTTTTTTTGTTTCTTCCATCTATTTTCCTTAGTAAGCCGTGTAGAGGGTGAGATTTGAGTGAGTTTTCTCACCATTTTCATCCTTCAAATTTTAGAAAAAGTAAGGGTCTTAATCTAACCTTTTAAAGTTCCATATAAAAAATCTATGTTCTTCTAGGATAAAGGTGAAGGTTATTGGGTGTTTGGGGGGTTGAGTTTGAGGAAGTTTATACCCATTTTCTCATATTTTTATTTAAAGTATGTATTTTTTACATTATTTAGACCCTTATTTATGTGAGAAATCTTGTGTGGTGCATGGTTATTAGTTAAAAATGGTGGTGAATCTTCTAAAGCTAAGGGTAAAGGCAAAGTGGTGGAGAGCTAGGCGAGAAGCTTTGTTGGTGTTTTTCCATCAAGGTGGTACCCTCTAACTCTCATATGCTTCTTGATAAGTCATAAATATAATGCTTGTGTGATAATGTATGCATGTTATATGTCTTTGGGTGGAAATCATGTTTGGATGATTAAAATGAAGCTAAAAGTTTAGTGATGAAATATTCCATAAATAAATTATTACTTGAGCAGTAAGTTTAAAAATTTGCCATAAGTTCCATAAAAATAATTAGGAAGTGATCTGTACATCATTGTAACCGAGAGCCAGTCTAGTTTCATTTAGAACAAATGGAGATTAATTTTGAGTTTTATTTTAATATATATGAATTTTTTAGTGTAGAAAGATCATAAAAATCTGGCAGCAGAATTCTTATAAAATAGATTTAGCAGTGACTTTTAAAAAATCACCAAAAATTTCACAAGATAAAATAGGAAGTGAACCTTATATCTTTATAACCGTACGAAAGTTTAGTTTCGTTTAAAATAAATGATGCTCGATTTAGAGTTATATATTAAGAGTTATTTATTTATGAGAAAAGGTCAAAATGTCAAGGTAGCAGACTGTCATATTTCATTAGTTAATATTTTAGCCGAAATGATAAGCAAGTTGAAACGAGTATGAGACTCGAATGTCATGGTTGTATATCTCTGATCATATGTTTGATTCTTTGTTAGCGCTGAGCCTTCAGGCTCTAACCTAACTAGTGACCATGAGTGGCACTCGGGATAACCCTACGGATACCCGAGATTATTTGCCTAGCGGCCATGACTGGTGTAGGACTATTCGAATACCCGATTATTTGAGCACATGTTCAATCTAACAAGTTTGACAAGTTTGATAAATAAGTCATTTGGTTATGTAGATTGAATGACTCATGATTTGATTATTCGATACTCATGACATGCTTTTATGTATACATTTGATTTGCATGCTTATATTTATGAATTGCTTGAAGTATGGTAGATGAATTATGTACCACTAAGCCAGTAAAGCTCAACCTTTGAATTGCCTTCATTTTTAGATTAGTAGACTTATGTTCGTGTTCGAAGAACATCATCGATGAGGGACTTCCAACATCATGTATCCAGAGTACAATACCTTACCTGTTAGTGGGCATTGTATTCCTAGGGCCTTAATTGTATTTTGAAGTTCTGTAACTCATTTATCGTTTTGGTTATTTTGACTATTTTGATACATGATGACATTGGAGCTCCACATATTTAGTATAACTACTTTTATTACTATTTTCAGTATAACCATGTATGGTATTTTCTCTTATATAAAACGTATTTCAATGTTTTAAATTATTTGAAATCCGATGACTTGATATAGCGCATTTGTCTTCAAGTACTTCGTATTCGGGATTAAGATGTTACATTTAGTGGAATCACAACTTAGGTTTAGTCAGTTCTAGGATCAACTGGTCAGTAGCAGTAAGGTGTCGATGAATACATGCCCCTAAGTTTAAAATTGTACCCTTCTAAGACTGGAAGTTTGATGATGCTTTCTCTTTTTTGATTCGTTTTCAAATTTGACATGCCCAAGTATTCATATCATACCCATGAGGTTAGGGAGGAGAATCACGCTTCTCCAATGGATGATATGGGAGATGAGTTTGTCCCGAACACTGACGTCTTTGATATTTTAATGGGTCCGGGCGTGGATGAGGTAACTTACTTCCATAATCTTAATTTTGCGTTGCATCAGATCATTCGAGCGATCCCGAGGGTTCGGCCTACCCAACCTGTAGCACCGCCACCTGTTGTTATGCAAGAGACTCCAATAGAAAGATTTCACAGATATAAGAGGGATAACTTTTATGGCACTAGCAAGGATGACCTAATAACTGCTGGTCAGTGGTCGAGGGACACACTAAGGACTTTAAGGCCACTCCATTTTACCCCTAAGGTTAACTTAAAGTGCATCATCTCATTATTGAAGGTGATGCATATGAATGGTGAGAGACAATTGAGATGGCTTTACAACCAAAGTTGTCGATGTGGGATCAATTCTCATTCGAGTTCTAAGGGAAGTACATCAATCAGACACATATAGATGACTTGAGGATGTAGTTTTCACGAATTTACGGTGTATGAGTACGAGAGAGACCTTCTACGATTGAGTCCTTTCTCCCTTGGGTTAGTGGCTACAGAGAGTCTAAGGTGTAGGAGATTCCGTGAAGGGCTACACATTGATACTTACACTTATTTGGCGGTAGACTTGCCCGAAATATTTTCAGAATTGGTTCGGCAAGCTAATGCTATATAGAGGGTTCTAGGTATGAGATTGAGCTCGACGGATGAGTCTAGTATCTAGAGTAAGAGGGCTTCTGACACTACGAGTCCGTCTTAGACAGCAACTAAGAGGATTTAGGATTCTAGAGGATTTTGAATTGCTCCATCGGCATAGTCTCAAAGGTCAAGTCAGGGGTCAAGACTAGGAGCTCGTGGTGACCGTTGACTTCCTCGTTGCTAGTGAGTTCGAGAGGGTCAATTAGGACCCCGACTTTTCTGGTTTGTAATTTTTGTGGTCGGAGATATCCTGAGGAGTGTCAAGGACTAGAGCCTATTTCTAGTGTGGGTCTAACGATTATTTTCTCAGAGATTGCCTTAGAGCTAGCGCTGCCTCGCCTGCTCAGACTTAGAGATCACACATTCTTTTCAATGTGGCAGAGGGTTAGCTCATGGTGGGAATAATATTGCTTTAAGGCAGTAGAGTAGAGGTACTGTCGGATCTGCAACCGGATTTGGTATTTGAGTTCCATCTAGGCAGTACACTATGAAAGTTCAAGAAGACTGTAACAACACTAATCTGATTACAGATATTTTCACATTGTTCTCAATTCCTATTATTGCATTAGTGGACTCTGGGTCTACGTATTTATATATCTATAGTGAGATCATCCGAGAGAGAGATATTCCTGTTGAGGAGTTAGATGTTGGGGTTCCAGTATCTAGCCCATTAGGACTTGATATATTGGTGGATAAGGTGTATCAGAGATGTCTAGTTGAGATTCAAGGTCAACTATTTTTGGCAAACTTGATGGAGTTTCCCTTTCGAAAGTTTGATGTAATTTTGGGCATGGATTGGTTCACCAAACATAATGCAAGTTTAAGATGTAAAGCGAGGTAGCTTAAGCTCCGTGGGTTGGACGGAACCAGAGTCTTAGTGACTAATGAGATTAGTGAATGCTCATCTTGTGTCATTTCTGGGATTTTAGCTTGGAGGTTGATTAGTAGAGGCTGCAAAGCCTTCTTAGTTTGTGTAGTGGATACAAAGGTCCAAAGTCCGGCATTGGAGGACTTGCAGACTGTGAGGGAGTTTTCAAATGTTTTTCTTGAAAAGTTGTCGGGATTGCCCTAGATATAGAATTAGAGTTTGGGATCGAGGTGTTTCTTGGTACCACTCCGGTATCCATTTCCCTGTATTGCATATCACCGACTGAGTTGAAAGAATTGAAGATTCAGTTGCTAGAGTTGCTTGAGCGCGACTTTATAGTCTGTCACCATGGGGAGCACCAGTGTTATTTATCTGAAAGAAGGATGAGTTGATGAGATTGTGCATTGATTGTCGTCAACTTAATAAGGTGACAATGAAGAACAAGTACCCACTTTCGAGGATTGAAGACCTTTTTGACCAGTTGAGAGGTGCTTGCATGTTTTCTATTATGACTTCTTGGTGATGCTGTTTGGGCTCACAAATGCTCATGCAGCCTTTATGGATTTGATCAATTGTATCTTTTGGCCCTACTTAGATCAGTTTGTGGTGGTCTTCATTGATGATATATTGATGTATTCGCGATTTGGGGATGAGCATGTTCACCATCTCTGAGTTGTGTTTCAAACCCTTTGAGAGAGACAACTTTTTTCCAAATTTAATAACTGTATATTTTGGCTTTCCGAGATGACCTTTTTGGGTCACGTTTTCGCGGTGGATGGTATCCGAGTGGATCCGTAAAAGATTCAGGCAGTGGTGGATTGAAAGCCATTGCGTAATGTTTTTGAAGTTTGTAGTTTTTTAGCCCTCAACGGGTATTATTGATGGTTTGTTAAAGGTTTTTTAATGATTGCTACTCCGTTGACCAAGTTACTGCAAAAGGGAGTCCCATTTTAGTGGAATAAGAAGTGCCAACAAATTTTTGATCAGCTTAAGGCAATTTTCAAAAAGGCACCAGTTTTGACCCAACCGGAGTGAGGCAACGACTATGTAGTGTTCAGTGATGTGTCCTTGAATGGATTGACTGCATTCCCATACAGGAAGGTAAGGTAGTTGCTTACATATCTAGACAACTTAAGCTGCATGAGCATAACTACCCTTCCCATGATTTGGAGTTAGCAGCAGTGGTTTTCACATTTTGAAGATTTGGGGACATTATCTGTTTGTAGAGAAGTGCTATATCTATACTGATAACAAGAGTCCTAAGTTTTTTCTCACCTAGAAGAAGCTAAATTTGAGGTAGCATAGATGGATCAAACTGCTTAAGGACTATGACTGCGTCATTGACTATCATCCGGGTAAAGCTAATGTGGCAGCAAATGCATTGAGTCATAAAACAGTAACAGTGTTGCTAGTGGTGTTTGCGAGTTTGAGCTTGTCAGAGCACAGTGGTTTATTAGCTGAGCTTCAGGTTGAATTGATGTTGGCGCGAGAGGTAAAAGAGGCGCAGAAGTTTGATAATAGTTTGGTCACCAGCGTAGATAAGGTGAGGCGAGGAGAAGCATCAAACTTCGAATTGAAATATGGCGATATATTGTATTTCAGAGGGCAACTTTGTGTTCCAACAGGATAGCTGAGGGATAAGATCCTTTGTGAGGCACATGGTTGTCCATTTACTATGCACACAGTTAGTAATAAGATGTATTAGGAGCTTCATCCATTTTATTAGTTGCCAAGGATGAAGAGAGATGTGTTAGAGTTTTTGACTCGATGCTTAGCTTGTCAACAGGTGAAGGCAAAGCAACAAGTTCCTTCAGATCTTCTTTAGCCTATCCAGATTCCACAGTGGAACTAACATAGTGTCACTATGGATTTTGTGACTGAGTTACCTATGTTTTAGTACAAACCCGACGTAATTTGGGTAATCGTGGATAGATTGACGATGACTGCACATTTTCTACCAGTGCGCATGGACTTCACTCTCGAGAAGTGGGTTAAATTGTATATATGTGAGATAGTGAGGCTTCACGGGGTGCTGACTTCGATTATTTTAGACAAAGATCAATGGTTCACTTCGAGATTTTGGGAGCCCTTCATGAGGCGTTAGGTACTTGCTTGCACTTTAGTACAACTTTTCATCTGCAGACAGATGATTAGTCAGAGCGAGTTATTCAGATTCTTGAGGATATGCTTTGTTGTTGCATCATTGAGTTTGAGGGAGGTTGGAAGGAGCACCTTCCCTTGCTCGAGTTCGTATACAAAAATAATTATCAGTCTAGCATTTAGCTGGCTCCTTTTGAGGTATTATATGGTAGCAAGTGCGTGAATCCATTGTGTTGGAAAGAACATAATGAGAGGAAGATCGTTGGTCTGGAGTTGATCAGGGAGACTGAGGTTTGGATGATCTAGGACAGTATGAGAGCAACTTTTGATTGTCAGAAGTCATATGCAGATTTGAAGAGCAAGGAGGTAGAGTTTGCGGTGGGTGACAAGGTTTTCCTTAAGGTTTCACCTTGGAAGATAGTTTTGACCTTCGAACGCAAAGGGAAATTGAGTCCCAGATTCATTGGACCTTATGAAGTTCTAGAGGGAGTTGGACCAATGGCATATAGGTTAGCCTTGCCGCTAGAGTTGGAGCTTATTCATAATGTGTTCCACGTGTCCATTCTTAGGATGTATCGTTCTGATCCTTCCTATATCTTATCGCTTGAGCAAATTGAGGTGAGTCCGAGATATCAAAGCGCTTAGGAAAAAAAAGATCCCTTTAGTGAAGATCCTATGGAGGAATCATAGAGCTGAGGAGGCGACATAGGAGCAAAAAGAGTCCATGAAATTACAGTATCTACTCCTTTTTTATTCAAGTAAATTTCGAGGAAGAAATTTATTTTGAGGAGTGAAGAGTTGTAAACGACCCAAATTCTCGAGTCAATATTTGAGCGATGACTCGAGTTGGCGATAGATAAATTTATTTAAGGGTCGGGTTTTGTTGAAATTAATTTGCATGAATTTTGGATAATTTTATAAGAATTTAAGGATGTTGGGAGGCTTAAGTGAAGTGGAGGGAAAATGGATGGCAAATATGGTGATTTTACCATTTTTGAATAAAAATCTTCTCCTAATTAATGGAAAAATATAGTTCGGCAGATTGAGGTGATAGATAAAGTTGATTTGTCCCAATTTTCACTATATTATAAACACTCTATTTTTTTTCTTTCTTTTCTTCATTTCCATAGCTTCTACACACTTCTTTCTACATTTCTTCATTTTTTTCTTTCTTCCATTTATTTTCCTTGGCAAGTGTGTAGAGAGAGAGAGATTTGAGTGAGTTTTCTCACCATTTTCATCCTCCAAATTTCAAAGAAGGTAAGGGTCTTGATCTAACCTTTTAAAGTTCCATGGAAAAATCTATGTTCCTCAAGGATGAAGGTGGAGGTTATTGGGTGTTTGGGAGGGTTTGAGTTTGAGGAAGTTTATACCTATTTTCTCATATTTTTATTTAAATAATGTATTTTGGCATCCTATAGACTCTTATTTATGTGGGAAATCTTGGGTGGTGCATGGTTTTTAGTTAAAGAAGGTGCTGAATCTTCTAAAGCTAAGGGTAAAGGCAAAATGGTGGAGAGATAGGCAAGAAGCATTGTTGGTGTTCTTCCATTAAGGTGGTACCCTCTAACTCTCCTATGCTTCTTGAGAAGTCATAAATATGATGCTTGTGTGATAATGTATGCATGTTGTATGTCTTTGGGTGGAAATCATGTTTGGATGATTAAAATGAAGTTAAAAACTTAGTTGTGAAATCTGCAATAAACAAATTATTACATGAGAAGTAAGTTTGAAAGTTCGCCATAAATTCTGTAAAAATAATTAGGAAGTGATCTATACATCGTTGTAACCATGAGTCTATTTAGTTTCGTTTAGAACAAACAAAGATCAATTTCGACTTGTATTTTAAAAGATATGAATTTTTGAGTGTTGAAAGGTTTTAAAAATCTGGCAATGGAATTCTTATAAAATAGAATTAGCAGCGACTTTGATATAATTGGACAGAATTCTATTTCGTTTAAAATAGGAAATGAGCCCTATATCTCTATAAATGAAGCTAAACACCAAAAATTTCACAAGATAAAATAAGAGGTGAGCCTTATATATCTATAATTGTACGGAATTCTAGTTTTGTTTAAAACAAACGATGCTCGATTTAGAGTTATATATTAAGATTTATTAATTTTTGAATGAGCAAAGGTCAGAATATCAAGGCAGCGGACTGTCATGTTTCATCAGTTAATATTTTACCTAGAATGATATGCAAGCTGAAACGAGTATAAGACTCGAATGTCATGGTTGTATATTTGTGATTATTTGTTTGTTGTTTTGTTTGCGCTCAGCCTTAGGGCTCTAACTTAACTAGCGGCCATGAGTGGAGTTCTAGATAACCTTACGGACACTCGAGATTAATTGACTAGCGGCCATAAGTGGCGTGGGACTATTCGAATACCCGATTATTTGAGCACTTGTGCAATCTAACAAGTTTGGCAAGTTCGATATGCAAGTGATTTGGTTATATAGATTGAATGACTCATGATATGATTATTCGATACCCATGTCATACTTCTATGTATACATTTGATTTGCATGCGTATATTAATAAATTGCTTGAAGTAAGGTATATTAGTTATGTACCACTGAGCCTGTAAAGCTCAGCCTTTGAAGTGTCTTCATTTTCAAATTAGTAGACTTTTTTTCGTGTTTGAGGAACATCATCAACGAGGGACTTCCAGCATCATATATGCATAGTACAGTACCTTACCTATTAGTGGGCATTGTATTCCTAGGGCCTTACTAGTATTTTGTAGGTCTGTAACTCATTTATTGTTTTTGGTTATTTTGACTATTTTGATACACGATGACATTGGAGCTCCACATATTTTGTATAACTACTTTTATTACTATTTTCAGTATAACGATGTATGGTATTTTCTCTTATATAAAATGTATTTCAATGTTTTAAATTATTTGAAAATTCTGTTGGGTTACTTTGGTGACTCGATGTAGCGCCTTAGTCTTCACATACTTACAATGAATTCCACATTTATAAAGGCCTAATGAGCATAATGATTTTTGACATGTAGGTTTCAAAGGCGCTTTACATTGTGATACATTTTCTCATTTCCTTAGGTTTTATACATATATCCATTTCATATAATAGTTCCATATAGTGAGAAGACCTATTCCCATTACTTTTTAACTTTTACCTAACAAATTTCATGGTTTAAAATGGTATCGACTAAAAGCATGAATAAACAAATTAGTCTCATTCTTGGATTTAATGACATTATTAACATTTTCACATTAACAATATAATTTAAACTTTTAATTCTTTCATGGCAATCAAAATATCATACCTCTTTATTAGTCAATTTGATACATCATAACCAAGGCTTGTTAAGCTTCAATATTTCTCAACAATTTTACTAACACACTAACCCATAGGAAATCTCACATTATCAAAATATAACCATTTTGCATACTCAAAACATAATTTCATTAATTCCTAAACATATGAGAATAGGAAAATAAGGTAATCCAAGAGTACTTACCTCTTGGATGCTTAAACACTAAAACTCAAACTTTCAAATTCTTGTCTCCACCCTTCTTGCTACAAAATTCAATACCCATCGGTGTCTCATATTCCATAAACCAAAAATATAAAAAAATTGATATCCAAGCTTCCCAAGCTTTCTCAACACAACTGAACTCAAATATTAAGTTAGGAGAGGTGGTAATCACCATTTCTCACCTTGATGAAGTTTTCTCTCTTAAGCTTCCATTTTCTCTCATAAATTCCTTGCTTAAAATTGAAGAAATGATGATGGAAAACTAATATGAAAATTATTTTCTAAGAGATTTTAGCAAAATCTCAAAGTAGAAGGTGAAGTCTTTAAGCATTTTTAGAGAAATATGTAGGAAACATGAGAAAATGAGAGAGAACTCATTTGGAAGATGATGGTCGATTGGTAGGGGAAGGGTGGAGAGTGTGCTACACGCTTTTCCCCCCTTAAAAAAAATCTAAGTAGGCCATGGGCCCCAATTCCGCTATATAAGCCCAAAACCTTAAGGTAATAATGACCCACTTAAATTATAATCCAATAGCCTAATATCCATATATCATTTATAACGTCATGTCAATATTTTCATCATAAAAGACTTTATAAATATCAAAATACCTTTTTGTTGCAAAATTACATTTTTTCCCGTTTCATTACTTAACAATATTTCTTCACAATAATAGGCAATCATCAAGTTCAAATCTCATAATTCACTTATAATATTTAATATAAATTTATGGAGGACGAAAATTACACATTCTTCCTTTTTTCACTAAAATTGAAAATTTACAATTTAATCATTGTATTTTTTCATTTTCTTCAATTTGGTCCCAAAAGTGATTTTAATTACACTAAAATCTAATCCAACTTATCCTTATCCCGATTAATCACTAATAGATCATTTTTCAAATTTTGGTCAATTTGCATCATGGTCCTCAAACTTTTCAAAATTTGTGATTTGGTCCTTTCATCACATTTTCACTTCTAAAATTCTTTTCATTAATTCTCATCTCAAATATTAACTTTGTTTTCATAAGATTCCTTTATTTAACTCACATTCCACATTTTGTCAACAATTTATTGTATTTGTCACTAGAATAGTGCCACATGTCACATCGAAAATTTTGAGATGTTACAAAATTTGCACAAGATTTCATGGAATTTTTATGTAGTGAACAAGGATCATCTCCAATGTGATTAAGAAATGCACAAAATTTCCCATAATTAGCTTTTTTTCCCAACTTCTAAACCCTTTAATGGTGAAAACATCCCTACTAAGTTGAGCAATACGTTTCATTTTAGAAAGGCAACATGGAAAAAAAATATACAATATACATAGTTGGAGAACATTCAAGCTAAAAAGAAAATTGAATAAACCAAGAAAACCCAAGATCATGTTTTATAAGAGCATAGTTAACTTCTTTAGCACCCATAAGCGGAGATTTCAAAGGATACCGACTACAACTTTGATACTCAAGCCTTGAAGATTTGAATTGTGTACTACTTTCTATAGTATCAACATCTTTCTTTTCAGGAAACAATATTCAATCTTTTTTTACTTTCCCCTAAATAATAAATTCACACAACCTATAATAATATAAATCTATTAGTTTGAATTTATATAAAGATAAAATCTTAAAGGTTTCAAAATTTCATTACTATTAATTTAAAAATGTACTTACTATTAATACCTTAAATATAATTTTTCAAGAAAATATAAATTCTTTCACAAATATGTAATTGAGTTATTTGTATCAAAATTAAAATTAGAATTGTTAATTATCAAAGAAACACTTTTATTCATGGAAACCAAGATAAGTATGTTAAAATTAATGACTTTTAGCAAGTATGGATACAATAAAATAAGGTTCCTTTAAACACTTTAAGCCATCAACCCATCATGTCACATGGATATCATAAAATTTTTAAGTTTCATTTATTTTCATTTAAAAATTTTAATTTATTCAAAAATAAAAATAAATGTCAATAATTTAAGTTTATATGTCATCTTCTTGTGTAGGCTATGAAATATGGAAAAAAATTCATTTTTTCTATACGACTTGAACTTTTAACTCATATATCAAATAAAAAAGTTTTTTTGTCTACTTGAAGGCACGCTTTTTTTATTTTGGGATTTTAGGGTTGACGGTGTAGCGTGTCGTTGCTAGGGGTTTCAGTTGGTGATAGAGGCAGATCTAGAAAATCTAAATCTTGAAGATGAAGATGAGGAGCCGATTCCGTGTGAGAAAGATCCGATTGAGACAAAGGATGTTTATCGATTTTGCTTGGTAGGGAAAGCATTAACGGATTGTGTGGTTCACTTTCTATTTCTAAAAAAAACTTTGGTTGATCTATGGCACCCACTAGGTGGAGTTTCAATTACGGTTACAGGGGAGAAGAGATATCTATTCTATTGTTCTATAAGGTAGATATAAAGAGGGTTTTGAATTGCATTGTAACAGCCCGAATCTCAGTGGTGTTGAGAAGAGTGATTTCGGAACCTCAAATCTGACGAGTAAGCCTGTAATAATTATTATTTAATTCATATGAGTCAATTTTAATTTTTATTGAATTTTTATTTGATGAATTTCGGTTAATTAAATAAATGGCTAAGTTTAAGTGGTTGTCTCAAAAGTCAAGTGGTTTCAAAAAATGAGGTATTGAGACCTTGTTTCGGTAAAACGAGCTTGTGAATATTTTTACTAAATGTTTATAGAGATATTATTTTGTTATGTGAAATTTCGGTTTAGAAATTTTAATGTTTGACTGGCTAAGTAATTAAAAAGAACTAAATTGTAAAAGATATAAAATCTAGTCACTATTGAATTATAATGATTGGATGGCTTGATTATTAAGTGGGGGAGGACTTATATGGTAATTAAACCATGGTATAATTTGATGGACGGCTTTGGACTTTGAATTAGTTAAATTGCATGATAATTAAATGACAAATTTGTAATTTAATAAATAAAACTTAAGTAAACTAATAATAAAATAAACATCATCTTCATCTTTCCTTCAATTCTACCAAAAATAGAAAACCAAAAACTCCATTGAAGGAGCTTGGGATTTGGCCAAGCATAATTACATGCATGCCATTTTTCATCTGTTTCTCGTAATTTTTATGTTTTTGAGATCATTACAACTAGGTCCAGCTAACCCGTACATTCATTTTTAAAACTGTTAAAAGATTTTAGATTTTACCATTAATGAATCTCGTTTATTCTTGATGTTAAATGGTGAATTTGTATTCATGGTTCTTGATTTAAAGCAATTAAGTAAAGTAATTTTTGTTAGTTTTAGTTAAATGATTAAATTGACAAAATGTTAAAATTTACATGAAAATTTTGTGAATTGTGAATAATTATGGATTGTACTAGTTTAGAAAGAAATTTGTCTAGCATTGAAAATTATTAAATTTTGTTAAATTTGAAATTTAGGGTTTAGGGATTAAATTGTGATAAATGTAAAAGTTCAGGATAATATGTAAATAATAAAATCTTGAGGGCCACAAGCATAAAAATAATTTGGAATATGTATTTGAATTTGATAAATTGAATTTAATCAATATAGATCAAAATTTGATTCGAACGGTGATAATCGAGGAAAATGAAAATTACGATTAGTCCCTATGAGTCAACCGTTAGCAAATATTAGGTAAGTTCATAGAATTATTGAATAAATTTATATGTTTATAAATTATGTTGTTTTCTATTTATTTAAATTGAGTTTTGATTGAATATTTAGTAATGAAATTTAATTATGAATTGTATATAATTATTGATAAAGTAAAAGTGTACTTTTCAAAAATTGAGAAATGGTTGTGAAATATGAATGATGTTATCTCGAAATGGATGAAATAAATATATGGTATGTGTAAAGATATTGTGGAAGTGTCTTTGATTTTGTTAATGTGATGAACTAAGTTTAAATGCTTGTTTAAACATAGTAAATAATTAGGATACAATTGGCATGCTAATAGGGTTAGAACGCGCGCTTGTACGGGATTGCACTTCGGTGCCTCTGATTGCACATTATTGCCTTTGTTGCACATCAGTGCCTCTGTTACGCATCTTTAATGCCTCTAATGTGGTGTAGTTAACCTGAGTATTCGAGTCAAGTTACTATAGTTCATCAGACCATGTATTAAATGACATAAAACTTATTTACTTGTTCAATTCTATGGAGCATTTAAATTACTACTATTTGTTAAATAGCACTATGAAATGTTGATGTATAAATTTTGATAAGTATCATTTATGTTATATATCATTATATACTAATGCGGTGTGATTTTTCATTCGATTATCAAGAATTAGAAATTCACCCTCTTGATTACCTATTTTGTTTAAGGTAAGTTGATATTTATTTCATGAATGATTTGGGAATGATATGTTTAGGTGAATATAAAGATGTTAAATGATGAAATTGAATAATTAATGACTATGTGATTAAAAGTTGTTTGTAACAATATTGAAATGAAAGGAAAAGTTTTAGTTATACGTATGAAACATATGCTTTGTAATACAATATTAGTGATAGAGTTATAAATTTAAATATCAAAGAATGATTTGTTTTGATTTGAATTACAGTAGTTTATGAATCACTTAATTGAAAGTTTTGGTACTGACATTATGTGATTTTGGAAACGATTGTCAAGTTTAGAAGTTTAATACTTGTTTAGTATTCATTTAAGGAATGAGGTAAATTGATTTGAATCTTTAGCTATGGACTTACTAAGTTTCTAAAGCTTACCTATTTTCATTTTTGTTTTGGTAGTTAACATTTTGTAGAATGGTTTGGACAAATCAACTTCAACACTCACACTATCCAGATTCTCTTTGGTAGTTTTTGTTTTTGAGTCATTTCCGTTGTGGCATGTATGTAGGACTTGATGTGGTTAAGGTTAATTTATTAGTTGAATTGTAATTAATCTCTTATGGTTGTGATTTGGTAAACTATGTCCCAAGTTGATAATGTTTTGGTATGGAAATGTTTGTGCCTTTGATTAAGCATTGTTTTGATTTGGTAATTTTAATGAAGTTGAAATGGGGTATGGCTATTTTGACAGGTAATTTATGGTGCTGATTATGTTGGACTTGTTTATGGTATGTGTTTGGTATTAAGTAATGGTAATATAGTTGTTAAATGAAAAGTATATGTATAATGGTAATCTTTCAAGTGACGTGTAACGTCCCAGAATTTTTATTTTTGTTCTTGCGAATGTGTGACACAACTGTGTATCAGCTTTAGTGGTTAAGTGTTATAGGTGTGTGAGAGGTCCCAAGTCCAAGCCAGGATTTGGGCAAATTTTGGTATTTTTATGAATAAGCCCTATCTTTGGTCAATAGGCTTTCAAGTAAAAGTTGACAAATAATTAACAGAATGGGACTGCTGGTCTGGTGGATAAGTGGAGTGTTGGTGTGAAGGAGGTCCTATGATCAATTCTTTGTGATGGCGTGGAGATAGTATTTTTGCTCCAATTTCGGCTAAGAGTTGTGTTGAGGAAAAATTCTGAGTAGTAGTGTTTTAGTGGGTTAATAGGGAGTGATTTTAGGAGATAATGGGGGAGAGGTTATCATAAAATAATTTGATTATCTTTTTGTTGTAGAAAAAAATAGAGTTTCGGTTTTCTCTCCAATTACCCAAATTTTTTTCTGACGTTTTCTTCTTCCTACTCCCCTCTTCTGCCGATTCTTTCCCCTAGTTACTGCCAAAATTTCCTATATTTTTTCCCTTTCCGTTTCTTTCTTTATTTTCCAAATGATTTGGTTGTTCATCATTGGTTGCGTGTGTTCAGTAAGTAATGGTTTTGTCTATTCGTAATCGTTCTTGGTTAATCTTTGAAAGGGGGATTCCTTTTTGGTGTTTAGGAGTTAATCAAGGGGTTGGTGGTTTTGAGTTGACACTGTGATTGTGTGAAGTAGTAGTTACTCAAGCGAGGTAAGGGTTTTGTTAGGTTTTTAGTCGAGTTCCTTCCAAAATTGGTTGATTAAAAACGAATTAGGTGATTAATCTGGAGATTTGTTGGTCGATTTTTAGGTTCTGAAGGCTTAAGAGTGCTTACGCATAAAAAACGATACCAGATGTGTACCCCAAACGCAAAAAATGGGATTTGGCGAAAAGCCGAAATTGCTCGCTGTCGAGAAATAAGAGAAAATGATGCGAAAAATTGTAGAGAAAGGAAATAAGGATGTTACAAACTTGGAAATCAACATTCTGCACTAAAATAGTTTTGGACAGCTGCAGTAGTCTAACTTTGAAAAATGATTAAAAATAGTGAAAATTGAGTTAGAGGTTGAATAAAATACGAAATTAAATTTTATTGTGTCTAGTTTTTCATGGAAGAAATAGTGTAAGCAATGAAATTGTAAGTTATGAGATATATTAAATTTTGTGAGTCAAGTTCAGAATGGGTTCGGGTTCCCCTGTTCTGACTTTGGAAAAATCATCGAAAAATGAAAAAAAAATTAGGGCCTTAAATTTATATGTTTAAATCCTTAACGAGTCTCTTTCCAAGAGAAACAAACGGAAACATCATCCGAATTCTGTACTAAGAGATAAATAATTTTTAGTAAGGAAATGTTGAAGCTGTCAAATAGCAGAATCGGGATAGATTTGAAGATTTTACTGTACTTATTTGATAAAATATAAAATCTAAAAATTTTATGGTAGAAAAGTATTTGAGTCTAGTTTCGAAAACATCAAGCAAATCTTAATTTGGAATTCTATAGCTCAAGATATAAATAATTTAGGGACAATGCCTTAAGTAGACAGCTTTGAATGAACATATAAGTTAATAGTGAAAACATATATGAATATTTAGCTAGTATGGGTTACATTAAAAATGGATCACATGGCCAAGGCCAATTTGGGTGAAGTGGGCCACACCGGCACACACAGGCGTGTAGGCCCATTTTTACCGGAATGTTTCTAACATTGCACGGGTCGCCCAAGTCGACTGTGAACCTACTGTAAGGTCAGTAAGCGCTACTTAAACCCTTAAATGTGTGGAATTGACTTAATGATATTTGTACTGAGCATGTTAATATCTCAACCGAATATATGTGCTAAAATTACATAATAGCATATCATCCATTGTATGTTGCATTGCATTGGGTTGGGGGTTGTTATTCGGAGGAAGTGTACTGAAAGGCTTTAAGCCTAATTTACTGGCAGCTCAGCTGCAGACTACTGTTTTGTGCCGCATTTAGTACTACTTGGAGTGTAGGGATAGGTGAGTTGATTATATCGCCACATGGAGTGTAGGGTTGGACGGAGATGGTGTGTAGAGGCTGGATGGGTAGGATTTTGCTTCTGCATAACTGTTACTGCTATTGATACTGTAATGGGTTAAGGCCCTACTGCATTTTTGACACCATACTGAGATGGGCCAAGGCCCAAACTGTCACTGATACTGAAAAGGGCTTAGGCCCAAGACTGTTCAACTGTGCACTGTGAATATGTAACATCCTGAAATTTAGGCATGCATAAATGGAAATAACTAAAGTTTTAAATGAAGGGTATTTTAGTCATTGAATAATAAAAAGAATAAAAAGGGAAAAAGATGGCCAAAAATATCATCTTCTCCATAAGCTTGCCCGAACATCAAGGGACACCATAGCTAGGGTTTTCACACTTTCTCAAGCTCATAGTAAGTGATTTCAAGCCCCGTTTTTAATGTTCTTTATGTTTTTGAAGTCCCGGTAACTTGATTTAGCCTATTTTAGTAATAATTTAACCTAGGGTTTATATTTGGAAAAATACCCATAGGTGAAATATGTTTATTTTGATGTTTTATGGTAGAATATGAAGTTAGAAATTATGTTAAACAACTTTTCCTAGTCGATTTTAAGTGAAAACGAGTATATTGACATAATCGGCAAAAATACCTAATGTTCATAAGTAAGTGTTAGAGTAAGAATTTGATGTTGTCATAGAAGGGAAAAATGTTCAGCATGTTATAAAACATAAGAATATGGGATGAAGTTTAATTTCCGAGCTTTGGGGCAAAAGTGTAAATATGCAAAAGTTTAGGGGAAAAACGGTAATTTTGCCAAAATTGAGTCAAGAACTGTTTTGATGAATGTGAGTATTAAATAAGCTAAATTTTCTATTATAGATCAAGAAGAACGAAATCCGGAGCTAGACCGGGGAAAGAAAAAAGGTTGAGGACTAAAGAGTTAGATTTGATCACATTTTTGTACCAAGGTAAGTTTACGGTAAATAAATGCAATATTTCAATAATTATTATTAATGCTGCTATTTTCCAGCAATTATGTAATTAATTTATGAAATTATTTAATGTTGACTCAAGTATGAGATGATGAAGAATCAGTGTTAAAAAGTCCCGTTGAAACATTAGGAATGTATTGGATACAAATGTCATGACATTTGAGTAAAGAGATCCCATGTAAGACCATGTCTGAGACATAGCATTGGCATCATTGAGACTATGATAGGTCCCATGTAAGACCATGTCTGGGACATGGTATTGGCACCGAGATGAAAGGTCCTCCGTAAGACCATGTCTGGGACATGGCATGGGCACCGATATGAGAATTCCCATGTAAGATCATATCTGGGATATGACATTGACAATACAAGAAACATCCCATGTAAGACTTGTCTGGGACATAGCTTGTAATACCCCGAAAATTTTTACAGTAAGATATTATTATTGATATAGTAAGGAAATAAAGTGACAAAAAGGAGAATTTTGAGTTATGACAACATTGGGAAGTATATTATGACATATTAATTCAAGAAAGGATTAAATTGTAAAAGTGAGAAAAGTTTTGTTATCCAATAGTAAATACTTAAAATTTGAGGGGTTAAAAGTAAATATGAAAAAGTTGCAGGATCAATAGTGTAAATATTTTAAGGGTGGAATAATCTAGAACCTAAGGAAAATGGATGAATTGGGACCAAATTGAATAGATGAAGAATTATGAGGGACCAAATTATAATTTTACCAAATTAAGTGATAACTCAAGGATGGAATTTTAGAAGATCTAAAGGGCAAAATGATCAATTAGAAGAGAGAGAAATCTAGAAAATAATGATGATGTTGGAGATATTTTAGATTAAATAAAAATAAATATTAGTTTATTATATTTTGATTTGATTTTTTTTCTTAATGATATTTTATTATTTTATTTAGTGTATAAATTTATATATATATATATATATGTGGAAAGAAAGATGGAAGCCATCATCCCACCATTTTTCCATGCATCAACGTGAGAAGAAGAGAGAAAGAAAGAAAGTTTTGCTTTATTTACAATTTGGTCCTCACACCAAAAATTCACCATTTTCACTTAGAATTCAAAGAAATTTTCATAGCCACCAAGAGAGAAAATTGATAAGGACACTATGGGGAGCTAGAATATCAAGTTAGATTCAAGAAATAGAGGCTGAGGGAGAGGGAAAATCAAGTTAAAGATTGAAATCAATAGAGCAATGTAAGAACATCAAGATTTCAATATATTTTTTAGTTTGATATTATTGAAAAGTATGAAATTGATGTTAATGTAGGGTTTTATTATATAAGGTTATATGTTCTTGATATGTTAGTGAAGAAAAATAAGAGAAAGTGATGGGAAATACTATAGAGAAAGGGAATAAGGGTTTTAGAGGTTTTAATAATCAACATTTTAAATATTAAAATACTATAGAGAAAGGGTTTTAGTAATCAACATTTTGCACTAAAACAGTTTTGGATGAAAACGATGAGGTTAATTTTGAAAAATCGCCATAAATCATGAAAATTTAATTAGAGGATGAAAAAATATGAAATTAAATCTTATTGAGTCTAGTTTCTTATAGAAGAAATGGTGTAATCAATGAAATTGTAAATTATGAAATATAATAAATTTTGTGAGACAAGGTCAGAATGAATTCGAGTTCTCCTGTTCTGACTTTGGAAAATCATTAAAAATTATAAAAAAATTATTATGAGTTATAATTTATATGATTAGAATCATAAATTAAGTTTATTTTAAAAAGGAACAAACGAGAACATCATACAAATCCTGTACAAGGAGATAATTAATTTTTAGTGAAGATGGGTCAAAACTGTCAGACAGCAGAATAGGGATGACTTTAAAGAATATACTGTACTTATTGGCTAAACAAAAAATTATTAAAATTTTATGGTAAGAAGATATGTGAGCCTAGTTTCATAGAAAATTTACGGATCTCAATTCAGAGTTCTGTAGCTTAAGATATAATTAATTTAGTGACTATAACTCAAGTGAATAGCTTGTTATGAATAAATTTACAAGTAAATAGTGAAATCATAGATAATGTTACTTATAAGCATGTTATATAAATTAAGGATGTGGAATGGAGAGGAGGAGGAGTATATATATATATATATATATATATATGAATATTCAGCTAGCATGGATAATTTGCACGTTTTAGGCTCGGGGACTAAATTAAATAAAAGTAAAATTTTATGGGTAATTTTGTAAAATGTCAAAAAGACCAAATTGCATGAATTGGATTGTTTATTTATTTAAATTACAATAATTTATTTTTCTGAGCCTAAGGATTAAAAATCGTCATTAATTAAAAGCTTAGGGGCAAAATAGTAATCTTACCTAGAGAATTAATTGAATGTATCAGAATATGAAATGAATGAAAATGATGATCAAATTTATTTATAAAGATCCAAATGACTCTTATACGAGACTTGAACGTGGAAAAGAAAAGACATCGGATTGGTGAAATTGTAAACACGAACAAGTAACAAGGTAAGTTCGTGTAACTTGAATTATATTCTTAAATGCTTGAAATGTATGTTATTGATGAAACATTGATATATTTGATAAAAAGAAAAAAAATCTCGGTTGAATGGAAGGAAAATTTGATGGATCTCTGAAAAGGAATTGACGGTAAAAAGAATCTGGCCTGGACGGGTGATCCTATCCTGATATAGCCCTCCCGAAGAATATGTGTGTAAAAGATCTAGTGCAGACGGGTGATCTTGATATAGCCCTCTCGAAGAATATGTAAAAAATGGATTTAGCCCGGACGGGTAATCCGAATTAGGGTCTGAATTTAGCCTAGACTGGTAATTCAGATCCAAGCTCATTAGAGTAATTGTCGTTGCAGGGGATTTAGCCTGAACTGGTAATCCCGACAATACTCTATGAGTTTATATTCTGTGATTTAGCTTTGAATCGGTAATCCCATTGTAAGAAATGAGGTTCATGAGTGTGCTCTCTGAATTGAAAAATGTGCGCACATGAATATGAATTGACGGACCTGAATTTGTACACTAAAGTGTACCCTCGAAAATCCATCGAAATTTCGAGAAATTCAACGGGATAAAAATAGAAAATGATAAGTACTTAGAATCATGAAATTAAATTTGAAATACATATAAATGATAATTATTTGATATCTTTGAAATATGACATGGAAAATACATGTATGTAAAACTTGCTCGATAATTATGCATATTCAAGATTATGAACTCTTGGAATAAATATACATTGAAGTTATAAGAAAATTATGGTACATGAAATATTGTCATAATGAATTGAATAATTTATATTTCAGAAGAAACAACAAGAAAATGATATGTATCATGACATGTAAATATGAGACTATCTTTGATACGTTGATACAAGGAAAATTATGTGTATTAAGACGAGTAATAAATTTAAGTGAGACATGGCGAGAAAATAAGTTTGTCAATATTAAAGTACGCTAACCAATGTTGTTGCTTGAAGTTTAGGCAAGTGTCAAATTACTGTAGAATGGTAATATGTTTAATTATAAGGTGCATTGGAATGGTAAGTGCTTAGATGAAAATATAATTGAGCTTATGAAAGAGTGGAAAGGTTTCAGTTATGCAATTTCTTATGAAAAGATTTGTTATGTGATACGCCCGTATGAACCCTGCACCTAATTCGGAAACTAAAAAAAATTTAAAATCTATATATATATTTAGGATTCTGCAAAAAATTCTCTATGATTCCGATTTAATCCTAGTAGGTTCCTAATAAATGTTTTGGGCTTCGAGAGCCCAATAGAGGGACGTTATGATTATTTTCAGAATATGAATAATAAATTATTCAGAATTATTGAAAATGTTCAGTAAACTTCGGTAATGCCTCGTGCCCTATTCCGACAACGGATACAGGTAGGGGGTGTTACATAGCTTTGGCATGCTATTATCGGATATGAGACCCAAGTATCCTTATTATTCCAATGTGGCTCAACGGCTGGAAAACAAATTATGTTCTATGGAAGTTCAAGTAAAAGTGTAATTAGCAACTTCAAGTGAGTTATAAGAGTTAAGAATATGTTATGTTATCAGTGAGAACCAATATTTCAGCAAGTTAAGGGTAAGTTGTAATCTTAAGCTATCTAAATAGGTAAGTAAATAAACAAGTAAATGAGAGTAAGTAAAGAGGAAACGTAAGAACATGATACTTGCATATCATTATTTGTGTTAAATGTTGTTATTTATTTACTTGTAAACTTACTCAGCTTTATGCTTACCTCTTTTATTTCTTTTTCTTTCATATAGTATTATCAAGCATAGTCGGAATCTTAAGACGTCGGAGAGCGTTCACACTATCAACTACCACAACTCGGTATTTTAAGACGATAAATGTTTCGAGCTATGGCATGTATAGGGACTTAGTCATTTCGACTGTATATTCTTAAATTATGACCAAAAGATGATATTTAAATATTTTATGATGAATAGTTATTAAAATGGCTAAGTATGAATGTGTTTGTTGTTATAAATGTCTAGGTGATAAATTATGCATAGAAATCATGAAAAAGTAAAAATTGGCAGTGAATCAGTTTTGAGACAACAGTAGTAACGTGATTTTGAAAAATCACCAAGGATAGTGGAAAATGAATTAGAGGGTGGATGAGATATAGAATTAAAGCTTATTGAGTCTATTTTCATAGAAAAACAACAATGTAGACAGAATTATGTATTCTGAGATATTTGCATTTTAGTTAGACAAGGTCAAAGTGGTTTTCGAAATCTCCTGTTCTGACTTTGGAAAATTATTAAAACTTTTACAAAAATATTTATGAGTTTTAATTTATATGTATAGATTCCTTATTGAGTCTATTTTCTGTAGAAACAAGTGAGAACACCATATGAAGTCTGTACAATGAGATAATTAAATTTTAGTGACAAGAGGTCAGGATAGTCGATCAGTGAAATAGGGGAGACTTTAACTAATAAACTGTACTAATTGGCTAAACCAAAAATTCTAAAACATTTATGGTAAAAAGATATATGAGTCTAGTTTCAGGGAAAATTTACGGATCTAAATTTCAAGTTTCTTAGGTCGAGTTATAATTAATTTTATGCCCCGAACTTTTAAGTTAAGTCAAGTAACGCCTCATGCTCGACTCCGGCAACGGTCTTGGGTAAGGGGTGTTACATAATACTAATTGTTTGTTGTTTCTGCTGGATTACACACTGAGTTTATGTAGACTCACCCTTTTTATTTAATGTGCACAGGTAATCCCCAGGCTTAGACGGATTGGTGCGACGGAGAACTCAGTGGTGAGCACAGAAATTTTTGGACTTCATGGTTTTCAATTTACGTTTTATGATTTAATTATTATTGATTATTTGAGTTGTAATTTAAGGACCCTCTAGGACTTTGGTTTTAAATTTTGGGTTTTTATTTATTTATTTATTTTACTTTATGGATTTATACCTGCTAGTCATAAGAAATTTGATTTTCAAAAAGTTAAAGTAGTTTCTAAACGCATGATCACTTAGACTGCTTTATTAAAGCTTCCGCAACGAGGGATGCTTCAAAACAAATGTTTTAAATGAATAAAGACGACTTCCTAAGTTCTAACAAAGGTTTACTAAAGATAATAACATGGAATGTTTTTAACGTAACAACGAGGTTTCAAAAACACTATTCTGTGACATTGCCAGATACGACCATAACGTCTAGGCTGGGTTTGGGGGTGTTACATGATGTGCTTATTGTATTTGTGTAACAATTGCGGTGTCAATGAAGACACATTGTTTAGGCATATATGATGTGAGATTTGGTATGTATTTGAATGTGTTTTTAACCATGTTAACCAAGCGAGGTATGGTATGTCTTAATGTGCAAGATTTAAGCTTGCTTCGGCTTGTTTTAGGGGTAACATAAGCTACACACGACTTGGGACACAGGCTGTCACACGGCCGTGTGTCCTAACTTCGAATATACACATGGTTTGACACACGATCTACGACACAATCGTGTGTCCTTATTTCAAATAATCACATGGGTGGACATACGGCCTAAGACACGATCATGTGACTTGAATTCAAATGTTCACACGGTCTAGGCTATGTAGCACAACTTGGCCATACGGCCGTGCAACCCCTTTTTTTTCAAAATTTTCAAATTTTTTGTAAATTTTTTATTTGTTTTGATTTGATCTCAGGTTGTTTCCAAACTATTTTTAGGGCCTTCTACTTTGATTTAAGGCCCATATGTGTATTTATGCCGTGATTTGAATTATTTGTCTTTTGCTAGTGTTTAATTGTAAAATTGATTCCGTTATGAAATAAATGTTCTATTTTAATTTTTAAATAAATAAATAAATTAAGTTGCATTAAATTAAATGAATGAACATATAAATTAAATTAAATCGGGGACTAAATTGAAGTTTAATCTAAAATTTGGGGCAAAATCACACATGAATATAGGCCGGGGAACCAATTTATAATGCGTAAGAAAAAAGAAGGGCCAAATGGGTAATAAATCCATTTTCTGGAAACGTGTTACGTCCCCAGGGGATTAATGCGCTCAAGACTAAATTGCAAAGCAAAAGGAATTCACGGTCCACACAAAAAAATAAAAAAAAACGCAAAAAGGACTAAATTGATTAATCAGAAACATGCGGATCCTTCCCTCGGGTCGGGTCACAGCGTAGGTCATAGCCTTATACGGCGTCGTTTTGGTCACTGGGGTTAAATCCCAAAACGGCGCCGTTGAGAGCTCCCATATAAATCAAATTTATTTTTAAAATTTCATTTTCTTTCCCTTTCTCAAAAAAAAAACTCAGAAAAAACCTTTCCCCTCTTCCTTCAAATCTAGAATCTAGCCAACCTAGGTTGACGTACGCCGACGTACGCGGTGACCAGAAAACCAAAAAGGCCTCATTTTTTGGGGTTTTCGATTCCAAGGCCAAAAAACATCGATTTTTATTGGAATCTATACCTCTCTCGCAATAAGGTACGATTTTTATTCTTTTTTATTTTGTTTTCTTTACTTCTAAATGAAAATGAAATCGAAAGAAAGAAAAAATAAGAAATAAAACACCAAAAAAAGAAATCGAAATAAAAGAAAATACCTTTGGATCTGTTTTACAATTTTTTAATCTTTTTTTTTGTATTCCTATCTCCGCAAAAAAATGATACATTCGGTTTATATGGATTTTATAGCCAAATACAATGCCATTTTTCTTCCTTTTTTCTGTGTTTACACATTTGTTTTGAAGGTCCAAGTACGAAGGCCGACGTGGAGGTACGGAGGGGACGCGTGGCTGGTGGCGGCAGCAACTTGCTGTTAGGGTTTCTTTTCTGATTTTTTTTTGTTTAGGTTTTGGGTAGTTAGGCTTAGGGTTTATATTAATTTGGGTTTGGGTTTTGGCTAAATTAAGCTTTTTGGGGTTTTATTTTTCTGCTTTTGGATTAGGTCAAAATTGGCCCATTACAGCTACCCCTCTGTGCTCATTGTCGTATAACGAAAATGGAGTAAAAACTTAAAAAGAGCCTATTTTGCTTCGTCTTGCCGAGTCTTGACTTCTCTTAGTGGTTCTCTTCCTCAGGTAGACTCATTTTAACCCACTGCATCTTCAGGGGTATAAGAATAGTAATTTCAATCTACTTCACTGTAACTTCAGGGAGATAAGGTTTGATATGATCTGCTCTACTGCAACTTCAGAGATATAAGATCTGTAATTTATAGCTTCAATCTATTCTACTACAACTTCAGGGAAATGAGATTTGCTATTTTCAATTTGCTCTACTGCAACTTCAGGGAGATAAGACTTGTATGATCTGCTCTACTGCAACTTCAGAGAGATAAGATCTGTAATTTATAACTTCAATCTATTCCACTGCAACTTCAGGGAAATAAGATTTGCTATCTTCAGTCTGCTCCACTGCAACTTCAGGGAAATGAGATTCTTTATCCTTAGTTTACTCCACTGCAACTTCAAGGAGATAAGACTTGTGGCTTCAATCTGCCCCACTACAACTTCAGGGGAATAAGATTTGGCTTTGGTGAATTTGATCTGACCTACTGCAACTTCAGAGATATAAGATTTTTCGTTTTAATTCGCTCAACTACAACTTTAAGGAGATAGGATTGGTGGCTTCAATCTACTTCATACAAATTCAGAAAGATAAGATCCTCTATAATTTGTAGCTTTAATCTATTCCATTGTAACATTAGAGAAATAAGATTCGTGGTCTTCAGTCTGCTCCACTGCAACTTTAGGGAGATAAGGTTGGTGGCTTCAATATGCTCCACTGTAACTTCAGAAAGATAAGCTCTGGCATAATTTGTAGCTTTAATCTGTTCCACTGCAACGCCAGGGAAGTAAGATTCGCTATCTTCAGTCTGCTCTACTGGAACTTTAGGGAGATAAGACTTGTCACTTCAACCTACTCCATTGCAACTTCAGGGAGATAAGGTTTGCTATGATCTATTCTACTACAACTTTAGAGAGATAACATCTGTAATTTATAGCTTCAATCCGTTCCACTAGAACTTCAGGGAAATAAGATTCGCTATCTTCAGTCTGCTCCACTGCAACGCCAGAGAAATAAGATTCGCTGCCTTCAGCTTTAATCTATTCCACTGCAACATTAAAGAAATAGGATTTGCCATAATGACTTCAATCTATCCCACTGCAACTTCAGCGGTATAGGATTTGTGATTTCACCGATCTATTCTCTGGGGAAGATGACTCGTAAAATCCATTTCATGGGCCTATTCATGCCTTGTGATTAGGATGTTATGATTGGAATGAAATCAAAATCTCCTAACTAGATGTGTATGAATGAATGCAGAATTTCATGAAAATGATCTCTTAATGTTTGAGTTGTTATTGCTCATTATTTATTAATGTTATATCATTGACGTGTTCTTGTTCAGTGGGTACCTTTGACAAAAGACCCGAAGAAACACTCAATCAGTTTGCCCCACTGTAATCTTCAAGGTTCAATCCACTGAGACATAAAATTTGTACCATCTTTCTCCAACGTAATTCAGGAGTACAGGATCTGGCTCTTTCTCAATCCTCTCCTACTGCAATTCAATGATACAGGATTTGAATCTCTTTGGTCCCTTACACCGTTCCTAGGGTGTCGTACCAATGTAGAATTTTCTTTTCTAATGAATAACCTCCTCTTATACTTGGTAATCATTGCTCGTTTGTTCATTGAAGCTCTATCACCAACACGACATCCCGTCATTTTGTTCAATCAGTACTTTGATAGCAAAATCCAAAGGGATAATCTTAATTTAGACTCTTCCTTCTCAGATATTTCCAACCTTTAAACCTGGTGCATTCTAAACAATAGTCCTGTTTCAGATTCTTGTATTATTTAGAAACTTCCAGAGTAATATGCAAAACTTTCTTTATGAAAGTATTGTTAATCTATTAATCATTATTCCAATGCAACATGCTTTGCAAAAAATCATAACACTGGATAAGAATAGAATTGATTTGGAACATAGCTCGAAATGAATAAATTATCAAGGATGGTAAAAAGATAAAAAAAAATAATTGATGGGGAACATGTATCTTGAAAAGAATAAAGTATTCTAAGAATAGCAAATTCAATATAAATAGTATGAAGACTAGGTGCCCTAGATATCGCAGCTTGAACTTCTCTGTACAAACTTTTTGAAGGCCATTCTGAGTTTGACATGTGTTTAGGAGATCTAAAGTACTTTGTCGATGTCCTAAGATGTCGCCTACCCTTTCCAATTGATTCAGGTATAGGAAGATCACTGTATCCTCTTTTTGATCAATATTTAAGTCGCCCTTTTCAGGTTTTCAACTCAAATCCCCTTTAGTCTAAAGGTGCCCTTTGCTGGTTTTCGCCTTGGCCTCTCTCTTTTTTAGGACTCAAAGCGCCCTTCACGGGTTTTCACCTTGGTCTCTTTTTAGGACTCAAAGCACCCTTTGCGAGTTTTCACCTTGGTCCCTTCTCTTTCTTCAGGTGAAGTACTTCTTGACTGAATTTGAGTTTACAGGATGAGGCAAGTTTTTACCATCCATTTCTCTCAAAATCAATACTCCTCCAGAAAAGACATTTATTACAATATAAGGTCCTTCCCAATTTGGCATCGATTTCCCTCTAAAATCTTTTTGTAGAGGAAGGATCTTTTTCAACACTAGGTCCCTTTCATGGAATTCTCTGGGACGAATCTTTTTGTTGTAGGCTCGCATCATTCGCTTTTGGTACATCTGACCGTGGTGAACAGCCTTTAGCCTTTTTCCTTCTATTAGGTTCAACTAATCATATAGAGATTGGATGCATTCAGTTTCATCCAACTTTAGCTCAGCCAATACCCGGAGAGAAGAAATTTTAACCTCAATGGGTAAAATTGCTTCCATCCCATAAACCAGAGAGAAAGGCATTACCCCGGTGGAGGTCCTGATAAACGTTCGATAAGCCAAAAGAGTAAATGGTAATTTCTCATGCCAGTCTTTGTAGGTCTCAGTCATTTTCTCCACAATCTTCTTAATATTTTTATTAGCTGACTCCACAACACCATTCATTTTTGGGCGATACGGTGACGAGTTACAGTGTCTAATCTTAAATTGACCACAGGCCTCCGCTATTGTGCTGTTGTTCAAATTCAACACATTGTCAGATATGATTCTTTCAGGAATTCCATATCGACATATGATCTCCTATTTCAAGAATTTGCTGACTGCTGACTTTGTGACATTAGCATATGAAGCAATTTCCACCCACTTAGTGAAGTAATCAATGACCACAAAGATGAAACAATGCCCATTAAAAGCCTTTAGCGATATTATCCTAATGACATCCATGCCCTACATGGAGAAAGGCCATAGAGAAGTCATAACTGAAGAGGTGAAAGAGGTGCGTGTATTTTGTCTTCATAAATTTGGCATTTATGGCACTTCTTGGCATAATTGATGCAATCTCCTTCAATGGTGGACCAGTAGTACCCAAATCTCATAATCTGTCTAGCCATTGTGAAACCATTGGCATGCGTTCCGCATATACCCTCATGGACTTCCTCCAAGATTTTCTTAGCCTCCACAACGTCCACGCATCTTAATAGTACCTGATCCTTTCCCCTTTTATATAAGATATCCCCATCTAAGACATAGTCAATATCTAGTCTCCTCAATGTCCTCTTATCGTTCTCCATTGCCTGATCAGGGTACTCGTGATTTTTCACATATTACAGTATACCTTGGTACCAATGATAGTCATCCCTTTCTTCTTCTTCAATATTGTAATAATGAGCCGAGGTCTCATAAATGCTCATCTGGATAGGATTCATGTCTTATAGTTTGCTCACTTTGATCAGAAAAGCTAGAGTAGCCAATGTGTCAGCCATCTGTTTTCATCTCGTGGGAGATAGCAGAAAGTATTGTCATCAAACTCTTCGATCAATTCGAGAACCAACTTTCGATAACTGATTAATTTGGGATCTCTTATTTCCCATTCACCTTTGAGTTGGTATATCACCAATGCTAAATCTCCATTTACCTCTAGTACTTTGATTTTACGTTCTATAGCTACACAAATGCTTATGATGCACGCTTTATATTCTGCCATGTTGTTTGTGTAATCAAAATCCAATTTGCAAGTAAAAGGATAATGATCCCCGTTTGGAGATACTAGGATTGTCCCAATTCCATTGCCCATAGCGTTTTAAGCTCCATCAAAGTTTAGCTTCCAAATGTGACTCACTTGGGAATTTTCTTCAGTGGTTGCACATACATCAAGTTCTCATTTGAGAAATCAAAATTGAAGGGCTCGTAATCATCCAAGGCTCTACTAGCTAGAAAGTCAGCTATTGCACTCCCTTTCACGACCTTCTAGCTCACATAGACTATGTCAAATTCGGAAAGCAAAATCTACCATCTGGCCATTCTCCCATTCAAAGCAGCCGACTCCATCATATACTTTAAAGGGTCTAATTTTGAAATTAGCCAAGTCGTATAATACAACATGTACTGCCTCAGTCTCCAAGTTGTCCAAATCAAAGCACAACATAATTTTTCAATAGATGAGTATCTCATTTCAAAATTAGTGAATTTCTTATTGAGATAGTATATCGCCCTTTCTTTCCTTCCTGTATCATCATGTTGGCCTAGCACACATCCCGTGGAATTATCAAACACTGTTAGATACAATACCAGTGGCCTATCTGGACTAGGTGGTGACAGTACTAGGGTATTGGACAAGTACTGTTTTATCTTACCAAAAGCTTCCTGACATTATTCATCCCATACACCTGGATTATGTTCATTCAGAAGACGGAATATGGGGTCACATTTCTCGATTAGTTCTGAAATAAACCGGGCAATATAATTCAGTCTTCCTAAAAAACCTCAAACTTCCTTTTGAGTGCGTCGTGGAGGTAAATCTCGTATCACCTTGACTTTATCTGGGTCGATCTCGATTCTTTTTTCACTGACTATGAAGCCTAACAGCTTTCCTGACCTAGCTCCGAAAGTGCATTTTGCTGGATTGAGCTCGAGCTGGAACTTCCTCAATCTTATGAACAATTTTCTCAGGACTTAAACATGTTCCTCTTCTGTTCTAGATTTCGCAATCATATCATCGATATAAACCTCAATTTCCTTGTGCATCATGTCATGGAACAAGGTTAACATGACTCTTTGATACATTGCTCCCGTATTCTTTAATCCAAATGGCATCATTTTATAGTAAAATGTTCCCTACAAGGTTACGAATATAGTCTTTTCCATGTCTTCGGGATGCATCTTTATTTGATTGTATCCAGAGAAACCGTCCATGAAGGAGAAAAGCGAGTAACCTGCTATGTTGTCCACTAAAGTGTCAATGTGAGGCAATGGGAAATTATCTTTTGGGCTGGCCTTACTCAAGTCCCTATAATCCACACACATTCGTACTTTCCCTTCTTTTTTAGGGACTGGGACGATGTTGGCTACCCATTCTGAATATTTGACCGCTTGTAAGAACCCAGCATCAAATTGCTTTTTGACTTCTTCCTTTATTTTTAGCACAATGTAAGGCTTCATCCTCCAGAGTTTCTGCTGAACTGGCTTGCAATCCTCTTTTATAGGAAGGCGGTGTACTACCATGTCAGTGTTTAACCCAGGCATATCTTGGTATGACCATACGAAGTAACTCAACGATGTCACGCTTGCAATCCTCTTTAAATTCTTGAAGTAACTCAACGATGTCGCGCTTCGTTTCTTCGGTTATGCACGTTCCAATTTTTACTACCTTTCCTTCTTCTAAGGTCACAACCTCCACTGTCTCCTTATGAGGTAAAATTTATTTTTATTCTTGTTCTACCATCCTCAACAAGTCCAGAGATAAGCCACAATCTACATCATCTTCAAAGTCCTGGGATCCCTCTAAACACATGTCTTGTTCAAAAAGAAATTCTGAGTTTGTAACAGCGTCCCTCATGTCATTAATATCTAGGGACCTATTGAAGGTACAAAAGAATATACAAAGAATGTATGAATTTAAGAATAATTATTTGTACAGTATGATTATGAATGAAATGAAAGAATGATTTGGAAGAAAATCTCCAAAAGAATGAATGAATAATTATTCGTAAGAAAAGAATGAAAGAATATTTGCTCAAAATGAACACAAAGATGTACTTCATTAAAATAATGATGTTTAGACATGAGCCTATTTCACAAAGAAGTTCTTATCACTTCTAAGATAAAAGTAATAAGAGTGTTCTGAACATTACTCTGGGTAAGCTCTAAAAACTACAGGATGAATAATCCCTCTCGATACAAAAACGGATATCTAACAAGGTCCCTCCTTTAGTTGCTTCTTCGTGTATAGCATTGATGTGAACGTTTCCTAACTTCTTTTCTTCTATTGGCATTCTTTGATCAGGATGAATAATCCCTCCCGATACAAAAGTTTTGGATATGTGGGGAAAGGTCATAGGCTCCCACTTGACCTCATCCCCGCTCAGACGTGCCATTCTTCCTTCTTCTTTCTTGTTTCTTTTCTAACTCTTTCCTCCTTTGCCTTATGTCTGGCTTGTAGCCTAAGCCAAATAGTCAGGCTTGTCCTTCAATACTGAAGTTTCGACTCTTCCTTGAATATATCTCCCTAATTCTTTTCTAGGTAAGGCTCCTCTTCCTACCATCAACTGTAGACCCATCTTTGTAGTCTTAGATATTTTTGGCACTGGAATCCTGTTCCCCTCGGTAATAAATGTTGCATTCACGAACTCCAACGATCGGAAAGAACATTCAACTGCATCATCATCCATCTCCAGGTACGATGCATCACTAGTTACGGCCGCAATAATATCCTCTTCGGCATTTATTGTCACCAGCCGACCTTCTAACACTAACTTCAATTTTTGATGTAGTGATGAAGGTACAGCCCCTACTGAATGTATCCAGGGTCTCCCTAACAAACAGTTGTAGGAAGGCTTGATATCCATTACTAGGAAATCTACCTCATAAGTAGTTGGGCCAATCAACAGAGGAATTTCGATTCTTCCCATAACTCTCCTTTCTGTACCATCAAATGCTCACACTATATTTTGGCACGATTTCATGTGAGAGTTATCCACAGGTAACCTATTTAATGTGGACAGGGGCAAAACATTCAATGCCGATCCATTGTCAATTAGCACTTCCAGTAATGTGTACGCCTTACGATGGATAGTAATATGCAGAGCCTTGGTGGATCTCATGCCCCCCGGTGGAATTTTATCATCATTAAAGAAGATGAAATTGTCAGCACTGATGTTGTTGACAAGAGGATCTAGTTTGTTTACTGAGATATCGCCAGCGATATAAGTCTCATTTAACACCTTCATAAGAGCGTTTCGGTGCGTCTCTGAACTTAAGAGTAGTGCCAGCACTGATATACGAGCTGGTTGATTATGCAGCTGATCTACAACACTACACTTGTTGTGTTTTAAAAACTTCAAAAATTTATTGGCTTCCTCTTCTTTTACTGGCTCATTAATTGGCGGTTCAGGTTCGGTTTCCTTTACCTTATTTTGTTCCACCATCAAGGCTTTTCCTTTTATAGGCTCTGTTCGGGCATATGTCGGATTGTAGCGTCTCCTACTACACGTATAAGAACATGCATCTTGATCCTCTTTTGAAGCACTGGCTAAATCCTCCTTTCCTGGGATTCTCACATTGCAATCATAATTTCAGGGGACCCTCTTGCTATACTTATAAGCAAAGACTGCAGGTTTCTGAATTATGATCTTTGGGGTCACCTATACTCTGGCTTCATTAATTTTAGGTTGTGAAATGATGACCACAGGATAATTGACTTTTGGAACCTTCGTCGTTGAATCTGACGTTCATATACTTCCCTCTTCTTTAACTTCTTTACAGAATTCTATTTCTTTATTGTCCATCATGCCTTGAACCAAGGCTCTGAATTCTGTGTACACTTGGATCTCGTGTCCCACCTCATGATGGAACTCATAGTAGTTCGCCCTCTTTTCGTAACTTCTTTTAGAATTAAAATGATTAACCCCCTCTTTACCATCTCCTTCCAGACCCTTCTCAAAGGAGTTTTTACTTCTACAATGCCTGTCTTGATTCTTCTCTCCATATTTTCACTCATTATGTTTACCCCATTATCAATATGATTGGGTAGCAGAATTACCACATTAGATGGTCATCAAATTTGATGATGCCCATATTGATAAGTCTTTCAACTAGCTTTTTGAAAGTAGTGCAGTTTTCTATCTAGTGTCTTGTTATACCTACATGGTATTCGCATTGGGTGTTTGCGTCATACCATTTGGGGTACGAGGGTTGTATACGTTTTAAGTAGAAAGGGGAAACAACGTGCGCTTCAAATAAACTCTGATACAACTCCTGATATGACATTGGGATTGGCGTAAATTGGAGCTTCTCGGTGTTTTGCTTTGTGCCGAATTCTTACCTTAATGAACCTTGTTAACCAGCAACCACCTTTCTTGACTGATTTACAGTAATCGATATAGAGTAACCCTTATTATATGTACTTGTGTTGTTCACCTCGTTTTTTTTTCTCGAGGCTAAACTTTTGTTACTTTCTTCGGCATCTATCTTCCCACTTCTTATGGCATTCTCAATCATCTCGCCATTCATGATTATATCTAAAAAACTTTTATGGCACTTCCTAGCATATGTGTGATGAATGGGGCTTTTAGCGCGTTGATAAAGAGCATCATAGTTTCTTTTTCTAGGAGTGGTGGCTGAACTTGAATGGCAACTTCCCTCCATCTTTGCGCATATTGCCTAAAACTCTCATTCGGTTTCTTCTCTATGTTTTGTAGAGTAATTCTATCAGGAGTCATATTCGTTACATGACTGTACTGCTTCATGAATGCTTGAGCTAGGTCCTTCAATTAACCAATCCTGGTACGGCTCAATTGATTGTACCATTTAGATGTTGCCCCCACCAGACTATCCTGGAAGCAGTGTATTAGTAGTTGATCGTTGTTGACATATAGAGTCATACGTCTACAAAACATGGTGATGTGAGCCTCAGGGCAACTGATCCCATTATATTTTTCAAAATCAGGCATTTTGAATTTGTAAGGAAGTACTAAGTCCGAAACCAAGCTCATATATTTAGCGTTTATTCCATGATGACTATCGGCACTTTCTATTGCTTTAAACTTTTCCTCCAACCATTTACATCTGTCCTCTAACTGCTTTGGCAATTCCGCCTTTGCTTTTTCCTTCTCAGCCACTTTATCAAAGTCGGGTATAACAGGATTAGTTGGGTTATCTCATAGGTTTGAACCTGATCCAACTTGAAAGTTCATTGGCATCGAAGCACCAGCCTGAAATTGTTGAGGCTTAATTGTGACAGATGGTCTCCTTGGGTACATTTCAGCTTGGGTCTGTACATTTTGTGGAGTAAAACCTGGAGGATACAATGGCTCATCATTATCCTCACCATAATTGGCCATAAGGCCCTTTCCCTTATCTACTCCTCCAGTTAGTAATTGGGTCAACTGAGCCATCATATTTCTTTGAGATTCCAACATCTTTTTCGTCATATCTTGCTGAATTTTAACTAGCTGCTCTTCCATTTGCGTTTGTAATTGATCTTGCATCTCTTTTTGAAATTGTTTAAGTTTTTCCAATCTTTGGTCCATGCTTCTTGACTTTGCTCGAGTACCGTAACGGTGTTTGGTTGGTAAATTCTTGTTTGTTTCCAGATTAACTGAAATGATTTTAATCAATTAGGATCTTTTTGGTGGACTTTAATGCATATGATGTAATGTAATGCAAATGCATGAAATGAATGCAAAAAGGCGTAAATTCTGATTTAATTCTATTTAGAAAAATTTACTAGAAAACAAAATTCTTTATGTAAAACAGGTTACATATACGGTTTTGCCCTGATGCTCAGAACATTAATTTTCCTAAGCAGTGAAGCTAACCCTTGCCCTCGGTCTGATTCCAACTCGTACTTTAAACTTAGCGTATCAGCTTGTATTGCCACAATCTATAATTAATCGGATACCTCTCGAATCTGAACGATAACCTCTCCCATAATGTGATCTCTATTTCTAACTTGGGTCTGACAAAAGCGGAGCTGTTCTTTCTGACGCTCTTCACTAGCTTCAAGGAAGTCAATTCACATTTCATAGTTTTGTAATGTCATTTCTAATTCTTCCACTCTTCTTTCCATTTCCTCAATCTTGCTTTACCTTGCTCTTAGTTCCATCACAGAATTACAATTTCGATAATGATGAAGAGTTTTCTCAAGTTCAGTCACTCTAGCTCTTAGTTTGCCCCTTTCATTTTGGCTTTTTGACAAACTCTTCTCTAAGGCCTCGTTTCGCATTTGAGCCTCTTGGAATTTCCTTTCCCACCTATCGGCCTTGATCTTTACTTCTCGAATCTCTTGGCGCCACTATTCTGAGGTTTTCTCTAACCCAGCAGTTCTTATTGATAAATGCAACTTCTTATAATCTATCTTCAAACTCTTCAAATCTTCCTCAGCCTTATTTTTCCCTTTTCTTAATTTCTCGGTTTCTAGCTTTTGACCATCGACATCTAATCTCAAGTGCATTTTTTCTTCCTCCAGCTGCTCTATCTTATTTTCTAACTCTAAGATTCTCTTTCAAAATCTTGTTTTATAATTTCTATCTCCAACAGAACCACTTGTAGATATTTCTCCATCGGTCGAATGCCTTCTTCACTTGGTCCGGGGATGTTGTCATTGACCCTCTTACTCTACCACCCATAACATTCTAGTCGTCATCGGTCCTACAGCAAATCTTTTCATTCGGTGAATTTGTTTCCAAGCATTAGACATTTCTCGAATCTTTTTCTTGTAGTTATCACCCTCATAAGAAAACTCACACTAAGCCAGCCCTTATGTTGCCGGTATGAACTGTCTTGATTTATATTGCCATAATACGAGCAAAGGGGTATATCCGATTCCTAGTCGAAGTTTCCGCACCGATATGGAATGTCATCTGGTACCATCCAAGGAGCTATCCATTCGACATCTTCATCTTGGAGATTTTGAAAGATCGCCATCCATCTTTTCTCAGTAATGTCATCACGTCTCAGTGTCACCGCTAATTCTTTCAATAGAGAATAATTCTCGGAGAATACTCGATAAGAAACTTTATCCACTTTCCAGAAGTGACTATGGAACCAAACTAACAAGAGTTGTGCACATCCAATGAATCTTCCCTCACCCGTTCTCGGACACGCATTAAAAGATCTAAATGTCTTAGCCAAAATCGCTGGGACAGGTGTAACCCTCCTGTCCAGTCGATCAAATAAATCTGTAACTACTTCTTCTATGTGTCCCAACACTTTAGGAAAAATAATCAGCCCGTAAATGCTCAAAGCAAAAACGTTAACTTTTTTTTATATCAAGGTGTGCTAAAATTAGATCACACAAACTTTTCCAAAGAATACATTTGCTTTCTCCTTTTTGCTTGATTTGTGCTAAGACCCATTGCCCACATATTCCTGTGATATTCATCAACTTTTTTACAAAATCCAGGACATTGACGGCTCTAGAATAGGCTTTATCTGCTTGAATCCTCGGGCAACGTAGCAAAATTGTATACTTCTCTACAGTAGGCACCAAGTCTACCTTCCCAAAGGTGAAACAGCTATAAAAGGAATTCCAAAATTGGGCCAAAGCTCAAAACAAATCCTCATCCACCTTGATATCGAGCAAATAGGGCAAATCACCATATTTATAATAAAATAATTGTTTGACTTCATCATCCCACTGGGGCCATATTTCTTTTAACTCCTGGAGATTGTTCTGAGTTACGCTGATACAAGTAAAGTCCCATAATTTATTTTCCCTAAATTTATTTTTCGCTGCATTTTCAAAATCCTTTTTTCTAACAAAAATTATCCTTGAGACAAGGGCGAGAGGGATATGCTTATTTACAGTATGAAAGGCTAACGCTTTTTTGCTTTCTTGGTGGAAAGTTAGGCCATGGTGAGGGTTTTTATCCGGTAAGGATGATAATAGGTGTTCAAGATGTCGAAACCACTTTTTTAAAACAAAAATGTCGACTTGGATTTTGAAAAAATGAAAACAAATATGGGAGTCGCCACCAATCTTTTTTTGATGAGGTGTGATTGGATCACCTCATAATTTAATCATTTTAATAAAAATTTAAATTTGCTAAAACGATAATATTTGGTCTACAAAATCCAGAAAACAAGTTCGGGAGTCGGTTACGCACGAGGAAGGATTAGCACCCTCGATACGCCTAAAATTGGTACCTAGTCGATTACTTAATGTCTTAAGTGTCGAAAGTCAAAAATTTGAAAGGAAATTTAAAATACGATCCATTTATTATTAATGCCATTTTTTAAAAAAAACACTTGAATAAATCGAAACAAATATTAAACTCTCTCGTCTCAAGATAGCAAAATGTCACATACCGTAAGTTAGGACACGACACATTGAACCTTTGAAAATGAGCTCACCTTTAATTTTTAAAATTCATACAATGAAGTTTAAAAAGGACATTCAATTGTTTAAGTCAGATGAAAAATCAAAGCCCAGTAAGTTAGGGCACAATTTCTCACAATTCCAAACATATAACATTGCTTTTATTTAAAAAATTCCTCGCCTCGAGAGAATAAAATGTCATATCTAATGAATTAGGACACAACGTATCGAATCCCTGAGAATGAGCTTTTTATTTATATGTTTGATTAAAAAAGGATACTCGATTACTTAGATTCAACGAGGAAAATTGGAACCCAATAAGTTAAGGCTCAATCTTCTCGAATATCTAAAATACGAATCATCGCCTTATTTTGAGAAATTTTGAATGATAACATGCGTTTCAATTAAACATGATGTATTTTCTTTAAAAACGATGGTTTATTAATAAAATATTGGACTATTGAATGACAATAATATGAAAAAACGAATAAATAGATTATGGCATACATGATGGCAACAATTACGAGATACACATCACCTTAATACTAATTTTAGCAATCAAATAATAAAATAAACAACAATACGTAAATAATAATAATAACAACAAATATAAAACAACAAAAATATCAATTTAACTACAAAGAAAAACATGAATAAATATGTACAATAATATTTAGAAACATAATTTGTAAAATATTAAAATAGAGGATCAAATATTAAAATGAAAATGAAATGCATGATACATAAACAAATAAATACATTAATATAATAATACGATAATATACAAATACAATATATAATAATATAAAAATGTAATAAATACCATAAGTAGAAAGAAATTAATTTTTAAATAAATAAATAAATTAAGTTGCATTAAATTAAATGAATGAACAAATAAATTAAATTAAATCAGGGACTAAATTGAAGTTTAATCTAAAATTTGGGGCAAAATTGTGCATGAAAATAGGCTGGGGAACCAATTTGTAATGCGCAAGAAAAAAGAAGGGCCAAATGGGCAATAAATCCATTTCCTGGACACGCGTTACTTCCCCAGGGATTGATGCGCTCGGGACTAAATTGCAAAGCAAAAGAAATTCGCGGTCCACATAAAAAATAAAAAAATACAAAAAAGACTAAATTGACCGAAAATGCGAAAGGGGCCGACGAGCAAATAACCCATTAATCAGAAACACGTAGATCCTTCTCTCGGGTAGAGTCACCTCGCAGGTCATAGCCTTATACGGCTTCGTTTTGGCCACTGGGGTTAAGGCCCAAAACGACACCGTTTAGATCCCCTATATAAACCAATTTTTTTTTAAATTTCATTTTCTCTCCCTTTCTCAAAAAAAACTCAGAAAAAGCCTCTCCCCTCTTCCTTCAAATCTAGAATTTGGCCAACCTAGGTTGCCGAACCACCGCGACGGCCACTGGTCACCGGCGAAGGCTGAAAAACCAAAAAAGCCCCATTTTTGGGTTTTCGATTTCAAGGCCAAAAACCACCGATTTTCATCAAAATCAACACCTCCCTCGCAATAAGGTACGATTTTTATTCTTTTTTATTTTGTTTTCTTTACTTCTAAACGAAAATGAAACCGAAAGATAGAAAAAAGAAGAAATAAAACACCAAAAAAAGAAGTCAAAATAAAAGAAAATACCTTTGGATCTGTTTTACAATTTTTAATCTTTTTTTATTGTATTTGTATCTCCCGAAAAAAGGTTACATTCGGTTTATATGGCTTTTATAGCCAAATACAACGCCATTTTTCTCCCTTTTTTCTATGTTTACGCGTTTGTTTTGCAGGTACAAGTATGGAGGCCGACGTGGAGGTATGGAGGGGACACGTGGCTGGTGACGGTGACGGCGACGGCAGCAGCTTGCTGTTAGGGTTTCTTTTCTGTTTTTTTTGTTTAAGTTATTGGGTAGTTAGGCTTAGGGTTATTGTAATTTAGGTTTGGGTTTGAGATAAATTAAATTTTTAGGGTTTTATTTTTTTGCTTTTGGATCAGGTCAAAATTGGCCCATTACATAAGAGGTAGAGTTTGGCTGGGATATTTAATTAATGGCGCCTACAAGAAGGGAGGTTTCTGTTGGCAGTAAGTGGCTGAGAGAGGATGGTTCAAGTGGATCCCAATGGGGTAGTAATCTATTTGGCATGGATGTGGATGATCATGGTAATGGAAAGGGTGTTGGGGTCACACAAACTAGTAGCTATTATGGGAACATAGGGGGTAAAGAAGGAAGTGTGGTTGCTTAAGAAGTGTGGAAATAGGGACAAATGAAAGCTATATTGGATGATAGGCCAATTGAGCAATGTGATGGGAAAAAGAGACAGAACAAATGAAAGACAATCAACTAAGTCTGGTACTGGTTCACTGATTAAAATTAATAAGAGATCAACGGCCGTTGGCGAGTAGGCCAACGGGGAATCACCTCAAGAATAAGGTGAGGCATGTACAACCCTAGATTTTGTTTCTAATAGAAATAAAATTGAGTGAAAAGAGAATGGAAAAGAGACAGAACAAATGAAAGACAATCAACTAAGTCTGGTACTGGTTCACTGATTAAAATTAATGAGAGATCAACGGCCGCTGGCGAGTAGGCCGACCGGGAACAATAAAAATTTTAAGTTCGAACATTCATAAATTAGGGCATCCACGAGCGATTAATCGCCTCAGGAATAAAGTGAGGCATGTACAACCCTTGATTTTGTTTCTAATAGAAATAAAATTGAGTGAAAAGAGAATGGAAAAGGTTCAACTGAAGTGTGGTTTTGTCAATAAAATGGATGTGGGAGCGTATTGGTCAAAATAGGGTTTGTCACTAGGTTTGAGGGATAGTATGTGGTACAGTTGAGAAGCTTTTTAGCTAGCCATATTAATTTGGAGGTAAAGGAAAGAAAGGGTATGCTGTCTTGAAGGCTTACAGGGTTCTATAGTGCATCAGAGGAATACAAAAGAAGGGAGTCATGGGATATACTAAGGAGATTGAGGAATTATCGAGATTTTTCATAGATGGTTGTGGGAGATTTTAATGAGATTATGTTTTCGTTTGAAAAATGAGGGGTTCATTGGGGAATGAAAGAAACATAGCTCGCTTCAGAGAGGTTTTGGAGGAATGCGATCTTAGGGACTTAGGTTTTTCAAGGAGATAGTTCACATGGGTAAGAGGTCAGTTGGTAGAAAATAATGTTCGTGAGAGAATTGATAGATGGTTGCTAATTCGGCCTAGTGGGAGATTGTTTCAAGGTATTCTTTAAAACGTTTGCCTCATGTTATTTTAGATCATTGTCTGATACTGGTGGATTTGGGGATTGACAGTAGAGGGTATATGACTCGGGGAAAGGGGTTTAAATTTAACGCAAATTGGATTTTGGAGGATTGTTGTGAACAAAGAGTTAATATTTCTTGGAGGGGAATTTTGATGATGTTCCTATGAAGTTTGGTAAACTAGGTGAGTTTCTTAGAGCTGATCGGGAATGAATTTCTATCAGTAAGAGAAAAAATTCAACGATTTTAAAAATGAGATTAACTTACTTGAGTTCAGATGATCCGGATGACGAAATATTAGCAAAGTTAGAAGAAGCGAAGTTGGCCTTGAACCTGAAAGCTAATAAAGAGGATTTTTTTTAGAGACACGAGCAAGGGCAAACTGGCTTCAATTTGGGGATAAAAATACGTCTTTTTTTCATAACTTAGCACACTAATGGAAAAAAAAAGAATATTGTGAAGAAATTGAAAGGAACGAATGAGGAGTTGGTAGTTGGGGAGGAGTAGAAGGCAAGGGTAGCGACTAACTATTTTAAGGAGTTTCTTACAACTTCACATACGATAAGTAATGCTAAATTTTTGTCAGGGATTCTGACTTGCATTCAAGAGGATATGAACACGAAGCTTGTTGAGGAGTTTAGGCCTGAAGAAGTGGTGGATGTAGTAAAGGGTATGACACCATTAAAGGCATCAAGTATGTATGGGTATCCTGCACTATTCTATCAAAAGTAATGGCACATTGTGGGACATGAGATAACTAAGTATTATTTAGAAATACTGAATAGGAGGAAGGAGGTAAATGCAATCAATAGCACTAGTATTGTACCTATTCTGAAAGTGAATACATCTAACTGTATGGTGGAATTCAAGCCAACTAGCCTTTGTAATGTAGTGTATAAAATCATCTCTAAAATAGTGGTTAATAGATTTCTAATTGTGTAGGATAAATGTATAGATGATGCACAAGCGACTTTTGTTCTTAGAAGACAAATTACAGACAATGCGCTTATTGCATACAAGATGTTATAGTCTTTGAAACAGAAACGAGTGGGGCACGAGGTTAATTTACACTAAAACTAAACATGAGTAAAACCTATGATAGGATGAAATGGAGCTTCATAGAATAAGTTATGGGTCGTATAAGATTTTGTGATGAATGGGTGTCTCTAGTGATGGGGTGCGTTCGAACGGTTGAATACTCAGTTCTGTTCAATGAGACAAATTCAAACCCTCAAGAGGGTCGAGACATGGAAATTCACTAAGTCCGTATTTATTCCTAATTTGCGTGGAAGAGTTTTCTTCTCTCCTTAAACTAGCGAAAGATGATGGGTCCACCAAAAGTGTAAGGGTGGGGAGAAGTAGGTTATTTTTAACTTATCTGGTTTTTGCAGATGATAGCATTTTATTTGGGGAGGCAAGTTTGGAGGGCGCGAATGCCATTAAATCAATAATGGTCGAATATGAAAGGGTATCTGGACAACTAATTAATTTTGAAAAGTCTTTAATCTTTTTTAGAAGTAATGTGTCGAGCAACATAAGGGAACAATTGGGACATTCTTTGGTGTGAAGGTCTCTTGTAATCCAGAAAAATATCTTGGCTTGACGACCATGGTTGGTAGACGAAAGAAAGAGGCTTTTGCGAGTTTCAAAGACAGGTTCATAGAGCGCATGGAAAGCTGGAGTATGCGCCAGTTGTCGCTTGGAGGTAAAGAAGTCTTTATAAAATCAATTTCACAAGTCGTTCTTGTTTATACAATGCAATCCTGTTTATTTCCTGTTACGTTGTGTCGTGATTTGGAAAGTATTATCAGTAAGTTCTGATAGAGAAATTCTAAATCAAGGAAAGGAATCTATTAGTGTGATTGGAGAGGGATGTGCAAGTTGAAAACACAATGAGGATTGGGTTTTAGGGATTTGACAAAGTTCAACATTGTGTTGCTTGCAAAATAGGGCTGGAGATTAGTTATGAAACTGAATTGTTTGTTTGCTCATGCCATGAAGGCAAAGTACTATCCAAAAAGCGATTTTATGATTGCCAGATTAGGTTCTCACTCTTCATAGACCTGGAGGAGAATTTGGAGTGCGCAACGACTTTTGGAAATAGGTATGGGTTGGAGAGTTGGAAATGACAGATCGATAAACATTTGGAACAATGTTTGTTTACCAAGCCCTAGACATGAAAGAGTAGCAGTTCAGAATATTGATATTAATTATACAGCAGTAGCAAATCTTATTAATATGGAGTCGGCTACCTGGAATTGCTGAAGTTGCTAGTAAGTAAACAGAATACTGACAATCCAGAGTTGCTGAAGTTGATCTTAGAGATGAGAGAGTGTGGAGAGGTGACAACACGGGTTTATTCGGCAAAAAGTGGGTACAAATGACTACTAAATGGGTGTGACATCGCCTAGGGAAAGGATACAATAAAGTACGTTATTATAAAATTTGAAATAAAAGAAAGGGTTCAAAGAAATAAAAGAAATAAAAGAAAGGGCTCAAAGATTTGAAGAATTTACTTGTCGTTTTATGGGTCGATCTATGAACCAAGCGGTGCATACGATGGTGGAGGGAAAACAATAGTCTTCGCTGAGGATCTGGATTGGAGGAGGGGCCTTTAAAAGTGGAAGTAGCGGTTGAAAAAGATAAAAGGTCTCTAAGATGACGATGAAATGGGTCGTAGGAAATGTGTATTAAGGGCTCTGATGATTCGTTTCTACTAGAATCCATCATGTATATTTAGGGCAAATGATCTATGGGGAAAGATGATGGCAGTAGTGAAGCTGTTGAAAGATGCCACAGAAATAGGGTTGTTGTTTTTTCTTTCAAAATGTCTTTTGGGTTTTTTATTGTGATATTTTTCTGGTAGTTTTCTTGAGGGTTCTTGAGTGGACGAGGGTTCTTGCTTTAATTGTTTGTTGTGTCTTTTAGGTTTTGGTAAGTGTTCTGCTTTTCTTTAATTAAGGGTCAGTCACATCGTTTGTCTAGTGGTAGTAACCTAGTGACACGTGTAACGCATGCAATCATGCATTTATTTTTCTGATAATAGCATCCTTTCAGTTTTCAGTAACATAAAAATAAAAATAAAAATATGGTAGAAAGAAACTTACAAGTTTGGTAAAAAAAATTGTTGTTTATTTACTTTGTTTTAAATTTGTAAAATCCTACAAAATTTGTATTGAGATTATTATATTGTAAAAGAAAACTAAACTCCGTTTGTTTCATTAAAATGATTTTCAGAAAATTATTTATGAAAAATGACTTACTTTTTAGAAAAATTAATACTTTTTATGTTTGGGTGAATCAGTATAAAATACTTTTGTTGCTAAGCATATTTCTTGAAAATGTTTCATAAGTTTTCTTATCTTTTCATTATTTAATTGAGTTTATTTTATATGTTAAAATTTATATTTTACATTGTTCTTTGTAAAACAAGCACGGCATAAATATATTTACTATAAAATATTATAGTGCAATTTTCTTTTAACAATCAAAATTTATTTTATAATGAAAATGTATTTTGTAATAATCAATGTCATATACAAACTTAATAATAAAAATGCTTAATTTAAATTACATATGTAAGAGTACATATTGACACATTAGAATTGTAAGGATAAATGAAGCTAAACATTATTTTAGAAAATACTCATATCTATATAATTAAAATATTCATATTTTTATACTAGGTTAAAATATGTCATAAGTTCTTGTACTCTTCATAAATTTAAAATTTATTCCATGTACTTGTATTTTTGGGTTAGTCTTACTTTTAGATATCAAAATTCTAGCTCAACTATTAGCATTATTAAAAATATTTTGTTAAATTCATATTCATTATAACACCATTTTTAGTTACATGAATACGAGTATTTTTATTTAAAATGTGACATCAACAAAATTGAAAAGAATTTAACAATGTTAACAATTGGGCTTAATTTTCAAATCAAAAGTAGAAGGCTAAATTCTTGAAAAAAATACAGTGACTAAATTTTAAATTTGTGAAGAGTACATAAACTTATGGCATATTTTAACCTTTATACTACAAAATATTTATTATTAATATATTTACAATTGTAATAAAATTTATTACTAAAATAAAATTGAAATATTAAATAATTTATTAAAATAATAGACTATATCAATCATTTTAGATGATTAGATATAGATAATTAAATATGCATGTTTAATCATATTAAAAATTATAATATATTATGTCAATATTTTATTAATTTTAAATATTTTTAAAAATAAAAATAAAAATTTATTATTAATATAATAATATTAAGCTTGACTTAAGTTAATTTTTATATAAAAATAAAGGATAAACTACAAAAAGAGTCACTTATGTTTGCCTTAGATTACATTTTAGTCACTTATGTTTGAAATGTTACGTTTTAGTCACTTACGTTATTGTTTTGTTACGAAGTGGTTACTCTACCGTTAAGCTTCATTACTTCCCTAACGGCGGTCCTACATGGCAGTCCAAACAGGTTTTAAATGCCAAGTTGGATGTCCTACGTGGCAGTCCAAATTAAATTTATTTAATTAAAAACCTATACTATCACATAGGACTATCGTTAGGGAGGTAATGGAGTTTAACAGTAGAGTGACCACTTCGTAGCAAAACAATAGCCTAAGTGACTAAATCATAACATTTCAAACATAAGTGACTAAAATATAATCCAAGGCAAACAAAAGTGACCATTTTTGTAGTTTACCCAAAAATAAAATCACCCATAAATGAGCTGAATTCTAGAAAAATGACTTACGTTTTTTAAAAGAGTAAAGTTATTTTACAGGAAAAGAAACTTATTTGCCGTTGGTCAAGTTGTTTTACATGAAACAAATACTGAAAAATATAGATAACATTTTCCGGAAACTATTTTCAATGAAACAAATGAAGCCTTAAATATTAATTAATTAAGTAAAATTAGAGGCAAAAAATAAACAAATAATACAACCAAAATTTACGCATCTCAGCTTTAATGGAAAATGTTTTATTTTTTTAGTAAGAAGCATCAAAAGGAAATTTTATTGAAATTTTAAGTGAAGCTTATTAAAAAAATCTAAAATGAACTTAGTTTAATATTACATGTTTGTAACTTAAATTTCATAACATCTCAATTAAAGCGAAGATAAAACTATAAAATTTATTTTTTGGGTAATTTAATTTAATTTAAATATATAATATATAATAAGATTCTTAGAATTGTTGGGACTAATTTGATTGATTTGACATATAAATATATAAATATACACTAGGCACACCTAAAAAATTTATGTAATAAATATATTTATTAAAAGTTTATATGATAATTAAATAAAGTTTTAGTTGAAATGGTGAGATTAAAAATTTAAATTTTATAACATTTTACAACAAAAAAAACTTTTTCATGCAATCGGAGCACGAGAGCAATAACGAAGGTGATTCTGTTAGTCGGTCAACTAAGAAAGTCCGCATCCGAGAAGTGGAAAGAGAATCAGATATGGTTATGCAGCCAACCCCGACCGCAGGAAAACCTAGGTCATGGAAGGATTGTTTGGTGGGAACTGGCCTTAGGGATGGGGAATGATAAAAAACATCGAGATCTCTTGATGATGGTGGGGACTTTGAGTTTTTAGAGGTTGATATTGTGCGCTAATCGGTTAATGGGGTCCCATCAATTAAGTTCTTCGAATAGGTGAACCAAATTCTCATCAAATATATGGCTCATACTGTGGTAATCAAGCTCATGGGACGAAGAATCGGATATTTGGAGCTTCATAATAAGGTTTGCGCCCTTTGGAAGCCTTCTCAGCCATTTCGCTTAATGGATGTAGAAAACGGTTACTTCTTGGCGAAATTTCAGAATCTAAAAGATTTCAAGAAGGTGTTGTGACAGGGACCATGGATTGTGTATGGGCAATACCTAACGGTTCAACCTTGAACAGTGGATTTTAGCATAGCACAGCCTTATCCAAGCATGGTCATGGCTTGGATTCAGCTCCTAGGTCTACTTGGGCATATGTACAAAAGAAAGGTGTTGTGGTAAATATGGGGGACAATAGGGAAAGTTGCTAAGCTCAATTTTAACACGGATAACGAGGTCTAGGGGAGGTTTGCGAGAATGGCGGTGTACGTGAACTTGGAAAAGGAATTAATATCTTAAGTGCTGGTCAATGGGGTTTTGCAACGAGTAGAATATAAGTATCTACCCATTGTCTATTTCTCATGTGGGCACTATGCTCACTTGAAAGAGCTCTTCCCTAACGAGGTAAAGAGACCAGAGGATTTGGAAGGAAAGTGTGTGAATGGCAAGGAAGAATAGAGGATGAACTTAGACTTGAACCCAATTAAGCCGATGATAGATGCAAGCAACTATGGCCCGTGGATGCTGGTGGAGAGGAAATGTAGGCAACCTCCTAGAATGGTGAAAGGAAACGGTGGAGAAACCTCAGGTCCATTCCACGCCTCCAAGTTCCAAGTATTAGAAACCCTAACAGAGGAGGAAGGGGATTGGGATAAGGATTGATACGGGCCAAAAGAGAGCTAGCCTAGCAGATCAGTCTCTAGCAATAGTAAGAGGCTTATCTCCTTTAGGCCTAGATAAAAAAAAAAGAGGGTGAGGGTCATTCGGCTGATAGAGGAAGGGGAATCCAGGGGCCTATAGATAAAAGTGGACCTGGAATAATTATGGGCTACAAAGGTCTGGCCCATTGGAGTTGGGAGTGGGAGAGGGGGTCAACGCATCACCTATGAGCCTTCAGTGGCAGTGGGTCCACAAGGAAAAGTCAGTCTTTTTGGGTTTAGGACATCACTGACCCACTGGAAGGGAGGGGCCAGTGAAGTTTGCATGGATAGGTCCATAGAAATTGGGCTGCTGCAAACTGAATTAGGCGATGACAGCCCAGTTACTTCTCTGATTAGGATTAGGGAAATAAAGGGCTCTCACCTGGAGCAAAACAGTATTCTCCCGAAAGAAACACAAACAACTCATGCTCCAATGAAGCGTGGGGTAGAAGAGCAGGAGGGTTCGCGAGTCGATGGTCACTCGAGCAACACAATGATGACTGAAAAATCAAGTAAAGAGTAGGGGCTTGAGGGCTGCGACGATGAAAATAATTTAGAGGTTATTCGTTTGTCTAGGCTTTGCTCGAGGCTTGAGGATCTGCAGGAAGTGCTGGTAACCCCGACGAAAGGAATTCTCGACCCAAGAAGACACTCGGTGGTGGTCTTCAAAGAAAATGTTCGACCCAAGCATCCGACAAGGGTAGCAGCGAGTGGTGCATGGGCCTTGGGATTTCAAATAGACTTTTGCAATTTAAAGAGTGAGGAAGGGAAGATTAGTGGGATTAAAATAAATAATATTAATAATAAAAATAATAAAAGACTTAATAAGACCATAAGGGAGAAAGAGAGCCCTTTTAAAGCCTCATCCCTTAAAGTTCCCTTGGTCGTCAGTTAGTAACATTGTTGAGCTGCTCCAAAGTCAGTTGCAGCAAGGTTTGGTAACAGAAGTCCCTAAAGATGTGGGGGAGACTAAGGACATTCAAGACAATGCCCGACAATAAAAGGGAATACCATCTTTATTTAAACTAATGAATTTTAGAATTACTATATTTACGTGGAATTGTCAAGGGTGCGCAAACGTAAAGTTTCTACTTATTTTCAGAGAGTATAACATAGACCACAGGCCCGACATCGTTAGCCTAATGGAAACAAGAGTGATCGGTGTTAGACCAGATAAGATAATTGCAAAATTGGGATTTCAATATTCGCATCAAATCAAAGCAAGAGGCTTTTTTGGCGGAATCTGGATTGGATGGAAAGATTCGGTGCACCTCGAGATTATTCAGAATCACCTTCAATTTATTTTAACATAGGTATCCTTCAGGCTTCCTGAATGGACTACTTTAATTGTGTTCATTTATGGTAGCCCAAATAAAACCAAAAGAGGAGCACTTTGGAGAGTACTAAAATGAACCATCCCCACCAATTTTATTCCTTGGATGGCAGTGGGAGACTTTAATGTTGTTCTTTCAGAAAGCGATAAAAAAAGAGACAAGTCCTGTTGGAAAAATATGCCCGTTCTTTGGTGATTCTTTTAGACAAATGATCTCCACAAGCTGGGATTTAGAGGGCTATCATTGGTAAAGAATGAGGATTTTTGAACGACTTGATAGAGCACTAGGGAATACTGCTTGGGTATAAACTTTCCTAAAGTGCCTCGTGACACAATTAGTAAGGATAAAATCAAACCACTGACCCTTACTCATTAACCTATGCTTGGAGTTTAACTTGCCAAAAGGACGTCTCTTTCACTTACTGGCTGGGTGGACACAACATTAGAATTTTTCAAGAGGTGTAAAAGACTTGTGGCAATATAATGGGAATATAGCTAATACTTTAGGGAATCTCACTACAAGCCTTAAAGAGTGGGATAAGAGTGTATATGGACATATTGGGACTTACAAACAAAAGTTAATACAGTCTTTAACTCAGTTACAAAAGGCAATGGAGCAGTCAAATTCAGGAACAATATCTAGGAAAGAAATGGAAGTAAAAAAGGAGTTTGAAGAAGTACTAAATCATGAAGAATTATTATGGAAACAAAAATCAAGGTGTGATTGGCTCAAACTGGGAGATAGAAACATAAAGTTTTTTCATAGGCGTATAATGCACATAAGTAAAGTCAATTTCATCAATGCCCTACATAACCAAAATGGTGAATAGTTGTATGACTAGGATAAAATTCAGTCAGAAGCGGTTAACTACTTTCAAAATTTGTATGGGGAGAAGCCAAGTTTGGTGAGGAGTCTACCTCTCAATCGTTGTCCTCAACTAGAGAAAATAGATATTAATTTTCTAGAAAAAGAAGCCTCGGATGACGAAATTAAAATGGCACTCTTCGACATGGTCCCGCTAAAAGCTCCTAGAAGTGATGAATATCATGCTATCTTTTTTCAAAACCAGTGGGACAGCATTGGAGGCACAATATGTGAGTGGGTTAACGAGGTCTTTAAAGGACAACCCATTTATCAAGATTTAAATAACACACTCATTGTTCTTATTCTGAAGATTCTTAGAAATTTCACAATTTCGGCCCATTAGTCTTTGTTCTATTCTTTATAAATTATTTATGAAAGTTATTGCAAATAGTTTCAAAGTATTTTTTCCCAAGATTATTGCGCAAGAGTAGGCTGGGCTCATTGCAGGATGAAATATCTCTGATAATATTATCATTGCTCAAGAAGTAATCCATTCTATGGGAGGGAAAAATAAGAAGTGGATGGCTGTTAAAATAGACTTAGATAAAGCCTATGATAGGGTTCGTTAGGACTTCATCGAGAGCTCTATCCAAGTAGGAGGCATACCAGATTTTTTACGGAGAGTGATTATGTCTACCATCTCAACGTCGACTATGCAGGTATTATGGAATGGAGTTCTCACAAAGTTCAAACCCGCAAGAAGAGTAAGTCAAAGGTTTCCTCTATCACCCTATTTATTTGCTTTATGTATGGAATGGTCAGGACATAGCATTAAAGTGACTGAGTCCTCCGGCGAATGGAGCCTTATAAAGCTTACATTGACAGGACCAACTCTATCCCACTTATTTTTTGCAGATGATTTGGTGATTTTTGCTAAAGTAGATATACAGCACGACTTGTTGCTCAAAAAAATTCTAGACTAATTTTGCATTTTCTCAGGGCACTGAGTTAATGCACAAAAAACTAACGTGTTCTTCTCCCAAGAAGTAGATGATAATCTTAGCAACAATCTGAGTAAGGTATTGTGTTTCTAAAAAGTCCAAGAATTGGGATCATATTTAGGAGTGCCACTTTTCCATAAACGAGTCACCAATGCTACCTTAAGATTCGTAATTGAGAAGGTTATGTAATTGAGATGCTAAACAACTCTCTTTGGTAGGAAGATTCACATTGGAACAACTAGTTCTCCTATCCTTCCCGAATTACTTCATGCAATCCATGCGAATACCAAAAGGGGTATGTAAGGAAATCAAACGTCTAGCAAGGCAATTCAATTGGAGGTCCAATACAGGCAGGCGGAAAATGACATTAGTTGATTGAGGATCTGTATGTCAACCACGCTCGTGTGGTGGCTTAGGCCCTTCAGCACCTAGAGGACCAAAATATCTCCTTGTTAAATTAGGGTATAATTTCGTCACCAAAGAAAATGGTCTGTGGGTTAGGATTTTACGCTCAAAATGCGGGATAAAAGAGAGGATTCCCGAAGACATTAAGAAACAAAATTGCTTAGCTATATCGATTCGCTGTTGAGAGGATTACTGGGCCCCAAAAATAGGACCATTAAAAACATATGTATCTCCCACGGATAGGTAAATCAGAAGTTGTTTCCTTAAAGATATAGTAACAGAGTATGGAGCTTGGGATCTTAAGGTATTTAAGGAATGGTTACCAGAAGAAGTTGTCAAAAATATTACAAGCATTCCGCCACCGCAACCTCTGGCCGGCCCTGATAAAATTTTTTGGACATGTACTGCAACTGGAGGTTTCTCGGTTAAAAGTGCATACCATATGTTAAAAGCGGCCTCATGGAACGAAAAAGATACTACATGGATGGCCATTTAGAAATATCAAGGACCATACCGCGTTCAGTCTTGCTTATGGTTAGCCTGCAAACAAAGGCTACTTACCAACCAGGAGCGTGTTCGAAAAGGTATTGGACAGAGTACTTCATGTCCAGTATGTCATCATGAGATAGAAGATATTTTACATGTCCTTAGAGATTGCCCGGTTATTAAAGATGTTTGGAAGTACTTTGTGCCAAGGAATTGGCAGGCACAGTTTTTTTCAAGCAATCTCTTGGAATGGGTTAGGATAAACTTGGGAAATTCTGGGTGGATGGAGAGGAATGGGGTCCCTTGGTCCACATTATTTGGTTTGTTAGCATAGCGCATATGGAAAAACAGGAATCTCTTTGTGTTTCAAGGCTTATCCTAGAACTTTATGGACACTATTAAGATCTCAATAAGTTGGGCAAAACAGTATAGTATAGTGTATAGTTTTGAGTCATCCAGAGGAGATTCTATAGAGACTATGGATATTTTAGGAAGATATGGGAACAATAGGGTAGTTGAACATTAGGTTTTAAGTAGTTAGTTTAATTAGTTTTTTCACCAAAATAAATAAATTTTATTGTGTCATATATTCAAAGTTTAATATGTGTAAAATTTTATTATTTTTATTGATTTTATATAAAAATATAAAAAAAAGACAAATCATTTTCATAATAATATAATTTACTTTGTATATTGAAGAACATTTTATTAAATTTTCAACTGAATTAGTACTTAATTAACTTATTAGACTAATTCAATCCAGAGCTTAAATATAGTATAGATATAGATATTAAATAAAAAAATTTTAATTCATTCGGGGCATGCCCCTAGCCCTTACCACCATCTGCCTGTGACCCAAACACGACTAGTATACTACATGCTTGATGATATATCAACCAAGAACTCCTTTCGACGAAATCAGCAGCTTTTTATTACTATTTCAACAACTGATTAACTACTGATACATGTTATGAATTTATTCATCAATACAATGCCTCGACATCTTCATAGCTCTATGTATTATTTCAGAAAAAATGTTGTAGTGGATAAACAAATTCCGGTGGAGGACGAATTCTAGTTTTGGGAAGAGGAGGGAGATTGGAAAATCTCACAAAATTATCATCTCTAACATCAGCCGAATCCTTGCACGAAAAACTAATCTTCTTCTTCCTTAATAATTTGGAGCCACCATTTCTGCTAGCATCACTCGTCAACTTGGCATTTCCCCCACTTTTGGTGCACTCTTTATAAGCCGCAAGAAAAGGGTCTTGCGGCCACCACCTCCAGCCCTTCACCGATGCACTCCTCTTCGGTAGCGGCTGTTTCGAGAAGGGAGGCGGCGGAGGAACTTTCTTGTCATGAACCAAATTCTTGGAGGAGTCAATAGGGCAGTGCTGATGATCATAATGGGTGAGCTTGGACGACTTGGAAACACCTGGCTTCTCTTCCCAAGAAAAGGGTATATTTCCCAGTGAATGAACCTTTGTGTGACTCATTTTTTTCCTCACTGAGTATCAATCATTTGCTGCATTGCTTATATATTGGAGGAGGGATCAACTTTAGAATGAATTGTTTGTCACACAATCCATTCAGTCAAATAACATATGATAGATGTGTATTTACATATACGAAGTGGAAGCGAATCAAGCGTGAAGGTTAAGCAGCATTTGCTTTCAAATGAATTAAAATAAAGGAATGATGAAATTAAAGAAAAAAATGGGCAGGTTCGTTGAAAATGATCAGGACTTGTTTCACAATCCCTTCCAGTGGTTCAATGTTTAGGTAGGATAAATGTCTTTTTCAATCAATTAAAAGAAAATAAAGGTTTTAGTTAAAGAACTGAATTTGATTGCTGACAACCCAACTCATTCATTAATGAATGTACTAAAAACAAAATTCTAAATATAACAATACCAAGAGGATCTCTATGAACCTGCTTCTAAATGGTTGGTTTTATTTATTTCAAATAACTACATATTTTGCATTGTTGTACTTGAATCTATCATGATCCAATCAAATAAAATATTTACCAAATTGTAAGATTTCATCAATTTAACTTTTATTTTCAAGAATTTTATTTTTTTACTTTTAAATTTCAAAATTCAAATCTAATTGTTAACACCCTTACGTTTTTTTTCTTAAATTTGTTGGTGTGATATTTTGGAATAATAATAATAAAGCCTCACTTAGTAACCATGAAACTAAGAAAAAATAGCATTGTAATGGTTACACCCCTAATAGAGCTAGACTTCTTCATTAGTCGAGCTATCCATTGAAGCCCGAAGGCTTACTTGAAATTTGAGATAGTTTGGACAAAAATATCAGGCTCGAAAAATGGGCTTAAGTCTGTTTAAAATATAGACTGGGCTCGGGCTTGAACATTCAAGGCCCGACTCTGACCTTTCCCATTTTCAAGTCTATAATGTTTTATGTAAATTATATCACATAAAATTTAAATCTATAGTAATATATAATACTACTATAATGTAAACATTAAAATTATTAAGATAACTATATATAAAATTTTAATAAATAAAATATATATTTATTAAATATTAAATTAAAAATAATATAATTAAATATTTTAAAAAATAAAAAGCGACTTAAAATGGATTTGGGTTAGTCATTTACAAATATGAATGGGCTTAAGTAAAATTTTAGGCCCATATTTCGGGCCAAATTGAGCTTTGGAAAGCATAAAGAATGTTACTATCATGCTTAAGCTCAGCCTAACCCATGAACACCTCTACAATACAGCCAAGCATGTGACAGCCTATGCTACCCTCAACAAGCAACCATTTGTAAACCTTTAACGATTTTGTCTCCAAACTGTTCACAACTCACCCTTCATGACACACCCCTCGATTGGGGTCACCTTGGCATAACCTTCACATACGACCTCGAGGACAAGAATATCAGGGTAGGACAACCCACGTCCATGGCAGAACCATACAGTACACCCCATGGTGACAACTAACTTGTAATGGCACTAATACATGGCAACTTACACAACTATGTAAGCCAACATACTGTCAGTTGCGTGGCACTATAGGATTAATGGTGACCCACTATATAAGCTTGGGTGCACGAGGGTCCAGGGATCTTCCCTCTCTTGTCCACGATCAACCCTACTGGCTCTTATTTTCCCCTTTAAGACTATCCCCTTCTCCTTTCATTAGTTCTCCACCTAACCTAGGTGAACAAATTCTCTCATCCACCATCTTCTCCTCCTTGTTAAAGCATATGTCAACAATTAGTGCAGTGAACGTTGATCTACACCCGATCTTCAAAACCAATCAAAGTGGCTCCTTCCAACGAAAGCCATCCCAAAAGGCCATAATAGTAATTTTAGATTTGAACTAGGAGTAATCCAATAAAGTATCATGATACGAGCATATCTTGCTAAGATTATTATATGGATTCTTTTCTTTTGTTTCGATAAGTTATTTTTATAAAGAGAGAAAAATAAGGGCAAAATACCAAAAAAAGCCCCTTTTTTTAAATTTACCGAAATAGGCCTGGTATTTTATTATTTATCGAAATGGGACCTTTTCCCCGAAACTCGTCCCCGTCAGCGCGATGTCAGGGGATGTGTCAGCAAAACGCGTCCCTGGGGGCTCGCTTTGCTTACATGGACACAAAGCGCGCTTACGAGGACACGATTTGTTGCAACGTAGGCAAATCACGCTGACGTGGACGCGTTTTGTTGCCACGTAGCGCGCCCCTAGAGATGCGTTTTTGCTGTGTCTCCCACATTAGGTTTAGGGTTTTTTAGGGTTAGGGTTTAAGGTTTTTAAGATTTTTAGGGTTTTGGAGGAAAAAAATTAAACAAATAAGGAATTAAGGTTTAGGGTTTCTTAATTAAATTAATTATAATTTTTTCAAAATTATATTAGGTTTCTTGTTTATGGGTTTTTAAAATAAAATCAAAGTAGGATGCTTTATCAGAAGAATTTCTGAAATCGCGCCCACGTGGACTCGCTTTTGCTACAGTAGGTACTGAAAAAATAATTTTGAGTTGACGTTTCTGAGAAAATAGTATAAAAAACGCTTCAAGCAGGATGCTTTATTAGAAGAATTTCTGAAATCGCGCTCATGTCGATGCGCTTTTACTACAATAGGTCCTGAAAAAATAATTTCGAGTTGACGTTTCTGAGCAAATAGTATAAAAAACGCTTCAAGCAGGATGCTTTATCAGAAGAATTTCTAAAGTCGCGCCCACGTGGACACGCTTTTGTTATAGTAGGTCCTGAAAAAATAATTTCGAGTTGACGTTTCTGAGCAAATAGTATAAAAAACGCTTCAAGCAGAATGTTTTATCAGAAGAATTTATGAAATCGCTCCCTCGTGAACACGCTTTTGCTACAGTAGCATGTTTGGGCTGAGGCTATAACTGAGGCAAAAAATATTCTCAGGTTGCATAAGTTACACAGCAAAAACAATTTAGAGAGGCTAAGAAGGTTAGAAATTAAATATGAGTGAACGTATTAGTGCTATTATTTACTATGATGGTGAGGTTTGCCACACCGAGAACGGTGTTGTTTTTTTTTGGAGAATACAGTGCGACTGGTTTTTAACCAGAACATAGATTTGACAAAACTTCGTAAAAGAATTAGGCGTAAAATTTTCAGAACGACGCCAATGAAAGTTCTGTCTATTATGTATCGATTTTGTTTTTCTGTTGATCTGATGACATATGACTCGTTCGACATAAAAGGTGCTCGTAGCTTGGAGGCAATGGTGCAGACTTATCTTGCTAGTGGAGCACCTTATATTGAGTTATATGTACAATTTACATCGCCAAATGATGTACTTGTAATCAGTGTTCGAGATGTATACATGACCCCTAACTGACACTCGGTTAGTAGGTTACAAAACACGAAACAACTCATGTTTGGTAGTGGTGTGGAATGCACATCCGCTGCAAGACACTCTGTCGGTGGATGGGACATGTACGTCGGTGGTTCGATGTTTGATGCTGGAAATACGTATTAGGGAACGGCATCAAGTTCTAGTGGTTGTGATAGAGGGTTGCGCGCGAACCAAGATCATGTTATCAAGTCACAGGAAACTCCTACGAAAAATCTAAATGTTTGGATCTAAAACGAAACAGCAAAACTTAATTAGAATCAATTAGATCTGGAAACTAAAAATCCCCAAATCAATAAAGAACATCCATGAATCAAAACACTTATGAATGAGGTGTTTTCGGAATGTAAGAACAGGAATTCGAACTCCAAGATTGATTTCCAGTCAACCGAATCTGTCAAGAACACCAAAACAGCAAACAAAATTAAAACAATCAGATTTTAATAGAACTTAGGGTTTGGTGCGACAAGAAGAAAAGAAAGAAATTGATGGACTAAAACGGTTCTTGAAACCCAAGGAGATGTCGATTTGCCCAAATTGAAACAGCAACTCAATTTCCCCTAAAATTCCAGCAACCGAATTCAATCAGATTTGACAAGAAGAATTCGACAAGATCAATTAGGAAAAGATGGATTTAATCGAATTTGGCTGCCAAGAAAGAGTGTCGATCAGTCTTCTTGAATATTAAAGAGGCTGGAAATTCAACAAGAAGATTAAATAAGTTAGATAAAAGAATTGACACAAGCAGAATCTAAGAAAAGAAATTGAACAGCAAGAAACTAAATTAAAGTCCTAAGAAGCCTTGAAATCCCGAAAGACTTCACAACTCCCTTCAAACGGCTCTAATCTCCCCTCCAAAGAATATCAATGGCAAGAAGAAGGTTAAAGATAGCCCCCACAATCAAAAGATTGTTAAAACAGCTTCTAAAGAAAACTCAAGAGAGAATTCTTGGAGAAAAACCTCAAAGAAAATTCTGCACTTAACAAATCTGAAATTTCAATAAAATTCGAAGTAGTGAATACAAGGGTGGCCGGCCATGCCTTTAAATAGGCCTTAGACTAATCCTAATCTTATTAGAAAACTTAAAAATTAAACCTAATTAATAAAAATAATAGGAAAATTCGGCCATGCACTTAAATGGACTGTTTTGGGCCGAATTTTAACATGTAACCTTCCTAAAGCCTAAAATTTAAATTAACAATTAAAATGTTTACAAATTGGGCCCTTTGACAATTTGGCCTGATTTTCAACTAAATATGGGTGGATTTCTTGCTTGGGCTTGGAAAATTCTTATTGGACCTTGCCTTCAAGAACTTGGGCTTGTGATCCATCTTTTACCGAAATTAAGTCGTTGATGCTCGTGACGGAGATCCAATGAGCTTTGGCTATAAGATTCGGTTTCTTGGACCAAGATTTCTAAGATTTGAAATCTTGATTTTCTTGATTCTTGAAATCGCTCCAAACAGCAAAATTGGGCCAAGATTCGGTTTATTGATTTTCTTGAAAACGCATCTAAGGCCTTGCTAACGAACTCTTAAATGGTCCCATTTAGTTTGGAACGCATTTGTCGGGCCTTTGATCTCGTTATTGGGCCTTGTGGTAATTTGAGCCCATCACGTTCTTGAACTTGGATTGGACCTTTGTGACTCGTATCATTCCCCCTTCCTCAAAAGATTCGTCCTCGAATCTGAAAAATCAAATGGGGACAAGTCAGCCACATTAAAAGTAGAACTTACATTGTACACACCAGGTAGATCAATTTTATAGGCATTATCGTTGATCCGCTCGAGTACTTGGAAAGGCCCATCGCCCCTTGGGTCCAACTTGGACTTCCTTTTTGTAGGAAATCGTTCCTTCCTCAAATGGACCCAAACCCAATCTCCGGGTTCTAGGACAACCCGTTTGCGCCCCTTGTTTTCTTTGTTGGTGTTGGCATCATTTGTTTTGGCTATTCGTTGCCTCGCCTTTTCATGTAAGGATTTCACCAACTCAGCTTTCTGTTCGCCATCTAAATTAATAATGTGTTCAAGAGGTAATGGCGCAGGATCAAGTACTGTTAGTGGGTTAAAACCATAAACAAGTTCAAATGGAGAATAACCAGTTGTAGAATGAATATATCTATTATATGCAAATTCAACAAATGGTAGGCATTCTTCTCAATTTCTAATGTTCTTTCCCACAACAGATCGTAATAAAGTCCCTAAGATCCGATTAACTACTTCAGTTTGGCCATCCGTTCGGGGGTGACATGTAGTAGAATAAACTAATTTAGTACCAAGCTTACCCCACAATACCTTCCAAAGTGGCTAAGGAATTTGACATCTCTATCAGAAACAATTGTTTTAGGGATGCCGTGAAGTCTTACTACCTCTTTAAAGAATAAGTCTACCACATGTGTAGCATCATCTGTTTTGTGACAAGAAATAAAATGTGCCATCTTTGAAAACCTGTCAACAACAACAAATATACTATTTCTTCCTTTCTTAGTTCGAGGCAAACCTAGAATAAAATCCATGGATAAATCTACCCAAGGTGAAGTAGGAATCGGTAAAGGAGTGTAAAGGTCATGAGGCATTACCTTAGATTTTGCTTGTTTGCATGTAATGCACTTGGAACATACCTTTTCGACATCCTTTTTCATATGTGGCCAATGGAAGTGTTCTTGCAAGATATCTAGTGCTTTGGCCACTCCAAAATGTCCCATTAAACCTCCACTATGGGCTTCATGAATCAATAAGTCTTTCATGGAACACTTTGGTATGCATAACCTGTTTATTCGAAAAAGAAAGACATCTATAAGGTAAAACTTTTCAAAAGCAGTATGTCCACAATTTTTATAGATATGGCCAAAATCAGCATCATCATCATATAACTCCTTAATATGTTCAAACCCTAAGACTTTAGCATTCAATGTAGTTATTAAAGCATATCGTCTAGACAAAGCATCTGCAACTACATTATCTTTACCTGTTTTATATTTTATCACATAAGGGAATTTTTTAATGAATTCTACCCAAATGGCATGCCGTTTACTCAACTTACCTTGTCCTTTTAACCATTTAAGGGATTCATGATCTGTATGTATGACAAACTCATTAGGCAGCAAATAATGTTGCCATACTTGAAGTGCACGAACCAATGCCAATAGTTCTTTGTCATAAGTTGAGTAGTTTAATTGTGCACCATTCAATTTCTTACTAAAATAAGCAATAGGTTGCCTATCTTGCATTAAAACGGCGCCAATTCCAATTCCTGAAGCATCACACTCAAGTTCAAAAGTATTAGAAAAATCAGGTAATTTAAGAAGAGGAGCAGAACATAACTTAGCTTTTAGGGTCTGAAAAGCCTTTTCTTGGGTTTCACCCCATTTGAAACCCACTGATTTCTTTATAACCTCTGTTAATGGGGCAGCAATAGTAGAGAAATTTTTCACAAATCGTCTATAAAAACTAGCTAAACCATGGAAAGATCTCACCTCAGTTACCGATTTAGGAGTCGGCCACTCCTTAATTGCCTTGACTTTGTCCTCATCGACATGAATACCTTGAGCACTAACTATGAAACCTAAGAATATTAGTTTATCACAACAGAATGTGCATTTATCAAGGTTGGTAAATAATTTTTCACCTCACAGAATATTCAAAAAGGTTTTAACATGGAAAACATGATCATCTAATGTCTTGGAGTAAATTAAAATATCATCAAAGTAAACTACTACGAATTTACCCAAATGAAGCCTTAAAACATGATTCATTAATCTCATAAATGTACTAGGTGCATTAGTAAGGACGAAAGACATAACTAACCATTCATACAATCCAAATTTTGTTTTAAAGGCTGTTTTCCATCCATCCCCTTCCCTCATTCGAATTTGATGATAACCGCTTTTTAAATCAATTTTAGTAAATATGATTGAACCATGTAATTCATCAAGCATATCATCAAGTCTAGGAATTGGGTGTCGATACTTTACCGTTATTTTGTTGATTGGACAGCAATCAACACACATTCGATACGTACCATCTTTTTTTAGTACCAATAAGACAGGAACGCACAAGGACTTAGGCTCTCACGAATGTACCCTTTGTCTAGTAATTCCTCAACTTGCCTTTTGCAATTCCTTTGTCTCCTCGGGATTGCATCTATAGGCTGGTCGATTTGGTATTGAAGCTCCGGGTACTAAGTCAATTTGATGCTCTATCCCTCGTAAAGGTGGTAAACCTTTAGGGGCCTCACTAAAAACATCATCATAATCCTGCAAAAGAGACTGAAACACACTAGGCAAATTTTCGTTAATGTTAGATAAAGATAAATAATTTTGCCTAAACCTCACAAGGATACAAGGCTGTTTATTGAGTAGGGCTCTCCTCACATCTTTTTTTGTTACCCAAAAATTTTTCCGCTCATTTTACCACTTGTGGATTCACTCACCTTTGGGCTTTTTAAATTTTGACTTTTTCCACTACTAGCCTCTTTTCTCTCTGTCTTTTGTACTTGTCATTTCTCCCTTACCCCCTCACAAAAGTTCATCATCTTCAATTGATATTTATATACATCAGTGGGATTTAAAGGAGCAAAAGTGAATTTCCTACCTTTAAACACAAGGGAGTATCGATTAAGTTTACCTTGGTGTGTAACATCGTGATCAAATTGCCAAGGCCGTCCAAGGAGCAAGTGTGCCGCATGCATTGGGACCACATCACACCATACTTCATCCTCATAATTCCCGAGCTTAAAAGTGACCAAGGACTATTTCGTAACTTTAACTTCAGAAAATTCATTATGCCACTGAAAGTGATATGGCTTAGGGTGTTTGGTACAAGGCAACTTTAAAGAATCCACCAAATAGCTACTCACTACATTCGAGCAACTCCCACTATCAATAATGAGTGAACATAAGTTACCTTTAATAAAACACCGAGAATGGAAATTATTGGTCCTTTGGTTATCATCATCTTTCATCTGAATGTTAAGGGTTCGGCGAACTACAAGGCATTGAAAATCAGCAAAGTCCCCTTCTTTTGGTGGTTCGACCAACTCTTCGCCATTATCACTGTCATCCACAAGTTCTGGCATATCTAGATCTGTTTTATCAGAGTCGAAAATGTACTCACCATTATCTTTCAGAAGAAGTAATCTCGTGTTAGGGCATTCCCTACTATAATGACCATGGCCTTTGCACTTAAAACATTCAATCTCACGAGTCCTCTTCATATTTGAATCACCTAAATTGGGCTGCTTAGAAGGTGTTTGCATTTTAACAGGAGCCCTTTTTTTCCAATCTGATTGCTTGTTACTCAAAGAAGACTTATTAGTAACAAAAGGTGATTTTGAACTCTTAAAATCAGAATTGGAATTGTTACCTCGGTAATATTGTGAAGTAGAGAAGGACCCAAACCTTTGTTCCTTTAATTGTTGCTCGATCTCAATGGCTTTGTGAACTGCTTCGTCCAAATCAATGTAAGTTTGTAGCATCAATGTATTAGCTATCGGCTTGTTCAAACCATCAATAAATCGAACCATAGTTGTTTCTTCATCCTACTCCACATTAGCTCTCTGAACGAGCATCTCCATCTCCTTAAAATATTCATCCACCGTCCAACTACCTTGAACAAGTCTTCTCATCTTTATTTTAATTTCTCTATAGTAGTGAGCTGGAATAAACTTTTTACGCATAATCTGTTTCAACTCATCCCATGTCGAAATCTCACCTTCATAATTCCGATGACGATTTACCCCAAGTTAAGTCCACCAACTTAATGCATAATCTGAAAATTCCAGCATTGCTAATTCTACCTTTTCATCATCCGGACATTTATAGTACCGAAACATAAGTTCAATCTTAGATTCCCATTCACAATAAGCTTCTGGATCATTCTTACCACAAAATTGAGGAATTGTGAACTTCGGTTTTGCCAAAGAAGGTTGCCCACGATCATGAAAATCAGCATCAGTTCTAGGGACACGTCGAGGACCGCACCTATGAGTAGGAGGCTGGCTATCCATATCTTCTTTAATTGGCTCTCGATATTGAGGCTCTTGATTTAATCTCACCTCATTGATGGTAGCAGTCAAAGTTCGAAGTGCAGCAGCCTGTTCGTCTAACTGTTGTTGGAATTTTTTAAATGTGTCATAGACATCATTATGGACATTATCACCTTGACCAACCTTAGACATTTTCAAAAACCTGCAAAATAAACACTCAACACTCAAAAATAAAAGTTAGCAAACCTTACCATTAATCACTCAAAAAGAAAATTTAAATTCTCAATGAGGTAGAATTCAGTCTTGTGAGTTCTTTAGTAGAGTTTATATCAACCAATTAGAGAGTGTATGAACCGAACTACCAAAGAATCCTAATTTGCACTAGGATGCCAAAACTGACGAGACACCAATTGATTCGTGTTGCACCGAGGAAGAATTGTGCACACTTTAAAAATCCTACTAACACAAGAAACAATAAGGTGTTAGATAATGTAAAGGGAGAATAAAGGCAAACAAATGAAAAACCTATAGCTAAGAATCAATAAAAATTGTTGAAACCAGAAAACCCGAAAAACTGTGGAGTAACTTGATAACTTCATTTGAGGTTTTCCTGATCTCCAAAAATCACAAAATTAAATCTGGAATGTCCTTAAATATTTAATTTTTGATATGGAAAGTTTGGGCACCAAATTCAACCCGCTGAATATTTTTTAAATTTTTTATTGGATTTCATATTTATTGATTTTTTTGACTTTTTTGACTGATTTTTTTGTAGGATTAATTTTTTAATATTCAATCACAGTGCCACAAATATGTATGTAAAATTTCAAATCAATCGGACAACGTTTACCCACACAAATGAATTTTTTTTGAAAATTTTTTTTGGGTAAAACTGCTGGTTGTAGTTTAAAAAATAGAGATCAGTTTAGAAATCAACCAAGAACACCCAAAATGCCCAAAATCTGATACCAAATGATAGAGGGTTGCGCGCGGACCAAGATCGAGTTGTCAAGTCACGGGAAACTCCTACGAAAACTCTAAACGTTTGGATCTGAAACGAAACAGCAAAACTTAATTAGAATCAATTAGATCTGGAAACTAAAAATCCCCAAATCAATAAAGAACATCCATGAATCAAAACACTTATGAATGAGGTGTTTTTGGAATGCAAGAACACGAATTCGAACTCCAAGATTGATTTCTAGTCAACCGAATCTGTCAAGAACACCAAAACAGCAAACAAAATTAAAACGATCATATTTTAATAGATCTTAGGGTTTGGTACGACAAGAAGAAAAGAAAGAAATTGATGGACTAAAATGGTTCTTGAAACCCAAGGAGATGTCGATTTGCCCAAATTGAAACAGCAACTCAATTTCCCCCAAAATTCCATCAACCGAATTCAATCAGATTTGACAAGAAGAATTCGGCAAGATAAATTGGGAAAAGATGGATTTAATCAAATTTGGCTGCCAAGAAAGAGTGCCGATCAGTCTTCTTGAATATTAAAGAGGCTGGAAATTCAACAAGAAGATTAAATAAGTTAGATAAAAGAATCAGCACAAGCAGCATCTAAGAAAAGAAATTGAACAGCAAGAAACTAAATTAAAGTCCTAAGAAGCCTTGAAATCCCGAAAGACTTCACAACTCCCTTCAAACGGCTCTAATCTCCCCTCCAAAGAATATCAATGGCAAGAAGAAGGTTGAAGATGGCTCCCACAATCAAAATATTGTTAAAACAGCTTCTAAAGAAAACTCAAGAGAGAATTCTTGGAGAAAAACCTCAAAGAAAATTCTACACTTAACAAATCTGAAATTTCAATAAAATTCTAAGTAGTGAATACAAGGGTGGCCGGCCATGCCTTTAAATAGGCCTTAGACTAATCCAAATCTTATTAGAAAACTTAAAAATTAAACCTAATTAATAAAAATAATAGGTAAATTCGGCCATGCACTTAAATGGACTGTTTTGGGCCGAATTTTAACATGTAACCTTCCTAAAGACTAAAATTTAAATTAACAATTAAAATGTTTACAAATTGGACCCTTTGACAATTTGGCCTGATTTTCAACTAAATATTGGTGGATTTCTTGCTTGGGCTTGGAAAATTCTTATTGGGCCTTGCCTTCAAGAACTTGGGCTTGTTATCCATCTTTTACCGAAATTAAGTCGTTGATGCTCGTGACGGAGATCCAATGCGCTTTGGCTGCAAGATTCGGTTTCTTGGACCAAGATTTCCAAGATTTGAAATCTTGATTTTCTTGATTCTTGAAATTGCTCCAAACAAGAAAATTGGGCCAAGATTCGGTTTATTGATTTTCTTGAAAACAAGAAAGTGAATCTTGATTTTCTCGTTCTTTTGTGTACGCATCTAAGGCCTTGCTAATGAACTCTTGTATGGTCTCATTTAGTTTGGAACGCATTTGTCGGGCCTTTTATCTCGTTATTGGGCCTTATGGTAATTTGAGCCCATCACGTTCTTGAACTTGGGTTGGGCTTTTGTGACTCGTATTAGGTTGGCAATCTACATCCAATTGGGGACGTTATGAAATGCCTAGAAGAAGCGATGATGTACTCCCTACGACGTCCACCGGTGAGGGAACCTCGTACGCTGCAGATGATGTTGGGTTAGAAGATGACTCCGATGTGATCCACTTCGAGAGCCCGAGCTCGATGGTGTAGAAGTTGGCTTATTTTCTGAACCAGAGCCTATTCTAATAGAACCTGAAGATGCTGAAAGGAGTTCAGATGAAGAAGAAAATCCACGATTCAGAGCATACTTACCTCCAGCCCATATGCTTAATGTCAATCTGTCTGCAGATGATGCGTTGGAGTTTCCAGATCTACCACACTGGTTGCGTGATCGTACAAGTTCGGTGCTAGATTTGGGTGAATTTAAAGTTGGTAATTAGTTTTCCAACAAGGATGGTTTTATTGGTGCTTTGAAACAACATAGCATCAAAAACGGATGGTTTTATTGGTGCTTTGAAACAACATAGCATCAAAAACGGCGTTAACTACCACGTCTTTAAACCCAAATCTGATAAGTTTGAGGCGAAGTGTGCCGTGCAAGACGGCACATATTCATGGAAAATCTACACCTCGTTGAGGAAAAGGACAAGGTTGTAGGAGATAAAAAAGTGCAAAGGTCCACATACATGTGCTGCAGGTACAGTATTGACGGTTTCTGAATAATACTGTTATTATGTAATGTTGCATTATTTAATGTACTTTTTTATAGGTGTTTCACAAGATCATCCCAAGATGGATTCAGCTATGTTAGCTAGCTTGATACTGCCCACGGTGAAAGCAGATCCCAGGACTTCAGTGCTGGTGTTAATTGCCAATATTCGTAGCCAAATAGGGTACACGTCCTCTTACCGCAAGGCTTGGATAGCTAAGAAGAAGGCATTGGAGAAGATGCATAGTGGGTGGGACACCTCATATAATGAAATATGACAGTGGTGTCAAATGCTAAAGAGATACATCCCAGGTGCCATCACAGACCTTGAAACAGAACATGCGTACTACAACGGCCAATTGCTACGTGGATGCCAAGTGTTCAAACGCCTGTTTTAGACCTTTAAGCAATGTCGAGATGCATTTCCATACTGCAAGCCATTGGTACAAATTGATGGTACCTTTATGTTTGGTAGGTATACTCATCGGCTATTGCTTGCAGTGGCACAGGATGGCGGTGGGAGAATTCTTCCAATTGCGTTTGCAATAACATCGAGGCAGTCATCTGATGACTGGGATTTCTTTCTATCTAGGTTAAGGATGCATGTGTGCCCCCAACCTGATATCTGTGTTATTTCAGATCGGGGCACCGGTATACTAGCTGCATTTGATCGACAGGGAAGCTTATGGCAGCGCACACACCATCGATATTGCCTAAGGCACGTTGCTTCCAACTACTACAAGCAATATCCATCTAAGAGCGAACGTCGACAAATGACTAACATGGATATTTAGTCTCTATCTGTGTTATTTCGTTTGTCAATTTGAATTAGTTGTAAATGAAGAAGTGGTATGTGATATTCACTATGAGCTTATATTGACAGGGTATGAAATAAATAAAGACCGTTTTCACGAGATATTGGCAATTTTACATTCAATTAACGGAGAAGGCACGGATTACCTTTGTAACATACGTTTCGAACAGTGGACACAAGCATACGACGGCGGCCTATGATATGGTCATATGACCTCAAACCTGGTTGAATGCATAAATTTTATTCTAAAAAGAACGTGTCATCTACCGATAATATCAGTTGTGCGAGAGGCGTATTTTCGTTTAGCGACGCTATTTTCAAAGCGAGCAGCGAGTTATGCAGGCCAGATGCAGGGAGGCCATGTATTGTGTAGTAAGGTAGTGCAAGAAATTAACAAGGCCAAGGCACGAGCGAACACCATGCACACAGTGTGTCACGATCGAGACAACTTATGGTTTCGCATGACAGAGTTTGACAAGCCGCACCAAGGTGTTGTTGGCGGGCAATATCGTGTACTCTTACAAAATAGGACTTGCGACTGTGGGATGTTTGATGCACTTCGTTATCCATGCGCTCATGTTATTGCAGCTTGTCAGAATCTCCGTCTGGATCCGATGAGCTATTTGGACGTGTACAAATTAGAAAACATGTACAACGTCTGGAGACACGTTTTCCCACCGGTCCCAGATGAACGTAAGTGGCCGCCCGTATCTCTTGCTCCTTTTAAGCTGTTACCGGATAGAGAATTGCGTCGTAAACCAAAGAGTCGACCTTGCTCGACTAGAATACATAACAATATGGATATCCGAGAAACAGCCAGTCAATAGAAGTTGTGCGGATGGTGTAGGAATCCAGGCCATACAAGTCAATCATGCCCAAATCGCAATAGTTGAATGTCATTGTAAACAAATTATATTTTTTTGTACCAGTCAAAAATTTTGTAAAATCTGGCTGAATGTTAGTAAAATTATTAATTGCTAATTGTATTAATTGTTAGTAAAATTATCAAATTATATCAAATTATTAATTCTAGGTACCAGTCAAAACATTTTGTAAAATCTAACATTTTGTTAGTCAAATTATTAATTGTTAATTGTATTAATTGTTAGTAAATTTATCAAATCATATCATATTAGGGTTAGATTTAGGGTTAGGGTTTTTGTTAAGATTAGGGTTTTGGTGTTTTTAAGTTAAGAGTTTTTAAGTTAAGGGTTAGGGGTTTTAAGTTAAGGGTTAGGGTTTTTAAGTTAAGGGTTAGGGTTTTTAAATTAAGGGTTAGTGTTTTTAAGTTAAGGGTTTAGGGTTTTTAAGTTAAGCGTTAGGGTTTTTAAGTTAAGGGTTAGGGTTTTTAAGTTAAAGGTTATGGGTTTTGTTAGGGTTTGTCAATTAAATTATAAATTAAATTATAAATTATAAATTTATAAATTTTTAATAAATTAGTTTAGGGTTTTTAAGTAATAACTCAAATAAATTTCTATTTTATTACATCAAATAATATCAAAATATTCAAAATGTTTATACAAATATATTAAAATACAAATCAATCTCCGTGTTCACGGATTCGATTGCCACATGGCGGTGTCGAATGATTCTGTATTTGGATTCCTCCTTTGTCCACTTTCCGCGGGGTTGTAGTTGCTCGTGGGATTCAGTTCCTCCGGTAGGGTATCTGGTTGTCGGTGTTAGGGCAATGAGCCACCTTGATAGAATAGTGAATGTGGAGGTGTTTGCATCACCAACAGTGACGATGTTTGAAACTCATACAGTGATGGGGATTGGTAAAAAGAAGAGCTCTCCGACGGCCCCTCTTGCGATCCCTCGTGCGACGCTGGCCTATACATCGGCAATCCACTCGGGGTAACAGAAAATGGAGATGAACCGAGCCATTGGCTCCAACCTACCATAGGACTCGAAAAAGGAAATAGTTAAGGGTTAGGATAAATAAAAGGGCTAGGATACGCACCTGGCATCATCTAAAAAGGTTGTACCGTGGGTATCGTTGGTTGAACTGCTGGGTCGGGTGACTATGTCGGTGCTCTCACTGGGCCTGGTGATTGAATGGCTGTTGATGATGGGCCGAGTGAATGTCTGGAACTTGTTGATAGGCCTGCCTCGTCATCCCTTTATCTTAGATTTAAAGGCCCACGTCGTTCCCTTTGGACATGTAATTGCCGCTGCCTCTCTTCTACCGATAGTAAATACGGCTTACCATGGATCCTAAACCATGGCATGTATTCTGACATGCACGCTAACTCCAGAACGATGATCGGTTCCAGAGTAGATATATAATCATACCGATCTTCCCACATTTGGATGTAGTAGGACCAGAATCTCGGCCAATCCGTATGCAATTGCCGTAGGTCAATTTTGTGGTGATCATCAAACACCTCAGGTGCCACGGGAATCGGTTGTCTACATCCAAATTACCGTAACACTCTGTCTGATAGGTGCATCTCCACGGTCGTATAGCTGATCAATGCGACTTTCGCGTGCCAAGCATTTGGATTTTGGAAGAACTCATCCGGAATTATTGCCCGAATTGCTGGATCCTCGTATGGTGTCCATTGAAACTATATGAGCATGATAGAAATATTAGTTATATGCATAATACTAAATACTAAATACTAAATACCAATCGACTAGCTAATGATGGAAATATAAATTTTATTTAATACTTACATGTGCTTCCGACTGTTGGTCTAATAGAAGCCGTATATCTTCAAGAGAGGTAGGTAATCGAGCATAACTTGCCGGATGGTTTCACCTAATTAAATAAATTTTTAGCATACTATTATTTTTAAAAATTTACATAATAATTGTAAAAAATCTAATATAAATTTTACGTCGTTATTAGTGGGAACGTATATGGGTGGTCCACTCGAGGATGTAGAAATGGAAAGCGAAACCGTGCCCATGACTGCAGTAGTGACAAGCAACCTCTGATTTTCGCTTTACTCTGTCGCGTCGCCCCGCACATCTCCTGATATAATGTTGCCAAGACGGCAGACCCCCAACTCAATTCACCAGCTGCTCTAAAATCAACGAGTTTCAGCAGCAATCTTAGATGTACGAGGTTCCATGACAAGTCTAGCATCAGATAACCTCCAATTATCTGAAGAATGTATGCCCGAGCATATCGAAATCTTTCTACTTCAGTTGAATCATCATTCGGATCCAGGAATGTGTCTCGTAACCAGCCTATCACGATCCAACCTCCATTAATTTTCTCCGAAATAGCGCCCAACAGCTCATAGCACACCGCTCCCCAATCACCAGATTGAATAGACCCGGTGACTGGGTACCCGTCCACCGGCAATCCCAATTGCAGATTGACATCTTCCAAAGTGATAGTGTAATCTCCACATGAAAGATGGAATATGTGCGTCTCGGGTCTCCACCTCTCGATCAACGTACTGATAAGTTTTGGGTCCAACTTGCATCCCCGGCCTACCATTGCCACGTGCCAAAAACCCGCTTCCCGCAGGTAATTCTCTACCAACGGTGATGGAGGACCATGCATATTCCGGATATAGCATTCCAATATTCGATCTACAGACTTTTATAACAAATAATAAATTAATAATTATCTAAAAATGCATAAATAAAAAAATCTTAAATAATATTTAAAAAATAAATTTAACACTTACCATTTTCATTTGTTCGACGGATATGTGCTGGCTATCAAGACGAATCAATTCTTCGGCCATTCCTAAATTCGTACAAATTTTTACGATTTAAAAAAATTTAAAAAATTAAAATTTTTTTAAAAATAATTAAAAATAGGGATTTAAGAGAAATTTAATAGGAAATTGAGAGCAAATTAAAATTAAATATGGATTTGAGAGAAATTTGGAAGAAAATTAATAGCAAATTGAGAGGAAATTGAGAAAATAATTGAGAGATGATTAGTTTGTGAAAAAAATGAAAGGGTGGGGGGTTTTATAGGTTTTTTTTTACCGTTGGGGGCGGGTGGGCAATGGTAAAAAAAATGACCGTTGCACTGCTCACGCGCGGGGAAAACACGTCCCAAGGGGGCGCTACGTGGCAACAAAACGCGTCCACGTCAGCACGCTTTGCCTATGTTGCAACAAATCGCGCGCGCTTTGTTCCACGTAAGCAAAGCGCGCCCCCAGGGACGCGTTTTGCTGAGACGTCCCCTGAAATCACTCTGACAGGGACGCATTTTTGGGGAAAAGGGCCCATTTTGATAAATAATAAAATACCGGGCCCATTTCGGTAAATTTTAAAAAAAAAGGGGCTTTTAATGGTATTTTGCCCGAAAATGAGAAGAAAGGAAATGTAAACAACTTTACAACATTCAAAATACCATTTTTATCCTTCAAGTATTTTACAATTAACTCTTTATTTTTTCAATTTATTTCAGCAAAAAATTATTAACTCTTTATTACTTTAAGTTGTTAAATATTTAAACTCCTAAAGTTAAAAAAATTATCAATCTTTATTTTTTTACCATATCATTACATTTTATAATTTAAATTATTATCTTTTTATTGTTTAAAAAAATTGTAACATTTTTTTGAGAAAACAATCTTATTTTTATTTTCTATTTTTAGAGTATTAAGAGTATTTAATTTTAAATTTGTTTGATATATTTTTTAAAATTATTAGTGTAATAGGCCAATTTTGGCCTGGCTAAAAAACCATTTACATTGCCCAAATAATTCGGCCCAATAAGGCCTAAATTGCTAACCCTAATCTGCTAGCCCAAAAAACACAAAGGGTATAGCAGAAACCCTAGTAGCCGCATGTGACAATCTCACCCTCGCGACTTGCAAGAAATGGCGCGCATGCACTCCTCCAAGCATGTACCTGCAAAAGGCAACAAGCAGTATAGGCAAGAAAATCGGAAAATAACAAATCAAGTAGATAATAGAATGATTTTTTCTCCTTGATTTTATTGTTTCAATACGGCTATAAAAAGCCAATTAAAATCTATAAAAAAGAGGGATTTTTTTCGACATAGAGAGAAATACAAAGAAAAAGATTTAAAGTAGAGTTAAAAAAGAAGAAAAGTTGAATACAAAGGTGATTTTTTGTTTCATTTGTCGAGGAGTTCATCGTTTTTTTTGTTTTTTTATTTTTTATATTCTTATGCATAAAATAAAAGGTAAGAGAGAAAGAAAGCCTACCTTTTCGTCGGAGCCATCGCTTTGCCACCATCGCCGTCGTAGTCGGGGCTTTGGTACAGGGAAGGAGGGTGGCGGCACTCAAGGGGTTAAAAGAGAAACCCTAGCAGAACAGCCTTTTTTTGGAAAAAAATGAAACAGAATGATTTTTCAAGAAGAACCTGTTTTATTTTAATAAAAGCAAAAACGACGTCATTTGGTGTAGGTTGGATTCATGTGTTTCTGCTTTAAGGGGGAATTTGCGTGATTGGCCTCCCGGTTTATCTCATTGTTTTGATTTTGTTCTTTTAAAATTTACCCTGTTTAATTTGAATTTATTGATCTTAGTCCGTGTCACTGCGCAGCGTTGTGGGATGGCGGATTATTTCCGATATGATCCCTCATGTTGTCTGCATGTTGCACCTTGGCCCTTCCCTTTATTTCAATTCCGTTTGTTGCCTTTTAGCTTTGTTTTAATTTTGATCTAATCCTTGAACTTTACTTTAAATTGCTTTAATGTACATTACATTGTAATTTTTTTTTTGTGTATTGCTTTATTTATTTATTTTAAATTTATGTATATAATGTCTGTTTTAAAAATATATATATACATATTATTTAGTTTAATTTATTTCTTTTATATGTTATTTTAAGATTTACTTTCAAATTGTTTTATTTTAAAATTTTTACTTATTATGTTAAATTTTATAGGTTATTTTAATTCACTTTGAAAATTATCTATTCCAGGTTATTTTTCGTGTATTATTTTAATTATTTTAAAATTATTATATATCATTATCTTTCAGGTACTGTTGTTTTTAAATTATTATACATCATTGCTTAAATTTGCCATATTTCTCATATTTTATGTAAATTTAATATATTTTGTATACATTCTTTGATATTTTTATTTTATAATTTTTTAAAAAGTTTATCCATTATATTTCAAGTTTTTTTAGATTTACATAGAAATATCTTTATATAAATATTTTTATTATACGCATATACTCACATGTACATTATTTTATGTATTTTGATTTTCTCTTTACAATACTTACTTTAAGATTCATTTAAATATTATTATTTTATGTAGTATTTACTTTTAACTCAATGTATAATTTATTTCAAACTCTCATGTATATGTATCATTCTACACTTGGTATTTCCTTTAAGATTAGGTTTTTAATATTAGTATTCAAATGTGGGTGTTAATATTTACATGTGATATGAGATTGTTTGCCCGCATATGTATTATATTATTTATTCGTATTTATTGATTATTGATGATTATTAGTGTATACTTCAGCTTATTAATTATGATTTCGTGTTGTACATTAACGTCCCATCGCATTTTTTTTAAAATATTTGGTTTCATTAAAGCATTAAAACCATTTTGTTCAAAGGTTTCCAAAATAACGCAATACTCGCATTTGAGATTTTCAAGAAAATTGAGCCCTAACGTATTGGGTTCCAATTTCCTTCGTTAAATCTAACAATTGAGAATTGCTCTTTAATCAAAAATAAAATGAAAAGCTTGTTGTCGGGAATTTAATATGTTGTATCCTAACGTATTGGATGTGACGTATTGATTTCTCGAGACAAATATTTTTTAAAAAAATAATAACAAAGGAAATATTTCAAGTTTAAGATTTTGAGAAATTGTGCTCTAACATATTGGGCCGCGATTTCTTTATAAATCTTAAACAAATGAATATTCTTTTAAATTTTATTACACGGGTATTTTGGACTAATTCATTTTTGAGGAATTAGAATGTCGTGCCCTAACGCATTGGATGTGACATTTTCTTTCTCCGAAATGATAAGAGTCTTAATAAGTAACGTTTTTTAAGTTTTTATTAAGGATCATATTTTTAAAATTTTGACATTAAGACACTAATTAATTAACGAGGTACCAGTTTTGGGCATTACGAGTGTGCTAATCCTTCCTCGTACGTAACCGCCTCCCGGATCCATTTTTCTAAAACTCGTAGACCAAAGCTATTTTTAGGTGATCCAATCACACCTCAATAAAAGATTGGTGGCGACTCCCAATTTTTGTTTTTTTTAAGTCGACAACTAATTTTTTGTTTTTTCCAAAATAAAAAATGGTTTTGACAATTAGATTTCAATATTTGTACCATAACATTATATTATATTTTTAGATTAATATCTCTTTATTTTTAAAATTTTAAAAGTATATGTTATAATTAAATAAAATGACTTTTGAAGTTGAAATTTTTTATCTTATTATGGGATCATGTGTATCAAGTCCTATTTAGATTCAACCTGAAAAAGAAAATTGAGCTACTAGAATCTCCTCTTGAAATTACTCACAAATTTTGAAATTCTCCAATATATTTACCCAAAATAGTAAATTCATTTTAAAATTTTGAAAACATTGATACAAAGAAAATCCTTCCTACAAATTCCTCACTCAAACACACCCTAACAGAATTAAGTATCCCTTACTTTCCCTCAAAATGCCAAAATTTTAATTACCTCAAATTAGAGGGACAAGAAAGTAAATAGATTTTCAAAATAAAAACATCAATTTTACCCTCTTTATTTTTACATAATTATATTATAAAAAGGTTACAATTGTAAAAAAAACACTATATTTAATTATTTCATTTTCTTTCCACAGTTTAACCAAACAAAATTGGTTAAATTTACTTTAATTTCCTTTATTAAGTTCAATAATCCAAACAAAACAATATATAATCATTTCCTTATATTTCTTTCCTTTTCTATTACTTTCCTTTATTTTCTTTTCCTTTACGAGTATCAATCCAAACATAGTGTAAGTGCTGTAGGGGAAATTGACACAAGTTCTACCAAAGAAGGTATAAAATCCCACCTTCAATGATGTATATTACTTTATGTTGATATATACCACGGTTGCTCGTTGCTTATTGCTCAATTTTATAAATATTTCCTCTCCAAGGGTGAACCATCCTCTAGCATAATTCTAAATGGTTGCCCACGAGCGTAATCCTAGAAGGTGGCTCATTACTTATTGCTTAATCTTACATCTATCTGCCTTCTAAAGGTGAATCGTCTTCAAGCATAATTCCAAATGGATGCCCATGAGCATAATCCTGAATGAGGGCTCATTATATATTACTCAACTTTACAACTCTCACACCCTTCTAAGGGATTACTCCCTAAGGGTATGACTCCTAAAGGTAATATATCCTTATTACGCTTAAGAGTTCGGCTCCTAAAGGTCCAACTCTCACACCCTCTAAAATGTCATATCCTCATTACCCTTTTTCAATTAATTATTAATGTTAATCAATCCTCACATACTTAGTGTAATCTTGAATGGTCTCAAAGAAAAGTTTCACCTCACATACATAGCGCAATCTCGAACAGTCTCATTGAACAGTGGCTCTCCATATTACATCAATGTAACCCCAGACAATTGCTCTGCCTCCAAGGCAAGCCTAATTCTGAACGGATGCTTTACCTTCAAGGGTAGCATAATTCTAAATACTTACAAGTAGTTGCAATGCCTGGATGTTGGCATAATTCTAAATGCTTGCAAATTACCACAATTTTTTTTTGTGAGAAGAAACATAAACATATTTTCCTAAATTAAATTGCCCTCTCCTACAACACACTGCTCCTTTTTGTCTCAAACAAAGTCACTTTATAGCCTTTCCTTTGACTAGGGGGATAATTGTTATACATAAATATTTTTATCACAACGTAGGTCCTACCAAGGACCCCTTTATATACACTTCTTAGAATTAGGGCAATGAGACTCTTCCTCTCTTCCACTCCCCATTTTGTACAACCACCATACACCATCTTTGGGGCCCTTCTTTCACCTCCATGGTAGCTCTCCACTACTACTCCTCCTCATCTTAATCACTGATGCCTCTCCCGCCATATACAAGTAAACTGCTCCAAACCTCTGCCACCTTCTCCATCTTGTTGAAATCTTGCATCAACAGTAATGAACCTGAATTTGAAAAAGTATTTTAACCATATCAACAAGTGAACTTGCATTTTAAAAAATATAAAATAAAAAATTAAATTCAGGAGGCTAAAAATATAAATAACTTCATTTTAAAAATTATCGATTTTTAATTCGAAATTTTAAAACTTCATTTACAAATGGACAAAATGGAGAAAGTATTAAACTCAGCTCTGTTTTTGTACCTACTTATAAAAAGAATTATTTTCCCGGAACTAAAACTAAAGTGAGAAAATACTAATTTTGATGTTAAACAAGTTTGGTCACTGGAATTTTTTAAATGAAATGAAAATTTATAACGAGATATGATCACCAATTAAGGAAAACAACAATCAATTCAACAAATTATAAGCTATAATAAAGGTATTTATATACTTCAATTATATATGCCAAATTTAAACACTTGTAATGTTTCTCAAGAATTATAATTTTTATAAAAAATATTCTTTTAAAATTCTACTATTTAGTCGTTTTAAATAAAAGTTGTTCTTTCTTTTTTCCTTTTTGTTAATTTGGTCATCTAAAGAAATTGGTCATTCTACCGTTAAATGATAATGGAAGACTAACAGTGTATTTTCATATTAGTCACTCAAAATTAAGATAAAATACTTGTCAATTATTCTAAATAAGAGCCATTCCTATTATAATCAACTAAATTTTTCATACAAACACATCGTTAGTCTTCTATTACTATTTAACGGTGAAGACTATTTTGATAAAAAAAAATTGAGTGACCGAGGATCAGAATAAAAGTAACCTTATACTTTACCAAAAAAATATTTTAAAAAATTATTATTTTTATAAGTGGGTGCAATGAATTTTATTTTTCATAAAGTTGGATGGGTTATCATTTGGGCTATAGAGTATTTATTGGGCCTTTGGCTCAGAACCACCCGATCCTTAAAGAAGAAGGACAACATCGTCATTTACCCAAACCCTAAAAACACTTAGATTTAGGGTTTCACGGCTATAAAGTGCAAATAAACTCTTACCTCAGCCACATCTCGACTCTCTCGGTCTCGGTTTTGTTCTGTCTCCCTTTTTTATTTTCTTTTTCTTTATATTTAATGGAAATTTAGTTAAAGTTGTGTGGAAATTATGGCAGTGATGACAGATTTACGTTTCTCGATTCTGATTCGGTTTTTCAATTTCTTGAATTTGTATAAATTTAAGGACCAAACGACTCTGTGATGACAGCGTTTGTGCGTGTCTGAGCCTATTTTTTTGGTTTTTTTTTTTTGGTATCATTGATTTGTGGCTGGAGAATATGGAGGTGGCGATGATTATAAACATAATTCCTCGTTCTGATTTTGCTCAATTTGGGCATGATAGACTTCTATTACACCCATAGAATCTGAGCTCTCCACTCCTTTTTTTTTTTTTAAATATGGAAGTGGGAACTGTTTCTACCCTCTGGGATTTAAATTGTTGAATATTTGATACCTTAGATGTTTATTTTGTTTTTTAAAGCTTTATATAAATATATTTAGAAAAATAAGTCATATAAAATGTTATTTTCCTGTAATTTTCATTTTAAATGATTCATTCATTCTTTTAGATAAATGTTTTTTAATATCCTTATTAATTACTATTGCTCATCATTTATCTTGTGTTTGGGGTCATCATTTAGATTTTTAACGTTTTATTGATTTTGAGAATAGATATAAAAGTTTTCAAAAACAATGAAAGAACTCAAATTATAATAAATTTAGAAATTAAATTAAAGTATTATAAATTACAATATTTATTATAAAATAATATAAAGTAGCATTGGTTGAGTCTTGTATCAACTTCTTTCATTTGTAATTTTTGATAAAAAAATTAATAAATAGATAAATTAAGAAAGTACGAAGAAAACCCTAAAGGTGATGGAGGAAACTGTAAATATTTGCAAGACGATTACGACCGTGAAAATTTTTTTGTAAGAGTCACAAGATAATAAGAAACGGGATTGATTTAGAGCTTGCTACGGGTCAAAAGCAAGCCTGTGTTTTGAAGGGCAATGAAATCTGGTCCAACATTAAATCCGTCGTATTAATGGATTCATCAACCCCCAAGCAGTTACTAGAGTCGAACACTCAGGTGCTCAAAACTGAGTTTGGTAAATTAATATTATAAAATTATTAGTAAAATTATATTTTGGTCATTCGGTTTTAATAAGTTGTAAAAGAATTATTGAATTATTTAAAAAAAAGTTAATGACTTTTGTTCACATCTCCTACATACACAAATTGAATGCTCTCATCTCTCTTTTCTTTTACAATTTAATTTTTTTCGTTAAACAACTTTGAATATTATGATTCAACAAATTAAGATTCAAACAATTTTCTTCTCTAATTTTTGGCACTGATTGTTAAATTGATTTGGAGCTAAGGTATATTCTTTTACTCGATGAGTATTAATCTAGCATACTGATCGTCAAATTGTCGATTGGAGTTTATTAGTTGAACTTTAAAAAAAAAAAAACTTAGCATCCCAATGACTTAAATAAATTTTTTGAATAATTTAATAACTTAGATGAAAACTATCATAATAGTTTAGTGATTATCTTGTAACTTTTTAAGTTGGCTAATCAAAACATAAACTTACTAATAGTTTAGTGGTCTTAGTTATGGTTTACCCAAATATGAACGTGACATTAATTGAAGTGTTATAAAATAATCAAATAAAAGAACACTTAAAGGAAACAATAGATCAAATCAATAGAGAATTTTCTCGTATATCATTTTCACTCATACAATGGTTTTATTTATAAGTCATTGTCATTCTATGCAACACATAGAAATGAAGCTTACTTAAGTGTTTCAATAACACATACATTGAGCAACTTGCATATTTACTTTCATAATGAATGAGGGGGCTGTATCTCATAAATGAAGGGGGTTAGAATATGGACATCCACATTTATATATTTGTAACACTCCCCCTTAGATGTCCATTAAAGAAAATTGTGCCTCATTAAAACTTTATTAGGAAAAATCTTGTGGGATAAAAACCTAATGAAAGAAAAAGAGTACACAATCTCCTATTACAAGCTATCTCGTTAAAAACCTTTACTAGGAAAATCCAATGGGACAAAACCTTGGTTAAAGGAAAAGAGTACAACTTGTTTTAAACTCCCCCTAATAGTAATATCACATAATATCTTTGAGTCAACCCATTCCAATCTTGTCTAGTAGTCTTTCAAATGTTGAATTTGACAATGCATTGGTAAAAATATCTGCTAAATTATCAGTAAAACGAATTTTTGAACTTCTATATCACCTTTCTTCTAAAGATCATGGGTGAAAAATAATTTTGGTGAAATATGTTTCATTTTGTCACCTTTGATGTAACCACCCTTCAATTGAGTTATACATGTTACATTATCTTCGTATAAGATAGTTGACATCTTTTCCTATAAAGGAAAATTACATATTTTCTGGATATGTTGGGTCAATAATCTTAGCTAAACGCACTCTCAAATTGCCTCATGCATTGCAATTATTTCTGCATGATTTGAAGATGCGACTGGTAATGTTTGCTTTGTTGAACACCATGATATGACAGTACCTCCACATGTAAATAAATATCTCGTTTGAGATCAACCTTTATATGGATCCAGTAAATACCTAGCATCAGCATAGATGATTAAGAGTGATTTTGAATTATTGAATAAAATAACCACATATCAATGGTCCATTTGAGATATCTAAATACATGTTTAATTCCATTCAATTTTCTACATGTTGGAGAAGAACTAAATCTTGCTAGCAAGTTTACAGCGAAAGCTATATTAGGCTTGTGTTGTTTGCAAGATACATTAATGCCCCTATGGCACTTAGATATGATACTTCAGGACCAATAAACTTTTCATCAATTTTGCAAAAACGAAATTGATCTTTATTCACATCTAACGATCATACAACCATTGGGATACTCAATGAATGTGCTTTAATCATATAAAATTTATTTAATATCTTTGCCGTATAAGTTGACTGATGGACATGAACTCAATCAGTTAAATACTTAATCTACAGGCCAAGAAAAAAAAGATTTCCTAAAATATTTCATCTCAAATTCTTTCTTTGAACAATTTATTGCATTTTAAAGCTCTTCAAGAGTTCCAATAATATTTAGACTATCAACATATACAGAAATAATCACAAAATTTGATCAAGACCTTTTTATAAAGACGCATGGACAAATTGAATCATTTTTATCAAGAAAGTTTTTCAAGGAACTCTATATCCTTTTGGGATTTTAAATCCTTTAAGGATTTTTATATAAATTTCACTATGAAGTGAGCCATACAAATAGGTTGTAACAACATCCATTAGACGCATTTCAAGTTTTTCTCGTACTGCCAAACTAATAAGATATCTAAATGAGATTGCATCCACCATAGGAGAATATGTCTCTTTGTAATCAATGTCGAGCCTTTGCAAAAATTCTTGTGCTACAAGTCGAGCTTTATATCTTACGTCTTCATTTTTCTCATTTAGAAAGTGAATTCAATTTTCACTTCCTAAATGTGTCAGGTAATTAAAAGCTGAAATATACGATGAAATTATTAATTTAAATTTCAATATCAACATTATTATCTATGTCCATAATATCTTTATTTTTCACTTTTGGTGGTGAGAAAAATTATTATGACCACCCCTTTTTACTAATACTATTATAGAGCAACTTACCACGCCCACATCCAAGATTACGTCTTTCTATATTGCTAAATTCACTTCAAGGAATGGAACAAATCTAATACAACGGGCTTTGTGGTTTTTCATTCAAAACTTGTTATTTAATTCAACTATAACCAAATGTGACATTGTAACACCTTGATTTATTTAACTTTGTTTTACGAATTTTGTCATAAATGAGTATCTGTTTCAGTGGTTAAGTGATGTGGGTGTGTGTTTGAGGTCTTGGGTTCAAGTCTCACTTTTGGAAATTCTGCTATTTTTTTTACTCCTAGCCTTATCCCTAAGTGGTTGGGCTTATACTATACTTTTGGTCAACTCATAGTAGAATGAATCTATTGGTTCAAGTGGTAAGGTGTTAGCTTACCTTAGGGTCTTGTGTTTGAACCCCTGTGTGAGCAAAGGATGTTAACTTTTGCTTCTGTGAGTGTGTGTCAGTTGTGTAGTAGAAGTTGGATGAAACTGATACTCTGTAGTAGTTGAATGAGGTTAGTGGGTCATATTTTGTGGGATTGTGGTTGGTTAGTGGGGGAGTTAGGATAGTGTTCTATTTTATTTTGATTTTATTTTTTTCTCTCTTTTTTTCAAAAATTTCCTTCCAGTTTCACGTTCATCTCTCAACTCCCACGCACATTTCTTTTTCCTCTTCTTCTTGTCTCTTTCTTTACCTCTTTTTCCTTTCTTTCTTTTCAGTTTGGGTTTATTGACCTTGTGTTCTTCGAACAGATTTTTGGAGGGTGATTGGTCTGCAGTTGGGGTAATTTGAGAATCATAGTAAGTTCTTAATCCTTCATTGAGCTAGATTTTGGGAAGCATTGATTTGTCTAAGGTTCTGGTTATCTCACAGGAGCTTTTGCGTCAAAATTAAGCCAGGTGTGTAACGAGAAACTCGAAAAATGACGATCAGTGAAAGTAAAAAATTAGGCATGTTGACGCCACGCGACCGTGTGCCTGGCCGTGTGGTAGGCCGTGTGTCGTGTGACGGGTGTGTGTGTGAGGCCGTGTGTCTATTTTGGGCGTGTGGGCCATATGCCAAACCATGTGGGCCACACGGGTAATGCCATTTTAGGCGTGTGGGCCTACACGAGCAAGCCATATAGGCATGTGAGCCCAAATTTCAAAAATTTTCCCTAGGGTCGTACATGTCGACTCGATCGATTGTGGGCCTTTCGTAAGGTTGGTGTGTGTGGTATAAGCCTTAAAGTATGAAATCTGCTACTCTGTTAGATTGAAATTGAAGTAAATAACAATAATATGAGCATTATGAAATACGGTATGTATGATATGTTCTCTTATGTATAAACATGTGCAGTATCTGTTATACAAGCTTGTATGATATGTTAATTTTGATATCTATTAATCTAATATTTTGTCTGTATTTGGCTATGGGGCTGGATATGTTTATGTGGAACAAGTATTTTGTATAAGGCGATATCTCGCTAATATACTGGCAGCACTGCTGTGATATTTTGAAAAGTGTTATATAAACACTATTCGGTGTGTAGAGTTGGGTGGGTGTTTTATACCCCACGTGGTGTGATGGGATGGCCGGAGTTGGTGTGTAGAGGATGGGGCTAGGATTTTGCATATTTACATCTGTATAATTCTGAATATGTGAAAGGTTTACCTCTGTATCTGTTCTACATAAGTTTGAATCTGAATTTCTGTTTATATACGCGTTACACACTGAGTTTCAAAACATTCTCTGTTTGTTTGTTCTGTTTAGATAACCCTCAAATTTAGGTAGGTCGGTGTGATAGAAGCTCAGTGGTGAACACATTTCCGTAAAATTTCATTCTTTTTAAATTAGTTTAACTTTTTCTGGTTTTTGAGAGTTTTGTAATTTTGGGACTCTCTAGACTTTTTAGGATTGTTTTTGGTTTTAGGTTTTATTTTGGTTTTCGAAGCGTAACAACTAATAAAATGGTTTTTCTGAAAACGACAACATTTCTAAAATAACAATTTCCAAGAAACAATCTGATTTGCCAAAATATAACATTTTAAAGAAACTCCGCTACAAAAATTTGGTTTAATAAAAAGGCGTAAACGAGTCACGATTTTAAATGAAATAAGTATATGTATAATTTTTCCAAACAAATCAGACATACTAAGCAACAACGGTTATGATGATTTGCGATTGATAAAGAAGTTGAGTTTTTTAAAAATTTTCTTCGTAACAGTTCCAGATTCGACCATAACGTTTAGGCCAGATTTAGGGTGTTACATTTAGTGGTATTAGAGTCAAGTTGCGAAACTCGGGTTGTGAAATTTTGGGTTCAAAATTTTATTTGTAAAAACTAGTTTTCAAGCAAGTTTTTTTTACAATCTGAAAAGTAAGTATGTGGTACCTCAAGTCTCTGGCACTAATCCTGTAAGTACTTCTAACTTAGAAATACTGTAGTTAGAAAACTCTGAATTGTCTAAAACTGCATATAGTTAGTTAGAGACTGAAATTTCTAAACTTTCTAAAACTGCTTCTGATAATTATTTGAAGCATAGAATATTGCTAATAAATATTGAAATTGATTTATAAAACTTCGTAATGTAGATAAATTTTGAATATGATGAGTGCTCGTGGAACGCGTGATCATGGTACTCGTAGGCGTGGCAGGCGCCGTAAAGGGACTTGAGTTGAGCCATCATCGATGGGCAGTATGGCTAATTTGGATACGAGTGAGACACCAACTACACCTGCTGCTAAAACTAGACCTCAAAGCCACTCGGCTGGGGAAGACGCATTGTCCCAAGCCATGCTGAGAGTGTTGGAGAGGGTTGCTGGTCCCCATTCTGGTTCTTTGAGCTATGGGTCGGTAACTTAACGACTTTGGTCTAATGGTGCTGAGCTATTTAGAGGTATCACTAGAGTCGCCTCGACTGTGACCGAATACCGGTTGAAGGCCTCCGAAAGGATAATGAATGACATTGAGTGCACCCTTGAGCAGAAATTGAAGGGTTTAGTATTTTTGCTTCGCGATAAGGCGTACCAATGGTGGTTATCGGTTGTGGAGGGTACTCTTCCGGATCGGATTAACTGGAAGTATTTTAAGACCGCTTCTCAAAGGAAATATGTGGAGACGAGTTATATGGATGTTCGCAGAGGTGAGTTCATGAACCTCACTCAGGGGATAGGATAATGGTCGAGTATGAGGTCAAATTTCTGAGATTGAGCCGTTACGCTTATAGGATGGTGGCGTCTGAATATGAGAAATGTGTCCATTTTGAGGATGGATTAAGGGATAATTTGAGGGTTCTAATAGCTCCGCAGAGGGAGCGAGAGTTCACCGTTTTGGTGGACAAGGTGAATATCACCAAAGATGTTAAGCGCTTTAAGCGACAGAACAGGGATCGTGAGAAAGTTAAGAATAAGAGGGATTTAAAGCCCTCTAGTTCTATTCAGAAGCCTAAGAAATGGGTCAGACCTGATGGGCCTTCTAGATTTGGAGTTCCAATTACTCCTGCTGTGGCTCAGCCATGTAGTAATTATGGTAGACGCCATCTGGGTGAGTGTTGGAGGAGGTTGGGAGTGTGTCTACGATGTGGGTCGATGGAGCATCATATTAGAGATTCCCCACAACATTTTGATCAGATGCAAGCTCTAATTCTCAGTTTTTTCAACCTTAGAGGGTAGTTCAGCAACCGCCTAGGGGTCGTGGTCTGGTTAGGGGTGGTAGTGGAATGGGTAGAGGACAAAGACCACTGGGCAGAGGTGCTAATCAAACTGAGGTGAGTTAGCCTGCACTGGTGTATGATGCTCAACATCGTAAGGACAGAGACGCCACTGATGTGATTATAGGTACATTCCTTATTTTTAAAATCCCTTATTTTACACTGATAGACATAGGGTCAACACATTCCTATGTAGCTAGTTCTATTTCGGTTAACTTGGGGATTCCAATTGAGAGTACTTTTGGTGAGATTTTTGTACTGAGTCTGCTGGGTCAATCTGTTCAGGTAAATAGACTGTATAGGAGTATACCATTGGAGGTACAAGGGGTTGTGTTTTCGACTATTCTGATGGATTTATCGTTCAGAGAATTTGATTTGATTCTAAGTCTAGACTGGCTTGTGGAGTGCCGAGTCAGTTTGGATTGTGCTACTAAGAGAGTAGTTCTGAGATTTGGAAATGATGTGGAGGTAGTTGTGATCGGTGAGCGTCGTGATTACTTATCCAATGTGATCTCCACTCTTGTGGTCGAAAAACTGGTTCGAAAAGGGTGTGAAGCTTATGTAGCCTATGTGAATGTTTCAGCTTCTGTGGACTCTTCTACTAGGAATATCAGAACAGCTAGGGAATTTTGGATGTTTTCCTTGAAGAATTTTTGGGTTTACCTCCGAATTGGGAAGTTAAGTTCGATTTGAGCTTCTACCGGGTACAGCTCCGGTGTCCATCGCTCATTATCAAATGGCACCGAAGAAGCTTTTAAAGCTAAAGGCTCAACTTCAGGAGCTCTTGGATCATGGATTCATCCGTTCTAGTGTGTCTCCGTAGGGGGCACCGATTTTGGTCGTAAAGAAAAATAATGGTACCATGAGAATGTGCATCGACCATCGATAGTTGAATAAGCTAATTGTGAAGAATAAGTACCCATTTCTGAGGATCGATGACCTGTTTGATCTATTTTGTGGGGCTTCGGTATTTTCCGAAAAGATCTCCGTTCTGTGTATCATCAGCTTAAGGTTAAGGAATTTGATGTTCATAAGAATAATTTTAGAACTCGTTATGGGCATTACGAGTCCTAGTCATGCCTTTTGGTTTGACGAATGCTCCAGCTGCATTCATGGATCTGATGAATCAGGTTTTCCAGCCGTATTTAGATCAGTTCATCGTAGTCTTTATCAACGACATTCTAGTATACTCTAAGACCGAAGACAACCATGATGAGTATCTTAGAGTAGTTCTTTAGATACTTCGAGAGAAACAGCTCTACGCTAAGTTGAGCAAGTGAAAATTTTGGTTAAAAGAAGTAATGTTTTTAGGGTATATGATTTCCACAGAAGGGATCCGGGTTGATCCTAGAAAGATTGAGGCTATGCTCGATTGAAAACAACCTAAGAATGTTTGTGAGATTTGCAGTTTTCTGGGCCTTGCGAGCTATTACCCGAGATTTGTCGAGGGGTTCTCATTAATTACAGCTCATTTGACTAAGTTATTGCATAAGAATGCTCCTTTGGTCTAGACTAATGAGCAGCAGTCGAGCTTTAAGAAGCTCAAATCCGTTTTGACTCAAGCTCCTATTCTAATACAACCTGAATCTGATAAGGAGTTTGTGGTTTAGAGTGATGCATCGCATGTTAGTTTGGGATGTGTTCTGATGTAAGATGGTAAGGTTGTGGCTTATGTGTCCCGATAGCTTAAGTCACACAAAGAAAATTATTCGATGCACGATTTCGAGTTGGCTGCCATGTTTTTACCTTAAAGATTTGGAGGCACTACCTATATGGTGAGAGGTGTATCATCTATGCTGATCACAAGAGCCTTAAGTACATCGTTACCCAAAAGGAGTTGAACCTTAGGCAGCGTAGATGGATTGAACTATTGAAAGATTATGACTGCACTATAGAGTACCATCCCAATAAGGCTAATATGGTTGCTGACGCTCTTAGTCGTAGAACAGTGTCTGATTTGAGGGTGATGTTTGCTCCCTTAAGTCAGCTAGCCTAGTTGCAAGTTAAGCTGAATTAGATTGATCAGATTCGGGATAAACAGTTAGGGGATGACTCTCTGGTTCTGTGTTTACGCCAAGTAGAGGATGATAGCATGTCTGACTTTGGCTGAATAATTATGGGGTTATGTGTTTTCGAAAACGGCTTTGTGTACTGAATAATTTTGATTTGAGATATTCTATTTTGAGGAAAGTGCATAGTAGCCCATATGCTATGTACTTAGTGCAAATAAGATGTATGAAGATTTTTGGGAATTGTATTAGTGGTCAAGTTTAAAATGAGAGGTAACAGATTTTATTTCTCAGTGTCTGGCGTGCCAGCAAGTTAAAGCTGGGCATCAATTGCCTTCGAGTTTGCTCTAATGTTAAGATTCCCTTATGAAAATGGGAACGTGTGACTATGGGTTTCATTAGTAGGTTACCCTAAACACCTACAAAGAAGAATTTTGTATTGGTTATTGTGGATCGATTGGCCAAGTCTGCCCACTTCATTCCGATTTGAATAGACTATTATCTTCAGAAATTAGCTAATTTATACATTTATAAGATTGTGAGACTTCATGGGGTTTTGGTTTTGATAATTTCAGATAGAGATCCTCGCTTCACTTCTCGATTTTAGAAGAAGCTTCATGAGGCTCTGGGTTCAATATTGGATTTCAGTACTGCGTTCCATCCTCAGATAGATGGTCAATCTGAGAGGGTGATTTAGATACTAGAGGATATGCTTTGGAGTTGCATGATTGATTTTCAAGATAGTTAGGAGGATTTTCTGCCATTAATCGAGTTCGCTTACAACAATAATTTCCAGTCCAGTATTGAGATGGCACCTTACGAGGCTTTATATGGATGTAAGTATCGTACTTTGTTCTGTTGGATTGAGTTGGGGGAACAACGGGTTTTGATTCCTGAGTTAGTTTCCGAGACTGAAGACAAAGTTAGATTGATTCGGGATCATCTTAAGGCAGCTTCTAATAGACAGAAGTCCTATGCAGATTTAAAATTGAAAGATATTAAGTACTCCTAGGTGATTATGTATTCCTTAAGGTATCACCATGGAAGAAGGTTATGTGGTTTTTACGTAAGAGCAAGTTGAGCCCTAGGTTCATTGAGTCGTATCAAATTCTGAAGCATGTGAGACTGGCTGCTTATCAGTTGGAATTACCTCCGGAGTTAGATCGTATCCATGATGTGTTTCACGTCTCTATATTGAGGCGGTATCAGCCTGACCCATCTCATATTGTTATTGTTGAAGAGATCGAGGTTAGACCAGATTTGACTTTTGAGGACGAGCCAGTTCAGATTCTAGATCGAGATGTGAAGGTTTTAAGAAGGAAATCTATTCCGTTGGTTAATGTTTTGTGGCAGAATCATGGCACTGAGGAAGCCACATGGGAACTTAAAGACTCGATCCATCAACAGTATCCGCATCTATTTGAATCAAGTAAATTTTGAGGTCAAAATTTCTTTTAGGGGGTAAAGTTGTAACACCCTAATTTATTTAACTTTGTTTTATGAATTTTATCATAAATGAGTATGTACTTCATTGGTTAAGTGATTTGGGTGTGTGTTTGAGGTCTTGGGTTCAAGTCCCAATTTTGGAAATTCTGCTATTTTTTTGTTCCTAGCCTTATCCCTATTGGTTGGGCTTATAGTATACTTTCGGTCAATTCACATCAAAATGAGCCTATTGGTTCAAGTGGTAAGGTGTTAGCTTGCCTTAGGGTCTTGTGTTCGAACCCCCGTGTGAGCGAAGGATGTTAATTTTTGCTTCTGTAAGTGTGTGCCAATTGTGTTGTAGAAGTTGGATGGAACTGATACTCTGTAGTAGTTGAATGAGGTTAGTGGGTCAGATTCTGTGGGATTGTGGTTGGTTAGTGGTGGAGTTAGGATAGTTTTTTATTTTATTTTTTTCTCCTTTTCCAAAATTTCCTTCCAGTTTTACGTTCCTCTCTCAAGTCCCACGTACATTTCTTTCTCCTCTTCTTTTTGTCTCTTCTTTTGCTTATTTTTCCTTTCTTTCTTTTTTGGTTTGGGTTTATTGACCTTGCGTTCTTCAAACGGATTTTTGGGGGGTGATTGGTCTGCAGTTGGGGTAATTCAAGAATTATAGGAAACACTTAATCCTTCTACGAGTTCGATTTTAGGAAGCGTTGATTCGTCTAAGGTTCTGGTTATCTCGCAAGAGCTTTTGCGTCAAAATCGAGCCAAGTGTGTAACGAGAAACTCGAAAAATAAAGATTGGTGAAAGCTAAAAATTAGGCATGTCGCCGCCACATGGCCGTGTGCGACACACGATCGTGTGAAGGATGTGTGTCCAGTTTAGGCGTGTGGGCTACACAAGCGTGTGTGAAATATGCAACTCTGTTAGATTGAAATTAAAGTAAATAACAATAATATGAGTATTATAAAATACAATATGTATGATCCATTATGTCATGTAAACGCATGTGTAGTATCTGTTATATGAGCTTGCATGATATGTTAATTCTGATATCTGTTAATCTGTTTTATCTACTATTTTGTCTATATCTAGCTTTGAGGTGGGATATGTTTATGTCGAGAAAGTATTTTGTATGAGGTGATATCTCGCTAATATACTGGCAGCATTATTGCGATATTCTAAAAAGTGTCATATAGACACTATGCGGTGTGTAGGGCTGAGTGGGTGTGTAGAGGATGGGGCTAGGATTTTGCATATTTACATCTGTATAATTCTAAATCTGTGAAAGGTTTACCTCTATAGCTGTCTGCATAAGTTTGAATCAGAATTTCTGTTTATATATGCATTACACACTGAGTTTCAAAACTCACTCTCTATTTGTTTGTTTTGTTTAGGTAACCATCAGAATTAGGCGGGTTGGTGCGATGGAAGCTCAGTGGTGACCACATTTCCATAAAATTTCATTCTTTTTAAATTAGTTTAACTTTTTCTGGTTTTGAGAGTTTTGTAATTTTGGGACTCTCCGGACTTTTTGGGATTGTTTTTGGTTTTGGGTTTTATTTTGGTTTTCTAAGCGTAACAACTGATAAAATGGTTTTTTTGAAAACGACAACTTTTCTGAAATAACGATTTCCAATAAACAATCTGATTTGCCAAAATATAACATTTTAAAAAAACTCCGCTGCAAAACATTCGTTTAATAGAAAGGCGTAAATGAGTCATGATTTTAAATCAAATAAGTATATCAATAAGTTTTCCGAACAAATCAGACATACTAAGCAACAATGGTTATAATGATTTGCGAATGATAAAGAAGTTGGTTTTTTTTAAATTTTCTTCGTAACACTTAAGATTCGGTCATAACATCTAGGCCGAGTTTGGGGTGTTACAGATATTAATTCATAATATATCTTGAAACCTTTTCTTGGTATTGCTATTGCAGGAGCACAATTAAAGCGTGAAAAGTTAAAAAAGTTTTCTCTAACAAGTTCTCATTAGTAATATTATCCTCACATAATTGAAAAGTCATCTTGATACTGCATGGTTACATTCACTTATAGATTTAAAAAATTGCAACTTTAGGTGCATCTAATCATAACGAGATTTAAATAGAATTATCATATTCTATTACTCATATTTTTTAAAATTATTCCACAATCTAAATAGATCTTTCACAATGAATATTTTGCTTTCAACCCTAATAAGGGTAATGACAAAAGAAGATCACAAAGATAGTTACAATCAATTCAATTTAATAACAAGAGTAATAAATTTAAATCGATAACCCACTTTTTTTTACCTTTTCAAAATAGATATTTATAGTAATAGTGATTCATATGAAATATAATATTTTCCTCACTCACAATTTCAATATGAGATCCATTACAATGAATATCTTTTAAAACCAATGCATTAACCATCACAAATTTTGTTCTTTTATATATTGATATATTAGCTCTTCCGAGCTTTCAACTAATTTTGTATTACCAAATATTAATATATTATTTCTTTTGGAGCTTTGACTAATTTTTACTACCAAATATTGTTATAATATTGGTTTATTTCAATAAAAAAGGATAAATACTTTCTACCTGTAAGGATAGTATTCATTGTTACATTATGAGCAAGACATGTATATATATTCTTAAAGAATATTAATATAGTTGGAGAAAAGATTTGGATAGATGACGGAATGTGATTGATGATCATTCATATCACATTGATAAATGTCTCAATAGATTCTTTATTTCATAATCACCATCGTAAACATGCGTGGATTTCACATCGAATTTACATATTCATGTTGTCATAATTGATCTCCAGTTATAATAAGCATGCTATAATGAAATAAATTAGTAAAATATACATATAGATTATTAACATCATCGTCAACACCTTGGTTATTATCGAAGCACTTTTACAAGTACTAAAATAACTATAGTTTCATAAGAACATACTATATATATGTTATAGAATCTTATGATGCTCTAATAAATTATTTATACTCTATAATTCAATCTAAAATAACTATATTTTCATAAGAACAGCTTGAGCAACAAATTTGGAGTGATTTGGCTATTGTATTGGTTGCTACTTGAAAAGGGTAAGGCTGGTGAAAGGGGAGGGGAGGAAATAGGAAAATTAGTGGTTAAGGACCCTTGCTCAAGTGGCCAACGGTTGAGGATAAGTCTCTACGTGATTGGGGATATTTTTGTGTTTGTGATCTTGTTATATAAAACTTATGGAGAAAAATAATTAAAAGAGAATCGTTTTGATAACATGTTATAAAATAATCAAATAAAAAAACACTTAAAGTAAACAATAGATCAAATCAATAGAGAATTTTCTCATATATCATTTTCACTCATATAAGGGTTCTATTTATAAGTCATTGTCATTCAATGCAACACATATAAATGAAGCTTACTTAAGTGCTTCATTAACACATACATTAAGCAACTTGCATATTTACTTTCATAATGAATGAGGAGGTTTTATCTCATAAATGAAGCGGTTAGAATATGGACATCAACATTTATATATTTGGAACATAAAACACTTTTTTTTGTATAATGTTAATTTAGCCCTTAACGCTACAAATTTTGTCAATTTGGTCTTTATTCTTTTTGTTTAGTTAAATTTAGTTATTAACCTTTCAAAAAGAGTCAAATTGCATTTTTAACATAAATGTTAACTAAAATAAACTTTTTAATGATGTTGGCATGGCAACCCATGTGACAGTTCACGTGTATTTCATGTTGTCATGACATTACTTGTCTTGTATTGCACATCAAAAAATAATTTAAAATTTATAAAAATATTCAAAAATAAAAAGTAAAAAAGTTAATGAAATTTAAAAAAATTAGCATGAAGTAGACCTAAATTGTTATGTAAGTTGTTTAACAAGTTAACATTTTACTCAGTATTTTCGTTAAAAAAATAACTTATCGAATCTTTTGAAAGGCTGAGGGTCAAATTTAGCTCAAAACAAGAATAAGAGTCAAATTGAAAAAAGATATAAATGTTAAGGGAAAATTTTATCATTTTTCTTTTTCCCCCAAAAAATAAATGATTATCATTGCCTCATAAAGATATAGCAACACAAACAACATACAAACTTCAAAGTTGAGATGAATAAGGCCATAGTCCAAAATTTTATACATTTTCCACCTATCCACAAACTAAATAAGTTGCCTAAGAAGGTCATCTTTGTCCAAAATGAACACAAGAGATGATGGGGTTCATGAACCTAATTCTTTGGACACATTATCTTCTAGCTTGAGTAGTAGCCCAATTAGATACTTCATTTACACTCCTAATCCATTTAAAAATGCAATGCCCCACATGTCTTTCAAACTCCAGATGTCCCTCAAAATAGGAAAATGTTTCTATTTTTCATTAGATTTACCTTTGTTACTAACAATCAACACTGGCTCATACAATCACTCTCAACAATTACTTTTTTAAAGCTTTTCTCAACGGTTAAATGTAAGCCATGTCTCATTGCTTCTACTTTTTTCATGAAAGCTAAATCAACAACAATGATCTTCCTATTCGAATCTCTACTTATACCAACAATCATTTCCTTACTATTATAGCCACCATCACAATATATCTTTAATACATAAACTGGTTGATTTTGTACTTCTACAAGAACATTAATTCCAAACATTGCGGTTGACTTACCTAGATTTACTTTTGGCAAGAAGCACTACAATATTCCCCAATAATCTTTGCCAACACCAAGCAATTCCCTTCCTCCACCCTTATGAAAAAAAAAGAACCATCTGCAAAAAGAATTTGAAATAAGAAGACCAAGCTGACTTATTTTAATTCTCTCGAGAGATCTAAACTCGATTGCCTTAGTAACCACTTTTTAAAGGACTTCAACAATAAAAAAAAGAGACAATGGGTCTCATTGTCTAAAACCTCTAGTAGGTTCAATTGTACCACAATTCTAACCATTTAAGACCAGCGAATAAGACACCGAAGTGACTCATCTCATGATCCAACCACTCCATTATTTTATCAAACCTAATTTGAGTCATAACCTCTTCTAAAAGCATTCATTCAACCTTATTGTAGGCCTTATTCAAATCTAATTTGATTCTCACCTCTTATCTCTTCCTCTTCTTCCTTAGTTCCTAAAAACGAAAAACTTCATTCCCAATAATAACATTATCCTAAATCCGCCTCCTTTCAATAAAAGCACTTGTCAAGTTATAATTCATCCAATAATAGGCCTCAATTTATTCATAAGGATCCTGGAAATTATTTTATAAGAAAGAAATACAAAGATTAATTAATTTGAATTGGGTGAATGCTTCAAGCCTTTTAACCTTCTGAATAAAAACAATATCAATCTTATTCATTTCCCTAAAAAAGCTTCCCATTCAGAAAAAAAAAAACTTTTAATGCATCTCGCAACTCCATCTTTTGTTAAGAAAGTTGTTGCTGCTCGTTCCATGTCCTGTAATAATGAACCTATTTTGTTTGTTTTCTTGGGCCATCATTTTGGGCCATGTACATGTTTCGGTTGCACTAAGTTTGGTCCATCTGAATATGGCATATTTGACAAAATAACAGCATAGGTCGACTTTTGTACTAAGTATCTCAATTGAATTTCTTGAGGTAGCTTTATAACACCCCATACCTAGTCTGATCACCGGACTTGAGCAATAATGTGTTACAAAAATATACAAAACATTTAATTTCATTTCATAGTCCAAATTTTCAATTCAATAATAATTTATTCATATATAATTAAGAAAAAAATGCAATACAACCAAATTTGGGTCTATATCGAGCTTACGAAAACTTAAAACTAATTAGATATCAATCAGGGATCAAACTGAAACAAAAATAAAAAGATAGGAAAATTCTGTAAACAGGGGTCACACGATTGTGTCCCTTGACCGTGTGGAAGGCTGAGGCCATGTGGGATGGGATATATGACCGTGTGGGCAAGCCATGTAACAGTCTGATACCGTGTGGAGTTAGAGTCACACGGTTGTGCAAACAAGCCATATAACTCACTAACACCGTGTAGGTCAAAAGTGTAAATAGTCAAAAAATGTCATATGACCGTGTAAAAGACTGTGGTCGTGTGCACCAAAATCACCCTAAACGTGTAGACCACACGGTCATGCCATATGCCTGTGTATGTCACACGATCATGTGCCAGGCCATGCATCAGACCGTGTCTACTTGTAGAAAACTTCCAAAACAAGCTTTTAAAACCTAATTTACTTATAAAAATCAACCTAAGTGCCTAACCAATATGCCACATTTGGCACCCCAATCCAACAATTCAAGTTCAAACTTAAAACCATATTTAAACCAATCTAATATGCCTTCCAAGACACCACAATTCCATTAACATTACATACAACATTTAACCATTTATAACAACCTATAATGAGTCATTATTAACTATACAAGCATGCACAAATCCTTACCAAAATCATTCAACCCTAGCATATGCATACTATTCATTCACTAAGCTCATTTCAAAACATGTTACCTTATCACCATTTAATATTTATAACATACATACTTAACAATCCACAAATATTATAAAATACAAGGATCATTACCAACTTATAACTATATACATATTCACAGGACATTCATAATGTCAAATTCATCCAAAACATAACATATACAACCACATATGTAACAACCCATTTTTAGTGAAATCGAAACAGTGGTTTTGGGACCACAAATCCGACGAGCAAATTATTACTTTATTATTTTAATTTCTATAGGATGTTAGTAAGGTCATATTAAAATTTTGTTAAGAAATTTTAATGTTTTCATGATTAATTATCTGAAAAAGACTAAATCATAAAAAGTGTAAATGTAGAGTTCCATTAGTTAAAAGGATCATACGGATATGAAACTTTAAAGTGAGTGGACTTAGATGGTAATTAGACCATTTCTATAGTTAGTGAATATCCATGGCAAGGTTTTGTTAAAATTTTGAATGTTTTTAAAGGGCAAAATAGTAAAATAGTAAATAAAGATAAAAACAAATAGTCAAAAATCATCATCTCCCTCCCATTTTTTTCTTTTCGACCGATTCATCAATGGAGACATAGCTAGGGTTCGGCCAAGCATTTTTTCACTTGCATGGTATGTAGTTTTGTCCCGTTTTTAATTATTTTTATGATCTAACTAACCCAAGGATTAATTTGGAAAACTGTTAAAGGTTCAGGGACTTGTTATGAATGTTTTTGAATGATTTTTAATGTTAAATGGTAGATTATGAATCCTTGTTGATAAATAAACAAGTCTTGTAAAGTGATTTTTGATGAAATTTGCATTTAGGGGTTGATTTGTAAACATGATAAAAGTTCATGTTAAATTTATGAAATGATGATTAGTATGGATTGGTTTAAGTGCCTAAAGAATTTAGCTAGCTTGAATGGGGGATTAAAATGCTTAGATTTCAATTTATGAGCTTAAGGACTAAATTGTGAAAAGTTAAAATGTTAGGGGAAAAATAGTAATTTTACATAAATATGAAATGTGGACTAAATTGAATACTAGAAGTATTAGATGTATTGAAATTTTCTATTTAGATCAAGATAGACCACATACGGACCTAGATCGAGGCAAAGCAAAAGCTTCGAAATAGTTTGTTTAACTTCTACGCCTTAGTTGTCGAGTTAAGTTCATATGAATAGTTATCGTTTTAATGCTATTTAAAATAGTATGTTAATATGTTATTTATCGTGTGAATTGATTGATATATAAATAAATGCTATGACAGTTATTGAGTCCCAGTTGAAGCTTAAGAATTCATAGGATACGAATGACATGTCATTAGGGATTTCCTATTTCGGGTGTTGGTCTTGAATGTCCTACTGATGGTTGAGGTCCTGCATTTGTTGCGGATACTCCATAGCTCATGTGAGTAGCATCGTATAGTTTACATTTTGGCCCACAGCTCGTTTGAGCAATAATGTAAAGGAAAAGTTACAGTTATATGTTTAAGCACACTTTGTGTGGGCTTTCCCATGTATCCGATGATATTCTAGATGGTTCAATGGGCAAGAAAAGGGATTGAAATGGTAAGTTTTCGTGTGAAATTGTGCACATGCTCATGAAAAGAATGTATGAATCAAATGATGTATTTTCATATGAAAATGATGTATTATGTGGTTAATCCAAATGAGTTATGTGTAAATGTACTAAATTGTGTATTGATGATGATGTATAGGCTTGTGCCAAGCTTGTGGTTTGGGTTATATTATGCTTATGTTTAATGTTTTTTAAGAAAATGGTAAGTTATGTTTCATTTTCTACGAACTTACTGAGCATTATGTGCTTATGTAGTTTCTTTCCTATGTTTTATAGATTATTGGAAGCTCGACCGGTTTGGAAGCTCGTTGGACATCTATCACACTATCCAGCATAAATATTGATAGTTTTTGAATGTTTTGGCCAATGTTATAATGACATGTATAGGTTGAATTGTAATTTCATTGTGATGAATGTTTAGTTGGTGGATTGGCTTGTATAAGTTATGAATGTTATCTTGGTTTGGTACCTTTGATGCTTTGGTAGTTTGTGTCATTGTGCTATTTTATGATGCATGTTTTGTATAGCTCAAATGGTATGTATTGAATTGGTAAGATCATGGTCAAGTTATGGCATGTTTTGAAAGGTATAGAACTAGATGTGGGTGTTTGAAATTCAGTAAAGATGACATGTTTACATAAGTTTTGATGATTTCTTTTGAGATGCCTTTGAATGGCATATTGGTTAGTTGAATTAGGACCTTTGGGATGGCAAATATATGCATGTTTAGGTATAGTTTGATTTCTTGTAAGTGTGCACAATTTGTTCAAATGGTTATGCATGAATTGGTTTAGGAAATTGCTTGATTTTTAGGCAAATTTATGTCCACACAGCCTTAGACACGGGCGTGTGACTTAGCCTTGTGTGACACACGACATGGCGACACGGTCGTATGTCTCCTGAAGGTTCCTTTATATGCAAGTCAGTGAGTTATACGACTTAACACACGGCTTGGCACACGGACGTGTAACATGGCTGTGTGACCCTACTCAGAGAGTTACATGGGTAATGACACGGGCTGGGACACAGCAGGGTGTCCTTAGTTCAAAGGTTACACGGCCTGAGACATGGCCGTGTGTCTCAACCATTTGACCCTTATATTCCAAAAATTGTAAATTTTTCATAAACTTTCTAAATGATTTCAAATTGGTCCCGAATTGTTTCTAAGGTGTTTTTAAGGCCTCGAGGGCTCGATTTAGGGATAATATGTATGTGAATGATTGATTTATAATATGTTTATGATAGTATATGAAATGTATATTTAAATGTTTTGTTTGTACGGTAATGATTTGTAACCCTAATTTGGTGAACGATACAGGTTATGGGTGTTACAACATAACTTTTCTAGGTACATACCATGACCAAACCAAAATTATCACCAACCCTTGAGTATAGGATTGTCGCTGGATGTTGAAGTTGACGATCAATCAAAAAGTACCTAACCTGCGCACAAAAAACAAAATCGTACGTTGGGTATAACTCAGTGGTATTTCTATAATCTGAACATTTAAACAATATATAATACATTTAAATGCATGAGTTAAAATAATAGATGATATGCAAACCAACATGTAAACTTTCACTTCTTCATAACTTCATTAACCAGCCTTATAAACGTACTAATATGAAACATCACATTCCATTTCATATTCATTGAGATATCAAGCATTAATATCCCATTCCATTTCAATTTCCATTGTATGCATTCAAAAATCATAATCATCTTTCTTTCAATTTGTTTCACATATCGTAATTTCGATTCCCATTTTTATTTCCCTATTGACATGACTCGAACTCAGATGGATGCAAGGATCCAACCAACAGACCAATTTGGCACCCAGTGTCTATTAGATAAATCCGCAATAATAAGTGGCGCCCTGTGCTGGCTGGTAAAAATTGACAAATAGATTTGCCTAGCATTGGTCGGTATAATCGAAAAATTGGGTACCTAGCACTCCCTAACATGTAGTCATAAAATCCTGAACTCTTCCTATCCTATGGCATGTCAATTATACCTAACCCTGCCCGAACAGTTAATAGGGTAACAATTTCTCACATTCATTTATAATCAATTCTTCTTTTCAATATCATAATCACAATCAACCAATCCATAATTCCCATATATAACAACATAATTCATCACAACTTAGCACAACCTCACATTTTAAATAATATCCAATATTTTTGAGTTTATTCAATTTAGTCCTTATTACAAATAACCAATTCAATCACATCATTTCAACTCACTGAATCAATTATAGCTCACCTTATGAACTTACCATACAATTCAATATAAAAAAGCTACAATTAAGATGGTTCGGATTATAGAAACACATACCGTAAACTCCGAGCTATTCGTAGACGACTGCCTTTTCCTTTCTTTTTCAAGCGATTCGATCAACGTTAGCTACAGATTAAAGAAAACATACAAAATTATCAATATACAACCAGTTTCACATTAAATTTCTAATTTATGTAACTTTTGTATTTTATTCAATTTAGTCCTTTTTCAACTCTAAACTTAAAATCTATCAAATTAACACATAAGGCTTCAACTATTCATCCATGGAAACATTTTCAATCTTTAAAAGTACCAAAAAAATATGATATGGATCAACTAGCTTAAGCTATCAAGATACAGAAAACATAAAATTATAAGAAAAATGACTAAATTGAACTGACCAAATTGAGCTTGAAACTTGAGAACCCTAAGGCCGTGGGTTCTTCCTTCTCCCTTTGATATTTCAATGTTGAAAAAAAATAGAAAACAACATTGGCTTTCTCTTCCACTAAGTTTTATTTTTCTTTTATTAATTATCATTATTTTATTAAAATTTTATAACATTTCTCTTATAAATATAAACCAAGATACCTTCCACTAACCTATAAGTGGTATAATGACCATTTTAGTCCTTAATTCACTTCTAATTATTATAAATATACAATAGTTAAACTTTTGACGCTCTTACAATTTAGTCCCTATGCCCTTATTAAACACTATTTCAACAAAATTACCTATCCGAAATTCAATTCACATCTAACGTAACTCCATAAATATTTAATAAAAATATTTATGAGTCTGGTTTACGGAAACAAGGTTCTTAAACTACACTTTTCAACACCACTGACTTTCAGGTCATTACAAGCTCGATAAACATGAAAGTCTTATTATCTTTTGGTGAATGAAGTACTATTTTTTAGAGATAAATATCATATTTATTCAAGAGAATTCTTCAAGGACTTATGTAACACCCATAAGCTGGTCTAATCATTGGACCCGAGCTACAAAATGCTACCACAGTCACCAGAACAATCACACACAAATTATATCATTCAATTTGATTTAAAAATTAAAACATCAAACCATTACAATCACATGCACATTAGTATTTATGGATATAACTAGAACTAAACCGAACTTTTAGATACAACAGAATAGATTCGAGCGTGAATAAGGACCAAAATACAATTTTTTTCAAAACTTTAGAAATAGGTATCTGTCGAAACCACTTTTTGATAAAAAGGGTCGACTTTTTATTTAAAAACAAAAATGGAGTCGCCACTAATCTTTTTTATTTAGGTGTGATCAGATCACCTCATAATTTAATCATTTTAATAAAAGTTTAAATTTACTAAAATGATAATTTTTGGTCTACAAAATCCAGAAAACAGGTTCGGGAGTCGGTTACGCACGAGGAAGGATTAGCACCCTCGATACTCCTAAATTGGTACCTAGTTGATTAATTAATGTCTTAATATCAAAAATGTGCAAAGATTTTAAAATACGATCCTTGTATTAAAAAAACTTGTATAAATCAAATTACATGTTAAAACCCTCTCATTTCGAAGAGAGAAAATGTCACACCCATTGGGTTAGGGCATGATATTTCACATCCTCAAAACTCAGCTTGTCCTTTAAAAAACCCATGCAATGAAATTTAAAAAGATATTCATTTGTTTAATTCAGATAAAGAAAACGAAGCCCAATACGTTAGGGCACAATTTCTCAAAATCCCAAACATTGAATATTGCCTTTATTATTTTTTAGAAAAATCCTCATCTCGAGAAAATAACATGTCATATGCAATGCGTTAGGACACAACGTATCGAATTCTCGAGAATGAGCTTTTTATTTATGTGTTTTGATTAAAGAATATTCTCGATTATTTGGATTCAACGAGGAAAATTGGGACCCAATACGTTAGGGCTCAATCCTCTCGAATATCCCAAATACCAAGTATTGCGTTATCTTGAAAACTTTTGAATGATTTTAAAACTTAAACCATATTAAACGTAACTTTTTGAGCAAAATAAAGCGCGATGGAATGATAATGTACAACGAGAAGTGATAATTCATAAACCAAAATGTACATTAATGAACGACAAATAATCAATAAATGCAAATAAGCAATATAATACACATGAGAGTAATAATCTTACATCATATATTATGCTAACATTCAAAGTCTAATGAATTAAAAGTCAATCAAAGCACCAAACATTAACACACATGAAATTGTACAAGTTTTAAAATAACTTAAGAACTATGAAAGAAGAGAAATTATAATTAATGAATTATTCAGTATAAAAATCTAAAATGAATAATATATATAAAAAGTTTGAAATAGATTCAAGACTAGGGCTAAAATAAATAATATACAAAAGATCTTAAAATAAATATATATAAAAAACAAAATAACTAATATATTATACTATATATTAATCTACATAAGGAATACATATAAAATGGAGAACAATATATGTATAATATGTACATAAAGTTGCAATGAGCAAAAAATATAATGAAATAGAAATTAAAAAATATATGCAAAATGGTTTAAATAGGTGATAAAAATAAGTAAATATTATATGAAAATGAGTTTTAGATAATCAATATAAATCAATTTAAAGAAAAGAGTATAGAATAATTTTAAAATAATTAATATATAAAACAACTAAAAATAAAATAATATACAAAGTAATTTAAAATAAATAATTTACAAAACAAGTTAAAATAACACATAATGAGTTTACTATAATATATAAAGGAAATTTTAAAATAAATTAATTTAAAGATAAATAAATTTTTTAAAAATTAAACTAAATAACATATATTTTTTAAAATATGTATTATATACAAAAGCTTAAAATAACTAAATAAAGTAATGTAAAATAGAAAATAAAATAATTTAAAATGTAGAATATATTAAAACAATTTAAATAAAGGTTAAGGATCGAATTGAAACCACAACAAAACACAAGGGGGTAAAAAAAATAAATAATGAAAGGATGCCAGGGACCATATTAAAATGCGCGCGAAGAAACAGGGATCTAAACAGAAAATATCCCGATCCCCTCTATGCGCAGCGTTTCGATAGGGATTAAAATGAAGCAATTATTAAAAATGTGATGCGATTCGCAAAATAAAAAATAAAATAAATAAGGACCGAATTGTAGTATGTCTCAAAAGTGGAGGGACCAAGGGAATAAATATCCCGAAACTCAAAAACACGCGGATCCCCCAAGAGCGGGTCGGGTCACGCTCGAGCTATAGCCTAAACGGCATCGTTTCAGTGCTTATGAACCCTTGCTCAAAACGGCGCCGTATGGTGGCACTATTTAAACTAAATTTTCTCTAAAAAAAATACATTTGCAGCCCTAAAAATAAAAAAAAATGTTTCTCTACTAGTGTTTCGGCCCTAGCTTTTACACCGCACCTCCGTCACGATTCCACCGTGCATGGTGGTCGGAGCCTCACCAAAAAGGGCTTTTTGGCTCCTCCTTGTACGGATCCAAAGGCGTCGCGAAGTAAGACTCTCTCTTTTTCTTTTAATTCGCAAAATAAAAAAATAAATCAAAGGAAAAAAAAGGAAATTGGAGAATCACCTAAAAGAAAACTGATATTCGTTCCTTTCTATTGATTTTTCTGAATCAGTATCCCCCTTTTACAGAGTTGTATTTGGATTTATATAGCCGAAATAACAGAAAAATGAAAAATGAAAAAAATATATAAAAAAATCTATTCTGCTATTTTATTTGCTGTCATCTAGTTGCTTATCTTTTGTTGTTGTTTGTTGTTTGTTGTTGTGCGCGGAGGGTGGTGCGCAGGGCTGCTATGCGAGGGAGGAGCGGCGCGCGAGCTTGCTAAGTTAGGGTTTTCTGTTTCTGCATATTAGCTGGGCTAGGTTAATTGGGTTTAGTGGGTAGTTGGGCTAATGTAATGGATTTATTTGTTTTAGGCTGAGTAATGTAATTGGACATTTGGACTGAACTTTTATTTTATTTGTTGTTTTTTTATTTATTTGTTTTAGTTTGTGTAGGCCCGGGCAAAATGGGCCATTACAGGGTATCGATACTTATTGATATCGTTTTAGCGTTTTGCCAATTTGGAATTTTGAAAACAATACCTTTTTATTGATACCTTTAAAAAGTACTGTTCTTTGACAAATAAGTATTGATACTCTTTATAGGTATCAATATCGCGTCAATACTTAACGATCCGTCAAGAGTTTCGGCGGAAAAATAAACTCAAATAGCTCAATTGGGTGCACTTTTTGACGAGGAGCTTAATTGATTTTTTTAATTATTTTCGGAGGACTTATTTGATATTTTAACATTTTCAATACCTGATTGAAAACGAAATTTAAGCTAATACACAAGGGTAAATACATAAATTTTAATAAAATATTGTAATATTCACATTTTAAATAATTCACGTACAATTACATATCAATATATTAAAATAGAAAAATATTATTTATTTTACTTTTATTTTCACTGATGTTAAGATTCAAAATTTATGCTATCTTTCATTTATATTTTGAATTTAAATTTATAATTTCATATTGGTACAATATGAAAATTATTTTAATTATATTTTAAAAGTTATTGAATTGTATTACTACATTATAATTTAATAATATTACATGTGTAGCCCTGAAATTAAAACTAGTATATATAAAAACAAGAAATCAAGTTTTAACATTCTATTTTCTTTTTTAATTAATAAAAAAAGCTATAAATATGATAAATTAATAAACTATTAAACAAAAATCTAAAGATAAATATAAAATTCAAATTCAATCCCAACTTCAGTCGGACAAAATGCGAACCTTTTCATACTACAATATTTTCGTAGTAAAATCCGCTTACAGATTAGTGCATATGCTAAAGAGGTTGAGATTGAGGAGGGACTACATAGCTAAGAGAGAGACAAGTTGTGTATCAGAACGCCGAATAACCCTTCGGAGATTAATTTTACCTAGCAAGGTTTGGGTTTTTAGCTAAAGATTGCTTCATGATCTGCCACCAATTTGAGGGCCCCAAGGTACTGAAGATGATATTCACCCTTTTATGGACATGCGTTGCTTTCAATCGGCCCAGTTTCGGCTTCGTTAGAGGGCACCAATTTGATTAGAAGTGGTTACATGGACACAACCAGGATGGAAGCCTAGCAATACTCTTCAAGGCCCAATGGCTATTTGATTTATAGGTTAGATATGTTGAAATCGAGATTGGAATATGTAATGGTAGAGATTTATTCTATACAAATGTCTACGCGGCTAAATTTCATTTATCAATTCTGTTTATTGTAAATATAAATTCAAATTTGAGTATAATTTTTTCGTATAGTATATGAAAATAGACCAAATTTGTTTTAGCTCTATCAATTAATTCATGTCATTGGATGATTTGAGAAATGGGAAATTTAAAATGCTCGGGGATGAAAATGGAAAAATATCTAGGCTGAATCAGATGTAATTTGAAAGATTTTGTGCATTCATGGAATAGGTTTCCAAAAATTGAAGATACAATGCAAGAAATTGAATTTCAATTTATTTGTGGAAACATATCAATTGGTGGAACCATGATAAAGTTTTAAGGTTCAAATTGATATTTAAGGGTTTTTTTATCCAATTAGGTACTTGAACTTGGCTTCATAATTCAAATTGGGTCAAATAAGCCATTCATTGTAAATATTAATTTGGACAAAAAAATAAGCCAATTTAGGTACCAATTTAAATTAAAAAAACTAAATTCAAGTATTTAATTTAGGTACCAATTTAAAACTTAGAAGGAAGTTTAAGTTGGGTGGCAGTCAATGGCTCATCAGTTATCTAATTAAGGAATCATTGAGCAGTCTAATGGCAATACTGCCACGAAAAGATGAAGATAGTTGGTAAAAACTCTTAGAAAGGAAATAATATTGGACTTGAAAAAAAGAAGTGATTTAGTTGGCTAGATCCCACCCAATTGAAAACCTAATCCAAATAAGCAGCCCACACAATAGAAACGTTAATGATCTCCCAACCACCATTCCAGCAACAAGAAATTCCTCCCTCCACAAATTTCATCAAATAAAATTGGGGTCAAAACAAATCGACCATTTTTTGTTTCTTGGAAAGTCTTCAGTTTCCCACCCTCTGTATCCCTACAATGACCACCTTACCTTCACAAAACCTGCAATCGGTGCGACCTCTATGTTTTTCTTCACTCAATTCTCTTAAATTTGGATCTCAAACTCCTTCATTGAAATTTCCCATTTCTTCTCCTATAAAATTAAAACCAGCCAAGCTTTTCACAAGCAATAATGGCACCAACAACTCTGGGGTCGTGGGAAAAGCCTCTGCCTCTGAATTCAGTGCAGATATAGGTGACGTCCTTGGGGATGTTACCATTTTCACTGCTGCTGATCAGCCTGTCTTTCTCAAAGACCTTTGGGACCAAAACCAAGTAAATTTTACTCCTTTCTTATTGCTAAAAACTTGCTCCGATCTTAGCCTTTTACTAATTTCTTCTCTTCACCCCCAACAGGGAATTGCAGTTGTTGCACTTCTACGCCATTTCGGATGCCCTTGTTGGTACTCACTTCACTGGGAGTTTATTTATTTATTTATTTATTTATTGTGTGTGTAAATTTATATGATTCATTGCTAAACAAGTTATGTTCTTTGATTCATTATTAGCTGGGAACTTGCTTTAGGATTGAAAGAAGCAAGAGCAAGATTTGAATCGGCTGGAGTTAAACTGATTGCAATCGGCGTTGGTACACCTAACAAAGCACGTTTGCTTGCAGAACGGGTACCATTGATACCAAATTTATTATTATTATAATTATTGTTGTTAACAAATTTCATAAGTTGGCTCACTGAAATTGATTCAGCTACCATTTCCAATGGATTGCCTTTACGCTGATCCAAACCGGGAGGTAATATCACAGTGTTAATGGATCCATATTTTCCCTTTACTTGGTTTTTTAACATTCTCCTTCTCAGGCATATGATATTTTGGGCCTATATTATGGCTTTGGTCGTACATTTTTCAACCCAGCAAGTGTACATCTCTTTTCCATTCTCTGCAGTATTTTGTTCTCGATTTTTCAGATTTCAGTAATTTTGGACACAAACATCTATTACATTGATGGAGTATAAAAATAAATCAAACACATGCTTGTCAATCATACACTGTCTATGTCGTGCAGACTAAAGTGTTTTCAAGATTTGAGTCCCTGCAAGAAGCTGTAAAAAACTATACAATTGAGGCCACCCCTGACGAAACAAGTAGTGTACTGCAACAGGTAAGCCTAATTTCATTTTAGCTTGTATAAGCCTAAATTCAATGTTATAATATAAGTTTTCCTCTTTGGTACTATCAGGGAGGGATGTTTGTGTTCAAAGGTAAACAACTGTTATATGCTCATAAAGATGAAGGAACAGGTGACCATGCACCTTTAGATCAAGTGTTTGATATATGTTGCAAAGTTCCAGCATAATGATAAAGTTAAAATACATCTATTTGTATAGAATTTGAGATTTAGTCCCTGTATTTTAAAATTTTAAAATTTAACCCTCCTACTCTTTTAATTTAAAATCCTTAATCCAATCATTATCATCGTTGGTAATTTTTATCTACTTATTATAGACTGATATAATAAATATATTAGATTGATTTGATAATGTATAGACATGATATTACAATTATATTGATAAATTCAACTTATTTATTGTTAAATTATTAATTATACAAAAAATTTAAGAAAGTGTATAAAACTAATTTAAAAATATAATAGTGTATAAAGATCATTTCCTATTCACATGGAGGAAATCAAAAGTATAAATAGGGGATTAAAGGGTATATATAAAATTTAAAGTAAATAAATTGTTAGGAAAAAAACTTATAAAGTTTATTTTATTTAATTTTAGAAAATATATTTTAATATAAAAATATTCTTTTTTAATATTAAGAACAATATTTCAAGGACCTTACAAGGTATATTAAATTTTGAACAAGATGATTTCTTTTTGCTATTTAAATTTGGATTATCCAACAATATTGAAAATATTAGATATAATATTATATTGCAAAAGCTATATAAATTAATTTTTAAATACCTTGCAAATATAAAATTTTAATATGAATTATAATTTTAATGTTGAAAAACTTTAGTCTAACTAAAATAATTAAAATAGACATAAATTTATTACATAATACAAAAGAAAAATTAAAAAATACATTAAAAAGTGTCACATGTTGAGTTTATATAAGATACCTTTAAGAATTATGTTAGTGGTTGAATTCATCAAATCATCAATTTAACAATAATCAAATAAAATTTTAAAAATTATAATCGATTTTTACCATTTCACAGTGGTTTGCTTTATTTCTAATTATATATTACCCATTAAATTGATTAGACCACCAGTTCTTAATTCAATTGATTCAATTGACCGGCATGATCCAATTGTGACAATACTAGATACCTTAATCATTTAAAAAATTTTATTTCCTTTATCCTTTGAACATATAATGAAAATGAATAAAATAAATGATATGGGTTACTCAGGGTTAGACCTGCTCATGGCCAGGCCAACCGACCCAACCCGAAGGCTCGCTCAAAAAGTGGAGGGTTTGGGCAAAAAAATAACACTCATTTTAAAAACGAGTCGGGCCTCCGATAAGACATTTTTGGCCTGAGCTCGGCCTGAATTCACTAAATGACAAAAAAATCTATTATTTTTTATTATTTAATGACATTTTCTTATTATTTTCTCCCTATTTTGCTACCATTTCACTATTATATTGCTACTATTTTATTGTTATTGTTTGGATATTGTATAACATTTATTTTATTGTTAATTTTGTTTTTATTTTAGAGACATTTTCTTATTAAGTTGCATCTATCTTAGTATTATTTAAGTATATATTTTTTAAAATTTATTTTTAATTTGTTCGGAAATATTTATTTTAATGTTTTTAGTATTTTTGCTGTATTATATATATTTAAAAATTATATAAAAAATAATATAATATAAAAAATTAATATGAACAGGCCGGGTCGAGATCGGGTTTTAGTATTTTATCCGGGCCAGGTTTGGGCCCATTTTTTAGGCCAGGCCGGGTCCATGCCTAGCAAACGGATCTAAATTTTTACTTGGGTCTAGCCCGGCCCATTATCACCTCTACTAATGGATAATGTTGGCGTTGTTGTTATCGAGAAATGTTTTTGAATAAGTGTTTTTGGAAAGTGCTATGGGAAAGTGTCGTAGAAATGTGTGGCTTGTTGACATTGTTGTTAGAATTTGAAGCAGAAAGTTAAAATATCTATTTTATACATGACGTTGAAAATTAAAAATAAATTATTTTAGTTAATATTTAAATAATTTAATATTGTCATACATAACATTTTAAATACATTTGAATAATTAATAAATTATTTATAAATATAATGATACATAAAATATTTTAAAATTTTAAATATAATAATTAATAATATTTAAATAATTTAATATAATGATACACAAAATAGAAATTAGTCCATATTTTTAAACACATTTTAAATTTTAATAAAATTTCCTTCAATACCCAAAAGTCAAAAGGATCAAAATCCCAATTTTTTGATTTGGGTAAAAAGTAGCTTTCCACCGTGCTTTACTTTTGAGATTGAAAATCACTTTTTCACCTCAAAATAGCAATGCTTAATGGGAGTGAAATTTAGTATACCAAATTATGAATTAAAAATAAAATAATAAATTTTGGGAAGAAAGCATAATTTTATATTAATATTTTTATAGTACTATAATCTATACTATTATTAAAGCACTTGAATGAGTTGGTGTCATGAGTCAACCGAACACCAATTTAGTTAGACAAATTATAGAAATATCTTTTGTAATTAAATTAAGTTATATTATTTGAGGGTATTTTAATCTTTTTATTAAAAAACATGCATAAAATTATATTTGAACCTATGTTAACTAGATTAGTACAATTTTAAATTTATCACTTAACCAAAGCTTCATTTTAATTCTTTTATACATTTTATTTTAATATGCACATTTTATTACTTCTATCAATCGTAATTTCGTTTTACTTACAATTTAATTTAATTTTTATTTCAATATCATACACATTTCATGTGTTATAATTAATTAGTTTCAAACCATATAATTCATTGTTTATTGTATGTTACTTTTAATCACACATATGTTCTAAATATGTGTATTCCACATGCATATGTGTGATAGAATTTCTAGTATTAATAATATCTTTCAAAAAAAAGTTGTAAGAAATTATAGGGTCAGTCCAAGTCTCCTAGCGAGCGCCTTGGAATCGTGTGTGTATATCTCTCTCTAGATATTGTATAACTATTGTGTATGCATCTATTGTAACAACTCTGTACAGTGGTATCGGAAAGTACAGTTTCAGGTTTTGTTTTAATGAACCAAGTCTGTAAATAATTAATAAAAATATTTACAGAGTTATTTTATAAATGAAATTGAATCAAGGATAAGTAATTTAGTTGATTTGAGCATTTAATCTAGTCCAATGATTAAATTATAAAATTAAATCGTTATAAATTTTAATTTGAAAATAGTTAAAGGGACTAAAATTGCTAATAGCCCAAAAGTTTAAAAGGAAGCAAAACATGCCAAATATATGGCTAAAAAATGTGGCTCTTATATTACTAACAAAGCTAACAATATGTTAATATTTTGTTATTTATTCAAATAGGTTGTTACTTATTTAAATAGGTTGTTAAGCTTTACTAGATAAGTCGGGATAACATTTGTAATATGTATATTGTTAGAGTATGCCCAAAGATCAATCATGAGATGGTTGTAATAACATACTTGATTTATCATGTTTATTAATATATGCGTTACCATTATTATTTCAGTTTCTTTTACGTGTATATAAATAAACTGTTTTATAATAATGTCACGAGAATAATATGATTATTCTTAAAAGTTCCTTAGTCAAGTATTATTGTTGGATAGGACAACGATAATGCATTAAGACTAACGTGTAGTTGATTGATGATAAAGAGTTGTCATTGATATGGAATGTCAGAATCATTACATGAATATGTGTGTTAGAGAACAACATATTGGACTGACCCGTTATGAGTATGTTTCTTGGATTATTATGTAATTGTCACGACATTACTCATAATGATTAATATTTATATGATCCTCAGACTTGAGATCATCATAATCCCAACATCGTGAGTTGTATATTTTGATACGATCAAACGTATAATCGTGAATCGGTTGTTCTATAAAGACTGATATTGGATATACCACAATCTATGTAGAGGGATATGGTTGGTCGATATAGGATAAGTCCCTCCTACATAATGGGAGTAATATCTTAGGCCACTTGATTAAGTAAGACTAGAAATGCATGGCCATGCTCAAATAAGTTGATATTAGATGTCATACTTATTTGTATATCGTAGTCTACTTAAGAGATCAAGGAACATGGAATGGAAAATGCAAGTGTGACTATTCCATGACTTGTGTCCAATCCAGAGATAAAGGACTTAAGGATTATTGCATAAAAGGTTAATCATAAAAAGGTTATGTCGAATCATGATCTCTTGTGACTTAGGTAGCAATGATGCATTGCTAGATGCCACTCATTGTTCGTAGCATTAGAATCGTTCTAGTGTTACCGCTAACGTTACAAGAACCTCTGTGGTCACACCTATAGTTGAAATGAACGGAATATACCATAGTTGGTATTGTTTTGGGGTCGCTTGAATTAAATTAATTATAGAATTAATTTAATTCGGTAATCAAATTTCAACACATTATGTACAAGGTTGTTGTATGCGTATAGTGAGGACATAAATTTGGTTAGCATAAGAATTCAAATAAATATATGGTTTACCGAACTTATATTATAATTAATGTAATTATAATTTTCGGTTTAAAATATTATCATATTTATTTAATTCTTAAAACCCTAAAACAAAAGGATATAAATAATCACGTTTTCTTTGTTTGAGTCCAGAGTCGCATAAGAAAAATAACTCTCAAAATTGTTTTGGGGATTCCTTCCGTTCGTAGTCAACTGGGTGGATTACGTAGAGACCGGGATCACGATAGATTGCGGTTTTGGTTTGACAGCAGATCAGACTACTTGTTGTTGAGGTGTTGCTGTCTACTCTGAATAAACATTAGGTAAATTCGTAACCTTGATCACCCCGATTCGTTCCTCACACATGGATCCATGGTTAGGGTCGCCGATTTTAATTTTTTCGCTGCGCCGTAGGGGTGCCGGCTATCCAACATATATATATTCCATACTCTATCAAATGTATAGATAAGCTCTTCACTCCATTCAATTACTTATCTCTTTATGGTAATCAGAGCCTCTCAAACTCACACGAGTTAAATTTTTTTTCCCTTTCTTCTTTCCCGCTCTCTCCTACTCTGAAACAATGGCAGTCACGGTTGTTAACTCCGACAACACTACTACCTCAGCCAATACAGTTATCCAATTCAATCCTGCGTCCCAGCTGCCGATCAAATTAATCGGTAGCCAAAATTACTCCACATGGAAAGCTCAAGTCTCCATGTTGATGCACGGCCACAACATCTTTGGCCACCTTGATGCCTCTTTATCCGCCCCACCACCAACGATCACAACCGACAACCACAATGCCATCAATCCAGCGTATCAAAAATTGTTTCAACAAGACCATCTTGTTTAAAATTGTAACACCCCTTACCCGAGACCGTTACTGGAGTCGAGCACGAGGCATTACTTATCTTATCTTACTAACTCGAAGCATAAAAACTTGTTTTAAAAATTAATTTCACTATTTACAGCAATCTGTCCAATTGCGCAGCAGTTACTAAATTAATTATAACTTGAGCTACGGAACTCAAAATTTAACTCCGTAAATTTTCCATGAAACTAGACTCATATATCCTCCTACCATAAAATTTTTAGAATTTTTGGTTTAGCCAATTAGTACAGTTTATTAGTTAAATTCTCCCCTGTTTCATCAATCAACTGCCCTGACCTCTTATCACTAAAAATAAATTTCTCATTGTAGGATTTTCATATAGTGCTACCGCTTACTTCTACAGAAAATAGACTCAACAAGGAATATATACATATAAACTAAAACTCATAACTATTTTTGTACAATTTTTAATGATTTTCTAAACTCAAAACAGGGGTCACCAAGAACTGTTCTGACCCTGTCTCACCAAAATTCACATATCTTAAAATATAAAATTCCTTTTGCTACACCGTTATTTTTATGTGAAAATAGACTCAACAAGATTTAAATCCATTTATCATTCACTCTTTAATTCATTTTATACTATCCTAGGTGATTTTTCAAAGTCACATCACTGTTGCTGCCTGAATTCTGTTTCTTTGCAAAATTTTACCCTTTTATGATTTCCATGCATAGTTTATCACTTAGACTCTTATAACAACAAACACTTCAATACTTAACCATTTTAGCAACCATTCATCATCAAATACTTACACATCGTTCTTTAGCAAGATCATAAATACAAACATTTAAAATAACTAAATCCCTATACATGCCATACTCAACATGGTTCAACATAAAAATACCGAGTTGCTGTGGTTGATAGTGTGGACGATCTCCAACTTCTTTAGGATCCTTGAAGTAACCTTGCAATACTATAAGAGAAAGAGAAATAAAAGACGTAAGCGTAAAGCTTAGTAAGTTTACTAGCAAATAAATAACAATATTTAACTCAGATAATTAAACTCAAGTGTCTATATCTCTAGTTTACTCTTTAGTTAATCTCATTCTAGTTCTCTTGCTTGTTTACTTAGTATACTTGTGTGCATAACTTACTTCTCTCTTGCTGTATCGTTGAATATCAATTGATAATATAATAAGTTCTTAACTCTTATAACTTCCCTGAACTTGCCATTTATGTTTTTAGCTGAACTTTCCTGAACATGATTCGTTATTTAGCCCGTTGAGCTACATTGGAACAATAAGGATACTCGGGTCTCTTCTGATAATGACATGCCAAAGCCATGTCCCAGACATGGTCTTACATGGGATGTACTCATGTCGGTGCCCATGCCATGTCCCAGACATGGTCTTACTGGGACCTCTCATCTCGGTGCCAATGCCATGTCCTGACATGGTCTTACATGGGACCTCTCATCTCGTGTTAACGCCATGTCCCGCACATGGTCTTACATGGGACCTCTCATCTTGGTGCCAATGCCATGTCCTAGACATGGTCTTACATGGGACCTCTTTACCCAAATGTCATGACATTCGTATTCAGTACCATCCTTATGTATCAACGGGACTTTTTAATTTTAATTCTCTATCATTTCATGCTTGGATCAACATTAAATAAATTCATAAAATAAATGCATAATTGCTGGAAAATAAAAATATTAATAATAATTATTGAAATATTGTATTTATTTACCGTAAACTTACCTCGGTACCGAATATAGTCCAATTCACCAACTTAGTCTTCAACTTTATTCTTTCCTTTGTCTAACCTCGAGTTTCATTCTTCTTTGTCTAACCTCGAGTTTCATTCTTCTTGATCTAAAATAGAAAATTTAACTTATTTAATACTCACATTCGTCAAAATAGCCCTCGACTCTAACTTTTTCAAAATTACGATTTTACCCCTAAACTTTTGCATAATTACATTTTTGCCCCAAGACTCGAAAATTAAACTTCATCTCATATTCTTATGTTTTATGACATGCTGAACATTTTTATCTTCTATGACAACATCAAATTCTCACTCTAACACTTACTTATGTACATTAGAGATTTTTACCAATTATGTCAACTTACTCTTTTTTGCTTAAAATCAACTAACAAAAGTTGTTTAACATAATTTCTAGCTTCATATTCTACCATAAAACATCAAAATAAACACTTTTCACCTATGGGTATTTTTCCAAATATAAACCCTAGGTTAAATTATTGCTAGAATAAGCTAAATTAAGCTACCGGGACTCCAAAAACGTAAAGAACATTAAAAACGGGGCTTGGGATCACTTACTATGGAGCTTGGAAGCTTGAAAACCCTAAATATGGCTTACCCCCTTGCTGATTTCGTCAAAATGAAGAAGATGAGCATAATTTGTCATCTTTTTCCCTTTTAATTCATTTTAATTACTAGATTACCAAATTGCCCCTAACTTAAAATTTTCCTATTTCACTTATCTCATGTCTATTTTTGTCTAACAACTTAACCAATGGTCTAATTACCATTTAAAGACCTCCAATTTAAAGTTTCATAACAATTGGACACCTCTAACATGTAGAACTCAACTTTTGCACCTTTTACAATTTAGTCCTTTTGACTAAATTGAGTGCCCAAACGTCAAAATTTTCAAACAAAATTTTCATGAAATCATTTTGTGAAATCATAGACCATAAAAATATAAGAAAAATAAAATTTTCCTGATCGGATTTGTGGTCCCGAAACCACTGTTTCGATAATCTTAAATTTGGGCCATTACAAAAATGCTCTCTTAGCCTCGGTTAAACCAACACTTGCCTCAACCGTGGCCAATGCCCCAACAGCCCACAAAGCCTGGCTTGCCCTTCAAACCACGGACCGACTAAGATCACCATTGGCAATGGTAATACCATTCCAATCTCCCATACTGGTAACACTTACTTAGATACTTCAAATCAACAATTTCAACTATCCAATACCCTATGCTCTCCTAATATTGCCTATAATCTTATCTTTGTCTCACAATTTTGCCTTGATAACAATACATCAATTGAATTCTTTCCTTTCTCTTTTGTTGTGAAGGATCTGAGTACGGGAGTGCCTCTAATGCAAGGATCGAATAGAGATGGTTTGTACGAGTGGTCGTGAAACAATCTGTGTCTGCCCACTCCTAAATGCAATGTGGCGGTACAAAATTTCGACCTGTAGAATTGACGGTTGGGACATCCCAATCGTCGAACTTTACTTCAAATTTTAAATAAGTTTTCAATTCCGTTTTCTACTTCAAAAATTTCATCCGTTTGTAATTCATGTGCTTCGAATAAAATGCACAAGTTGCCATTTTCTGAAAATACATTGCCCAGCACCAAACCGCTTCAAACACTTTTTAGTGATTTATGGGGTCCTTCCCCAGTCATCTCAATTGATCAAAAGCGATATTATGTTCTTTTTGTTTATCAATACTCCCGCTACATGTGGTTATACACTTTAAAAACAAAAGATGAAGTTCAAAACATTTTTAAAACACTTCATCCTCTTTTAGAACGACAATTTGACACCAAAATTTATTCCTTATATACTGACGGTGGTAAAGAGTATCTTGGGCTAATACCGTATGTACACACTCATGGCATTCAACATCTAATTTTCCCTTCGTACACACCACAACGAGTAGCCCTTGTTGAAAGATGCCACTGACATGTCATTGAAACCGCAAAGACCCTAATGCACCAAGCCTGTCTACCTAATACATTTTGGACCTTTGCTTGTCAACATGCTGTTTTTCTTATCAATAAAATGCTGACAGCAACACTAGAAAATAAAACTCCTCATGAAATGCTATTCAAGGTTAAACCAAAACTAGACAACCTCAAAATTTTGGCTGCTTGTGTTACCCATGACTCCGACCCTATGCGAAACATAAACTAGTCACAAAATCCAATCCGTGTGTATATCTTGGTTTTTCATCCAAGTACTATAGTCACCAATGTTTTGATCCGGTGTCCTCTAAAATTTATCTCTCCCGAGATGTTGTGTTTTATGAAAATGATTTTCTATTTTAAACTATGTGTGACCGTTTCAAATTGAATTTCAAACTTGCATCTTGGGAATCAATTGATCAACAACAAGAGGCTAATAATCTCAATCAAAATACAGATTTTAGTGTGCATGCAGGTGATTGTTTCCAGCTACTGTCTCCCATCTCCATCGACCAACATCAAGGGTCACGTCCGTGCTCAGGTACTCTTGTATCTCCTGCTGCCCCTATGCCCGACGTTGAACCCAATTCAACCGAAACCACCACCTGCCCCACTTTTCTCCCATCGCCTCGCACTCCAGCTGAAACCAGTACATGTCCTATACCTCTCCCAATGCCTCGCAATCAACCAGCAAACAGTCCCATCCCAATGCCTAACACCACCAAACCAAATTGCACACCTAAACCCTCGGCTGATCCCGCAAACAATGTAAGCCAACCTGAACCCACAGCCAACACGCAACCCACCACCAACATGCATCCCATGATGACTAGATCCAAAAATAATATAACAAAGCCAAAACTGTTCGCAGCTTGTACCACTACCAAAACCGAACACATCTTGCCTACAAATTACAAACAAGCCTTGAAACAACCCCATTGGCACAAAGCAATACTAGCCGAGCAAGACGCATTAATTAAAAATCAGACATAAGAATTGGTTCCATATGATCTCTCTCGGAATGTGGTTGGTTGTAAATGGTTATTTCGGATTAAATATAAGCCCAATGGTATGATTGACAGGAACAAAGCGCGTTTGGTTGCAAAGGGCTTCACCCAACGAGAAGGCCTAGACTATAAAGCAACATTCAGCCTTGTAGTCAAACCGGCTACCGTGCGGCTTGTGCTCACCATTGCCACTCAAAAATCATGGCCGATTCGTCAGCTTGATGTTAACAATGCTTTCTTACAAAGTACTCTTGATGAAGAAGTATACATGAGACAACCTCCTGGTTTCGTGCATTCCTCGAATCCATCTTATGTCTGCAAATTAAAGAAAGCAATTTATGGATTGAAACAGGCACCACGGACGTGGTACACGGAACTCACTCGTTATCTAGTTAGTGTTGGATTTCAGCGTTCAAGGTCAGATACGTCTCTCTTTATTTTCAACAATCTGGTTGCACGGTATATCTGTTAATCTATGTTGATGACATCATTGTAACGGGCTATGGCACTACAATTGTTGACAAATTCATTTCTGGATTGGCACAACGTTTGTCAATCAAGAATCTTGGTACATTACATTACTTTCTTGGGATTGAGGTAGCCCCATCTCAGGGAGGTTTGTATTTATCTCAGCAAAAATATGTTACAGATTTACTGCATGAGGCCAATATGCAGAACTCTAAGGGCGTCTTGACTCCAATGAGCTCTGACACAATGCTTGTTACTTTCTCTTTTGATTCGATAGTTGATGGCACGGGATATCGCAAGCTTGTGGGTAAACTTCAATCTCTTGCCTTCACACGACCAGATATAGCCTTTTCTGTAAACAAATTGGCTCAGTTTATGCACTGTCCTGGAGCATCACATTGGAGGGCCCTTAAACGATTGCTTCGATACCTCAATCGGACATCAAACTATAGATTGCGAATGGTCAAAGAGAACAATCCACGTCTTTTTGTCTACTCCGATCCAGATTGGGCTGGTGATCCAGTTGATCGTACATCCACAACGGGGTACATTACTTACTTGGGCAGTACACCTATCTCCTGGTCGTCCAAGAAACAACGAGTTGTATCTTGTTCCTCCACAGAGGCTGAATACCGCGCTGTGGCTACTACTGTTGCCGAGACTAATTGGCTCACTAATATGCTACATGAGCTACGGTATACTCTCTCGACACCACCAGTTATACATACAGATAATGTCGGTGCTACTTATTTGTGCAAAAATCTAGTTTTCCATAGTCGGATGAAGCATATTCCTATCGATTTTCATTTTGTCCGTGACCAAGTTGAGAACAAACGGATTATAGTTCAATATCTTCACTCTGCTGATCAGCTAGCTGACTTTCTTACTAAACCATTTTCTTGCAAAACCTTTGATCGATTGTTCACCAAGTTGTCGCTTGTCGAGCCAACCACCAACTTGAAGGGGCGTAACAAAGCTAACAATACTATTTCTTAGGCCTCTTTGACTGAGTATTCTACTTTAGATAAATCTGTTAATATTTTGTTATTTATTCAAATAGGTTGTTACTTATTTAAATAGGTTGTTAAGCTTTACTAGATAAGTCAGGATCACATTTGTAATATGTATATATATTTCATACTCTATCAAATGTATAGATAAGCTCTTCACTCCATTCAATTACTTATCTCTTTAATTACTTTTATTATTTATGATAAAAGAAAATATAAAGTTTAGATCATTTAAGTGGAAGGAGAGAGAAAATTGTCTTTTCCATCCTTCCATGCACGAAAGAAAGAAAAGAAATAGAGGAAAACATTGTTTAGGGCTTTCAAGCTTTAACCCACAAATTAGTGAATACAACTTATTACTTTTCTTATAAATCTTATGTTTTGAGATCGATGAATTTTAATTTAACTAACTTGTGTATTAATTTATAAAATTGGTAACGTTTTAGAAAGTTATCATTAATGATTTCTCTATGTTTTTTTATGTTGACTTGGATGGATTTTTAGTATATACATGAAAAGAGACTAGATCTTGAAGTTAGATGTTATATTTTTTCACTTGAGAAAATAAAGTGGATATCAAGTAGAGTTGTTATGAGATTTTATTAGAAATTGATAATAGAGGATAAAAATATAAGGAAATGAAGTGAGATTATATATCTACGTTTAGAATGGAGAGTTATGCTTGTTTCAATTTTAAAAGTTAAATTGAATGAAATATAAAGTTTTTTTGAAATAATAATTGATTGTGAATTGGGTGAATTATTGATGGTGTTATTTGTTTATGTTAATTAGTAGCGAAGGAAAAAGCTAAAGTCATTGATGAATAGTTCAAAATTTCCTGTAAGTAACTTATTATTTATTTTTCCTTTTATTTTCATTGTTAGGTAAGTTAGCAAAACGAACAAAGTTACACATGAGTGGCTGACTAGAAATACGATATTGAGATTGATTATTGTGATAGAGAGTTAAATTGTATAAAAATTTGAAATAGTATAATTTAATAAAGTTGCACATTTAGCTTGAACATGAGACGAACCATGCCATGTTTTATATGAGGTGACATTCAACGAAAGAGTTGTTGTTGTTGAGATCAATAGAATGGAAACTGAAGTGAGAATGAAATTAAACTATGGGTTGTAGTAGTAATTGTTGGGTAAAGTTGAAAATAATTAATGAGTTATAGAATCAAGTAAATAAAATAAAATAAAATTTTTTCGACTATAAGTCGATGAGCACTAGGTGCATTTTCCTTCAAACGTCTCAACCGTGGCTTTCACAATTACTATTTCGGCTGAGTCGATGAGAGCCAGTCGCGAACTGTTTACGTTGGATGTATCGATATAGAATTACTTTGACTATAGTTTGATGAGCGCTAGGCACATTAACCATCGGACATACCGACGAATGCTGGGCACGATTATTGCTTTAGATTAACCGATGAGCGTTGGGCACAATTTGTTTTGTTTGGAACGTATTGATAAGGCACTGAAAGAATGGTTTGATTCAAATTGGGAATGTACTGCGATATGACAAAATGAGACAAAATTGAATAAGGTTGCATACATCGTCAGCATAAAGTGTTAATAAGTTTGTTAAAATAGATTAGTTAGTTAAAATATTTCATTTGGTTTATCGGGATACATGTGTATATTAATGTATTGGATAAACTTTAATATGAGACATACTTGAATTTGTCTAAGGAAGAAACAAATCAACTAAGTCCAATTATTAAAATTTCATGCAATATTGAGTAAGTTATAGTAATACTATTTGAAATTAATACTCACCAAATGGTCTTGTGTTCATATGCAAGCTAGGTGTATTTTGAGATCTTGTACTCAGAGTCATCAACATCCAACTGAGAAAGTTTGTATATTTTGTTTTGTTTCAAGTTGGCATGTACTTGGTTTTTAGTGAAGTCATTTGGCTATAGTTATGTATGTGTGACATAAAAAATTAACTTTTTGGTTGCTATAATTATAATATTATTAATCAATTAAATAGTTTTAATATGATATGCTTAGTTTGCGGTATGTTTCAATATCGAAGTGCTGGAAATTGATTTGGGAGATGATTTGAATATGGATGTATTGTGAAATCTATTTTTTGCAATGGGTTTTACGTAAAACAAGCAGAAATGCTGCCAAAATATTTTTTTAAAAAAATATTTTTATCATTACAGTACCATTTCAATAAAGTGAGATAGATAGAAAAGTAGGTTGTTTCGGCACTTGAATATGACATTTTATATTCGGATACTCTATCTGGGTCGGATATAAGGTGTCACATTTATATTATTTATTAAGTATTTTACTAAGTTGGTGCCACCCATCAACCGAGTCCCAACTCAATTAGGGAATTACCAAAAAGTTAATTTATATACCAAGTAAATTATATGATTAAGTAGGCGTTTTATTAAGATTTTTTCTAAGTTGGTGCCACCCATCAACTGAGTCCTAAGTCAATTAGGGAATTACCAAAAAATTATTTTATATGCTAAGCAAGTTATATGATTGAGTGTGTAATAGCCATAACTCGGTCTGGTCGTCAAAACCAAGTTACGAAATGCTAAAGTCATAATCAGAATAGAATACATTTGATTCACACTGATTACCTCAGATAAACATAGATCACTTTATAAATGCACAATAATTACTCAAATTTAACAAAAAAAAAAACCATTCAAACATAGTCAATTCAATTTATGATTACAAATATGTCATTTCTGATATCATAAATAGGCTTATGTAAGCTCCAACACCATCCAGAATTTAACTAGGACTTATTTGCAACATTCTCAGAATTTCAATTCAATTATAAATCAAAACAATTCAAAGCCCAATTTAATCATTATAAGTCAATAGTCAATCACTATTCATAGCATATATGCGAAAACAGAATTCAATCGAATCCATAGGACCTTAAAATCAGTTTGGAAAGAAATAAAGATTAATCTGAAACAAAATAGAAAAATATGAAAAAAATGAAAACAGGGGTCACACGACCATGTGACAGAGCTCTGACCTTGTGGCTCAGGGACATGGCCGTGTGGCCAAACCGTGTAACCCTCTGTGACCGTGTGGACAACCCTGCACCTAAAAATTAATAAGACACATGACCGTGAGAGGAGGCTATGTCTGACACACGGTCGTGTGACAGCCCGTGTCCTAGGTCGTCTTCAACTAAAATGACTTCCATAATAAGACAAAATAGTGCCCATTCCTTAGGTGTCAAGCTAAACCAATTTCCAACTATTTCCACCTATTCAAAACACATTCAAACATGTAAAAAACATACCAAAATCATTCAACCTAATTGTCTAACCAATGTACCCTTATTGGTACCACAATTCAAACATCTATTCAAATCACATATATCATTTCCCAAATCACAAAACATGTATCTATCAAGCATTTCATAACATTAAACCACAATCAAAACCAAACTTGCAAAGGCATGAATGTGACCACTTATATATATATGTGGTCAATACATACCCAAAAGAGCCAAATAAACACAACCAAATCATCACATAACAAAGCAATGAAACAACATGTCTTATAACAATAATAATAAGTGAACTTAAACTCCTAGTACATGCCATTTATAACCTAACTTCAAAATGATCAAAACTTCTATCGACTTCGGAATAGATAGTGTGTATGCTTCGATTTTAGCTTCCAACCGATCGAGATTTTCAATGATCTACAAAGAAAGAAAACAACTGACATAAGGAAACCAATGCTTAGTAAGCTCGTATATAACGAAAATTAAACTTACCGAATTTGAATCATTTTGTACATTTCATGCTTAATTTCATTAACAAGCTTATAAATTCATTCATTTCCTATACATACAACAAATATCACAAGTTAGTGAATTCACATATATACATGAAAGTTGAGCATACTGTAGCAAAAACATTCAAATATCATATTTACCAATCAATTCATCTAACTCATATTAAATAGTAAATCACATTCCATTTTATTATACCATGTCCAATTTCTCCTTTCAATGATTGATTCCATGTAGCTAATGCATATATTCTTTTCATTTTATACATATAAGAACTTAAAACATGTCATATCATATAATGTTCATAAATAACAATCTCAATTCAATCACACCTCTTAATCTATAATATGTAACACATTTCATTCAAAGCTTGATACCATATAGCCATTTCATAATCATTCCTTACATAAATCAATTTACATATAGCAATTTCAAGTATCGACCTTATCACAACATGATTCAACAATTCCAAGTCAGTAAACATTTAAACATACAAATGTTCAAAATTCATAATTCGTTTATTTCAATGCATGTGGGTATCAAACAATCTTTATTCTTCCGATGGTTCTCTCTAAAAGTATTCAATACATAAGTCTAGAAATAGGTGATGCTCGTATAAGCTAATCAAATACAGAATAAATGTGTTAGGTTACCCGTTCGGGCTAAACCAATGACAACACAGAAAAATAGGCTGGCCAGAGATATGTATACATGTAAGGTTACCAGTCTAGGCTAAAGCTGAGTCACGTGTATATTTGAGTCCGCAACACATGCTAGAGCTTGGTCCAAAATAGAAATTCAGTAAAAAATCTCATATATGAAACTTTTACTCGATCCATTGAAATCATTTCAGAAATTCGATATTTCTCACATAGACCAATTTCATTTCAGCAGTTGTAAAAAATATATACATATATATATATCATTAACAACATTTAATAATGAATTATAACCAAATATAACTGTATAAACTTACCAGGGCTAAACAGCAAAGATGATCATATCAGAGACTAATCAATAATGTTCTCTTTTCCATAATTATCTATCAATTCTTGATTTATACAGTAATTTTTATTTCAATTATTAGTCCCAAATACATTATAAAATCCAATTTAATTCATATGACTTCTTTATTGACATTTTCAAAATTGCCTTAAAATTTTACAATTATTCAATTTAGTCCCTAAAACCGAAACAAATTTATTTTCATAATTAACTCAAAAACCCAAATTTTCAAATGTTCAGCCATCTCTAAACAGCCCTCTAATTCTGAAATTTCTCAAGAACACCCTACCAAAATGTACTTACATTCAATTTAGTCTTTAAACTTTAAAACTATACAAAATCACTTAACAAAATAGTCCAAACTCATCATCAAGCTTCAAACTAAACCGTTAACAACTAAAAAGATTAAAGAATGTCTATGGTAAGTTTTCAAAACTTTGACAGAATCATAAATTAGTCCTTAGGCTAGATAAATTAAACTACAATGATTTTAAAAACATAAAAATTACTAAAAATAAATTTAAGAATTACTCTCATGGAAGGCCGATTGAGCTTGAAAAAGAAACGAATATGGCTTCTTAAGTTCTTTGATATTTCGGGTGAAGAAAAACTAAAATGGGTTATATGGTTGGCTTATTTTAGTAATATACATATATTTTAATTTAACTTATAAAAACATCTTTTCTTTTAAAACAAAACTTTAACCGTCCCATTACACGGCACTAGGGATTAATTGTCATACAAGACCTTAAACAAAAATTTAATTAATTCATTCATCAACCATCAGTCAACAGAATTCAAGTTTTTCAGCTTTTATGATTTACTCCTTTTTCTTTAATCAACAATCAAATCACTAAAATTTTCGGACCAAAATTTAATATATCAATATTTTAACTCCGTAAATATTTAATAAAAATATTTACAGATCCGGTTTATAAAAATGAAGCCCCGAAACCTCATTTTCTAAAATCACTTGACTTTAGGGACAAATCACTTGTACCTAACTATTTGTTCACTTAGCAAAAATAATTAAAACAAAATTCAATATATTACTATATTTGACTCGTAAATATTATCACCTACTTGTCGAATTTGTGGCCCCGAAACTATTATTTTTGACACCACTAAAAAATGAGCAGTTACAAAGTGGATGTTTTTATTTTTATTTTTATATTTTTATAAACTAATAAAAAGTGTCCATAATGAGATTGAACTAAGGATACTATTCATATAAAACTTTTTCATTTACCATTTGAACTAAAACAATATTTTGTTTTCATATGAAACTTTAACGAGTGTATTTTTTATATATTTTTATATATTTGTGTATATTAATAATATTTTTATTGAGTTAGTGTCACTAATTAATTCAACACCAACTCGAGGATTGATGATAAAATAATGATAAACAATTGCATTCATTTAGTACTTTTAATAATGTGGTTTTGTGTTTAAGTTTCATTTTACTCACAATTTAATCTAACTTTTTTATTTTAATATCGTATATATTTCATGTGTTACTATTAATTAGTTCTAGATCATATTTTTATTATTTATTGTATGTTATTTTAAGCACACATTTGTGTACATGTGACAAGATTTCTAGTATTATATAAATATTCTTCTCTGTACATTATATATTCTTGTTGTGTATACTAGAAGTATTTAAATTGATATTTGGGAATTGATCCCAAGCTCTTATACCTACAAAATAATACTCTTGCCACTATGTTATGAGATTATTAGAAAAAAAGTGTTTTTATGAGATATATTTAAAAAGTTATCTAGTGGCTTTGAAGTTGAGTTGAACATCCAAATTCTTTGTTTAGATAATAAACAAAAATTGGATTTGAATTTAGACAGATACAAGTCTAATTTTATAAGAGTTAAGGTTTGGATTTTAAAATCCATTCTAAAATTGAATTTTTCAAAATCCAAGATTGATTAGAAGACATGAATACTTTTTTGTTTTTTTTGTTTTTACATTACCTTCAAAACCTAATAAATAAATAATTTTACTTATAATGTTTTTAGAATTGGACCGGTGAGTAAACTAATTAGATCACTAGTTCTCGGTTCAATTGAATAAATTATTAAAAAATAAAAAAATTCGGTTCAATAAGTTTGATTGATAGGTTTGACCAGTTCAGTCGGTTCAATTAGTTCACAAGTCAACTGGTTTGATCCTTTTTTTGAACTGATATCTCAACAAATTCCCAGTTCAATCGATATAATCGACCACTGCAGTTCAGTTTTAAAAACAGTGACAAAACGTCATGCATTTAATGTGATACAATATAAATATTCAAAATTTTCATTTATACCATAATTCTTTCAATTTTAATTCATAAACTATGTCTTTTAATTTATACCTATGTAAATCCACCTATTCAATTACAAACTAAATTGTATGATTTTATTTACGTGTAAACAAAGTATAAATAACTTGTATTAAAAATACGTTGAAGTGAGAGCTTTTAAAATATTTTAACCCAAAAAGTTTATGAAAATAAAAATATAAAAAGTTACTTTTTGTTGGTTCAAGAATAATTCAAAAGAAAAAATCTTTAAAATAATATACTGTTGTTCATAAAAAGTGGAAAAAAAACATATTTTTCATTCAAAAGCAAGATTTTTAAAATAAAACTAGTGGTTGAACTGATCTAGTTATCAATTTTTCGGGTCAACCGATTTGATCGGTACAACTAGTTTGACCGATATGTTTTGTTCTATTAAATAATTAATTAAAAATTCATAAAAATAAATAAATTGGTTTAACTGGTTCAACCACTGATCAACTGATCTTTTTTTTCCATTCAACCGGTCCATACTGATTCCTGAGTCAACCAGTTAAATGCCTTTCTTCGAACCAATACCCTAGCTAGTTCCCAATTCGATAGGCTAGTTTGGTCTAGTTCAAACAACAATGTTCAAAATATTCCTAAATAATTAAATTTTAGAAAATATTTTTAAGGCTCAAATTGAAATCCAAATCTAAATTGGAATTATCCAAACAATGAATTTGGATTAATTCAAAATCTTAAATTTTAAATATTTTAATTTCTAAAAGAATTTAAAAATAATAAATTATCCAAACAATGAATTTCAAAATCTTAAAATTTAAATATTTTAATTTCTAAAAGAAATATGAAAATAATAAATAACAAAATTAAAATATAAAATTTGCAGGACAAGACATAATATTTTGGTGTATATTTAATCTAATTTATGAAATAAAGAAATCTAATTATATAATCAAGTTAACTAAAAATATTAATGGTTTAGAGAAAGATTAGATATTTAATATTACTTCCAAATTTCCTTAATGATTAAAAGAAATATTTTAGCCAAATCACGAGCTAACCATGCGAAACATATTTAATACTGTCATAAACTTTATTAGCAAATTTATAAAACTTTAATTCTAATGTATTTAAAATTAATGTAAAACCCATTAAGTAACATAAATTATTTACTGCACGTTCAAAATATTAATAATTTACTGTTTTGAACTTAATAATTTAAAAGGTTAAAAGGAAACACTATATTTAAATTTAATTAATAAATGACCAACATACAAGAAGTAAGTATAATCCAAGTTGATCTCTATAAACTATTTTTATTTTATAAGTATTATGTGTGGTTTTCAATCTTCCTAAATTTCTGTCTAATCATCTGTATAATCGATTAAGAAGATGGAGTTTGTAAATCCTAAGTTGGTCATAAAAGGAATTTCTACTGAGATGGATGAAAGGATATTGAGACGACACTTCAACGCATATGGTGAAATTAAACATGTTGTTGTCTACTTTAGCAAAGCCATAGCTTTCGTTACTTTTGTTGATCCTTCCAAGGCTCAAATTGCCCTTCAACAACAACAACATATTATTCTTGGTCGAAGAGTAAGTAACTTCTCTTGTTTCTGTTTTCCACATCTTAATGTTGGCTATATGAATTTATTGAGTAGCTGAATAATCAGGTGGAGGTGAGACCAGCAAAACCGAAGGTAGAAATAGGGAAGAGGAAGATATTTGTGGGAGGATTGCCTCGATCCATAACAAATGAAGAATTCAAAGGATATTTCGAGAAATTTGGAAGCATTGTTGATGCAGTGGTAATCCATGACAAAGAAACTAAGAGAAGCAGAGGGTTTGGGTTTGTGACATATGAAGCAGAGGAGTCAGCCAACCTTGTTTTGCGAACTAATTTCCATCTATTAAACAACAAGAGAGTTGAAGTGAAGAAGGTGACTCCTAGGCAAGAGATGGTGCCAAGCGGATTTGAATTTCCTCCTTATTATTACGATCCATATTATCAAACATATTTTTACGTCGTCTGGGTGCCCATTCCTGGATTTTACTGAGCCTCACTATGAAATTTTTGGTATGATTCCTCCATCCACTGCCTTGGGCCCTTAATTTTGTGTGGACTGTATCAATCACAGTTTGGGCTGTTATTTTATGTTTTCATTCTTGTTTGTCTAAAGGCCTGCAATTCAAATTGTTACAGCGGAGATAGTTTACAAACCGGAGCAGCAGAGGAAGGCAGACATGAAGAGATTTGTGAACCTTTTGTCATAAGTGTTGCACACATGTGTTTAATTGTTTTTTTCAGTTTAAATTTAAACAGGGGAGGGACCTGAATCCTGATTATCGGGAACATTGTTGTTTTTTTATCTTTTTAATTATGTTGTTTTACTCTTTCAATGTTTTATGGTGGTTTTAAATTTATCTGCATTCTCCAATAATTATCCTCCTCTCAGTTGTATCATATGCATGGGTTGTCTTCTAGGTTTTGGATTAAATCCATAGAAAATTTCAAGGTGATGAAACCAAATAGTGGAGTTAAATCAGTGGGATAATTGTCGTTTTCAATTCATTCTATTGTTCCAAGTCAATGAATCGCACATTCCCCTTATGCTTTATTGTGAGGACAAAGCAAAAGTGGGAATAATACTACAAAATAATCCATATTTCCAGGAGACACCATGGCATCGTAGGCAAAGTTGGGTTAGGAGAGTTATAGATGGGGTGATTGAAAGCAACCCACCAACCAGGCTTACCAGACGTTTGTGCATCTCTTCTATACAACAACTTTCACTGTTTGCACTCTCTTTCAGACATATAGGGGGTCCTAGAAATGTGGGTATCTTGGTGGTGGGTGCTTTACCAAAAGTCTTTTAACAACACAATAGTCGCTTTGCTTTCTTTGTATATATGCAGAGGGTTTTCCCTATTCATGATACCAATATCTTGTAGGGTCTTCTCTCCTTGCCAGGCCTATGGACTAGTCCCAGGCTTTTAACATATCTTGATTGATTATTTATCAGAAACTATAAAATGAAACCAAAAAAGAAAGATTTTTTAAGATAATCCCAAATTACTACCAATCCAAAAGAAAAAGATGCTACTACTGAACAAAGTAGGTGTAGAAAAAGAATCATATGTGTGAACATGACAACACCAATTTGCGTCTCACCATCACATCTCAAACAATCCAATGGAGTAACTCAGTTTTGAAAGTATACATATTATAATAACCTCATAGTTGTATTCGAAAAATAATTTTAAAAATGAATTAAGTCAAAAATTGTTTGCAATTCATGGAAGAGCTTTTTAAAACTATAATCATGGTAGATATTAAACACATGCATGACAGTGTTCCACAAAATACAGAGATGTGGTCACACTCATTTTGGTTGCTATCCATTTACATGCTTTATCTGTTGACTTTGCAATACATGGTAGCCTGTAAATCCCATCTGGATTTGTTTTGATTCAGTTCCCACATTAATTACCAAATTAATTCCTTTCCCTTCACTAATTTCATTGCTTGTTTCATTCATGGTTATAATTGCTTTCCTTCTCTTTCTCCAGCCATGCAAACGACTATGTTTTCCTGGGAAAGAAACAAAATTAATTACTTCTATTACAAAAATAGAAGATTAGGTAACAAGTTAAGTTTACTACTTTTTGTCATTTACATGTAAAAGAATTTATCATTAATTAATGATTAGATAAAAGAACACAATTTAGATGATCGACTATTCAAAATTTTATTTTTAAGTCATCTATTCATTAATTTGCTAACGGATATTAACATGAATTGTTAGATCGCCATCGTTAATCATCCGTTGTTACTAAATTTTGTTTTGGTTACCCAACTATGAAAAGTTACGAATGCTTACTAACATTATATATTTGTAATGTTTTGATCACTAGTTTGTTAGATAAATATAGCTAAGAATGTTAATTGTTTGGACTAACTAATGTTATTATAAAAGAAGAGAACCAAATTATGTCAAATTAAAATATAAAGATTAAATCTCAAACTGTGAGTATAGTAAAAGAATCGAAACTAATTTCTTTTAATTATTTTATAATGAAAAAAGTAGAGATAGAAATCCTTTTATACATATATTTGTATTTGATAAATTGATTGTGTATCTTTTAATTCCACAAGCGATCTTAAAGAATTATCAATACATTTTTAAAAATATTTTACATAAGACGCTTGTCGCCACCTTTAACACTACTAATAAAATCTAATCTAAAGAAGGTGGGAAATATTTTAGACAAAGATGTTGACATTGTTCTGAATTTAAAATCAAACCAGTGTGCTTTTCCCCCTCTTTTTGTTACCACCTTTAATTTTATGTCCCCTTGCCCTTTAAGTGCCTAATCCCTCCTAACACACCATTAATTAGCAATATTTTCTTGTAAGTGGTTAATGAAAGAAGAAAAACATGTTTTTGTGAAATAGGGATATATGTTTGTGATTTCAGACTTTAATGGCAACCAAATGCTTTTCCTTTTTCTTTGCAAGATTGATGATTTGAGTTAATTAAAGCCTTTCATTACTCATTAATCATTCATAAAAGCAGGACCCCAATCATCAAACAATTACTAAATTTTTAATTGGGTCATTCAATTCTAAAAAATTACAAATAGTTACTCATTTGTTCTTCTTTTCTTTTTTTCTTTTTTTTTGTCCATTCCCCTTAAATCAACAACAAAAGGGTTAGATGGACGTTAACTCAATGGTTTGGAAAATAAATAAATGAATCCCAATATCATTGATAACCTAAAACTACACCGTTTCTCAACCCTCTCTCAATCTTTTCTTCTTTTTTCCCCTAATATTATATGGATATTTGTGTCATTTAATAAGTCATTTATTTGACAGAAATGAGCTAGAAACAGCAAATTTGATAAGTCAAATGATTATTTTGTAATTTTTTAAAGTCGAGTGATCCAATTAGAAACTTAGTAATAGTTTGGTGACTATTTGGGTAGTTTACCCTAATTGTTTATGAGTTAATTCCAGTGCATGTCCCCAAGCTATAGGTCATATTCTAACTTGATCCTTGAACTTTTAAAAAGTTTTAATTAAGTCCTTAGAATCTCAATAGCCTTCCAATCAGGTTCTTCCACCCGCCATTCCGTTAACTTTTTCATTTTAAATAATATATTATTTCCTCAATAATTTCATTTAATATGCCATTATTTAAATAATAACATTTTTATAAAACGCATGAACAGCCCGTACATCTCATGCGATAGAAAACTAGTATATAAAAGAGGAAATTGAAGATTAAAAGTTAATTTTTTTTATTAAATTAATAATGCCAACCCATTTTATAACAGTTACATTTGTCTGTCCAAATTTTTTCTCATTATGAGGAGATAATCGTTGGATAAAATTTATGTCGTGAATTTACATCAAATAAATAAAGTGAGAATCATGTTCAAAAAGAAAAAGAAAGTGAGAATCAAATCAACAAAATCAAAAGATGTATAACATGTACATGCATTATTGCTTTTATGCATATTTTATTTTACATTCTTTCACATGATTAATTATAAAGTTCATAAACCTAACAAGTTCAGTTAATCAATATGAGTTATCAACTTAAATTAAATAATTTATCATGAGTTATTAAATTCAAGTAATCAATTTATAAGTTTATGATCTTCTAAATTTATAGTAGAATATTTAATTAGAGAACTTAATAATTTCTTGAATTGATGTCTTTAATTCCACTCATGGAAGATTATGTTCATTTAATAAAATATGATTAATAAGTTTCATCTGTGAAATTTAATCATTTTATTGAAATAATATTTTAATTGAGATAATTTTCATTTAATAAATGATAATTAATAGGCTTACTTATATGAAATAGTTACAATTTTAATTAAAAATTAGATCATATGTTGTTATAGAGACTAATTTAATAAAGAATGTATTTCATAACTATGGATGTTGTTGTTATAGAAGGTTAAAAATAATTTCTTTTAGAAAATTGGCTGTATAATTAAATAATGCATTTTTATTATAAATCTGATCTAGGAGCACTTGGGTTTCTTTGCAATTTTTGCAAGAAGAAGAAGAAGATAATACTAATTTATTTTCCAAGTTAAAACCAATCAATTAGCATCAAGTCAAAACTTATGATTAATTAAAACTTATTGAATTAGTATTCCTTAGTGGCTTGGCTCCACACATTGGAGATTTTTGAAATTTAATACAATATATAAGTAAGAATGACAATGGAACTGTTTGCATGGATGTCGAAAACATTCATGTTCATAGATAATCGCTCTACATTACTTCAAACCGCTTCTATTTATTATTTTTCAATTTAATAATATAAATGTTTTTATTTATGAATATGATACAAATATATATAAAAAGTATAAGGCTGGAAATTTGTCCCCTTTGATATAAAAAGTGTGAAGTTAAGGGTTGTTAAACATAAAAATGGGTGGTGTCCCAATCCCTATGGCCATCCCCACCAAAAGAGTGTATATATCTTGTAATGACAATGAAAGGAAAGGAAAATCTAGTGATTGCAGCAGCTAGCATAAAGCTTTTCCTTTGTTATTCCCCCATCCCCATGCACTATTTCTAGTTATACTTACTTATTCCCCCCCCCTCTCTCTCTAATGCTTTGTTTTGGTGGATCTTCTCATCATTGCTACAATAAAAAAACAAAGATGTAGGGGTACCCCCCAATCTACCCTTCAAACCCTCCAAAAAAAAAAACCTCTCTTTTCAAACCAAATCATTCTCTCTGGAATTTCTGTCTCCATGAACTTTGGCTATTTACTCATGCAAATTTTGCATGCAGGATTATATATTCTACTTTCACCATGCAAGTTTTTAGGCTAACACATATATCATTCTTCATGTATTTGTATATTATCATATTATTTTTTATGATGTCTTCTTCTTCTATGTTTCGTTTTAGATACGAAAACTCCCTCTCAAATAAAGCCAATTTTATTCTTCACTCTTACCTTTAAATCTGTACTCTCTTTTTCTTTTTTTCCAAACCATGAAGTCAGTATGAAACATGGTCCTGGCACCGGCGCCCGACAACACCATAAAACTCTGGCAGCTGCCCACAACAATAATGTGTTGTTTTTTTTTCTTTTTTTCAAATTGGAATCTTTATAAATGTTGATAAGGTAGTTAAATAAATTCAAATTTTGTGAAAAATATTATATTTCGATTATATTTATATAAAAATGAATTAGAAATTGAGTTATAGGTAAAATGGTTTAAATTTGGTTTAATTTTTTACATATGTTTAATTTAAATATTCATATAAAAATAGTAAAAAATGTAAATATCATTGTATTAATACTCAATTCTTTATTTAAAAGTGATTTTAGATAGATTTCTTGTAAATAATTTTCCTACCAAGTTTATTTCAACACCAACTCAGTAAGCCACATTATATAAGTATAGATTTTTTTAAAAAGTTCATAAATATTAGTCTTTTAGAAAGTGTGATTGTTCCTCCCAATAATATAATATTTAATGTTCAAAATCAAATCATTTGCCATTATACCCATGATTAAAATGATTTTAAATCTTGTACAACAAACTCAACAATAACTAAGATATCTTAAGATAATCGTAATTCTCTTTAACTCCTAGGCTTTCCCTAAAATAATAGCTAATAACCCAATACTATACAACATTAATAATATCTTTGTGGCTAGCTAGAAGGACAATAATTTTCATTTCTTTTTGTTCCTTAATGAGATATTCACAAGGTGCCGACAGAAATGAGAAAAATGTGCACCCGTGTACGGAAATTGGTATGGTTCCAAATTATTAATTTAATAAATTAAAATTATAGAATCTAATTGTAAATGAAATCAAAATATGAATTTATTTTTGTAGTCAATAAAAAAGTTGGAGGGATGCATTTAATGAGAAGAATAAATGGCAAAGGCCAAAGTGGGTCTTTATAGATAAAAAAAGATGTTTAAATCACCAAACTTGACTAACCCAAATATTCTCCCAGTCTTAAAATGGCTTTATTCAGACAATCGGATATAAAGTAAGGGTCCCTTCCCTCATCATTTGCAGAATATCAACTTTGTATCTCTAATTTTTATTTATTTATTTTTCAACTAAAATATTTATCACCAACCAGTCTTAATATATGAAATAAACATACTTTTGTATACAAGTAAAAGAATTATGAAAATACCTTTCTAAAATTAATACGAAATATTTTAACATTCTTAATAGGAAAAAAATTGGTTGATTTTATTTTTAAATCTTAAAATTTCCTTAAATCAAAATAGATTAAAAAACAAATAAAAGGATGGGTATAGCTGTATTTTAATTTATCACACAGTGACCCACCTCTCACTTTTTTATTTTTATTTAAAAGCAAAAGTTAAAGCAAAAAATAAAAGATCATCTTCTACTGTATCTGGCAACATCAATAGCTCAGAAATTTTATTTCTGATAGCTCGACCTGGAATTGGACATTGATTTATCAAAATAAATCCCATTGGCCCATACTTCTCTTTTGTCAATTTTATGATCATAAAGCAAAGTTAATGCACCCATTTTTTAACACTCTCTTTTTTATTTTATATTATATTTATTCTTATGGACTGTACAACAAAAAGTACATGCATTAATTCATTATGCTAAAGTTTGATATGGCACATAAGGTCGATATTTAAAACTACCCAAAAAGGAGAAAGAAGGTGGCAAGGCTAATACAACTTGGGGGGTTGATTTTCTTTCTGTTCTTAAATGAAATCTTCTCAAATTATTTATAAGTAAGATGCTATCAATTATTCATGGCTGCTTGTGTCTATCTTAATCCTCGTAATAAATTAATAATTTATATCAAATTATATATATATATATATATATATTAGTAGAGAGTTGCAAAAGATATGGTAGGGCCAGTAAAAGAAGTGAAGTGATAGGTGAGCAGAGACCAGACAGTATTGTCTTCTTTAGCAGGCAGCGATAAAAAATCTATTGCTCTTACTTCCTCTAATGCTTGCTACTGCTTCAACAATTAAAGCCAACACCGTACATTGTTTTCTTGCTTTCAATTTTTACCCACCATAGCTCTGTCTAGGCGGTTCTGATTGAAAGATATCATTTTACCAATCCACCTTACTTTCCCTAAAAGCCCTGGGGAAGTCCTTAGTCTTAGATTTTGTTTTAGTTTCTTTGAGATGAGGAGAAAGAGGAAGTTGGGTTATATGTCACTTGGTTTTGTGCATCACATCTTTTGGCATTGTCAATTAATTGACAAGCTACCTTTCTTTGATCCACCTTCCCGGGCAGGGAAGAGAACGAAAATTGGCCGCGGATGGTGGTCGTGGTAGGTTCAATGAGCTTACGCGGCGGAGCGAACTCCTCTATCGTATTCAATTTCCTCTGGCAGACCCAGACCCCCTCGATCCATCGTACTGGAGCGATCCGAGAAGAACGATTAGGGTCATATTCTATCCTTTCTACAATGCCCATTGACGAAGTGCTTCGTTTCAGATCAATTCTTCGCTGCAATCGCTTCGATTCACCCCCTCGGTGAAAAACCGTAATACGCCCTGAGGAATTCCTACCAGCAGACTTCCCTGTACTAAAAATGAATTGTCTAAGTGCTCTCCTCTCTTGGCTTTGTCTCATTGTCTATCTCGTAATCATTCGATTCCGCGCTTCAATTGAAGCAAGCTCCTACTCCTCCTCCTTCTCCTTCGTATCCTTCATCGTCGTTGGTCCTTTTGACATAACATTCTCGGTCGCTAAAGAAAAGAGACTGGCTCTCTCTCTATCTATTAAACGCAATATCTTGAAAGGCGAAGAGTTACTACTGATTTCTGCTCGTACTTCCTCTTACTGTAGTGATACAGTACTCGTGCAAGAGCGCTTACGGCAAGAGCTAATTCAGCTAAATCAATGGCACGTGGGAGCCTTCCTAAAAGAAAGAATTGACTGACCTTGCTGCTTAGGACTTTTCTTTTCTAAAGTCTAAAGAGATTTCCCGGTGATAACTCCTTTCTAGTAGCAATTCCGACAAGAGCGGAAATAACTACGGTTATTTCCATTCTTCTTTCTCCTGTTCTTCTTCTATCTAAGGACAAGGCGGAAGGTAAGGCCTGTGCTTGCTTCTAGGCTTCTTTCTTCTATCTTCTAGTCGAGGTGAAAGCTTTCAAAGAGCTGAGTCCTTCCCCCTGCAAAAAGCCGCTCCACGGTGGTAAAGTCTCATCTTGTGTGTTGGCCGAAGTGACAATAGTCACATTGAACCCTCGAATATGTTCGAAGACCTCGAAATGATCTTCCAGTTCTGGGGAGAATTCGCAAAACTCCGTTTCCATCGAGAATTGAATGGAGTTTTCCCGTATTTCGACCGGAGAATCTAACAGAGACATTACTATCGCGATTCTGACCGAAAAATTAGACATTCCATGCCCTCGGAGAGTGCTTTGGCGTGCCAGGTCACTGACATATCCTTTGTCTTTATTTGACCCCAAGAATAGATTGGATCGAAACGACTTTCCTGTCGAACCCCTTTGTGTCTGTATTTTTTTCTGACCGCGCGGAATCTCCATAGCCAATTTTCCATTTTTAATTATGAAATTATAGGGTGCCTTTGGTACTACTCTTATTTCACACGATCCAGGAACTTCCATAACGTTGGCGTGATTCGGTTTGAGCAACGGATCTTGACGTGATACATCTTCGTAATGAAAATGGAGTGAAAACATGAGTTGGCTTTGACAGTCTCTATAGAATGAATAAAAGCACTGTGAACTATCTGCTTCAAAAAGATAGTTGGTTGAATGAAACTGAAACCTTCTTTCTTCGGTCGGGAATCCGAAATGACGGCACAGCACAAGCCGCCCTACCTCCGGAGGCTCCGCTTTGCCGCAGATCCACTCTGGTTTCGTCCCGAACCTCTCCTTTACCCATCCTCTTTGATTCAGATTGTGGGGCAGGATGTGCGAAGTTTTTTTATCCTTATGAAGCTACAAGCAAATTGTTTAGGTGTTATCTTGTCGAAAAAATCTAAGGGCTACTAATTATTCCTCTTATAGATTTTTCTAGAAGCAACAATAGTTTGGATTATGAACATAATTTTGCATGTCTACAAATGGGCAAATCCTTAAAGAATCAAGAGCTGCTTTTACGAAATTTAACTACGGAGAAAGAACACTTAAAAAAGTTGGTTGTTGATAGTTCTTCTAGAAAGTTCATTTTTAAAGAAAAATTTGTTCCTTTTGAGGAGTCTAACTTGAAGTTGAAAGAAGAGGCAACGAAATTAAAGGAGGAAAATGAAATATTGAAGAAAGAGAAATATGAGTTAGAGGCTCGTTTGCAAGAGTTGGTTGAGAAGCATGCAACTTAAGTTAGTTCCCTAAAGTGATCTTATGATGGTGAAGTTGCACAACTTAAGGACAAGCATAAAACATACATTGCTGCTATCAAGGAAGAACTTAGGGAAACCGTAGAGAAGGAAAATGTCGAGGGTCAATCTTTACAAGCCTTGGTGGATTCCACTAAAAGGGATAAGGTCATTGAAGTTACCATGGCTAGAGGAGAGAGAGATAGAGGCGTCGTTGAGGCTAATTCATGTGCCATGGATGAAGTGAGGAATACTTTTGATTTAGCTCAGCATGGTGCCATTCTAGTGGCTTATGACCCACTTGACATTTCTCATGTTTGCTTAGGGTAGCTATGTGATGCAGTAGTTGATTTCGATAAGTTCAACCTTTCTGACCCTAAGTGGGAAGCTTTTAAAGAAAGCTAGATGGCTATTGTAGTAATTCCTCTTAGTACTCCTACGGACATAGTTTCTAGGGAAGAAGAAACAGATGAAGGGGATAGGGAAGACTCGACTATTGAGTGATGGTTTATCTATTTTTGTTTGTAGGGATAATGGTAATTGTACTGCATTTTTATGCAATGATCAAAGTATTGTTTATTAATGGACTTATTATTGCATATTTCTATTTCTTTATGTTAAACTTCCTAAAATGTTTTTGAAATTTCTATTTTATTGTAAAAAGGAAATTTTAAACATGCAGCTTTTTTTCTTCTTCAAGGCGAGCCTGTAATCTTCACCTCTTTAAGGCAAACTTGAAATGGTTACCTCTTTAAGGTAATTTCACTTCTTTGAGGTTACTTAATATCAAGAATATAAGAAATACATATTTGTATACCATGCTTAGACATATATTTGCACAAATGTTATATATAAAATTAAATGTAATAATTTTTTAAATGTCTTACATTTCATGTTTAGGTTAAAATCTTATCATCTATTTGAGCTATAATCTATAAGCCCCAAAACTTAGAACTTTTATAACTTTATACGGTCATTCTGAGGTTGGGGCCATTTTTCCTTTGTTCAGTTGGTGTACTTTTGAATTTCTCATCACTAAATGTCTAACATGAAATTGCTTGTTTCTCACCCTAGAGTTGTAATATCAAGCCACCTTTTGGTTTTTAGCTTCCAAACAAATCTCAACTTGCTCTCTCATTTCTTTCAACATATCTAAATTGGCTCGTAATAATGGATCATTTTGTGAAGTATCATAATGAGTAACTTGATGTGTTTGAATACCTATTTCTGTTGGGATTATTGCCTCTATACAAAACATTAAATTAAACAAAGTCTTACCTATTTTAGTATGGGACGTAATTTTTTGTGGATATCAATAAACTAGATGGATACTTACCGATTTTAGTATGAGTCATGGTTCTTAAGGCCCACAATATACCTGCCAATTCTTCTACCTGTGTTCCATTTGTATCGCCTACCTTCTTTTTTAGTCATTAAAGTAACTTTTTATTGGATGCCTCTGCTTGATCTTTTATTTGTGGAGTTTTGATCGAGCTTTAAGCCAGTGATATATGTAAATTGGAGTAGAAATCTTTGAACTTCCTTTGAAATTGCGTGCCATTATCGATGATTATAAGATTTGGAATTCCATGACGACATATAATAGACTTCCAAATGAAGTTCAACATTTGTTTCCCTGTGATTGTGACTAAACCCTCAACCTCTATCGACTTGGTGAAACATTTAATAACCACAACTATAAACTTTTTTAGGCTACGACCATTAAAAAATGTCCCAAAATATCGATTCCCAATGTTAAGAAAGGCCACGAACTAGTTATTAACTGAAATGGCTCCATCGGTCTTCTTGGAACTAATGAGAACTTTTGGCTTGGTTCGCATTTTATAACCAAGTCCACAACATCCTTTTTAACATTGGCTAATAATATCATTGATGGAGAACTTTGCGAGTAAATGTATACGAACTTGGATGATGTCCACAAATCCCTTAATGTATTTCCTTAAGGAAATAATTTGCTTCTATTAGCATGAGGCATCTAGGAAGGGGTTGAAAATAACCTTTTCTATAAAGGGTATCATATATCTTTATGTGCCTGTGCATTTTTTCTATTACTAAACTACAGCTTATCGAAGCAAATAATTATAAAGTTCTAACTAATTAGGGGTTATTCTACACATACTTGGTTACTTTTTTATGAAGCTTTATTTTTGTTTTCCCATCTTTTGGGAACTCCCCTTTTGCTAGATATTTTATTATTGGTGTAACACCCTATATTCAACCCGATCGTCGGGTCCAAGCTACAATGTGTCACATTCATTGCCGAAGCAACTACGATCAAAATATATTCAACTAATATCAATTAACATAATACAATTAATATTAGTATATAATATTTCATATAATTATTTTCGGGTTTTATACACTTTAAGAAACCTCTAATGCTAACCCGAGGTCGTATTAGGACTAAATTGTAATGTTAACAAAACTTCCAGTTGACATCGTGACGTTGAAAGTTTCTCGTCGTGACGTGACCTACTATTTCAGGCTCGTTACGAAGAGAAAGTTCATCGTTGCATCCTGGCCTGGAACTCAAATCTCGTTGTGATGACATTCATTTGACGTCACGACGTCACATATTGTTTCTGCAATTTCTAAATGAATATCAACCTAGAACTTTTCAAATTAACTACCAAACACAAACATTTCATATTAAGCCAATATATGTCATTCTCTAGCATTGATTCATGTATTTCACTACCTTATTCAACATTTTACTAATGCATCATCACATATAAGTTTACCATTTAGTGCAAATCACTCAAAGCTTATGCATTCTTACCTAAATTCATCAAGGTCATAAACCTTTGCAGCATTTTACACAATGCAAACCAATTATGTAACACATATACATATTGCACTTATATAATCTATTTCATACATCAACTTCTAGTTCAAAAGTTTACCTAGACATGGTTTTAACACCTAAAGACCAATTTAACTAGGTACATGCCAGTTTTTAACAAAATAAAAATATATGAACTTTGTTAAGTTGGGAATCAATTGCTAGATGCTGAGATAACCGCTCGATTTATTGAATATCTTTTAAACCTATGCACGGAGAAAACAAACTGTAAGCTGCGCAAATCGCCCAGTGGTAAATCTATTATTCAAACCAAAACAATACAAAATTCAAAACGTATACATATAATCAACCTAATTGCAAATCATAGAACAATCATATCTAAGTTCATACCAACATCTTATAGTTCAATATAGGCATACAAAGCATCATTTGAACATGACAACTTACCAAATACCATTCATATCACATCATACTTAACCAATTCATAATGCTATTACATGTACCATTCTTATTTACTTTATAGCATCAACATTTACATATGCAGATATTCAATTTCATTTAAACATTTCAACTACTCCCGAGCCTAATGGTTTTTTCTTATTCATTCGGCCCTCAAGCCTCGTTCTCGATTCAATTCACATGTCACAAGTTGCATTTCAATTCCATTTGTCCATTTACGTATCATTTAATAAATTCTTATGTTATAACTCTATTAACCAAACACGGTCTCAAAAAAGATACGCAGATCCGTCACCCCGGGTTGCTCAGCAATGATGATGATACATAAGTACTAGGGGTGATCATGGGCCGGGCGGCCTGGCCCGACCCGGCCCGACGGCCCGCCCGAAATATGGGAGGGTTTGGGTAAAAATATAGGCCCGAAATATGGGCTTGGGTAAAAAAGTAGGCCCATTTAGAAAACGGGCCGGGCCTCGGGCAAGACTTTTTGGCCCGGGCCCGGCCCGAAAATAATATATATATTTTTATTTTTTTAAAACATTTCTTTTTAGTTTGCTTCCCCACTCCCCAGGCCATTTCCCCACAAATTCCTACTGCTCGACTGAAAAGAAATTTTTTTCTCAACCTTCACCTCCGGTCCGGCACCAATCCAGTGAATCCACCTCCAGTCCTCCACCGATCCACTTTCGGTCGTCCACGGACCACGGCTCCACCCATTTCCCCCATTTCCCGTTTCCCCTCTTCCACAAATCCCTAACCCATGGCTCCACCCATTTCCAAAATCAAAGGTTAGTTTTTTTATTATTTTTTCTTTCTCATGACTATGTTAAATTTCCTGGGGTTTTGCCATTTTGTGAATAGTTGAAATTTTTAGGGAAAGCGGTTGATGTCGGATCACATGAACGAAGCAGTGAATTATATAAAACATTTGGAGAAGAAAGTCAAGGACCTTGATGCTAAAAGACATGAATCAAGAGAGTGTTTGACTTAGCAAGTGTTGGTTCAAGAACCAAACCATTTCCGCTTCAATTTCACATCATTGTTTCATAATCCGACCATGTTTGATAGGTATTGAGATCATGTTCCATTGTGGCGTTGAAGACCAAGATTTGTCTTCATCAAGAGTGTTGGCTGTTCTTGTTGATGAAGGACTTCATGTTGTTAGTTGTTTTTCTACCAAATCAGAAGAATTTTTGTTTCATAGTACCATCCAAACCGAGGTGGGTTTTGTTTTGTTTTTTGTAGAAAATAATGTTAGGGTTTTGTTTTACTCATGGAATTTCATTTCATACAGGTTAATGATCCGACAAGTGTTAACATATCAAGGCTGCAACAGAAATTACCCCAATCTAGTGAAGTAACTAAAAACTAACCATTTATGTATCATTTAGGTTTCGTAGGAATTTGATCATTTCACCATTGGCTTATATATATATATATTGACTTACTGCAGTGTTGGAGTTTTAATGAACATCAATGGAAGGAGAAATTGTTTTTATTTGGAAAATATGTGTATAATAATTTTTTTTTCTAACTAAGCTTCTTTGTAGGATTGTACTGTTTCATCTTATAAGACCCAAAATGAAAGTGCCAAAGGTAGCAACTTGGTTGGTAAGGTCAATGGTAAGTTAATATATAGATACTGCATTATTTTGTTTAAAAGTATATATGCATAAAAGTTTCTGTTTGTTGGTTTTTGATAACGATATTGCTGGGAGGGACAATTATAAATCATGAAAAGATTAGTACCCATGGATCGCATAGTGGTCATGGAAGATCACTTGTGATTACACCGAAAAGTTTCTCTTTAGTTGATTTGAACCTCGAAAGGATTAATCCCCTAAAAGAACGTAAAACGGTTATAAGAGATACTTTGTGGTTGTCCCGAAAAAGTTTCTCTTGATTTGGAGCAATACTTAGAAGCTTCTATAGGAACTTAATAGAAATATGAGCTGTGAAGTGCTTTTGTTGATAGTGTTTTAGTGAATGAACTCAATGCTCCTGCTAGTTTTATACGTATGTTTTCAATTAATTTAACTTTGTTGGCGACATGTCACATTTTACCCCATCATGAAAGGTTATTCAGTGAGTTGCAAGATGTTATTTGTTAAAATTATTGCTGTTATATTTGTGTTTTTTTATAGTATGTTCACAATATGCTCCATTAATTAATATTGTATGAGCTTATAGACCATCACTTACATTATAGTAATTATGTATATGCAGGTGTATATAGATATATATATATATATTTCGTCAGTAACTTGAATAATGGGTTAATGTGTGGTGCCGCCAGCCAAGCTAATTAATTGAATACGCACTTACTGTACATACGTACCTATATATAAATATATAGTATATGTATAGGAGCCATAAGGATCTTGTGTTGTTTTGATATTCCTCATCTATGTTATGTTTATTCATGAAAATTAAAAGAAGGTTCCAAGTACATGCTTTGTTGTTATAACAGTGTAAATATAAGTTTGATCTATTGTAGTTAAATAACTAGTTTATTATACTGTTTTAATATATTGTTTTAATATCTTGTTTTAGTATACCGTTATAAATATCTTGTTTTAATATAATGTTTTAATATATTGTTATAAATATACTGTTTTAATATAATGTTTTAGTATCTTGTTATAAATACTACACCTTAATTATTAATGTAATATACTGGTTTAATATACTGTTATAAAATTTGTAATATACTGTTATAAAATTACTCAATGTTTGAGTTTGTTCTTCAAATAAGTAATCTTATTTTATTTTTTGTTCATTATATACAAAGAAAATATAAATTGATATTTGATATAATTTTATAACAATTAATTTTAAGTAAAAAAACGGGCTGGCCGGGCTGGGCTCGGGCCTTATATTTTTCCCCGGGCTGGGCCTAGACAAAATCTCAGGCCCATATTTCGGGCCGGGCCGGGTCGGGCCCGGGCCTAAGATACGGGCTGAAATTTTTTTCTGGGCCTGGCCCGAGTTCTAATAAGTACATAATGTCATCCCAGATTGCCTAACAACGACGGTTTTCTCATTTTGAACAATTTGTCACCCAGATTGCCTGGCAACAATGATTTTATGCATGCAATCTACCACTCTAGGTTACCTAGCAATGATGGTTTTCAAATAATAATATGACCCTATGGCATGCCAACTATATCCGACTTGGTCTGAATAGTTAATAAGGTAACCAAATTTCCAATTCATTAGAAACATCGTTCAAATAATATTTAATCATATCCAAATAATCCATCAATTCATCAAATCATCATATAAACAACATAAATTAACTCAATTTCAAACCAATTATCACATATTAATCAATTCATATAACTTTCTATTCTGTTCAATTTAGTCATTGTCTTGATATTCAATCTAAACTGTAGGAATTTGATTCAATAATACAAAACGACTCACCTCGAAAATATATGATGTAAAATAACATGGATATGCAATAATTAAATGGGTTCCAAATCATAAAAATACAAACTAAAACTTTCCCTCTTAACAGTTCTGTGTCAACATTAGATAAATAAAATCATAAAACATATAATATTATTAAATTCCATTCAAATCAGAACCAATCATGAAATCAAGCATATTTTACAATTTAATCAATTTAGTCCCTAAGCCCGAGACAAACATAACTTCCAATCCAAAGTTTTGAATTTAAATCTGATTTCACAATTCCTCATTACGAACCTGCTATTTTTTATTCCTACTGAAATTTCGTGTCAATTTTACATTTTATTCAATTTAGACCAAAATGTACAAAACTATCAATTAAGCTTTACAATTTAGTCCTTTTCTTAAATTAAGATTAATTTCTATTAATTTAACACCTAAATCATTAAATTCTCACCAATGGCATTTTTCAAAAATTTAACAATTTGACAAATTGGTACACAGGCTAGCTAAATCAAGCTCCCAGACCTAAAATCTACAAAAATTACAAGAAAATGACCTAAATGAACTTACCAATTTATGGCCAAATGTTTCAAAATTGAAGGGTTTCTTAGGTTCAACAATGGTGATCAGTTTAGGTGAAGAGTAAAGTGATTTATTTTCTCTTTCTTTCCAACAAAATCACCTATTATATGTAACTTAATGTTTGATTATTTTAGTTAATTATGTTTTACTTACAATTAATATTAATCTCACTTTTTAAGCTTACGAACATCATACCGTCCACTAAGTCTCAATTAGTTATGGTCAAATTGCTATTTCAGACTTTTGGTTAATTGAAATTTAAGCCCCAAACTATTTTCTAATTAAAAATCTATAGTGATTGGACTTTACAGTTTTCTCCCTAGGCCCTAATTAATCACAATTTCGGCTAAATTGACTATCTAAAATTCAATTCACCTATATAACAACTCCATTAATATTTTTATTTAATATTTATGGACTCAATTTATGAAAAAGGATCTTGAAACTACAATTTATGGTACCATTGGATACTAGGTTGTTACAATTAGTGTCATTCATGTTTCACCCTCATCAATTTTGTAGACTTGTTGTAGGCAATGGTAACTTGGGTGTTCTCAATACTCTACCAAGATATTTCCTTTTTCTTGAATCTATAATGATGATGCCAACTTAGAGAGAACATACATTTGAATATTATCTGTCATTGGTACTAGTTGAATCTCATAAAAGTGGGATTTAGATAGCAGTCTTGAAAGATATTAGAGACCAAAAAAAGTTAGATATATGAAGTCATAAATATGATCATTGTTCACTAACCCTAACTAATATCCTACAACGTATTATGTGAAGAAACATCTCGGTGAAAAGTATAAATTAACAAATGAATTATGTTTGACCTGATACCAAGGCATGATATTTTGCTAGAATGGGATTGCGGACTTTATATTATTCAAATAACTGTTTGGCCGCTAGCTGAAAATCTATAATATTTGGAGATATTTGACTGCCAATCTTTCTGCCAACTTTAACCCCACAACTAGTGCCTCGTACTCCATAAGTAACACCCCTAATCCGAATCCGTCGCCGGAACAGGGTTACGGAGCATTACCAGAGTTTACAAAGACATTTCAGTTCATCTAACATTCATATTAGAAACCAATAAAAATCATACATATTGTCTCTTAAACGAACCCTCGAGGCTTAAATTTACACATTAGAAACAAATAGCGACTAAGTCAAAAACTTAGAAAATTTTTCGAAAATATTTAAAATTTTCAACACTGCAAGGGTCACACGACCATGTGACTCACACGGTTTGGAGACACGCCTATGTCTCAAGCCGTGTGGACATTTGAAATAGGGACACACGACCGTGTCTCAGCCCGTGTCCGTGCCCGTGTGAGTATACTGACTTGGGTCACACAGCCAAGTCACACGCCCATGTACTAGATCATGTGAGCATCCTTTTTTGTGCAAATTTAAGATACAGGGGACACACGACTGTGTCATCTGGCCGTGTGTCACACACAGTTGAGACACACGCCCGTGTGGATAAAAATAGGTCCTTTTACAAGCCATATTTCTCACCCAATTATATGTCATAATTAGACATAATTAGACATCCAAAACAAGCTAAAATAAGTGGCTAAACTCAACAAATTACATATAGGCCATCATTAAACAAAATATCTATACATGCCATTATAACTAAAATCAAAACATTCGAAAGTACCAATAGAATCGATGGATAGTGTGATACAACTCAGACAAGCTTCCAACCCAATTGAGCTTTCGATAATCTAAAAAGTTAAGGAAAACAAATGCATAAGCAATGAATGCTTAGTAAGCTCCTATAAACATTAATCATAATACTTCTTTAAAAATATGAAATTTATACATATAAAAAATAATCCAATATTGATACCATAATATTGATGAAGTTATATTTAACAACTCATTAAGCGAATAAATCGACAGTATCACATATACATATTATTCCTAGCATAGTAAGATTTTAAACAACTTTAACTCTTCCAAAATTTCTTTATTTTCATTTTTCTTTACTTTTCACACTCATTCCATATGCATAACACACCAGTCATAAGCATATCATTCAACCATAGCTACAAGCTAGTGCATTTAAACATAGACCTTTTTCGAATTAATCACATGATACTCAATTCATAAGAAATTGCATAACTTAAACCTTACCACTCTTTCATGAGCACAAGCATATTTGCATTTGAGCACTTACCATTTCAATGCATCTTGTAATTAAACATATTACCATTCAACAAGAAATTTGGCACTTGCCTAAGGGTCAAACAACAACACTTGTTAGCATACTTGAATATATTTCATATAATTTCAACATCAATAACTTTATTATCTGAACATGTCACACTTGAATTTATTACTCGTCTCAACTTACATAATTTTCATGTATCAACATATCAAGATATTGATATATATATATACATCTCATGATACATATCATCTTTTATTGTTTCTTCATATACATATATCTTCCAAGGAAACTCCCGATAACTTGCCATTCGAAGAACGACTTACGAATATGAGTACATCACTTTCAGAAGCCCGAAGGCTGAACAGAAGCTTATGAGAAGCTTTTGAGAGCTAAACGAAAACCTATTAAGGTTAAACGAAAACTCATATGAGTTAACAGAAACTCGTGACAGTTAAACAGAAAGTAAACAAGAAAGTTCGCAACAAATGCTGAACCTCAATTTACTTGGGTAATTTGCCGGTAATTCATTATTTGCATTTACAATCAATTCATCCTTTGCCACATAACGACTGTACCCAATCCTGCAGTCCACTCATTTTAATCATTTAATTCAATTTCATAAATTAACAATAATTTTTATTTTCCACAATAGATATGAATAAGTACACAATGTTTAACCATACAACTTACCTGGGTTAAATTGTAAAATTTGTAGTAGCTCAGGGACTATTCTGCTGTTTTCCCTTTTTCACTTTTGTCTACGGGCTCTTGATCTTGTCCTATTGATTTCAATCTTTAACTTGATTTTATCTCTCCTCTAACTTCCATTTTCTTGCTCTCCATAGTCTCCTTATCACTTTTCTCTCTTAGTGATTATGAAAATTTCTTGAAATTCTAGGTGAAAATGGTGGATTTTTTGTGAAAGGACCAAATTGTAAAGAAAAGAAAATTTCTTTTCTCTTCTCACGTTGGTAGCATGGAAAGATGAAGAGAATTCTTCATCTTTCTTTCCTTATATACTAAATAAAATAATAATAAAATATAATTAAAAATCAAATCAAAATATTAATAAATTAATATTTATTTAATTAATCTAAAATATCACCAATATCATCATTTCTCTTCAAAATTATCTTCCTTACTAAATGACCATTTTGCCCTTTATGATTCTTCAAAATTCCTCCATTGACTCATCACTTATTTTGGTAAAATTATGATTTAACCCTCATACTTTTTCTACTTATTCAATTTGGTCCTAATTCATTAATTTTCTTTAGTTTCTAGATCATTCCACCCTTAAAATATTTGCACTATTGGTCTTTTAACTTTTCATATTTACACTTTAACCATCAAATTTTGAGTATTTACTCTTGGGATACAAAACTTTTCTCACTTTTACGATTTAGTCTTTTCTTGAATTAATATATCATAATATACTTCCCAATGTTGACATAACTCAAAATTTCACTTTTGTCATTTTATTTCCTTATTTTACTACATCCGGATAATATCTTACTTTCTTACTATAGTAATTTTCAGGTATTACACCATCGCATTCTTTGAAATAAAAAAATGAGAAAGTTAAACGGTATTGCCATTCCTCTTTTCCCTTGGAATGTTCTAACAAAATCTTTGATCCTACATTGTTATTTCTAACTGAACCATCCACATGCAACTTCCATAATTGACTTTGAACCTTTTAAGTTTTGTGGTTCTAAAGAACTTGTCATTACAGGAACCTCATCAAGGGTATCTTCAAATTAAGTCTCAACAGGAATAGACTCTTGACCCAATAAGTCAACAAAAAAAGTGCATTTTGCTAGGAAGTTTGCTAACACTTGCGCTTTCACTACCCTTCTTGAAAGAATTCCAATTCAAACTCGCTCAATTTTATTCCCTATTTCATCATGCGATCTTGTAAATCAATTATATTTAAGGTCTCCTTCAAAGAATAATTAGAGAAAACTATCACTTGGTGAAAATGAAAATACTACTTCAATTTCTTCGTTGTTACTACCAACACAAACTCTAACTTCTCCATCCTAAAATACCTCATCTTTAAATATTTGAGAACTTTTCTAACATGGTAAACATAGTTTTGCTTTGAACCTTCTTCTTTAACTAATACTGTAGCCACTGTTTCATCCATTCCAGCTAGATATAAACACAAAATATCTTTTGACAGAGGTGATGTTAGCAAATGATTCTTAGTCAAATAAAATTTTAATTATTCAAAAGACTTTTAACACTCATTAGTCCATAAAAAAGAGCTTTTGGGGACTTAAAAATTGTTAATCACTTATCTGCCAACCTCGAGATGAATCTATTGAGGTCAACGGGTTCTCATTGAGGCACTAGATTTCTTTCGTATTCTTTGGTGGACTAAGATCCAGTATCGTATTAATTTTCTCTGTATTTACTTCAATGTCCCACTCAAAAATTATAAAACCCAAGAACTTGCCTACTTGCACTCTAAAAGTGCATTTCTCCGGATTTAATTTCATATTATAGAGTTTGAGAACGTTGAAAACCTATTGCAAATATATGTTTTGTTCTATTGACTGGCTCTTAGTCAGCATATCATCCATAAACACTTCCATGTTGCGACCAATTTGATTGTATAAAATCTTATTAAGTAGCCTCTGATAAGTTGCTCTAGCTTTCTTCAACCTAGGCATAAATTTATAACAAAATAGGTCATCTTCAATTATAAAAGTTGTTTTTTCTTGATCTTCCACAGCCATCTGTATTTGATTATACCTTAAGAAAGCGTCTATGAAACTCATATATTTATGGCCAGTTAAAGCATAAAGTAATTTATTGATGAATAGGAGTGGGAAACTATCATTGGGGCATGCCTTGTTGAGGTGAGTGAAATCAACACACATCTTTCGTTTCCCATTCAAATTAAGAACTATAACATGTTAGAAAGCCAATCCGAGTATAAGACCTCTTTTATGAAGTCTGCTGTGAGGAGATTATGCATCACCTACCTAGTTGCATGAATTTTTATCTCTAGGAACTTCCTTTTCCTTTGCTTAACTAGCCTCGCTTTTGGGTTCACATTCAAACAGCATTGGATTACCTAAGGATGGATTCTTGATAGGTCCACTACTAACCATGCAAAGACATTTGCATTATTACTCTAACTACATGTCTGGTTGGAGGGAATTAACAATGTATTACAGCTCAATTCAGCAGGTCTATCACCAAACCATTGTTTGGTTGATTGTAATACTCTATTACTGCCCGTATTGAATATGAGCTTATTTAGGGATAAGGCAGTATACCATTCGGTGCTCTCCCTACTAAATGGGTCATTCAAGGCATCGGTGGAATAACAAATTAGCCTAAGGTTTCAATTTTACCCTCACAATTCTTGTTTATTTCTCACGTCTGAAGTCCCCAACTGAGATTTTCTTTTCCATGCTTCTACCCTCCACTGTAATCATCAAAAAATCCCAAATTCATCTCTTATTCACTTAATTTAAACCCTAAAATAAAATACATGAGCCTATTTGTCAATGTCAATTTGACCTCCCCACTCAACTCGACAACCCCTTTCAGTCCCTCTCAGTTTATTGTTTCTTTTTCATTTTTTAAAATCTTTTTGATACTTCATTTTCTTGAGATTAAAAAATATTCATCTTTGAGCATCACTTTGAATTTTGTGCCATTTCTGGGTTTTAAGTTGGTTTTCCACATAAAGATTACAATTTTTTATTAATTGTAATGTGATAAATTGCTAATTAAACTTATTAACTTCAATCTAGATAAAAAATGTTTTAGAATTGGCTTTCAAATATCATAATAGTCTATTTGGTTATGGAATTCAAGTTCAATCTCTAGCTTAAGAAACTAGATCATTCTCGTGCCATGTTTCAAACCATTTGGTTCCTTGTTGTTTATAGTGTTTTGAAATAATAAATATTTTTCTTTCATGTTCAAGAGTGTTTTTTTTTTATTTGTCATCTGTTATGAACATGTAATCATATAATTCTTGCTTTGCAAGTTTAGGTTTCCTTCACTTTTAATGAAAATTGTTTGATTTGATGGTGTTTGATTGTTTTTCTATAAGTGATTTTGATCTTGTTTGGTCTGAAAAATCTGGGTTTTTTATACTTACATGTTGGTTAAATTACATGTCATGTATCTATGTTAGATCTGCAAAAAGATTAAATTTTTTTATTAATTATAATGTGCTTAACAACTAATTAAATTTATTAACTTCAATCCAATATTGCTTTATGTTAAAGCCAACTATTTTACTTGCTTTAGGTAACATTCCCCTGCCATGCTTAGATTTGAAGGGTTAAGTCCATTTACACCAGAAGAAGTTGAGCTTATGCTTGTTGCTCTAGGTTTCAATCGTAATACTCAAATATATGTTTTAGAGGCACAAATATATGGTGGGACATCAAGATTAGCTACTTTGACAAGCTTGTATCCTAATTTAGTTACATAAGAGAATTTGCTTTCAACCGCCGAACTTGAACCATTCAAGAATTTCTCATCTCAGGTAACATTGCGGCATATCCACTTCTTATATGATGAAAAGTGTAGTTTTTGCTATTGTTGGATTGATGAGTTTTTGGTCCTTTGTCTATTGGTCTATACCAAAATTTGAGCTTTCAAAATTACTTTGGCATTAGCTCTTTTCACTATGCATAAGCTGCTAATGCTAGTTTTCGAATTATTTTCGTGCAATCTCCTATTAGTGATATAAACTATGAAATAACCAAGTTAGATATTTGGAAATTATTATATTAATACTTTTTATTTAGCTTCTCTAAGATTAGTAAGATTAGGACAAATGATTTTCTATACTCTTATCAGTGCTAGTTACTATCATACTTGGTGCGAGTGCAATGACATATTATGACCTTTCATCTATAACTGGCAACATTGGACTTCATTGCCTGCATTACAACTGATGCATTTGCCTTGATGGACTCTGGTAGCCAGTTGTCATCTTTGGTATATGGGTATCGAATATACTATGGTAGAGGGAGGATGCTTATAATACAACAAAATAAGCAGAGACTAGCTGATATCTCGTAAAGAACAATACTATAGAGTGGAAAGTGTTTGAGTAGAGAGTAAGGAAGGCAGTTAGACAAACTAAACATGTCCAAAGTAGGCCTAAGGCTAGAAGTGTTTACTGGTACCCACGGTGTAAAGAGTGCATGTGTCATATAGATTGACGGATTACCCTTTTTAAGATGTTCTTATTAAAAATTGTAGCATTCTTTGTTTTTTAATTTTATTCTCAAATCAAACTTTCTGATTATTTATACATTGTTGTTTAATGGTAAGGTAGGCTTGTTGGAACCTCCTTCAAGTAGAATATTAAAAATTACTTGTAATTATATTTTTCAATAGGCATGGCCTCGTAATGCCCAAATTCAATTGTAAATTATATGTTGAATTCTGTTGGTTAACCTAGTTAAAGAAACCTTTACTTTTGGATTTTAAAATCATCAGTCGACATGGTCGCATCAATTTTTTTGGACAAGTCTTGGGTTCCCTCGAGGGTTTTTAGGAAAACCAAAATGGAAAATATGAAAGAGGAGATCAAGAAAAGCTCTTAGTAAAATTTGGGTACATTCATATTGGTGGCTGATGGTGGTGAAAGGCAGTGACAACAACGGTGGTCTGTTGGATTCTACAAAAAAAGTTGGAAAAGAAGATGAAAATGAACTTGGAGAGAGAGGAGACCAACGAATATGAAGAAGATGGAGAAAATAAAGAAAAATATTTTAATATAATTTAATATAAAATATTATTTCCAAATTTCAAAAAATATAAAAAAATTATATTTAAATATTATTCTTCTAATAGGAAATATTATTATTTAATATTAAATTGATGTGAAAAATACAATTTAAAGGGCATATTCATCATTTGAGTATTTTTATTTTTTTGCTATTACATATCTATTCCTCTCAACCAAACGCATGAATACTATTGCAATATGCATTCCATTTCTTCCAACCAAAACACTATTATGCCTATTCAATTCCATTACAGCGTTATTCCATTTTCACAAAATGACTATTCCATTACAACCCTATTCCATTCCACTGAACCAAATGTGTCATAAAGGTTTACCAACATTTTTTTCTTAGGATTTGATAGCATCAATGCTATTTTTTTGGTTCGCTCTCTATCGCCAGGGAATAATTCATTTAACTCTATCTTCTTGCTGGTTCAGATTTGTTGAGCCTTTCTCGATTCTTATATCCAAGATCTCTAAATTATTCATTAATTTATTTAAGAGATTGACAACTGATTCTTTTTTTTATCATAAAACCCTCACTTGTCTACAAAGTGCACTTGTCATTTCTACTTCTCTGTTAATTTTAAGGAAAGAAAGTGAAATTGTTGTGTTGCTTGCTGATCAGACTTCATATACCCTTCACCTATCAGGGTTGAAAATTTCACCTTCAAACAATAAGTGGCCTCCACCATCTTTGTTTTCTTTATTAGAGGCCTACCAAAAATGGCAACATAAGTTGTTAGGTCATCAAGAATTAAGAACTCCACCATATTTGTAATTATTCTGTCACACCCCAAAATTGGCGGACGTGAAAGAAGCGAATAGATGTGAAGGTTACTTGCTTCGGCACACTATTTTAGTATAGTCCGCTACTTTTCAAAATTGTGGCAAGTTAAATCCTTGCGCGTTATGTATTCGCCTGCGTAGAATCTGAGGTTTTCATCTCGGGATGTTTCCTAACTGAAAAAGAGTATGCCAACCGAACAGTACACCTCAAAATATGACTAAGCATGACACACATATCAAATGTATGAGAAAATGTTGGGAGCTTAGACCATCTTCAATAGTACACCTTATGAGAGTTATCACTAGAGGTATGGTACGTCCGGTTTACTCAAACATTGTGAAAGGTGGGTTCTGTAATGAGATTGGTTTGGAGTCAACTGAATGGATTAATTGGTCAAACTTCCCAGTTTTCCATTTTATATTTTCCCAGTTTTTGCAGGGAAATTAAGAGACAATTTTTTTATGCATTCAACACTTATCAATATCTACCAAGAGAAATTGAGTATAGATATACATATGTTGTAAGAAGGGAACATTCAGATATTTTCTTCCACCTGTTATACATTTTAGTTCTTTTTAAGACTAAATATTCTTTTATTCTTTGTTATAATGGAAGTTAAGGTTTTTGAGTTAATCAGTGGATGTTTCAACCTTCTGGTAAGTCTAATAGCTCTGTATGTTACAATTTGAAAGAATAAGGATGTTAAGACGCATAAAAAAATAGGTTGTGGATAAGAGGCCTTGCTTGGGGGTTGTCTGTAATTGAGATGTTAGTAAATTGTCTGTAAATGGGATTTTAGTGGTGATTTCATGTCCTTTTAAGCAGTGTTGCTGCTGATTCAAGTAGGACTATTATAACAAGAACTTTGAGCTGAAGTAAAAGTGATTTTCAGGTGAGTCTTTATCCTTACTCATGCATGTTAGTTTATAATGGTAATTTGTGCATTGATGCCTTCTCAAATAGCTGGTAAGTGTATGCGTGTGTGAATTATTGTAAAAGTTCTACATATTTACGAATGAGATATATGAGTTGCTGCATGAATAAGATGATGTATGGTATGTATGCATGTGAAATCAAGTATTGGAGAGTATGAGTTTGTTAGGAGTGTAAAAAAATTTAGGTAAGTGTATTCTATGTTAAATGAATAACACAATCGTTTGTGATGCCTTCAGTAGGGCACGTATATTGCTAACTGGACTGGTAGATCACGACATGCAGATATGTGTAAGACCATGTGGTAAAGACCTACGACATCATATGACAATGAGAATACTTATGGTGTAGCCTCTGGTAAGATGTAAACCGAATGGATAGATCATGGCATGAGGATGTGAATAAGACTATGTGAGAGAAACCCTATGGCAACATAGAGATAGTCTACCGAGAGAGTAAGCACGAAATCCACTAAAAAACCTTTGTGGCTTATTCTGTAACGCATTTGTGGCGTATCCTGTCATGCTTTCGTGGCGAAATCTGGCTAACCGCCTTTGTGGCAATATCTGGGTAAGCTTTTAAGACTTCTTTACTAGTTGATTGTATGATAAAGATCTGGTAACTTTGAAGATATCTCTGTTTGGTTAGCATTGTGGTGAAATTGAATATACCTTGGGGGTATTTCCTGAAAAGAGTTCTCAACAGCGTTTCTAAAAAGTGAATCTGCCATAATAACTCATCAGTACAGAGAACTTGGTGTAATCGTAGATATGAGTGGTCTAAGTGTTCGTCATATTTGAGTTTGTTTATGCTATATAAGGAAGTTATCTAAATTATCTAGTATATGCCAAATCTGAGTAGTTTTCATGTCAAGTATAGAGGTTATCTAGAGTTTAAGCTATCTGCTAAGTTGAGTGTTCTCAGGATATGTAACATAGTTGTCTAAAATTCCTTGTGATGACTTGGAATGTTGCATCCATTAGAATAAGTTGTGAGTTGGGTTGTTTAAGATATGATCTAACTGGTATCCTGATAATTGCCAATTCCAGTATAAGAATCCACCAAAGGTAGAATTCCTTTGAAGTTCATCTTAAAAGATTAATTAGTATAAGTATCTGCCAAGAATAATATCAGCGAGTACACCATTCTAGGTGAAGGGTTCAACATCTATTTGTGTGAAAATCCGTCAAAAGTATATTTTGTATGAATATCCTTCTAAGGAATGCATTCGTTCCTAAAAAAGAAATGAGATCAGTATTGAGTGGTGAAATCTATAATTTGTCTAAGGAGTGAATTGTGTATGTGATGGTTAAGTATGGAAGTTGGTGTATATGTATGCGCTTGATATTAGGAAGGTATCTGTCGAAGACTGAAAATAAATCCAGAATATTCAAGTTGAGGAATGCAACAATAAATACGCCAAGGTAATTTGAGTTAATATTCACTAAGTTCATTTGAACTTACAAGCGTCCGTTTATAATGCGGGTTTTGATAAAGAGTTGGTACGTTAGAAGGTACCAAGCCAAGAATGCATCAAATTCGTAGTTTGAGTTGCAGTATTATGCATACAGAGGACACTATTTGCTTAAATTCTTGCCAAATCAATACTTCAATAAATCTTCTGGAATCAACTATTTTTTTTTACTTCAAATCTTGCTATCAATGCTAAAATTATAAGTGGGTCATTGCCATCTAGATCGCTTAAATTTGCCTCATCTTTATCCAAAAACCCAATTCTCCATGGTTATATTTGTTGATGCTTCTTTGCTGACATTGATACAGACACCACATTACGCAAATAAGCTTTCTTTTTAGTATTGGATCCATTCTACTCTTTGCTAGTTCCTATTATCACATTAATAATATCTCTCGCAATCCGCTTACCCTTTCCTCTATCAGCTCCATACTATCCTAAAGCCTTATCATCTCTATTTTTGTGCCCAAATGATTATCCCTAGAGAATAACAAAGCATTGCAATTTTCCTCTACGAACTGCAGAGTCAATAGCATCTCTAAATTGAACACAATCATTTGTTATATACCCTTTATCATGAAAGAAATCACATATGCCCGTAAAATTACCTCTGTGATACTAGGCCTCAAAGGATGTGGCAGATTGAGAATTCCTCGATGTTCTATTTGAATCAATATTTTTGTTGGCGATGTTAAATCATGATAGGATTAAGATTGATTATGAGGAACTGTTTGCTATCCCCTCTAATCACACTCGTAATTTCTTTCCCCTCTCATCTGCCTTTGATAACTTTGAAAGTCGCTGGAGCTATATCTCTATTGCCCCCCAAGTGTGAGTGCTAGGAACAAGTTCTCTTAGCTTTTTCATGCAATAGGGGTCTCCCTCATCGAGGATCAATATAATCTCCTATGGTTTGCAAACTAGCTCGATGTCACTAAATCTTGGCTTTTTTCCGTTTCATCGCTTTCAGCAAACATATAGGTTTTTTCATATAATGATGACAGACCACTGGAGGCTTTATCCACCAAGTTATACGTTTAGAATTGGTGCGCTGTTCTGGACATAAAAGCTTGAACAACGAACTTTTCAAGGACATCTTTTGTTATCATAGTTGTCGTCGCGTTGAACCTTTTAAGAAAGTCTCGCAAAGGTTATTCCTCATGCTGTTTGATATATATGAGGTACGCAAATGATTGCTTCAGCATATTGTTTGCTAAGAACCTGCTAGTAAACAAGGTTGTCAGTTGCTCAAAGTTTAAAAGAGAATGTTGTGGAAGTTGTAAGTACCATCATTGGGCTAAATCCTTTAAAGTTAGAGAGAACGCTTTGCACTTAACCTTGTCTAAGGCTCCAATTATGTTCATATGATTTGTATAATGGGCCAAATGATCTTGGGAATCTCCATAACCATCATACATCATTTTCGAGAATTTGAAGGTGGGGGGAAGACACAGTGTTTCAATATTTTGGTGGTTAAAACTTATTTTTTGTATTTTTTTTACTAACCCTAATGGTTGGACTTTCTAAAATTCTTGTATATGCTTCTCTAATTTCTCTAATTTCAGCTCTAAAGTATTTTTACTAGAATAGCTAGAACTATCATCACTATCCTCATGATCATACTCATAGCTATCACCATCTTTTTCAATATCATTTCCTAAATTATCATAACCTTGGTTTTGATGTCAACAACTGCATTCAGAATGGATAGATTCTTCCTTCCTCTATGGTGGGTTTCGATCATGGTTCATCTTACTTGCCTTTAACTCTTCAACTAGCTTTTCATTTCTTTCCTCTGCTTGCCTCTGTTTATCCATTTGTTCTTGGATAAACTGTTGATGCTCCTCATATCTCTTCTGCTAGGAAGTTAACTACTCCTTCATGGCTTTCATTCTATCTTACATGTCCAAATATTGTTGATTTCCTGACTGATAGTGTTGAGATCTTGATTTGCTGACATTCTTTAACCTGGTTTTGGTTTGGAGTGTTGTAATACCATGAGATAATCGGTAAAATTGTTGATAAAGATTATATTGATAGAGATTTTCATGTATTTTGGTTTTGAGGGTTGGTTTGGTTTTTTGGATTTAAGTTTTGACCGCCATGCAATGGGTCTTGGCCTTAGGCTATTTTGGTTTGGTATGTATTCACTTTGGTGTTTTGAACAGTGGGATTTGTAGTTGGGTCATTAGTAGGATCAAACTCAGTGTTGGGAAGATCACTAATACTTGGGTTTGACATGGTGCTCCATGCTCACCGCACTAATTATTAACCATTTGATTAATAGGTGGAAGTGTCACGGGCAAAGAGTTTAATCTCGTAATCCGTGCGGCCTTAGGCGATCCTTTCAATGTAAACACGAATAAGTCAGCTTAACCATCAAACAACTGATGATTTACAAAGAACTCTTCCAATGCACCAATTTATATAGCGGAAGTAACTCTAGCCAAAAGATGGCACAAAAGAACAAAAAGCCACATAAAACTATGCAAGAGAGTTTTTTGAGTAAATGCTCTCAAAGAATTCTATTACTCTTAAGAATTCAAGATACAATAGACGAATGGAATGAATTACAAGTGAGGGGGAGGCTTTCTATTTATAGTTGAGCTTCCCCAAAATCGACGGTCTAGATCAAGTTACATCAACGAATGAGATTAGTTTATCCCTTAAATCTAGGGATTTACAAGATTACATAATCAATTTACATAATCAAAACAAATCAAATCTTATAAAATATGATTCCCCTCAATCTTCTAAGATTAGTTCCCATATTTACCAAGGTAGCCTATCTTTCCATATCAGCATCATTGGGCCACCCAAGCTTCAAATGGACAGGTTTCTTCAACAACTCTTTGAATCGGGCCAGTTCTCGTGGGTCAAATGATCCCAATGTCAATTATATACCTCCATGGGATGCATTGTGTGTGATGATCATGAGCGGCAAAGCTTAGTTAGCAGCATTAAAGCTAGACGAGAGACATAGGAGCTTTTGCACCTACATTACAGGAGGTTGGTTGATAAAGTATCCTTTTCGATATAGCAACTTGGTTATAGAATGAAAATTAGCAACTAGAAAAGGCTGAAATAAGGACTACGGGAATAGACTACCGGTAGACTGCGTACGGGATACGGGATATGGTTACCCACCTCAAGCCCTCGCTTAGACTCCATACTCAAGAAAGAGAGAGAGAAAGCATTAATAAGGACATTTAACATCTTCCACCTTAGCCCTTAAGACGATAGGAGAATCGTCCCAGACCTGAAAGACTCGCTCGCTTAGCCGAACAGACAAGTAAAGTAATCCCCGGCGGAGCTACAGCAAGTAATAATAACTTTGATTCCCTTTCGTCTTTTGTGATCCCTTTAATCGATTACAGTCCACGAATGACTTGAATTCAATATATATCTTATTTACAGTTCCTACCTTTGCTTTGAACTAAACCTCTTTAGCAGTAAGTATTGTATTGGAAAGGGTAAGGCCATTTCCGAGTTAGTAAGTCCTACGATTCTTTCTTTAAAAATCTAGTTTTAAGTATAAAAAGTTTCTATCTTTCTTCAAGCTTAGGGCTTTTGGTGTAAAGCAAGTAAGGCAAACCTACTCTCAAATGAGCTCCCGGGGGTTCATTCATCTAACCATGTCCTAGAGCTACTTCAGCAAGGAGTTCGTCCCCCGCTTCCTTTGCTCCACTGGCACCAAAGATCAAGAATTCGAAATAGAAAGAAAGATTGGTTGGTGGGCTTAACTGCCCCCCTATCACAACAAGGCGGATAGCGGAAAGGTGATCAGCTATAGCGTCATTGTTCATCTTCCCCTCTAACTAGAAATATCATAAGATAAGAAAGAGAAAATACGTTACGATCTTGCTTACTAGCTAAGTAGTAGTAGTAGGTTATCTATATGTTAGGTAGTAGCCTAAGCTTGAAGAAGCTCCAATCATGAAACTTCAGGCTATATGCTTAATACATGTAAGTAGAATCCTCGCGGAGGGGGAGGCAACGAAAGATTCTTAGACCACGGCCTTCTACTGGAAGACTTTTTAATCTTTATTAATTGAAGAATCAATTGATTCCTAACAGGATTGGCAAATGTCACTGTGCGTAACACATCTAATTGGAAGTGGAATGCGCTTTACTCTTCCGACTAATGGAAAAACCTACTTGATTTCCTTTTTTGAGTTTGACCCTTCGCGAAAGAGGAAGACCCCAGAACCTCTACAGAGAAATTCATTCAACTATAACTATAAGAGCCATTATAAATTCTCTCACAGGATCTTCCGCTTCACTAATTTCCTGATAAACGAAGTCATAGGCACGCAGATTCAGAGCCAGACCGACTACTCCAAGAGCACTCATCCATAAACCAGTTACGGGTACAAATAACATAAAGAAATGTAACCAACGTTTATTGGAAAAAGCAACCCCAAAGATTTGAGACCAAAAGCGGTTAGCGGTGACCATTGAATAAGTTTCTTCGGCTTGAGTTGGGTTTGGGTAAAGGGAAGATCCCTGCTAGCAGTTGTTGTTGTCTTTGCTGAATGCCCGTTATTCGGGGCTTTTTTCCTTGTTTTCCATATGCTGCAGCTCAAACCATTAGGTATGTCAAACCCATTCTATTCGGGTTGTTATCGCTCTTGGGAAGTATATTTAGGTAGGGGTTTTGGAATTTATCTAAGTCTAAGTCCGGGTCTTTCTTCTTCTAGCTCATCAACCCGCATCTCGCTATGCCCCTTAGGGAACTCTTATCCGAGAACTTCCTGGGGTGGGGCACTCACTCCCTTAAAAAACCCCCGAACTTGGAGCCTCTTTTCCCAAAAGTATGTTACCAATTCCTATCGTTAACGTCTGTAATAGGCAATTGTATCAAAGATTATCTAGTCTCCGCTGCTGTTCGCCGGATAGCTCATTTCCAGAGGAAAGTTTATAACCATTCATCCGACTAATCCTGTCTTTATTTACTTTAAAGAAAGTCAAGTTTGGGTAGAGCTCCTTAGTCTGCCAATTGAATCTCTGATCCCGCAGTGTTATAGTTTCATTCCGCTTTCATGGCTGGGAAAAATCCCCCTCAGGTCGAGCTGCTGCACTCTGAGACCTCTATCTCTATGGCCGAGACAGGCGATAAGAATCCGAACTACCATTCAATGAATTCATAGGTTTGATGGGTTTAGTTTCTCAATCTTTCTACCACTCTGACCAATACTTGATAGCCTTATCCATAAGACTATAGTTTAGTAGTTGGCATTTAGCACACATTACACCTTTTTCATACATACTTTTTGGTTTCTCTACCTTACCTCGGTTAGACTGGTCAAAGTTTATAGAGCTAGCCTATTGATGGTGTATGGGCCATACCCACTTCCTAGGCTGTAGACGGGAGGCACAGATCTTAGTTCTATCGGGATAACTAGGTAGAAGGACTATCATCCAATTCATCAAGGTGTGCGAGCCACCCGACTACTAGGAAGAGGGGTAGCCCCCCCAGAAAGAAAGGAAATTCCTGTGAGAAAGCTCTTCCTTTGTGGGACTTGGATTAGCGGCATATCCGTTCTTTTCAATTAGAATAGGACCATCATTCATACGAACGAAGCCGGTGATGCTTCCTCCTCCTATTGCTTTTCGTGAACTGGCACTATGAGACTTGGTCCGGGTATTCAAAATGAGGTCAGACGGTCATGTCGCTAGGCCATGTAACTTTGTGTGACCGTGTGAGTTGAACTTGCACCAAAATTTAAGAAGACACAGTCGTGTGAGGAGGTTGTGTGCGACATAGTGTCCCAAGTCGTGTGCACCTTAAAAAGCTTTCAAAATAAGGCATATTTTAAACAAATCTTAGGTACCAAACTAACCCAAAATCAATAATTTCCATACATCAAAAACATGTTCAAATAGGCTTATAACATACCAAAACCAACATCTTAAGTACCTAACCAATATACCCTCATTGACACCACAATTCAATTATAAAAAACCATCCACATTTTACACCAAAAGATATAGCATTCAAGTTCACATATTCATACCTAAAACATATATCAAACTTATCATATTTCAAATGCCTTCACAAAATTTACATCAAATACCAAAACAACTTTAAATAGACATTTGTATACTTAAAGCCTCAAGCCAAATATACATATACAAACAAGTTCATTCAACTTTATACTAACCAAAGTTGCATCGAATGAAGACATTATCCAAATCATACACATAACACACCTATTACATGCCATAAAACCTAAAAGTAAAAATTCAAAAACTACCAAAAGATATCCGTATAGTGTGATTCTTCGAGTTGATCCGATTACCCGATTTCCACAAAACGTAATCTACAAAGAAATAGAAGAAATAACACGAGTAAGCTTCACCAAAGGTTAGTAAGTCCAACGGTTAAAAAGATAAACTTACTATATGAACACATAAATTACATAATAACAATTAATAAACTATAATCTTATCAATCACAACATTCAATAGGTGAGCCTTTATAACAGTACTCATAATAAACAATCTTTTCAATTATTCTAGATCATTCAATATCAACTCAAGTTACCAATCATAAAATTATATAACCATTTAAAATATGCCTGATGAATGATATAACGGATTCAGATACGCGATTAACCATCCAGAACACACCAGAATGCTTGAACGAGCTTAACAAATCGAGAACACACCTGGGCACCAAGTGCCAAGCTTGTAAGCTAATATCCCTCCGAAACACACCTGAACACTAAGTGCCATACCCGAAGGCCTTACATCTGCCCCTAGTAAGACACCAGAATCACTGTAAATATAACACGATAGTTTGCAATGAATGTTGGACTTTGGTATATTCAGTGAACAATAACAAATCAATAATCACCATCTCATCACAAGTTAAAACCATATCACGCGCATTAAAACCTATAAGCATGCCAATTGTATCCTATCCTACGTCCATCAGCTCCATATAATATCGAGTAACAATGCTCAAATCAAATACTTTCTCGACTCACATCCATATAATACAATTCAATAATTTCAAAATTTCCAACAATCTCAATTCACAATTATTTTAATATTATAATTTATATAAAACTAAATCGTATGAACTTACCAGGGCTAAACTGCAGTGATAACAAAAATTCAAGGGCTATTCAACAACTTTCCCTTTTCGTTAATTATCAAATTGTTCTTGATATGCAACACCTCAAATAACCAAACATTCAAGCTACTTCTATGGCTCTTTTTCTTCCCCCCAAATTCGACAAAGAACCAAAAAGAAAGATGATAGCATTATTTGTTTCATTTGTTTATGTTTTAATTAATTATTTATCATATTTTCCTTAATTAAATCATGTAAAACTTAACATTTACAACCCATAACCGTCCATATTAAAATGTGATGGTTTAATTACAACATAAATCCTCATACTTTAAATGTTTAGACCATTGTGTTAAGAAAATCAATAGTAAGTAATTTTTTCATCTTTTATGATTTAGTCCTTTTTAATTAATTAACTACCTAAATATTAAAATTTCTTAACCAAAATTTAATACAACACTAATGATTTTGTAAATATTAAATAATTAATGTTTATAGATTGACACGTCGGAATTATGATCCCGAAACCACTATTTTCAACACTATTAAAAACGGGTTGTTACAACTTTCCCCCTGAAAATTTCGTCCTCGAATTGTTATTTGAGAATAAATTCAGATATTATGATTTCATCGATTCCTCAGTTTCCCAGGTAGCTTCCTCAATACCATGTCGATGCCACAAAATTTTTACCAACGATACTCATTTATTTTGGAGTTTTTTACCTCGCGAGCTAAAATTTTTATCGGCTCCTCAGAGTAAGACAAATTAGGCCGTAATTCAATCTCACTGGAAGTAATCACATGTAAAGGACTTAACCTATACCATCTCAACATCGAAACAGGAAAAACATTGTGTATCTTTTTGAGTTCATGAAGGAAGACTAGTTTATAAGTTATAGGACTGATTCTTTCAGTAATCTCGTATGGCATGATAAACCTTGGACTCAGTTTCCCTTTTCTACCAAATCACAACATCTTTTTCCATGGTGAAACTTTCAAAAACACTCAATCGCCAATGACAAATTCTATATATTTTCTTTTCAAGTCTGTGTACGATTTCTGACAATCTGATACAACTTTCAATCATTCACGAATAACATGAACCCTATCTTTAGTCTCACGAATCAAATTTGCCCCAACTAACTTAGATTCGCTCAACTCAAACCAATATAGCGATGTTCTACATTTTCGTTCGTATAAAGCTTCAAATAGTGTTATTTTAATTTTGGACTGGTAGTTGTTATTATAAGCAAATTCAGCTAACGGTAAATATTTTTCCCAGTTACCTTCAAATTCAAGAACACAACATCGTAACATGTCTTCTAGCACTTGTATTACCCGTTTTGACTGGTCGTCAGTTTGTGGATGAAATGTTGTACTAAAGTTGAGTTTAGTGCCTAAAGCTTCGTGAAGTTTACCCCAAAACCTAGAGGTGAATCTCGAGTATCGATAAGAGATAATAGATATCGACACCCCATGCAATCTAACGATCTCAGATACATATAACTCGATTAACCTTTCAAGTGAAAAATCAACTTTGACCGGTATAAAATGAGTCGATTTCGTCAATTTGTCAACAATAATCCAGATCGAATATTTCTTTCTCAGTGTCACAGGCAATCCCGAAATAAAGTCCATCTTAACTCGCTCCCATTTCCACTCGAGAATCATAATATGCTGTAATAACCTAGACAAAACTTGATGCACAACTTTCATCTATTGGAAAATCAAACATTTAGCCACAATTCTGAAATTTCGTGTTTCATACCAGACCATCAATACATTTTTTTTAAATCACCAAACATTTTAATACTATCCGGATGAATAGAGTACGTACTACTATGAGCCTTGGATAAAATGTCTTGTTTCAACTCTAAATTATTTGGAACACACAATCTGTTACGAAAGTACAACATGCCATCAGTATCAATGTTGAATTTTGTAGATTGATCACTCTAAATTTATTCTCTTTTAGCTAACAATTTCGGGTCATAATTTTGCAACTCTTGAATTCGTTGAAGGAACAACGATTTAGCTTTTAATTTTAAAACAGAACCATTAGCATTCAAGTCAAATGAGCATTTAATGCTCCCAAAACAAACAATGATTTTCGACTTAACGCGTCTGCAACAACATTAGCTTTTCCCAGATGATAATCAACAACTAAATCATAATCTTTCAACAATTCGAGCCATTGTCGCTGCCTCAAGTTTAATTCTTTTTGAGTCATCAAATATTTCAGGCTTTTATGATCGGTATAAACTTGACATTTCTCACTGTACAAGTAATGTCGCCAAGTCTTCAAAGTGAAGACAATCGTAGCCAATTCTAGACCGTGAGTCAAGTAATTTTACAAGTAACCTTAGAAAGACAAGAAATGATGACCAAAAATAGACTCAATTATCCTTTTAAGTTAAAACAAAAAAAACCCCTTCAACTACTTCAAAATTTACTAAGTTATCACGCACTCACTCACGCAAAAAGTTGCGTGAATCATAACTTTACACGTATACCTAAACAATAATGAGAGTGACAGTTTTATTGACAACCCAATAAATGTATCGTAATATGCCACACGCTTCAGTAGCCTTATCATTAAACACATAAATATATATACATGAATTTTTTTAACCCGCCATAAATGAAATAAAATTAAAAAAATTCAATGATTCAAAATTCAAAATTTTAAATTTCAAAAAGTAACTAATAAAAATAAAAACAAAAACAAAAACATACATAAAATACATAGTACTTCGACGCGAACTTCAATCACCTATCTAAACCTTTACCATCTACAACTACACCGTGAACTTCCCCAACAAGCTCGCAAAGGTTAGTGTTTAACCTTCTCTCGCCTAGGGGGAATTGTTGTACCTTACATAAATAACCTTATGGACCTTATAGCGTACCCAAACGAGACCTGACACGTGTTTCCCAATCGAATGAACATTCCAGTGAACTATGCATAGTTGACTTATGAACCAGCAAACCTTGAAGTAACTTGCGAACCTTGAGACTAAGTGTCTCCCCTAAGACCATGTGAGGCCCATGTGAAGTTCAAGGTTATTGATTGTCAGTTGTCATAAGACGTCTTATCTTAGGACGTAGCATTGTCGTCATTGCTAGAAGTATCAAATAAAACTTTCGTGTCAATAGCCTTAAGACACGTAACTAAGCTTGTCTCCTCCCACTGTAAAAGGACCATGCAAACAACTTATACACTCCCACTTACACACTACTTCTCCTTCAACTTCAAACTTTCTTACCTGAAATTCTCCTTCCTCATCTCTACCCAAGTGCTCCTCCTTACAAACCTTACCTACATCCACATGTTAATCAAACGATTAATAGAGTATTATTTTGTACACATGTTTTAATATACAAGTTAAGCAATAAAATAATTCAATTTGTAATGTTTAACCACTCTTATGATTTATTTTTAGCAAAGAGAAGAAAAAAATTTTACTTATTGTGAAGAGATCTTATTTTTACAAAAAATTTTACTTATTTTTCTAATTATAGACTTAAATTTGTATTGATTATTTTTATTTTAAGTCTAACTATAATACATATATATTAAATAAACTTTTCCTCAATGTTATTACACTAATAACAAATGACGCACTAGTGTTGAATTTTGGCACACCAAGAAAAATGTTAGTAGTGTTTATTTCCGTAAGTGGAAAGCTTTGTAAGTTTTGATTTAGTGAGATCTTTTACGGAAAAAGCAAAAATGATTATTACTAAATTATTTTAAGACAAGCATCTGATTAAAAGCGGAAAAAAATACTACAGATATAGATACGTATTTAGCTAGCTTTTGTTTTGGATACTTGAAAAAGAGCATTACTGTTAAGGGCTTACGTCCCAATCCTGGCAAGTGTTTAAAGAGACAAGAACGAAAAGAGGAGTTTGTTTATAACTGATGGATAATTTGGGGGAGTATCCAACAGGGTCATAAGTAGAACTACAGCCACTAGCATCTTGTCTTTGGGTGGCACCATGTTTCATTCAGGAATATAGTTCTTATTTAATCTTTTTTTATTTTTTTTAAAGTCTTAATGTGGTTTGGGGTCTTTAAAAGGAAAAGAGAGGAATGAATAAAAAAGGGGGAAATGCAACAAAGAGCGTAGGGTAAAGCAAAAGAAAGAAGAGGTCTTTCTCATATACAGATCCCTATGGAATGCAGGAATGATGCCCAGCATTAGCTTGCTGGAACTCTTTTCTTTCTTTTTTGTTTAGTTTAAAAGAAAGGAACTTGCTTTGTCTCTCTTTAGAAATGTTTACAGTGAGTGAGAGAGAGAGAGAGGGCCTCATGCATATAGAATAGATTCAGTCACAGGAGTTCTGAATTTGTTTTAGATGAGTTCTTAGATTTGGTCAAATTACTTTTGCAGCTACAAAACAAATATTCTTAGTTTTTTTTTCATTTCCTTTAAAAAAAATAGAGTGAAGCAAGGAAATGGTCGTTTTTTTTATGATTAAGTTATTTGTTTCCCAATGATTGAGTTGTTCCTGCAGTGAGAGGAAGTTCCCAACTTGCTTAGAATCATTACTGGGTTCCAAAGCAGCCGCATAGTAAGAAAATGAAGTCCATAAGCAATGATGATAACAATAAAAATGCAAACTGGTTAGGTTTTTCTCTCTCTCCAAACATGAAAATGGAGGTTAGCAATCAAGAAGCTCACAACTATACACAGTCTGCTTCAGCTTCAGCTGCCGGTGTTACTACAGCAGTTCCATCAAGCTTTTTCCAATCTCCTTCTCATCTTAATTATGGACTTTATTATGGAGTTGAAGGAGAAAATGGTGGCTTCTATTCTCACTTTCCTGTCATGCCACTTAAGTCAGATGGGTCTCTTTGTCTAATGGAAGCTCTTGGCAGGTCTCAGCAACCACAAGGTATTTGGGTTCAATATTCTTTTTTCTTTTGTGCTTTTGGGGAATATACTAGTATTTTTCTTAAACTTCAGTTTTTTTTTTCTTTGGCTTTTGGTGTGAAGCAATGGTTCCTACTTCAACTCCAAAACTGGAGGATTTCTTTGGGGCTGCAACCATGGGGACCCATCACTATGAAAGCAGTGACAGAGAAACTATGGCTCTAAGTTTAGACAGTATGTATTACAATCAAAATCCAAATCAAGAACACAACAACCAGAATTGGTTAGACCACCTGCAACAGTCCTCAAGGCAGACGCACCACCAACAGCAGCTTCAGGTTCAACAGTACCAATACTACTCTGGATATAGGAACCAAGAAATGTTACTAGGAGAGGAAGCTAAAGAAACCCATGTTACAGATTGCAATCTTCAGGCCCCAACAATGGCAGATGATGGTAAGCAGTGGGTTTCAAGAAACTACTCCACTGAACATGCAATGCATCAGAAGATGATTGGTTGCTTGGGTGATAATGGAGCAGAATCCGGCTCTATTGGTGCAATAGCATATGGAGATTTGCAGTCTTTGAGTTTGTCAATGAGCCCTGGTTCACAATCAAGCTGTGTGACTGGTTCACAGCAAATCTCGCCTTCTGGAACTGACTATGCTGCAGTCCTGGAAACCAAGAAAAGAGGGCCTGACAAGGTAGATCAGAAGCAAATTGTCCATAGGAAATCCATTGATACCTTTGGTCAAAGAACCTCTCAGTATAGAGGTGTCACAAGGTAAGTGTGTTCCTTTTATCTTTTAATTCTGTCTGTCTTATATGCTTTCCCCCAAAACTAATTTGTTTTTAATCAATCTTTACATTTTAACTAAAAAAGCTTTTCTTTTTTTAGAAATGGAAGTTTTTAACAGAAAAAAAAAAGCTTCATTTTTATCTGTTCTTGGTTTTGTTGTGTTTACCACTCAGACATAGATGGACGGGTAGATATGAAGCCCATCTATGGGACAACAGTTGCAAGAAGGAAGGACAGAGCAGGAAAGGAAGACAAGGTTAGCTTCCTGCAATAAGTATACTCGCTATTTTTAGTTTTTTTCTTTTTTATTTCTTGAGCTGACTTTTTTTTAATTATTTTTATGATTGGGGTTTTTGATTCTAATGGAATGATGATGATTCTCCACAGTTTATTTAGGTAAGCTCTTCTGACACTATTAATACTTATCAAAGTATATTATTATGTTTGAAACAGTCATATGTTGAATGGCAAGTCATTCCAAAATCTTAATTTGTAGGGGGTTATGACATGGAGGAGAAAGCTGCAAGAGCATATGATCTAGCTGCACTCAAGTATTGGGGACCCTCCACTCACATCAATTTCCCAGTAATTATCTAACTCTCATTACATTTTCAAATCTAATGCTTTTCTTGGAAACCTTTTAAAAATTTTTTTTATGGTACTGACTGTAATTATGATGTTCTTTATTTTTTTTGCAGTTGGAGAATTACCAAAAAGAACTTGAAGAAATGAAGAACATGACAAGACAAGAGTATGTTGCTCACTTGAGAAGGTACCATCTTTGCCCATTCTCTCCCATTTTGGTGCGTAGCTCTATAGTTGACTGTGATTTTTAATGACGGTTTTTGTCGATGTTCATAATTCTACTGTATGAGCAGGAAAAGCAGTGGATTTTCAAGGGGAGCTTCAATGTACAGAGGAGTGACAAGGTCTCCTTATAAAAAATTCAATTTATATGGAACTTGAACTGCAAATACCCATAATATTTCAGCTCTTTTTTCTCATAATTTTTTAATTGAAAAATGAAGCAGACATCATCAACATGGAAGATGGCAGGCTCGGATAGGAAGAGTTGCAGGGAACAAAGACCTTTATCTTGGAACATTTAGTGAGTTTCATTTCATTTGTGTATTTTTGTTTTACTATTTTAATAGTGTGTGTTTTATTGACTTCAAAGAAAGGCCAGTATTTGATTCAGTCTTTAGCTCTTTCGGCTCTTTTTAAGCCACACTGGGCATGCTTCCATAAGTAATTTGAACTTTTTTTCCCAAAAGAAAAAAACAAACAAAAGCAAAGTGAAAAAGGAGACAACAGCTTCTGTAAGGCTGTTTGTCCACAAACATGCAAAAAAAAAAAAAGAAGAAAAAGGAATTTGAATGTGATTCAACATGGACTCTACTACTATTATTATTATTATTATTATTATTATTATTATTATTTTAAATGTTTATGCTTAGTTGATAGATGGCATTATATGATATGATAATTGAAAGTCAATAATTGCATGCAGGCACTCAAGAGGAAGCAGCTGAGGCTTATGACATAGCAGCTATCAAGTTCCGTGGGGCGAATGCAGTGACTAACTTTGACATAACAAGGTACGATGTGGAAAGAATCATGGCTAGCAATACCCTTCTTGCTGGAGAATTCGCTAGGCGAAACAAAGATGTCGGACCTGGTGGTAATGACAACCTTTTAACTGGTAACACCAATGCTGAAACCAACATTAACATATCACCAAAGAACAATGGAGGTCAACCAGACTGGAAAATGATCCTTTATCAGTCATCTGAACAGCAACAGCCCAACATCATTGAGAATTTTAAGGCTCAGGCTTTCTCATTGGCACCAGAAACCATGGTTGGCCACAGAGAGGTGGATGATTCCAGCAAGATAGGGACTACTCACTTCTCCAATGCTTCTTCATTGGTGACTAGTTTGAGCAGCTCAAGAGAAGGTAGCCCAGAGAGAAGCAGTTTACCTATGGCGTTTGCAATGCCTCCTCCACCATCATCCAAGTTGTTCACTACTTCACCAAACACTGTGAATTCTTGGATTCCTTCGGCTCAGCTCAGGCCTGCAATTTCCATGCCACAGATGCCTGTTTTTGCTTCCTGGACAGATGCTTAGATTAGACGTTTTGGGGTATAGTAACCAAAAATATGTTCTCTTTCTTTTCTTTTTTTCCCCTTTTTTTGCATGGAATTAAAAAAATCAGGAAAAAGAAGTATGGTTTTTTATTTATTTATCTTTTTTTATGAGATTTTCCTTGGTTAAGAAAAATGAGGTGTTAATGGAGGGGTCAGTGTGGGACCTCTTATGAAGAAGAAGAGACTTTAAAGTTTTTAAACTCATATATCCTTTTGAACCTCTTATCTGAAGATGTTGAATATAAAAATTGGTAGAGAAGAAAGCTTTAAAGACAAAATGATTGAAGTCTATGAAATGATATGTGCAATATGGAGGAGGGATGAATGAATGACCCTATATTCATAATTAGATTCACCTTTTTTTATTGGTCCTCTCAAGTACAGAAACAGCTCAGTATGTGTCCCAATAATGCAAAAGCTGGTCTTTCAACTTTGGGGCCTTTGACCACTCTATCTCTGATCTCAAACACCCTTTGCTGTTCTCTATATCCATAACAACATCATTACCATCTTAGCTTTCTCCAGAGGTAAACAAAAAAGCGAAGAGACATTCCTTCAAATAATTCAAAGGAAAGAAAAAGGGTCCAAGGGTAATGGATTCCCTCTTTTATAGTTTATGATTCAAGGGTAAGGGATCATAATTACTTCAAAATTTATCTGAGATTTTGGTGGAAAGATGAGGTTAATGGGGTGGTTTCTTTCGTCAATGACCAGTCAACTTGGTTTGATTGATGGATCATCATTTGTGTTTTCACTCGTTTGGGTAATCATTGTTTCATCCCTTCCATGCCTTCATATGCACATGTGCAGGTTTTTCTGATAATCATAAGCTTGCAATTCATTTCATGATTATGTAGTTAAGGGGTTTACATTCTGGATTTGTTTCTTCAGTGTTAGTCCCACTGATACAGTAGATTCCAAGTACTTTGACACCATGAAACATGGAAACCAATAAAAGAATAACAACAGTTGATGATGTTGTTTTATAAGTACACAACTCAGCAGAAATTAATTATGATGGGTGTTGTAGTGGTTACTCATTTCATTTTTTTATAATGATATCAAAAGTTTAATTCTTGTTTTACGAAAATATTGTATATTTCATAGCCATTTGCTTGCCTCTTTAAAGAGTATCCACCACAAAAGAATTAATCATTACTACTAATAATAAATACCCTAATTTCGACTAATCACATACTAAATTAGATTCATTGTTGCGTATTGCTAAAAGCTTACTTTTCATTCATCAACTGCACTTTCTACAGAAGACATGATAACCAAAAGTATGATTTGAGAAGATTGATTTTGAATTCTAAGTAGTCGATATTTTTGTTCTTTTTCTTTTTCATTACATTTTTTTTCTCCTGTTCTTAAACTGCACTATATATTCTCACCTCTTTCATACAAAAACAAATAATCTCATTATATATATAGTGCAATATGAAAACATGATGTTATCAAAGGACAGAAAATGATAAAGATGGGGTTAACAATGCAAATGGGGCACACCAAATTTGACACAGAGAACACCTTTTATCCCCATTGGTGTGAAAACTGTGTAACATAAAATAAATAATGAAGGGAATGGATTTTAATGCTTTAATTAAGATTGAGAATTGCGTTGTTTAAATGGGGAGTTAAAAGGAACAAAGAGACAGGAAATGGATTTACGTGAAGACCAATGGATTGGTCAAAAGAGAAAGCATTTGCTTTGTGGCCGAAAAGTTAGAAAGATTAGAGGTCGGGTCGGGTCGGGTCGGGTCTTAAGCTATTCATCATCAGTAGGTCGGTCCAACAATAATTTGACTAATCCCCCACCCGCATCAATGGACTTTATTCTTTTACAAATATTTAAAAGTGGAACACAAACAAATTCCACAACAGGGGGGGGGGGGGGGGCAATCATATCTTTTTAGATTCATAGGTGATGGTACAAGAGAATGTCAAACACCTTTAGTTTTTTTTTTTTATTATATTATTTTTTCAATTTAATTTCTATGATAATATATGGATCTATGGTTAAAAAACAAAATTCCAATATCTGTATGTGTATGGATTTAGGAGTGTAACATGCGGTTGTAAAATCAAGATAAATTAAATATGTGTGACTATTTTTTAATATTAGTGTAAAGTGTAGTAAAATAATAAAAATAAAAAATTGGGTTTTGTCAATATATTAAATATTAATTTCTATTTAAATTTTATATGCAATATTTTTTTTAAAAAAAATCACTGATATCCCTTTCTTTTAACCAAATTAAACAATTAATAAAATAAAATAGAGGATAATTAGAAACGGGCCAAGCGAATCAAAGCCAACCCAGCATATGCTGCAATCAACTGTGTGGGCCTCTTCTTTCGTTCCTCTAAACTTTATAGTAACTCCAAGCATTTGAACTCCCTTAATAAATTTTCTTTTTACCCAATCCAACACCATACTATTCGATTCACATTTCAAAATTCATTGTATTTATTGAAATTTTTAGACTCAACAAATAAAATTAGGGGTTGACAAGTGTCTTATATAATAATATATTAAAAAATAAATATTTTAAAGCTGTTTGTGGAATAAAAAATACACTATCAATTTACTAAATACTAACCCATAATCTTTGTACATTTGGTATTTAATTTTACTCTTTTTTTAAAGATACTTTTCAGATTTCAAAATCCATATCTAATTGTTAATATCACTAAAATTCTTCTATTAAATTCCTTGGTTTGACATTTTGATATAAAAAATACTCACTTTATAATCGTGTAACAAAGAAATTAATATTGTCATGCACCTAAATTTAACAAAAGAGTTTTAATGGTGTTATAATAACAAAAAGACTTGTATTTTTAAATCCAAAAAGTACAATGACTAAATTCTAAATGAAGGCTACAAGAACTTAGAGTATAATTTAACCAATATTAAATACTACTGTCAAGGATGGATCTAGGATTTTATTTCAAGGGGTCGAAACTTTTAAATCCGAACGACCTTTCTTTAACGTAAAAAAGTGTCAATTCTTCTCGGATTTTTTTTTCTTATCAAACAAATCGATTTAATGTTTTTTAAAAAGCATGAATGATTTAACGGTAGAAGAATTAAAAGAAAAAAAAATCACACTATATAAAATTAAATATTTCTTTACAATATGCAAAAAAGAATAACTAATACTATACTAAAAATTTCATAAATACCATTATAATTCCAAAAATTAAATTTAAAAAAAACTTGGCCTTAGTCCTATTTCTCAACACTAGGCATCCTAAATTCCACCCTCCGCTTTTTCATAAAATCGAACTCATCAATGATAGAATCTGTTGAAAATTCTCAAGCTATCTTTTTTTCGATGTATGCCACCAAGTAAGTCTTGGATAGATTTTTGAAGTCTCGAATCATGCTCTAAAAAAGAAGCATGAAACTCATTTATTTTGACTCTCGGCACCTTACGAGAACATTCAAGAACTTAAGAAGACCCGATATCTCGTTTAGGAGCTTTGGAAGACTCAATATCTTGTTCAAGATCTTGGGATTGAGAAGACCTGATATTTTGTTCAGAAGCTTGGGAAGACTTGATATCGAGTTCAGGAGCTTGGGATTGAGAAGACCTGATATCTCGTCCAAGAGTTTGGGAAGATCTGATATTTGATTTTTCTCCACTAATAACAAAAGGTTGAGGAACTGGTTGATCATTATTGCTTTCTAACATCCTTTTCTTGAAAAAAGATTTGATCTTTTTGTTGACCATAATTTAATCGAAAATCCTAAATACTGTAATAATATATTAAATAACAATATATTAGGAAAAAAGAAAAAAATAATAAGTCAAATAAATAAAGAAAATAATTTATGCAAAAATATTTACCGAGAGGTCTTTTACGTAATGAGCTGAGAGGAAGAATAATATACATGAGTATGGGCCAAGTCAATTAATTTTGGAATTTAGCTTTAAAGTCTATATTGAGCCTCTAAGTTCAGTTTTTCAAGGTCCATCATATATTAATATTTTATTATTATTAAAGTTATATAATTAAAAATTAAAAAATATTTTATTAATATAAAGTATGACCTTATGGCTTAAGGGGCGAATGTTATATAATGTGGACATTAAATTTAAAATATATAAAAATTTATATATAAAATTAAAAGGCGGTAGAAGTAAGGTCTGAAATGAAACAAGTGTTGGTTCATAGACATATACATCCTTTGAAGGGGAGAAAAAGAGGAATGGCTTTTGTGTCTCAAAAATGACATGCAAAAAAATCACTGTCGAAATTACAACAAGCCCATCATCATCCAGCATAATCCGACCAAGGTCCAAATTTAAATAGAAAAAGGGCAAAGGGTGTGATGATTTTGAAAGCTGAGCATTGGGTTGTCCCACCAATGCATATGTTTTTGTGTCTTGGGGGTCCATTATATCATGTTTGGGCTCTTCAAATGGGGTGAAGTTGACATCAATACGCCACCATTAACATTTATTGGCTCACAGACACCTTGCAAGATATTTTTTTCCATCATTCGTTGGTATGTTATTTTTGCAATTTTGTTTGAATTTAATCATCTTTATTTTTAAGGATGTAACTTTTTTTTAATAAAAAAAATTAAAACTCAAGGTATTTAAGAGGTTTTTTTGTATGTTAGTTATAAAATTTAAACCTTGAAGATATGATAGAATCAATTATGGAATAAAACTTTTTAACAAAAACAAAATTATAGTCAAAATTCATATTCTACTCCTTAAAATATTTTATAAGATCACATTTTGTAGTGATTCGAATCAAGCTCTCTCCTCTCTTGTTTGGTAAAATTACAAGTAGGATGTGATTTCTTAATACTAATTTCAAACTTTAAAATTATTTTATTGAAAGATAATACATATTTAAACAAATTCGAACTATAATTTTTAATTTTAATCACCACTACCTTAATAAAAGGTATTGAAAAACTTAATCAGCAAGAAAGAAAATGTTCATATATAATATAATTTTAGGGTAAACTATACCAAATGTTGATATATCATATAATAAAAGGTAAATTATATCACTAAAAATTATGAGTTTTTTTGTCACTTAATTTTAAAAAGTTACGATTTGGTCATTAAACTATTTAAAAGCTTTCAATTAAGTTATTGAGTTGTTAAAATTGATGCTATATGACTCTCTCTGTTTGCATTGTCTGCACCAATCGAATGCTTTCTTTCCTCTTCTCTTCTACAGTTCAACTTTTTTTTATGAACCAACTTTGGACGTCATAAATTTGTGAATTAAAATTTAAACAACTTTTCTTTGATTTTTGACACTGACTATCAAATGGACTTAGGTTTAAGGTATGTTCTTCTATTCGTAGATGGGTATTGATTCACCTACCGGTCAACGAATTGTTGCTTGGAGCTCATTGACGCAACTTTAAAAAAAAAAAAAGACTTAACAACCCAGTGACTTAAACAAAAGCTTTTAAATGTTTCAGTGATTTAAATGAAAACTTTCAAATAGTTCAGTGACCAATTCTAACTTTTTTAGTTAAGTGACTAACATGAAAATTGACCCATAATTTAGTAACTAACAATATAATTTAAAAAACTAATCATACCCTTTTTTTTTCTTACATGAATATCAATGGAAATGGATTGTCACATCCAAGGTTGCACCTCTTCCTCTTTATTCCTCTCTTAAATAGATTCAACAATATTTATTTGTCCTTAAAATTACCCACAAAGCTAAGGGTTGAAGGTGACAAGAGTTTTGGTTTTGGCATCAATTAGACAAGGGGAAGATATTTTTTTGTTGGGCTGCTGTTAGATAGAGTTGAGGTGAGGAAACCATAAGAAGAGAAGGCCTCAAAATTAAGGCTTTGAGGCCCCGATTTACCACACAAAAGAAAAATGAATGGGTCGTTGGGGGATCTTTCATTTTCAATTGGTCAGCAAGAAACCCTTTTAAGAGTGCAATGATAGAACCCTCTCAACAGTATGTTGGTTTGTAGGCATTCACTTGGGTCCCTTGTGACTTTTAGCCTAGGACCATGGTTTAGGGGACCATTGATTGGGAAAATTGAAGCCCAACTAAATTGTAGACCTTAAAATTAAAGCCATAAGAACATTAAAATCTTTCCAACCCAAATAATGGTGAACTATACTCAAAATTTCAGTACTTTTTAAAGACAAACCGTACGCTAAAGAGTACATTAATTGTTTAAGTAGACCAAGTGACCAACATTATAGGATTAGATTTGGGTCTTTGCTTGCTTGTTCACTTTTTCTTGGTTGGGGGTGCCATTGAGACTAGGGACAACCATGTGTGTGTATAAACAAGGAAATAAATGGTGTGGCCCTAACATCCATTTAGATGAAGATGAGGGTTTTGTGTCAAAACCACATTTTTAATGGCAAAAAGACTTCTTCAATTTGAAATTTCGATTGAATTTGGACAAAACCAATTTTCTTTCTTTTAATGAAAAAAAATTAATAATGTAGATTTCAATGATAAAAAAAAAGAACTAATGGTTGCTAAAACCAAAATTAACCCATAAAAATAGAATGAATTGGAGGCTAAATTTATGGTTTTCTTAATACTATGCCAGGGAATTCTTGCGTGTCGCCTATAGTTTCTGCTTTGTGCTTTTTTTTCCGAGGTTCCTTGAGGAAGCTGTTGCCTCTTGCTTCAAGCATTTGCAAATTGCACACAAAATTTGAGCAAAAATAGTGTATTTTTTAAGCGTAATCTTTACATTAGTCACTAAATTATGGGTTAATTTTTGTTTTGGTCACTTAATTAAAAAAAGTTACAATTGATCATTAAACTATTCAAAAATTTTCATTCAAGTTATTGAACTATTAAAATCAATGTTATATGCCTTTCTCTGTGCGCATTACCTGCACTAATTGAAAGCTCTTTTTTTCCTTCTCTTCTACAATTTTAATTTTTTTATGAAACAACTTTGGACGTCACGAATCTACGAATCAAAATTTAAACATCTTTTTTTTTGATCTCTAACACTAACCGTTAGACTGGGTTAGATTTAAAGTATGTTCTTCTACTTCTCGATGGGTATTGATTTATTATACCAATCGTTGAATCGTCGTTTGGAGTTTGCTGGCAGAATTTTTTTTTAAAAAAGAACTTAACAACTTAGCGACTTAAATAAAAACTCTTGAATAGTTTAATGATAAAAAATAACAATTCCTAATAGTTTAACGATTAAATTATAATTTTTTAATTAAGTAACCAAAGTTAAAGAGTAATGTTATAGTTTACTTTCTTTTTAATATTTAGTGTATAGTGAATTGAGCTTTGTGTCAACCAAGGAGTCTCTAATATTGACTGTGAGCTAACAAGCAATTGACTAGCAAAGCAATCAATCAAAACAAACCCCACAAACTCTTTTTTATTAATGTTATAAAGTTTAGCCAAATGTTGATCTCATATGAGGTTATGATTTTCCTTTCAGAAGCATGCGTTGCTTTTGCAAGTCTACTTGGCTTTCATTTGCTGTAAGATCCAAGATAACAAATTTATATATTAAAAGAAGGTAAAATAGTTTTTTTGAATTTTGAATTTTTTTATTTTTAAAATTATTTATTGATATGATATAATATGTCAATATAAAAGAATATGTAATTTATCATACAGATTGCCACATCAAAATTATTAAAAATTAATGTTTTAATCAACATTTTTGTTAAAAAATAAATTTATTTTAATGGCAAGCAAAGGCAGAAAATTAAGGTTGAGTGTGAAGAGAGTGATGACAGCTCAATGGGTTTTGAGAGCACTCAAAGGAACCGTACGACATTTTAATGTTCCAATTGAATAGTGAAACAATCATAAGCACAAATTAGTTTGGCCCCACTTTTCAATGGTTTATCAAAAGCTTGTCACATTAGTCACCACACGAGCTCATCTGGTAATGTCAATTCATGCTGTTTTCTTCCCTTCTTTTTTGTAAGTTGGGAAAAGGGATACATGCCCTTAACACACTTAATTTTATCAATAAAAAAACGACACATGCCATTTTTCCCACCACATCAGCCTTTTGTGTAACTTTTAGAACACTAAAAATTACTTTACTCTATTTCTATTAAAAGAAACCTCAAAAATATGAATACCATTTTCGTCAACTTCTTCATACCCAATTTTGATTTCATCCTAGCAAATTAAGAAAGACACCAATTTCTTTTCATCACCCAATATGTATTTTTAACCAAATTAAAAAACAAGAAATGAAAAGTTACTAATTTCTCTTCATCTCAACTGCAATTTCAACCTCAAAAAATAGTTTGAAAATAGGATTTAATTAATGAAGTACACATTTGTCAAGGTTTGAAGTTGTAGTTTAATCAAACCGAAAGAACACAATCTAACTAGGACATAAAGGGAGCTGACTATGACATCCGTAAGGGAGAAAAAACCCCTAAGTTACCTTTTTTTTTGCTGAGTTGGGCTAGGATGGTTAACCAATGCCCAACTCAAATTTCCAAGATTACCTTTCTTGATTTAGATAAAAAACCAAGCTAACGTAAGTTACCTCTCTAGACTTTAGGTATGGCACAATGCAATTCCTCTTCCTTATTGAGAGCTTTCCTTTGAAGCTAATATAAGTTTAAAATTCCTTGCCATAGTTGTTTGGAGAATCCACATGTGAGTAAATGGTCTTATATTTCTTTCTCTTATTTGTAAAGAAGACATTCTTCATCCATAGTTGTCGAAATCATTTTTATTTTGATAAACGGGGTCGACTTTTAAAATGAAAATGGAGTCACCACCAATCTTTTTTTGAGGTGTGATCGGGTCACCTTGAGAGTAATCATTTTAATAAAACATTTTGATTTATTAAAATAATGATTTTGGTCTACAAAATTCGAGAAAACGGGCTCGGGAGTCGGTTACACACAAGGAAAAATTAGCACCCTCGTAACGCCCAAAAATTGGTACCTAATTGATTAATTAACGTCCTAATGTCGAACATTTGAAAAGATTTTAAAATACGATCCTCTTTAAAAACCTGAATAAATCGAATTTGATGTTAAAGACCTCCTTGTCCTCAAGTAATAAGATGTCACATCCAGTAAGTTAGGATACGACATTTTAACCTTCTAAACTAAGCTTGTCTCATGCATTAAAGTTTAACAAGGATATTCGTTTATTTGGATAAAAAAAATCAAAACCCAGTAAGTTAGGGCACGATTTTCTCAAAGCTCCAAAGTACCGAATATTGCCTTATTTTTAAAAGTTTTCTTTTTTGAAATTGGGGAAAATTGACGCAATATTAAAAAAATGTGTAAAAACTTTGATAAAAAAAGGCAATATGAAAATACAAATAAACAATTTATAAAACACATAATGGCAATTATTTAAATACTAGCATCAATAATCAAAGACCAATGAATTTAAAACAAAGAGTATAAAATAAAATGTAAACAAATTTAAAAATAATGAATTTGAAAATGAATAATAAGGAAAAAGAAATTTGAAATCAATAATATACAAATCAATAAATAAATTATATATAAAAAAGTAGGTAATATAGGTATAAGTTTGGAATAAATAATATATAAAAATGAAAATAGGTAATATATAAAGTAATAATATATAAATGAGTTTAAAATGAATATTGTGTAATAAGGAATTTAGAACAAGTTATACACAAAATATCTTAAAATAAATGATATATAAAATAGATAGTATAAAAAAATTGCAATTGATAATATATGGAAAAAAATTTAAAGCAAATAATCAAACAATTTAAAATGGATGATTTATAACACGAGTTTTAAAAAATAAACAACATGTGTGACATAATATTAAAACAAATAAAATATATAATTAATGGAAGAAAATAAAAGAATGATAAGAATGGTTAAATGAATGAACAATATGTAAATAAGAAAGTTGATGGATAAATAAACGAATAAAAGTAAAAGAATAATTAATGATTAAACAATTAAATGGATAAATAAAAAAGTTAAAAAACGCTTAAGTCACCTAACTCTCACAATATGAAGATTCAACAAAATCCTCCACCAAAATCCAACTCAAATGAAAGCAACTTAAAAAGAAACGAAGATGAACGAAGAACAAAATAAGAACAAGCCACAGAAAATAAGAACGCAAGAGAGGGGGAAATTTGAGTGAATGCTCTTAAGAATTATTATTGCTCCAAACTCAAGTGTTTTACAATGAAGGGAGAGACCTCTATTTATAGTTGAGCCTCCCCAAATCCAACGGTACAGATCAATTACATCAACGGCTAAGATTAAATGGTATCTACAAATTAAATCTTTAAGATTACAAAATCATATCTTCTAAGATTGCATATCATATCTAAGACTGCATATCCTTGAAAATTATGTTTCCATATGCGTCAAACTTATAGATGGACCTTCAACCTTTTCAAGTAATGGGCCATTTCGATCAGGCCAAATGATATAATTTTGGACTGGACTTGGACTTTGTTTTATTATTTTGGGGTTTTTTTTTGTGAGCCCGGGCTAAATTGGCCTATTACAATAGCCATGTCCTAACTAACTTGTCTTTAGTTGACATGATTCCCTATTATCATCAAAGCAATTGAGTGCCAATGAACATGAAACTTGAATCATACTAGCTTGAGTCAATTTATTCATCTTTGCGTACCACCCCTTACTTGGTTCGGAGAAGATTCTAGATAAGCAATGTTATATTCAATGTTTGGAGGCATCGTTTTGCCTTAACACATAAACAACCATTTTAAGTATGTTATAAGGATAATCAATCAGTAAAAACAATTTATAGAGTTGTACCATTCAATTTCATTAGCCATTCAACAATGGCATTGCGTGACTCATAGCAGTCTCATTGTGACACCTTATACCCTATCTAGTTATTGGATCCGAATATAAAATGCCACATTCCGTTGCCGAAGCAACTTACTTTTATATCTTACTTTGTCAAAATAGAAATGTAGTGGTAAAATTATTTTATAAAAATTTCAGCAACATTTCTACCTATTTTACATAAAACCCCTTGTAAAATTTAGATTTCACAATGACTATCAAAGTAGTCCACGACCCTTTGGGTATTGGGACTAATAATAATAAAACCTGGCCAATTTGGCCTTTCCCCCTTCAACCCTCTGGGAATTGGGGACTTCTAAATCCTCTGATATAAAGAATCTATGGCATGCCAACCATTTCTGATCTAGTCTAACTTAGTGAAACGAGGTAAAAACCAAATTTCATGATCCATTTCAATTCTATTTTCATATAATTTTCATTTCAATTTCGTTTCATGTTCAAATCACATATCGCCCAATGTAAAATTAGGTTTCCAATTCAAATCATATTAAACATTTTCTTGCTCAATCATCTAAAATCATAATACTTAAATTCAAATCATAACCATGAATTTTCTAATTTAATCATTTGAAAAACATAGTCTTCATCTCGAAACATAGTTTTATAAATATTAACTAATCATTCAAACTCATCCAAAACTCATAAAAATAAAATAAAATAAAATAAAATAAATATAACTAGTCACAGTAAACTAAATATTCTAAAGCTTTATGTAATGAACATAAGATATTAGCACAAACCAAAATTTCAATCGCTTTACTCCTTTTCGCCTTTCTCCCTCAAGATGCTCACTTCATTTTTAGCTACAATAGGAGCAATTCAATACGAAACAATGTATTTATCCATTCTAATACTAAAACTAATAAAAATAAACTTAAATATGCATGGTTAATCAAGTTGACAACTTAAGTTTCCTTGTCTGAAATTCACATATCTTTCGACTCGATTATCCATTTTCAATTCCATCTTCACCAGAATAGTCATTGCTTCACAAGCTATCATTTACCACCAATATTACACAAACTGGCCATGGTTCTCTACTTCCTCTTCACCATGGCCAAATATACAAAGTAAACTTTTTCATTCAATTTTATTTTTTCTTCACACTTCTAACAAGCTAGAATTCATCTTCTAATCGTTTACTATCCAAAAATGCATCCATTTCACTTAAGTTTTCTAAGTTTCCATCAATATCCTTTAATGAAAACTTTCAATATACTTGATAAAATAAAAAGCTATTAGTACATATATGTAAAACAAACTTCAAAGATTCAAGATTTATGAAAATTTGAAGAAAACCATATCTTATGCTTGAATTTGAAGGAAAATGATGAAGGAAATATTTTTCTTCTTCTTTTCCCAACTTTCGTGAATAAGAAAGAAAAATAAAGAAAGATGTTCATCTCTCTTTATTTATATTATAATAATACTTAATAAAATACTAATATTTTAAATAAAATATTAAATAATAGTTATTTAATAAAATATCATTTAAAAGCCATCATGAAACCATTGATTTTAAGTAATGGTAAAATTGTCATTAAGTCCTTTCTATCAAAATAAAAATAGGATAATTGCACTTTAGTCTCTATACTTTCCCAACTTATTCAATTTAGTCCCTGAACCCAATACCAAATTTTTAACTTAATCACATGCTCTCAATAATAATTCTCTATGTTTCCATGTTTAACAGTTTCCTCTAAATACAATCACAATTTCTCATACTACTATTTATTTATAGGTCACTTATTCAAGGACTTCTACATTAAATTTTTTTTTTAAAAAAAAAAGTGGGGATGTTACAATTCTCTACCCATTAAAGAAATTTCATCCTCAAAATTTACATGAAGAGTTGCGGATATTGCGATCGCATTATATCTTCAAGTTCCCAGGTAGGTTCTTCTATGTCTCTTGCTAAAATCTGCATTGGTTCTTCTTCATACGATAAATCGGGCCGTACCTCAATGTTTTCCATTGACACAGTATGGGATAGATTTGACTTATGTCTTTAGAGCATCGATACATGAAACACATTATGGATTCGGTCTAATTTTGGTGGCAAAGCTAGCTGATAAACAACATGTTCAACGCTTTCTGTAATCTCGTATGGTCCAATGAACCTCAGACTTAATTTTTCTTTTTGACCAAATCTCAATCTTTTTCCACGAGAGACTTAAAAATACTTTATCTCCCACTTCATATTCAATTTCTTTTCTTTTCAAATCATCATATGACTTCTGTCGATCTGAAGTTGCTTTTAATTTTTCTTTAATTAGTCAAACCTTTTCTTCTGTTTCTTGTATTAATTTTGAGCCAACCATATTCTTTTCACCTAATTCAATCTAGCTCAAAAGAGTACGACATTTACGCCCATATAAAGCTTTATACGATGCCATCTGAATACTTGATTGGAAACTATTGTTATATGAAAATTCTGCAAGTGGTAGATACCATTCCTAATCACAATCAAAGTCCATAATACAAGCTCGTAACATATCTTCTAACAATTGAATCACGCATTCTAATTGGCCATCTATTTGAGGATGAATTTTTATGCTGCAATTCAATCTGGTGCCAAGTTATTCATGTAACTTCCTTCAAAATCTTGCTATAAATCGAGGATCACGATAAGAAATAATAGACTTTGGTACACCATACAATCTCACTATCTCGTCTATGTTTAATTTTGCAAGCTTATCTAATGACCAATTTGTCCTTATTGGTAGAAAATGAGCTGACTTGGTCAATGGATCCACTATAAGCCATATTGTGCTATGCTTCTTTTGAGTGAGAGGTAAACCACAGACGGAATCCATAGTTATTCTATTCCATTTCTATTTGGGAATTGATATAGGCTGAAGTAATCCTATCGGAACTTGGTGTTCAGCTTTCACCCTTTAACAAATTAGACATTTTGTAGCGTATTTTGTAATCTCTCTCTTTATACCTCGCCACCTATACAATTCTCGTAAATCCCGATACATCTTGGTACTTTATGGATACATAACATAAAGACTATTATGTGCCTCTTGAAGTATCTCATTCTTCAATTCAACCTTGTTTGACACATAAATTCTTCCTTGAAATCTTACACAACCATTATCCCTAATAACAAAGTCTCCTAGCTTATTATGCTTAATTGATCTTTATTTTTCCATCACCTTATCATTATTTTGTTGAGTTTCTCTAATCTGCTCAATTAACAGTGACTTCATTTTTAATTCAGCTAATAATGCACCGTCATCACAAACACTTAACTGTGCAAACATTAATCTCAAATCAACAAGGGATTTTTGGTTAAAAGCATCAACAACAATATTTGCTTTACCTAGATGATAATCAAGCACATAATTGTAATCTTTTAACAAATCTATCTAACGACATCGTCTCAAGTTCAATTCTTTCTAGGTGAGAAGATATTTCAAGCTTTTGTGATTTGTGTAGATGTAGCACTTTTCACCATATAAATAGTGCATCTAGATATTTAATGCAAAAACAACTGCTGCTAATTCCAAATCATGCGTCAAATAGTTATATTCATATGGTCTTAGTTTTTTTGAAGCAAATGCAATCACTTTTCTACCTTGCATCAAAACGCAACCAAGACCATTAAGTGAAACATCATTATATGCCACAAACTTCTTTCTCGATTTTAGAGGTGTTAACATTGGAGCCTCTATCAACAATTTCTTAAGCATATCAAAACTTTCTTGGCACCGCTCATCCCATTTGAATGGTACATTCTTCTTGAATAGTTGTGTCAAGGGCAAAGCTATCTTTGAAAATCCTTTAATAAATCTTCGGTAGTATCCCGCTAATCCCAAAAAATTACAGATCTCTGAAACATTTTTCGGTTGTTTCTATTCTAGGATGGCCTCAACTTTCTTCAGATCTACACGGATACCTTCGGCCGAGACTATATGCCTAAGGAATGTTCAATCGGGAAATTTCTCACTTTTTCTCATTCATTTTTTTCCACTAATCAAAGTCAATTCCTTGTCTTTCTTGACTTATAATAACACATTTAACTTATTTAACACTCACATTATTTAATCCAGTCCAAAAATCACATTTTGGAAAAATTACATTTTTGCCCCTAAAGTTTCACAAAATTACAATTTTGCCCCTAGGCTCGGAAATTAAAGTTTATCCTTTATTCTTATGTATTATGACATGCTTAACATTTTTCCCTTCTATGGCAACACCAAATTCCCACTCTAACACTTACTTATGAACATTTAGTATTTTTATCGATTATGTCGTTTTACTCGTTTTCAATCAAAATCGCTTAGCAAAAGTTGCTTAACATAATTTCTAGATTCATATTCTACCATAAAACATCAAAATAAACACATTTCACATATGTGTATTTTTCCAAATATAAACCCTAGATTAAATTATTGCTAGAATAAGCAAAATCAAGTTACCGGGACTCCAAAAACGTAAAGAACATTAAAAACGGGGCTTAGAATCACTTACTATGGAGCTTGGAAGCTTGAAAACCCTAACAATGGCTCCCCCCTTGCTGATTTCGTCCCCATGAAGAAGATGAGCCCAATTTGCCATCTTTTTCCCTTTTAATTCATTTTAATTACTAGATTACCAAATTGCCCCTAACTTAAAAATTTCCTATTTCACTTATCTCATGCCCATTTTTGTCTACCAACTTAACCAACGGTCTAATTACCATATAAGGACCTCCAATTTAAAGTTTCATAACAATTGAACACCTCTAACATGTAGAACTCAACTTTTGCACTTTTTACAATTTAGTTCTTTTGGCTAAATTGAGTGCGCAAACATCGAAGTTTTCGAACGAAATTTTCACAAAATCATTCCGTGAAATCGTAGACCATAAAAATATAAGAAAAATAAATTTTTCCTCGTCGGATTTGTGGTCCCAAAACCACTGTTTCGACTAGGCCCAAAATCGGGCTGTTACAATTCTCCCCCCTTTAGGGATTTTCGTCCCCGAAAATCTTACTAGAAGAAGTTACTTCCAACTCTCATGAGACACTTTCACTAACTTTCCAAAATCACTAATCAATTTAATCTCGTATATCTCTATATCAATAAATATTTCTCTATATCATATTTTCTGAAATATAGATTTTTCATTTCGACTATTCGTCTTCATACTCGTGAATACACATGCTTAAATACATACAACTCAAATCACATCTAGATAAATCAGTTCACTCTAGTAAAACAATTGAGTTGATTTCAACTATCGAACATTAACATATCAAAGTACTATTTTCTTCATCTTTGAGAATACTGACTTAAACACGCAATCTTTCAACATTCTTTTAGCATGCAAATCACCAGAATCACCACATTTTAGCTCTGGAATTTCATCGTAGCAAAACAATACAGTTTCTAAATATGCATGCAAAATAGAACAATAACTGGTCATAAACCAACTAGACCAACAGGACTTCCGTCTAACATCATAGTTAGCTAACATTCTCACAACATAAGAACTCTATCAGAACTGAACAATTATACACATATTTCTGAGGATAAAAGAATATATAGAATATCCAGAAAAGATCATCGTGTTCATTTCGATTGTAATCGTCACACACAGGCATCTTTACCACTTAATTGTCATTTCTCTCACTAATTCTGTTATCACGAACCTCACATTATTCCATTCACTAACAATCTGATATTTCTTTTAAAACTGAGTTCATTTATTACACTAGGCTCAACTCTGTTTGCATTACTAGTTATTTGACCACTAAACTTTTTAGTTCACATTTATGAGTTTATTCAACATGATTATCGTAAAAATTTCGTCATAAAACAATATTGATAAGGGGGTGAGGTCGTAAAGCCTCTAACTTACTCTCATAAATACATATATATATAAGACTTAACATTCATCATCAATGTAATACCATCATAACCACTTAGTTCATTCATTTATTTTCTCACATATAGGGGTCACACACCCGTGTGTCTACCCGTATGGACAAAAATCGGGCTATTTTTCCAAGCTTTATTTCCCACCCATTTGATCTTTTAACTTCACCACTTGTTCACTTTATAGCAATATCAATAATCATCATTTTCTTGTATTTCAGATAAATACATATAACCATACATAAGCATGCAAATCACTATTTCTTCTTGTCAATCACAATTTCAAATGACAGATTCATGTAAATGAGCTCAATATCATTATCTATTTAATTTTGTCACTTAAATTCACGTACACATAATTTATTAACATAACCTGACAAACATAATCTCTGAATGGTGAGATCACATAATTGAGCTCAATTTCAATGTTCAATATGCTTTATCACATAAAATTTGCTTAACACTTACCACAATTTGTCAAATTACAGAACGTCTTACGGAATTGAGTACTTCGTTTTCACATTGCCATAGTCCAACTATGGTCTTACATGTAATCACATATCACATACCGATGCCATAGCCCAGCTATAGTCTTACACGGAATCACATATCACAATGATGCCATATTCTAGATATGGTTTTACACGGAAATTTCATAATCACATTTTCACATGTTGCATGGTCAAACCATGGTATTTTCCGTCAATTCATCACATATCACTGAACGAAAGTACTCATTCCTGCGTTCTACTCAATTTGATCTTCCAATTCAATTTTCATACTATTAAAATATTCATGATTCAATAATAAATACACATAACAAATATCATATTACCTATAATTTAACAATTATACATAAGATTCTGTCATATGAACGTACCTATTTCACTTATTCAAGCAAATATACATAAACACACATTCCATCTATTTAAGTAAATTTCGTTTCCATATTCACTTAATCAAATATGTTGAGCACATAGCATCATATGATCACTAACATAATTGGATGAGTTTATCACAACATAAACTTTCATTTCATTTTTTTTACATGAACACATACATATCACAAATTTCTATTCTTACCTTTCCAAATTCTAACATAACGTGAGCATATTTCATTTATCTCAATATCATTTTCAGCATTCTCAAAAATAGCTCGGTTGAAAATTATTTGTCTTAACAAAACAATTTCGTTAGAGCCCGAAGATATCACACCATCACGAGTAATAACATAGCATGTATAGCTAGACTCACATATGTTACGTTTGGTCCGAGAACCGACTAAACCGTAGCTCTGATACCACTAAATATGGTATAAAAATGCGATTCCTGAAATCCATGAATGCAGTAGGAGCATTAGTCAGCCCAAAAGGCATCACCAAAAATTCATATTGTTAGAGAATATTGTTGTACCTTTCAATTGATGAAATAAATCATCAATACAAGGCAAAGGATATTTATTCTTTATTTTATCCTTGTTTAAATGTCAATAATCGATACACAACCAAAACGAACCATCTTTTTTATTTACAAACAATATTGGTGTGCCCCGATGTGATACGGTGGGTCGTATAAAGCCTTGTTCTAATAAATATTGCAATTGCACTTTCAATTCTTTCAACTTTTTTGGTGACATGTGATAAGGGGCAATAGATGCTGGACTAGTTCCAGATAAACTTCAATTGCAAACTCCACCTCTCGACCAAGCAGAAGTCCTGGTAATTCTTCCGTAGACACATCTAGAAATTCACACACCATACGAATTTCATCTAATTTCGAACTTTTCACAGTCAAATTTAACACATAAGCAAGAAACGCTTCACAACCCTAATTAATCAACCTATTTGCCTTTATTGCTGAGATTATTCGAGCAAAACTGGCTTCATACCTTTCACTTCTATCTCTTCGCCATTTGAATCTTGTATCATAAAATTTTTCTTTCGACAATTAAGAATTACACCGTGCTTTGATAACCAATCCATTCCCAAAATCACATCAAATTCATCAAATGACATCAACAATAAATCGGTGGGAAATATTTTACCTTGAATCTCAATAGGGCACCACCTACATACTTGATTTACTATTACCGAATGTCCTATCAGATTTGAAACATTAATTCTAACCTCAAATATCCAACTATTAGTTTCTTTATATTAATCAACCTAGTTCTCATGTATGAATGTGTAAAGCCGTGATCTATCAATTCATGAATAGATATAGAAAATAAAGAAAACATACCCGAAACAACATCAGTGGCATCACCTTCCTCTTTGGTCCTAATAGTATAAACTCTGGCAGGAATGGTAGCCTCGGCGCGACTCGCAAATGAATCAAATAGGCATTACATGCAATTCATCATTTGGACATGGCATATGCCAATTTTCAAGCATAAGGCTATAACCATCTCTTTCAAAACGACACACTGACGGTTACCTATAAACTTATTCAACCTTATGTAACAAGCATTCTTAAACAATAGATATTATGAATCAGCATGGAACTCATTTTGGATTTAATACATACTAAAGCCAAACAAACAACATACCAGAGTTGGAATGTAGAAACTCGACTTATGTTTCTTTACCTTTTCAGCTTAGCAGTTCCTGAACGCCAGAGCTTTCACTCTCCTGACAGCTAAGCATTACAACTAATACCATAAATTAACCTTGGAATTTTTCAATGTAAAATTCAATTTTTTAGAAACATGCAGAACCCTTAAAATGGTTTCTAAAAATTATTATCTTCTTTTTCTTATCCTTACGTATACAAAAAGATTAATAACCTTACAAGCTTACTGGATTCTCTACTTTTCGACTCAAACCTCATGATCACCGCTCCATACACAACTTCTCATAACTATCTCTTCTTCGAAGCAATCAAGGAAAAAGATGAAAAAATGAATCAGAATGGAGATCAATCTTCCCTGGGAAGTCATTTCTAGCTATACATAGCCCCTCATGCACGATCTTCAATTGTGTAGATACCATTTATTGATAATCATTTTGACTTCAACTAAGGAACCAATTAGTTCCACTCCAACCAAACTAGAATCGATTCTTAACCATGTCTAGATAGTCACTAATTTTTTTTATTTTTCATTAGAGATAACCAACTTATGGTCTCTTTCAATTAAATCCCCAAATTATTCCTAATTTTTGGGCTAAAAGGAAACCGAGTGTGACAAATAACATGTTTGAACATGAATCAACATAGGTAAGACTTGGTATTTGAATGGTTAGTTGGTTGGATGTATGGTATAAAATTGATATGTTTTGTATTATGTTGAGTTCATATTGAATTGGTTTTGAGTAGAAATGATTAAATGACTTGTTTTGGTATGTTTAGATTCAATTAAGTTTGGTATTTAGTGCACAAAATGTTAGGTATGTTTGGAACCTTCGAAATAGGTACCAAATGGTTCATTTTTACCAAAAACAGGGTCCACGTTTCGACGAGCAACCTTCTTCATCGCAACATCGACCGAAAGTGAGTAGTGTATCGATATCGAATGGCCTGAGGTCATGATGTGACAAATTTTTTGGTGATGTCACAACGTGGAAGAGGTAACGTCATGACGTCGGCCCTAAACTTTTAAAACATTGCAATTTGGTCTTATTTTGTGCTCAGATTGATAAAAGAGATTTCGTAAGCTCAATTAAGACTTGGTTTTAATTGTTTATTATGAATTTAATGTGTTTGAGATTGGATTACATGTGTAAAAGGGTATTTAGTGTATATTTGTCTGTAGTTGCTCTGGCAACGAATGTAGCAATTCGTAGCTCGGACCCAATGATAGGGTCGGTGAGGGGTGTTACATATAGTGAACACATTGTTCATGCTAACCATATTATAATCAATTGACTTACTTATAAGACTTGTGTATCTTAGGATTTGTGCCCTTAGTGTAATGATTTTTTCATTTTACTCTTAGTTTTTTTGAACTAATTGAATAAATAAATTTTCATATAATTAACTTATTATATCTTTGTATAATTGTCCTCAATAGTTTTTTTCAAGATAAGCACAATGAATAAGCAATATTCGCTATTGGTTACCTAAGATTTTAACTAATACTAAGTTGTAATATATGAAAGGATTATAATGAGAGAAGAAAATTTATATTAGAAGGTAATCTAAAATTGTCTTTAGTTTATAGGAATCAAAATGAACAAATGATTCATGAGGATTATTATGTTATTTATAAGTCCAATTGGGGAGATGCCTTAACTTAGGTATTAAAGTAGTTGACTCCCAAAAATAGAGAAATAGGTGTAATTGACCGCCAACTTATGTGAGCTGAAATTATGCAAATTTACATATAAAATGAAGTGCGGTTAACTGCAAGTGTAAATGTCAAATTGTAATAAAAGAGATTGTGTAATTTAAGGAAAAGAACAAAAATAGCATGCATGAGAAAGTCTATTGAGCTACTAACGCAATTAATTTGTGCGACAATCCAAAACAAGTGAATTTATAAGAATTACTAAAAAGCAATTAAACATAAAAACTTTCAATTAATAGAAAACAATATAGCAATAATAGTGATCAGTTAATTTTCATGTAAGAAATGAAATTCCACCCTAAGGACTTAATTGACAATTTCCTCAATTAACTAATTTTACCTCTCCATTTTAATTTAATCAAATAAAGAACTTAATTCATTTCTCCTATTGGTCTCACTCAATTAAGTGAACTAAATAAATTATTAATCAATATTATCTTTTCGATATCACCTATCTAAATTTTCATTTAGAGTTGTCAATTCTAAATTTTATAGGTTATTGAATTTAGTCTAAATTGTGCAATTGAACAATTTGGCAAAAATTCAAATGCTAACAATCAAATTAACCTATCGCCTAAGGAATTTAGAACATAACAATAGCACAATTAAACACAAAAAGCAATTTCATACAATTAAATTAAATTAAATTTAAAGGATGAAATTGAATAAATTTAAAATGCTTAGTAATATTCTAAATTTCATGATTCCAATGGTAGAAATGCTTTAGTCTACATAATTGATTGAAAGCCCAATGTTGAATTCTTGATTGAAATGAAAATACAAAGAAAATAAAGAGTTTTAGTAGAAGGAAAAACTAACCTATAAAATAATAATAGGTACATGTACTACTAACGTAGATATTACCAAGAACTAATTCTCTGATTCTAACTTAAAAATTTAACACTAATTCACCACCTATCATCAGTTGAGTTTAGGTGATATTTATAATTCAAAAAATAATAAATGTTCAATTACATAAACATACCTGCTATTAATCCTATATAAGGAATGTTTGATTAAGGTTTCCACCATTTTCCCTTAAAAAATCTCAGCAGATTTAGCTATTACAGATTCGATGTCGTGACACTAAGGTTTGGAGGTTGCGACACTACTACACAGAGAGCTCTAGGTCACAACACCACAAGTTCAGTGTCATGATATGGCTTAATCTCATCGGTCCAGCTTCAAGGTCGATGTCGCAACATTACAAGTCCGGTGTCGCGATCTTCCAAGTTAAGAGGGCTAGTGTTGCAACTCTATAGATTTGAGGTCATGACACTGATGCTTCTTAGGTTGGCCTCATTAGCATGGTGGAAGGGTTGATGTCGCAACATAGAGAGTCAAAATACTCAATGTTACGACATCGACATCCCGAGGTTGCAATGCTAATGCTGCTCGCTTCCTTCCTTCCTCCTTCCTCGGTTAAGTCTCTGAAAGCTCCTTAGCTAGAAATTAAGCTCAAATGGACATATAATTTAGGTTTTTATTCTTTCAAGCATAAAACAACTACAATTTGCATTAAACATAAATTATAACTAAAATAAGAAAAAACGGTAAAAAGACTCAAACAACACTAAAAAATAAGATCTATAGGTGTGAAAAGAGCTTAATTTATCATATCAAAACACTACGTATCAAACTCCCCCACACTCAAGTCTTTGTTTGTCCTCAAGAAAACACATGAAGCATATATAAAACATCCCTTAAAATATGTCAAGCAATAAGAGGCAGGGTAGAAAATATGGAATATGTACGAGACATTTCTCACATGAAACTTAGGATTGATGATTAGGTTACTTAAGTACTTTCAAAGTAAATCTACCTTGTTCAATAAGTTAAAGAACTAATAAATCAAGAGATAATTCATTCAAATATACACTCAATTGTGGTAATTCATCAATATAAACCATATAGATGAAAGGTAGATAAAAAAATGTGAATAAAAGGCATTCATAATTATAATTATAAGTAAAAATGATTATGCAATGGAAATGTTTGGGTGACATAAGTCTTCTAGGCTTTTATTCACTCTAGATTTTCATTCTAAGCACATTTAACAAGAGTTTGTACACACCATATAGAACCATCTTTTTACTTTTCACTCAAGTATACTTTTTGAAACCACCAATAAATTTCTACCTAGCCCTTAATATCCATGGCCCAATGTTCATTTCATCATGCAATTAAAAAACAATGATAGAGAATGGTTGAGTTTCAAACTTAGTTTAAGCTCAAGATTTCAATGATTAATGTGAATAAAGAATGGATAAGATAGGCTCAAACATGTGAAACTAGGGATGCATAGCATAAAGGTAAATCATTTAGGCTCTTAGCTAAGCAAACAATACCTTAGGTCATCCCTAAATATTTTACATTTACAAAATTTCTATCATGCTTCATAATTAAACAAATGAATGTAAATTAATTCAAACATTTTCTATTTACAAACATCTATACAACCTATCTATCATTTGATACAAAATCAAACATATTCACAAAGATTGACTACCTTTAGTCTATTATGCAATTTAACAATTTGAACTATCTATATTTACCTTAAAAGAACTAAATTAACTCACATCAACCAAATTTGCATGCTTGAAAGTCAACAATACATAATTCAGCATCATGACCAATAATCTTAATGTCAACATACTTCAAGCACCATGCAAAAGACTAAAAACAAAAAATATATATATATTGAAAATTTTTCTGGAATTTTTGGAAGATTTTTTTTTAAAAAAATAAGCAAACAAACCACATAAATTAAAATTTCTATGTATACCCCCCACACTTCGATCACACATTATCCTCAATGTGTCCCCATCTAAAGTTAAGTTTAAAAACACTGATTTGCCACAACTCATTGTGGTGAAATAAGCTCTTTTCAACACTTAACAAGCTTGTATTCGAGTAATTTGATAGGGGTGAGCGTTCGGTCGAATCGAATAAAAAAATCAAGTTAATCGAATTGACGAGTCTTATTTTATCATCCTAACTCGATTTGAAATTTCTCGAATCGATTCTAGAGAGATGGAATTAGAATCGAATCAAATCAAATATATCTATTTAAGTTAAATTAAAAAAAAAGACTTTGGGTCCTTGTAACCACTGCTACCCTTCGTAATCAAATTTGTCTATCGTAATCAAATTTGTAAACTTTCATCCCCTCAAAATTTATTTTTTAATCTTTTATATATGGGTTATCTTCTTTGCTTGCTTAGTTGCTGCAGTTATCTTCTGACTCTTGTCACAATATATTTAGAAATAAAAAAATATTAAATATAAAAAAATGTGATTTTGTAATAAAAAGTGCTTTAAATATAAAATGAGAAATTTGAAATAGTACAAAATTTGAAATTTAATTCAATAATATAAATAGTAGAAATAAATATGGGAAAAAAGTTTTGGGGTTTTAGGATGAAGTACAAGTTTCGGGGAAAGCAAACGAAAAAAAGTTTTGGGGTTTGGGGGAAGTAAAATTTTTGAGGGGGAAGTAAAAGCAAAAAGGTTTTGGGGTTTGGGGATTATAAAATTTTTTAAGGGAAGTAAAAGTTTTAGGGGGAAAGTAAAAGGAAAAAAGGTTTTAGGGAATGTAAAATATTTTAAGGGAAGTAAAAGTTTAAGGGGGAAAGTAAAAGGAAAAAAGTTTTAAGGTTTGGGGGAACTAGAATTTTTTTTGGGGGTAAGTAAGAGGGTTTGAGAAGGGTTGGGGGGAAGAGAAGTAGAAGGGTTTGATAATTAGTTTATTCAAATTATTCGAATTTAATAATTCAAATCAATTCGATTAACTCGATTAATTCAATTCAAATAATTTGAAACTTAAACTTATTTCGATTTTTAGAGTCGAATCGAATTTTGCTCACTCCTATAATTTGATATATTTTTATTCAATTTCTAGACTTATTTAGTCTTGCATTTGAATTCAATAAAATGAGCTTTTAGTGTGTTTTATGATCTGTTAGGCCAATCTTGGCCTAAGGAAGAACTAATTGTTGGTTAAGTATGCTGAGCGATATTGAAGGCCAATGAGTCAATGGACTGCCCCAAATGTCGCAACATTCAGAGGGAATATTCCGACGCCCAACTTCGAACCAACAAGGAAAAATACTACCATCGATGTCGCGGTACTCCACTTCGAACCAAGAGGGGAAGCATTCGGCGTTCAAAGTCACGACACCAGTTATAGGATGTTGTGACACCGGTCCGACGAGGCGCATTTATCAGTCAAGGGAGTTTTTCGTCGAGAAAATGATAATTAACATGTTTAGCATCCTGTAATTGACCTAATTTGGTCATCTAACCTGGACACTATAAATGTTAGCTTTTAGGGCTTAATTAGGGAGTTAGATCTTAGTTCATCAATTAAAACTTTATTTTTCTGTTCGTAATTAGGTTTTGGTTCTAAATTTTAATTTCCGTTCAATTGTAAACATTCTGTACAATGGATGTTATGTATGATTGTAAGTAATGTATGTATATGAATCTTGTACAAATTAGTGTGATTAAGTTACATTATGGGAATTAGGTTTTGAGAGATTTGGCATGATATGATATGCAAAATTGAGAGTATGATGATTAAGTGTACACGGTAGCTATGTTTGTATGAAACACGTTGTGATCTTGAGGTGCTAATGTTTGGCATATTGGTTGGTGAATTATAGTGAATTGTATGCTTAAAGTAGGTTATTATGCAGGTTATTAAGTGCCTTGTTGCACAAGTGCTTTGATTTTGTTTTAAACATAGAAAAAGTGATTTCAAATTTGTGATTTTTAACCATTTGGGTAAAAGTATCGATACTAGGGACCAAGATATCGATATTTTACCAAATGAACAGTGTTCAAAATTGGAAAAATGTAAATCTAGTATCGATACTTATAAAAAGTATCGATAAATATTTTAAAATATCTATACCTCGTTAAATGGTACCGATACCTAAAATTGGTAGAATGCGAAAATGATATCGATAATGATTTTCATATTGATACCTAGTTCAAAAATATCGATACTTATTTCCTTGGTACCGATACTGAACTAAAAATTTTGACTTTTTTGCAGATTGGTCCTTATTCATGTTTAAAACAAATATCTTATGTTTATTTGTTCGATTTAGTTCAGAGGATGTTTGTAATTATTAATAAGCTTGTAAATGTTGATAATTGATGCTTTCAATTTTAACTAAATGGTATGAATTGTGTATAACTGTTCCGGTAACTGCTGTAGCATCCTAAAACTCATGTTCGGCGCTCGAACCGAGTAAGGGGTGTTACATTTTGGGTGTTTTTTTTTGTTTTTATAAATTGATTTCTAATAAAACAACCTCAAAATAGGTTTTTACCCAAAAAATTTTCGAAAAAAAATATTTTTCAGTGGGTAAATGTTTTCCAAACAATTTGAAATTTTACATACTGCTTCTTGGCACTCTCTTAGAATATTAAAAATAATATTTCTCACAAAAAAGTGAACAAAAAAGAGAAAAATAATAGAAAATATGAAAAATAAAAAAATAAAAAAAAATATCATATGAGTTGAAGTTTTTAGCGAAACTTCTTGGCACTCTCCAGTTTAAATTTCATGATTTTTGGAAATCGGGAACACCTTTAATGAAGTTTGTCAAGTTTCTCCGCAATTTTTGGGTTTTCAATGATTTTCATTTACTCATAGCCTTAGGTTTTCATTTTTTTCTTTTTTATTGTTCCTTTATGCATTATAATACTTTATTATTTATTGTGTTTGTAGGTTAATGCACGTTGCACGTTGCACATTGCTTTCTCCATGCAACACAATTCTTTGGTGTCTTAACCAATTTTGGAATCCTAGCGTCATTAGGTTTGCTTTGTTAATTATATTCTTACACATTTTTATTGGATAATATTAACACTTTTAAAAGACTCACAAGATTATTTCTTACCTCATTGAGAATTTGATTTTTATTTCTAACTGCATAACGGTTAGGATTGTTTAATTTTTTTCTTCTTAAGTGTTGTATCTTTTCAGGCTTTCACAATGACTTATGATCTTCGTAGTAGCAAAGGGAGTGATAATAATAGTGAAAAGCCATCAGTACCATGAAAGCCTTGTTGGTTTTGCCACAAATGATTAATTTGATACTATGATTGGAAAGTTACAAAAGGATCAAGAGGTTCAAGATGCTTAAGATTAGCAATGGATCACAATTCTAGACACAATCAACAAAAAATTGACTCGTCTAAGTACCCAAATTAAGTGTTTGACTCATTATTGGAGAGATGATAATTCTGTTGGGGTTTAACAACCTTGTGCTCATGGAAATAATGCTAGACGTGCCCCTCATACTAATGATGAGACTTTGGTTAATAATGACCATGGGGTGCCTTCTTTGGCTAAACCAAAGATCTCTATTCCATAATTTTATCAATAAATTATGGATATAGTTAAATATATTACTTAATGAAAATTCAATTATTTATCAATAAATAATGGATATAGTTAAATATATTAAATAATTAGAATTTTACAAGGACAAAATTACAAAATACAAGCATGTAATAAGATTGGATTGTAAAATTATGAAGTTAAAAGTCAATATTGGAAATTCAGAGATAATATCGATACCTTCTGAAAAATGATACCAAAATTCAATTATGTTTTCTTTGAAATAAATGGTATCGATATTTATTTTATGGCATCGATATTTTATGAAAAGTATAGATACCCAATAAAACATCGGTACTATTTTGGCATTCTGTTTGTTTTAAAACTGTTCATATGGTCAAGTATCAATATCTAACATCAAATATGGTAAAATCTCATCCTTTAAAGGTTCATTTCATAACAAAACACTAACCAAACAAAACTCAACAATATAACGTAAATGTCTAATCAATATGCCTCAAATGGCACCTCAATGAACCGTTCAAACAATTTCACATTTGATACCAACTAATAGCATTCAAATTCATATATTCATACCTAATGCATATATCAAACTTACCATATTTCAAATGCTATAATGAAACTTTATCAAATGGCCAAAGACAGGTTCACATGACTTATAACACACACACTTTCACAAGAACCAAATTTGTACAATATATGCCAACTATACACATACAAGCATATGCTACCTTGTAACAAGTCATATTCAAACATTTACACAATAACAATCTAAATACATACAAAACATATCAATCAACCATTTCTTTCCTAAGTTCCAAAAGGCCATGCATAACCATTAGCATAACATAGATACACTTCATATACAAAGCATCAACAAAACAATTACGCCACACCAAGGCTTGGCACAATCCAATACATACCAAATAGACACACAATCCTATACATGCCACTTGTAACCGTTTCAATATATTCAAAAGCTACCAAAGTAGATTGATGGATAGTGTGATCGTGCTTCGACGGAGTTTTCAACCGTTTGAGCTTTTCGATGATATACAAAACAAAGGAAATAATTATATAAGAAACTAATTCTTAATAAGCTCGTATAAAAGGAGTTAAACTTACCAATTTTATTAAAGTAATCAACTATGAGTAATCCCATTTAGTCATAAATCATGTTCCCTTTTTCCTATACACCAAATCTCACAAGGTTAGTAGGTGAAGCGATACACATATAACATATCAAGCATTTCAAATTCACCATTGTCATATTAGTACCATATACCTTCATTTTCTTTTAACCATAGAGCATTTCATATGGTCATATTCTTTGTAAAGCTTTAATTACCCGTCCATATCATGAAAAAAATTTCACTATATCAATCATTCGTCCGCGTAATTCAAATGTTACCTTTTCAATCCAAATACATCAACACAAATTCCATTTCAAAGGAATTTTCCATACCATAAATCATATATACTCAAAGTAACAATCTATACTTGAAACTAAGAAACTCGTTACAATATCTTTCACTTACCAATACTATAAATATGCCATAATATATAAGCACGTAAATAGATTGTAATTCAATTACTTCATAGCCAGATGAACTAGTCACTTGAATAGGATACTCGGGTAACTAGACCACACTAGAATGCTCGTAAGAGCTCAAACTACAACACACCAGAGCACCAGCGTACAAATTCTGTAGGCATCCTATAATCATTATCAATACATCCCTCCACCACACCAGCATAACTCGATAATCCGAAACAAATGTTGGATTTCAGTATAATGAATAATATCTCTATACCATTACATCTATCTCGTACAGTGCGCAGATAACCCTATTTGCATGCCAATTGTATCCTAATGATTACTACGTTCAACAACACATAACATAAATTTCATATACTCATGTAAAAAAATATGAAATCACAAATATTATCATCATCCAATACTCATTTACATATGAACTTGATTTCATTATCCAATATTATATAAACAACTTATGAATTTTCACATACATTTATACAAATAACTAAAAACAATATTATAATCTCAAGAAACTTACATTTACATATCAAACCATTATGAACTTATCTTAATCAAAGTAAATATTTAAAGAAAAATCTATAATTCCTAATCACCAAATACAATTTCACCAATCACATTACTAATTGCTCACCGATCATTTAATTTGGTTAATTTTTCTAATTGATCCATAATAATAATTTATCACACCTTTATAATTTTAATTTAAATATAACATAGATATTTATTTACATTCATCCAAAATAGAAAATAAATATTTAAATATTTCTACGAGCTTACCTCAACTAGAACGGTTGTTAAAACGGAGTCGACAACTAGTCTGAAACTTAAGCTTTTCCTCGATTTATATCCAATTGTAGCATTTCTTGACCTACATAATAATTTCCAATAAATTAAACCATTAAATTAAATTAAAATAAATGATGCAACTTATAACCCTTATCAATGGAAAATTTACAAAAATTACCCAAAATGTTTTACCTTTTATGCAATTTAGTCCTTATACCCGAAACATGGAATTTAACTACTTTTCATTAAAGTTCATGCTAGTTGATTTTCCCTTAGTCTTATAAAAGCTCATAATTGTCCTCATTTCACACAATTTACATGTAAATTTTAACATTTAATCAAATTAGTTAACTGGACCTAGTTGCAATGATCTCAAAAACATAAAATTTACGAGAAACGGGTGAAAATGGCTTACCATGCATGTAAAAATAATGTGGCCAAAAGCTTCCCATCCCTAACAATGGTTTTTGGTTGTTAAAAGCCAATTTGAAGAAGATGACCATCTTATTTTTACTTAATTTACACTTTATTATCTATTTACCATTTTACCCTTATATTATAAACTTACAAATTAATAAAAACATACCCACAATTGTCCACTATCAATATGAATGGTTTAATTACCATTTGAGTCCATTATTTATAAATTCCATAACCATTTGACCCTTTTAGCTAATAGAATTCCACTTTTGCAACATTTACGATTTAGTCCTTTTTACTTAATTAACTATCTAAACATTAAAACTTCTTAACTAAATTTTAATACAATCCTAATAACACTCTGTAAATAGTTAATAAAAAATTTACAGACTCGATTTATAGAAATGAGGTCTCAATACCTCGTTTTTAAAAACCACTTGACTTTCAGAACAAACCACTTGCACTTAAACTTTAGTTCAAACAACATAAATTTTCAAATCATAATATATTATAATACTATTTTTTACTCATAAATATTAAATAATAATATTTACGGACTCACTCATCGGATTAGTGGCGTCGAAACCACTATTTTTGACACCGTTGAAAAACGGGCTATTACATAACAAATCATGCAAGCACAAATAAAGCTTCAAAATATTATGGGTATTTAGGAAAATTAAATACATTCAACCAAAAACTCCAAATCTATAATATAAACCCTAAGTATTTACACACTTAAATTTAAAGAAAGGAAAATCAAATATTGAAACCCTAACCTTACAATAGTTGAATAAGTTGATGATTTCTAACCCAAAGATAGGTTTTCTCTCTTCAATCTGTAATAAATTTGCTGAACTTTTCAAGAAAAAGCAAGAAGAATTTCAAAATTTTAAGAGAAAAGAGAATTATGAATGTTTAAAAGAGTGAAATTGATAAAAAAATATGTGTTTAAGGTTGTAATATACGGGTTTTTAGTTACAAATTTGGGTCAGGTTGTGAAATTGAAACAGGTCGCTTATAGTATTTTGGTTTGATGTCACAACACGGGGTCATGCATCTCGCGACACTGCGCTTTTTATATCTCCATTGAGGACATTGGAGTCCTAATGTTGCGACATTGATTGTGTTTTCTATCCTACTCTAGTTGGCCCTTTTCACGAAATCACAAAAGGGGTGTGATGTCACGACATTGGACTTACTGACTTGTCATGTCATGACATCAACTACAACTTTTTTCACCCACAAGTTTTTAGCATTTTCACAAAAGTCTACTTTTACTTGTCCATGCAATTTTAAAACTAAAAGTAATTAAATCCAAACTAATAAATACAAATTCTAAAAGAAAAAGAAATAATTTACACGTCTAAAAGTTTATAAAACTTCAAATATCGTTTAAATATTTTTTGGGATATCAATTTCGCCAAAAAATAAAACTATAAGGAGGTATTCAATACTTGGATCCTTCTTTTGTTCTTCAAACGAGTAATCCAAATTCCTCTCCTCAGCTAAATGGACATCGATTTCGAACCTTCCAAGTAATTCACCAATGACCTTAAGACAAACCTGCAACTTTAAACCACTCACTACAAAGGTCATTAAAATCATTTAACAAGTGAGAAAATAGGAAATCAACTGAATTGCAAGCATGCATCTATTTAGAAAAATCATTTACCTCATCAGCCAAGGTTGCGACACTGAGAGTCAAATACTCAATGTTGTGACATTTAAATCTCAAGGTTGCAACATGGAAGCGGCTTGCTTACTTCTTCTTCTTCCTTGATTAGGTCCCTAAAAGTGCCTTAGCCACACATTAAGCTCAAATGGACATATAATTGAGGTTTTTACTCATAAAAACATAAAACAACTAAAAATCGATTTAAACATAAATTATAACTAAAATAAGAAAAATGATAAAAAGACTCGAATAACACTCGCAAAGAAGCTCTTTAGGTGTGAAAAGAGCTTAATTTTTCATATCAAAATATGACGTATCAGTGATTTTCTGGATTGACAATACATTGGATTGGACCCAAATAGAATTTATCCTAAATCCATTTTGTAATTTATTCACTTGTGACGTTCATAGTTGGCTTACTTCAATCTTAAGGAAGTGACTGAGTTTTTTTTTTATTTAACTAATGTACTTTGATATATTGAAAGCATATGTTTTCATGGTAGTGAACTGAAAGTTGGTATATTAGGTGCATAACTTATGTATGGCATGACTTCACTTGCAATAGTGGAGTTTGTAGCTTGATTAACAAGTAAATGGTATCCTCTCACTAGAATTGCATGAATTATGGATAAAAGAACATGCCCACAAGTTATTATTTAAGGGTCGAATGTTTGTCATTATTATTTGTTAATAATAATATCTTTCATAATGAAAGATGCAATGGTGAGCATGAGATCAAATAAGATCAAATTGGGTGAATAGATTGAACTCAAAGAGATTAAGGATATCCTATGAGGGTAATGTAACGTCCCGTTTGGCAAAGCCCTATCATTCGAGTGTTGTTTTAGAAGTGAGAATTTTGGAATTAATTCTAAAAAGTAAAATGATGGATTCATTTAAGAAATGGAAGTTCACGAATATTCCCTTGGGCGAAGTCTTGAAAGTTTGAAATATAGTTGTAACAGCTCGAATTTGGGGCTAGTCGGAACAGTGGTTTCGGGACCACAAATTCGACGAGGAAAAAAATTATTTTTATTATATTTTTATAGTCTATGATTTCACAAAATAATTTCGTACAAATTTCGTTCAAAAATTTCGACGTTTGGGAAATCAATTTAGCCAAAAGGACTAAATTGTAAAAAGTACAAAAGTTGAGTTCTACATGTTAGAAGTGTCCAATTGTTATGAAATTTTAAATGGGAGATCCTTAAATGGTAATTAGACCATTGGTTAAATTTTGGACAAAAATGGACATGAGATAAATGAAATAGGAAATTTTTAAGTTAGGGGCATTTTGATAATTTGGTAATTAAAAAGTATTAAAAAGACAAAAGAGGCTGAAATTAGCAAGGGGGAAGCCATGGTTAGGGTTTTCAAGCTTCCAAGCTCAATTGTAAGTCTGTTCTAACCTCGTTTTTAATGTTCTTTACGTTTTTGGAGTCCCGGTAACTTGATTTAGCTTATTCTAGCAATAATTTAACCTAGGGTTTATATTTGGAAAAATACCCATAGGTGAAATGTGTTTATTTTGATGTTTTATGTTATAATATGAAGCTATAAATTTTGTTAAACAACTTTTACTAAGCGGTTTTAAATGAAAACGAGTAAAATGACATAATCGGTAAAAATACCTAATGTTCATAAGTAAGTGTTAGAGTGGGAATTTGGTGTTTCCATAGAAGGGAAAAATGTTCAGCATGTCATAAAACATAATAATAAGAGATGAAGTTTAATTTCCGAGCTTTGGGGAAAAAGTGTAAATATACAAAAGTTTAGGGGCAAAATTGTAATTTTTCCAAAGTTCGAGTCAAGGACTGTTTTGATGAATGTGAGTGCTAAATAAGTTAAGTGTGTCATTATAAGTCAAGAAAGACAAAGAATTGACTTTGATTAGTGAAAAAGAAAAGTGAGAAAAAGTGAGAATTCCCAGTTAAACTTTTGAAATAAACAGGGATACAAATGAAGTGACAGAAATGATCACATGTGTGGCACGAACTGTGTGTAGGCCACTATGTGAAAGTGAAAGTGATGGTCACGTGTGTAGTACTTTGTGCAGGCTACTACGCATACTAGAAAGATAGGTCGCATGTGTAGTACTATGTGCAGGCTACTACATGTATCGGATAGTGATGGTCACATGTGTAGTACTATGTGTAGGCTACTATGTGAACCTGTATCATTAATTATAAGGTGGTTACTATGTGCTGATCCCACTGGATATCATTCATTACAAAGGGTGGTTGCTGTGTGCTAAATCCACCGTGTATCTGTTATTATTTCGAAGTGTTCATCGAGAAATTGACTAAGTGAAAATACATGAGATCATGTAACGATTAAGTGTAATTGAATAATGAATATATGTGTGGAATTGAATTGAATATTGACTTGAAAATGGAAAAATGAATTTTGAATTGAATAGTGATTGAAAGTGAAAAAGTAGAATTTGCAACAAAATAGTTTTGGACAGCAACAATCATGTGATTTTAAAAAATCACCAAAAATGGTGGAAATAGAATTATATAGTGAATAAGATATGAAATGAAATCCTAGTGAGTCTATTTTCCATAAAGGAAACAGAGAAAGCAAAAGAGTTATATATTTTGAGATATTTGAATTTTAGTGAGACAGGGACGAATTGATTCGGAATCCCCTGTTCTAATTTTGTAAAATCATTAAAAATTGTAAAAAAATAATTGAGTTATAATTTATATTCTTAGAATTATTAATGAGTCTATTTTCAATAGAAACAAATGAGAACACAATTTGAATTCTGTACAATGAGATAATTCATTTTTAGTGAAGAGTGGTCAGAACTGTCAAACTGCGTAACAAGGTAAACTTTAAAGAATAAAATGTACTATTTGGCTAAACCAAAAATTCTGAAAATTTTATGGTAAGAGGATATGTGAGTCTAGTTTCATATAAAATTAACGGTTCTTAATTTTTATTTCTATAGCTCTAGATAAAAATAATTTAGTGATACTGACTCGGATAGACAGCTTTGAACATACTAAGAGTGTTAAGTACACTAAGGATGTGGAATGGAGAGGAGGAGGAGAAAATTATATATATATATGAATGATTTATGTATAATTGGTTATATGATCGATTATAATCGATAAACGTGGAAATAGAAATGATGCTTACATTTGTATATTATTGATCTTGGTTTAAGCTCATATTGGAAAATAATGTTTCATAGTATGTATGTATGGTATATTTGGTATATGATTTGGTATGAAGTAAGGCCATGAATGGCATATGGATTAAATGTACTAGCTTGTGACTATGGTTGAGTGTAATGTTTATATCTTGTGTGATATGCATAGGAAACGGGAGTGGAAAGGAAATGAAATACTAAGTTCATGCTTGAAGTGTAAAATGAAGCAAAAATGTGACGTTAAGTTAAACGATAAATATGTATTAGTATTGAACTTAATGAAATTGAACTGTACGTGAATTAAATGGAAATTGCAAATGATTTGATTAGAATTAAATGAGTTATTGTGGTATTGAAATGTATATTGGATTGAGAAATTGAATTGAATCGTGAACATGAGAATCATGAATTAAATGAAATGGAAATGAAGTATTGAATTGCATGAGTATGCATTGGGTTTCAGAAGCCCTATTTGTTACAAACATAGTATTTTGAAGTTATAACGTGAAGATTTATAAAAGCATGTTAAAAATTTGAAGATTTTAAATTTGAATGAAATTTTATAACTCGGTTTAACATGTTTATAAGTGTATGTGTTCTGGTAATGCCTCGTACCCTATTCCAGTGTCGAATACGAGTAAGGGGTGTTACAATAGTCTATAGGAATAAGACTTAACAAGATAGTTTTAAGTTGTCCAACGATAGGATTGGATTAAGTATAAGTTGCTTTCCAAGAGCATTTGTAGCACCTTGGTGAGGGTATAGTTATATGAATAAGGTGCCTCGTTATAAAGACATACGATAAGCTAAGAAATGCTTGCCTAAAAAGGTCCATCTTGACATATAGCATAGGCAAACCAAGAATGTTTTGTTTTTATGGACCTCTGTAATAGGATCGGTTAAGGAACTATAGGGAGGAATGGTTGACTAGGTAGTAGTAGTAGTAGTAGTCACACAGGTGCATTTTTGGAGCATAGAATGGGCGGACTCTGATATGGAAATAAGTAGACAAGGATTCTTAGTGAAAATACGATGATAAGTGAAATGAAAGTGATAGTTATGAAAAGGACGGTTATGAGGTATGAGGCCACGCTAGAAGGCATAATACCTCTGGAGACCATTATGGTCCCGTACCAGTAGGTTTGTAAGGAAAGCTGGTTGGGAACTAACCAGATGTGAACCAGAAGGGTCAAAGGCAGAAGGAGTATCAAGTAAGTATCTTAGACGTGGTGGATTTTGATAAGCCACCCAGTCTTGACGTGACCTTTATCAAGTTCCCAAGAAGACTTGGGTTAAGTTAAAAGGACACTTAGGTTAAGTTAAACGGTTTTTTTTCCTTCTTAATGAGGAGTAGGACGAGTAGATGAAAGCTTCCTCTCAACATATGAGTTTGAAACCCTGATTTCTACTAGCAATTTCCCTCTCAACAAGGTACGTTTCATGACTTTATCTCCTAAGGAAGTGGAGATCTGTGAGTATACTTGAAGAAATAAGGCTTAGTGATATGTCTAAGTTAAAGTAGAAGTAAAATGGTTACCTGAATCAACTCTAACAAAGTGTATTTGTTTAACGAGGCGATGAGGCCATAGTATCTGGTTGGATGAAAGATATGGAACACAAGTTGTTGTTATCACAAGGAAGGATTATATATGAAGTTTGATAGCCTTCTCGTGACACTCCAAACCCGAATGGGATGAACCAACTCGAATCTGAAGCGACACATTAGCCACCCAAGTGACTCTTCAGCACGAAACCACTCTAAAACACACCCCAACCTTATGGCACCTCAATTCTAACTAATAACTATCTAATCTTATTGGGAAAGCAATTTGTGAACCATTCAAAACTATTTTTAAGGATTTAACCCTAAGGGTATTTTAGTCATTTTACCACTTAAAACTAAACGATCCCGATTTTAATTCTAAATGATTATCAACTTCTTGTTAATCAATTTTGGGAAACCCCCAAAATTCATTTTAATTAACCTTTTTTCTTAATCCATTTACTAATTAAGGCTATATTAGCTAAGTTTTATTATTTTAATCATATATATACAATTTTAATTAATGTAATTACAACGAATAAACAACATGTATTCATAATTTAAACATTCAAAATCATGCTTAACAAACAACAATTAAATCATTCAATGAACTTACCTTGGCCATAAAGTTATCCACTCCTTAACAAGCTACAATTAAAATGTATTAGTGAAAAATTAATTTTTCAATCACCATGATATCACTTAGCAACATACCATAATCCACACAACATTTAACCATAAAATCAACCATTAAAAAAAACAAGTATAACATCTCAAAATTAAAATCCAAATAAAAGTATCAAATGTCCATTACAAGTATATCAAATTATCCCAATTGAGTGCCATAATGCCCTCTAATGTTTCTAAAGAAGAGTCCTTAATCTATACTAACAAATAGCCTTAAACTTGGACTAGCCTTGCCCTTGCTCCTCAACTCCCTAAAGCCAGAAAATAAAACTCTACACAAAGCTGTGAGGGTGTGAACTGAAAAAGGTCAGTGAGTGGCCATAAATTCAATAAGTTTCAATTATATTTTCATGCTAAATTATAACATTCAATTAACTGAAATTTCTAGCAACAATACAACATCGTAACATCATAATTCCATATGTTATTCCACGAGTAAAAATCACATTTATTATGGCATATGGAAACATAGTTTAATTAACAAACAAACACTTATATTGGCAAATGACATCCATGGAAAAATATAAACATGTGATCATGCATTGGATAAACGAATCTTCGATCTCCCAAATATCGAATACAATACTCTGGTTGAGTGGGGTGTAGCCACACACTCCCTGATATCGCCTCGAAATCACCAATAATTGAGTGAAAAAAAAGGCTCAACACTCTCTTATCCACTCCAACAAAATCAATACTCCTAGAGCTATATGCTCACAAATAACACATATAGTGTTGAGTACTAACTAATCCTATGGCATGTCATCTATATCTAATGGATCCACCATGAAATGTTGTCAATATAGCCAATCATAAAAGGCATAAAAATTGATATTTAAGCACTTAATTCATGATATAAAAATTCAATTTAAATCATACCACTTAGCAATTTTAGTAACAACATAAATAAGCACAATAAGTGTCTTTGTCCATTGATCTAAAAACAATCATAAAATCATCATCAAGTGCTCTAATATACAGTAATCCATGCTCCAATTATTATTCAGTACAATCCAAATCAATCATACCAAACACACAATTTTCATAAATCATTTACAAATATGATTATATAAAATTAAAATCAATTTTAATAATCTAAACCGTTTGAGATACAATTGAATCATTAGAAACACAATTCAAAACCTCAATTTAGAATGTAAATAAACATGTTTATCAATTTCCTTTAAAAACCACCCACCTACACACTCTGCCTCTCAAGCCAAAATGTATCAAGTAGTTGTATTTAGACCTCGATTCTGATTAACAATGGTCTCCCCTCTTTGTGGAGCATAAACAAAGATAAAATACATGTTACAAGCTATAATTAACAACAATAAAATCGAAAAAATCATAAACTACACGGATCTAAAACACCTCTCCAATCTACCTTATCGAAAACTCATAGTATAACCAAAACACAAATTTCAGCCCCTAAATGACCTTCTCTGCACGAAAAACCATTTCTAATCTATCAACACAAAACCTAAGCATCAATTTCATCAAACAAACTGTTTCATAATTTTTCGGAAAATCAACTCATGTACTTAGTTAAAAACGGATTTGTCAAAACTGATCAATCAAACGAGTTTAATCTTTTGTTTTCAGATAAAAAATATTTTAATAAACATTATTTGAGCTTAGATATCCATTTAAACTTGGATTCTAATTCAAAATCATGAATTCATCATTGATGAATTTCATGTTCAATAGAGAAGAGATCAAGATTTGAAAAATCATTTTAAACAATTTAAATAAAAATAATGATTAAAAATAACTTTAAAATGAATTTAGAGTTGACAAATTACCTTCAATCGATCTAGAATCATCAGTATTGAAGATTGGATCAAGATCTTTGAAGAACTTGGATGAGTTTTTTCCTAACTTTGAAAATCTTTTCTAGAGAATTTTGAGAGAATTTCGAGAAAAATACAAGATGAGATATAATCTTTGATATGTGGGCTTCGAAAATGAAAAAGAAAAATGAGAGAAAAAGCTTAGAAATCGGGTGAAAATTGTTTGATTTGAGCTAAAGAACCCCCACCTGGTTTTCAAAAATTGGGGAAATTGCCATCAAGCCATTCCCACAATTCCATTGTTTTACAAAGCAATCATTTCCCTCCAAAATCCCGAAAATATGGGTAATTTACCATATGATCACTTAAACATTTTCCCTTGTTTTGCAAAATGGTCCTATTTAATTATTATTTTCAATTTTATCAATTAAACTCCTATTTTAATTTATTTTTCAATTCTAATTTGACCTAAAATATTTATTTTACCCAAAAATTATTTAAAAATATAAAATTAATTTTTCTAAAAATATTTTTATTTTCCAAAATATTATTTCCCGATTTCTTTTAAAATGAAATTAAGCTAAATAAACTTAGACAAAAATTACTAATAACCCCAATTAATTTATTTTTCACTTCAAACCCGATAAACTTACCCAAAACTACTAGACCTATTTTTAGGGTCTTACACTTCTAGGTTATAAGGTAAGTCTCTACAAATGTATTATGCATGTTAGAACCTTCTATGAAAATAAGCCAAAATGCATGGTGCGATGATTCTGTGTGAAATGTATGTCTAATGAACTTGCATGAATGATTCATAAGGAAAATGGTTTATGTGTTTGAATGAGTAAAGTGTGTTTCGATGAAATGAACAAGTCTATATTGAAAGAGTCTGTCATGAGTAAGTCACTGCATAATGGGTATATGTATAAAGTTAAAGCGAATGTGTTACAAGTCTGGAACCATTAATGCATCTATCATAAAGAAGTCCATGACACTCTGAAGACAAATCTTTGAAAGGAAATGGGTCCATCAGGACTAAAAACACGAATCAAAGATATGATTTAAGAGTAAGAATAGAAAGGCTAGTGTGCTCTAAAGCACGTGGTGAGGCAAAGATATGAGTTAAGAGTAAGAATAAAAAGTGTTCTGAAGTAAGGAAGATATGCGCAAATTCTGAGATAAGTATTGGGCACAGTCTACCTCTCCCGAAGATAATCATTAGACTAATAAGTATGGAATAATTTATTAAGTGTGATAATAAGGTAACTAAAGAGGTTAAGGATTTTCTGAAGATAAGAGTTAAGAAAGGATACAGAAGGTAAAGGATTTATTAAGTCTGATAGTACGCACAAGAGAAAGAAAATCGTTCTGAAGTAAAAAAGATGGTAACCCTAGAAGTGTACCCACCAAAGAAAGAAGAAAGGACAAGAAATACCCAAGGATGTGCAATAGAACATATACAACATAGAATGAATGAAAAAAGTATTCTAAGGTTTAGCTCACCAAGTTCTTACTAAAGTTATTTCTGTTTTCAGGTCAGTAAAGAAATAAGCGTCAAGAGACGATGCTAGGGCTATTCCAAGGAAGCAGTGCGTTGGCCTATTATGCATACAGAGGAAAACAAGTGGCGTGTCCAAGTTTTTGCTGAAGTTCATACATTTTATTTATACAAGAAAATTTGTAACAGCCTTAGATAGTCAATTGTACATAGTCGAAATGTAAGTGCAACCATACAATGTAAGCCGTATGAAATTTTGTTATACAAAGATAGATGTTTACATCAATGAATAAGAAAGAAAAGTTTCAAGTTACATATGTAAGAAGGATGTAACACTCAAGATTTAGATCCGGTAGATCGGGTCGGGTTGAGGGCGTTACAGCTTACACATTAATGATAAGGTCAATGGACAAAAGCATAAAATCTAAGTTACTTTTGTAATGGTATATAGTAGGGAGTTTAATCATGATACTTTTAGTGAATTTACTCCATAGCTAAAAAAATTGTGATTAATAAGCATAGAGTCAAAAACTAATTACCATTAATTTGTGGCCTAAGTATATATGTATGATCGATCCTCCACTAGCTCAATATAACTCTATATGGATTGCTTGATAAGAACTGCTTAAATCGGTGAATGAAAATGATGTATGACAAAATAGATTGTATGAATTACGATCCACAATAAATGTATTTTCTCAAAGTAATAAAAGAAGAATTATAAATTAATTTATTTTTGGATTATTATTTAATTGAATTTCATTAAATAATGGATTCCAAAGTGAAAAATTGAATTAATTATTCATTGACATTATATTGAATAGGAAATTAAATTTATTTACTTATAGATTCTAATACGATAATGTTGTCATGACTTGATGGAATTAGATTGAATTAATTAATTAATATTTTGGGAATATAAAATCGATTATTGGGTTGGATAATTATATTATCTTGTTTTAATTTAATTTAAAATTATATTGCACATATAATTGTACTCAATACTTGAAAGGCTTAAGGAGCCCAATTTTTGGGCAAATAGGCGCACACTAAGCCAATTCTTCCTTTCATAGTTGATTCCAGTACGACCTGCAAACCAACCCTTATCGATTATCTAACTGCGATACACTCGTTCGTAATTCAAAACCCCAATAGCCTTGCATTCTGAAGAACCCAACTCGAATCAATGGCCCCAATCCCATGGGTTGTTTAAATCCGATCAGTATCTCCCTTAACGGAATCCAACTGGCCTTTCTAACCTGGACACGCAAATTTGTTCGCAAGAATTCGAATACAGAACGGCCGACTCAACTTCTCAACTGTACGCCAAACAATTCCAACCTAACGTGCACTTTTTGAATAGAAATTAAATTACTTTAAGGGAAAATTTTCTCCTTTCCCATTTTCTGGAGAGATAACAAATACTGTATGAAAGATTTATAGTGCGGGTTCATATCTCATGATTACTTAGTTAAAGCGATAATCAAGCTTAGAGGGAATTAGTTAAATATGAGATTAATCATGCTAGTTGGTGAATGAAAATTATTTTAAATGAAAATGGTGGAAAGTGGAAAGGGAAAGGGACTTAAGAAGCACTTTAGCCAAAATAAAGAAATAGAAAATGTATGGAAGAATGCCTGCACTTAGTCCCGACGTTGAAAGAAAAGAAAGGAGTAAATTTTATTCAATTTTTAAGTGTCTTTCAAAGGCTACCAACATTAATTATTTATACACATTTATCATGCTAAACTTAGCAATATTTTTTCCTAAAAATATAAACTAAAAATCAGATTTAAACTATTTATAGAATTTTGACAATTTCAAAAATCTGATTTTAAAAAGTCAACCACTAATTCTTCAATTCTTCAATTTAGCCATCTTCTTTGCTTTTCATTCCAATTTAGCTCATTTTGTTTGAGTTTTTGAATTTTGGCACCCTAACTTCGTCCCTGATAAGAAAAACACAAGTTTTAGTAGCATCTTATTCGAAAGGCATAATTCCAAAAGAAAACCTTCAATGTTTGGGGGATTTTGGATTTGTGCCATTGATCTTTTTTATTGACACCCTCAATGTTATGATTTCTTCAGAAATTAGCCAATTTTAACAATAAACGTAAGTTGACCGTCAGTCAATCGCCGATCAATAAAGTAAGCTAATGTGACATCATAGAGGATGTCATCTTTTTTTTCATTTTGCAATTCCCTTTCAATTTCAACTCCACCATTTAATACCTCACTTTTCCAAAAGCTTCACTTACACTGAGATTCAACACCACTTTGGTCTTTATATTATAGGGCATTTAAACAAAACATTCAATTTAGGATAAAACTCATACTAATATCAGAATCGAATCAAAGGTTTACTAAGCAGCTAAAACAACTCCATCAATCAATAAACAATAAAAAACTTTGAGTTTTGGTTTCTCAAATGCTTAGGACACACACACACATATAATAGAAGGGTCACTAATCAATTCATCAATGCAGTAAACCTCGAAAGCACCAGAGTTTTGCAGAAAAGACTACATTACATTCCAAAGAAGCCAAGCAGTTACAATGGACCCGAAACTGTTTGCACGTAGGGAATAATACCACAGCGATGGTGTCATAATCCCTATCATAGGAAAAATATGTTCACCTGCCATCATAATCCATATAACTCCAAATTCGAAAACTGGAACCACTTTCGAAAGTAAACTTTTTGACAATGATGGTGGATAGTTATCAAGGATTACATCAATTCCAGGAAACTAGGCTTCTAACATCTTTTTCATTGCTAGAGTAGTTCCCTTACAAAATTTCATCAATTACATGTTCAGTTGTCACTTGAGGAAAAATATAAACTATAATATCCAAAGAAAAGGAAAGCATCAAAAGGGAAAAAAAACCAAATAGAACCAGTAAGAGCATGAAGCATAGAAATTAATATTCACCGTGCTGCTATAGTCAATTCCTCCAATAGCACTGGGTTTCTTCAAAGGAAAAAAAGAATAGGGGATAAATTGAATAAGAAATTCAATTAAAATAATGGATGAATGATTAAAGTTACCTGTAAAGAAATATCTAGGGTTTCAGGATTGAGCGGAGGTTTGGGTAAGTGGGGATGATGGTGGTGATGGTGTACGTGAAGCTTTTCGAAAAGTGAGGTGTTAAATGTTGGAGTTGAAACTGCAAATTTTTTTATTGTAACAGCAGCTACAGGGAAAGAGAAGAAAAGAGACGAACAAAGAATACGGAAACAAACTTTTTAAAAAAGATGACATCATCTATGACTTCGCATAAGCTTCATTGATCAGTGCTTAACTGACGGTCAACTCACGTTTACCGTTAAAATTGAGATGATTTTTGAAAAACTCAAACATTGAGGGTTTTGTTTTTGCAATTATGCCTATTCGAAAATTAGCCAAAAATAAATATTTTAAAAGCACAAAATTAACTTTCAATCAAATTCCCCCTACTTAGCCGATGCTTGTCCTCAAGTATGATTTGCACTCTATACTAAAAGTTATTCGTTAATCTTTTTTGAAATCAAATCTTCTTCCTTAGCCAAGTGTAATGCAAACAATTAGGTGAATAATAAATAAGTAATTGCTAGGTTCAATCAATAAGCATTTTATAAAATTTCGATCATTATGAAAAACTTCACTTCTTACTAAATTTAGGAATAAAGAAACTTTTGAGACAATCGTACTCAATTTCTATTATTATTTATTTATTTTTCACATATTTGAGACATAGTCAAATATTTTTACGTGAAATGAGATGACAACCCAAAAAATTCACCCCGATTACTCAATTTGATATGTCCTCAATCAATTTGTTTTTCCTTTCTCAAGTTAGCTCAATTAGCGGAGTGTTGCAAGTTTTGGTTCATCACTCAAATCTTTTTATGCAAAATGAGATGACAACCCATGCAGCCCATCCCGGTTACTCAATTTGGTCACATTTTTGAAATTTTGACTCTTAACTAAGCCTCTCTCTTTTTCTAACTGAGTACTTTTATTAGGCGAGTGTAAAAAGCCAACAATTTTGGTGAAATGTCGTCTTAGCCATAACATTTTTCAATTCTTACAAAATACTTATTGGTCAAAGTAAGAAATGGTTATTCATGACTTGCCTAATTATTTAAATTAACCAAGTGTAGGAATTGGAAATTATTTTTCGAAATTAATTAAGGAATAATCTTAGCATACAAATTAATATATGCAAAGAAGAAATAGCATGACATGTCTTACGAACCCCCTTACTTAGCCCATATTGCCTTGAATATGCAATTTTAAAACAATAGTAAATAGAAGGGTCAAGTGGACTCCCCGTATTAATTTGGCAAAAGGTGGTTTGGGTTGTTCAGGTTGGTCCTGATCGATTCAGTCCTGGGTGTATGTTTCAACAAATGGCAGCACTGAAATTTGACAAGGCCGTCCCATGCCACAAAAGAAATCTAATCCTTATTTAATTTTGGATGAAAAGGGACAACCTCCACCATTGTTCTGGGAAAACAACACATTAAAATATATCAAATAATAATATTTTTTTATTTTCAACATAAATTAAACTTAATTCAAAATCAAATAAATGAAAATAAATATGGGTTGCCTCCCAAAAAGTGCTTTTGTTTAACGTCGTTAGCTCGACGACCTGAGTGCTATTCGTTTCATTCCTCGAGAATTAATTCTTCTATTGCGTGCGCTTGGAGGTTCTCGTAGAAAGGTTTCAACTTTTTCCCATTGACCTTGAAGCATTTTCCAAATTCCTCCATCATTGGTGGATTGAGGTGTTTTTGAGCTTCTCCATTCGGGTTTGCCTTTTCCTCTATCAAAATCCTTAAATATGATGGTAACGATTTGAGCTCTAATTTTGGGGGTTCCATGTGAATGAAAGCTTCACGAATTGGCTCTTCCAACATCACTAATTACTCCAGTTTATCCATAGTATGAAAATCTAAACTTCTGCAAAGAGCAGTTTGTAAGTCATCTTCTTCATGGTATTCAAAATGTTACTCAGGTAAAGGCTAAATTATATCAACATTAGAAACATTCGAAATCATGTTGGGATGGCCCATGGCCTCATAAAAATTAAAGTTCACCACTTTTCTACCGAAATCCATAGTAAATGTTCCACTTCGAACATCAATTTTCGTACGTGTAATGCTTAAAAATGGCCTCCCGAGTAGAATATCGAAAGAATTTTGAGTTGTCGTCCTTCATGTTAATGGTGTAAAAATCCGCATGAAAAATTAGCTCATTCACCTTAACGATGACATCTTCCAGCACCCCTTCCAAATGCACACATAACTTATCTGCCAATTGAATAATCACCTATGTTTCTTTCAAATGACTCGTGTTTAGTAATTTAAAAATAGACAAAGGCATAATGTTAATAGATGATCCAAATCACACATGGCTTTCTTTATGCCAACATTACCTATTTTTCAAGATATAGAAAACATTCATTGGTCCTTACACATATGCAAGATTTTCCTTTGTAATATCACAAAGACGTTTTCTCCAACATTTACCCACTCGTTTTCTTGGAGTTTCTTTTTTCCAGTGCACAATTCATGAAAAATCTTAAGGATTTCTCTTTTTTCTCGTTCTTTTTTACATTGGGTGAGTCTTCTAGGGAATGGGGGTTGTAGAACGAACGGTTTTTGTGGTGCCGAATTCGTGGAAGTTGTTGGTTCAGGTTTTTGTTCTTCCAATTCAGTGTCGTGGTTAGAACTCGTGCCAGGTACTGGCTCCGAAACCATTCCATCTTTTATGGTCACAACACTCGTATTTTTTCATGAGTTCGGCTTAGTTTGACATGACAATTTCCCTTGGGTCACCAATGACTAATCGTAAGTGCAAGCTTACTCATCTGCTTATCTAATTCTTGAAAGTGCGTTTTAGCCTTTTGTTAGAAATTTTTGGTGCTAATAGCTAACTTCTTCACTATGGTTTCAATAGATGAATTTGGAGGTTGATACTGTTGAGGCTGAGGTGGTATTGGCTGATACCATTGATTGTATCGAGGGTTCAATCCATAACTTAGATTTGGGTGGTCGCTCCACCCTACATTATAAGTATTCGAACGTGGATCATAAAGCCTTTGAGGTGGGCCTAGAAAGTTCCCAACGACATCTACTTGTGCTGTTGTATCCTTGTGTAAAATTGAATACGAGTTTGTTGGATGATCAAGCATGGCATAAATCCCACACAATCGAGCAGGGTTCAATTTTCCTGCAAGCAAATTTTGAACAACACTAGTAAGCTTATCAATTTTATCTTCTAAGGATGGCGTACTTAGCTTATGAACCCTTTTCGTGGGTTCTGTAGTTGGTCGAAATTGTTTAGAATTTGCAGCCATGGTCAAAATTAACTCTCTCGCTCTTTATGGAGTCATGTTAACAAGTGCTCTTCCAATGGTAATGTCAATCATCTTCATTTTCATAGGGAGTAACCCCTCATAGAAATATTGAAGAAGTGATTGTTCAAGTAGGCCATGTTATGGGCGACTTGCACACAACTTCTTGTATCACTCCTAGTAGTCATAGAGTGATCCGATCTCCTTTTGTCAAATTTCTATAATATCCCTCCTTAATTCAGCTAGCTGAGCTGCTAGAAAGAACCTGTCAAGAAATAAACGAGACATGTCAGACCATGTATTAACAGATCCTAGAGGTGAATAAAATAGTCAGTCTCTAGTAGAGTGGAATAACAAGAAAGGAAAACACGAAGTTTAATTTGATTTTCCTTGTGCAAACCATGTGAAATTCTTTAAGATGGGTATGGGGATTTTTGTTTTTCAAACTGCGAAAAGAGGGCAATAAATGAATTAAGCCCAACTTTAATTCAAATGGTGTTACTCCCGTCGGATAAGTTATGCACAGTGATTGTTGCTGTTCTAGTGCCACAGCGAGTTATCCAATGGTTTGATTCGCCATTTCTTTAGGTTCACTGAGTGTGTCATCTATTGCTTCTGTGGAAGATATCGTTTCGTATTCGTCCTCTCTCACTTGCAGTTGTTTTCTGCGATTAGTAGCTTCTTTTCGTAGTATTTGAGCTAGTTTCTCGATTTTCTGTTCAAACTCTAGAGTTCCTGGTTCTGACTTGGTCATAAGGGAAAAAAAACAAAAATTAGAAAAAAAAATTCTAATCCTCGGCAATGGTGCTAATATTTGATAGACGTTGAAACTACCAAATATAAATTCCTATAACAAAATAATACTGAACAGTAGTATACAGTAACAAGGTCGATCCCACAACTATTGGGACTCCTAATTTTCCTATTTTTGTGACTAGATTTCTAAGTCTAGGCAGCTATCGTGCCCTCGAGTTGAATGTGCAAAATTGTAAAATAAATAAAGGGGGAATTAGTTTATAAATAAAATAAAATAAAAATATATATAATAAAATAAAATAAAAATAGAATTATGTTTGCAAAATAAAGTGAATTAAATTAAATCGGTAAATTAAATATATTAATGTTTAGCCTCAGCCTCGGTACACTCCAAACTTGAACTGATCCTTGAAATTCAATTTTCCCTTCCAAGCGATAAGTTGGTTATAGCGATCAAGAACACCCTAACCACCAATTATTCCTCTCGTAGTTGATTCTGGTACGACCTGCAAACCAACCCTTATCGATTGTCTAACCGCGATACACGCGTTCGCTATTCAAGACCTTGGTAGCCTTACGTTTTGAAGAACCCAACTCGAATCAACGGCCTCAACCGCGTGGGTCGTTTCTGATGACTATCTCTCTTGACGGAATACAACACGACCAACTCGACTTCCCAACTGTATGCCAAACAATTCCAACCCAACATGCACTTTTTAAATTAAAATTGAATCAACTTTAAGGGACGAATTTTTACTATCCTATATTCCGAAGAGATAGCGAATTCCATATGAAAGATTTTTAATGTGGGTTCATATCTCACGATTATTTTGTCAGAAAGATAACCGAGCTAAAGCTAAAAGGGAATTAGTAAAGCTTGAGATTAATCATGCTAGTTGGCGTATGAAAATGATTTTAAATGAAAATGGTGGAAAGTGTAAAGGGAAAGGCACTTAAGAAGCAATTTAGCCAAAATAAAGAAATGGAAAAAGTATGGAAGAATTTTATTTAATTTTCAAGTGTCTTTCAAAGGTTACCAACACATTTCTCATGCTAAATTTAGTAAGATTTTTTTTCCTAAAAATCAATTTAAACTATTTATAGAATTTTAACAATTTCAAAAATATGATTTTAAACAGTTAACCAATAATTCTTTAAGTCTTCAATTTGGCCCTCCTCTTTGCTTTTCGTTCTAGTTTAGCCCATTTTCTTTGATTTTGAATTTTGGCACCCCAATTTCATCCCTGATAAGAAAAACAGAAGTTTTAGTAGCATCTTATTCGAAAATTAGCCAAAAATAAATACTTTAAAAGCACAAAATTAACTTGCTATCAGGGACCTTTTGTGTTTGCCGCCCACCTTATTAGAGTTCTACCAGAACTCTAATTTTCTATTAATATATTATTTCTACCCTTCTTATACTAGTAGAGCTGTTGTGATTTTTCTCTTTATATAGGGATTAAGGAGTTGTCGAAACACAAATACACAAACAATAATGCTTTGTCAAATTTTAGATAACTCAAATAATTTTTTTCATGAGTACTTGTTCATATTTGTGAGATAATATTCGATTACTCATTGGAAATTATTATTCAAATAGGAGAGGTTGAATTTTTTATCTTGGATTTTCCTTAGAGAAATTCGACTTTCCCCACTCTCTAAGCATCTAAGGGTTCGAGAATAACGGAGAAGATCATTCAGTTGAAAGTTATTGCTATAGATAACACAACCAAGATCTACTTTTAAAAAAAATTAAAATTTCGTTGTGCAACTAAAATTGTTTTTCATTCCTATTTTTTCCAATAACGTGAACATCATTGTACAATCACTTACGAATTAAACAATTTACTTATCAATATCTTTTTCAGTCATAACTTGCATTTCAGTAATATTGACATACCTTTCTTTGTTACTAGTTGATCAATTCCATTTAATTCTTGTTTCGTGTTTTCTCACCTTTTTCATTATCAATTCAATGCATATTCATTATTATACCCAATTTCTATATACTTTTTATTTATGGCATTTCAATATACCATTCATTTACTAACTCAAATACTAGATTACCATATTTAAGATTCTACCTATCTATCAAACGTGTATAGATAATTCAAGACACTATTGTACATTTATTTTCAAAACATATATATAGTTTATTTATTCACCTCTCAACCAATTTTCTCGCCCATCATATCCATAATCCAATTTCTTCTGACTATGCATATGGTTTGTTGGTGCATGGAGATAAAATTAAAGTTATGAGAAATTAATAAAAGGCTTCAAGGCATTTAACCATGCCCCTTTTTTTAGGATTCTATTTGCGCCCACCTATATTTTGATGTGCAAAGGAGTTATGAGAAAATGAACATCGAGAATACAATGAAGCCTGATAATTGTCTACATTTGGCACTAATGAAAATAATCCACTAAGCAGAGCATAGTAAGAGTATCAAATTCGTTGAAGAACTTCTACATCCATTATTTATAGAACAATATTAAAATATTAAAATATTGAGGAGAATAAAGAAACATTTTTCAGAGCTTTTGGTTTGTATCATGAAAATGGAAGTTTACTTGTATTTATAGGAGTTCTCGTGTCTCCTTACAAAGACATAACTATCTAATAGGTACCTTTTTGGATAGACACATCTCATAAATAGAAATAACATTTCAATTAAGTGACATAACTTTTGGTATTCAAAAGACATAACTTATCACCATGGAAAATGACAACTATTAAAACACTATATACTCATTGAAAATGTTCCAATCCCTTCTCTATTTTCAAAATATTCTAAATTTTGATAATCTTGGAAATTGATTGCATAAATGAAGGTGTCTTACAATTGAACCTTCACTTAGTGAAGACATATTAAAGTTAATTGAAATTGCATGGTAGGCTAAGCTTTGAACTAACTATTCCATTTCATTATCTGAAAATATCTCACACTATGATTTCAACACCATTCAATAAACAATATTCGAGGACACTATTATGACCATGTGTTTATAACCTCATTTCAAGGGTGTTGATAGACCTAAGCCCTTGACCTCCTAAAAGTGACCACATTTCACACTAAGATAGATCCCATAGAGAGTGCTTTCACAATTATAACACTTCAACATATTTATGTTATGGGTGTATTAAGCAAAGAATATTACTTATCATTTCCCTTAACATTATGGGTACCTAACAATTTTTATCGTGGGATGAAATATCATATATTATTTTATAGTTCTAACAGTCACATACTGATGATATACTTTGTCTCATCGAACTCAAGACTTGGCATTATACCAAGCACTAAATTGAGTTTCCATCATGAGTGACTTGAATATAATGAGCTTATACCTCATCCCTAAATTTTCAAGTTTCTAATATAGTTATGTTAATAATTTATACCGCATGGTGAAACTTTATATTTATTTGTCTTGAAAGTTTATAAAACCAACACCTCCACCATGTTCAATTATCCATTTTTTCACAAAATAATGAAATCAATGATATCTTTTGTACAATCATTGTAACATGCTACACTCGACCCGAAAGTTGGTCGAATGTAAGACGCCACATCTGTTGTCAAAGCAACTAGACTTAAGATATTTTCATTTATAAAAATTTCATATTTTAATTCATTGTAAATTCAATGCAAAATATTATTTTCTATTAATCTAAAATTCAAACTCTGCTTCCATTTGTTACTTTAAAAACTAGAATTAATAAGCTTTTCAACACATTTAAAGCACTATTTTAAAGGTAAACTACAAAATAAGTCCCTTCTGTTTGTTTAAGTTTAGGTTTTGGTCACCGATCTTTCAATTGTTACTTAAAGGTCACTTACATTATTAATTAATAATGATTTGGTCATTGTGTCGTTACTAGTCGTTAACAGTGTTACAAAAGTTTGACGTGGCACTAATTGTGTCACTAAATGCTGACATGGCTTACATGTCATCGCCACATAATTTATACATTTTTTATTTAAATTTATTTTATTTTATTTATATTTCCTCTTTTTATAATTTCCTTTCTCCAGATCCTAAACACCAACCTCTCCCTCAATTAACATGGCTGACTCCATTACCACCTCAAACCATCTCATGCCCTCCACCATCATTCACATATACACCATTGACCTCTCTCACCACCACTCAATGGCCCTTCGCCCATACCACTACCCAAGCTTTACACCAACGCTCACTACCATAAAAAATCTCACGCATCATCCTCCTTTTCACACTCTTCATCATTACCCTCATCACCATCACTATATCCAACCACCACTCACAGCCACCCTACACATTAATTACCAAGCCGCTAAACCAAAACCCATTCTATTTTTTAACTATCATGCACACACCAACTTTCACCACACCATTAATCCACACTCTCAGTCCCTATAGCCTCACCACCTAAACTAAATCTAACATCAAGCACCAATAATAAAAAGAAGAAGAAATAAAAAATAAAGAAAAAAGAGAAAGAGTCAAATAAAAGAAAGAATAGAATCATCAACATAACAAATGAGAGGGATTAGAGAAATGAAAAATGAGAACAAAAAAATCAAGAAAAGGAGAGCAGATGGAAATAAAAAAGGGAAGAGAAAACCCATTTCGAGATGTTGAGCTCTCGAGGCTCTAGTTATTTGCTCATAAATTCAAATGGTGAAAGGCCTTTTTAGATGAAAGAGGGGTACATAACATGGGATCAAGTTGATCTAACAGTTGGAAATGAAGATCAAGGTTCAGAACGATTTAGAAGAAATCTAAACTGGTGAATAGAGGGAGGAGGAGTTGTTATGGCACAATAGATTGCAGGACCATTGGTATCATTGACGAAAACTTAAAGAAAATAGGGCTAGTTTTTACTTAAGGATTTTGAAAGAAAAAAAAAGGTAAGAAAGAAGTAGAAAAAGGGGAGAAGAGAAGATGACCTATAACAACCCACCCGACGAAGTTTCTATTTACGTTTATTATTTATTGTACTAAGTGTAGTTTTGAGCAAGTATGATTTGTGGCTAGGTATGGGATTCTCTGTATGCGTCGATTGGCGAATTCTATGTTTTGGCGAGATTTGTTGTTTGGCGGATTCTTCTATTGGGTATACACCACCCCAAATGTTTTGGCAAAGTCATCAAATCTGTAGTTTCATAGATTTGTTATTATTAGTTTTTAAGACTGTTTAATTAGTCCAGTAAGAACTAGTTAGACTTAAACTAAGATACTGTAATTGATAAGACTTAAATTATAATAAACGCACTTAATCACAAAAATAAAGAGTCTTAGTGGAATAATCTAATCCTTCCACTAAACTTTATCTCTATGCTTAAATACATAAGGGTATCGATGTCTTTACTGATAATATTTTACTTTTTCTTTGCATTCATCATCTTCTTGATTTTATCTGCATTCTCTCTCAAAGCTTAAGTCCAGAAACCTTACTAAGGTTGAGTTCGTTATATTCAGCCAACTCCCACATTTGTTTCAGTTCTCTAGTAAGTACCTATGAACCTAGGTATTTTCATAGTTATCTACGCACTTTTAGCCCTTCATGCATAAGTGTAGAAATATATGTAAGGAAGGGAACTTCATGATTCTAGGTTAGGTGGTAGTGTTTATTGCATGCGTGTTTGGATTCCATGGAGTAATGATCAGATATGTCACATCCCAAAACCTAGCCTAGTACTTTGGGTTTGTAGAATTGAGTTTTTTAACCGAAAGTTGAGTTAGATATTGGAAAATAGGGTCGTAAATGAGTAATTTAAGTATGTGAGTGTCATAATCAAATTTTTATTTTATTATTTAGGTTAAAATAAAATTTAATTTTGAGTTCTAATTTGAAAAAAAAATGGATTTTAATTGATTTAGGACCTTATTGGAAAATGGAGGAATGAGGAGTGACCAAAAGGGCAAAATTCCTAATTTTTGAAATTAGTCTCTTACAAGAGAACACTCAATGTCTTCTCTTTCCTCTCTTAAACCTAAACTCTTCAAAAAATTTCTAAAGCCTAAATTTAGAGAGTTCTTTTAAAATCAATTCTTGCTTTTGGATTTATTAACCTTCCAAACACCAAAACAACCCCCAATTTCAAATGAAAAACGTGTTTTCTTCCGTAAACCCGCAATTATTCTTCTTGAGCTCAAATCCCGAATTAGATTTGTAGGTTGTCGTTTTCATCAAATAAAGATAATATTTTGACTTTTTTATGATTAAATAAGGAGTGTTGTTAAATTAAATCAAGTTTTAAAAGAGTATATTTGGATTTGATTTTTAAAGTATGTTTGGAATAAAAATGATAGATCTTAGAAATATTGAACAAAATTGTGTTTTCAAAGTGATTTTTTATTCATTTTCAATTAATTAGAAGGTATTTCACTTTGATTTGATCGTTCATAATTGAATTTTTAAAAATCAAGAGTTTTCCTTTTTTTCATATTCTTGAAAGTTTCAATTTTCTGAAAATTTTAAGACCACGAATTTAGTTGGAATTAATGGTTTATTTATGAAATTAAATGTTATTCAGGATGTTTGAACTCAAAATGGAAGATTAGAAATGAGGTTAGGGTGTCGAAACTTCAATTTCGATAAAATTAGCTAATTTTTTGTACTAAGAAATGAGAGGCTTGAATTGTGTATTCTTTGCTATTTGGTTGTGTTCAATGTTGGTTTTGATGAGTTTGAAATATGTTCATTATGTGTGTAAAGTGTCAGATTATTCGGAAGCCATTACAAGCAAGTCTAAAGGCAATGAAAAGCTTGTTTGAGCTTTTGGCTAGTGAGCGAAAGCATGATTGGTGAGTGTTTAATGTTGTTACTGGTATACGTGACTCATAGCGTTAATCGGGAGCTTAGGAATAGCCTAAACCCCTATCCTAAGTTTAGAGTGTAAGCCTTTCATATATTATTGCTTTGTTGTGAAATTAAGTTTAATGAATGTTGATTTGTGGATTGAGATGTTATTATGACAAGTAATGTGTGTGAATACTTGTATGTGGTAAACTAATTTTATTGTACACATATGTGGTCAGATATGTGATGGCTCAATGAGCATAGTTGTAACACCCCAAACTCGGCCTAAACATTAGGGCCGAATCTGGTGATGTCACATTGTAACACCTCTTACCCGTATCAACGCTGGAATAGGGTACGAGGCAGTACCAGAATATATACACTTATAGACATATTAATCCAAGTTATAAAATTTTATCCAAATTAAAACTTTCCAATTGTTATTCTTGGGTCGTTAATTAGGGTTTACTTGGCTAAATATACTCACAATCTTTCACTTCCTCGTCGTATGAATTTATAAATTTTCACTTACTTGTTGAATTCATCCTGAGTACCTGAATTGATCCGTATCATTACATATTCTCATATCGTCAAATTTTCCATTTTAACTATTGTAGTATATCAATAGTTCACTATCTGGTAAGCTAATTTTCACATACATACATTAACCATTGATCTCCCATACAGTTAACAAAATTAGCCACAAAGATAGTACAAATTTTCTCTATTCGATATAAACCAAAACCTGTTATTTCTTTTCCAACAAACCTTACTAAATATACAAATCATAATTCACCTCACATAGTAACCGAATTAATTTTTATCATTTGTCAAATATATTACAAAATAAGTTATATAACAAAATATAGATACATTTTAAACCACACAATTAAACAAATTTTCATGGCATTACATGATCATCACATATCAAAGACAAATGTTCTTGACATTTCCATCACCTAAACCGAATTAATCAATGCAACTCTATAATATAATCATCCATACATCATTATTATCGCACAATATATATCATGACTAAATTTCTTAAACATATGATCATTTGCTTTTCAATACCGCAATAGCTCCTTCAGTACCAATATGTATTTACCATTCAATTTAACATTTACCGATTATAATCGGGCATATGACCATTTATACACAATTCATTCATACATTTTATTGTCCTCCTCCTCCTCTCTATCCCACATCCTTTATGTATATAACATGCTTAAATAGCATTATACATAATTTCACTATCCACTTATATTTAAATTTAAAGCTATCTAGTCGAGTTACAATCACTAAATTATTTTTATCTGAAGCTACAGAGCTCCAAATTAAATTCTGTAAATTTTCCCCGAAACTAAACTTATATATATTCTTCCCATAAAATTTTTAGAATTTTTGGTTTACCTAATTAGTACAGTTTATTCTTTAAACTTTCCCCTATTTCACTGCTCGACAGCTCTGACCCCTCTTTACCAAAATTTACTTAACTCTTTGTACAGAATTCAAACGATGTTCTTGTTTGTTCCTCTTAAAAATAGGCTCATTGAGAAGTTCAATCATGTATAATACAAGCCATAATTATTTTTGTACAAATTTTAGTGATTTTCCAAGGTTGGAACAGGGGATTTCAAAATCAATTCAACCCTATCTCACTAAAATTAAAATATTTCAAAATATATAACTCTTTTGCTTGCTCTGTTTCTTTCATGTGAAAATAGACTCATTCAGCTTCAATTTCACATATTATTCAGCCTCTAATTCAATTTCCACCATTTTATGGTGATTTTTCAAAGTTGCACAACTACTATTGTTCAAAACTGTTTTATTTCTAAATTTACTCTTTTATAGTTTTGATATTTCATACCATCTTACACATGGGTCGATTAAGTATCAAACCCAATATTCCTCACATAATCTTGTCCATTTCATATGTACATTCACTTTTCCAATTTCTCTGTTGAACACTCGGAATATTATCCATTACTCGGTGGATTCAGCACTTAGCAACCACCTTAAATTCAGTGATACGGTGAATCAGCACATAGCAACCCCTTTCACAATCAAAGATACGGTGGAATCAGCACTTAGCAACCACCTTTATATTCAGTGATACTGGGAATCAGCACATAGCAACCCCTTTCACAATCAAATATACGGTTGAATCAGCACTTAACAACCACCTTTAGAATCAATAATTTGAGGAATCAGCACTTAGCAACCTCTCGGGGAATCTGCCCTTAGCGACCCCTTTTTATCCAATGTATTCCGGTCTATTCTGAATGTTCAATCGGAAACCTTGTTTCTTTAACATTTTACAAATTTTCTCAAACTTAACTACATTTTTTTTATAATCTACATCAAATATTTGATCTATATTCACTCAAATCTCAACAACATATTGAATAACATTAAAATAATACATTAATTCACATACAAACTTACTTTGGTGCAACAATATAGAAATTTAGTAATTTAGTCTTTAATCATTTCTTTTCTCCGATCAAGGTCGATTCCACTTCTTTCTTGAACTATAATAACACATTTAACTTATTTAACATGCACATTCATCAAGATAGTCCTTAACTCAAACTTTTGTAAAATTACAATTTTGCCCCTAAACTTTTGCATATTTACACTTTTGCCTGAAAGCTCGGAAATTAAAATTCATCTCTTATTCATATGTTTTATGACATACTGAACATTTTTCCCTTCTATGGCAACATCAAATTCCCACTCTAACACTTACTTATGGACATTAGGTATTTTAACGATTATGTCATTTTACTCGTTTTCACTTAAAATCGCTTAGAAAAAGTTGTTTAACATAATTTCTAGCTTCAAATTCTACCATAAAACATGAAAATAAACACATTTCACCTATGGGTATTTTTCCAAATATAAACCCTAGGTTAAATTATTGCTAGAAATAGCTAAAACAAGTTACGGGGACTCTAAAAACGTAAAGAACATTAAAAATGAGGCTTAGAATCACTTACCATGGAGCTTGGAAGCTTGAAAACCCTAACTATGGCTTCTCCCCTTGCTAGATTCGGCCTTAGCTTGAAGATGGACAATTTTTTGGCTATTTTGGCCTTTTTAATTCTTTTAATTACTAAATGACCAAAATTCCCCCAACTTAAAAAAAATCCTATTTCACTTATCTCTTGTCCATTTTTGTCCAACAAGTTAACCAATGGTCTAATTACCATTTAAGGACCCCCAATTTAAAATTTTATAGCAATTTAACACCTCTAGCTTCTAGAACTCAACTTTTGCACTTTTTACAATTTAGTCTTTTTGGCTAAATTGAGTGCCCAAACGTCGAAATTTTTGAACAAAATTTTTACAAAATCATTCCGTGAAATTGTAGACCATAAAAATATAATAAAAAATAAATTTTTCCTCTTTGAATTTGTGGTCCCGAAACCACTGTTCTGACTAGATCTAAAATCGGGCTGTTACAATAGTTGTGGCACTTAAAGTGCAAATAAATGTGAATCCAATAAGAATGTATTGTGTACAAAGTTGTGATATGAATTGGTGATTATGAATAGAGCTTATGTACATTAAAACAGTAATTAAATATGTGTATTTGTTGATATTTTGGCCTTGTGATCTCTTGAAATCGTTGGATATAGTTGGCATATCATATGATTGTGAGTACTCACCCTTATGTTTTGTGATTTGGGCATTAAGGCCCCAGGATAGATTGGAGGGATAAGGAAATTTTGAGTTAAGCTCCATTCACTTGGATATGTTGGTGTGTTGGAGAGTGTTTAGCTTTATTAAGACTTATAGGACATGTTAGACTCTTTGAGTCATTGGTGTGATGGAGATTAGTGTATCCATTGTGTGGTGATAGAATTCACTTTTATGTTTCATGTTTTCAAGTTGCCAAATTATCATTTAATGAATTGTATATGAAAATGTAGTGTGTAAATGCATGTGAATATATAAGCTAGACTTGTGATCATTAAAGCATGAATACGTTGTTTTGTCTTGATGAATTATCATTAAATGAATTATATATATATGAGTGGACTGTAATTGCATGTGAGAGTATATGTTAGTTTTATGATTTAATGAAGCGAGAATATGTTATTTTTACTTGATGAAATATAGTTATGAGTGAGTCGTAGTATGCTTTTGCTTAACATGTGACGTTGTGTATGTTTAGGGGTAGTTCTGAACATTCACTGAGCTTATTTAAGCTCACACTCCACATTAACATCTTGCAGATAAGTAGCCTTTTTCAGTGTGAGTGGAATGGTGAAAGAAGTAATCTAAGTAAGGTAATGTTTTTTAGTAGGTGGGTTTTTGTGATTCTTTTGAACTCACTAAATAAAGGCAAAGTGGGTTAGAGTTTTAGTTTTGATTATTAACATTATTTTATTAATTCTATCTTTGTATTGGATTGATAGAATGTGGATGTTGTTTTTGACTTCATTTGTGACTAAATTGACGTTTGAGATTAAGGTTGATAATGCATGTTAGATATTCTTATTTAAATGTATGGATGTGGCATGATAAATGTTTAAAGGATGTTAATAAGTTCAGTTAAATTATACTATTATTGTATGTTGAGTGGAACATTGTTTTGAGCATGGGTAACATTTTAACTTGTGAATTTTTTGTATTTTGGGTAAATGTATCGATACTCGGGATATGAATATCAATACCTCGAAGTTGGGACATTTTCAAAATTTGACAGAATCCAACTTTGGTATTGATACCCATATATGAGTATGATACTCGTGATAAAAATATTGATACCTGCTCATTCGATATTGATACCTATGTGGTTTTTCGAGATTTATTAAAAATGAACCTTAATTACGGTTAAAACTATTTCTATTGTCGTTTAAATATTTAAATTTGCCATGAAATTTTCTTTAAATGTTAATTTTAGTAGTTGTTGCTCTTATTCGAAACCATATATGCATGTGATTGAGTTTCGTTGGTTGATGTAGCATCCTATAACTTAGGTCCGATGACCAGATCGGGTGAGGGGTGTTACATGATAAGTGTAATTATCCACATTTTAGATCAATACTTAATTGAAGGGCTGAGTGACAAAGGCAAAGGTCCTGCTTTATAGGCTTTGTTGTATTTCTGATAAGTTCCTTCTTACTTTCATTTGTGTAATATTCTTGTTTTATATTTTGTGTAAGGTAAGCACTTATTCTCTACAAAAGTGTCATGTGTGTATATAAGAAATGGTTGCTCAGAATTATCAGTCTGGGTCTGTAATGTCTGTGTTAAAGTGTAAGAACCATTATTCATGTTTAAGCCACTACTTTTGACAAGAATGATATGGACTGATTTATGGAAAGGATGTTGATAAAGTATATTCATGGCCTTGCCTTCGATGTAATGTACATTGAACTAGCATATTGCGATACATGACAATGGGTGTGTAGCTTCTGGTAGGGAAAATGTATGTTGCAAACCAGATTGGCAAATCACGAAAAAAGATACAAAATAAAGGAATAAGAATGGAATGAATGATATGAACCTAACTATGGATTTGGTTATGCGGCTAACATGAAAAAAATTTGTCTGATTGGTCATGTGAGCATATTGTATACGCCAAAGGAATAGTAAACTAGCATCTAGTCTACCTGTGAATGGTACTCGCCATCTGGCGAATTATGTGATTGTGTTTGAATCTTGAAAGGATCTCCTCAAATTATTAATAATTATTGTTATGCTTTCTTTTGGAACTCACTAAGTTCTTTTGAACTTATTCTGTTTCCCTTTGCCTTCTTAGGCCTACTGTTGAAAAAAGACATTCTATTAGACTACGCCAGAGGACATCTGCTGCTGTGAGATTTCTGTTGTTTTGTATTATGCATGATGATAGGGGTGATGTCTGATTGTATTTTGGAAAGAAATTGTAATTAAAATTCATGCTGAAGAATTATGACTCAATGAAGTTTCATTAAAACTTATGGAATGATTCAAAAGTATTTTTATTCTGGGTTGATAAAATATATTACTGAAATTCTATACGTCATTTGACTTACACTTTATTTTCCATATTTTATTAACAGTTTATTTCAAAAACTATGGTTTTATAATGTTTACGACAGAAAGAGTTTAAGATAATGATTTCTGAGTAGTGACATATCATATTTGGATCCTCCTAAAGGATCAAGTTTGGTGTGTTACACAATTGGTGACTAGAGACTGAATTGCGGTTCTAGAGATCGGACAAAGGCAACGGGCGACGATTATGTTTTGGTTAGAAGAAAGGAAGAAGATGAGAAAGGGTAAAAAAATGTAAGAAAAAAGAATAGAAAAAGAAAAGAAATGGAAAGATAGAAACGTCAGAGAAAATAATAAATGAAATATATATAAAGTAAAGATATAAGTGGTAGGGTCCACACTAAAAAAAACTTATAAAATTAAATATGTGTATCCATTTAACAATTAACATTTAACATTTAACAATTTTCATCCAACCCTTAACGGCTACTAATGACTAGTGACCAAATTGTTATCAACTGATAACATCTGTGACCTAATTATAAGAATTGAAACATTAGTGACCAAAACAGAAACTTAAACAAAGATATGGGACTATTTTTGTAGTTTACCCTATTTTAAATTCAAATTGTAACATTTCCAACAAATTTACAAATTTACCCCCTACCGTTATTATCTCAAACATAATTTATATTCCTTAATCTTCTCTTGCTTTCTAAACTTTCTCCACATTTCCTTCCTTAACTCTCGACTTTCTAGGGCTGAAATCAAGTTTAGAAAGTTTAAAGGGTGGTAATTTTTATGATTTTACAAGAAATTAATTAGGATTCATTAAGATTTTAAATGGGGTTTGGATAGAAACGAGAAAGGATGAAAGAAACGAAAGAAAAAAAAAAAGGATTTCTCAAGCAAATGGATGCTACAATTCAATCGGAGAAAATGAGGAAATTTCTTCATTTTTCATCTCATAAGGTCATATATAAAGTCCTCTTAATGTGCCCTCTAAATCCAATGGTTGCAAAAGGCTTCAATCACTTGATCGAAAGACTAGAATTCTCTCTTCAAATGTCCAACACCCTTCAAAATCAATTGTCTAATATGACACACAAAATTTTAAATCCAATGGCCTAAATTAGCTCATACACACATTCTCTTAAAAAATTACCATTTTGCCATTAATGAGCTTCAAGGGATAAAATTAAATTCCAAGGTTTGATCCAATGGATCTTATAAACCCATTTTTTTTCTCATATTTTCTTTCTTTCCAATTGTAAACTCACCACTTAGCACATGAATTATTATTCTATCGACCCTTTAATAATTATTCTTTTATAAATTACCTAACCTTTTAAATCGAGAAAATAACTCATCAAGTCTTACTTTCCAATTTAGCCCATCATCACGAAATAAAATTATACTTTATCACTTTTAATAATTTTTTCTGGTGTCTAACTAACTCCACAAATATTTTTAATAAATATAATTTCATTCTCTTAAAATTTTACAATCCTCATCCCCTGAACATTTCCATTAATGACATCGAAAACTTTTAAGGCATTACAGTTTGGGCTTATAGAATTTGAAGCCATAGCAATTTAATGATTACTATTTGGGAGAGGCCATGTATTCTTACCATTTACATGCTCAAAAAAATCCTTTGCCTAATAAAACCTCCCTCAAATGCTAATTGGTACATGTAGGGATAAACATATGCTAAAAATCTCTGCTTCCTTCAACCATGTTGTGAACTTGTTGAATTTTCCTTTCAGTTTGTCATTCAGTTGCGACCAAACGAACTAACAATTATAAAATAAGAGATAGACACAAATATTTGATTATGTAGTTCAAAGACTTCCTACATTTATAGGGTTTTACCCAAAGAGTAATTCACTATAAATCAATGTGATTTAAGTTCAACTAACTCTCTAAGTTGCAACATCCATACGATAATCTAATCTAGACCACGTTCCCACTAAGGGTGTGTTTACCATTGAGGTTGAAAAACACTTTTCAACCCAAACCATGATTTCAAACCAAAAAAATTGGTAAACAAGTAGCTTTTCAAACCGAACCTTAATTTTAAACTGTCCCCAAGTCTTTTTCCCCTAAAACCTTAATTGTAAATTGATAAACAAGAACAATTTACTTACAAAATATGCACTCAGAATAAGTTCCTCAAATAAACAAGTTAAGTGTTGTCGTACGCGCACATTAAACCTAAACAAAGCCACCCTATATATAAATGTAATGTGGCATGTTAAAATATATCAATAATTCCTCAAAAGTAGCCTTCAAATATATTTTCATGGGTAGAGATTTTGTTGACATTATACTTATTAAAAAATAAAATCTCTTACTTATAAGAATTTTGATCACATTGAAAGTCTCGATGTAATCCTTGCTTGGCTTGATTCTTACATGATATATCTTCAACAATGAGTTGTTAAAAATCCGCAAATATAAGTAATAAAAAGTTCAAATAACTTTGTTTAAAATATGCCAAACAAGTAAGATAAATTATAATATATTACTGGACGTTGGTTGAGTTGCAACTGATGTTACATTTAACCCTTATAATTGACACTAACACTAACACATATTATTTAGAATGAACTAGCATTGATAAGTACGTCCCATAAATTCCTCATGATACATGCTTGGTTCTAACACAATGTGTCTTTTTCTTAGGCAAACAAAGTTTGGACCAGCTAACTCTGGTTCCTTTTGCCTTTCATTCACACCCTTTCCATAATAGGCTAGAGCAAAGTTGATTAAGCTAGACTAAAAATTCGACGCATGTTTTTAAATTCTAATGTCTTGTTCGGTTATTAGTGTAATAATGTAAGAAAAAATTTATTTATTACTTATGTATTATAATAATTAGATATAAAATAAAGAATACTTGGTACAATTTTAAACTTGAAATTAAAAAGATGAGTCAAAATTAGGGGTGAGCATTCGATCGAATCGAATCAAAAATTTTCGAGTTAATCGAGTTTTCGAATCTCATTTTATCATCCTAACTTTATTTGAAGTTTTCTCGAATCGAGTCGAGTGAGATGGAATTCGAATCGAATCGAATCGAATATATTTGTTCGAGTTAAATTTTAAAAAATAATTTTGGGTCATTGTAACCATTGTCACCCATCGTAATAAAATTTGTCCACCTTAATCAAATTTTTTATTAACTTTCATCACTTCATAATTTATTTATTAATTTTTTATATATTGGTTAGCTTCTTTGCTTGCTTAGTTGTTTCAATTGTCTTCAGATTCTTGTCACTATGTATTTTAGAATTAAAAATATATTAAATGTAAAAATATGATTTTTAATAAAATTTATTTTAAAAATAAAATGTGAAATTGATACCAATATAAAATTTTAACACGAATATTTTATGGCATAATTAATAATTCAATTTTAATATAAGTATTCAATATGACTAAACAATTCAATAATATAAATAATATAAAATGTGAAATTTAATTTAATAATATAAATAGTAGATATAAATAAAATTATTACTATTTATGTTTAGTGATTTTTTTGGATAATTTTGATTTTTATTTGAGAGTAAAGGGTGATAAGTAAAAGTTTAGGGGAAAAATAAAAAGTTTTGGGAATAAAAGTTTGAGGGAAAGAAAATAGGGGGAGTAAAATTTTAGAGGGAAAATATTAAAAAAAATTAGAGGGGGGAGGGTTTGGGATAGATGGGAGGTGAGATGGGAAGGGAATAAAAGTTTTAGGGGAAAACTGGGAGGGAGTAAAAATTTTGGGGGAAAATAAAAGGTTTTGAGGGTTTTTGAGAGTAAAATTTTGAGAAAAAATAAATGGGAGAGTAAAATTTTGGTGAGAAATGGATTTTGGGTAGATTAGGGGGTTGGGAGGGGAGGGGAGTAAAAGTTTTGGGGGGAAACTGGAAATGAGTAAAAATTTTGAGGGAAAAGTAAAAATGTTTGGGAGTTTGAGGTAAAAATATAAAATATTATAGTTTGATATTCGAGTTATTCGAATTCGAAAACTCAACTAGATTCGAACTCAAAATTCAAAAAAAAAATTTGAGTTGATTCGAATAACTCGATTCGTTTAACTCGAAATTCGAATTTTTTTCGATTTTTTCGAGTCGAATCGAGTTTTGCTCACCCCTAGTCAAAATGAATGAAAATTTATCATTCTATTTGCTAAAAATATAAGTCATGAAAATGACTAAATATTACCAATTTAAATTAATTTATTACTTACTCATATATTAAAACATGAATAAAAAATAATACTCCAACTAAACCTAACATAATTGTTCATCATATCATAGAAAAATATAACAAAAGAAAAGCACGTTAATTCTTTATTAATGCTGTTTCGAAATTAGGATTATAATATGATATCCTTATGAAGTACCCCTTCTATGCTAAACTAATGAAATTAATACGTGCTAAAGAGCAAAGCATTGACCAAAAAGGGTTCATGAGAGTGAGTCAATTTGACAAAGAAAAGCACATTTCTTTTTTCCTTTTGGTACATACTTTCCCCATTTCTAATATATGATAATATTGTCTATTGACCAAAAAGGGGGTGGCGTTGTCATTGAAATGAAGCTTTTTTTTCTTCAACGAAATGGTAAACATGTTGATGTGCAAAACTCATTTTCACTATCAAGAAACCAAGTCAACCACAAAAGCTAATTTTACTAGTGCTTTTGCCGTTTATTATAATTAACTGGTTGCGGATAAATTGATTACACACTCACTCCTTTATCTTTCACCAAATATATCTTCATTTAACTATTTTTTCAACCCACAATTAAACATAATTTTAAATTAGGTGGAGCTTCAGCACCATCAGTTCACTTATATGATTCGATTATGATAAGCTTGATAATTACAAATTAGTGGTGTAAGAAAAATGGTGAGCAATCTTTACCAACCAAACTTTTTCCTTTCCCTGTTACAAGATCCCTACAACACTCATTTTAAATAGGAGTTGGGTTGAATTGGTACAATTACAATTAAGAAAATATTATAAGTAGAAGTATATCTTATATAAAAAAATTCAAGTAGCAATTCGTTGTAGGTATTCTCTGAAAAAATAAACAATCGATCATGAAATGTGCTTTATTCTTATGATTAATGATCAAACTCTTAATCACATGATTTCAAGACGAGATAAATAACTACAACACTATAGTTAATAATTAAAAATACTAGACTTTGAATCTTTTAACTTCTTATTTACATGTTTTGGGTTTAAAATTGTTTTTATAGAAAATTTTAAATGGGTACCAGAGTTGAACCCCTAATTCAAAGAAGTCATAAAATTTGACATTTGTTGTATGAATATTATAATATTTAAGCACAATGGCTTTATAATCTGTGTTGTCGTTATCCTTAGGCCTCAGTTGCGCAGCTCTGTCAGCCCCACCCTCTCCCTCTGGCTTTGGCCTCAATATTTTATTAAACACTCTTTCACTTTCACCAAGCCCTTCCTCAACCTATCTCTCCTTTTTGATTTCTAACCTGCGCCTATAAATTATAAACACAGCAACAGGGAATTTTATGCAAACACCACTGCTTCTTCTTCTTCTCTCTCTGTTCTTCCCTGTTTCTATCATTTTCTTTGCTTTTACCGTCTATATGATTGTACCATTACAATAGTGAACAACACAAGGAGTAGGTGAAAATCCAACAAAAAAAGGAGGAGGAATCCTCCTTCAACACCGAGTTTATATTATTTTTCACCCAAGATTTGCTGTTTCTTTTGGTTTCTGTTTAATGGGCCTGCTAATTGTGTTGCTCCTAACGTGCGCCGCACTTCCATGGGCTTCATCAGATCCGAGCGACGAGGCGTGTTTGACTCACTTGAGCCAAACTTTGAAAGACCCGCTGAAGAACCTGCAAAACTGGACCAAATCCACCTTCGTAAACCCTTGTAGCGGTTTCACTTCCTATCTGCCCGGTGCCACTTGTAACAATGGTCGAATCTACAAGCTTTCCCTCACCAACCTCTCCCTCCAAGGCTCCATCTCTCCTTTTCTTTCCAACTGTACCAATCTTCAATCGCTTGACTTATCTTCAAACTCCATCTCCGGTACCATCCCCCAAGATTTACAGTATTTAGTCAACCTGGCAGTGCTCAATCTCTCATCAAACCGTCTCGAAGGAGAGATCCCACCGCAGCTTACCTTGTGCGCTTATCTAAACGTCATTGATCTTCATGACAATTTACTTACCGGTCAGATTCCTCAAGAATTAGGCCTTCTAGCACGTTTGTCGGCATTTGATGTTTCTTACAACAAGCTCTCAGGGCCAATACCAGCTTCTTTAGGGAACAGGAGTGGGGCTTTGCCAAGGTTCAATGCTACTTCTTTTGAAGGAAATAAGAATCTTTATGGGTACCCTTTGCCACCTATGAAAACCAAAGGGTTGTCTGTTTTAGCCATTGTTGGAATCGGATTGGGAAGTGGACTTGCTAGTTTGGTGCTAAGTTTTACTGGGGTTTGTATTTGGTTGAAGATTACAGAGGAAAAAATGGCTGCCGAAGAAGGCAAAGTTAGTCAATATATGCCTGATTATTGAAACCTTAATCTGGGTTTAACTTGTTATTCAACATCATTCAACTCAAATGCTTCCAAAAAAAAAAACTCGAAAAATTCCAGCCTTCCAGGTACGTCTTATTTAGGGAAGTTGTCTTCTTTTTTTTTTTTCTTCCTATTTTTGTTTCCTTTTTGGAGAGCTTTCTGTTTTCTTTTTTTAGAATTTTTTTGGGTTTTAATTTCATTAGGATATTCTCTATAATTTTTACTTTCAACAATCATCCACCAATGTATAAAGCAATTCAAACATGATCCGTAATGGTGCAGTTATTTATTTACTGTATACGCTTTCCAATTGTTGGGTTTTTTTATATTTATTTTGTTGTTGTTGCTTTAGTCTGCATAAATTGCAGAATCAGTGGGGATGATGGATCCTGGAATTTGGTCTGCTGGTGGCAATGGCTTAAACTAAATTATAGATAAAAGAAGAAGAAATGGTGGGGACTGTGCTTGTAAAAAATCCTTGCATTTATTAAAAAATGCACTTGAACCTAGTTGGGTTTCTTTTTCTCGTGCGAGGTGGTGGGAGACCAGCATCTTCACATCATATGCCTATTCGTATTATCGTCTAATTTCTAAATGGAATGCTTTTAACTAACTCTGTACTTGAATTTTAGATTTGGGTAACTTCAATTAATAGACTAGTGGCATTACTTTAATTAGACAACCCCATGTTTACTTCATCATTAACCTCTGTTTTAGTCTTTGAGATAAATGGAAATTTGGAATCAACTTTTCACCACCATAAAGTTCATTTTACTTATTCTTGAATCAATTAAATGAGTGATCTGCATTATTATGGTGTGTGGGTTTTTGCTTAAGGGACTTGGATTTCCTTTTCCTTCAATCAATGTTCTTTTGTCTTTGGGAAATTCATCAGTTGATTAATAAATTAATTTTGGAGCAAAGGAAATTGATTAAAACTCTTTCTCAATTCCGAAATTGAGTAAATTGGTATCTCTTCAAACAAAAACACACCCAATTTCAAATCAATTGTATTTGATTGGTATAATACTAAATTTACACATTCTATCAATTTGGTCCTAATTTAACAAATTTATTCTGCAATAATTATGTAAATGTGTAAATCTTGAAGTTGAATTTATTGTTTTTTTTTAGAATTGAGGCCAAAATGACAAAATATGAAAGCATTAAAGATTAAATTTGTTATTATACTAGTCAAAATAACATATAATTGATAGAAGACATTAACGTTGTGATTAATTATCTTTAATTGTTCATTTTAAAATTGATAGTGGTTAAATTACTTTAATTTTTTAAAACCGTTAATTTATTCAATTTCAAAATTTAAAAAAAACTGAAAAAGTCTTTACCAATTTAAAACAATATATTAAAAGATAGTTGATCCCTACTTATAATCTTTAGACACTAATAAATTCCGTATGGTATAGGGATGGATCCATTATTTATACCAACACAAATTTTTGATAAAAGAATCAAATTAATTAACATAAACGTATTTAAATATTTTGCCACACAAACTTTGGATGAGAGTTTAAGATTTTGATTAAGTTTATCAAACACAACTTTGTCTTCTTTATTGACAATGAATAAACATGTAAGTATGTTTTAGTGATTCACCATTATATTACATGATTTACTGTACCTAACCTTACCTCTAACTTGAATTTTCTCTGTTTTAATTTTATTTAAGTAAAAATATTATCAAGTTAGCCGGATTATATTTTGTTTTCTTTATTTAAAAAATGGGTAAATTAGTCTGTGTAAATTAAATTAAAGAGCGGATTAGTCTTTTTTGTTAAAATTTTCATCCATTTGCATAGTAAAAAACTAACATGATTGACAGAATAATTAGACAATAACATGTGACGTGTCACGTGTACTTTATGCTGGCATATAAAGACCAGTATTTAGCAGCGTAAATAGATAAAAAAAAATTAATAGAAGAACTTCCAAAGTTTTAAGAGAAGAACCAGTATTTACTCACTTTTTGGGGAAAGGGGTAAAATGTCTTAAGGGCTTCATCATACTTTTATTTTAGTGCTCAAATTTACAAACTGTGAACAATGTAGAATGGAACCCCCTTTGTTGTTCTTAATTAAAGTCCTTAAAATGCGCAATTGGAAAAGGGAAACACCCTTTGCCAAAAGATGTAACCACTTTTTGTCTTTTTTCAAGACAGCCTCCCTAGAATTTATTTGGAACTTAAAATTAGAGAAAAAAAAAAAAGAAAAAGAATAGAGGGCTCAGGGCTGTGATCGAAGAGAATTAAAGGAGACGCCGAAAGCAGATGGTCAAAAAATTAGCATAGTTTTGTTTGGGTCTGTGTCTCACCCCCTAATTAATGGGGATTCCAAGAATGGCATGCATATCATCATGGCCTGGTCCCCATTTGTTGGCTTAAAATATCACAATCCAAAATAAATATGAATTTTGTATTTATTTTCAAACTCACAAGGTTTGGGGGCTTTGGTTTCAATGCTCATCTTTTTATTATTTATTACCTCTTCCATAGCAAATTTGAGATTAACAAATAATATATAGTTTACATTTTAAAACAAAGTTGAAAAATAGAACTTAATGTGTATTATTTCTAATGTTAATTTCTTTTATTTACCAATAACTCTACCAATTTTATCTTATTTATTTTAAAGAAAAAGAGATTCTTGTCCTTTGGGTGGAAGTATAAATATATTTTTATAGTAAAAAGTTAGGTGGGGGCATATCAAAATTCATGTAGGTTAAGTGGAACCCAATCTAATGTAACCCATAATAAGTTGGGCCACTATTAATTGTAAGCCTAATTTCTACTCTGAATGTTCTTATTAGCATTTTGGTTAAACTGGCATGCTAAGCCCAACTGGACTCTAAGTTTGGTGGTGTTTGGAGAATAGATTTAAAAATTTTCTATATTCTTGGTAAAAATTTTTTTACCTCTTTATTTAAAAAATAGGTAAATCAATTGTTGCACACTAGTTTGCTGTTTCATCTAACATACAAGGATGAATTTGTCCATTTTTTTAATAGATGAGGCAAAATACAATCCGCCTCCTAATACAAACACTTTCATGGTACTTTTATTGTAAATTCTTACTCTTTAATTGTTGGTTCATTTGTATTTTAAGTTACCAAAAAAAATCAATTGAAATTGAAAAATAAATAGGCAAATGCACAAATTGATTACGCAATTCAAAATCTCTTCTGAGGCTTTTCTTAAAAAGTTATCCACTATAATTCAACAGTAAAAAATTATTTAAGAGACTCAACTAGTTGTAGTCCCAATCCTTACAATTAATTATATTCAACTTTCCCATTAAGTGTTTCCACTATGAAAACTTAAAATTATTAGAATTATTTAAAAAATTATCATTATTTGATTCATTATTTTTGTCAATTATGAACACAAAATTGTTGCTAAATTTTAGGTAGCATTTGAGAACTTGGATTTCGCTTTCAAAAAGAGTTTAAATTGAGTAGTAAATCATTTTAAAATGTAACATTAAGGATAATTTCTCAAATCTATGGATTTGTTAGACGCTTATTTCAGAATGAATTTGAAAATATTAAAATATTTTTGAATTTGACAAATCCATGTTTGTATAACTTTCAAATATATATTATATTGGTTTCCAGCTAATTTGTCAATATATATATATATATATATATATGCATTTCATTCTTACCATTTACATAATCAAGAATCCAAATCCAAATATTCAAATTCATGTTTTCAAACAAAGCATTAAAAAGATGTAAAAATAGTCATTTTAATCCAGTCAAAATATTTCAACACAATGGACAAGTTGCATCTAGTTTTGTTGTCGAGTTGTAACTAAGTGTGCAACTGACCAAGGGTGAATCTAAAAGGGGCATATAGTGGCCTTGTCCACCCAAAAAATGATACAATTGAATTGTAGTTCTTCTAAAAATTATAAAATTATAAGTTAAGTTTTTGGAATCTAGTGAGCTGGAAAGGTTCTTAGCCCTTTGGTATAAGTAAAGTTAAGAAAACGATGTTAAGAATTTTCATAACCTTTTTAGGGGTTCTACATGTTTTTGGAAAATTAAGTTTTTAGCTAAAAATAATGCCATACGGTGTTTCTGAGTGCAAATTGTAATTTGCGGAGCTCCAGGCCTTGTGGGGGGACATTTTGGTGTCCAAACATCAAGGTAAAATGTGAAAAGGAATAATATCGATTGATCTTTCGGGGCAACACCGTGACAATGATATTTAGGTTCTATATGGCAATATCGCAACGGTGAATAGCAAGCTCTATAAGGCGACACCGCGATGGCAATAAGGTTCTCCGGGGCGACACCTCTAAGAGGTTTAGAGTGTAAGACCATAGCTCGGCTATGACGACCAATGGAGTCCGCCAGGACATTAAACATGGAACCTGATGCGTAAGACCATAGTTTGACTATGACAGCATATGGAGTCTGTCGGGACACTAAACACAAGGTAGCCCATCTAGACATTGAACACGGGATAGTTCGTTGGGTCACTAAACACAAGATAGTCCACTGGGACATTAAAAACGGGGTAGTCCATCAGGACATTAAAAATGGGGTAGTCCGCCAGGAAGTGAAACATGGGATCATGTTGCATGAGACCATAGCTTGGCTGTAGCAATATAATGTAATCCGCTGGGACAATAAACACAGATGGATAACTCGGGTCCAATGATCGAACCGGGATAGGAGTGTTACAGTCAAGTAGGTGTCGCGATATCCAGAGTTTGGTATTGCTATTAAGAAGGCCGTGGCCAAATTTCCCAACCTAAGGATGGAGTTACAAAATTATAAAAAGTGGGTATCGCGATATCTAATGTGTGGTATCTCGATACGGAAGACAGCCCATTAACTTCCTTGTTTTTGCCAAAAATTCAACTTTGGTACCAACTTACAACAAGCTTGCAATTTTCAAGATAGATGTAACACCCCCTAACCCCGAACCGTCGCCAGAATAGGGTTACGAGGCATTACCGAACATATTAGACAACTTACGAATAATTCATAATAAAATGACATTCATAGTATAATTGAATAACTAAGTCTTTATAACGAACTCTCGAAGTCTAAAACATGTATTAAAAGTGAAATGGGACTCGTTCAAGTACTCCTGAAATTTATTTTTTTTCAACAGCACCTCTGCTTATTTTCACATAAAACCCCTTGCAATTAAAACCGTATCAATTTCCAAACATAACCAATCCAACCAATTCAATATAATATCAATTTAAATTTATCAATGTATTAATTAAATTGAAACTGATAAACTTCTTTCATTATAATTCTTAGACTTGTACTACTAACATTTTTAACCATTTATATTCAAAACATAATAGCCTTTATATACATCCTATGTATATGCCACATTACCAAAATAAAATATACATCACTAAAAGTTTGCGGAAGTCCGGTCTGGCTTTGGATGCTGGTTCAGTGCTTGACTTCTACAACTTGCGCACGGAAACAACCGTACGTTGAGTATGCATATACTCAGTGGTATCACTATAATTCAATTTATATTTAAATACATTAAATCACACACTCATACTTTTACATTACAATTATTATCGCTTAATGAACAATTCAATCTTTTATATTATCATTTGATTATATATATACCATTCTTATTTCTTTATTTCAATTCTCACCTTCCACATATGTCATATCATTCAAATTTAGTTTTATCAGTAAATTTATTTCATTTGCCCCTATTAACTTGACTCGGACTCGGCAGATACACAGATTCCAACCAACACACTAGTACTACACATTGTACCTTAACGGTACATAGTACCTAAACAATAATCAGTAACGGTAGCAGTAACAGTAACAGTATTCAACACACAAAGTGCTGAATGTGTAACAGTAACAGAAATAGTATTCAACACACAAAGTGTCGAATCGATAACAGTAACAGTAGTCGGCATATAAATGCCTGATCAGTAAGCCGGCAAAAACTCGTACTCTTCCACATCCTATGGCATGCCAACTATATCCGACTAGCCCCACTAGTTAATAGGGTATTTAATTCACTTTTCAGTACAATTTCCATCTTAGTTCAGTATCAATTATAATTCATTATTTCAATCAGTTTCACAGTATTGTAGTAATTCATTACATCAGTAATCTCACAGTTCAATGCAGTACACATAACAATATTCAGTACTCAAAACAATATTCAGTATTCCATAATTCAATTCAGTATCAATCTCAATTTCAATACCCAATCATAAATTTTCATTTTACTAAACCTTACCTTAAAATACTTACCACACATAATTAGTAAATTAAACACATAATAATGATAAAGTTTGAATTGTAGTGATTCAAACCAGAATTCTCTTCGGATTTAATCCTCGACGATCTTTTCTTTTCCTTTTTGGGCCGATGCTTGAGACTCGATATTAGCTACGAACAATTAAAATAATTTCACAATCATTAGCACAATACAATTTATTCACTGAAATTTTTATCTAACTTTTACTTTAATTCCAATTTGAATCCTAACTAAACCTATATATTTTTCTTTCTCAATTCATACCTTTTGCTACTCAATTTCTTGCCAAACTCACATTTAACTATCTAATTTTTATCATATTTTCATAATTCCAAATTTATTTCAATTTAATCCTAAAACTCAAAACTTATAGCTTAGTTTACAATTCAATCCTTTATTCAATTCCAATCAAAATTTTTATCAAATAAACCCTCAATTCCATCATTTTTTTCAACATAAACCCTACTAAAAATTTATTAACTTTCAAATTTTCAACTTAAATCCAAGAGTATTTCACTGTAGGATTCCAAAACATCAAATTTATAAGAAAAGAACTTGATTAAACTTGCTAACTAAATTTCAAGCTTTAAAACCCTAATTTTCCCTTTCTTATTTCTTTCCTTTTCTTTCCTGCTCTGTTTCGAAATGGCCTACTTTTAGCTTTGTTTCTTTTGTTTTATGTTTTCTTTTCTTTTATTCATTTACTTTATTTTATATTTAATTTAATTAATAATTATAAAATATCCATTTTAATAACAAATATAATTAATACATTTGTACTATATCATAACCTTACATTTGTCTTAATCTAACTAATTTATCAAATAAATAAAATCTTTTAATATAATGATTTAATTAATAAATATCTTTTACTTAAAATTTAAGAAAATATAAAATTATATTACAAATGTACAAATACATATATTACACATGTATTTTTATCATATCCATACAATTGGCATATTTTGATTTATTTAATAATATAATACCATTATAATTTAATTATCATAAATTCATATAATATAAATTATATTTAAATATTATTAATTATATAATTAAAACAAATAAAATCTTAGATTTTATTCCCTTTATGTCATCAACTATGCTAAATGGCTTAATTGACATTTTAGCCATTTTTACTTTTTTTTAATCTATAATTAGACTTTCACTCTTTATTCAATTTGAACTTTTTTCCTAATTACTTTAAATTAAACTAAATTCACTAAAAAAAATCTAATTAAACACACTATAAGACTCATAATTTTAATTACTCCTAATAATTATTTACTAACTCGGTTTACTAAGACGGAGGCCCGATAACACACTTTTCGGTGCCCACGGATTTTGAGTCGTTACAGTAGATGCATAATTACATACCTACGGAAAACTAATTCAAAATCATACCAACATTGTATATAACCATTTCTCAATCAATTAAATCAAATATGCCACATTTTGGCACTCAAACAAATCAAATAACACATTAAAACACCAACTAATCTTCCATGTTTTCAAGTCATTCAAACTAACATTCATCTATGCCAATACCAAGCTCAAACTATACCTTACCACATTCAAATAAGCCATTCAACAAGCCACACATATAAGCCTATTATATTGCCAAATCACAATTATGCATATATATAGGCATTGACTCTCCAGAATTCAAACAAAAAACAAGGTTCCCACCAAACCATCCATTTACAAAATATGACATATATAAACACCTAAGTACAAGCCAAAATACCAAGCTTAAAACGAGTAATGGTCTAGCAAGTCAATAGAGGGATAGTGTGATCTTCGAGCTGATCTGACTGATGAGTTCCACAAACGACAATCTACAAAAATGAAAAACAACTAGGTAAGCATTTCATATGATTTGTAAGTTCATAGGTAATAAACAATAACTTTCCTCGATATACAATTAATCTTATTAAAATAAACAACCTGACACAATATACCTGACATAACATATTCACATTAAATAGGTGAGTTCATCATAAATCAAGTTATATAGAAATTTATCATTTATAATGCTATTCAATTTAGTACCATTCACATCAAATTCACATTTCAATACCATATACATTATCGGATCATCATATTCCATTTGAGCATCAAGCTCGTAACATGTCATTTTCAATTCACTTTCCATTATTCAACTAGCCCAATGAACTCTAGTAAATAAACTCGGATACATGGGTAACTACACCACACCAGATAGCACCGTAGTGCTAAACAGAAAGCACAAAAGTGCTAAGAAGAGAGTACCAAAGTACTAAACATGACACATAATTACACCTTATGAACTTACCTAAAAGAAACTGCGATAATAAAAAATCAAAGACTAATATGCAATTTTCCCTTTCATTGATTATCTTCTGGTTGGTTGAATTTTCTATCTATAATAATGATTCATTTCAATTCTCATTTCCAAATACTTTATAATGTGTTTTATTCATATGACAGTTCAAGTTCATTTTTTGAATGTTCTCTAAAGTTTTGCATTTTATTCAATTTAGTCCCTATAATCAAAATGGCTATAACTTTCAACTTTGAGCTTCGATTTCAAAACCAATATCAATTACATCCTTCTAAACCCTATATTATCAACAATTACAGATGTTTTAGACCAATTTTGAAATATTTACACTTTAGTTCCTATGTTGAAAACTAACAACTTTCACTTTACAAACTTTTTTCACTTCTAAGCTTAAAATCTAACAATTTAGTAAGCTTCAAGAAATCATCAATGAAAACTTTTGAAAACTTTAATAGTTTTACGAATTGATACCCGAGTTAACTAAATCAAGCTCTCGAGGTCTCAAAAACATAAAAATTACAAGAAAGTGGCTTGGAACTTACCTAACAATTATTGTCAGAACTTGAAAGACTAAGAACCTTAATTTTATTCTTTGAAACAACCAAGAGAAGATGATGGAGAGAATGTCTTTCAGTTTTCTTTTTATACCAAGTTTAATAATTAGTTAACCTCAATTAAAATAATTAATCCTTAATGATTGATAGAAAGTGTGTTTAACTTAATTTAGTGGAAACATACATCGTTCTCAACCAGCCATCAAAGCAAAAAGGTCTAATTACTAAATTAGTCCATTAACTAATAAAAAATCTATAGCAATTAACTTTTACCACTTTTACAATTTAGTCATTGTACCTTAATTAATTATCTGATTGACAAAATTAAAGAACCAAAATTTAATTAAATCTTATATTGACATCGTAAATATTAAATAATAATATTACGAACTCACTCATAAAAAATGGGGTTCCGGAACCACCGTTTCCAACACTACTGACTTTCGGGTCATTACAAGTTGTGAGTGGAGAGACGAAACATTCATCTTTTCTTCATCCTTGTGCTGTCCCTAGCCATAAGAGGAAAGAAAATTCCTTTTTTTTTACATTTTGGTCCAAAATTAAGCAAGCTAAAGGTGATGTTAAACCACTGCCTTCATTGTCATGATACTCATTCTTCGATGTCGCAACAACACCCCTGTATTAGTTGTTTTTAGGTTTTAGTCCCTCATTCGTTACCAGAGTTGCATAAGAGCTTATGTAAGCCTACTTATAACTCGAATTTGAATAATTAATGTTTTTTAGAAGTTTTAAGACTCAATTGTTTGCATGATTTGTCTTTTGAATATTAAAATGGAATTGTAATTGTTTCACAACGAATGTGACATCCCACATCTCGGATCCAACGATCGGGTCGAGTGTAAGGTGCTACAAGAATGCTAGTTAATATTTAAAAATAGAGTTCACATAGTATAAATCTACTTCAAATTTAATAAAAAATATTTTATTTAAAATTTAAATTAATAAAATTTCTCTATTTAAATATGTTATAATAAAAATAATTAATGTAATTAGAACATAGTTTCTAACCTAGAATTAAGTCATTAAATTTTAAAATTTTAAACTATTTCTTTTATAATATTTTATCCAATAAAGTTTTCAACATTTGGTAATTTATGAAAAAATTGTAGTAAAAAAATTATGCATGACTAATTATATATAATTTTAAAATTTTCTAAAATCTATTAACATGAATGATAAGAAAAGTTTAATTTCAAGGACATAATTATTTCTAAGAGACATATGTTGTTAAACATTTAATATAATATTAAATGACTGACGCAATTATAATAAAAAATTATATTTATAAATATAAAAGTTTTCATTTTATAATTTAAAGTTTTAAAATTATTTTAATTTAGATTTACATGTGATATGAAATATTAATATTAATAGGTTACTTTGTTAAGTTGCATGATTTTAAATTAAAGATTATATATATATGAAAATTTATAATTAGTTTTCTACTTATGTGTTTTTAGATGTTAGTAAAAAAATTACATACTTGGTAAATGTGTAAAAATAATTACATACTTGGTAAATGTCATTTTAATAATTTTAATATATGTTATAAATGATAACATTTTATAACCAAACAATAAAACACTGATGTAAACACTTTATAACATAATATTACTACATGTATGATAACACAGTATTATCACATCATCCAACATACCACATATGTTATTATAATTTTGAAACTAAAAGAAGATATTTAATTACTTAATTTTTCAAAAGTTATATTAACTACGAATTTTCATAATTTCATCACTAAAATTTTATTTCTACCAAAACTTATTTTGTTAATATTTGCTATCCATTATCAATATTTTATTATCAACATGACTTTTGTAATGATTAATTAATAAATATTTAAAATTAGATATAATATTTTTTTGTTATTTTGTTATATGTTGAGATGTCGGCTATTTTACCTATTTAATCCAAAAAAATTTAATATTTATAAAAATGATCCTGGTTCAAAAACATTCACCAAAATTACTGAAATGAACGGTATGTTTGAGTTTTGGGAACCCAATGGCTGGCACCACCTTGTGTTTTGGCCCCATCATTACTTGATGATTGTGTCAGGCTTTAAAAAATAAATTTTTTTTTGAATTTGGAACATAAATGGCCGGCACCAGGGTATTTTTTTTTAAATCGTATCATACTAGTATATAAAAATACCAATATTTGAAAAAAAAATTTGAGTTCTGGCCATCTAATGGCCGACACCAGAGTCATTTAAAAAAAATTAGGTGCTGGCCAAGTACATTTTTTGGGTCTCAAGACACTGTTTTTTTTTACTTTGGGACACTGATGGCTGGCACCACCTTTTTCGGGTCCCGAATTTTTTTTTTGTTTTGGGACACCGATGGTCAGCACCAACTTTATTAGATTAAAAAATTATTATTTTTATTTTGGAACACTGATGACCGGTACTAAGTATTAAAAAATTAGTTTTCTTAATTTTGGGAATCAGATAGCCAAAACCCCCCTCACTCTATATATAGGGGGTGGTTTGGGTTTTGATAACGTAAATGGATGAGAAATTTTTTTTTTTGAGAGAGCTTTCAAAATGAGAGTGTTTTGTAGTGTATCATCAAATGAGTTTTTTAAAATTGAGAGAGCCATCAAAATGAGAGTGTTTTGTAGTGTATCATCAAATGAGTTTTTTTGTAATGGATTGCAGATGGTGGTTTTTTGTAGTGTACAACCAAATTTCGGGGTTGAATTATATACTGTCATGTTTTAACGGAGTTGAATTATATCCTATCATGTCAATCGTAAAGGTTATGCCATCAAGGGTAGGAAGACTTTTTGCACAATAGATGGCTAACCGAGATGTCCAACGCAGATGGACATTATCTATAGTGAAAGAGTATTTATTCCGCAACTTATAAGTGGGGTACTGATGCAATGTAGATCTGATTCAAGCAGAAGACGACTAATTGTGAAGAAACTACTATTCAAAATAATTGTAATATTTCTTTAGAATGTTTGTATTTTTTTATATCTGTAAATTTAATGTAGTCGTTTAAGGTTTAAGGTTTAAGGTTTCATTTTATATTTTCATGTATTAATTTCTTAGAATGTTTGTATTTTTTGTATCTGTAAATTTAATTTAGTTCAGTATTATATGTAGTTTGAGTTTAAAATTTTCGTGTATTAATTTTACCCATCTGCTTGTAGTTTGTTGGGTGTTTAAATTTAATTTTGTATGTATTATATATAGTTTGAATTTAAAATTTTCGTATGCTAATTTTACCCATCATCTATAGTTTGTTGGGTGTTTAAATTTAATTTAGTCTCAGATTATACGTAGTTTGGATTTAAAATTTTCGTATTAATTTTACCCATTTGTTTAATATTCTAGAATGTTTGTATTTTATTGTATCTGTAAATTTAATTTGTTGTGTACTATTACTTATTCGAATCATATTTTTTTATTAAATGTTTCAAAGTCATTTATTCAAACAAATAATTATTTTAGAAAAATTAAATTTATATTAAAAAATAGAATAATTACAAAATAAAGTAAATATTTACAGATAAAAATCAAAATTGTTGTGATCTCAACGATGTCCCCGGCACTGGTGTGTAACGGTCCGGCTACCTCCGTCGGTGATGTCGTACACCTTGTTGAGGCGTTTGATAGTTGCTCAGTTCGACCTCCGGTGTCCCGTCCGGTGTACTTAGAAAGGTAGTATAATCATATACACCATAATCAAGAGTTAATGGGTTTTACGTGGTCGGAGGTGCCGATGGAAAAATATCCTCAGTAGTAGGTGTATGCGCTTCCGGATTGAGCTCCGTGTGGTATGAGGACAATTCGGACTGTGTTGAATGTTGAGGCTCGGGTCGTCACCAAAAATATCCTTGAACGATGGAGGAAATTAGAGCTCGAGCTCAGGATCTGGGTGGTATGATGACGAGCCGGATGCTTCATATTGGGCTAGGATTAGGGTTCGAGGCAAAATCAATTTCGGTGTTCCCAAATGGTGGAACTCAGTTACGGCGCGGTTGTACGTTCCTCTGTTGCCATCAGGAAGATTCCGGTTGCGCATCTTCTGAGGTTAGCATAAAATGACCTTGGAATATAAATGGCTTCCCGTGTGCCATATACCATTCTGCGTAGTCGCGCGTAGAAGAAAACTCTCCTTCTGAGACTTACAAGAGAGGGCGTTTCGAATGTCAATCATTCCACAGAAAGACATACGGTTCATTTTTTTGACCAATTTATTGTGTCCCGACCCAAACCCTTTTTGTCCATTCTGTGGACTTCTTTGATGTCAATGGGAGGGTTCGGGATAAGTTGTACGCAATCGAACTGCCTCAATACCCAACCTCCATCGTACCACTCCTCCATATGGAAATGAATCAATGAAACATTTGACACGAACAACTATTGCTGCTCGGTAAGCCTTGATGGTATGAACGCCGCGATCCCTTCCTCGACATATGGCATCCATAGAAATTGCATAATATAGACAACACGTTATTAGTTAATTTATTTTTTATACAATTATTGTATTTAAAAAAGAAAGATTCAGAAGTGTATTTTACGCTATCCCTGAAATGAGTCTCAATCATCATACGGTACACAGGTACGGTGAACTATCGCCCGATTCTCGGTACAGTTGCCCATATAAAAAAATAAATTATCATATTATTTTTTTCATGCAAAAATGAATATACTATACTATAAAATTTAAAAACGGATGGCAAAATTGAACTATCTATTTACCTGTTCACAAGTGGCCACACATACGGTTGGTGGCTCACTCGTGCCAAAATGACATTTGGTATAATGTCTAAGACTGCAATAGAAGGTAGCAACCGACCATTGTTTTTGTACACGGCTTTGTCACTCGACAAAGCTCGCAATATAAGCATGCCAATACTACAGAGCCCCAACTAAATCTTTCGGCAAGCTCGAAATCCTCTAATAATGGGAGATATATGATGTGGACTTTATTTTGATTGACGTTCGACAATAGTATGCCACCTATAAGTTGCAAAATGAACGCTCTTGCAGCGTAGATAATATTCATCTGCGTTGGATTGCTCGGTAGACACTGGAAATTTTCTCTTAACCAGGTAAATTTAATACTAGTTAATCGTCCTTCCTCATCGTTTGGGGCACTCTTCCAAGTAACCACTCGCAAGTGCCCCACAGATCAAGCACTTTTTCAAGCCCGGTCACTGTTTCACCGTTTATAGATAGCCCTAATTGGACTGCTATGTCTTGCAGTGTAATAGTTACCTCCCCAGACGAGAGGTGGAACGTATGTGTCTCCGGACGCCATCTTCAACTAAGGCCGGTATTAAATCGGCCAGTAGCTCAGATATCTGAATGTGCGTGGTTACCCTAAAACCTGCGACGTTCAAATACGATAAAACTCTTTAATCAGGAAAATAACTGGGATTATGCAACCAGGTTCTCACAATTCGGTACTGATCCTGCATTTATAGTAAATATAAAATGTTATATTTCTCATTTAAAAAAGAATTTATCATAGTATTTCAAATTAAACGGGACATTTTTCTTCTCGTTTACCTTATTCACATTTTTAGCAATGTGGTTGTTGTCATTTAAAAGAATATTAGGATTAGGATCCATCGAGTGATTGATGGTGGTCGGAGGTGTTTGGAGGTGATTGGTAGTCGTCGGTCGACGGAGAACGGTGGCGGTCGGTGGTTAATAGCGACAGTCGACGGTGAGCGGTAGTTATCGGTGGTGGTGATCGAATTTTGGGTTGAAGTACCCAATTTATAGTGGGGGACCATAATGGCTGAGCAGGGGTAAAATTGGAAAAAAAGGAAAAAATGTTGTAGGCATTGACCTGTTGGGTCATGTCGCAGTAGGCCTAGCCTGCTAGTGCCGGCCAATGAAAGGTCGAATGGGCTTGGTGCCGGCCAATTGTTGGCTAGTATTGACTGGCCCTGACACTGATGCAGGCTTAACACAGGCCCTGACCCATCTTGATAATTTTTTTATTATTTTCATTTCATTTCCATTTCCATTTCCTTCAATTTCATTTCATTTAAATTTTTTTTTCATTTAAATTTAATTTTTTTTTCTCGTTTCAATTTTTTTCATATTAATAACAAGTAGTTTCATTTAAAAAAAGTTTTCATTTCAGCTTTTTGTTTTCATTTCAATTTATTATTTATTTTCATTTAAACTTTCATTTCATTTCATAATCATTACAAAATTCATTTCATTTCATTTCATATTAATTTAACATTTCATTTCATTTGAATATTCATTACAAATTACATTACATTTCATATTCATTTAACATTTCATTTCATTAGTTTTTTTTCCATTTAAATTTAATTTTTTTCTAGTATTCAATTTTGTTTTCATATTAATCACAAGTAGTCTCATTTCAATTTATTTTTTTCAATTCAATTTTTTTCATTTCATTTCATATTTTTTTTCATACTAATTAGAAGTAGTCTCAATTACATTTTATTTAAATTTTTTCATATTTTATTTAAACTTTTTCTCAATTTAAATATCATTCCATTTCAATATTTTAAATTTCATTTAAATTCAAAAATTTTCTTATTTTATTTTTTAGGCTCGACCTATTGGGTCAAATCAGAGCAGTCTTAGTGCCTGCCAAGCTATCTGCTGGTGCCGGCCACTGAAAGTCCGGTTTGCCAGGCCTGTCGCAGGCCTGTAATGTCATGTCTTGTGAAGTTTTTCTTTTTTCATTTCAATTTCAATTTTCAATTTTTAATTTTCATTTATAAATTCATTTCATTTCCATTTCTCATTTCATTTCATCTAATTTTGTTTTTTTATTTAAATTTATTTCATTTTCCATTTTAATTTACGTTTTTTTTCATATTAATTTTTGTCTCATGGTAATTTATTTCATTTCAATTTATACTTTATTTTCATTTCATATTCATTTAATATTTTAGTTTCATTTCAAACTCATTTCATATTTTATTTTCATTTCATATTCATTTCACTTTATTCACTTTTTAATTAAAAACTTAATTTTAATTTATATATTTTATCTTTTTCTCATGTCAGGCCTTGGTAAGCGGGCTTGAGCTTGATGTCGGCCAATGTAAGGCCATCTCTGGCAAGCTTGGATTTCTAGACGAGTACACGAGTTTGGAATGTTATACGAACATTCACCGATGTTTGGATTTTCGGGAGTTGGCATTGACTGTCCACAACCCGACTAATCTTCCTAGGAGACGTTAAGATCAAAATCAATTCCAGAATGCTGGCTTGCTGGAATTACAACTTGAATGAGATCCGGTTCAGCTATCTTCACGACAACTCAACCAGGCTGGGATTATCCATCTCGGGGGGGGGGGGATAAATTGCTATCATTGTCCCTAGATCATCATCATTTTCAAGTTCCATTTCTGAGAACTTAAGAGGTTCTATCGAAACCAAAAATTTGTAAAACAGTCTCAACATTTTCTTCCCGCAACGGGTTGCTATCTTTGTACTGATTTTTCCTTTTAAATCCGCCAGCAAAACATGCTTGTTGAATCTCATTCCTATTTTTTTCCGACTTTGAAATACACAACCTTCTTCAGTTGTATTTATCATTTCTCCATCGAAATGAACATAAACAAACAAAATATGCGAACCCATCTTAAAAGCTGATATTTTTAATCTCGATTTTCAACTAATAAAGTAAAGAAAAAAGCAAACAAAAACTCAAATGGAAGACAAAACACCTATATATATCTGATAAATTTGGTGGTGGCCATTTGATTCCCAAAATTAAGAAAACTAATTTTTTTTAATACTTGGTGACGGTCATCAGTGTTCCAAAATAAAAAAAAAGTTTTTTAATCTGATAAAGTTGGTGTCAGCCATCAGTGTCCCAAAACCAAAAAAAAAATCGAGACCCAAAAAAGGTGGTGCCGGCCGTCAGTGTCCCAAAGTAAAAAAAAAAATGCCTTGGGACCCAAAAATGTACTTGGTACCACCCATCTATTGGCCAGCACCCAATTTCTTTTTTAAAATGGCTCTAGTGCCGACCATTAGATGGCCATAACCCAATTTGTTTTTCAAATACTGGTATTTTTGTATACTAGTATGATACGATTTTAAAAAAATACCCTGGTGTCGGCCATTCATGTCCCAAATTCAAAAAAAAATCATTTTTTAAAGCTTGACACAATCATCAAGTAATGATGGAGCCAAAACAAAAGGTTGTGCCGGCCATTGAGTTCCCAAAACCCAAACTTACTGTTCATTTCAAGTCATTTTGGAGCAGGGTCATTTTTATAAATATTAAATTTTTTTGGGTTAGATAGGTAAAATAGGGGCAAATTACCAAAAAAAACCTTTTTTTTCAAAATTTACCGAAATTGGCCATTTATGTAATTATTTACCGGAATGGTCCGTTTTCCGCGAAATCGCGTCCACGTCAGCGCGATGTCAGAGTACGCGCCAGGAAATTGCATCCATGTTAGCGCGATTTGCTGATGTGGACACAAATCGAACCCTAGACGCGATTTCGCGTGGCATGAATATTTATGTTTTTAGCTTGGAAAACTTTGAAAGGCCATAACTTTTCGCTTGGTTGTCCGATTGAGACAAATTTTTTTTGATTTCAAATAACTTTTCGAGATCTACGCGCTGACAAATAGCCAAAGGTGGTTTGCCACAGTTTTTGTCGAAAAAGATCCTTTTTTGCCCCTAAATTTTGATTTTTTTGGTTTAAAATTGAATTTTAAAACATTCAAATCATTATTTTCCTTATTTATTTGAAGTAAACACCGGATTTTTTTTGCAAAATTGTTGTATTATTTTTTTTGATTTGACACGTGTATGGAATAGGTCCGATAAATCGTTAGAACGTAAGTAATATAATTAAGATAATAACAGTATTTTTATAATATATCAATTAATTAGTTTAGTTTAGTTGGTTAAGATGCTTGCTCTTTTCCTTAGAATTTTGGTTCAAATCTTAACAAGTACAATTTTTTTGAATCAATTAACTCTTCAATATTACATCAATAACAACAAGTACAAAAAGATTCAAAATTGTTATCAACAAGATTTGAACCAAGGTTCTAAGGAAAAGAGCAATCATCTTAACCAACTAAGCTAAACTAATTAATTGACATATTATAAAAATACTATTATTATCTTAATTATATTACTTACGCTCTAATGATTTATCGGACCTATTCCATACACGTGTCAAATAAAAAATAATACAACAATTTGTAAAAAAATCCGTGTTTACTTCAAATAAATAAGGAAAATAATGATTTGAATGTTTCAAAATTCAATTTTAAACCGAAAAATTGAAATTTAGGGCAAAAGGATCTTTTTCGATTTAAAACTGCTGAAAACCGCTTTGGCTGTTTGTCGCGCAGAGATCTCAAAAGTTATTCAAATTAAAAAATTCGCCTCAATCGGACAACCGAGTTAAAAGTTATGGCCTTTCAAAGTTTTCCAAGCTAAAAACATAAATCGTTTCATGCCATCGCCAAGAAATCGCGCCCTAGGGGCGCGATTTGTGTCCACGTCAGCAAATCGCGCTGACGTGGACGCGATTTCCTGGCCCGTACCCTGACATCGCGCTGGCGTGGACGCGATTTCACGGAAAACGGACCATTCCGGTAAATAATTACATAAAGGGCCCATTTCGGTAAATTTTAAAAAAATAGGGTTTTTTTTGGCAATTTACCCGTAAAATAGTCTGAGATGTCACTTAAATAATTAATGAAATCTCCATTATTTGTAATAAATTTTATAAAAGAAATCAATTTAAAAAAAGTAGAATTTAATGACGTTAATGACATATTTTAACTAAACTATTTTTTTAAACACACATAAATAAAAAAGAATTATTAATTTGAAATTCAAATAAATTAGTCTAATTTAGAAGTAGATTAATATTACATGAACTCTATTTTTAGATATAAATTTAAATAATAAAATAAAAAGAGGAGTTATTTCCCAATTAATAATGGGGGTCACGCTTCTAGCCGACAGAGTCGTCCTTTAATATTTCAGTAAGGTTCCGTTTGTTTGCCAGTAAAATATTTTCCGTAAAATGATTTCTGAAAAATGTTTTACTTTTCTGTAAAATGATTTACTGAAAAATATTTTCTGGTGTTTAGATGAATCTGTGTAAAATACTTTCTCATTGTTTGGTGATTTCCTAAAAATATTTTTCAAAAAGTTGTTTTACATATATTAATATATATTAATAAATTTTTATATTTTAAATTGTTTTTACATATATTGCAATTTGATTTAATAATTTTTTTCTTGAGTATTACTCTAGAAATTTTATAATAATTAATAATTTTTAGAATTAAAATTACAAGAGGTTATAGTAAATAATTACAAGTGTACAAACATACTCTAATATCAACCGGATATTTGGAGGTTATAGTAAATAATTACAAAAATGCCTGAGAGCTTTAGGAAAATGTCTTACGGAAATTGAAACGGTAAGACAATTTCCCAAAAATTGTAAGGCATTTTCCCTTGTTTTGGAGTTGATTTTCCAAATAAAAAATATTTTCCACCAAACAAACACTGAAAAAGTTGGAAAACAATTTCCGAAAAATCAAATCCCACAATCAAACGGACCCTAAATTTTGGTCGCTCTATACAGGATTGAATAAAAAATGGAAGAAAACGGTAGATGTGAGGAATCCAGTTCATCGGAAGTTAAGAGTCATTGCGGTCGGATATCTTTCATTTCTTGGGTATGCTCAATATCAACCACTGTTCTATATACCTCTTACCTGCCATTAACCTCACTTACTTGTATATATCTTCATCAATGTACTAAAATACAAGTTGAAAAGATATAGGTTTGTGTATCCGGTTAGTGGCAAACTAGCAATAAGCGTGCATTCTTCATTGTTTTAGAGAATGCCAAAACCACTTATTTACACACAAGGAATCATAACACTTTGCTTTTGGAGTGTTATCTTTTATTTATATCAATTAGATATTTTAAAAGTAATATTAAATATCATTTATAAATATGATTATATTAAATTATTTAAATGTAATTTACCAATATATTTAAAATTTTGTAATATTTAAAGTATTATTAATTTTAAGTTTTTTTATTTCAATAATACTAAAATAATTAAAAAAAAAACCTAAATGGTATGGTGTGGGTGGTGAAGAGGCGGCACCACCCTTGTTTTTTTGACCATAATGGTTAGCCTGTTATAAAAAAAAATATTTTTTTAAGGGTAGAGAGTAGTGGATAGGTGGCATTGGTATAGTGTTCAATACGGGTTAGGGGGTAAAATACGAGTATCTTGGTGGTGCCTCCTTGAGAGGCGACACCATTGTGATTTAACAATTCTCTAACCGGCTGATGGTTGAATCACAAGGGGTTGGGGCTAAATCGATCATGGGTAATAAGGAGACCTTATAACCATGGTCCCCTCAGCCTAGTCTTGTAAAAAAAATGTATTTTGATTATATATATATATATATATATATATAAAGAGCAGAGAATAAAGAAGAGAAAGGAAAATGTAAAAAAAGAAAAGAAAAGAAAGAGATAACCTTGGGGTGGTAGAGAAGATAGAAGAGAAAGAAGTGGGTAAAAATAAGAAGATAACAGCAAAGAATAGAGAAGAGTAAGGAGAATGAAAAAAGAACGAAAAGAAAGAGAGGAGGAAGCCGTGTAAAAAAAAGGGTGTTTTGGTTGTTTTAAGGTTTTGATTGTTAAAAAAAGAAGAAAAAGAAGAGGGTTTTGGTTGTTAAAAAAAAGGAAGATTAAAGTTTAGGGAAAAGATTAGTGTTTTAGAGTTTTAAAAGGGAGTAAACAAATTATTTGATTCTGAAAGGTATTTTTTTTAGTAATTATTATTTATTTGTTTTGTTCAGTTTAGTGTTTATTGTAATTTATTAATTCTTTAATTTTGTTTGTTCAAGGAGGAGAGGAGGCAACACCTAATTTTTTATTTAAAGGTAAATTTATTTTTGTAGTTATTTATTAAATATTTTGTAATTAATTCTTTTTAGTACTTATTACTTGTTTGATTTTGTATTTGTAGTTTTTGGCCTTTTTTACTTCAATAATACAAATAATAATGATAAAATACCTATATGATATCCCACCACCATTATTTACGAAAATGGCATGGTATGGGTGGTGGCTGATAGTGGATAGGTAGCACTGTTATACAAGTTAATGGTGTTCAATACGGGTCAGGGGTGTAAAAAAATAGGTATTTTGGTAGTGCCTTCCTGACAAGCGGCACCACTATAGATTTGACTATTCTCTGATTGCCTGAAGGCTGAATCACAGGGGGTTGGGAGCTGGGGTTGAACCAGTCACAGGTAACTAAGGGGACCATATATGGTTCCTTCAGCCTCAGCACAGTAAAAAAAGTGTTTTGATTGTAAAAAAAAAAAAAGAAAAAGAAAAAGAAAAGCTGAGAATAGAGAAGAGAAAGGAAAAGGTAAAAAAAGAAGAAAGAGATAACCTTAGGGTGGTAGAGAAGATAGAAAAGAAAGAAGTGGGTAAAAAGAAGAAGAAGATAACAACATACAATAGAGAAGAGAAAGGAGAAGGAAAAAAAAAGGAGAGGAGATAACAATGTAAAAAAAAAAAGGGTGTTTTGGTTGTTTTAGGGTTTTGGTTGTTAAAAAAAAGAGGGTTTTGGGTATTAAAAAAAGTTAAAAGTTTAGGATTTTGAAAGAGAGCAGCCAAATTATTTTATTTTGAAAGGTATTTTCCTTTTAGTAATTATTATTTATTATGATTGATTAATTATTTAATTTTGTTTGTTTAAGGAGGAGAGAAGGCAACACCTAAATTTTTAGTTAGAGGTAAATTTATTTTTGTAGTTATTTATTTAATATTTTTGTAATTAATTCTTTTTAGTTCTTTTTATTTGTTTAATTTTGTATTTGTAGTATTGGGAGTAGTAATTTAATATGGTTTACATTTCTAAATATTTGTTTGGATTTGTGATGTTGTGTTCTTTATTAGTTAGATTTTTAATTTTTATTATATATTTAAGTTTACCACAATAATTAAAAATAATTAAATACCAAAATTGGATACCTTATAAATTAATTATTGCAATGGGTCATTTGTTACAATAATAGATATCAAGTGGGTTGCTTGTTACAAAATTGTACGGTGACCTATTTTGATATTTCATTATTTTATTGGATTATTGTGGTAAAAGAGCCAAATATGCCATAAATTAATTGTCTTCAAGTTGAGGAGAAATTATATGAGTATTTTTAATTTTTTATAAGAAAATAATTTATACATCTTATGTTAAATTGATTAAGTTGAATTGAATTTATAAATTTTTACAGTTCACATGCGTTGAATATACATTACGTTATAAAATTTGTTTTAGATAAAAAAGAAAAAAAGAGATGGTTTCTAAAAACTAAATTATCGACTTACATTAGTGTATCCCAAATTACGTTGTTATTGATTTGTTTATATGGGTAAAAATATTATTAATTCTTCAAAAAATAACAAACGGTACAGATTTCATTTTCGTTATTTGTTCATGCGATAATTAAAATTTTTATTTGAGACTATAGATAGCGAAATGACATCTTTGATGACAAAAACAGATCACACATCAGATACGATTGTTGTCGTGGTACTAAAATTGTTATTTGTTATTCACGGGTCCCATTATAAAGTTACACGTCATTTTTTCTTTAATTTGGATATATTAACTATTGCGGTAATTTAATATGGTCAATGTCTGCACTGCATACTGAGGGGTCGTGTCAACGATGGGGTTATTTGTCGAATCCTCATCTTGTGCCATACTTAGAGGCATCTAGATTCGGGTTAGCTGTAATGATCCGTACGTTTGACTTGAAGTACAACTTGATTTCGACTATGGTCGAGAGCTGAAACCCGGAGACTCACACATTTCAATTGTTATGTGGGGGGTACTTCATCATTCTGAAAGACTTTACACTACAACTCGAGTTCCCAATCAATGGTAGTGTGGTCACGGGTGTAAGTATAATGTCCGAACCCGCGACCCTTTGCTATGACTTACTAGGATAATCACTTAATGATGGTGGCAAAAATTTACGAGTTAAAGATTTTCGTGGTTAAATGCGAATTTTGAGTATTTATCGAGTATTGCCACTAAATAGGAGGTCATTTGTGCCGCTCGAGCATATATAATGCATATGATAGGGGGTGTAAGATGCAAACAACAACAAGGTCCACTTGATGTACTTGCCCCTATCATCTGATTTATACGATGCCCGTTCGTATAGTTGGGGCTTAGCAATACTAGCTACATTGTATCGCGAGCTTACAAAGCGTCTGGATTTGAATTAGCTATAATGATCCGCACATTTGACTTGAAGTACGACTTGATTTCGGCTATGGTTGAGCGCTGAAGCCCGGAGACTCACAGATTTCATTTACCGTGTAGGGAGTGCTCCATCATTCTAGAAGGTGTTGCATTGCAACTCAGGCTCCCAATTGATGGTAGTATGGTCATGGGTGTAAGTACAATGTCCGAACCCATAACCCTTTATTATGACTTACCAGGACGCTTGCTCGATGATGGTGGCGAAAAATTTAAGAGTTTAAGATTTTCATGGTTTAGGGCAAATTTCGAGTATTTATTGAGTACTACCACTGAATGGGAGGTGATTTGCGCAACTCGAGCATATATAATGGATATGATAATGGGTGTACTTATGCTAGATTTAAACAACAAAGTCCACTTGATGTATTTGCCCTATCATCTGATTTATAGGCTGCCCGTTCGTATAGTTGGGACTTAACAGTACTAGTTACATTGTATCACAAGCTTTTTTGGATGACAAAGCATTGTGCCGTGAACATAGGCGGGTGCCTGGTATTGCTACAGTCTTGGGCACTTTATAGGATGCCATTTTTGACATCGGTTACTCACCAAATATATGTCTTCCCACTCGTGAATAGGTGATAAAATTTAACCATTAGAGCATAAAAAATTTTGATTTATTTATGAAAATTTGTTCTAACAAGTTTACTTTTTTTCGTAAATGGAGTTCTTTTCTGGGTATCGAGAGGTCATATACGCTTTCGATTTACCGATAGGTGATTAAGACACATACCGGGGAGGGGGTAATTTATACTAATATTCATTATATGTAATTACTTTATTTGTTTAATTTGACTCGTGCTATTATAACGATGTTATTAATTGTACAGTTCATCTGGATGTCATATTCCTTCCTAGACATTGCGACTATTATTCCTTCGTCTACTCACTTCCATTCACACTTTCAGTGCATTAAGGCATCTATGTTAAATTTCTCAATAGTCGAGTGGTATAATGGGGATCTAGTACTGCGACAGTTCGAGTGCATCCAAGATTTCTAGATGTTCCACGGAGTTTAGAGGTTGTACACTTAATTAACAAAAAGGGGATACAAGACAATAATTGGGCATTAGAGCACAATGAATATATTGTATTGTAGAATGATCGGATGGGGCGGAGACCTCGAATGGATTATGTATTTGATTTGCGACCCTCAGAGGAGTACTAATGCTGGTACATGGCATGTGGGAAACCTTTTTTATTTGGTGGGCAAACGATGCTAGTCCCTCCACACATGCAACGACTAGGGCACCTTTCGCATTGCCTGCCACATTCGCCTCCTACACCCGATCAAGAGCCCGAACCAAAGCCAACACCTGAACCTGAATGGTCTTATTCACATTCTAGGGGTAGTTCTTATCATCCGGACTTGGGGGTCGATAATTATTTTTTGGGCTCGTCAGGCTATGCGTATTAGTTGGAGATTCTCGATTCTAGTTCACATCAGCCGGATTCGAGATTATTGATGATGTTTGATACCTTCAGCCTATTACCACCCTAGTACTCAGCCCTTCCCGAGCAAACCTTTGGGACATACGATTTCTCGAGAATGTTTGGCACACAACGTCTAACAAACTGATCCTTTCATTCATATCATCAACCGAGACATTTCTATTAAATCTCATTGCTATTTGTTGACGATATTCAGATATACATCTAACATTTGTTGTCAAAATTACTCCATCGAAATAAAGGCATGCGAAAAATTGATTATTCATCTTCACTAAAACTGTAAAAATAATTAAATTCTCAATATGCAATTTCAAAAAAGAAAATACTACCAAAAAAATAAAATTAATATCTACTAACCTTACGTGATAAGTCATTCCTATTTAACCAGGGTTTGTCATAATCATTCAAAAACACTTGTTAAATAGGAATGGGTGCCGCCTATGACAAACCCTCCACAGAGTGCCACTTATGACAAAGCCTCCACTGGTGCCGCCTGTTAGACACCCTTCACCCTTTAGTATACTGGTGTCGCCTATCCACTACCCTCCATCCTTAATTTTTTTTAACAGTCAAATGATTGACTGTCGAAATCAAGGGTGATGCCACCTCTCCACCACCCTCACCATACTATTTTCGTAAATAATAGTGATGGAATATCATTTAGGTTTATTATTATTATTATTATTTTTTGTATTATAGAAATAAAAAACCTTAATTTTACAAATAATTTATAATAATTACTTTAAAATAATTGTTTTTTAAATTTTCAAACGTCCACAAAACTTTTGACAATGATGGGAAATGTTTAAAATTAATAAACACTTTTTCACGTGCGCTATTCAAAAGCACTAATCCAATGCTTTTCAAAGGCTCTCTTAAACAACAACTGCAATTGGTACAAAGTTTCATTGTGTTTCAAATTCATTTTTGAAGAAAAAGCACTTTTGGTTATAAAGTTTTTAGTTTTTAAATATAAAATTATCAAAATGCTTTCATGTATTTCATTTCAGTAAAAAAATAATATAATATTTATTTTACAACTAAATGTATATTTTAATTTTTAACTTAATATTTAGCAATGAGCATGTAATTTTATAAAAAAATCTTAATTTCTCTAATATGATTTACATGTTTAAATTAAAATTTACAAATAATTTATATTAATTATTTAAACGATATTTAAATTTTATATTTCATATGTTAATATATTAAATTATTTCAATAGCATTTAAGTTATTTTTTTTACTTTCCATTTTTTGAGAACAGTGAAAAACACTTTAAAAAAACATTTTTCAACTGCAATAACTAGCCCTAGCCCTTAGTCTAAAAGTTAATCTCCACAAGAGCACTACCCGTCTTTGAAGCAATGAAAACCTATGGGAATCCCTCCCATAGATCGCAGAGACAAACTTGACTGCGTTATGCCATTCTCCACATATCCTCAGGTTTTTAATCACTACTATAGACATAGGCATAGGCTCAGGCTCCTCCTCTTTTGTCGACTGCAGCCCAAATCCAACCGCTAGCTTCTCGCTCTAATGCCTTTCAACTTTATTGCTGAATTTCTTCCATCATCTCCACCCCCTACCCCATGCATTCTTTTCTTCACCTCTTTCCTACTACCACCCGCTCTCTTCCTTGCTCCACAATCTCCCATGCCCTTTCTACCCAACAACTCAAACCTCTCTTAACTACCATAACTGAAGCTTCTCTTAACCAGCATCACTTGATCCAACTCAACTCTCGCCTAGCAAGTCTAACTCGCTCCACTCGCTACCAGGATGCCCTCTGTCTATTCGATGAAATTCACTGTCTACACCACAATGTTAAGCCAGACCACTACACTCTCTCCACCGCCCTCAAAGCCTGTGCCAGTCTTCCTAACCTCGAATTCGGAACTAAACTTCACGCCTACGCCATCAAATCCGGCTTCAAACCCTACTCTCATGTCTCCAACACTCTCCTTTTTCTCTATTCCAAGACCCATCATTTAGCTTCCGTTGAAAGGGTTTTTAATGAAATTGAACACCCGGATGTTTATTCTTGGACTACCATGTTGTCTTCGTGTTCGAAATTGGGAGGAATTTCTTATGCTTGCGAGGTGTTTGATAAGATGCCTAAGAAAGAAGTGGCAGTATGGAATGTGATGGTTACCGGGTGTATGGAAAATTGGTATCAAGGCCATGGGTTTGACTTGTTTAAGCAAATGCATTTTTTGGGTTTGAAGCATGATAATTATAGCTTTGCTAGTGTATTGAGCACCTGTTATATTGAAAATTTGGGTTTTGGGAGGCAAGTTCAAGCTTTGGTAGTTAAAACTGGGTTTTTGTTTCGAGCTTCTGTGCTTAATGCTGCAATTACTATGTATTTTAATTGTGAAGATGTTGAAAATGCGTGCCGGGTTTTGGAAGAAGTAGAGTGCTCTGTGTACGATGGGATTACTTTTAATGTGATGATAGATGGTTTACTGAACGTAGGAAGAGTTGAACAGGCGTTGTTAATGTTTAGGGAGATGTTAGAGGCTTGTTTGGGCCCCTCTGAACTGACTTTTGTCAGTTTAATGAGTTCGTGTTCATGTCGAAGAGTTGGGGATCAAGTATATGCACAAGCTGTGAAGTTGGGTTTTGAACAGTCTACCTCCGTGAGCAATGCGGCAATAACTATGTATTCTACTTGTGGGGACTTAAATGCTGCTCGATTAGTTTTTGAGAGATTGGAGCAGAAGGATATTGTGTCATGGAATACTCTGTTATCAACTTATGCCCAAAGAAGCTCTAGTAGCTCAGCGTTTGTTATCTACATGGAAATGCGAAGGTCAGGGATTGAACCGGATGAGTTTACTTTCGGAAGTTTATTGTCATGCTCAGAATTCATAGAAATGGGTGAGATGATTCATGCCCTTGTGTTTAAAAATGGACTCATTTCAAGAGTCCAGGTTTCCAACGCATTGGTTTCTTCATACTCTAAGCATGGGGAGATGAATCAAGCCTATCAATTATTTCAAATGTCTCCCAAGAACTTGATCTCCTGGAATACTATTATATCGGGGTTCTTTCTAAATGGGTTCCCAGCTCAGGGCTTAGAGCAATTAACCAAACTGTTGATATCAAACCTCAGGCCAAATTCATATACATTTTCCATTGCTATTAGTATTTGTGCCAGCATCTCATCCTTGAATAATGGGAAGCAACTTCATGCTTACATCCTCAGGCATGATTTTTCTTCAGAAACTTCTCTAGGCAATGCTCTAATCACAATGTATGCGAAATGTGGAACTTTAAATTGGTCTTTGAGAGTTTTTAACGAGATGATTGCAAAGGACTCAATCTCTTGGAATGCCCTCATTTCTGCTTTTGCGCAGCATGGAGAAGGTAAAGAAGCTGTAAATTGTTTCAAGGCAATGAAAGGTGTAGGTAGGGTTAAACCTGATCAAGCAACATTTACTGCTCTTCTTTCTGCTTGCAGCCATGCTGGTTTAGTTGATGATGCCACTTGGATATTAAATTCCATGGTGAATGAGTATGGCTTTGATCCTGGAGAAGATCATCTTTCATGTATGGTTGACCTTCTTGGTCGGGCTGGGTATCTTGATGAAGCTGAAAGAGTAATAGACAGCAAGCATATTGAACCCTGTTCTAATATCTGGTGGACCTTGTTCAGTGCTTGCGCAGCTCATAGTAATCTAAGGCTCGCGAGAATTATTGCTAAGTTCCTCCTTGAAACAGAGCAAAATAATCCTTCAGTTTATGTGCTTTTGTCAAATACTTATGCAGCTGCTGGGCAATGGGAAGAAGCAGCTAGAGTGAGGGAATCCATGAAAAATGTTGGGGTGATGAAGCAACCTGGCTCAAGTTGGATCAGTATATAGATCCCTTCTGATGCCATCTTCTCTCTTCCCTATAGAGCAAAGTCATTTTTCTCCACGTAGTGTGTCAGATCCCCGTGATTATTTGTCTCCAAAATAACTGAACTAAACTCTTCCTGAGTTGGCAAGGGTGGGCTCTGATGGTCTAGTTATTTTTGCAGGTTCTTTTTAGTTGCATATAAATTATAAAAGGGATAAAGCAACATTTAGTCCCTGAGCTTGGCAACTTTTTCAACTTGGTCCCTAAACTTTTTTTGATCCTCATTAATCTTGAAACTTGACAACTTTTCCCAATTTGGTCTTTGAACTTGGGTTTCCTTAAGGTATAATGATGTGACTTGTGACATGTAATCATCTGAAAATTTTAAATTTTTATATAAAATCTAAAAATATTAAAAAATTATTAAAAAATTCTAAAACTTTTTAAAACTTTATAATTTTTTTTGGGTGATGATGTGAAACTATTTTATAATGTCACGTCATCATACTTTTACGGAATTTAAGTTCAGGGACCTAATTGGAAAAGAAACTGTCAAGTTTGAGGACTAAACGTTTAATCCCATTATAAAATTAGAGTTACTCTGGCAGAGAAAGTGCTTATATATTGGCTATTTGAGATTATTGCTTCATAGATAAAAAATTGTCTGGCATAACCACACAACTATGCCGTCTATGTCTGTCTAGCAATGCATCAGCAACCTCCATGGGCTTGCGGTGAAGGTTAATATATTTAATCTTTCTCTGGTTCCTTTTTATGCCATGGCTGTTGGCAGACTAGTCACACACCTCACCCCTGCAAGCCCGAAATGTATATGAATTACTATAATAAGGTAGATGTTAGACCAGCTGTTGGAATCCCTATAATTAATGATAGAAATCTGTTGGAATCCCTATAATTAAGGATAGAAATCTTACCTTATTACTAGTAGTTCCCTTGTAAATAGAAACTAATCTCGCCATCGATTCTTAGGAAATTAGGATTTGTTTCCTTTAAAATGATTATTCCTCTCTTTATAATCTGTAAACTAAAGCAGTAGAATAATAACAGAATTTTTTCCTCTGAGTTTTTTCATGGCTTCAGGGATTTAGGATTCATTCGATCCTATTTTTTTCTCTAATATCCCTTCCTAAAAATTCTTTCGGTTTAGTCCTCCAATGGGTGATATCAATGAAAATTTCTCTGAAACTAAGACATCACAAATAACTCAGAATATCAATCAGGGAATCACTCAAGGTGAAATTAATTCCTCCCTTATAATCACCAATCATCGGCTAAATGGGAAGAACTTCTTGCAATGGTCTCAATCGGTTCTTATGGTGATTCGTGGTCGTGGCAAATTAGGGTACATCAATGGAGAAATTCCACGACCAACCATAGCTGATCCTACTTATGCCACTTGGGAACTCAACAATTCAATTGTAATGGCTTGGCTAATCAATTCGATGGAAGGCCATATAAGCCGCACCTATCTTTTTTTCAAAACTATAAAAGACATGTGGGATGCAGTCAAAGAAAACTACTCAGATCTTGGAAACGCCTCCCAAGTATTTGAGATCAAGCTTAAGTTAAAGGATATCTGACAAGGAACACTCGAGGTGACTCACTACTACAACAATCTGAAAATTTTGTGGCAAGAACTGGATATGTATTATGAGGCAGATTGGGGTGAAGGCGTAGAACACAACAGGTTTATGACCCATCTCAATACTGAACGTCTTTATGAGTTTTTAGCAGGACTGAACCGTGAGTTAGACGAGGTCTGTGGCCAAATTCTGGGTAGATCACCTCTTCTAACGATCGGTGAAGCATTTGCAGAAGTTAGAAGAGAGGAAAAGCGTCGTCTTGTCATGATGGGAGATTCAAAGGAATCTAAACCTATGACCCCGATTTTTAACCGTCCTACTGAATCTTCTACACTCATCTCCAAAGGTCCACAGCCACAAAAACAACATGCTGGAAATGATTCTGGATCAACAAGACCATGGTGTAGTCAGTCACTGCAATCGTGTTGGTCATACAAAAGAAAAATGCTTCAAACTCCATGGTTATCCTGAAAAAAAACAGAAGGATGATAAGACTGCCATGTTATCCTCCACTACTGCTGATGATGTTCTGGATGTTCGCTTAACCAAAACACAACTTGAGAATCTCCATAAGATACTTGGTACTCCCGCTACTCATGGATCTCTAGCCATTCAAGGTACTGCCCTCAACATTACTTTTGAATCTAATAATCAATCTCCTTGGATACTCGATTTGGGCACCTCCGATCACATGATAGGTGACTCCATGTTGTTTCACACCTACACTCCTTATCATAACAAATCCCGAATCCGCATAGCTGACGGTTCTTACTCACCTGTGGCTGAAATAGGAGAAGTACAAATGACAAAGAGTTTCTCTCTTGATAAAGTCCTACATGTCCCAAACTTGTCCTGTAATTTACTTTCAATTAGTAAACTTACTAAGGATGAAAAAGTTCTTGCTGAATTTTCTACAATTGGTTGTGTGATACAGGGACAGAAATCGGGGAGGATGATTGGCACTGCTAAAGTTGATGATGGACTATATATTTGGAATAAAAACAGTACACAAGGGGGATTGACTCTATCCACTTCAAAATAGGACAATATTATGTTATGGCACCGTAGGTTAGGACATCCAAACTTTATGTATTTGAAAAAACATCTTCCGCTGTTATTTCGAAATAAAAGTATTAATTCCTTAAAGTGTGAAATTTGCCAATTATTTAAACATACCCGTGTGCCATACCTATTAAAACCACATATTTAGTCCCAACCTTTTTCGCTAATCCATAGTGACTTATGGGGAGCCAGCCGAGTGAAAAATATTACAGGGGCTAGATGGTTTATAACATTCATTGATGATCATATTAGGGTCTGTTGGGTCTATGTACTCAAAGAAAAATCTGAAACACCCAAAGTATTCCAAAATTTTCACTCAATGGTTCGAACCCAATTCAACTCTACCATACATACCCTCCGTACTGATAATGGGAGAGAATACTTCAACTCTGTCTTAAGTCTATACCTTTCTGACCAAGGCATTATACACCAAAGCTCTTGTCTTGACACTCCTCAACAAAACAGGATCTTTGAGAGAAAAAAATTGTCATCTCCTTGATGTGGCTCGAGCCATAATGTTCACTATGAATGTTCCAAAATACTTGTGGGGAGAAGCTGTCCTCACTGCCTGTTATCTCATAAACCGAATGCCATCAAAGATCCTCAATTTCTGAACACCTCTAAATACTCTTTTAAAGGCCTTCCCTCTATTTCATGTTCCTAATCTTCCAGCCAAAATATTCGGCTGTAAAGCTTTTGTCCATAACCATTAACCAAATCAATCCAAACTTGATCCTCGAGCCCACACCTGCATCTTTATTGGATATTCCCCTACACAAAAAGGCTATAAGTGTTACTCACCAACATTACGCCGAATGTTTGTCTCTCGGGATGTTACCTTCTTTGAAAATGAACCATACTTTGCAGTATCTCATCTTCAGGGGGAGATTTTTAATGAAGATGAGACCCTTAATACTCTCATCATTATACCTCATGATCCTACTACTACTATCACAAACAAACCTATCCCAGATTTAGTTGTTGTTTCCCCTGTGTAGCAAGAATTTAACACCGTCCTTCCCAATAACAATACCTCCACCGAAGTACAACAACCACCTGATCAAGGAAAACAACAAATACAGGTTTACTCCTAACAGAATCGTTATCCTAAAACTGATACAGCAGTGCCAATTATATCTCCAACCGAGGACTGTTCTGAAACAGAAGTCCCACATTCGTCACCATCCATCTATCTTCCAATTGCAGTTCGAAAGGGTACAAGGAGCTGCACTCAATATCCTATTTCTCAGTTTTTATCCTATGGAAATTTATCTAAGTCGTACAAAGCTTTTGTGACTAATGTTGATTCTGTAAAAACTCTAAAAAAATATGGAAGAGGCTCTTGAATCAGCTGAGTGGAGACAAGCCGTGATGGAAGAAATGAAGGCCCTCAAAAAAATGAAACATGGGAAGTCTCGAATCTATCTAAAGGGAAAAAAATCGTAGGGTGCAAATGGATTTTACTACGAAATTTAAACCCGATGGCCGTATTGACCGATACAAAGCTCGACTTGTGGCTAAGGGATTCACCCAAACTTATGGTCTCGACTACAACGAGATGTTTGCATCGGTTGCCAAGCTAAACACCGTTCGGGTCCTGCTATCTCTTGCTGCCAACCTTGATTGGCACTTGACTCAATTGGATGTAAAAAATACTTTTCTCAACGGGGAATTAAATGATGAGGTGTACATTGATTTCCCACCCGGGTTTGAAGAAAACAAGGACCAAGTGTGTAAGTTGAAGAAGTCCTTGTATGGGCTGAAACAATCTCCACGAGCGTGGTTCAGTCGATTTGCAAAAGCTATGACTAGCAGAAATTACATTGAAGGACAGGCAGACCACACCATGTTCTACAAGCACTCGGAAGAGGGTAAATGCTGCATTCTTATCGTTTATGTCGACGATATAATATTAACCGGAAATGACTCGAGCAAAATTTTGAGATTAAAAGAATTTCTTGGTACAGAGTTTGAACTTAAAGACTTAGGGAGTCTTAAATATTTTCTTGGTATGAAGGTAGCAAGGTCGAAAAAAGGTATCTTCATTTCCCAAAGGAAATATGTTCTTGATCTACTGTCGGAAGTTGGTTTGATGGGCAGCAAACTAGCCGAAACTCCTATGGAGTTTAACCTTAAATTAGGAACTAATGAGGATGGAGAAGAAATCGACAGGGGGAGATATCAACTTCTAGTAGGAAAGCTCATCTACCTATCTCACACCCGCCCGACATAGCCTTGATGTGAGTGTTATTAGTCAAGATATGCATGCCCCGAGGAGAATCACCGAAGTGCATATAGAATACTAAGATATCTAAAAGGAACTCCTGGTAAAGGCATGTACTTCAAGAAGACTGTCAATCGAAGCGTGGAAGTCTACACTGATGCAGGCTGGGCATGTTCTGTTAATGATAGACGCTCTATAAGCGGCTATTGTAGTTATGTTTGGGGTAATCTCGTGACATGGAGGAGTAAAAAATAGTTTGTGGTAGCACGCAGCAGTGCAGATGCAGAGTATCGAGCACTATCTCATGGTATATGCGAAGGAGTTTGGATACAAAGATTTATGGGAGAACTAAAAGTGCCTTACACCAGACCTATGAAGATGTACTGTGACAACCAGGATACTGTCAGCATAGCACATAATCCTGTGCATCATGATCGGATCATCACTTTATAAAAGAAAAAAATACACTCAGGAGAAGTATGCATCACCTACCTACCTACTAGACAACAAGTTGTAGACATGTTAACTAAAAGTTTGAACAGAAACATGTTTGAAGAACTTATTGGAAAGTTGGGTTTGATTAACATCTACACTCCAGCTTGAAGGGGAGTGTTGGAATACCTGTCGAAACCATTTTTAAAATTGAAAAAAAAACGGGGTTCGATTTTGAAAATGAGAGTCGCCACTAATCTTTTATTAGGGTGTGACCGGTTCACCAATAAAAATGATTTTTTGGTCTACGAATTTCAAGAAAATAGGTTTGGGAGTTGGTTACGAACGAGGAAGGGTTAGCACCCTCGTAATGCCCAAAATTGGTACCAAATTGATTGTTTAATGTCTTAGTGTCGAGGGTTTGAAAAGATTTAAAAATACGATCCTTTGAAAAGAAAATTTGAATGAAACGAATCGAAAGATGAAACTCATTTATTTCGAATAAATAGATTGTCACACCCAGTAAGTTATAGTGTAACATTTTAAATCCGCGAAATTAAGTTTATCTCTTGACCTTTAAAACTCATACATTTTGAGAAGGATATCTGATTGTCTGGGTCAAATGAGAAAATCAAAACCCAGTAAGTTAGGGTTCAATTTCACAAAATTCCTAAATATCAAATATTACCTTTATTATTACTTGTTAGAAGAATCCTCGTCTCGAGAAAATAATATGTCAAATCCAATGAGTTAGGACACAACCATCGAATTCCCGAGAATGAGTTTTTTTTCATTTATATTTTAATCAAAAAAGGATATTCGGCTTCTTAGATCCCGAGGAAGATTGGAATCCAGTAAGTTAGGACACAATCTTTTCGAAAATCCCAAATGTCGAATATTGTGTTATTTTTAGAAACTTTTGTGTGAAATAACTTTGTCATTTGTAATCTTTTGAATAAATAAAAAATGATTGAATAATAATGTACAACGCGAATTGATAATTCGTAAACTAAAGCATTCTCTAATGAATAACAGAGATTCAATATATACAAATAAACAATGTCATATACGTAAGAGCAACAATTTTATATCCTACATTATGCAAATACTAACATCCATATTAGCAAGCAAAATGAATAAGAAGGCTAAAAAGTAATAAGCTAATTAAATAAAATGTATCAAGTTTTAAAATAAAAAAACAACACGAAAGAAGGGAAGTTATGTTAAAATAAGTTTAATATAACATATATATATATTTATACATGAAAGTTTGAAATAAATAAAAATATAGTTAAAACAAATACTTCATAAAATAATAGTATCCCAATAAATAAATATTATATCAAAATACATAAAATTATATACATATATTAATTTAAATAAATAATACATGAGGAAGGAAAGATTTAATAATAATATAAATAATAACATATATACATAATAATATATTAAAGTTGATGTAAGCAAAATATATTAAAGTAGGTTTTTTGGTTTTTTGTTTTTTTAAAATAAATTGTATGTATGTATAAATAAATAAAAGATATAATAAAATTTGATAATATATTATATATACATGTATATAATCAAAACGGTTTAATATATGTAAAAATAGTATCGTACATAAATGTTAACACTTAAAATAATATTATATAATAAAATAATGCATATACATAAAAATTATATAGATAAATATATGAACTAATAATAATAATAATAATAATAATAATAATAATAATAATAATAACAATAATAATGATAACTTAATATTAAAGTAATTATTTTAGTAGCGAAAACAACAAATTACCAATTGAGAATTAAAGCAGAAATTTAGGGGTAAAACTTGCAATAAAATGAAATGAAAAGGACCGAATTGAAATTCATTTAAAATCAAGGTGACCAGCACCGAAATTAAACGCACAAGTCCCACGTGGCATTCAAGTCAGATCATTGGAAACGGCATCGTATTACGTTTTATAAAACTAAAAAATATATAAAAAACGTAAAACCTAAACATCAGATTCCCCTTTCCCTTTTCAAAGAAACCTAGGTACCAGCCCCAGGTACGGCGCCGTTCTCGCGTCCAAGACCTCCACCAAGACCCCGATTGCTACGGAGAGGGTCAGAGATCGGACGGCTTCCGAAAATAAGGGACGATTCCCTCATTTTTCTTTTTTATTGTTACGCATAGAGAAAGAAAAGGAAAAAAATGAAAAGAAACGGAGAAAAAAAGAAAAACAAAGAAAAAATGTAAATCACCTTTCAAATTTTTGGTCTTTGTTTTCTCTGAAATTTTTGTTTTTTTTATTCAATATGTGTGTGGGTAAAAAAAACCCCTTTTACAGATTCGAATGGTTTTTTTATAGCCGAAACGAAAAATGAAAATAAGAATAAAAATACAATCAAAATCCTCTATTTTCTCATTTTTTCCAATTGCTATCTGTCGTTTTTCTGTTTGATGCTGTGTTGTCCAGCGTGGCGCAGCGTGTGGAGGCGTGGTACGGTTGTTGCGACGTTGGGAGTCGAAAGTTGCTAGGGTTCCTTGCTCCTGTTTTGCGTTTTGGGCTCAGTGGGCGAAAGATTTTTAGGCTAGTGGGTTAATTGGGTTTGGTGGGTGTTTTGTAATCTGGACATTGAACTTTTATATTTTTATTTATTTGGTTTTTTGTAATGTATGTTGGCCAGGCAGATTTGGGTTATTACAATCCCTATAATTAAGGAGAGAAATCTGTTGGAATCCCTCTAATTAAGGATAGAAATCTTACCTTATTACTAATAGTTCCCTTGTAAATAGAAACTAATCTCAGTTACTGATTCTTAGGAAATTAGGATTTGTTTCCTTTAAAATGATTATTCCTCTCTTTATAATCTGTAAACTAAAGCAGTAGAATAACAACAAAATTTTTTCCTCTGAGTTTTTTCACCAGCACTTAATTACCAGCCTCTTGAGCAGTATTACCATTTAGAACATTTTCCTAGAGGCTATAGGTGCAGCCATGGGTGACTTTTCGATGGATGTAGTCCATACTATCTATTTTCTTTGGCAAGCTGCAAGATGAATCACAACATTTCTCCCCTCAATAGATTCGATCCTTTCTTTGTTTCATTTGAAATTTAGCTACTTTCCTTTTGTTGTTCAGGTTACCCTGACTAACCACCAGAGGGCTAAAGTGGCAGAATTTTCCAAATTTAGGAGGTCGGTCAGTCTCTATCTACTCCTCATAACAATGGATTTCGAATTAAAATGGTTAATAATTTAAATAACATTTGATCAAAATTGTCACACAGCCTTTTTGTTCTGTGAAACTTCGTTTTGGGATATTGATCGACTTTTAATTAAAGAAAAAATAGTTCTTCTAACCAAAGTAGTGACTTTTTTGTGAGAACTTTAAGTAGTCTAAATATTTCAGCAAGAAAGAAGCCCAAAAGTTTGAACTCTACTATCATATATTCTTTCACTAAATCAAGGACTAGTGCAAATTTGATGTCTTGAGATAGGCTGCTAGGAACAAAGAAGACATCAATTATAAAAGGATATGGACGTGCATTATTATCAAAATGGTTACTTTTTCTACTTATTCTCAGCTGTGATCTCTGTTTCTGAATTATTACTCATCACTGATATTAATGTGTCAAGTTTGGCTTATCATTGACATAACTTGTTTCATTCTTGAAGGCTAAAATGCAGAGTTCTACTCAGTGGATCCGGCTTTCTGTCCAGACTAGTTTAAAAGAAAATGAAGCTGCCATTAAGAAGTTCGACCAGGCTTGATGCGGAATCCCCAGACTCGAATTCAAGTTCGAAAGAATGAACCGAATTCAAAGCCTTGAATTGAGGTGTGTGGTTTCTTTGGGTTATCAAACCTGAAAATTCTAGAAACTAATGGAAGTACTTGGAATAAGAATGAGTGAATTAAACAATAGAAGTAAGAATTGAAAAGAGAAGTCCTTGTATCAATTCTAGTATCAGAGCCTATGAAATGACCATGAGTGACGAAATTACTACTAAACCTCGAAAGGAGGTCAGTCTCAAAAACATATTTCAAAGCTTCAATTTGAGATTCAATAGATTAATTGCAAAATTGATGAAAGGTTGCAAGGATTCGGTGATTAAATAAAAACGAAAATCAACAATCTTTTTAGGGGTTCTTGGGTATAGAGCTGTTATTGAGTTGAGCTATTCATTCAAGTTCAAAGGGTAACTCAAATTTGAGATGATTTGGGTAAAATTATTATATTCAAAAAATAAGCTTGGACAAAAAATTAAATTAAATTTGTTTAAAACATAGGTCGAACTCGGGCTTGAACATTTAAGGATTAAGCTCGACGTTACTCTTTTCTAATTTTTTAATATATTATATTAGATAATTTTTGTATATTATGTAATTTATATTACATACAAATTAAATCTATAATAATATATAATATTATAATGTAAACATTTTAAAAAATTAAGATGCTATATATAAAATATTAATAAATGAAAAACATATATTATTATTGAATATTAAATTAACAATAATATTTTTTTTCAAAAAATTTAAAAAATAATGTGGGTGGACTTAAATAGGTTTAGGTTAATCATTTAGAGCAAAAATTTAGGCTTATCTTTTGAGTCGGGGTAGACTTGATCTAAACATAAAAAAGGTTAATATAATGTTTAAACACAGGTGGTATGCTCATCTAGGGCATGGTATTTTGGGGCTTATCTTAATGTGAATGCAAAACCTTTTACCCGGCCTGGAAGTTGGTTGAAAGAAATTATCTTATTGCTAATTTGTATTTTAAAAATGTGTAAAAAGTTGGTGTCTTATGATATTAATGGCGAAAAAATGGATGGTAAATTTTGTAAGTATTGGGATGATGATTGTATAGTTTTGGCATTTGCTGTTATACTTGATCACAGCGTTAAGTTGCATTGTTTACAAGATCTGTTAGCTAAATAGAAATGCAAGTGTGATGAAGAATAGAAGCAACTTTTGAAGGAGTGAGAGCACATTGTCAGACAAGTTAGGAGTGCAAGTAAAATCAGATTTGATATTGAATTTTAATTCATCCAGAAGTGGGACAAATAATTTCTACTTTCTAATGGTTTTGATAATATTTACAAATATTAATTATAAATTTTCATTTTAACACTTGATTTTTACGATTCATTTTATTAATATATTGTATTTGATTTAATGTATTTTTCTTCTACTTTAATTTTATTCGCAATGTTATTATTATTACGTATAATAATTTCTGACAATTATAAAACTAATTAATATATATTGTATAATTATATATTTATGTAATCATTACATTTAAATTTTATAGATTTAAATAATTATTAATTTTATATATTTGTTTATATTTTATGAATTAGATTTTTCTTGAGCTCAGACTAAATCCATCTCGGATTCTAATTGTTACGAATTTGAGCTTTCTCAAGCTTCTATATTTTCAGATTCAAATTATTTCGGCTTCAACTTTCTGTGTCTTGAATCATTGACAGGGGCCACCTTCCAGGTTTGGGTTTGTTCTGCCTACTATAGTACAATTGAATTAGATCATTTAATATTAAATGTACGTTTCCATATTAATAGAAGCCTGGTTACACAAGAATATTAAAGATCCACAATCTGTTCCAATCCTAATCACCCATGTTACAAAATTGCTGAATTGGTTCAAATTTATCCCTCACCAATCAGGTAGGTTAGGATATTTGATTTTGAGGTCACCAGCAAGGTGTCTAAAAGCATATTACCAATAATCTCCACAAGAGCACTGCCCGTCCTTGAAGCAATGGAACCTATGGGTATCCCTTACAGTGATTTCCCTCCCTGAAACAGCAGACATAAACTTGATTGCGTTATGGCAATCTCCACATATCCTCAGGTTTTTAATCACAAGTATAGGCTCCCCATCTTTTGTGGACAGTAGCCCGTATGCAACTGCCAACTTCTCGCTATGATGCCTTAACTTTATCTCCTTCTCTCCGGCTTCTATCTCGTCCTCCTTAACTAAACTCCACCGCAGATCCGAAACATACCCAGCTAACCTGATCTTCCTTCCCATCTCCTCCAAGTACTTGTAAATCTCTTTGATCATTGGGTGCGAAATATCTTCGGCCACAAACACATGAATTCTTTTATTCACCTCTATCCAACTACAACCTGGTTTCTTCCTCACACCTCTGTCGCGCATAAGCTTTCTAACCATAGCCGCTTCTTCCCATTCGCCGCTGCTGGCATACATGTTTGCAAGCATGACATAAGGTACAGCATTTGAAGGTTCCAGTTGAAGAAGCTTGTTTGCTGCCTTTGATGCTAGTTCCATGTTCCCATGTATTTTAGATGCACCAAGCATTGCAGCCCAACCAATTGAACCTGGGTTAAATGGCATAGTGTTTATGAGTTTCTCAGCTTCATGTAGCTTGCCTGCTCGACCAAACAGATCGATCATGCATGAATAGTGTTCCACTTCTGGTTCAATTCCAAACTTCTCTTTCATAATCTTGAAGTACTTCTGACCCTCCTCAACTTTTCCTGTATGAGCACACGCTGAGAGGACAGAGATGAAGGTTATACTTGTAGGGGAAATATTTCGTTCCAGCATGTGGTCGAAAAGAATTAAGGACTCCGTTCCAATCCCATGTTGTGCATAACCAGCAATCATTGAATTCAAAGAGACCGAATTATGCTCCGGCATCTTATCAAATACCCGTCTTCCATCAGGAAGGTTTCCACATTTTGAGTACATAGCAATCAGGGCATTATGGACTTGAATTTGATTAGGGACTTCAGATTTGATTGCCAGTGCATGAATCTGTCTTCCCTGAGAAGGCGATGACAAATTGGAGCATGCACTAATTACATTTACAAAGCTACAATCATCAGGGCGATATCCGATACGCCGCATCGCTCGGAAACACTTGAGAGCCTCCTCAGAGAGTTCTTCGTGCAAGGAATACCCCGAAATCATAGTGTTCCAAAGAACCAAATCCGGTCCCGAAACCTCTTCAAAAACTTTCCCACAATCCAACATGCCAGCTCCACATTTCGAATACAAATCAATCAAACCACTGGCGACATGAGCATTTTGATGAAAGCCAGTCTTGATCAACAGAGCATGAAACTGAAATCCTCCTAACAGGTCCTCTAAACTTGTAAACGCTGTCAAAACACTAGCCAAAGTAAACATATCAACATCGAACCCTCTCCTAACCATTTCCTGAAACAATGCCAGTGCTCTTGCACCCTCTTTATGCTGCCCATAGGCCACGATCATGGAGTTCCAAGACACTTCATCTTTACACTCTCCCATCTCATAAAACACCCGCTTTGCTTCCCTTAAAAATCCCTCTTTGCTGTAACAGGAAAGCAACGCATTGTTGACCGAAGCATAAGAATCAAACCCACAAAAAACAACAAAGCAATGCACCTGTCTAATCAAACACACGTCATTCAAACTAGCCGTGATGACCCCAGATAAAGTAAAGCCATCCATGTCAAAACACAAGTCTCTCATTTTCTTAAACAATTCCAATGCAGGTTCAGTCCGACCACAATCCGCATAAGCGGAAATGAGAGTATTATAAGAAACAAGGTCTGGGTGAGGAATCTGATCGAACAGGTTGTGGGCAACGGAAGGGAGTGATTCCTTGGCGTAGGCAGCGATGATGGCGTTGAAAGAGAAGGTATTGGGATGTTGGGTTTGGAAAAAGGCGTTGTGGGCAGTGGCTAAAAGGCCGCATCTGGAGTAGAGGAGGATGAAATGATTGGAAAGGTACGTTGACGAAGGAATGAGGGATTTGATGTAAAGAGTGTGGAGGGATTTGCCTGTTAAAATGTTTCTGTGGCTTATGCATGTTTTCAATAGGTTGCGGAAGTTTTGGATGGTCCATGGGATTTGGGTCATTTAAATTGCAAATTTGTTTGAACCCTTTTTCATCTATTATTTCCCAAAATCAATGTGCAAAAGCAGAATATCCTCTATGTTCACGATTTATGGCTTCAGATTGAATAGTGTATTGAGGATGGGAAACGTTATGGGTTGTTAAGGATCAACCCAACCCTTGTATTTGATTGAAGAATTATTTTATATTTATTTTTAATTGAAATAGCAAGCCATTAAAATTCACAAAACTACCCAACACTACTACTAACTTATGCGCCTGCTTTGGGTGGGAGAAAGAAGGAAAAGGTTAGAACCCAAAAAAGTTTTGATTGAAGAATGTGTGATCAAGAAAATAGTTTTAAAGTTTTCCCGGTATTTCATGAAAATGTGCCATGAGGAATTCATATATAATATGCTTAAAATAATAAAGCTGTAGATATATTAGCTTTCAAATATAAAGCATCGATTTTGTGATTTAGTTAAGAAAATCGTAAATTTAATAATAGATCTTAGTATCAAAGATGAACATTCCTTCCTCTAGGGTTCAAGAACTTACACTTGAAGATGAAATCTCTGTTAGCAGCTTCGTCAAAATGAAAGACATGCAGATTGTTTTTCTACCCAAAACTAGACGTCATGCATTGTTTAAACGCCTTTGTCAGTTTCTTATGAAGAATTTTCACTAGTTTGAAAGATACCAACTAGTTCTAAAAATTTTGGTTGTGTTGTATACCCTCTTCATCTATGCGAATTAGAGTGCTCCTTATTCTCTATTTAATTTATTCATGTATATTTAAATTATTTTATTCTGAATCTCCTCATTGGTGTTTGATGTGTTAGGCTATGTATCCTTAGTATATTAGTTTTGCACAATAAGTAGATGGTTGAAGTAATAATTCGCTCATTGGTTACATAAGGTTCTACCACAAAAATTGTTTTGTAATGTAACAACCAAATTAAAGCCCATAATTCTTAAGGTCATGACGCGCAAGATATTCATATTAGGACTATTGTTTGATAGCATGTCATTTAGACTAGAGAATGATGCGGCTCAAATTAAAAATCCTGCAAGTTTTTAAACTATGACAGTATGGTAATGCTGTGGGTCTATTTTGCCTTGGCCGCAAGTGTTTACTAACTCTGGTACATAAGGTGGGGTTTCCTAAATAGGACAACAGATTACATGCCTGTTTCTATTAATGGTTAAATGTTAGGTATTGAGAATTCCAAAAATAAAAACCATTTCAAAATATAAATTAATAGATAGTAGTAAGCATGGTCGTATCAATAGATATCAAACATAATTTTATTTCTTTAATAAACAAGTAAAATAAAAATAAAATAAGGAGATTTTAAAATCAAAAACTAAAAATAAAATTAAAACAAAGTAAATTAAAATAAAATATAAGAAACTCGATGAGGAAAATCTCTAGCCAAAAGTAAAATCTCCGTTTGATTCATAGATTCAACCATCGATGCAAAGTAACTTCAATATCTTTAATAAATTAGTTCTAGTTGTTGACTCAATGCTGAGCAACCAATTTATCCTTACTTATTTGGTAACCAAGAGGCAACTCGTTTGAAATTACTTCCCTAATCGATAAATAACTTTGTAATTTAACGACCAAGATTTAACTTACCAACAACATTAAGAATGAGAGAGACCTAATTCTAACCAACGAACTCACATTAATAGAGTTCATTTAAGCTAGATCACACATCCGCACAACATAATCATAAACTACGATATAAACAATTATGCAGTTCATCACTAGTATTAGAATGTATGCAGGAATTACTAATTTAATTATTTTAATTGACAAAGTAACCATTCTAAGCTATCAAATACAGGTGAATATTTAACAAACCTGAACAATTGTAATTTAAACAAAAGATGCACAGATACTAAAGAACAAAGAAGAATTTAAGCATGAATTAAGTCTTACGAATTTATTAAATCAAACGTCGAAAATCTTTTTACTAGACAAAAGGGCTTAGAAGCCCATAAAATAAAGAATACACAAAAAAGCAAAAAAATACTAAGAGCGGATATGCCTCAGCATCTCCAAGTTTTATTTATAAGAAAAATAATAATATAATGGAGAATATACAAAAGTATCATTAATTAAATAAAGGAGAAATTTTCTAGTTTTCTTAGTAAGTTTTGGATCAAATTTCCAGGCCATTTTAGATGCCTTTTTAAAACTTTTATGGGTTGAATCCATGAAATAACTTCAGCTAGGTCTTTTAATAATTAAGAACATAAATAACATAATTTAAGGAGAGAAATATTATAAATAGATAAGAAATACTGCACTTATCAATATTGTAACACCCCAAACCCGGTCTAAACGTTATGACCGAATCTGGTGATGTCACATTGTAACACCCCTTACCCGTATTCGACGCCAAAATAGAGTACGAGGCATTACTAGAAGACATACATTTGCATACGTATTAAACCGAGTTACAAAATTTCATCCAAATTAAAACTTTTAAATTATTAATGTGCTTTTATAATTCGTTACAACATATCCTCGAAATATTATATTCATAACAAATAGGGCCTACAAGACCCGATATTTACTCATGTAATTTAAAACTTCATTTCCATTTCATTCAAATCACAATTTCTCATGTTCACAATTCCAATCAATTTCTCAATCCAATATATATATTTCAATCATCTAAGAATATAATTCAAGTTACACGAACTTACTAAAGCTAAATTGCGTAAATACCAAAATTCATGGACATTTTGGTAATTTTCTATTTTCCTATAATTTTCACCCAATCTTGATATAAATTAATATTTCATTAAATTTATTAATTTAAATAATAAAACAATTCATTTCATGCAATTTGGTCACTTTTTGACATCTTTACCAATTTACCCTTAAAATATTACTTTTACTCAATTTAGTCCTTGAACCTAAAACATGCAAATTGGTCATTTTAATAAGAACTCATGCTAGTTGAATAATCATTTATTTTCCTCCCCTCTCCATTCCACATCCTTAATGTATAATATGCTTATATGTAACATTATCTATAATTCCACCATTTATTTATATATTAATTCAAAGCTGTCCACTTGATTCATAGTCACTAAATTATTTATATCTTGAGCTATGAAACTCCAAATTAAGATCCGATAAATTCCTATGAAACTATACTCACATATCTTCTTACCATAAGATTTTTAGAATTTTAGTTTAGCAAATAAGTATAGTTTATTCTTTAAAGTTTCCCTGTTTCACTGTTTGATAGTTCCGACCCTCTTCACTAAAAATTAATTATCTCTTTGTACAGAATTTGGATGATGTTTCCATTTGTTTCTATTGAAAATATACTCATTCAAGATTTTAAACATATAAATTTAAGTCTATAATTATTTTTATTCAATTTTGATGATTTTCCAAATTCAAAACAGGGAACCCAAATTCATTCTGACCTTGTCTCATAAAATTTATTATATCTCATTATTTACAATTCCATTACTTACACGTTTCTTCTATAAGAAACTAGACTTAATAAGATTTAATTCCATATTTTGTTCATCCTCTAATTCGAGTTCTAAAATTTATGGTGATTTTTAAAAGTTAAGCTACTGCTGCTGTCCAAAACTGTTTTAGTGCAAGATGTTAATTACTAAGTTTATAACTCCCTAATTCCTTTTCTCTATAATATTTCCCATCATTTTCACTTATTTGCCTTCACTAATATATCAAGAACATAATAATTTATTTAAGAAAACTCTACTATAACATCATTTCCATGCTTTTCAACAATAACAAACTTAAAAATATATTGAAATCTTGGTGTTCTTACCTTGTGCTATTGATTTCAATCTTTAACTTGATTTTCTATCTCCTCCAGCTTCTATTTCTTCAATCTAACTTGACATTCTAGCTCTCCATTGTCTCCTTATTATTTTTCTCTCTTGGAAGCTATGGAAATTCTTTTGATTTCTAGGTGAAAATAGTGAATTTTTGGTGAACGGACCAAATTGTAAAGAAAGCAAAAATTTCTTTCTTCTATTCTCTTCTAACGTTGGTTGCATGGAAAGATTATAATTTTTTCATCATCTTTCCTCCCTTTTATATTAATCATTTAATAATAAAATAATACTAAAAATCTTAATAAAATATTAATTAAATAACATTTATCTAATTAATTAATTAAAAATATCACAAAAATCATCATTACCTTCTAGAATTCTCTCTCTCCCTATTTAACCATTTTGCCCTTTATAACCTTTTGAAATTCCATCCTTGAGTCATCACTTAATTTGGTAAAATTGTAATTTAGTCCCTCAAAATTCTTCACCTTTTCAATTTGGTCCTAATTCATCCATTTTCCTTAGTTTCTAGATTATTCCACTCTTAAAATATTTACACTATTGGTCCTTCAAATTTTTTGTATTTACACTTTAACCCCTCAAATTTTGAGTATTTACTCTTGGGCAACAAAACTTTGCTCACTTTTTCAATTTAATCCTTTCTTGAATTAATATGTCATAATATACTTCCCAATGTTGACATAACTCAATATTACCCTTTTATCATCTTATTTTCTTATTTTACTATATCAAGGATATTATCTTACTTTCTTCTTGTAGTAACTTTCGGGTATTACAAATATACAATCAAAATTATTGTAATTAGTAACTCCCTAAGAAGCTCTACTAAGTTAAATTGGTGGTTGAATTAAATGATTATTAATATGTGATTTTCGTATGATTATGGATTCATAAATTAACTAGATGGATTTCTATATTATCAATAGTTGTTTTGTGATTGCCCGTAGTGAAATAAAACAATAGGTGTGAGAATTTTTATTGTAATGGTTGCAATTTTTAAAAGATTTATTTTAAACTATTTTTAAAGGTTTTTAATTTAAAAAGCACGCATAATATATACATGTTTAAAAGTAAATTAACAATATTTGCTTATTACATAAAAAAAAAGATTTATGGTTACTTACTTTTTTAGTTCAATATGACACCAACACCTTTTAATTAATATTTTTATTGAAAAAAAAGTTATCTAGAAATAAATTCAAAGATTGGAAACAAAATCTGCACATTGTTTTGAGCTTTGAGAACCATAAGTTTGTTATTGACGATGAACGCCTACTGGAAACATAACTTGAGACCTAATCCTAATGGAAAGAGGTTAAAAATATATCTCGTTCCTACATAATTGTAAGTATATATAATACTTTACAAAAATATGAAAGTTATATAGGACCACTAAAGAGATCATGGACAATTTGCAGGTCATGTTTGGAGGCCAAGTTGTTTTGGCTTAATAGTCCACATTAACCAACTTAATGAACTTTAAAGAAAAGTTTGAGACTATAATGAAAGATCACATGCTTATGCTTACACTTATGCTTGTGGGATCCTTTGCAAAGGTAGAGCACAATGGGGTTAAGCTTAACTATAATACCTAAACCTTGTTTAAGGACTTTGCAAGCTTTAGGACAACCTATAACTTAAGAAATAGGCAACTGAATCTTACCAAACTCATGAAAGAACTTTAACCTCATGAGCTGATGTTGAATGATGTGTCACACCCTAAATCTTAAAATTTGTATTTTGGCTGGCTGACACGACAAGCATGGGTAGGGATCTTGTAAGTTAGTTCATCTAATCATCGAATTTTGACTAAGTTTAGGGTGGATTTGTCCGATGAATTATTTTGCTGTGATCTGCCATATGGTGTTTTTTCACTTTTCTTGCGTTTGACTAACTCCTATGTTTGGCGAATTCTCTCATGCGTGAACACGCCAGTGGAAAATTTTTTTTATAGAGGAGTTAATCATTCTAGATTTTATCTCGGGGTAGGTAGGACACGTATCAGTTACGTGTCAAACTTTAATTAAGGAATGTGTCATTTGCATGGCACCTGTAAAGTCTTAATAATGGTGATTAATTAGTGGAATCGTGTGCATGAATTATGATTAGGGATCCTGCTTAGTGAGAGACATGGGTTAAGTTTCGTATATTTATAGAACTGAAGTTTAAAAGAAGAGACTCTATTTTGCTTCATTCTTTTAAATCTTTATTTCTCCCTAAAGAAGTTAGAGTGTTATTCATTGCTAAAGAAGAAACCATTTTGCATAGCTTTTCTAGAAAGTACCCTTGTTCAAGCCAATTGCCGATAATCTTTTGAGTCCTTAGTTGTATAGGAAACTTGTAACAGCCCGTTTTCACTGAAATCGAAACAGTGGTTTCGGGACCACAAATTCGAAGTAAAAAATTTAATTTATTATTATTTTATTGCCTACAGCATGATAATATTACCGTATAAAAAATTTGTTAAGAAATTTTACCGTTTACATGCTTAATTTGATAAAAAAGACTAAATCACGTAAAGTGCAAAAGTGGAGTTCTAATAGCTAAATTATTAAATAGTTATAAAACTTTAAAGTGGAAGTCCTTAAATTAGACCATTTAACTTGATAGTGGATGTACATGGCTTGGCAATTGTGTAATTATTAATGTTTTTAAAGGTTAAATTAGTAAAAAAGGTAATTATATGTTAAATTAAATAAAACCAAAGTGAAGTATCATATTTTTCTTCTTATTTTCAACCAAAAGTTGAAGCAAAAGGAAACCATTGTTGAGCTAGTGTTCGGCTAGTCTATTTCTTTGGTTGGTAAGTGATTTTTGTCCCGGTTTTTAATGATTTCTACGTTTCAGGATCGTTGTAGCTTAATCTAGCTTGCCTGAGGACTAATTTGCAAAACTGTTAAACTATTACGGTTTTGCCATTGATGAACATGCTTGAGCTTTGATGTTTGATGATAGAAAATAAATGGTTGTTGTTTGATAAATAACTTTTGTAAAGGAATTTTTGATGAAATTATCAATTAGGGGCTAAATTGAAAAATGGAAAATATTGTGTGGTAAAATTGTGAATTTGTGAAATATATGGGCTACTATTAGTATGTATAGAAATCGACTAGGCTTGGGTAAAGGAAAAATTGCATGAATATCATTTTCCGAGCCTAGGGATTAAATTGTAAAGAATTACAAGTACAGGGGAAAAATAGTAATTTTTCCAAAATTTCATGTTGGACCAAATTTAATGTGAAAAATATTAAATTGAGTTAAATTTATCCGTATAATTCAAGATAGACCTCGTGCGGAGTTAGATCGAGGCAAAGGAATAATCGCCTCCGTATTTATGTATACTCGTCGAGGTAAGTTCGTGCAATTAAATTGTGTAATTCTATGCTTTAATTGAATTATATATAATTTCCATGTATGAATACTGATCGAATATCCGAAGACGTACGATGATTACTGAGTCCTATTTGAACCTTAGGAATTCGTAGGATACAAATGATATGTCATTACCAAGTCAGTGAGTTACACGGGTAAGGACACGGGCAGGGACACAACCGTGTGCCCCTATTTCGAATGCCTACACGGCCTAAGACACGGGCGTGTCTCTTGGCCGTGTGACCCCTGCAGCTTTAAAAATATTCATTGTTTTTCGAAAAATTCTCTGAGTTGCCGTTTTAGTCTCGACTTGTTTCTAACATGTATTTAGGGCATCGAGAGCTCGTATAAGGGACAATATGTATGATTTTGATTGATATGTTATGAAATGTTTGAAATTTTTGTCTGTTTGATTTGTAATCTTTCGTAATGCTCCATAATCCTGTTTCGATGACAAATTCGGGTTAGGGGTGTTACAAAACTAATGGATAGTTGCAAATGTTTAAATAGGTTTTCTTAGGAAGTTCTTGATTGAAGATAAACTTCCTTTTTAATCATTGATGCATGTTGCCGATTATTTTATTTTTGTTAAAAAGATTCAGTTGTTTCTATACTTGATAGAGATATTTGACTATTTTTAGCTAAAGAAACAGGAGAAAACCCTAGTGTAAAAGGGGAAAGAACCCATAGGGTAGATAGAGCTTACTCTAAAGATTTCTAGTGAGTTCGTCTTCACTTTTGTGTTTAATTAATACACGTATAAACTCATCTAAATGCGGCCTGTCCAATTAAATTTGTTAATCTTCAAAGTGTGTTTATTCTGAAGCAGGCCAGTCACGTAAAATGAAGGTATAATATATGTTAAGTACTACTGTTGTGTGTTGATGCATGTACAATCTTGTGATAGTGAAGACCAAATATGAACTCAAATGAAAGTGCATGTGTGTTTAAAATGGATATTCCTTCCTTGGTGCACAAGCTTCATATCAAGGTTATCTGAGTTTGCCTCTGAGGTTGGTGTGATGGGAAATTTTGGGGACGAAACTTATTTTTAGGTGGGAAGAGTTGTAACACTCAGATTTTTAATAACCCAAAAATTTGAAATGATTGAATGACAAAATTGAAAGAGACGCCAAGTTGGCGGTCTCTATTGGAAGAAACAATAAATCTAGAAACTGAATTGGACATAGATGAGAACCAATTCTGGTTCGGTTGAAATGGTACTAGCCGGTTTCTTAGTGGGAGCATCATAATTAGTGATGGATAGTTCTCATGAGGTTGGTGATAGTGTGGGAAGGGCTATAAATAGCTGGGAAATGGCTTTTCAGGGATGATTTTTCTTCTCGATTTTGTCCATTTTCTTCTGTTCATCATCATCTTCGGCAGCTCGAAGAAGGAGGCCATGGAAGGTTCTGCATGAAACAAGCTTCATAAGGATTAAGATGAAAAAGTAGGGAAACCAACAAGTGGGTAAGGTTCTTAACCTTTCTCAGAACCATTTTAAGGGTTCTACATGTTTCTGGAAAAATGGGTTGAAGCTAAAAATATTGAATATAACCCATGATTTTTGGTTGTAAATGCTTAGATTCCAAGAGAATGGAAGCTCCAGCACTCAAGGAAGCTAAGATGTGGGAACGATGAATTATCAGGTGAGTTCCTAACTCCAAACTTGCTGTTATGGTCTACACTGTTTAAATATGCTATGTTGCATAAACATGAAGCATGATGATATGTGCATGCATTGCATGAATGTGGGAAAAACCTTCATAGGATAGATGAATTTAGGAAGGGAAATGGGGAGTGAACCTATTAGATACCACCTTGGGTGAAGCTTCGAGACTTGCGGAGGGAGCACTACGGTGTTCGAGCATTAAGGTTAGGTGATGTAAAAGAGGTAATTGGAAAAGGATATGAGAAATGAAATCATGGTAAGGTATCTTCCGTGATGACAGTACCGATTAGTCCTTCGAGGTGACATAGTGATGACATATATGACGTAAGAAAATAGATGAAAGAGGCTGTGACAGTCTGGTATAATGTATATGGCATAAGATTATAGATAAAAGATGCCACGATGGCATGGTACAAGGTACAAGGTATACGGTGTAAGACCATAAATGAAAGATGCTATGACATCCATGTATGATGAGTAAGAACATGAATGAAAGACTCCATGGCATAATGAGGTAGTACGCTAGGATGGCGAAATAGTATAAGGCCATGGATGATAGATTTCATGACATCTACAGAGAAATTCCGCTGGGACAGTAAACACAGAATAGATAATCCGCTGGGATAGTAAACACAAAACAAAGAAAGTCTGCTGGGACAGTAAACACATAATAGATAATCCGTTGGGACAATAAACACAGAATGAAGAAAGTTCGCTAGGACAGTAAACATAGAATAGATAGTTCGCTGGGACAGTAAACAAAATACAGAGATAGCCCATGGCTACAGTAAACACATAATAGATAGTTTGCTGGGACAATAAACATAGAACAAATAAAGTCCACCGAGACAGTAAACACGAGGTAAGTCTGTTGGGACAGTAAGAACGGGGTAAGTCCGATGGGATGCAAAGAACGAGGAAGAAGGGTATAATACCATAGCTTGGCTAGGGTAACCCATAGAGTCTATTTTGGGACAATGTGGAAGTACGCTAGGACCTTAAGTGATGAGTATATGGCCAATGTGCCAAGTATGAGAAACCACGCAGGCGGAAGAAGAGTTATAAGGAAGTTTAAGTAGTGGTTAGTAGATCTTTAAGAATCCGCCAAAAATGATAAAAGCAATAGAGATAGCTGTAGAAGCCAAAAAGGCATGGGCAATGACCCAACAATAATTAGAAGAAGTTAGGCCATGTGAGAGCTGAGAGCTGGCTTAACTATGGAAAAGTATTCAAGGATCACAAGTAAGGATCTATCATAATGAGCCAACAGGGGTAGCTCAAGGGAGTGCTACGCGAGAGAAAAATCTCATGCTAGGGATAAGAGTTTCTCTTCCAGGATAAGCATTCTTTCATGGGGACAGAATGTTTGTCAAGACTATACCTCTTTGAGGATAGTCTTTTATGGAAACATGCCAAGAAGCTAGCTTGAAAGGGAGAACTTACGTAAGAGGGGAGGCAGACTAGTATAGTTTGATGAGCAATAGCCTACTAGGACGATAAATCAATTGTTCATCATATGGGATAGGTAGGGGTCCCAGGTTAGTCTCGTGCATTAGATGGATTACTTGAAGTAATCCTGTAGCTGTTACAAATAAGGAGTGAGAATGGGTTCGCTAGAGTGGTGAAGTCTGTTGTAAGTCAGTATAATACGAAAAATGTTAATGAGTCATTTAGGCTTATGGTATGTAAAGATGGAGTCTGCCAAGGACTGGTTCAACCATTGGAGACTGCCAAGGAAGGTAGGTCTTAAGGACCCTTGGATGGGAAGTCAAGAAAGCTAATACGGAGGCACGATATGGGAAAACGGGAGTACAACCAGGTAAGTTAGAGGTCCAAAAAAAATTCTATATGTGGGGTATATGAAAGGAAGGGAAAGGCAAGAAGGATAGGACTCGCTGAATTGGTGAGGTGTCTGGAACACTGTTTGGTGGAGAGTCCGACCAGAGGAAGGTCTCATGGCGAGCCAAGTAGCTCGTAGGATGGGGTGGAGTTTGCCATCCTGGTAAAGAACACTCACCTTGAGTGAGCAAGGAGTAAATTTATATTTAGTTTATTTTATGTTCGTTACCCTCATGTAATAGGGATGTTTATGGGAAGTAAAGGAATTCACTAAGTTCAATTGAACTTGCAACAGTGTGATTGATGTTCACAGGACTTGCAAGGATGATTAAGGACTTCGAGGAGCGATCAAGCTAGTGTTGGAACGCCGGCACCCTTACGGCGCAGCAGGAAATTAAAACATTCGACGATCCTAACCATGGATCCATGTGTGAGGAACGAATCGGGGTGAAATAAAGGTTTCGAAAGTACCGAATCTTTATTCTGAGTAGACAACAACGGCTAAGAAACGAGTAATCTGATCTACTATCGAACCAAGCCGCAATCTATCGTGACTCCGGCCTCTACATAATCCACCCAGTTGACAATGAACAGAAGGAATCCCCAAAACTATTTTGGAAAAGACTTTGCTTTGACAGCTGCTAGACCCCAAGAAAAAAAATGAGATTTTTATATCTATATTTAGGGTTTCTAGAAATTAAATAAATATAAAAATGTTTTAAACCGAAAATTATAATTACATTAATTATAATAATGATTTCGGTAAACTATATATTTATTTGAATTTATATACTAACCAAATTCATGTTCTCATTATGCGTACAACAACCTTGTACATAATGTGTTCGATATTTGATTATCCAATTAAATTAATTCTATAATTAATTTAATTCAAGCGACAACCAAACACAATACCAACTATGTTTTATTTCGTTCATTTCAACTGTAGGGTGTGACCCTGTAGGTTCTTGTAACGTTAGCAGTAATACTAGAACGATTCCAATGTTACAAACAATGGGTGGCACCTAGCAATGCATCATTGCTACCTAAGTCACAAGAAATCATGATTCGACATAACCTTTTTATGATTAACCTTTCATGCAATAATCTTTAAGTCCTTTATCTCTGGATTGGACACAAGTCATGGAATAGTCACACTTGCATAGTCCATTCCATGTTCCTTGATATCTTAAGTAGACTATGATATACAAATAAGTATGACATCTCATATCAGCTTATTTGAGCATGGCCATGCATTTCTAGTCTCACTCAATCAAGTGGCCTAAGATATTACTCCCATTATGTAAGAGGGACTTATCCTATATCGATCAACCATATCCCTCTACATAGATTGTGGTATATCTAACATCAGCCTTTATAGAACAACCAGTTACGGTGTACGTTTAACTGTATCAAAATATACAACTCACGATGTTGGGATTATGATAATCTCAGTCTGAGGATCATATATATATTAATCACTATGAGTAATGTTGTGACAATTACATAATAATCCAAGAAACATACTCATAATGGGTCAGTCCAATATGTTGTTCTCTAACACACATATTCATGCATCGATTTTGACATTCCATATCAATGACAACTCTTTATCATCAATCAACTACATGTTAGTCTTAATGCATTATTTTTGTCCTATCCAACAATAATACTTGACTAAGGACCTTTTAAGAATAATCATAATACTCTCAGGACATTATTATAAAATAGTTTATTTATACACACAGAAAAGAAACTGAAATAATAATGGTAACGCCTTATATTAATAAACATGATAAATCAAGTATGTTATTACAACCATTTCATTATTGATCTTTAGGCATACTCTAACAACTAGATGGAGTGAAGATCAGGGATCACTGATGAATCAAATTATACACATAGGAAAGGGGTACCATTGGAGGCTTCGCCTTGGGATCAGTAACCATGAAGCCAGATGTCATACTTAGAATCTGGATTTTTAGGACAGATGATCCTTAGCTAAATTTTAAGAATTTCTTTGTAAACAATTAATCTAGTTAAAAATTGAGACTATAAGGATTTAAACATTCAGTGGCTTAAACATTATGGGGTTAGATTGGTTAACTAAACACAATGCCGTAGTGGATTGTCATGCTAGGGATGTATGTTTGGTAACTGTAGAGGGTAAGGAAGTATTGATGCCTGACATACAAACTAGTTTGGCGAGTAGGATAATTTCTGCAGTATTCACTAGAAAATTGTTGGTTAAAGGCGCAAATGCTTACTTAGCATACATTATGGATTCGTCTGAATTGAGAAAGGATATCATTCAAGTTTCAATTGTAAGAGATTTTTTAGATGTGTTTCCAGGAGAGATTTTAAGGATGCCACTAGATAGAGAGGTAGAGTCTTCAATTGAATTAGAGCCTGGTACAACACCCATTTCCTGTACTCCTTATAGAATGGCACTGGTGGAACTGAAAGAGCTTAAGATACAGTTGCAAGATCTGTTAGACAAGGGATTTATACGCCTGGGTGTTTCACTATGGGGAACGCCAATTCTATTTGTAAACAAGAAGGATGGGACACTTCACTTGTGTGTTGATTACCGTTAATTGAATAAGGTAACTATGAGTAATAGGTATCTACTGCCACGAATTGAATATTTTTTTGATCAGTTGAGTGAAGCTACAATTTTCTCCAAGATTGACCTGCGTTTTGGTTACTATCAAGTGAATATCAGGGGTGATGATGTTCCAAAGATTGCATTTTGATCACGATATGATCATTATGAATTCTTGGTGATGCCCTTTGGCTTAATGAATGTGCCCGTAGTCTTCATGGATTTGATGAACTGAGTGTTTCAACCCTATTTGGATCAGTTTGTGGTATTCTTCATCGATGATATTTTAGTCTACTCGAGAAGTGTGGCTGATTATGAGGAGCACTTAGGAATTGTACAAAGAACATTGCTTGAATGGAATTCACCCAAGAATGTCGTTGAAGTTCGTAGTTTCTTGGGTGTGGCAGGTTACTGTAGGAGGTTTTTAAAATGGTTTGCAATGTTGGCCACACATCTCACACGTTTATTGAAGAAGAAAAAGAAGTTTGAATGGACTGAGGCTGTAACACCCCTAACCCGTATCCTTCGCCGAATTAGGGTTACAAGGCATTACCTAACACAACACAGTCTAACACAGTCATTTATCATAATTCATGTATACTAATCATATATCATATACAAACCATACTTCTTTTCCGTGCAAACCAATTTCACAATACAATTCATACAATGAAATTTAACTAAGTCATAACCATTTTACTATTCAAATTTCGAACCAACTAACATACCTCGAATCATATTACATTATAACAAAACACATCCACCAACTAAATCATTACTTATGCCGAATCTTATAACCAAATATTATCATACATATATACCTCGAAACATACTTCCCAAAAGAGCTTATAACATGACCAAATATACATAAAAATTAGTATCTCTAACAAGCCATTTCGCATGGCAACTTATATAAAATTCAAAATTTGCCATAGTCTATACATGCCATATGTCATAATATCAAGCTTTCAACATACCAAAATTGCGATTGATAGTGTGACGATAATCCTTGACGATCCCCTAGCTTGAGCTAGCTTTATATATCTATAATACAATGGAAAAATGCACAAAGTAAGCTTTGGAAGCTTAGTAAGCCATAACCAAATAAATCATCTCAATGATATTTATAATTCAATTCAACTAGGTCGAATTTAAATAAATCTCAAACACATATACATTTAACTATCTCATATAAATTCATATTATCCTATTAAGTACTAAACTTACCTTATTATTTCATGAAAATATAAACTTCACACATACCTAAACCATTTAGCTCAAATTTACATTTGGAATTGTTAAGAACGCACGGAAATCATATAAAGCTCGTACAATGCCATATCCCGGATATGGTCTTACATGTTAACGTATATTGATGCCACTATCCTAGAGAGGGTCTTATACGAATCATATATGATGCCAATGTCCCAGACATGGTCTTACACATTTTCTCACTTTGATGCCAATGTCCCAGACATGGTCTTACACGAAATCACACTTCGAAAGTCCTAATATCATGACATCAATATCCTATACATTTCCTAAGATTCATTCGGAGCTTTCGACTTCGTAAATAAATCAATTCATGCACGAAACCAGTCATCCAATGCTCAAATCAATTCGACAATATATATCTATATACATTTGAATTCAAAAACATTTATTTACTTATAAACTTACCTCGTATGGAAACTAACGGATCGGATTAACTACTCGTCAACTTTCGATTTCTACAAGCTAAATCTGATTTCTTTCTTTCTTGATCTATATGAATTCAAATTTAACTCATTTAATCACCTATTCATTCAATTTCATCCAAAAAATACCTATTTGGAGATTTTTGTACTTTAGCCCCTAAAGTTTAACTTTTATTCAATTTAGTCCCTATTTCACAAATACACAAAATTCACACAATTCGATATAACCCAAGCTTAGGAAAATTACTATAGTGCCCCTAGAAGCCCAAAAATTTCACTTATTTCACATTTCAACCACTCAATTTGCATATTTCATAATTTAATCTCTATTTGACATTTTTGTCAAAAATCAATTTAGAAAACATATTAATCTATCAACAATTATTCATTTTCCATCATAAACATTCAAAAACATCAACCTATTATCAATGGCAACGCACAAATTCATCAATCAATTCAAAAATTAGGGGATGAACTAGCTAGAACACGAAATAATGATCTCAAAAACGTAAAAATTATCAAAAACCGAGCTCAAATCGTACCGTAATCAAGCTATGTGTGTGCCGAACACTAAGTGTTCATCAATGGTGTCTTTCTTCTTCAATATTCATCCAAGGAAGAAAAGATGGACAAAATGTTAGCTTTGGTTTTAGTTATTTTATCATTAATTTACTTATTTACTATTTTACCATTAAAAACATTAGTAATTATACCAAATGCCACTCTACTATCATCCACTAACTCACTAATGGCATATTTACCAATTAAGGACCTTTAATTTAATGTTCTATAGCTATTAGACACCTTTAGCTTATAAAACACAACTTTTACGCTTTACGCAATTTAGTCCTTTTTACCGAATTAATCTTTCAAACAGTAAAATTTCTTTACGAAACTTTCACACATATATAATCACATGCTGTAAATACCAAAAATAATATTAAAATAATTTTTTGACCTCAAATTTGTGGTTCTAAAACCACTGTTCTGATTTAACTAAAACCGGGCTGTTACAGAGGTATGTCAGAGAAGTTTTTAAAAGTTGAAAGCACTACCAACAGAAGCTCCGGTCTTAGCCCAACCTGAATATGGTGTAGAGTATACTATTTTCACTGATGTGTCATTAAATGGGTTTGGATATGTACTTATGCAAAGAGGTAAGGTGGTAGCTTATGCATCTTACCAACTTAAGCTGCATGAGAAGAACTATCCAACTCACGATTTAGAGCTAGTAGCAGTGGTTTTGGCGTTAATGATTTGGACACTATTTATATGGGGATAAGTGTTGTGTGTTTTCAGATCATAAGAGTTTGAATTATCTGATGGCACAAAAAGATTTGAATCTACACCAACGATGTTGGATGGAAATTTTGAAAGATTATGATTTGGCTATTGAGTATCATCTTGGAAAGGCTAATGTGGTGGTAGATGCCTTAAGCAGAAAAATAGTTGCAACTAGCATCCCTTCGAGCAAAAGCAAGTCTGGTTGATGATGGGTCATTTTTGGCGGAGTTAACTGTTCGACCAACCTTCTTCTCTCAGATTTTGGAAAAGCAATTGAAAGATGGATAGTGTAATGTTTATTAGCAGCACGTGGTATTTGGTGATGTAATGAACTTCAACTTGGGATAAATGGGGAACTTCTGTTTATGGGAAGAATGTATGTGTCTGTTGGAAATGGTTTAAGACAAGAGTTGTTAAGGGAGGCTCATCAATGACCCGTCTCACTCTATCTAGGAAATGTTAAGATGTATTAGGATTTAAGAAGTCTATATTGATGGCCTGGAATGAAGAAAGAAATAACAGAATACGTTTCCACTTGTTTGACTTTCCAGTAGATTAAATCAAAACATCATGTTCCCTCAGGTAATTTGTATCTTTTGAAGATACCAAAGTGGAAATGGGATAAGATCAGCATGGATTTTGTATTAGGTCTTCCTATCAGTCTTTTAAAGAAGAATTCAGTATGGGTGATTGTGGACCGACTCACTAAATAAGCTCATTTCTTACCTGTACACACCAATTATTCATTGGAGAAGTTAGCTGAGCTCTATACTTATGAAATAGTACGCCTTCATGGAATTCCATCATCCATAGTTTCAGACTGAGATCTAAGGTTTAGATCAAGGTTCTGGAAGCAACTCCAAGAGTCATTGGGAACCAAACTATGATTCAATACTGCCTTTCATCCTTTGTCAGATGGTTAATCTGGAAGAGTGATTCAAGTCTTGGAAGACATGCTTAGAAGCTGTGTGATAGATTTTGGGCTGAATAGGGAAAGTTACCTACCAATGACAGAATTTGCATATAATAATAGTTATCATTCAAGTTTGGGCATGTCACCATTTGAGGCATTGTATGGAAGGTGCAGATCACTTACCTATTGGATGGAACTTAGGGAAAAAAACTGGTTGGTCCTGAGTTAGTTCGGGAAACAGAGGAAAAAGTTTCTATCATCCACGATCATCTAAAAGCTGCCCAAGTGTAACACTCCTAACTCGTAGCCGTCGTCAGAATAGGGTTACAGATTATTACCAGAAGTTTACAACTCAAAACAATCAAATATTTTAATCATTTAATAACTCAACATCAATCATAGCAAAGTCAATCAATATCATGCATATTATCCCTTATACGAGCCCTTGAGGACCTAAAAATACATTAGAAACAAGTCGGGACTAAATCAGAAACATATAGAATTTTTCAGAAAAAGAAGAAAATTTTCAAACTGCGGGGATCACACGGTCGTGTGACTAGGCCATGTGACTCACACGGCTGAGACACACGTTCGTGTCTCAGGCCGTGAGGCATTCAAAATAGGGACACACAACCGTGTCCCAGCTCGTATTCTTGCCCGTGTAACTCTTTGACTTGGGTCACACGGCCAAGCCACACGGCCGTATGCCAGGATGTGTAACTCTCGAAATGTAACCTTTAAAAAAAACTACAGGGGACACATGGCTGAGACACACGCTCTTGTCTCTAGCCGTGTGGATGAAAAATATGTCATTTCCAAGCCAATTTTCTCACCCAATCATGCATACATCTACAACCAATTTTCCACATATAAGTAAACATTCAAAATGCACCAAATAATGCATCCACAAGCCAAACCAAGAAGGTATATATGCATATAACCAATATGACCTAAAGGCACCTCAATCACAACAATATAACATGTATTACACAAGTGTATAGTAAGCAAAAATTTACAACCAACTTGTAACAAAGTTTATACCAAAACTTACCACTTAATTCACATATCAAAATTACATTGATTATACTAAATTTACCATTTCATATCCATCGACCAAAAACAGTAACACAAATAATCTCCTATGTCAATTACATTCAAGCATATTAAAGAACATCTCATAATATGCATTTATATTAACCATTCTAAATTCTCATCATTCAAGCACCATATACCAAAATATCAACCATTATAAGGCCACATACACATGCCAATATAAAAACAAATCCATCATTTAAAACACCATAATTACAAGCCAAAACATAATGGCTATATTAACAACCAAAACACCTATACAGGTGCATATTTAACCAATTATCACTTAACTTGTTTTCATGCCAAAACATAACATAATTGATACATAACAACCATACCAATATTGGTCATTTCAAAACATACACCAATTTGACCATATTAACCACAACCAAGAAGCTACGAATAGTACCTTAAGTACCTCAAATCCAAGGCAACATTTCCTGCCATAATCATAAACCAAAATGACATATATATATATAAAACTCATCAATTACACATTAGAAATAGTCCACCTATACATGCCATTATAACCACGACCAAAGCATTAAAATCTACCAATAAATTGATAGATAGTGTGATGAATCTCAGACTAGCTTCCAACTCGATCGAGCTTCTAATAATCTAAAAAGTAAAGGAAAAACAACTGCGTAAGCAATGAATGCTTAGTAAGCTCGTATAAACTTTGGTCATATCAGTCCATTTCAAATATGAAATTTATACATATCAAGAAAAATCCTATACTGATACTGCAAGATTCATGAAACCATATTCAACAACTCACAAAGTGAATAAATCCACAGCATCACATATACATAACATCCCTAGTATAGTAGGAATTTATAAATCTCAAACCCTTTCAAATTTTCTTATTTTTATTTCCATTTCATTACTTCCCATTGCATTTACTTTCTTTAGATTAAATAACAATATCAATTCAAATCATCTTTCCCTTTTTCATCATTTTACACTTCAAGTATGAACTTACTATTTCATTACCTTTCCACATCCGTTTCACATGCATAACACACAAGACATAAGCATAACATCAACCATAGCCACAAGCTAGTGCCTTTAAACATAGCTATTTTGGAATTAACCACATGATTAACCATTTCATAAGAAATTACATAATTTAAACCTTACCACTCTTTCATGACCATAAGCATATTTCCATTTGGAAACTTACCATTTCATTGCATAACTTTATAAGTAAACATAATACAATCCAACCAATAGCTTGACACATGCCTAAGCATCAAACAACAACACATGTTAGTATACTTGAACATATTTCATATGAATTCAACATGGAAAACCATTATACTTGATTATGATTCAATTGGATAAAAAATCCTTCATAACATAACATGCTTTCCATGTATCTCATCGTTTAAATGTATTTCATATATACTTGTATTTGTTCATATTGAACATTTACTGTTTCCTTTCCAATTCATGCCCGTTGAACCGTTTAGAATACCGTTGGATACTTGGGGTAGCTCATATAAAGTGTGCTAACTCATATAACTGTAATCTATAAATTCCTGTACATATATGCTCACACAAGCTGTGAATAAGTATGCTCACACAAGCTAAGAAAATGGGCCTGCTCACATGAGTTGTGGGTCGGAACGTAGCTACACGATGCTGCTCACACGAGCTATGGAGTATCTGCAACACATGCCAGACCTTAGCCATTGGTAGGATGTTCAAGACCAGCACCTGAATCATGTAAACCCTAATGACATGTTATTTGTATCCTACGAATTCCTAAGGTTCAAACGGGGCTCTGTAATCGTCATACGTCGTTGGCTTTACATCGTTTCGTTACAAGATAATTTGCATACTAACATATATAATGATTTGATCATAATATAATCACATATTAACATTCAATTTAATCAAAATTATATATAATATAGTTCATATGAACTTACCTGGCTAAATTGTAGAAATGAAAAAGTACATGGGCATTTTGGTAATTTTCTATTCTCCTCGATTTTCCACTCGATCTTGATCTAAATTAATAATTTCATTCAATATTTTAATTTATACAGTAAAACAAAATATTTTATGCAATTTAGTCTTTTTGAAATTTTACAAAATTACCCCTAAAGTTTTAGTTTTATTCAACTTAGTCACTGAGCCTAAAACAAGCAAATTAACCATTTTTACCCAAAATTAAGCCTAGAAAAATACTCATGACATCCAATACAACACATTATTGCAACAATTTCACATCAAATCCTTGTACTTTTATATTTTAACAATTTAGTCCCTAATTAAAAATTCATCAAAATTGATTAACAAAATACTTTTAAATACCAAATAATATTTTAAATTCATCATTTAACATAAAAAAAATCACTAGATTCATCAATGGAAACATTCAAAATCTTTAACAGTTTCAAAATCGAAGGTATGGGCTAGCCGGACCTAGTTGTAACGATCTCAAAAACATAAAAATGATTGAAAACGGGGCTTAAACGGACTTACATGCATCATCACAAGGTAAGCCGAAGCTTCAAGGTCTTCCATGGAGTTTTGATTCATTCAAAATCGGTGAAGAAGACATTAAGATGATGACAAAACATTTTGGTTTTAATTTAATTTAATTTAATTATCAAATTACCATTTTAACCTTGATTAATAATTAAATAAAACATCAATCTCATGCCCATAATTTTCCACTAACTCCTTGAATGGTCTAATTACCATTTAAGTCTCTTTTCCTTTATTCAATTAACCATTTAATCACTCAAATCAAAAAGTGATCAAATTTTAAATCTTTTACGATTTAGTCCTTTTAATTAATTAACTATGGAAACGTTAAAAATTTTTCAATGAAACTTTAATACCACCTTAATGACACTTTGTAAATATTTATAAAAATATTTACGACTCAATTTATAGAAACAATGTCCTGATACCTCATTTTCTAGAACCACTTGACCTTACGGTCTTATCGCTTGAACTTAATAAATCGCTTATATAACAAAAATTACTATATCAAAAACCTTTTTAAAATAATTTTTGACTCATAAATATTAAATAATAATATTTACAAACTTACTGATCAGATTTGGTGGCCTCAAAACCACTGTTTCCAACACCACTGAAAATGGGCTGTTACACCAAGATCGCCAAAAAACTCGTGCTGATCTAAAAAGGAAACAAATCTTGTTTGAAGTGGGTGATGAAGTGTTTTTAAGGGTTTCTCCATGGAAGAAATGCATAAGGTTTGGTCAAAAAGGAAAGTTAAGTCCACGTTTTGTAGGACTTTATGAGATATTAGAACAAGTTGGACTAGTGGCGTATAGGTTGGCATTACCACCAAAGTTATCGATGATTCAGAATGTGCTCTACGTGTCTATGTTACGAAGGTATAGATCAAATACATATCATGTGGTGCAAGTTGAAGACATAGTAGTATAACTAAATTTATCTTATGAGGAGGAGCCTGTCTGCATCTTAGTTAGATAAGTGAAAGAGCTAAGAAATAAGAGGATCCCATTGGTAAAAGTGTTATGGAGGATTCATAATACAAAAAAAGCGTCTTGGGAAAGGGAAATTTTAATGAAAGAATGATATCCTTAACTTTTCACAGGTATGAATTTTGAGGATGAGATTTTCTAAGTGGGGGAAAATTGTAACAGTCTGTTCAGTAGAGACCCAATATTCAGTTACTGTTTTGCGTATAGTTGGTAAAGTCAAGGGTAGAATTGAGTAAGTAGAATATTTGTTTTAGCTAAGTTGAGTACTTTGTGGGATTCGTCATTTGGAGAACTCTGAGATTTGAAAAACTCTAGGGTTTTGTAGACTCTTCTGTTAAGTATCCGCCCATCGCAAATGTTTTTGGGCAAACTCGATATGTTCATAGTTTCATTAGACTTGTTTTTATTTTTAGTGTTGGATGACTTAGTTAGTTATGTTGGGATTTAGTTAAGACTTAGTTAGAACCGAACTAGAATACTGTAGATAATTTGACCTAAAACTTGTTAAGTGCGTTTAATCAAGGGAATTAAGGGTGTTAGTGGAATTATCTAATTTTTCCACTAAACCTTATCTATTTTTCATGAGTATATAAGGATATGTTGGCCATCAGGAATTACCTTTACATCTTCTTCTTCCCTGAATTTCTCTATAAGTTTCTGAAAAATACCCTTAAAACAAAGAGCTTCTTTGAAAAGGATTCACAGACTGTAGCTAACACCTACGTTTGTACTAGCTTACTGCTTAAGAAGCTAACAAACGTCCCAGTGTGTAACGCCCTTGACCCGACCCGATCTACCAGATCCGAATCTCGAGTGTTACGTCCTTACAAATGTAACTAAAAATTTCCTCTTTCTTATTCATGTAAACATCTCTCTATGAGAGTAACGGATTCTCTTATTGGCATATAATGTATAGTTATATTTACACTTCACCTATGTATAAACTACCACCTAAGGCTACTACAGAGTTACTTGTCAAAATACAATGTATAATTATCATTTCAACTTAATAAAATATTAGAATTTCCTACTTTCTCTATAAATCTACTATGTACATCTTGCAATACTACATATTTATTTAGGAGCAGACTTTATCTATAAACATATTGAATTTCTACTCCTAGACTTTGACACGCCACTTGTTTTCTTCTATATGCATAACATCCCAGCACACCGCTTCCTTGGCGTAGCCCTGGCATCGTCCCTAGGTGCATTTTCCTTTACAGACTTGAAAATAGAAAGAACTTTTGTAAGTTTGTAAGAACTTAGTGAGCTAAACCTTAGAGTACCTTTTTCATTCACTTTACATTGCATATGTTATTTTGCACATATTTGGGTATTTCTTGACCTTTCTTCTTTTTTGGCGAGTATAATATTGAGGCTACTGTATTTCTTTCTTTCTTTAGAACCATTTCCTTCTCTTTTACGTACTATACTTAACATCTCTTTACCGCCTGTATTGTTTCTTAAATCTTATCTTTACATAGTCCTTAACCTTTTCACTTACCTTATTGTCAGACTTAATAACTTATTCCATACTCATAAATCTTATCATTATCAATGGGCGGGGTAGACTGCGCCCAATACTTATATCAGAATTTTCCCAGATCTTCCTTACTTTAGTGCACTCTCTATTCTTACTCTTAACTCATATCTTTGCCTCACCATGTACTCTGGTACACACTTGCCTTTCTATTCATCCCTTGTAATTATACGAGGTTCGTACTCACTTGGTGTCCGCCCAATGGCGTTGTCTTTAGATGATCATCATGAGATCCATTCTTTAGATTTTTCCATGAAGGTGTCTTTTTAACAGAGTTTGCCCTAAGGCATTCCTTTATTGGAGCTAGCCACATAGACATCCTTTTAACAGAGATCGCCACAAAGGCTTCCTTATAACAGAGATCGCCAAAAAGGCTTCTTTATAACAGAGATCACCAAAAATGCTTCCTTATACTAAAGATTGCCACAAAGGCTTCTTTTCAGAGATAGCCACAAAGGCTTCCTTTTAGAAATAGCCACAAAGGCGTTCATTCAGAGATAGGCACAAAGGTCTTTTATATGAAAATTAGTGTTTTTGACGATAGGGAGTTGCCTAAACTCACCGTTATGAGGTTTGCCCCTCATCGCTGGTACTCACCCAATCGTCTTTTACATATTCCATATGATTACATAGCCTAACCATGGTTTTACACTATATGGTCTTTAGAGTGCTATGGACTTTTCCTTTTAGATATTCATGTTTTTAGTCCCAACGGACCCCTTTAGATGACTCTGGAGATAGACACAGACACTTTATGGAAACTCATACTTGACATACTTACTCCTTTCAACTTTTTAATGACAGATGCATTTATGCTCATAAACTTGTAACACATTCCCTTAAACTTCATGCATAGAACCTTCATACAGTGACTTACTCATGATAGAATCTTTCACAAATGACTTGTTCATGTCATCAAAACACACATATGCACACTTTACTCATTCAGACACATTAACCATTTTCCATACGAATCATTCGTGCAAGTTCATCAGGCATACATTTCACAACAAAATTATCACACCATGAATTTTGGCTTATTTTCACAGAAGGTTCTAACATGCATAATACATTTGCAAGAGTCGTCTTAGAGATGCATATTATAACCTCAAAGGTAGCTTAAACTTCAGATCTAGCCCTTTTTTCTTGAAATCAACTGCTTGAGCTCCAGATCCTCAATCCAACCGGATGTTATGGCTTCATCTCCTTGTCAAACAGAGACACTTTGTTAAAGCTCATTCGAGTAACCTTTCACCTATACTTTAAATTAGAAATATCAGTAAGCCTTATTTCTTCAAGTATACTTACAGATCTGTGTTTCCTTAGCAGACAAAATCATAAAGCGTACCTTGTTAGGATAGAGCTTCCTAGCAGAAATTAGGGTTTTAGACTCATCTGATGAGAGGCATCCTTAATCTGCTTAGCCCCTTCGTCTTAAAGAAGGGAGAGAGCCCTCCTTAACTTAACCTGAGTGTCCTTTAAAACCTAACTCAAGTTTTCATGGGGACTTGATAAATATCATGTCAAGATTGAGTGGCTTATCAAAATCTGCCACATCTAAGAGACTTACCTGATACTCCTTCAACATTTGACTCTTCTGGGTCACGTTTGGTGAGTTCCCAACCAGCTTCTTTAAAAATCAATTGGTACGGGACCAAATTGGTCACTGGAGGTATTATGCCTTCTAGTGTGGCCTCATACCTCATAACCATCCTTTTTCGTAACCATCACTTTCACTTCGCTTATCATCCTAATATGACTAGGAATATTTGTCTACTTATTTCCATATCAGATTCCGCCTATTCTATATGCCAAAAATACATTTGGGAGACTACAACTACTTAGTCAAATATTCCTCTCTATGATTCCTCAATCGTTCCTATTATAGAGGGCCGTATTAACAGAACATTCTTGGTTCGCCTATTCGATATGCCAAGATGGGCCTTTTTGGGCGAACACTAAGCTTATCGTATGTCTTTATAAGTAGGTGCCTTATTCAAAAACCTATATCCTTACCATTATTCTTGATTTATCATAATTAATTTTTCCTAAGATTAGCCATAAGCTTTGTTCCTTCAGAATCCACCAGACCAGAGTGTCATTGGTGTACTTGAAAAGTAGCTTATACTTAATCTAATCCTAACGTCGGACACTTAAAACTATCCTCTTAAGCCTTATTCCTATGGACTATATTTCAAACTTTTAGGACTTCGCCCAAGGGCATACTCATGAACATCTGTTTCTTAAATGAATCTATCACTTTACTTTTCAAAATTCATTCCAAAATTCTCACTTCTAAAACAACACCCGAATACTAGGGTTTCATCAGGCGGGATGTTACATAGCGATATGGGCAAATGACCTACTGTGTAGATCACTGTATTAGAGTTTCTGGTGAGTTCCTTCTTACTTCCATGTGTGGTAAATTCCATTATTGTATAAATTGTGTAAGGTAAGTAATCTCTTTCAGTACCGCGTGAAGAATGTTTGTGTGAGTGGTGGAAAAATCTAGTGTCATCTGTATGATTATAGTTTGTCTGTGTTATGAAGTAAATACCATCCTTCTTACTTAAGCCAATACCATCAGTGTATGATATGTGATGATGTGATATATGATGATGTGATATGTGATGAAGAAGAAGGGGAATATGTTTGTGATGCCTCCAATAAGGCAACTATAGTGCAAATTGGACTGGTAGATCACGAGAAAACATACTTGGATGAACTAAAATGATTTGAGGGGTTAAGAAGAAAGGATGTATACGAATATGACTGTCTGATATGTTCTAATTCTGAATTCTGTGTACGAGGCTGTCATAAGGATGAGTTATATGTGTCATGTTAAGTTGCTGGATAGTAACCGCCCATGTATTATGTAAGTTGGCGTATCGAATCTGTTTATAGTCTGTAAACGCCATATTGTTTAGACCTTTCTGAAAGGTTTGGTGTTCTTGAGTAGTAATGTGTATGACTTGTATGTACTCTCTCGTTAACTTCGGAATTAACTAAGTTCGTATGAACTTACTCAGTTATCTTTTCATTCCAAGGACTTTTAAGGGACTATGTAAGAGCACTGTTGATTGTGAGCCTTCTATAAATTTATGTATCATGCATGTTGTGGGCAAGGTGGCGTGTAGAAATGTTTTATGTCAACTCTTGTTATGAAATGAAATTTTTGTGAGACTCTGTTGTATGATATCTTTTGTTAGCTCTAGTAATATGTATAAGTGTTTTTATGCAATAAGATGGTTTAAGAGATGGTACTTTAGGCATGTACGCCAAACTGTTTGAATGTTGTTTTTAACTACCAATGATGTACATTAAAATTTTGATAAATGCATTAACTCTATTGACTTTTATCAGGCTTCCGCTATCTGCTTCATTTTTTAAGTGCTATTGTCTCGGTGTATAAATATTTTGATTGTTTTTTGATTGTCGTATTAAGGACTATGCCAATATCAGAAGTTTTAAATAAAATTTAAATAACTTTGTTAAATTCGTATAAGTTTAAGTTGTGGCACACCATACTCGGATCCAATCATCGGGTTGGGTAAGGTGTGTTACAAAAAAATATATTGTTACTACACTCTGTCTTAAGTCTACTTATGAAAATTAATTAATTAATTTAACATAGACATATTCTAGAAAGATTAATTGGTTTTAATAAGTATGTTTGATTTGGTTAACAAAAGACCAAGTTCCATGGAATTATCCCTAACATCATAAACATTGTTTTAATAATTCTAAGTTCAAGAATAAAATTAATCTAACACACCTATGTCATATTGATTAAACTTATTAACGATTTGCTTTCACCTTGTATTTTTAATTTAATTTAATTTGTTACTTAGCTATTTTTTAGTCTAGGTAATAGCTCACTTTCCTCAAAATATTTTTCCACTACCAATTTGCGTAAGTGTATTTTCCACTACCAATTTGCGTAAGTATATACTTATCACTTTATTACTTGTTACGATTGTGTACACTTCCACATTACCGTCGTTCCAAGTTTTTGGCACCGTTGTCGGGGACTGTGAAAAAGACATTATTTGTGAGATTATTAATTTTGCATTTTGGTTTATTTTTTGAAGTTTAATTTAATAATTTGTGTTTTTTTGTTTTAAAGTGTTTATGAGTATTAACCAAATTATTGACTTACTCTCAATAGATCCAGAAATTGAAAAAACTTTTAGAAAAAAGCAAAGACAAGCAGTTCAAAGACGAGCCAAAGAGATGAAACTTGAGAACCAAGACCAAGGAAATGGAGCAAATGACGCTCAAAATCCTATCCTTGTTGTTGATGGTAGGGATTGAGCCTTGAGATAGTATGTCGTGCCAGTTTTTCATGAGGATGATTTAGGAATTAGAAGGTGTTCATTGCATGATTACATGCAAGTGTACACAGTTGTACAAGTAATAAGTAGTGAGTAAAGAGCAGCATCTCTACAGGGACTATGTGGAAATTATTTGCAAAGTTAATTTTAATCAATTTGGTTAAAAGACAAAATAAAGAATATTGTTGGTGAAAATCACAATTTAAGTGCGAAATGTAATCAGTTGTCAAAATACCCACAAAATAAAACAACATACATTGCAGAAAATAATCAGAAGAGGAAATAAACAAAAGGAATAATATAACATAACATGAATAGACTAAAATGAAATATTTCACTTTAACGAGAATTCATTAGTAGTCATAAAAAATATCACGAAAGATTCGAGGCAATATGAAAATTCATTAAATCCATTTTAATTAAAGCATAGGCTTATTTCAAAGTATTATTTTGATCCTAAGTTAATTAGCATATCCCTATGTCAAAAAACTAACTAAGAAATCACCCTTAGGACATTTACACGTTTATGCATATAACAATTATCTTCCAAAATTGACATGATATGTACCAGATAGGTTTTATGTCTATTAACTATTACCTCTTCCTAGATTAAATAGTTAATTCAATAACCTACAAATGTTGGTCATACATTCACTAGTATAATCATTAATTGAACCCAAATGAATGAAATAATCATTTGCACAGAATATTCAAGAAACAAATACCAATAAACTCACATTAAGATTCATATCCATTTTGAATAAACAAAATTAAGTCATGTTATAATAAAATGAAAATATAAAGATGAGATGCAACCTTGTCTCTCGACATAGAAAACAATAATGAACAGTAAAGGGAAAGGTAAGAAAGAGTAGCTGAGGGGGCTATCCGCAACCATTTCACAATGCGAAGAGTAAACAGCTGAATACAGGAGGCTATCTGTGGCTGCTCCTTGCGGCTTCCCATGGTGACTTTCCTCCTTATCTTTAAGTTAAAAATAACCTAAACATCTTCAAGTCAACCTCCTAGTTTCTTTTACTTCGGCAAGTGATTGCCTTATTTTGTGGAATTCGAGTGTTAGCAAGCTATGAGAAAGGCAAGAATAGTCAAAGGAATTTTTCTCTAAAAACTGATGTGAGAAAATGGTGTGTAAAGTTGTGTGTTTTCATGAATGAATGAAGGTCCCTTTTATTGTAGATGATCCCATGTCAAAAATAGTAGCTAAACCTCAAAGAAAGTTGGTTGACGGAGATGTGGGTAAACTAAAATCTTTGGACGAAGGACTAAATTGTAATAAATTAGACTAAATTGAATAGACATTAGAACCTAGGAAGTGATGCACTTAAGGGAATATCTAGAAAAGTAAGGTCGAAAGGTAATCTTGTCGCACACACATTCAGTAGTCATTGATTAACAGGTGAGGTTGGAAGATAAATCAAACCTAATTCGTTTAAGTTGGTAAAATGGAGATCAAAAGATAAAATGGAGCCACTAAGTAATTTACGTGATTTAAGGCCCTTGTTCGAGGATCGATGAACCACATCAAAATCAGCTAATCCCCATTAATTATTTATTGGATAGTCCTTTAATGTTACATTCTTTTCAATTTAGTCCTTATAGTAGAACATTTAATTTTCTTGCAACCTTACATTTTTATGAATCACCGTACTATAAAATCGTATGAGTAGCCACTTAGACTCTATTGTATATGCTAGTTATTGCTTAATCACCATCTCCTTTGGGTTCGACCCTTTGGACTACTTCGTTTTCCATCGGAATTATAAATATTACAACTGACCTGTACGCTTACAATAAAACTGAGCTATAAAATATTATTTTATAAATTCATTATTTTAATACGCACATGCGAAGTCGGTCAAAGTTGTTGGCGTCGTTACCGGGGAGGCGATGTAAGATTGAGTAATTTTTAGTGTACACTTTTAGGTAGAGGTATGTAGCCAATGTAGAATTTATAGATACGACCTTGGTTTTTGTTTGTTTTTATTTTGTTGCAATTTTTAATTAATTTTCTTCACTCTTTTATGCTCGTAGAAGGCGTTGTATGACTCGAACCTTTAATAGTGTCTTACGGTTTGAGTTGAAATTGGAACATATGATCTCATATGCGAGGAGGGCACAACGCCCGAAAGACATCCTACCTTCACAAAGAGAGCGACCTCTCGAGAATCCGCATGGAGAAATTCAACAACCACTACACTTACCCATGGAGCAACATACTTTGCGTGACTACGTGATGCCCATTTAGATGTTGTTCGAGGTAGCATTAATCCCTTGATGATTAATATTAACAACTTTGAAATCAAACTGGACATGATCCAAATGATACAGTCAAACCTTCAATTTCAAGGGTCAATGAATGAGGATCCAAATCAACACCTTAAGTGGCTTTAAACCATTTTTGATACTTTCAAGTGTAATCGGGTAGCTTTACCATCCCCATAGAGATAGGTGGAGTGAGTTTCGGGAAGGCCCTATGTAACCTAGGTGCAAGTATCAACCTCATACCATTGTCCATTTATAGGAGGTTAGGTTTGAGAGAGCCTAAGGAAACAACAGTCACTTTGCAATTAGCCAACCTATCTTTGGTATGTCCCAAGGGAGTCCTTTAAGATGTATTAGTGAGGGTTAGGCAATTCATTTTTTCTCATTGACTTTATTGTGCTCGACTTAGAAAAGGATACGAAAATTTCTATACTGTTAGGGAGATCTTTCTTGGCCACATCTAGAGCTACTATATACGTGAGAAAGGGTGAGTTAACTCTGGACATAAAGGGACAAATTAAAATTTTCAACTGTGTTGAGCCCGATTTTAGGTCTACGGAGGTTTTGCCATCACAAGGGTATGAGTGTTAGGTAGTTGAGATGAGACCTTTTCGTTCTAAAAAAATTGGAAATTTAACGGAATGGTGTGGTTTTTTAGGTGTTTATGCGCCATGCAAGATAATCCAAAATCGAACAAGGATAAGGAGTACCTGATGATTTTTGGCCAGACTCAATTGCATGTTGAACAATGGGCGTACCCGAGTGTCAAGGACACAAATGAAGCATCATTTCAGTTGTGTGACTGATTGCCCCGAATTGAATTTTTAATTGCCGCATGTGGCGATGATACCAAAAAATTTATAAATAATTAGATGTTTTGAGCATGGACTCTAAGTTTTTTGCATGTCATGTAGGGTTTTAATTCATTGTTAACTGCATTTTAGACTTGTTAGGATATAATTTTGATGATTGAGAAGAAAAATGATGATTTTGTAAATGTTTTTAAGGATAGTTCAGTGGAATCAAAGTATCCAAGGGGGATAGCGCGATTTCTCTAACAATTTCAAGAGGGAACCTAATATCTTTTAGTTATCGCGATATCAGACCCTTAATATTGCAATATCCCTAGAATTTCAAAAGTAAAAAGAATTGGTTTACACAGTGATATCACGATACCCAAACTTTGGTATCGTGATATCTCAGACAGAATAGAATGTGAGGGGTCCAAAAATAGGGGATATCGCGATATCCACTATAGGGTATCGCGATATCCAAGTCGGGTCAGGCAAACTAGATATCATAATCCGCATGTTTTGGAGGCTTTTTAAGCCTTCAAACAACCCAAAACCCCCATTCCTCTCATTTCCCCAAACCTTTCACCTTAAACCCCAAAAAACTCAAACTTCTTTCTATTTTCTCTCAATCCCCCTTTCAAATCTCTTTCAAATCCCTTGGAAATCTTTCTTGTTTTTACTTTATTTTTCATGTCAGTTTCTTCTTTTGCAAGTTTTATGTTCTTTTTTCTTGGGAAACACGAGATTTCATCGACTCCATCAACAAACCCATAACACAGTTTAAGTTTCCCTTTTCTCTTTTGTATTACATGTGATATTGTTACCTTTGTTATTATTTTTTCTATCTTGTTATAGTATTAGTGTTGATTTATTGTGAGATATTTGGGTAGTACATGGTTGAAATGCTAATGGATAACCTAAGGCATTGTTTGTGTAGCCTAGAGCCTAAAGGATCAACCTTAAATGCTACATTATCCATAGTTCTCGAATTTCAGCTTTACATTTCCCTTTCTTAATGAGCCTCTGTGATTGAAACCTTGAGCCAAAATTGAGTTTGAAACTCAACCCTTAATAGTCCCTAAACTTTGTAATGCACTATCGAATGGACGTCAGGCCATGGGCATTGAGGGTTAGGTAGGAACATTACAGAGGTTTTTTGCAAATGTACTCGAATGATTAGTGAAGATGGTTTGAATTAGTTTGTAAGTGATTCTTACTAAAGTTGTTCATAAAAAGAAAAGAAAAATGTGAAATAAAGAAAAGTGAGGATCAAAAGCATTATGAGAGAAAATAACAAACAAATGAAAAATATGCTCAAAACAAGAAAAAGAAGGGAGCACAACATAATATCTCAAAATCATAGTACACAAAAATGAGCTAGTATCAACCCACCTCATCCACATTATTGGAGAAATAAGGAAGGAGAGAGAAGGAGAAATAAGGTGGTGAGATGAAACGATCACATTTTAGGAGAATTGGGAACAATGTCGGGTGCTATACTCCCATAGTGCTTGAATCGTTTTGAGATGACCTTTCTTTGAATCCATGCCAACCTCAACCTCAGAATGTTACAAGCCACTAAGTTCCATGTGACATTGGCATCTTTTTTATAAACAAAAACCAGATTCTTTCATTCATAGGTACATCATATCTTCATGAATTATTGTGATGGAATAATGTATAAAAATTGATTTTCCTAAACTACCTCTACTGTTTGCTCTGTAACTTTTTGAACTAAGATAATTTTCTCTCAAGGTTACGAGCTTGCAATGCATCAATTTTGAGTTGTACAATAAAAGGACTTGATACATAGTGCATGCCCATTGACCAATGATCAAATAAATTCATTGTTCAAGAGCCACCTTGTTGAATGTTTTGTGTGTTTTCTTGAGGAAAAGAAAAGAATTAAGTGTAGGGGAGTTGATCTACCACAAATCGATGTGGAAAATTTGGATTTTTAGACGTACTTTAAAAGCTTTTTCTTGAGCAAAATAGTGTATTTAGCGTAGTTTATTTTTATTTTTATATTTTTAGTTAATAAGTGGAAATGTCTCATTTTCACATATTTTGTGATCCAAATTGGCCAATAGCGCCATTGTTGGCCTAACATGTGATTGAGTGATATAGGGACGTATTGGAGGTCAAAAACGAGCGAGAATGGCACCAAGAAAAAAGTGTATCGCGATATCCACACCTTGGAATCATGATACCTCCAACAGTATAAAAGAGTGAAGACTCCTTTCAGTGGTATCGTGATATCCTCTGTGGGTATCATGATATCCACCTCCCAAGGAAGACCCCAACGTTTGACACTTTTTGAGGTATCGCGATATCCACTTCTAGGTATCATGGTACCACCTTCGTTAGGGGGACAAACTTGAAAAGAAAGGGTAGTCTTTGTCTACCAGGTCCATTAATAACCTAAGGGCCATGTAGGGGAATTTTTGGCAAGTAAAAGTCACCAGAAGACTCCTTAAAAAAACCTTAAATTTCTAAGGAGGAGAGACACACACATTAGCTTAGTTTTTGGTTTAGTCTTTCTGCACTTTTTTTAGGGTTTTTATTTTCTCTTTTTCTACCTTAGTTTAGAGTTTATTTTTATGTATTTAATTCTTGTTCTTGATGTTCTTAGTGTTATTTAAGTTATTTATTATTGTAGCTAAGGTTTAGTTACACTTTCAGTCCCTGCACATTGCTTTCAAGACTCTTTGAGCTTTAGTTTAACGTATTTCAGTTTATTTTAGTTTAAAACTGTTAAATCTTGTTCCTTGTATGTTTCTTGCTTTATATTTTCTTGTTAAATGCTTTAAGTTTCATGTTTTTTACATTTTCTTTCATAAAAAATCTCAACTTTCATATTTTTCTTGAGCTTTGATTTCATGGCTGCTTTGTTTTCCATTTCCATGTTTATTTCTTTCACCTTGAGCATGAGTAGCTAAACCTCAATGGAGGTTGGTTGATGGAGATGTGGGTAAACTATAATATTTGGACAAATTACTAAATCGTAATAATTTTGACTAAATCAAATAGACATAAGAACTTAGGAAGTGACTCCCCTAAGGGAATATCTAGGCAAGTGAGGTGAAAGGTAATCTTGTCACACACTCATTCATTTGTCCCAAATTAACTAGTGAGATCTAAGGATAAATCAAATCTAATTCGTCTAAGTTGGTAAAATTAAGTTTAGAAGATAAAATGGACTACTTAGTAATTTATATGATTTAAGTCCCTTGTTCGAGGTTCGGTGAATGACATCGAAATCAGCCAACCCCTATCAGTTATTTACTGGATTGTCATTTAATTTTACATTCTTTGCAATTTAGTTCTTAAAGTAGAACATTTAATTTTCTTGCAACCTTACCTTTTTATGAATCACCGTACTATAAAATCGTGTGAGTAACCGCTTAGACTCTATTGTGTATACTAGTTTTTGCTCAATTGCCATCTCTTTTGGCTTCAACCTCTTGGAACACTTCGTGTTCCATCAGAACTACAAATATTACAATTAGCCTGTACTCTTGCAGTAAAACCAGTCTTTAAAAATTGTTTTTATAGATTTGTTGTTTTAATGCACACATGCGAAGTCATTCAATGGAGAACGGAGGATAAACGCAATTATGAAGGATGTGGTAAAAAAAGAAATTATTAAGTGGTTAAATGCAAGTATAATTTACCCCATCCCAGATAGTTCATGGGTAAGTCCGGTCTAATGCGTGCCAAAAAAAGGAAGCATGACGGTTGTGGAGAATGAAAACAATGAGTTGATACCTACCAGAACGGTTACAGGTAGGAGAATCTATATAGATTACCAAAAATTGAATAAGGTAACTCGAAAAGACCACTTTCCTTTTTCGTTCTTGGACCAAATGCTAGATAAACTCACAAGGTGAGACTATTACTGTTTTGTAGACGGTTGCTCGGGATACAAACACACCCTTATTTCAACCAGACACCGCACCTTATATTCAACCAAAGTAGCACCTCCCTTAACCTCCACCATCAACAGTCGCACACTTCCAAAAAAACCAGCCACACGTCCGTAACTTTCTTCAGCCACTAGTCGCTGCATCTTGCTCCAAGCTGCTGCACCCTTCAACCATCGTCTAAGCTACCATCGACCACCCCTAAAAAATGACGCCCTTTCCTCCTCATCTTATATAAATTTTCATTAGTTTGTAACAAAGGTAGTAATTAACTTGTTATCAAATGTTTTCATTAATTTAATTTGTTCATCTTTTTGTTAAATAAAATTAAATGCATTAAATACTTGCTAACAAAATTTGGAATATTATTACTTGTGTTGGTTTTTGCTTTGTTAGAATTCAGGTTCTTTTGAGTTACAATATGTCTCGAAAAATAACATGTTCCATAGTCCAACTTGCAAGATTGCAAAATAAATTCCATTCTGAATAAGCAATGGTGAGATACGAAAGCATCTTCAATAAACAACAAATGCTCCCAGAAAAAGGATTTAATTTACGAGTTAGTGATCATACTAAATTCATGGAGAGCATTCGAAAAAATGCTGAAGCATTAAATTAGTAAGTGTTTTGTGATGAGAAGCTGATCCTAGATGTTGAGTTAGTTCTGCAATTTATGCAAATCTGATCTTATCTATTGCAGCAGAAGTTATTGTCCGAGGAGTTAAGTTACATCTTAATTAGAAAGCTATTAATTATTTCTTTGACTTACTTAACTTCGAAGATGATTATTATTCTTCTATATTGGAGAATTTTGAAAAGAAGATGTTGCAAGAAATTCTATGGGAACTCACAATTCCCGGATATAAATGGATTGTGTCAAGACTTGGGAGTCATACTTGTCTCAGAGATGAATTGACACTATTAGTGAAGGTGGGGTTTTATTTCATCTGTGTTAGTTTAATGCGTATCTCACATAGTACCACAATTTCTATGGAATGAATGGTTTTGTTATATTCCATTATGACAATAAAGACTATTAATGTGGGAAAGATTATCCTAAAAGAAATTCAAGACTATGCTACAAGACGCTTTGGCCCAACATATTTTTTTCTTTGATCACAATACTATGTATGAAAGCTTGTATCTATCTAGCTGTAGAGATTGAAAAGTATAATCAAGGAACGATTAGTAATTGGGACCTTGCCAGAGTAGCAGGAGATGCTATCTTTTAGAAGCAGTTTAAACTGATTGATGAAATTGAAAAAGAGGAAATTCCTGCAGAGCTAGAACCAACAGAGTCGATCGAAATTCTTGACTTGGCGGAACCTACTAAACTAATTCCTAAACTGAAAAAGGTAACTCCAACACTTAAAGCTAGCTCCATTCCACTGAGTGAACAGTCAAATATAATGGAGATTCTGCAACACATGCAATGGCAACAACAAGCTTTTTGGAGATTCTAAAAAATATAGGATGATTTATTCAAAGATGCATTTAAGAAAATATTTCATAACCCGTTTGTTTTTGTGCCAGAATTTCTAGACTTTATATTTGAGCCATGGACTCCAATTTCAAAGAAGGAACAAGATGACTCAAGCAAGAAAAATAATGATAAAGCAAAAGATGGGTCAGAAACTGAAGGTTCTACAAATAAACAAAAAAGGCGGGTATTTACTTTAATTTACTTTTTTTTAGGATACTTTAAATTTTAGGATTTTTTGTTTAGTACTTTATTTCTATCTTTTGCATAATAAAACATTAAATTGGAAGCATTAATAAAATTGAGCAAGTTTTTTTTTATTAATTCTTAAAGTTGTCAAAAAAATAAGAAGTGTGGTAATGAGAATGAACATGTCTAGGATAGGATCTGTCAAGGAAAGGCTTGGTATTTAAACAATGAGGACATTGTTTATCTTTCAGAGGGGGGGATCAGAAATTGAATTTTTCTTTTTCTTCAAAAACTTGTTTGTCCTGTCAAATTATGATTAAGTAAATTTTTCTCAAAAAATTAAATTTTTGTTTAGCTATGTTAAACTTTAGTATAAATAAAGTTCTATTATCTCAATAATTATTATGTTAGCTAGATTATGACGTAAATGTTGATCTTAATAAAAAATGTATAAGTTAAACCATTAAATTTTTACTTAGAAAAACTAAGCATGCATGAAAGTTAAGTCTCTAGAATTGACTTAGTAAATTTCTTGAGGCGAAATCCTAGGAGGCATGGTAATTTGAAAATGATTTAGGCAAAATCTTGTCGGACCGTTTGAGTCTTTCAAGCCAACCTTAATTAATATTTATGCCTTGAAACTCAACTTTGAGACTATATGGCTTGATTTTTTTGAACCTTACATTAATGAGTCATCCCTTTTCTAATATTTATCTTTAAATTGTCCCAAACACTAGACTTAGTGTATTTAGAATATTTTTTAGAATAAGTTTGGGGGAGTTAAACAGATGCCAAAAAAAAATATGTACTCAAAAATAAAGATGTACAAAGAACATGTGCATTCAAATTCAAAAGTAACTGGTGATTTTGGGTTTTGTATTTCGAAGGTCCAAGGCAAGTTGAGTCTAGGGTTTTAGCCTAAAATTTATCTATCTTTAGCACCCAAAAATTTTAATTTTGGGTATTGTGAATGTGTAACAGAAACATTAATCAGCTTTAGTGGTTATGTGTTCTAGGAGTGTTTGGGAGGTCCCAAGTTCAAGCCAGAACTTGGGCAAATTTTGAAATTTTTATGAATATGCCCTATCTTTGGTCAGTAGACTTTTAAGTAAAAGTTGGAAAATAATTAACAGAATGGGCCTCCTGGTCTGGTGGATAAGTGGAGTCTTCGGGTGAGATGGGTTTGAATCTTTGGGACGGCAAAGGTTGTATTTTTGCTCCTAATTTCGGTAAGAGTTGTGTTGAACTGGGTTTCTGAGTGGTGGATGTGTAGTGGGAAGTGGGGAAGCGATTTTAGGAGTGAATTAGGGGATTATGAGGGAGAATATCCAAAATTTGATCACTTTTTCCCTTTTCGAAAAAAAAGAGTCATTTTTCTCTCCATCTTTCTGACGTTTTCTTTCCCCCACCCCTACCAAATTTTTTTCTTCTTTGCTTCTTACTCGATTATCTTTTCTTTTCTTTCCTCTACTGTCAAAATCCCTTGTTCCCTCTATACCATTCTTTTCTCTTGATTTCGTAACGTTAAGCAGTACTTGTGCAAATTTAGTAAGTTGTTGGGTATCATTTTAAGAGATTATTTTGGGTTCAATAGTCTAATTCTAGGGCGTTGGCAGCAACATTTCGTGAGGATTAAGGCTCTCATCGTGATTTTCGTAAACGTAACGATTTGAAGTTTTTGCGGTAAGTGTTCATCGTTTTATAAGTGAGTATTTTGGTTTCGAGATTTTGATTAATCATTAGGTAAGATTGATTATTTTGTTATTTGTTCAATTATAGGCTTTGGAGTGCTCGGGGACTGTTTTAGCATCAAACAAAACCAGGTGTGTACCTGAAACACAAAAATAAGGGATTCGGCAAAAAGCCGAAATTGTTTGCAATTTGGACAGCAGTAGTAGACTAAATTTGAAAAATCACCAGAAATTGTGGAAATCAAATTTGAGTCTAGTTTCTCATAGAAGAAACGAAGTAAGCAAAAGAATTTCATATTGTGAGATATTTGAATTTTAGTGAGACAGGGTCAGAATGATTTCAGAATCCCCTATCTTGACTTTGGAAAATTATTAAAAATTGTATAAAAATAATTATGGGTTAGAATTTATATGTTTAAAATTTTGAATTAGTCTACTTTCAAGATAAACAAATGAAAACATCATCCAAATTTCATGCGAGAAGATAATTAATTTTAGTGCAGAAAGGTTGAAACTGTGAGATAGTAGAATAGAAGAAACTTTAAAGAGTAAACTGTACTTATTTGCTAAACCAATAATTCTTAAAATTTTATGGTAAGAAGATATGTGAGTTTGATTTCAGGGAAAATTTGTGGATCTTAATTCAGAATTATGTAGCTTCAGATACAAATAATTTAGTAGCGGTGACTTAAGTAGACAACTTTGAAGGATCATATAAGTAAATAGTGGAAACACATATGAATAATTAACTAGCACGGGTTACATTAAAATGGATCACGAGGCCAAGGAAAATTTGTGTCATGTGGGCCACACGGGCGTGTAAGCCCACACAGGAGAACATCACGGACTTGTAGTCCCATTTTCATTGTTTGACTGATAAGGTTGCACGGGTCGCCCAAGTCGACTGTGAACCTACTGTATGGTCAGTAAGTTTACCTAGACCCCTAATTAACTGAAATAACTGTATGACTGATATGATTAAGCCTGATGATGTCCCACTGATTTGATACTGTATGCCCTGTTTACATGCATGATATTATGTTATAGCATGTCATATCTGTATATTGCATTGCATGGGTTGAGGGATTATAATGTTCGGAGGAAGTGTACTGAAAGTCCTCGAGCCTAATTTACTGGCAACTCAGTTGCAAACTACTGTCTAGTGCCGCATTTGGTACTACTTGGTGTGTAGGGATGGGTGGGTTGATTATATCTTCACATGGAGTGTAAGGTTGGACAGAGATGGTGTGTAGAGGATGGATGGGTAGGATTTTTGTGACTGCATATCTGTTACTGCTATTGATACTGTGATGGGCTAAAGCCCTACGGCATGACTGTTTTTGTACTAAGATGGGCTAAGGCCCAAACTGGACTATACTGATACTGAAAAGGGCTTAAGCCCAAACTGTGATTATTTATTTACCGTCTATTCATTTGTATTGGGATTACACACTGAGTTTACGTAAACTCACCCCTTCTGTTTAATCTGTACAAGTAATCCCTAGATTTAGGTAGATCGATGCGGCGGAGGACTCAGTGGTGGCCACACGACTTCTTTTACACTGTTTATTACCTATTTATGATTTTACTTTTATTTGGGAGTATTTTGCTGTAATTATGGCCTTTGCAGATTTTGGTTTAAATTTTGTTTTTATACGGTTTTATGATTTAAATCTGCTAATGTTAGGTAAAACTCAGGTTTTCAAATGAAATTAATGTTTTATAAAAAATATCACGAATACGCAAACTGTTTAAAAGCTTCCACAATAAGAAAACGTTTTGAAATTGAATAACAATTTGTAAATGAATAATGTTTTGGAAACGAACGACACGATTTGAAATTAACATAAGGTAATGAAAAAAATGGTTAAATAGAAAAGGGGAATTAGCGACGACATATTTTTCGAAAAGCACTACCTTGGGACATGGTCAGATTTGGCCATAACGTCTAGGCCGGGTCTGGGGTGTTACACTATCTTTTACCTACCATAGCCAAGCCACGTTACAACCATATTAAGGACCTATTGATTTAGATTTCTGTGCCAATTACATTAGTGGATAGAAACTTCTAAGCTCAACATGTGAAAGCATAATTAAACTTAAGGATTACAACTTAGCTTTAGATAAGGGAGTAAAAGTTAATTGGTATGAACTAAATACATATTTATTAGGAGAAAACATTGAGCCTTTATTCTTGCTATCATGATAATAATTGAGAATAATTGAATAATATGTATACTCAGGTTGCATAATTATAGAATTTTTATTCTTGAGCATAATTTTACTAAACTCGTAATTGTGGGAAGATTTTATTTTTGAAGGAAACTTTCCAAAGGTTATTTTCTTAAACTTTTTGTAAATTAAGCATTACGCGAGATGAGTAATGAATTAAGTTTGGGTGGTGTGGAAACACTGAAAAATATAGACTTTTTCAGCACATTTTGAAAATTAATTCATGCAAATTTTAAGTGTTTCTATCGGATTTTGTGCTTTCATTATAAAAAAAATTAAATTGGGCATGATTTAAGATACATCTTGAATTTTAGTTATTGTGATATTAAATTTACATAATTTTTCCAATTTTGAGAAGTTTTTCGCAATGAAAGCAAAATCAACTTTGAAGTCACCTTAGGAAGATTTAATTGCTAGGGCATTTTCGAAGCATTAGCTGATGGATCAATAGCCATGAATATCTCAAATTATTATTCTCAGACTCTTTAAAAATTAGTTTGATCTGAGGTAAAACTGGGTCGATAAATTCGGACAGCTTGATGCAGAAGAAAACAACTACATTAGCCTTCCCAGGGTGATACTCAATCATACAACCATAATCCTTTAGCAGTTTAATCCATCTGCGCTGTCTCAAATTAAGCTCTTTCTAAGTGAGGAGATACTTGAGAATCTTATGATTTATGTAAATAATACACTTCTCACCATACAAGTATGTCTCCAGATCTTAAAAGCGAAAACAACAACCGCCAAGTCCAAATCATGAGTTGGATAATTGCAATCATGTGGCCTATGTTGTCTCGAATCATATGCTACCACTTTTTCATCTTGCATTAGAATACACCCAAGCCCAACATACGAAGCATCACTGTATACCATATTGTCCTTACCAATTTTGATTGTATCAAAATGGGAGCCTCAATCAACATAAATTTTAACCATTCAAAACTGTCCTGATGTTAATCTAACCACTTAAAAGGAGTTTTTGTCCTTAACAGCTTAGTCAAGGGGTTATAATTAAGGAAAAACCTTTAACAAATTTCTGATAGTAACCAATTAGACCAAGAAAACTTCGAATCTCAGATACGTTTTTCGGTTGCTTTTAACCTAAGATATCTTCAACCACTTTTGGATCCATACAAATGCCTTCAGAAAACACCACATGTCCAAAAAACATAACTTGCTCCAACCAGAACTCACACTTATCGAGCTTAGAAAAAAGCTTCTTTTCACGAAGAATTTGTTGAACTATCCTCAAATGCTCATCATGCTAATATTCTGACTTAGAATATACCAATATGTTTTCAATGAACACGACGATGAACTAGTCAAAGAAAGGTTGGAAGGCACGATTCATGAGATCCATAAATGGAACCGATGCATTAGTTAGTCCAAATGGCATAACTAGGAACTTGTAGTGACCATAATGAGTCCTAAATACAGTATTGGGTATGTTAGACTCTTTCACCTTAAGCTGGTATACCTAGATCTTAAGTCCATCTTAGAGAAGACGATCACACCCCTGAACTGATCAAACAGATCGTCGATCATTGGAAGAGGATAATTATTCTTTACAGTCAGCTTATTTATCTATCTATAATAAATACACAACCAAACTATCCCATCTTTCTTCTTAACAAACAATACTAGTGCGCCCCAATGCGAAACACTAGGTCTTATGAGACCCTGATCTAAGAGTTCCTGAAGCTGGACTTTTAACTCCTTCAGCTCTTTAGGTGCCATGCGGTAAGGAGCAATGGACATTGGTTGTCACACCCTAAATTTGGTAGACTCGATTAGAAGACATGTATATGTGAAGTTATTTGTTTGGCATAGTGTAGTCTACCCATTTGTAGTCTTTTGGAAAGTAAAAGTTGGCATAAAGTACCCGTCATATAAGTAATTGAAGATATTATCTTAGAGTATTTTGTTATTTAAGAAAAGAGTGTGATAAACGAAAAGTAAGCCTGGTACAAGTTACCACCAAAAGTATAGTACACCTGATTTGCTTGAGCATTGTGCTAATTGAATTTTGTAATGTGATCTGGTTAGGAATCAATTGGATTGACTGTTCAAATAATATTTGTACAAGATTCTCATTTATATTTCTCTCAGATTTTGCAAGCCATTTATTAGGACAAATTCTGGATAAAGTTGACACTTGTCAAGTTCCACTAAGGGGAACTAGATATATATATGGAGAGAAGGGTCTGTCTAGAGGGTTTTTCTTTTTTCAATACTACCTTCTGGTTTTTCTTTTTAAACTTATATGTTTTCCTCTCCTATATTTAGCTAGAAGCTAAGGTTTTTGAATAAATGAGTGGATGTTCCACCTACTGTTGCTGCTGTTGGTTCGAGAATGATGTTTAAGTCTGGAAATCCAAGCTACAATATAGGTGAGTATCAGGTGAGCCCCTAGTTTTGACTCTTATAATCATTCTAGAAATTTCTTCATATGGTTAATGTTCCAGTAATGATGTATGATTTTTTGAGTGACTACTGAATGTGTTTATGTGATATTCGTATAGTATCCATGTGAATTCAGTTGTGTGATGTGCTGCATGTATGGGTGCATGTGATTCTGTAAATCAACTGTATGCATGTACATGGAACATATACTATGATGCATGATCGTGTTGATTCGGGTAAAGCATGTAAGAAGTATGATTTAGTTAGGAAAATGAGTATAGCTTACATGAATGTGTACTTATGCTATATATATGATACATTATTGTAAATGTTGGAGAATGGGGGTTTAATGGAGTGTCGGGAGATTATGTGATGTGAGTTTTGACACAGCGTGGTATGCAATGAAGTCTGTGAAGACAGTAAACACGAAATTTGGTACAAAAATTCTGAGAAAAGACCATGACCATTATACATTCTAGAATAGGGGGATGTGTAACGTCCTCAACCCAATCTGATTCACTGGATCTTGATCTCGAGTGTTACAACACTAGAAGAGACATAAATTTACAATGGATTATTGCAACTCTGGACAATTTACAAATTGTTATGAACACATAAACAGTGAACATATATATCTATACATATACAATGAGAAGTAGAGAAATTTAATTATCAAATTTATCATCTTATATCGTAACAAATTACAATTATTCTAAATATACACTCCTATACAATCTTATTTATTCTTATGTATCACAAAACATGCTTTGTATAACACCCCCTACCTGAGACCGTTTCCGGAGTCGAGCTCGAGGCGTTACCTGGCTTAACTTACTAGTTCAGAGCATAAAAAAGTTACTTTTAAAATTAATTCACTCACATTGAATCAATATGTCCCTAAAGTAACTCTCGAGACCCATTACAAAAATGGTTCGGGTCCCAGCCGGGAACATTAAAAATTTTTCGATTACTTAAACAAATAAAAATAACTTATTTCATTATTCACAATAAAACTATCCACCTGCACAGTAGTCACTAAATTAATTATAAATTGAGCTAAAAAACTCAAAATTTAGGTCCGTAAATTTTCCTTGAAACTAGACTCATATATATTTTTACCATAAATTTTTCAGAATTTTTGGTTAATCTAATTAGTACAGTTTATTAGTTAAAGTATCCCCTGTTTCACTGATCGACTGTGCTGACCTCTTGTCACTAAAATTTAATTATCTCATTGTACAGACTTCATATGGTATTCGCACTTTTTCTACAGAAAATAGACTCAATAAGGAATCGAGACATATAAATTACAACTCATAAATATTTTTGGACAATTTTTAATGATTTTCAAAATTTAGAATAGAAGATTTCGAAAACCACTTTGACCTTGTCTAACTAAAATGCAAATATATGAGAATACATAATTCCTTTGTCTACACTGTTATTTTTATATGAAAATATACTCAATAAGCTTTAATTATATATCTCATACATCCTATAATTCATTTTCTACTATCCTTGGTGATTTTTCAAAATCATGTCACTACTGCTGTCTCAAAACTGATTCATTGCCAATTTTTACTTTTTCATGATTTCTGTGCATAATTTATCACCTAGACTTTTACAACAACAAACACCTTCATACTTAGCCATTTTACTAACTATTCATCATCAAATATTTACATATCATCTTTTGGTCATAATTTAAGAATATACAATCGAAATGACTAAGTCCCTATACATGCCATAGCTCGAAACATTTATCGTCTTAAAATACCGAGTTGTGGTGGTTGATAGTGTGAACGTTTTCTGACGTCTTTAAGATCCTGACTATGCTTGATAATACTATATGAAAGAAAAAGAAATAAAAGAAGTAAGCATAAAGCTTAGTAAGTTTACAAGTAAATAAATAACAACATTTAACACAAATAATGATATGCAAGTATCATGTTCTTAAGTTTCCTCTTTACTTACTCTCATTTACTTGTTTATTTACTTACCTATTTAGATAGCTTAATATTACAACTTACTCTTCTCTTGCTGAAATATTGGTTTTCACTGATATCATAACATATTCTTAACTCTTTTAACTCACCTGAAGTTGCTAATTATACTTTTACTTGAACTTCCATAGAACATAATTTGTTTTCTAGCCCGTTGAGCCACATTGAAATAATAAGGATACTTGGGTTTCATATCTGATAATAACATGCCAAAGCCATGTCCCAGACATGGTCTTACATGGGATGTTTCTTGTACTGCCAATGCCATATCCCAGATATGGTCTTCCATGGGAGTTCTCATATTGGTGCCCATGCCATGTCTTAGACATGGTCTTACGGGGGACCTCTCATCTCAGTTCCAACGCCATGTCCCAAACATGGTCTTACATGGGACCTCTTTACCCAAATGTCATGACATTTGTATCCGATACATTCCCAATGTTTCAACGGGGCTTTTATCACTAATTCTCTGTCACGTCATACTTAAGTAAACATTAGATATTTTCATGAAATAAATACATAATTGCTGAAAAATAACAACATTAATAATAATTATCAAATTATTGCATTTATTTATCGTAAACTTACCTCGATACAAAATTTGACCAAATCTAGTAACTTAGTCATCTATCTTTTTGTTTAGTCGGTCTAACTCCGAATTTCGTTCTTCTCGATCTATAATAGAAAATTTAGCTTATTTAATACTCACATTCATCAAAACAATCATTGACTCGAAATTTGGAAAAATTACGATTTCCCCTAAACTTTTGCATAATTACACTTTTGCCCCAAAGCTTGGAAATTAAACTTCATCTCTTATTCTTATGTTTTATCACATTCTGAACATTTTTCCCTTCTATGACAACATCAAATTCTCACTCTGGCATGTACTTATGAACATTAGGTATTTTTACCGATTATGTCAATATACTCGTTTTCACTTAAAATCGACTAGCAAAAGTTGTTTAACATAATTTCAAGCTTCATATTCTACCATAAAACATCAAAATAAACACATTTCACCTATGGTTATTTTTCCAAATATAAACCCTAGGTTAAATTATTGCTAGAATAAGCTAAATCAAGTTATTGGGACTCCAAAAACGTAAAGAACATTAAAAACGGGGCTTGGAATCACTTACCATGGAGCTTGGAAGCTTGAAAAACCCTAAATATGGCTTCCCCCTTGCTATTTTCGTTTACCATGGAGAAGATGAGCATATTTTGCCATCTTTTTCCCTTTTTAATTATTTTTATTACTAAATTACCAAATTGTCCCTAACTTAAAAATTTCCTATTTCACTTATCTCATATCCATTTTTTTCTACCAACTTAAAAAATTGTCTAATTACCATATAAGGACCTCCAATTTAAAGTTTCATAACAATTGGACACCTCTAACATGTAGAACTCAACTTTTGCACTTTTTACAATTTAGTTCTTTTGACTAAATTGAGTGCCCAAACGTCGAAATTTTTGAACGAAATTTTCACAAAATCATTTCGTAAAATTGTAGACCAGAAAAATATAAGAAAAAATAAATTTTTCCTCATCGGATTTGTGGTCCCGAAACCACTGTTCTCACTAGGCCCAAAATTGAGATGTTACACTTTGTATTCATAATAACTCGATGCGCCACCTAGTAACAACTTGTTTTTTAGTGGTACCAAAAGTAGTGGTTTCGGGACCAAAAATCTGACAAGAGAGTCCATAAATATTGTTACTTAATAATTATGAGCCAAATATAATATTATATCAAATTTTGATTTGATAATTTTTGGTAATTGAATAAATATTTAAGTACAAGTGGTTTGCCCCTAAAGTCAATGGTTTTAGAAAATGAGGTATCGAGACCTCGTTTCTATAAATTGAGCTTGTAATTATTTTTATTAAATATTTACAGAGTGATTATATAGGTATATTGAAACGTGGTCCATAAAATTTGATGTTAGGATCGTTAATTAAGGAAAAAGGACTAAATCATAAAAGCTGCAAAAGTTAATCACTATTGATTTATTTGTATTAAATAGTAATAAAGGTATGAATTGAAGGATTAAAAATACAATTATACCTTATTTATTCATAGTGGCGAGCTAGTGGGTGAAAAATATGTAATTTTATATGTGTTTAAATGTTTATATTAAAAGGAATATATGTTAAAATATTAAGAAAAGAATAAAACAAAACCATTAGTATCATCTTCTTTCTTTTCTTTGAATTTAACCGAAACACCATTAGAGCATTAAGAGGTTTAGACGAAGCTTGTTTCAATTGTATGTAAGTAATTTTAAACCTGTTTCTCATGATTTTTATGTTTTGATATCGTTCTAGCTTAATCTAACTAACCCGTAGATTAATTTGTAAAACTGTTAAATGTTTTGATTTATGCCATTGACTAATTGGTGATATTTTGGAAGGTTTATGATAGATTTATAAGCTTGATGGTTAAATAGGATAACTTTGTAAAATTGTTTTGGTTAATTTTTAAGTTAAAGGATTAAATTGCTAAAATAGTAAAACTATATGAAATTCTTGTAAAAATATGATGTATATGGGCTATATGAGAATTATAGAAAATTAGGCTGGCCTTGTGTGGATTAATTTATGATTGAACCGAAAGTTTTGGGTTTAGGGATTAAATTGAATAAAAAGTAAAAGTTTAGTGTAAAAGTGTAAAATAACGATTAAGGGTTAAATATATGAATTCCATTATTTTGTGATATTTGATTTGGTTAATTGAATAAAATTATTATATTTAGATCAAGAAATGAATCAATTAGTTGATAATCGTGAGAAAGGAAAAGTCATCGAGTAATCGTCGTTGAAGTATTTGTAGCTATTGAGATTAGGTAAGTTTGTAATTTGGTTTAACTAATTAATTGATGTTTTGTGATTTAATAATTATCTATATATGTTGTGATTGAATTCATTTGTTTGATAATTATTAAGTGATGAATTGGATTAATTGATGTAATTGAATTACCATGTTAGATAAGTTAATGATTATGATCGTAAATGGAAAATATATGGATACGTTCTTGTAATGGTACGATATGAAGAAATTTAAATGAATTGGAATGGATATTGGCCCATATGAACGTCATGAATACTTAGGATACAAATGACATGTCATTAGAGTTATTACTGTTCGGGAGTTGGTCTTGGATGTCCCACCGATGGTTGAGGTCTTGCCTTTGTTGTGGATTCTCCATAGCTCGTGTGAGCAGCTTTGTGTAGCCTAACATCCCGACTTATAGCTCATGTAAGCAGTATTTCACAACTCGTGTGAGCATTTACAATTACAGTTACAGTTAAAGTTACAGGCACACTTTGTGTGGGCATTGTTCTCGTGTATCCGATGTTATTTCATTTGGTTAATTGGGTGTTAAATGTGTAAAATAAAATGGAATACACAAAATGATTATATGGAATTAGAGATGTGAAATGAGACTTTTGAAATAAAGATGTGAAATGTTAAATGAATATGTGATGGTTGGTTTATGTACCAAATGTGTTTTTCATGTATATGTTATATATATACTCACTAACCTTGTGAGACTTGTGATGTGTATAGGTAATTAATGAACTCATTACCATGATACTGAATCATCTTGTAAAATGTTTAAAATTTCATCATTTATGGTAAGTTAAAGTTAAAGTTTAATATGAACTTACTAAGCTTTATGTAAGCTTACCCCGTGTTGATTTTTCTTCCTTTTAGATCATTGGATTCGAACTATCGATTGGATTACTTTGGAGAATCACACTATCTGACAATTTATTCAGTAACTAATTGTTTATTTTGATTCAGTTATAAGTGGTATGTAAATAGGGTTTTGGTATATATATATGTTATAAGCATTATGGATATGTTTTCTCGTTATTTTAAGTATGAGATGTGTTTATTGATATGAATCTTAATTAGTAATTTTGGTTGATTGTAGTGTGTGATAGAAATGGTATGTCTATATAGTTGTTTTGACCATTTTCTATATGCTTTATGTAAGTGGTTTGATGTTTGGTTCATTGGATGTGAATAAAGTAGATGTATAGATATGTTTAATTGGTTTATAAGGTAAGAACATATATATAATAAATGAGAATTGAGATTAGTGTTGATTTGCGGTGCCAACATGGGCATATTGGTTTGACACATAGGTTGTATGTTTTTTTGTATGTTTAGATGTATTTTGAATAGGTGAAAAGGGTTGGATATGGTTTGATTGGGTACTTAAGAGATGGTGTCTGAAGTTGCTTGTTTTGGAAGTCATTTTGGGTGAACACAACCTAGGACACGAGTTGCCATATGGTCGTGTGCTGCACACGATCATGCCACATGGCCATGCAGCCTATTAATTTTTGGTGCAGGTTTGTTCCACACAGTCACAGATTGTTACATGGCCTAGAGACACGATTATGTGACCCTATTTCAAATCACACACGGTTTGGCACACGTATTGTGACACGGCAGTGTGACCTTATTTTGAGTTGTACATGGTCAGGCACATAATCTGGCGACACGGTCGTGTGACCCTATTTTTGAATTGTGCACAATTTGGCCACATGGTCATGTCCCTGAGTCACACGGCCTGTGCTATGTCACACGGCCTATCCACATGGCTGTGTAACCCCTATTTTCAATTTTTCTTTTACATTTATCTGTTTTATTTCAGGTTAGTCCCTAGTTGTTTACAAACTAATTTTAGGGTCTTGTAAACTCGATTTAAGGCTTGTTTTTGTATGAATCCCATGAATGATGATTGGTTATGTATAGTTTATATTTAAATTAATATTTGATTGGTTTTGTGATGTTATAAGATTTATTATTTATCATAATACTTCGTAACCCTAATCCAGCGACAGAGACAGGTTAGGGGTGTTACACACCTCATTAGCGTGGTCCTGACATCATCCCTCTTGGCGTAGTCTCTCAGCATACTAACTTGAAACATACATACACATAGATAAGTTCATAAGAACTTAGTGGGAAAAACACCATTTACTTTAGCTGATACATGTACAATGTAGTTGATTATTCATGAAGTCTATCTTATTGTCCTTTAATGTCTGACTTGCATCTATCGAATACTTTCCACAATCTTGTCTTTTTGTAAACACTAACTATCATACTTTACTTTAAACCCATTTCTATTTCCCATTGATGACTTCAATTCTTTATTCATATATTTCAATCTTAATATTCATATATCCGTAGCAATTTCCTTTTAATGACCAGTGCATCTAGAATATCGTGTTGTGTACATTATAGCACCAAAGTGAACGTACAAACACAATTCTCATAAACACATACATAGTTTGTGAGTAACTTATTCGAACATTAAGAATTTAACCTTTATTCAGAACAACTCTAATTATCAAATCATTCTTTACCTTTCTCAATCTCTTCAATTTCTTACCTTCAGTCGATTCTTACCTTTATTCACTATAGTAGAACATCTTGAAGTCAAGTTATTACTTTCTTATGTGGTAGATACTATACACCCACATGTATATGCCAAAACAATCATTTGGGCGGTTAGCACTACTCTAGACAAACTATTTACAGCTATACGCCAAAACTTTTGACCTGCCAAATCTAGGGTGTTACAGGATAAGCCACATTTATGTAATGGGGTTTCTACGTGTCCCAGGGCAATGATGGAAAAACCTCATGTGATGGTGAGTTTAGGAAAATCCATCTTGCAAACATGACATTTCTTATGGTGCCTTGGTGGCAACCAAGAAAAGCCTTTATAGGCAGGGTATTCTGTAAGTTCCTTTATGGCATATTCTGTAAGTACCTTTGTGGCATATTCTATAAGTGCCTTTGTATTAAGATTTCATTAAGTTCTGAGACTTTTTCAATAGATAATTCTACGATAATGATCTGATGCGTTTGAAGATAGCTTGGTTTGGTTAGTCTTATGATGAAGATGGAGGAGGTTCCTGAAAGAAAGTAACTATCTATATTTCTAATGAGGGAATCTGCCATGGTAGTCTATTATTTTAGGATATGGGGGGTACTCAAAGTTATGAAAAGTATAAGTGCTCGTTGATTTGATTCTGTCTATGCTATGAAGGGTTGAAATTTGAGTTATTCGGAGTCCACCATATATATGATTAGTATTATTTCTCGTCCTAGCGTTATTTGGAATCTAAGTTGTTGGTCAATTTGGGATTTCTTTTGTTGTGTAACATATATGTTTGAAATTCTTCTGAATGATCTGGAATGTTTCGTCATTAGTATGAACATATTTTGGGTTGAAATAGGATAAGGTCTGATGGGTAGTCTGATAGTTAATGAACTCAGTATAGGAATCAACCCAATACAAGATTAGCTAGTAAATATCTATCAAAGAATAGTATTCACAAATGACCATTCTGGAAAAAATGATAAGTGTTTGTTCAAAGAAGAATATGGTCGAAGTAAGCTCTGTACGACCTATGTTGTTCTAAGAAGGAATAAGATCTATATCGGTTGGTAAGATCTAAAATAAGTAAATGAGTGAAGTGAGAGTTGGTATAGTAGTATGGTAGTCGGCATATAAGAGCAAATTTGATATGATAAAAGTATCCGCAAAAGATTGAGATGAAACCAGACCTTCAAGATGAGGAATTCTACTAGAAAGACTCTAAGGTATCTTGTGTTAAAAATTACTGTGTTTGAGTGAACTTACAAAGTGTTTGTTTATGTTTTGGGTTCTGCTGGGTGACTAAGTACGCCTGGAAGGACCAAGCCAAGAATGCACCGGGGAACTAGTTAGTTGGAATAGTATGCATATAGAGAACATCCTAAAATTTTAGCGTATAGTTCTCTACGCCAAGGAGAGTTTGTGTAATAGCCCTTTTTTGGTGGTGCTGAAAATAGTGGTTTTGGGGCCACAAATCTGACGAGTAAGTTCATAAATTTTATTATTTAATATTTACAAGTATTAAAATAAAATTTGAATTGGCAATTTATGCTATTTGAATGAATAATTAAGTTTAACTGGTAAATCTTTAAAGTCAACTGGCTTTAGAAAATGAGGTATTGAGACCTCGTTTCTATAAGTTGAGCTCGTAAATATTTAATAAAATATTTATGGAGTGTTATTAGGGTCATATTAAAAATTGGTTAAGAAATTTTAATGTTTAGATAATTAATTAATTGAAATGCACTAAATTATAAAACAAGTAAAAGTTAATTACTATAGGTTTAAAATGCTAAAAGGACCAAAATGGTAATTAAACCATGGTAAAAAATTCCAAGCGGTGGTGACATGATTAAATCCACTAGCTTTTGGGCTATTTGCTCTTTTAGTCCTAATTAGTTTAGGATTAAATTGTAAATAATTTTATTTAGTTGGAATTTAATTTAATTGAAGGACCAATTGTGCAAGTAAACCTTCCTTAAATGGTAATTATACCATATTTATATGTACTAGACATTTTTGGGCATGTTTTAGTGATTTATAAGTTATAAAGTAAAAGGTTAATTTTGTAAATATTTAAAGAATAAGTTAAATTAAAAAACATAAAAGATGATATTATCAATTTTTCTTTCTCCTTCTTGTTGAACAAGCCGAATAGCCATGGAAGACATGGGGAAAGCTTCGAGCAAACTTGTGTTCTTCGATTGGGTGAGTAAATCTTGCCCGTTTTTAGTGACTTTTATGTTTTTGAGTTCATATTAGCTTAATCTAGCTAAACCGGTGACTAATTTGCAAAACTGTCAATGTTATGGAATGTGCCATTGATTAATTTGAAATGTTCTTAAAATTTTATGGTAGAATCTTAAGTTTGGATGCTAGATAGGACTATTTTGTAAAGTAATTTTTGGTAATTTTAATGTTTAAGGACTAAAATGTGAAATTAGTAAAAGTACAAGGACTTGATGTGAAATAAAAACAAATATGGGCTGTAATAAGGTTCCAAAAAATTTGGCTAAACTTCAAATTGAATATAAATTGTTAATTTGCATGTTTTGGGCTCGGGGACTAAATTGAATAAAAGTAAAATATTGGGGGAAATTTTGTAAAATGTTAAAAAGGACTTAATTGCATAAAACGAATTGATTTTTCTGTCAGAATTAGTGAATTGAATGGAATTATTATTTTAGATCAAGAACGAGTGGAAAATCGAGAAGAGAAAATTACCAAATAGCCCTTGTAATTAGTCATTGTTGCAATTTAGCCAGGTAAGTTCGTATGAACTGTAATCATTATAATGTTAATTAAATTAAGTTTTTACTATGTTCTTTTGAATGTAAATGTATTAATATATATGTGAATGTATCCACATTATGATGAATTGACGAATATCGAGTTCTGGTTGAACCTTAAGAATTCTTAGGATACAAATGACATGTCATTAGAGATTTCATGCTTCAGGTACTGGTCTTGAATGTCCTACCGATGGCTGTGTTCCTACATTTGTTGCGGATTATTCATAGCTCGTGTGAGTAGACCCATTTCACAACTTGTGTGAGCATTGATGTAAAGGAAAGGTTACGGTTGTTTGTAAAGTCACAGTTTGTGTGAGCTTTCCCGAGCATCTGATGTAATTCTAGATGGTTCAATGGGTAAGAAAAGGAATGAAATGATGACTTAATGGAAAGGTTCATAACTACATGAAAAGGTTGATTATTATGTAATGTATCTTATGAAATCTATTTATGTTATAAATGAGATTATATGATTGTCAATGAATCCACTAACATGTGAGCTAGATGATGCTTGAATAGGCTTATGTTAAACTCATGGTATTGGAAATGATAAGTAAGCAAATGGAATGAATCATGACCTTATGGTAACGATGATAAATTAAATGTTATGTTTATACATGGTTGAATTCTTATGTATCATGAACAAGTATACTGACTTGTAAGTTTGATGGTGTTATATAGGCTTTTATTAGGCTTATGGCATTGGTAAAAAGTTTATATTTATTCTATAAAGTTCATTATTGATATGGTATGTTATGTTTAAATTTTATATGAGCTTATTAAGCATTCATTTCTTACGTAGTTATTTTCTTTTTTTTATAGATTACCAGAAGCTCGATCGGTTGAAAGTTCGTCGGAGATCTATCACACTATCCAGTGGACAATTAGGTAGTTTTTGAGTAATTTTGCTAAGGTTTACACTAGCATGTATAGGGTGATTTGTAATGGTATTATGGTGCATGTGTTAATGGTTTTTTGGTATGTGTAAGCTTTGGAAAGCTATGTTGGTTTGGTACACCTTGATACTTTACCAAGTTATGTGATTTTGGTTACTTTAAAGTGCTTGTTGATATGGTTCTCTTAGCATGTTGATGATAGTTTGAAAATGGTTACTTGTGACATATTTTAGTTCATATTTGAACTAGGTTATTATGTTTGGAAATGACAATATTAACATGTATAAGGTGATTTATAATGGTGCTTTGATGAATATGTAAATGGTAATTTGGTATGTTTGTGCCTTGATGTTTAAGTATGGTTGATGGACTTATAATGCTTGATTAGGTAAGTCCTTTTCGTCACTTTTTGCTAATTGATGTGTATGACATTTTGGTACAAGATGTTGACTTGGAAATGGTCAATTATCTTGTGTTTTAGGCATATAATAGAATGAATTATTTATGTATGGAATTAGGTAATATTCACATGTTTTGGTAAATGTTGTGCGGTTATAATTGTAGTGCCTTTGAATGGCATATTGGTTAGTTGATCTAGGATCTTAAAATGGCATTTTGCCGTATGTTTGGAAGTTGCTTAGGTCCCTTTTTAAGTGTGCACGAGTTGAATGGTCATGCATGGTTAGGATATGAAATGGCTTGATTTATGTGAAATTTGGGTTCACACGGCTTGAGACACGGGCATGTGACTTAGTCGTGTGAAGCACACGACCGTGTGTCATCTGAGAATTTCTTAAGGTTCCAAGTCAGTGAGTTACACGACCTAACACACGGCCTGACACAAGGGCTTGTAGGGCAACTTCGAGAGTTACACGGCCTGGCACACGGGCGTGTGACCCTACGCATAGAGTTGCATGAGTGAGGACGCGGGCTAGGACACGGCCGTTTGTCCCTAGTTCAAAGGTTACACGGCCTGGCACACGGCTATGTGACCCTTGTTTTGCAAATTTTGCACCATTTTCTTAAACTTTCCAAATTGTTTTGAATTGGTCCCGAATTACTTCTAAGTTATTTTTAGGGCCTCTAGGGCTCGATTTAGGGACACTATGCATGTATATGAATGGTTCATGATGTGATTACGTTATTGATTGATATAAAGTTTAAAGGTTTTTTATTGTACGGTAATGCTCCGTAACCCTAATCTGACGATGGAGACGAGTTACGGGCGTTACAATCCGTCTTTAACAAACTTCTTTATTGTAATGTATTATATTATTTTAAGAGGCTGTTGCAGTTCTAAATTGTTTTCCTTATTTCTTTTGTTCAGAATCCTTTATTAAAATAATATTTATATACTATTAAAAGGAGTATAAGAAGTTTGGTTAAAATTTATGTTAAGTATGTTTAAGTGGTAACATTCGATATTCGGGCTTAGTGATTCGAGTCGGGTTGAGGGTGTTACACTGGTGCTATACCTGGCAACAACTCAATACCAAATTCAACTTCCCAATTCAGAGGTAACCTTAGTAGTTCCTCAGGAAAGACATCAACAAATTCCCTCATTGTGCGGATACTATCCACAGAAGAATCAACGTACTTGTATCCAATACATAGGCGAGAAACACCTCAAACCCTTTTTGGACCATTTTCTCCGCTACAATAGCAGAGATCACATTGGACAAATAGTTTCGGAATGACAATTTCCTTTCCAGACCTTATCTTCAAAGTCGATCTCTTCAAAGCACAATCTACACTAACTTAGTGCTCAACCAACAAGTCCATCCCCAAAATCAGATCAAACACACTAAAAGGCAACTCCATCAAGTCGGAAAAAAAACTTCCCCTTGAATTTTTAAAGGATATCTTCTATAAATTTTATCTACAAGTACAAATTGTCTTAAAGGGCTGATTACCAATGTTATCAGTTTTCTCTACCCGAATACCAGTTTTATAGCCATATCACATGTAATATAAGCATTGATAGATCCAATATCTATTAATGCAAAGTAACGTACCTAATAGATAGTAAAGGTACCTGCTATGATATCAGTCACAATCCCTGTCCTCTCAGCGTCTATGTATTCCAAAGCAGGCTACCTAGCCTTGGCCTTATTCACACCCTAACATGGTGCTTTTTGTCCCTAATTACCATTACCATTTCGGTTCTGATTACAGACCCTTTGAATATCCTTATTACCTTTCTGATTTTGACCCCTAACTAAACCCTTATTCTGAATCGAATCTTGCATCTGAACAACCTAGTGAGGACAATCCTTAGCTCTATGTCCGTCAAACAACAACCCAAATAGACTCCCAACATTTTTCCAACAATCGCCCGAATGGTGACTCTCACAATACTAACATAACTGAACCCGACCATTTCTGGGACCCGCTGCTTTTTGGTCCACTGAACAGGACACAGATTTGGGTTAGGAGAGCCAACATTTCTCTTAGGCTAAACATTCTATTTATCCTTTTCACGCTCCTCGCGCTTAATTTCCTCCACAATTTTGGTCTTCTCGACCAAAGCCTCAAATACTCACTCTTGATGTGGGGCTACCTAAATCTTAAGGTCAAACCTCAGCCCTTCCTCGAAGCGCAAACTCTTATCCTGTTCCATCCCCACCATACTAGGTGCATAACGATTGAGTCTTAAAAACTTCGCCTCATACTAAAAAACTGCCACGTCACCCTGCACCAGTTCTATAAAATCCAATCGTCGAGCCTCAACATATCGGGTGCCCAAATGCTTTTTTGAGACGGAATCTTGAACATACACCAAAGTGATACACCCAAGCAGCGTACCCTTGACCACTGATTGCCATCATCTGTAAGCCTCGTCCCTTAGCATGTACACGACACCCTTAAGTTTCTATTCTAAAGTACAATCCATATCCTCTAAAATACGCTCAGTGGTCTCTATCCAGTACTCGGAATCTATATGGGTCGTTCCAGCAACACCCCAAAACAACTTGCTTCATTCGAACAAAGCCTCTCATTAATCGACCCACGATTGCCATTACAAGATTAGGCCCCAATGACCCTCTGTATTACACTTAACATGCCTGAGATACCACATTGTTCGCATTATTTTCATTATTAAAGCCTTAATTATCCAAATTTTTACCCTCACTAGTGGGTACATTAACTATCTCATTAGGTTCAATATTTGGTGTAGGCTCTTATGATGTAGATGACTCAATTGGAGCCATTAGGAGCCGCCCTCTATGGCCTCTCCTACTATGAGTTTTCATATCATGTGTGTTCATTAAGAATTCTTATGTAATCTTTAATTCAAGAGTAGAAAGTTTTTAGTTTTCTTAGAGGTTAAAGTTCTTCAGCTTTTCAGTTCCAATTCTTTTAATTAAAATTTTATGCAATATTCCCTACTATTTTTCTACATTTTTTAGTATTGTTTCTACGTCCACTAGCATCAAAAATTTGGACTTCATCATTTCCTTTAAAAGGACATTTTTCAATATTACTGTGGTTTATTTTTCCTAAATTGCATTTTTTTTCAATGTATACATACAAAGCCATATTTTTAAAAGACAACCCTAATCCCAAGGTTTTGAACCTTGCTGTGATACGACTAAATATAACCTCCCCAACCTGACCTAGACATTATGTCCTGGTCGTGGAGACTACATTAGTCATCGAAGTGACTAAGTAACCCTACAGACCATAAAAACCCTATTTTGACTCAGTTTGAAAAAATCGTGGTTGCACTTGAGTAAGTTTGGAAAACATAGATTTATTTAGCATTATATTCGTAAGACTCATTTTATTATTAACGGTAACGTTTTTTTTTAAAACTTGGTGTTTGTAGCTTTGTTTTGAAAAATCTCATTATCTTTTAATGCATGTAGAAAACCCAAAAGAAAAACCACAAACCACAATCCAAAATTAAGCTTTATAATCCCAAAAATTGAATAATAACTTAAGGAAAGTTATTTAAAGTGAAAATAGTCTGAAGTCCATGATACGTCTGCATGTCGAGTTCGGTCCTAGTCTCAATCATTACCTAAGAAGTTAAGACTGTGGGGTGAGCATATAATGGCTCAGTGTGAGTCAACAATAACATGAACGATCAACAACTTCTTTACAATATAATACATGGCACATCAACGCACCTATATGTCATGAGTATGATGCAATGGAAAGGAGGATTCCTGCCCAATCATCCACTACACACCACAAGTTCCCCAGAACTCATCTACTAATGACGTATGAGCCGGAGCTCGATGTGGATAAACCACCAGTACAATGGTGAAGTTAAATTGCCAATAAATACGTAGACGAGTTCCCAATAATTTTGTGGATTAACCACTAATAATAATTTGCAGTTTAAACGTTGCTAGTAGGTTGTGAATACATAACATGGTTGCAGATAAAAGCTGCCAATAATGCGATAAAATCACCAATCTCCTCGATTCTCTCAGTGCAATGCACTGATAACAATAATGTGGACTTTAACTGTCGTCGGTACTCCATTGAAATCCTTCGTCAGTGAGAATAACCCACCAAATACAAATGCAATATGACATACAATCAATGAGCAATTCATGCTTTCAATATCAATTACGGTATAGTGGTATGCTTAACATGCATATCAATAATCAGTTTCGGTGTACACTTTGCATACTTTTCATTAAAAATAATATTAACATTTAATTATGCTCTTAGTACATGCTTGATTTAGATTTGCACTCAATCATTCAATCAATTCTACAGTTTCATTGGTATGTAACATACGATACAATCTAGTCATGCCTAATACGTAATATGAATAGTGGCATTGTACGTCAAACATTACACATGGATCCCATACTCAATGAACTTGATGTAACCTCAATTCAAATCATGTCACAATCAACATACATCAATCAATAACTTTTTCAATCAATTAGAAATTCAAGTATCACACTTACGCATACACATAATCTTGATAAAGGCTTAACCATTCAATTAGTAGTTTTAAAGTCACATACATTGTTCGAAAACTTTTAATACGCCTAATAGGCCATTCAACCATGCCCAAAAAGCAATCATTTTAAAAAAAATCAATTTATAATAAGAATTTAGCATTCGATTAAACAAGGTTAGGATTAACACCTTGTTATGCACTTCGCAGCACTAAGTCGTAAGAGTCCGCGTTTCTGCACTCATGTGTTAAATGTACCTAAAACCAAATTAAAATATCTAACATGTTAAAATACTATTAAAACCAGACTTGAAACACCCCTTAAGGGTTCGGCCAAATCAGTGCTACACTAATTAATTTTTAGATCCACTTCGGTTCAGTAACTTACACTGATTTTATGCGAAACGAAGGCACAAATGAAATCCAATTTCACTGTTGATTCGGGATATTCAAATCAGAACCTAAAACATAAATAATACTAAAAAATCAATATCTAATATTTGAGTTGACACCTTAGAGCAATCGGCCAAAGAAACAACTACTAACAGAATCAAAACAATGCAAGATCTCGCATATATCTACAGTTAACATTGCTCAATAACCAGATTTGACTTGTCGGATAAAAAAACTTGGATACCCCATCAATTAAGAATATTTAGATCATATTTAAATAGAGGATAAGTAAGGAAACTTAGTGCTGTAAGGGGCAGAAATTGAAAAGAAAATGACAGCCCAAAATAATGGTGTTCTAAAGGGAGGCAACACCACAAGCAGCAGTAGAAAATGGGATGACTTGGGTAGCCTAGGTTGGATATTTGGACAGAAAAATGAATGATTTTTAGGGCTAGAATTATGGTTTATTGGATGTAAAAATGGCAACCAAAAATTAGAACACAAGGGAGAGCAAAATAAAAGGAAAAATATAACTTATCGGTACCACTAGAAATAGAGAAGAGGGGGCGGCAATGGACAACAAAGGGAGGCTGAAAGGGGAAGAACAAAAGTGAGTTTTAGGACAGAAAAGGGGCTGGTTTAGGAGGTTAAAAAACTATCAAGTTCCTTGGAAAAATAATTGTAAAAACTTAAGCAAAGGGGGCGACACAACTATGGTGAAATCACTAAAGAAAGAAGAAAATTTTAGAGAAAGGAAGAGGGACATGTGAGGGATGACCAGAGTAGCAAATGAACTAATGAAAAAGTTGAAAAAAGAAATTAGTATAAATGCCTAGGGTTTACTGGGCTAGGTAGCACAAAAATAGGGGAGTGGGAGCAAAAATAGCAAAAAATAGCAAAAACTGACAATTTGCATGGGAAAGGAATTAAACTCGGGTTCCTAAGCCAATTTGTCTGTCTCCTAATTTTTCTTAACCACTAAGCCAATGGCTCGTCCTTGAAATAAATGTGGTAATTAGCTAGCTTTGGTTGGTACCTAATTCTGACAATTTTATAAGTTCTGGATTTAGGGACTAAATTGAATATAAGATCAAGTTTAGGGTAAAAGTATAAAAAATTGATAAAGGTTCAATTACATGAAATTAAATATTTTAAGATATTTTAATTGGTTCATTGTGCTAAATTATTATATATAGACCAAGAAAAGGATCAATCGGTTGATAGTCGCGGGAAAGGAAAAGTTATTGAGTTGTCGTCGTCGAGGTATCGGTAGCTACTATGTTTTGGTAAGTTCATACTATGTTTAATATAATGTATGATAGTTGAATTTAATTATGTATATGATCATATAAGTAGATATGCATAATTAATGTGATTAATTGAAATAGTTGTGAAAGTGGAAAGAAAAGAGATTGAAATATAAATTATGGCATTGTACATAGTTGAATTGACAGATGTTATTCTAGTGAATGTACGTGATCTTATGAACATGGTTTAAATTTGTGAGCATATAATAACTATGGAATATAGGTTAAATCCAGTGTCAACTTATTAAATAGCTAGGATACAAATGACATTTCATTATAGTTCCAGGTACTATGTATCGATGTTTCTATTCCAGGCATTTTCTGCCGGTGATTATAGTTTCAGGTACTATGTACCGGCTAGAATCTAGCATTTTCTCCAGATTTTTTTTAGCTTATGTGAGTTGCATCATGTATTGGTTAATGTCCCGATTGTCAACTTGTGTGAGCATTATTTTCCACGTATCTAAAGCCAGTTTACTATAGTCCTCTAGGAGAACAGTTGGTAAATGAAATGGAATTGAAACCATATGTCATGATGAGCTATGTTATATTGGTTATCATTTAGTATGTGAACTTTGACATATTATATTGATATGATATGTTCATGCTTAACCATTTGATATGGTAGGAATTATAAAACAAAGCAAGGAACTACTAATTCAATGTTAAGTATTAATTATGAATTTAAAATGATAGGTTTGTAATGCTGTGCTAAACGAACTTATTAAGCTTTATATAAGCTTACCTAGTTTTATTTTTCTTCCTTGTAGATTATTGGATTGGATTTGTCTGTTGGATCATTCCTAAAGATCACACTATCCATCAATTCTGTCAGTCACTATTTACTTATTTTGGTTGGTTATAAGTGGCATGTAAATAGGGTCTTGGTTATGCATGTTATAAGCATTATGGATATGTTTTGTGCCATTTTAAGTGTGAAATGCGTATATAAATGTAAATCCCAATTGGTATTTTGGTTGATTGTGGCATGTGAAGGCAATGTCATGTTTTGGTTTCTAAGTTCATTTTGAATGGTTGATTTTGCTTAAATGTTTTAGGTAACTAGGTTAGTTTTGGTTGGTAATATGCTAGCAATATGAATAATGGTGTAATATGTTTGATTCAGTATTGAATTCATGGAATGGATGATATGATTTGCTAATGGTTAATGCTTAAAATGGTTTATACTTTAATGCTTAAATTGTGGTGCTAATGAGAGAATATTGGTTAAGCACTTAGGTTGGATTGAATGAATTTTATACATGTTATATGTCTGCCGATATGCATTTATGAACTAAGTTTTAGGCTTGGTTATGAAATGATCTTTTGAACTTGTGATTTTTTATCATCTTGATAAAAGTATTGATAAAATGGACCAAAGTATCGATACCAAACTAAATGAACTGATTCAAGAATTAACAGAATTCAAATTTGATATAAATTATTTTGCTTAGTATCGGTGTTTTTTTGTTTTTTATTGATCCTTTGATAATATTATCAATACCTTGATTTGGCAAAATGCCAAAATTGTATCGATTAATATTTTTGTATCGATACTTATATAATTTGTATCGATATTTGTCCAAAGTTTTAAATTTTATAATTTAGTCCAAATTTAAGCTTGAGTCTAAATTTTATAATGGTTTAAAGGTATATATAGTTTGATTTTCACTCTTTCTAGTTGATGTATGTTTGTATAATGATGATTAATTGATGTTTAAATTGAATAAGTTATTCTGGTTGTTTGTAGCGTATTGTAACTCGGGTCAGTTGATCAAACAGGGTTTGGGGTGTTACATTTATTGGTATCAAAGCTACGATTTAGTTGATTTTACGACTGAACGTAGCATGTATTGAGTCTAGAATTACATGCCACTTTATAACTTGTGATAGTGTGATGACACTTGACCAATGTGACTTGTTTTCTTATAGATAAAAGATATCAACTAAATCCAATCGAGTAGATTTCGACGGAGTACAGAGTAATATTCCAACAACCGATCAAGGGGCTGCCCATAATGTGCCCGATTTTGAAGGGCCCAGAGAAGAGGCTCATAGTGCCTTTTTTAGCATGATGAATGATATGTTTAATACGTCTATGAAATCCAATGTCGCGGCTCTACAAACTCCACCCCTTGGTTCTTAATGCGCTATACGATAGAATATTCACTAGCTTTTTTTTGATAAAGTTTGAAAATACGGGGCCGAAAAGTTTCGTGGTAGAGTGGGTGATGATTTGACTAGGTTCGTGTATTGGTTAGAATACAGACAAATATTTCTGGATAAAATGTTGTGTTCTCCAGAAGAGGATTTTCATTGGTGGTTGACTCTATTGCGGTTGTTCCAAAAGAACGGATTAACTGAGAATTCTTTAAAACTAAATTTTGAAAGAAATATGTCAGCAAACGATACCTTGATAAAAATAAAAAGGAATTTCTCGAGTTGAAACAGGGTAATAGATCAGTTGTTGAAATGAATGCAAGTTTATACAACTTGGTAACTATGCCGATGAAATTGTAGCCATTGGGGAAGAAATGTGTATCCGGTTTGAAGATGGATAGAACAATGAGATCAAGTTGTTGGTTGGTGCAATGGATATTTGTAAGTTTGTAGTTCTATCTGGTCGTGCTGAGAAAATAGAAGAAGTGTACAACCATAAAAAATATAATAAAGCAAAAACTCATGACTTTAATAAGCGTAACACACCTAGAACATTTTTTGCTCCCCATCGAAGAAAATGATTGAATTTAGTAGTCGTTTTTAATGGCATCAGGATTTTTTGGTAGAGATAAAATGAAACATAATAGTATGAGATCACTGACGCCTTCTGTTGCCAGTGCAGGTTGTGTTCGGAATGTAAGTAAACCTGAATGTGACCATTGTGGCCAAAATCATTTTAGAGTGTGTAGATTGAAAGACGAGTCTTGTTTTATTTGTGGATCTCCCAATCATTATAAGAAAGATTACCCGAATCGAGCTAAATTAAACAGAGATTAAAATAAAAAACTTGTTGTTACTTCTATGAGATGTAGACGACTAGGAATTAGTGGCACAAATAGAGTTAGTAAAAGGGAAACCAAAGATACATCAATTCGATCTGAAGCTCGAGCTCCTGCAAGAGCTTATGCGATCTATGCACTTGAGAAAGCCTCATCTCCTAATGTTATTGCTGGTACCTTTTCTATATTTGATGTTATTGTGTATGCAATAATTGACCCTGGGTTGACACATTCGTATATATGCACTAGGTTAGTAACGGAAAAGAGTTTACCGGTTGAGACAACTGATAATGTTTTTAAAGTAATGAACCCTTTAGGACAAAGTGTCATAGTTGATCTAGTTTGCAAATAGTGTCCACTAAAAATTTAGGGTTATGACTTTCTTGTTGATTTGATGTTATTGCCTTTTAATGAATTTGACGTTACTCTGGGAATGGATTAGCTGATAGTGCATGATGCTATAGTGGATTGTAAACAAAAACGAATTGATTTTAGATGTCAGAGTAGTGAATTAATTTTTGTTGAATCTAATCAATTTGATTGTGTTGTAAGCATGATTTCAACAATATCCGCACAGAAATTGATCCAAAAAAGATGCAATGCATTTTTAGCTTATATCCTAGATTCCAGAGTATCAGAAATGAAAGTTGATCAGGTAACAATAGTCTGTGAGTTTACAGATGTTTTTCCTAAGGAATTGTTAGATATACCACCAGAGTGAGAAGTCGAGTTTGCTATAGAATTAGTGCCAAGAACTGCTCTGATCTTGATTGCTCCATACAAAATGGGTCAAATAGAATTAAAAGCTCAGTTACAAGAATTAATTGGTAGATGTGTTGAAAATAACATTCAGAACCAGTTATGGACATTACGAGTTTTTACTTATGCCTTTTGGATTGACTAATGCCCCTATAACATTTATGGGTCTGATGAATCGGGTGTTTTAGCCACATATCGACAGGTTCCTTGTTTTTTATTGATAATATTTTTATTTACTCTAGAAAAGAATCCAAGCATGCCCAGCACTTGAGAATCGTATTACAGACCTTGCGTGAAAAAAAATTGTATGCAAAGTTTAGCAAATACGAGTTTTGACTCAAAGAAGTTAGATTTCTCAATCATGTAATTTCAGTTGAAGGGATACGAGTTGATCCAAACAAGATTTCTGCTATTTTGAATTGGAAGCCTCCTTGAAATGTCTCTGAAGTACGCAGTTTTCTGGGATTACCTGGATATTATTGACGATTTGTGAAGAATTTTTTGACCATAGCTTTAGTTATGATGAAACTGTTACAGAAAGATGTTAGTTTTGTGTGGCCCAATAAATGGCAGCAAAGTTTTGATCAATTGGAAAGTTTGTTGACAGAGGCACTAGTGTTAACATATCCTGAATCGGGGAAATAATTTGTTGGGTGTAGTGATGCTTCTTTGAGTGGTTTGGTATGTGTTTTGATGCAAAACGGAAAATTTATCACGTATGTTTCTTGACATCTTAAAACTCATGAAAAGAATTATCCAACACACGATCTTAGGTTGGCTGTAGTTGCTTTTGCATTGAGTTGGAAAAAACGAACATCATTACAGATGCCTTGAGCCAAAAGTCCCTTTTTGCTCTCTGATCAATGAATGCTCAACTTAAGTTGAAACATGATGGTTCTATTTTAGCTGAGTTCAAAGCTAAGCATTTGTTTTTATAGAAAATACGAGAGTTGTAGTTTGATGATCTGAATTTGTTGGCTAAATGGGAAATGGTTGAAATTGGCCATATGGCTGATTATAGTATTGGTATGAATGGAAGCTTATATTTCCGTAATAGGTTGTATGTACTTGATGATTCGTACCTGAAACAGAACATTTTAAGTGAAGCTCACAACAACATTTATTCATTACTGCCGGGTAGCACGAAAATGTATTGTGATTTGAAATAGATGGATTGGTGGTTGGGCATGAAAAATTAAATCTCTAAGTTCGTATGGAAATGCCTTGTGTGTCAACAGGTAAAAGTAGAGCATTAGGTTCCATCCGAGTTATTACAGATTATTATGATTTTCGAGTGGAAATAGGAATGAGTTACTATGGATTTTATTTTAGGGTTATCGTTAACACCACAAAAGAAAAATGCGATCTAGGTTATAGTTGATTCGTTAACCAAGTCTTCACATATCATACCCGTACGTACGTATTACTCACTCAAGAATTTGGCAAAATTGTATGTTACAGAGATAGTCAGATTGCACAGTGTTCCGTTATCAATCATTTCTGATCTTGACCTGAGACTTACCTCCGGGTTTTGGGGTAAGTTACACAAAGCTATGGGTACCAAGTTGAAATTTAGTACAACTTTTCATCCATAAAAAGACGGTTAGACAGAACGAGTAATTCAGGTACTTGAAGATAGGTTTCGATGTTTCAATCTCAAAGTTGAGGTAGTTGGGAAAATTTTATTCCATTAGTTGAATTTACTTATAATAACAGTTACTAGTTAAGAATTAAAATGGCTGTAACACCTCTTACCCTGCCCAGTCACCGGACCCGAGTAAACAGATGCTATAAAAAATTTAACAATAGATAAATACTTTATTAAAACAAATTAATTATTTATAATTGATATCACATATAATAAAAAAGATGAACAAAGCATTGTCATCTTCATCTTTTCTAATTGGAAAACCTAAAACACCATTTGAGCAAGGGGGATATTTGGCCAAGAAAATATTGGTGCATGGTATGTAATTTTGTCCTGTTTTTAATGATTTTTATATTTTTGAGATCATTGTAGTTTAACCTAGCTAGCCCGAGGATCAATTTGCAAAACTGTTAAAGGTACAGGGTTTTTCCATGAATGTTCTTGCATGATTCTTGATGTTTTATGGAAATTATGAGTCCTTGTTGATAAACAAACAAGTTTTGTAAAGTGATTTTTGATGAAAATGTCATTTAGGGACTTATTTGTAAAAGTAATAAAATTTCATGGTAAATTTGTGAAATTCTAATTTTTATGGGTTGATATAGGTCCCTAGTGAATTCGACTAGCATGAAATGAGGAGGAAAATGCTTAGATTTCAATTTACGAGCTTAAAGACTAAATTACAGAAAAGGTTAAAATGTTAGGGGAAAATTGTAAGTTTGCAAAAATATTAATTATGGACTAAATTGAATAATAGAAGTATTAAATGGATTGAATTTTCCTATTTAGATCAAGATAGACCTCGTACGGATCTAGATCGAGGAATGCTAAAGCCTCAGATTAGTTGATCTCGTTCCTACGTCTTTGTCATCGAGGTAAGTTTGCATAATTAAATATTGTTTAATGTTATTTTGATCTATATGTTAATGTGCTATTTGTCATATAACTAAATGATGTATATACAACGATGTCACGATGATTATTGAGCCCTGTTTGAACCTTAGGAATTTGTAGGATACAAATGACATGTCGTTAGGGTTTTCATATTCGGGTGCTGGTCTTGAATGTCCTACCAATGGCTGAGGTCATGTATTTGTTGCGGATACTCCACAACTTGTGTGAGCAGCATCGTGCAGCTTACATTTCAACCCACAACTTATGTGAGCAATTATGTAAAGGAAAATGAAAGGTTAAGGTTATATGTTTAGCGCACTTTGTGTGAGCTTTCCCGCATATCGGATGTTATTCTAAATGGTCCAATGGACATGAAAAAGAAAGAAAAGGTAAGTGTTCAAATGAACTATGTCATGAAATTATGAAAAGGATTGAAATGGATAGTTTCAATGAAAGTGTATTATGTTAATGAAAATGATGCATTTAAAAGAAGTATGTTCATGTACAAATAGCTTACCCTATGTTAATACAAGTGAATTATATTTGAATACTAACATGTGTTGTTGATGGTGCTTAGGCTTGTATCAAGCTTGTGGTTAGATTATGCCATGTTTAATCTTGATATTATGTATTGAAATGGTAAGCTATGTTCATGTCTTATGAACTTACTAAGTATTATGTGCTTACTTAGTTTTTTTCCTATGTTTTATAGTTAATCAAAAGCTCATCGGTTTGGAAGCTCATCAGAGATTTATCACACTATCCAACGATTATATCGGTAGATTTTGATGTTTTAGCCAAGGTTATAGTGGCCTGTATAGGTGGACTTGTGTTGGATGTTTAGTTGAATGTTTAGATGTTGATTTTGGTATGTATGAGTTGGTTGTTTTGGTACCATTTTGATGATAGTTGAATTGTGTCAATTTGGTACATATGATGCATGAACGGTATGGCTCAAATGGTAAGTTTATGTTGAAGTGATATAGGTCAAGTTATATTATGTTTTGAGATGGAAATGGACTAGACGATTATGAATGAAATGTGGACAAGTATATGTATATGCTTAGATAAAACTGTATGTTTGCATTTAAGGTGCCTTGTATGGCATATTGGTTGAATGGATTTGGCCTTTTGAATTGGTCATTTTATGCATGTTTTGGTAAGGGTTTTATGCTTTGGTCATGTGCACAAAATGCTTTTAGGTACATACTTGATTTGGTGATAGGAATGGCTTGATTTTGGCTAATTCCATGCCCACACAGCCTGAGACACGGGCGTGTGATTCAGCCGTGTGTGACACATGGCAAGGTGACATGGTCATGTGTCCCCTGTAGGTTTTAAGGCATGCAAGTCAGGCTGTTACACGGCCTAGCACACGGCATGGGACATGGGCGTGTGGAGCCATTTCGAGAGTTACACAATCTGGCACACGGGCGTGTAGCTTGGCTGTGTGACCCAACTCAGAAAGTTACAGGGGCTGGGACACAAACGTGTGTCCCTATTTCGAATGTTACACGGGCGTGTGTCTCAGCCATTTGAGTTACACGGCCGTGTAACCCCTGCAGTTCAATTTTATCATCTTTTTCCTAAATGTTCCAACTGTTTCCAAATGTTTCCAATTTAGTCTTGAATTAATTCTATTGTGTTTTTAAAGCCTCGAAGGCTCGATTAAGGGACGATATGCATGTAAATGAATGTTTTATGTTATCTTTATGTTAATGTATGAGATACATGTTTTAAAGTTACATTTTTACGGTAATGCTCTGTAACCTTATTCTGGCGATGGATACGGGTTAGGGGTGTTACAGTTATTTTCTTTTCGAATTTTAAGTACTTTCTTGTTTTTCTTCTTGAATTAGTTTTGATTCAAGGACTTGTTTATTTCATTAAAGTATTTAGTTTATATTTTTCTTTGCATTTTTTATTCCATTATTCCAATTGAGAGATTTGCTACTCTGTTTCCAATTCAATATTCAAGCTCCGTTTGTTTCACTGAAAATGGCTTCTGAAAAATGATTTCTTGAAAATGACTTATTTTTCTAGAAAAGCTAATAGTTTCGGTGTTTGGATGAATCTATGTAAAATATTTTATGTTATTTGAAAGATTTCCTAGAAATATTTCATAAAAGTTGTTTTCAATGAAAAAATATACATTTGATATTTATGGTAAATAGTTTAAATGAAGTAGTGAATTGATTACAAAGTGATGTTAAGGTGAAATTATAATAAATAATGAATTTTTATGATGTTAATGATTAAATTATAAACTTTGTGAAATTTATAATTGAAACAAGAGAAGTGATATATATGAAATTTTATGATGTGAAATAAAATATTATAATGAATTATTTGATTAAAGTGTTTATATGGTGAAAAATAAATTACATGGCAATAGGGATAAATTAAAATTGTACAAAAGTTTAAGCGAAACAATTTAATATGTAAATAAGGAAATTATAATGAAATTTTAATAAATGTGTTATGAGATGATGAAATATGCATAAAGTATTGTAAAAGTGAAATTGTGAAAAATATGAAATTTTTATGATGGCAATGTCTAAATTGTTAAACTTGAGAAAATATGTGGATGAAATAATAGAAGTGAAATACACAGAGATTTGATATGTGAAAAAGATATTGAGATAATTTTTGCCCAAGCCCGGCCTGAATAAAAATGCTAAACTCGAGTCCTGCCCCTACGCCCATATTAATTTTTAATATTATTTTTTATATAATTTTTAAAAAATATAATACATCAAAAGTACTAAAAACATTAAAATAAAGGTTTCCCAAAAAATTAAAAATATTTTTTTAAAAAGTATATGTATGCTTAAATAACACTAAGATAAGTGCAACTTAACAAGCAAATGCCTCTAAAATGGTAACATAAATAACAATAAAAGAATAGTTATACAATAATAACAAAATAGTAGAAACATAATAGTGAAATGATAGAAAAATAGTGAAAAAAAAAACAAAGAAAGAAGCAATGAAATAGAAAAAATAATAACAATAAAATAGTAAAAAAAATTTGCATACTCGGCCGAGCCGAGCTCGGGCCAAAAAAGCCTTACCCGAGGCTTGACCCATTTTCTAAACGGGCCTTATTTTTACCCAAGCCCATTTTTAAGGCCTGTACTTTTACCCATACCCTCCCACTTTTTGTGTGGCCCTTCGAGTTGAGCTGAGTGGCCCGACGCATGAGCAAGTCTAGTTGTTAAGGATTAAATTGTAAACTTTGTGAAATTTATAATCGAAACAAGAGAAGTGATATGCATTAAAAATTTTTATGTGAAATAAGATATTATAATGAATTATTTAATTAAAGTGCTTATATGATGAAAAATAAATTACATGGCAATAGGGACTAAATTAAAAAATGTACAAAAGTTTAAGTGTGAAACAATTTAATATGTAAATAAGGAAATTATGATAAAAGTTTAATGAATGTGATATGAGATGATGAAATATGCATAAAGTATTGTAAAAGTGAAATTAGGGAAAATATGGAATTTTTTTATGATAAGGACTAAATTGTTAGACTGCAGAAAATATGTGGATGAAATGATAGAAGTGAAATACATAGAAATTTGATATGTGAAACAAAATATTGAGATAAATTATATGATCAAATTCTAACAAGAAAGAAAATTGCTTTCATATGATTAATTAATGAGTATTGAACTTTTATGACAGAAATGGGCTAAATTGAAAAGTTATGAAAGTTTATAAGAAAATATTTGATAAGTGAAGAATGTAGAAGAGAATGTAACATCTTGGTGCTTTGACCCCATGTTTAGGTCAGGTATGGGAGTGTTACAGTGAATAGAGTCTTATCAGTCTGGAAAATGTCTTACGAAAATAATTGAGTAATTTTACTTTGATTGGAAAATATTTTACGCTGACCACCTATTTTACATGAAACAAACACCGGAAAAGGCTGAAAATATTTTTCGCAAAATCTTTTACATTGAAACAAATGGAGCCTCAATCCATAATTATTCAAATCTCTTTTCTTCTCTGAATTGATCGTGTTTCTTACATGGTTTCTTCAATTGAAGTTGAGATTATGAATAACATGAATGGCTAAATCCCTTAGCAAAGATTAACGAATGGATAAGAATGTGACTAACGGAGGATTTGGAGTTTCTCGAGATGGATTAGTTGATATAAATTATGTGTTCTTAAACATGTGAGATAAAGTTATCATAGGGTAGACAATATCAAAAGATAAAGTTGAACCGAGTAAATCGTAATTTATCCTAGTTGAGAAAGTGATGTCAGGAGATAAGCGAGTATCAACCAACCTATTAAGATAATTAGAGTCGAATTTGTAGATCTGGGTCCTTACCAGTAATTACTCTGTTTCAAGGTAGGATTCATGATTTTGCATGCTATGCTGAGAAAGAACAAGTCTGTTAGATCTGGTAGGTCAGTAAAATAAAGATATAAGGTATTGCTTGGGGATTTTCAATGTTAGAAATAATGGCAAAAGGGGTATATGAATACATATTGATGGGTTTCTATGTTCTATAGCAGTAGTTGCCACTGATATCGTGATGGAAGTCTAGTGTAGTAATTGAGAATCAGGTGTGTCTCTATACTGACTCTTGCATGTATATTTTTCATACAATTAACGTCTAAGGTAATCGTTATAATTACGAAATAGAAACTATAAGTGTATAGTCTAAGTGTTTGTTGGGGTTTGCATGTATAGTTCATATGAATTTGACAAGTTATGTGAAGTTTGAGTTTGGTTGTACAACACATCTGAAATGCATGCGATGAAGTGTATGATTAGTGACTTAAAGTGTTGAGTCTTAAGCAATGTTAGTGCATGAAGTGTCCGTCAAGTAAGTCTATGTCTATTCATCGCGGTGGAGTCTAAAAGGGTTTGTCGGGACTAAAAACACGATTTTTGATATGAATCCTAAAGGAAAAGCCCATGGCCATGGCACCTTCGAAAAACAACTAAAGGACGGTGATTACCCAATGGGGTTCTTTGCGTGTCCCAGGACAATGATGGGCAAACCTCACATAATTTGAGTTTAGGAAATCCATATTTTAAACACGTTAGGAAATGAAAGCCTTTTTGGGGAATCATGAAATGAAAGTCTTTGTCGCGAATCTTGGAATGAATAGCCTTTGTGGCAATCTCTGGAAGGATAGCCCTTATGGAAACCATTTGAATGAAACCCCATGTTGTGAACTTGGAAGGAATGGTATTCATGGAGAACTCTAATAGAATGGTACTCATGGTGAAATCTGAAGGAATGGTATTCATGGCAAACTCAAAAGGAATGGTATTCATGGCAAACTGTTAAGGAATGGTATTCATTGAAAACTCTGAAGGAATGGTTTTCGTGGTGACCTCTAAAGGAATGGTACTCATGGCAAACTCTGAAGGAATGGTATTCATAGCGAACTTTAAAGGAAAGACATGCAGGCTAAAATATGAAGGAAATGCCTTTGTGGTGGACAATGTTAAACCCTTGGTAAGATATTCTTAATGAGCTTCCTTTGTGGCAGACTCTATTTGAAATGGTATGACGTATACCACATGGCTCTTAATCGAAATTAGAGAGACTAGATTGCGCTAGAACATCTAATGAATACAAAGTAGGGCATATACTTGTAAATAGTAAGAGAAAAGGGAAGTTGAAGAATGATTAGGTATGAAGAGTAACTTTAAACATCATTTCGCGAAGAGCAAGTATAAAAGAACCATCCTTAAGATAAGTTAGAAAGTAAGTCCGAAGGGATGAAGTTATTGATAGAACTATGTGACTGCCTCCGGACGTACCAATATCCTGAGTAGAAATCCTGCACAAAATATATGAAAAGATGGTATGCACAAGTAAATGGGTCAAGTTGTAATATAGTTACAACAGAGTAGATGAGTACTCTGAGGATCGTACCCGAGGGAGGCAAGCACTAAATTACTCGTAATCTAAGCATTAATAGATCTAATGAGTACTTGAAATCGATAATATTACGATGAAATAAAAAGAAAGGTTTTTGGGATCTATACCAAATTTCGGTTAGTTCCCACCTTAATGACTTTCTAGGGTTGTCAGGCCTAGGTTTTAGATTCTTCTTTTCCTGAATAGTTGATCCGCAAGAGAACCTTACAAAGAAATTAATCAATCATACCTCCACTCGCTAATCCCCTACAAGAGGATTAGTTTCTCATGGATCTCATAAACAATATAAAATTGATCGAAAGAGTAAACATGAATAATAATTCAATAGTATAAAGTTTAGAAGAAGAAGCTTCATTTGTATTCAGAATTGAGTGCAAAATCCTCACAGAGTTTGATTATGTTCTACAAATCTGATTTCTCCACAGGAACAAAAATAAAAAACCAAAATAAACCTAAAGTATAAGAAAAAATAAAAACTAAAGTCTAATTCTAAGAATAAAATTATACAATAAGAAAGATGTCCATAACATGTGTTAAATGAGTCTATTTATAGACTCTAGAGTGGTCGTCATCCTTAACCCTAGTTCAGCTATCGTCCTTGTGCTTAATGTTTGATTGTGTGAACCAAAACGCCTCTAGATCATAACTATTTCCCATACAGAGGTGATATCACGACACACCAGGTCATGTGTCGTGAAATTGAAGGCAGTATACTCCTTTTCAGGGTATCTTTAGGGGTGTGTCGCGACATCCTCAAGTTGTGTCGCGACACCAAAGGTAGTCTTGAAATTCTTCTATTTTGCTCCCTATGTTGCGACATCCAATGCTCCGTGTTGCAACACAGTGACCAATATTGAGTTAACATGCCTTCTAATAGTCTCCTGCACGCTCACAAAATATTTTAGTTCACCTTTAGGCCTCATTCGGCTCCTAAGGTCAATAAAAGACTTAAATCACACACTTTATTGAATTTGACTAAAATTGTGAAAACATAATTCAAAATGAATCAAAATGCTTGTATTAAAACTCCAAAAGTGCTAAAACTAGTTTAGTCTGCTACACCGAATTATGGCAGATCAATTTCCCCTCACTTAATCATTGCTTGTCCTCAAGCAAAACAACTCAAAATAGAAAATGAAAAGACGACCCTTGAGCAAGTATGGTACAACTGTTTGTTTTGGAGCACATAAATAAGCATTTCATATTTACACACAATCTTAGAATTATATATAGCTAACTTACCACTTCTGTTATCAAACACCTAAGTTCAGTATATTACAAAGCATATAAGTATTAAGAGTCTCAAATGTAGCAATCCATCAATAGATTATGCAAGTAATTCAATTATCCTAACAGAATATAAATAGTCATAAATGTAATTATTTAGTGTGATTTCAAATTGTGAATAAGTCTACCTAGATCAAATGGGGATTTTCAGCTTGTAATGTTTTGAGGTTTAGGACATGTATGGAATTCAAGAATAGTAAGCATCAAAATGGTTTCAAGCATGAAAATAGTTTGGTACATTATATTGTCACCTATTCTCCCCCTTAGTGACCCTTTCTCACTCACCGTCTTATTTCTCCTTCTCTCACCTTCCTTATTTCTCCTCTATAGGAAATCTTAGCATCAAATATTAACTACAACTAGCTCATGATTTTTTATGCAATAATGAATGGGTTTTTCCATAGTTGTGACTTTGTTACTTTTCATTCTTTTTCACGATACCTCACTTACACTTGCTTTTACTTTCACGTACTTTCTCTACTCGTTAATTTTCTTTTTGAATTTTTCTTTTTGCAGTTTTAAGCTAACCTATAATCAATATACTCTACTAATGTTTCCTATCGCTCTATTTTTACAAAACCACCGTAATGTGTCTACTTAACCCTCAATATGTATGGTCAAAATTCTATAATCATGCAGTTCAGGACTAAAGAAAAAGGTAAGCACAAATCATTGCTTTTGGCTTGGAATTTGTATAGAGGTTCATCAATAAGTGTTTTATGGCTCAAAATTGGTACTAAGAATGAATAAATAAGGTTAAATTTTTTGGTCTGGGTGTATATCAGCCTTAAGTCATCCCTAAGTATCTCAATATTCACAAATTTAATCAACTAAACAATCACAAATTCAACAATTTATCATTCATACTAGCATGCTTGTTTCCTTGTATTATCTATATCATCTGGTACATTTCATTACTTAGTGCCTATTCACGGTGTAATATCTAGAACTTAATAGTCTAATAATAAAAAATTTAAAATCACCTATCATCATGCCAACTTTACTGTAAATATAATCAACCTATGTACATGCTCCTAACTAGTCACTTGTATTTCTACAAGCTCAAGCACACATTTGACAAGAAAAATCAAAGAAAAACATAGAAATTAAACAAATTTTCTATGTTATCCCCCACACTTTGGAAAACACATTCCCCTCAATATGTAGCCCCACAAAATAAGGAACGAAGTTACCCGATTGATCGTGATAGCATCGCAAACTATTGGTGGGTGCCTCATCCTTTTATCATTAAAAGCCCAAAATCGTTGTGTTTCTTCTACATGGCTTTCCTATACAGAAAATATAAACACAAAAAAACTACAAGTCTATTATTATTCCTACTCTTAACAATTTAAATAAATTAAAAATCATCCAAATTTAATACAATCTTTAAAAACAAAAATTAAAAGTTCAGTCATCCTCCTCAAAATCCATCTCATCATCTTCCTCCCCCTCCTCGGTTCCTTTTTCCTTTTTGCTCTCATGCTCCTCTTCTTCCTTTACTGGATTCATCGGTCTAAACATACCTGGCGTATAATTAGGTACCCTATTATTGTTTTGTTGTGCAAATTCATGAAAAATCGAGCCTGACTCCTACATCTAGTGTATCATCTAGTCTTGCTTGGGATGACTACTCTTGCCAATTTCTTGTTGAGTGGTCGATTTTTCTTTCCTTTGAGACAAAGCTGGAGCGACCATCATCTCTTGCTGGCATTTATTCCACTCATTAATCTGTTTAGCTCAAACCTCAGTGTATTGTTTATACAGAGTGTCACCAATTATGCTTCGAGATGGCTTCATTGATTGCTCCGTAGACGCCATCGAAATGCTTGCTCTTTTACATAAGGTCATCACTAAGTAAGGAAAGAAGACTCCCACTATCTAGCCACTAACGAATCACTTCATATTTTGGTATATCCACGTTCCAATGCATACCTATTTTTTCTGCAAAATAGCGTAAAGCAGAACCACTCGAAAAGTATTAGCATTAGAAACATTCAAAATAGGAGCTATTCTAGTGCACAGAAGTTGAATCCACATTTTTACTTTAGGAAACATTATTTCTTGATTAAAGGAGGTTGGAATATCAGTACTTGGACAGTATTTCCATTCACCCCTCCCAACTATTAGGAAATTTATAATGTTATCCACATTTATATCTCGAAAACATTTCTAATCAGTTTTTTCTATAAAATCGTTTTCATAAAATGGAGCATTATAAAATTCACAAATAACCTAAGGGTTAATTGGTACATCTTTCCCTCGCACATGTATCATTTCCCATATACGACCTTAAGCTTTTCTATACTCTTGGTCCCATAAAGATGCATACAATTCCTCAACTACAGGCACTATAGCAGAGTCTTTTGGGATTGTACAAAAATGTTCTCATCTATGATATCTAACTAAAGGCCATATCTCCTAACAAATAACCAATGATGGTTCAAATCCCCTCTCTTGAATAAATGTTTTTCCCTGAAGTTCTAGAAAATATTTATCAACGTTTGGATTCAAGAAATTTGTGGGATTTGAAATCGTCAAGGGTTCCAAATTATTGGTTCTTCTAATCTTTCTTGGAGGCATATTGAATACTATTATATATTACAAAGTAATGTAAAACAATAATCTTAACAGAACAATAATAATGAGAAAAGAACGCTTAACCTTGATTTCCTTGAACCTCTGGCTGCTTTTCCTCGAGTGGTTGATGATCTTGCACTTGAATAACAAAAATTGGGTTTTATGATTTTAGGGTTTGGAGTGAAAAAAGGGTTTACTGATGGAGAGTATTTGGGACAGTTTAATGTTTAGTACAGAATTAGATTTTGAGTTATGATGTGTTTAGGTTAAAAATTAAAGGTTTTTAGGTCTAAAAATCGAGTAAAATGAGTATTAATCTGATAGGTTGCCCAACTGGGTCGAGTCAACCCTGCAGAAAATTGTAGCGATGTTGCGACATAGGGGTTTTGTGTCATGATGTCCCTATAGATTGTCGTTGTCACGACATCGAGGTTTGATGTTGTGACACACTCTGGAATTTTAGAATTCTGGTAAACTATCTTTGGTGTCGCAACACACAAAGTCCATGTTGCGACATTGAGATGGTTTTCACAATTTCATTTATTCTGGCCTTGGTGTTGTGACACGAGGTTGTCATGTTTTGACACTGGCTTTGTTTTCGCCCAAAATTTCCAATTTTTTGAGTGTCACAGTTCCTATAAAACATAAATTTGATAAAAATTAAAATCTAGATTGAATAATTAGTTAAATATAAAATAATTTACAGAGAATTAAATATCAATTTAAACTATCAAGTTTTACTGTTGGATTCATCCAACAACACCATTAATGCATATAAGGTCAGTTCTCTGGTTATTTCAGTATAGGTCTATCGCCCGTTATACCACTCTACCTTCTTCCACTTATCTCTTTCCCTAGACCTGTTATTTTGGCCTACATTGATTATAGGAAGTACATCTCTTGATTTGGATTTATTAGGGTTAAAGATAGATAATTCATCACAATGATCCCCTAAGTTTTTATTTGCCCCACTCTGTTGGCGACCACATTTAAAAATTTCTATTTCTCCATTAATCTTTATGGTTAATTCATTTTTCTCCAGATCAATGGTGGACCTTGAAGAAGCTAGAAAATGTCTACCTAATAACATTGGTATCTCTCGATATTCTTCAAAGTCTAAAACTACAAATTCCGTTGGAATGATAAAGCTACTCACTTTGACTAACACATCTTCTAATACTCCTTTCAAATGCACTGAAGATCTATTAGCCAACTGTAGTGTAATTTCATTGTTCTTGTGGTCCCCTAACATGAGTTTTTTTGCATATTGATAGAGGCATTAAATTTATGCTAGCTCCTAAATCACATAAGGCTCTATTGAAATAAATACTCCCTATCTCTATGGGAATTGTAAAGCTTCCTGGGTCTTTTAGCTTTTGGGGAACCTGTCTAGATATAATAGCACTACAGGAAGTGCTCATGATTTCCTATGCTTAGACATGATTTCCTTTAAAATTTTGGCGTACTTAGGAACTTTCTTAATTAGTTCAATTAAAGGCAAGTTGATATTTAATGTTTTGATCAAGTTTAGAAAACTTACAAACATGTATTCATCCCATTTTTGTTTCTTTTCCAACCTTGAAGGGAACGGTATCTTTGCAACGATAGGGTTTTTAATTGTCTCTATTTTCAGTTCAATTGTTGGTTTGTCTACTTCCTCTAGTTCTGGCTCATCATCAACTTCTCAAGAGTCTTCTTGAAGATCTTCTGCATTCTCTCTTATCTCCACTCGTGTCAAAGTTTCTAGGCTACTCAAGATTTTGCCCAAATAGAGTATGATTGCTTTCACATGCTCCTTCCATTCTTTTCATGGATTAGTTTCAATATTACTTGGAATGCTAGTGCTAATTTTCCTTTTAATATCTCACATCATACTCATTAATTGGCTTATTTGATCCTCCAGTTTAGTCAATGTTTTTGTTGAATTGGTGCACTCAGACTGCACCTGCTTTACGTTTGTCCTTATTGACTGCATTTCTCCTTGGATTCGATCCAAACATTTACCACATATAGTATGCTCATTTGGGTTGGCCCTGTCCTGAGGTTTCTATAAATAAGGAGGTTGATAGTTAGTGTTTTTAACCTAATTTGAAGTATTACGTCCTTGATTTCCTCCCCATCTTAGATTCGGGTGATCTCTCTATCCTGTATTATAAGTATTTGAATAAGGGTTTCTACCCCTATTTCCTATGTAATTCACATCATCGATAGGATTATTAATGTAATGGAAGAGTAGTTTGTGCCCTTCATAAACAGACGGTGCACTATTCTCAGATTCTATAAGGTTGGTTCTCTCCAGTAGTTATTGATAGCTGTCTTCCTCCTGGACAGCCTTTACCATAGATAGTCTTTGGCTACATGTGTGTTGTTCGGTTGGCCATTCGCAGGAGTTCATCGCCATATTTTCTATTCATTCTTACGCATCCTCGAACGTTCTGATTCATCAAGGCACCTCCTGTTTCTCTATCTAATCTTGACCTTGAATGCACATACAAACCATTGTAAAAAAAATTACAGTTGTAACCACTCAGGTAATCTATCGTGTGGGCATTTCTAAATCAGCATCTTAAAAGCCTTCCATGCTTCGTGAAAACTTTGCCCCTCCAATTGTTTAAACATAGAGATTTCCCTTCTTAGTTGGACCATCTTTCTAATGTTGAAGAACTTTTGTAGGAATTTCTCTACAAGTTCGTCCCATGTCGTGATTGATCTTGGTGCCTGCGAATCTAACTAAAAAAAGATGTTATCAATTAATGAAAAAGGTAACAATCGAAGACAAATAGTGTTATCAGTGACCCCATTGTATTTAAAGCTATCATAAAGCTTGAGGAACCATTTTAGATGGTGACTCGGATCCTCTGTCATTGTTCCTTAAAATTGCAAATTATTTTGGATCATTTGAATCATAGCTGGCTTGATCTTGAAATTATTGGTCGTGATGGTTGGCCTCGTTATACTTGCTTGAACCATGACCAGATTCGGTAGTGCATATTCCTTTAGAGTCCTTTCATTATGCACCATAAGAATTTTTACAGGTAACTGTGGTAGTGGTGGTGGAACTTCTAAATTGTTATTGTTAGCCATGTCGACTAGTGGATTCTCGCGTGGTGGTGAATTACCTCTAGCATGTGGTTGATTCTGCATTGGTTGTTGTTGCTATTGTCGACGATTCATTCATATTATTTTTTTTGGATCTGTGACTGCCTTTAATGGTGTTCCCCTACTACAAGCCATATAGTAAACCCAACGAGAAAAGATTAGTAAAAAAAATAAGAAAAATAAACTCGTAGGTATAATCTAAAAATTTCCTAAATATTCTATTAAAATGAAAAAATTAAATTTAAAATAATGACATTGCCTCCCCAACAACAGCGTTAACAACTTGACCACCTCTAGACGTACCAATGTCCAGAGTAGAAATCATGCACAAAATATATAAAAAGACAGTATTCGCAAGTATACAGGTCTGGTTGTAATATAGTTTGGGCATGGGTGATTAGCTCTCTTCGATAATCATAACCAACTGTCTCTTTAGGTTTTCTTGTTTAATCAACTAGTCAATATCCCAACAGAATCTTTCGATCTTCCATTAGAATAACAAGTCAACAATAACTACTTATCTCTCGACCTCACAGTCCATACCAGTTTAGGGTTAAGGTGTTCACGGATAGGCCATACCAAATTTAGGTTAATTCCCACCTTAATTACTTCCTAGGGTTGTCAAGCCTAGGGTTTAGGTTCTTTCTTTCCTGAACAGTTGATCCGCTATGAGAACCCTACCAAATAGTTAATCAATCTTACCTCCACTCTCTAATCCACCACAAGAGGATTAGTTTCTCATGGATCTCATAAACAATATAAACTTGATAGAAAGAGTAAGCATGAATAAAAATTCAAGAGTATAAAGTTTAGAAGAAGAAGCCTGATTTGTATTTAGAATTGAGCGCAGAATCCTCAAAGAGTTTGATTATGTTCTACAATTCTGATTTCTCCACAAGAATAAATAACAAAACCAAAATAAACCTAAAGTATAAGAAAAGAGATAAACTAAAGACTAATTCTAAGAAGAAAATTATACAATACGAAAGATGTCCATAATATGTGTTAAATGAGTCTATTTATAGACTTTAGAGTGGTTGCCATCCTTAATCCTAATTCAAATACCATCCTTAATCCTAGATCGTAATTATTTCCCGTACAGAGGTGATGTCACGACACACCAGGTCTTGTGTCATGACATCGAGGGCAGTATGCTCCTCTTCAGGGTATCTTCAAGGGTTGTGCCGTGACATCCTCAAGCTATGTCACGACACCGAAGGCAGTCTTGGAATTGCTTTATTTTGCTAGATATGTTGCAACATCCATTGCTCCATGTTGCAACACAGTGACCAGTATCGAGTTAGTACATCTTCTAATGGTCTCTTACATGCTCAGAAAATATATTAGTTCACCTTTAGGCCTCATTTGGATTTGACTAAAATTGTGAAAACATAATTAAAACTTAATCAAAATGCTTATATCCAAACTCCTAAAGTGTGAAAACTAGTTTAATCTACTACACTAAATTATGGTAGATCATTATGATAAAGGATACAGGCCATGATATAGTAGATAGAAGAAATGATCATGTCTATAAATGGTGTAATGCTCATAATAATAGATAGATGAAGCTTAAAAAAAAAGAGAAGCTGGTGGTGATGGACTATCTGTATATTTATGGAAAGCAATGATTAAGGTATAAGCGTTTACTTCTTACTAAGTTCTCATGCACTTGCATGGTTATTTCTTATGTTTCAAGATAAATGTGAGACTACGCTTGGAAGAACGAGGCCAATACTGTGCCTAAGGAGTGGCGTATCGATTTATTATGCATACAAAGCAGTTGGGCGGCATGTTCAAAGCCTGAGCCAGTGCATAGAAATCCATACCCTATGACATCTATAATAGATTAGGATTTCAAATTGGATATTCTTGTAATTTAATTACCATGCGTTGTACTTGTTTTCACTCGTTATATATACTTCTGTATTTTAGCTCGAAGTTTTGTAATTAAGTAGGTAGCTATTGATTGAAATTTGTATAAGTAGGTTAGGTTCTCATCTGTATAATTAGAAATACCCAAGATCCAGATCTGGCAAACCAGATTAGGTTGAGGGTGTTACAATGTTCAACCAATGGCCTTGTCATGAGTGTGTTACCGTCATAATATGTTCTGAATCTTTTTGGGATAAAATATGTTCTCTCATTATGATCCTATTTTATCTCACGGCATCCATTACATCTTCTGATATGAAAAAGTCAATTAATAACACATAGTAATTAAATCATTTTTCTTATGACAAATGACTTGTGGCCACGTTCCTTTTTCGACAATCATGTAATGCCAATGATAGGATATCATTTACACTTATGGGGCTATATTTCCAGTTTTGGGAACGATGTTACATTATGCAGAAGTACTATACTCAACATACCACTTTCGGCTCCTTATCTACTTGAACTCAAGCTTTTAACATATCAAACTATATGAGTCATTCATACTATAACACCCAAAAATTAGGATTTTAAAATTTTAAAATTTATATAAACTAGATCCTAGCATTAGTGGTTAAGAGCTTAGTAAAATCCCTAGAGAACTAAGGTTTAAATCTTACCTTTTTCATTTTTCCCTTTTCTTTTTCTGCACTTAAAAAACTAATGTTAAAGTAAGTTATGTATTATTTGTGGTAAAATATGGGCACAGAATGGGCATTAGCCTAATGGCCAAGCTTCATCCATTCTATTCCCTTGATCTTAGGTTCAAGTCACGTTGGTTTTACTTCCTTGCTTTTCTTTTTCCTTGATTTCGACCAAAAAGGGGTAATTGTCGAACAACTCTTATTCTTTCCAAAGTCCAACAAATAAACCACTTCCTAGCAAAATTAAGATTTCCTATTTGATTCTAACCCCGATTGAAACCCCTATTCTTTCTATTTATTCTCAATTTTACCTACAAACCCTCTTTTATAAAATTCTCTCAAAAATTCTTGCTAGGAATTTAATTCTTGAAATTCAACTGTGCAATCGAGTCCAAATCAAGTCATTTACCAACCAATTATTGAATTATGTGCCATCAATCTCTGAACTTCAATCAAGATTAGTAAGTTTTTCATTTTTCAATAGCTAGATTTCATCAATTCTGGAAAATCATACTTTTTGTTAGATCTTTTGTCCGTTATGGATCTTTTACGATCTTGTCGAACGCCCCTAAATCTTGAAATTCGTTGTTAATTCTTGCATCTTGTCAATCAAAAGACCCATGTAGGTAATCCAGATCATACCTGGACGTGAAGACCATTGTATAAGACCCCGGAAGATAGGTGTGTGTTTTTTTTTACAAAAAATCGAATCAAAATTTTAAACTGTCCAATCGCACACGGCCTAATACAAGGACATGTGGCCAACCTATATGGATCACACGGCTATGTCCTTCAGTATCCCTTCAGTTCTTCGCTTTTTGCACGGCCTGGGGCGCCACACATGGTCTAGTCACACGGCCATGTGACCCCTACACCTCACCTATCTGCTTCGCACACAATCTAGGGATTCGTACATGATCCATTTACACAGCCTTGTGGCCCTTGCACCTCAGCTATTCAAATTACACACGGCCTGGGGCTTCGTACACGGTCCGTTCACACAGTTATTGGTCCCTGAAACTCAAAAATTATAGTTTTTTCTTAACTTTTATAATTTTATTCAAATCATTCCCTAATTAGGTTTTTAATAGCATTTAGAGAACTAGATTATACAATTAGTTCCTGGATCAGGAATAGAAAAACAAGATATATAGATGATTGAATTTATTGATTGAATTACTCTTGATTGATTATCTGAATAGTGAATAATGTTTCATGTATATTATGGATACCTGATTGAATGATTTGAATGCCCTAATTGTGCTTTAATTGTCGGGAAGCATAAGCTATTACTTTACCTTCCTGCATCAAAACATAGTCGAATCCATTTAAAGATGCATCACAGAAAATCACAAATTCTCTACCCGATTTAGGCTAAAATAGAAAAGGTGCCTCGGTCAACTGTGCTTTCAATTGATCAAAACTTTGCTGACACCTCTCAGATCATTCATATTTCACATCTTTTTGTAATAATTGTGTCAAAGGGGTAGCTATCATCGAGAATCCTTTGACGATTCTTCTGTAATATCCAGCTAGTCCCAAAAAACTTCTAATCTCATATATATTTCTTGGAGGCTTCTAATCAACAATAGCTGAAATTTTGCTCGGGTTTACTCTGATGCCATCTGCCGACACAACATGTCCTAGAAAATGAACTTCTCGTAGCCAAAATTCACACTTGCTAAACTTAGCGAATAATTGTTTTTCGCGTAAAGTTTGCAAAACAATTTGCAGATGTTCAGCATGCTCAGATTCATTTCGTGAATAAACCAAATATCATCGATGAAAACCACAACAAATCGATCTAGATACGGTTTGAATATTTTGTTCATCAGGTCCATAAACACTGCAAGTGCATTAGTTAAACCAAACGACATCACTAAAAATTCATAATGTCCGCACCTGGTTTTGAATGCACTTTTTGGCACATCCGAATCTTTAACCCGCAACTGATAGTAGCTAGAACGAATATCAATCTTTGAAAATACTTTTGCACCTTTCAACTAATCAAACAGATCATCAATACGCGGTAATGGATATTTGTTCTCTATTGTCAGTTTGTTGAGTTTTCGGTAATCGATACATAACCACATAGATCCATCTTTCTTCCTAAATAATAAAACAGAAGCACCCCAAGGAGAAAAATTAGGTCGAGCAAAGCCTCTTTCTGTCAACTCCTGCAATTGTGTTTTTAACTCTTTCAATTCTATAGGTTCCATTTTGTGTGGTGCTATAGATATCGGGGATGCTCCGGCATCAACTCAATTCCAAACTCAACCTCCCCAGTTGGAGGTAGCCTAGGTAACTCTTTTGGAAACACATCCGAAAGTTCACACACCACTGGAACCGATGATAGTTTTATTTTTGAGATTATAGAGTCAACTAGATAAGTAAGATATGCTTCAGAACCCTTTTTAACATATTCCTGTGCCGTCATAACAGAGATTATACTAGGTGTGTCGTCTAGTCTGCCTGATTCAATTCAAACCCGTTTACCATTTGGACATTTAAGCACAATAAATTTTCTTCTACAATTCACAATAGCATCATGTTGTGGTAACCAGTCCATTCCCAAAATTATATTGAATTCATCAAAAGGTAACAACATCAAACTAGCGGGAAAGTCATAACCCCTGATTTTCAATGGGCAAGACCTACATAACTAATTAACTAGAACACACCAACCTAAAGGATTTGTGACCTTAACAGTATATTCAGTAAATTCAACATGTATTTTCTTTTTGTCTACTAATGTAGTGCATATATACGAATGAGTTTATCCAGGATCAATCAATGCATATACATTAATATCAAAAAGAGAAAAAGTACCCGCAATAACATCTGGAGCAGTAGATTCTTCTCGAGCTCGAATTGTATACGCTCTAACTGGTGTTCTCACTTCTGATCGTTCATTCATCTCGTTATTATTTCTTCGACCGGAGGTAGTATTTCTAGCAGTTCCAGATCTTCTACCCCTATGAGAGGTGGCTTTGAGCTTATTTGATTGATTCTCAAAATCGCTTTGCTTCTTGGGACAGTTTCGGAGAAAGTGGTCGGTAGCTCCACAATGGAAACAAGCTCCTAATTTCGATCGGCACTCACCAAAATGTCTTTTACTATAGTCATCACATGTCGAAATAGTTCTCTCCACATTTCTTACACTTCCAACACTCGCCGTTGGAGCATTGACTAACTGGAAATTGCTTTCTCTCGATTTCTCTCGGTTAACAAACTCTAAAGGAGAATCTGACCGACTTGTGTCATTTCTAACTTTCTTTGAGGGAGACAACTGAACAAGCTTGAATAACCCTCTCTTTTTATAGTCTCTGTATCTTGATTTTGATTTTCGTTTACTTTTACAAATCTCTTCAACCTTTTGTGCTCGCTTAGACAGTTCTACAAATTCCTGTAACTTTAGTACTATTACAGCCAACTAGATTTCATCGTTCAACCCATCTTCAAATCTGATACGCATTTCCTCTTCAGTCAATATAATGTTACGATCATACTTGCCTAATTGCACAAATTCTGATTCATACTCAGCTACAATCTGGTTTCCTTGCTTTAATAAGAGAATTTTTTTTATTTTTTTATCGATAAATAATCGGCTAACATACTCTCTTGAATTCACTATAGAAGAAATCCCAATTAATTCGATCATCTAATACCATCGTGCTCAAGGTATCCCACCACAAATATGCCTTGTCTTTCAACAAAGACAGCGCACATCTCAAGCAATCAGTAGGGGTACATAATAATTCTGCAAAAACTCTATTTGTATTTAATAGCCAATACTCAGCTTTTGATGGATCATCATCAACAGTACCTCTAAACTCTTTTTCTCTACATTTCCAAACCTTATCTACGGATATCCGAGTAGCCAACACTGGTACAGGGGTGGTAGTATTCAGGGGTGCCGAAGGAGGCACAACACAGGGTGGAGGAGGCGGAGTAGCCATATTTGCTTGTTTGAACACATTGTACCATTGGTACATCATTCCCATAAACATATGTTTCATTTCATCACCAATCGGTTGAGGAATAGGAGCACTGTTACTTGCTTCTAGATTTGAAGCTTGAACATCACTTTCAGCTTCGTTAACTATAGCTCGATTAGATTCTGCTGACATATTGAATCAACGGATCAACATATCACACCATCATAGGGTATATGTGGCATGTATATACTAATTCTTTTTTCACTACGTTAGACCTAGAATCGACTAAATTATAGCTCTGATATCAATAAATGTAACACCCCTAATCCGTATCCATCATCGAAATAGGGTTACGAAGCATTATCAGAGTTTACAAAAAAATAAATAATATTTCAAATCATATCGATAATCATATTAAAACCAATCCAAACCATACATGTCATTCTTTATATGAGCCCTCGAGGCCCTAAAAACACGTTAGGAACAAGTTGGGACTAAATCGGAAACTCAGAGAATTTTTTCAGAAAATAACAAAAATTTTTAACACTACAGGGGTCACATGGCGTATGGGCATTTGAAGTAGGGACACACGATCGTGTCTCAACCCGTGTCTATTCCCATGTACCTCACTGACTTGGGTCACACGACCAAGCCACACACCCATGTGCCAGGCCGTGTACCCTTCAAAATAACCTCACACGCCCGTGTGCTAGGTTGTGTAACAGCCTAACTTGCAACCCTTTGAAAGCTACAGGGGACACATGGCTGAGACACATGCCCGTATCTCTACCCGTGTGGACGAAAATAGGCTATTTTACAAGCCATTTTTCTCACCTATTTTGGTATGTACCTGTACCCAAAAGTTCACATATATACAAGCTATAACAAGGCATCAAAATCATGTAAAATCAAGCTATATGCATATGGTATATTAATATACAACCAATATGCCTGTAGGCACCTCAAATGTCAACATATATACATGCAACCATGTACTTAATTTAGCCAAATAATATTCACTATCCTTTAAACTAAACCATTAAAATTTACCTAACAACAAAACACCAAAAAGATACCATTTATATCATTCCACTACTATCACCAATAAACTTATATTCCATTGAAAACAAAGATACCAAATCCATAATTAGAACATATCACATAACTTATATAACATGTTTTTCAAACTAGTCTTTCATCTTTATTTATTCAAAACTTAACCAAATACAAATATGGCATAACAACTTAAATTCATCAACAATAAACCATTCATAAGTGATTGCATTCATACTAAATTGTCAAGTCAAAAGATACATATGTACAACATAGAAAACAAAGTATCCAAACATACAACTTAGTAATTCACTTTTATACCAAAATAACTAAACACAAATACATATATACTTATAGCCACATATACATGCCACAATCCCAAAAGAGTTCAAAAGCTAGTAACGATAATGCATAGTGTGAGTTGAAGTTTTAATCCGTCCCAAGTTATCAAAAGTAATCTACAAAACGACACATAAACTCTTATAAGCTTATAAAACTTGGTAAGTACATAGCAATTTATTTAATTTAACATTAAATGAATGAAATTCTATTTTACTTAATACATGTTACTGAAACTAATCATGGTACGAAAGTGCTATCAAGGGTATCAAAGTACAACAGAGGCACGTAAGTGCGATCAGGGGTACCAAAGTACAACAGGGGCACGTAAGTGCTACTAGGTTATAATTATATATATAATAATTAACTACTTGATTATAAAATACAAATACATAAGGTAATCAAATGATATAATTTAATTACTATGAACTTACCTCGACAACTATCGCGTAGGAGTACGATTGGTTAATCTGCGATTTTTGTCTTTCCTCGATTTAGATCCGGTTGAGATTTATCCTAATCTAAATAAAAAAAATTCAACCAATTTAATAACTATTCTATTCAATTCAATCCAAATTCACATGTTTGAAAAATTACTCTTTTGACCTTAAACTTTTAATTTCTTTTCAATATAGTTACTAGCTCATAAAAATTAAAATTCATGAAATTCAACCACAACTTGAATATCAATTAGGTCCCTAACAAGACCTCTATTTCATTTATTTCACCATTTCACCATGTATAGTTTTCTACTTTTCAATTAAATCCCTATTTGTCAATTTCATAAAAATCACTTAACCAAAGTTATTTATCTATCAACAACTAACAATTTTCTTCCATAAAAATAAAAAATCTTACACATTCATAAATGGAAAAACCCTAATAGTTTGATATTTTCTCAAATTAGTTCCTGAGCTAGCTAGATTAAGCTACAACGATCCCGAAAACATAAAAATCATTAAAAACGAGACAAAGTACATACCAATCTAGCAAGGAATTTGTTGCCGCAAGCTCAAAAATGGCTTACACAAGCCCTAATTTTCGGTTCTTGATTGAAGAGATAAAGATGAAACCTGATTTCTTTTATTTAATTATCATTTATTTTCCATTTACCTTTATAACCTTTTAATTTATTACAAATTTCAAGAATACCAAGCCTTCATATTCCACTATCAATATTTATGGTCTAATTACCACATAAGGACTTATATTTTAAGTTTCCACAGCAATTTAATACCTTTAGCCACTAGAACTCAAGTTTTGTACTTTATGCGATTTAATCCTTTTTATCAAATTGAACATGTAAACGGTAAAATTTTTTAGCAAAATTTTTATACGATACTACTATCATGCTCTAATAATTAAAATATTAATAAAATAAATATTTCCATGCTATATTTCTTGTCCCAAAACCACTGTTCCGATTTCATTGAAAACGGTTGTTACAAAGATTGGTGAATTAGAACTGTATTAACAAATATTGTGTGTCAATTTCTCCCATTACATTACTCTCCTTTTATGAGTTTTTTTTAAAAAATTATTTTGTTTCGACTTCTGTTGCAACTTCAATTAGGATATCAAATTGGGACATTTAACAAACCGTGTGCCTTTTCATTGTTAAATACCGGAAACTATTTGATCATATTTTTTAACTTAAATTTGAAAACTAAAACAATAAATATTTTATTAAATTAATCACAAACTTTTACGAGAAATTAAAAATAAATTTGGTTCTTAAAATCTAATTAGTGGTCAAATTGACCAAATCATCTGTTCACTTGTCTGATCGATTCGATTAAAAAATAATTAAAATTTCATAGAAAATAGAAAAAAAACTCGGTTAAACCGTCAATTTAACCAATTTTTTAGCCATATTCGATCGATCTATATCAATTCTAAATCAACCGATCTAACCTTTTATTTTGAATCGATACACTAACTTATTCGGTCTATTTCTGAAAACTATGCCTTTATGAGTTTTTTAAGGTAAACACAAATGATGAGTTGAAACCCTCAAAGAACATCAGATATCGGGATTTGAAGCATTTGTTTTTTTTTTATTCATGCTCGTAATTCTCTTTTGTAATCATGTTTATGACAATTTTTTGGTCTTTTATTAGAATATTTGGGGCTGAAAATGAGGTTCTACAATGTACTTTCATTATAACTTCGAAGCAAACATGACATTTGGAAGCTAAATTTTGTAAACCCAAACACCCATTCCACGCCATTTCAACCAAAAAAAAAAAGCACCCATGCCCATTACTCTTTACCCTTTTATTCCACTGAATATGCCTTTTTTTTTCTTTTTCTTCTTCCTTTTTCCCTTAATATACTTATTCAAATTTGTTGGGTTTGATTTTATAATTGAAATTATGATTTTATTGCATTTACCGATAGACCATAAGATTATTGGTTGAATTTTAACTTTGCTTTGCTCTTTCAAGACCATTATTTTTGTTATTATTATTGTTAAGTATGAGTCATATTTTAGTAAAATTTGAGAAATAATCTTCTAGTTTAAACTATGTTTATTTGTTTCAATCAAACTCTGATTAGTCTAGATTATTTTATTATTGTTTAACCTATGAATTTAGCCTATAAATAAGCTCTTTTACAATCTTAGAAAATACACCCATTAGAGATTAGAACTCATAATACTTTTAGGGAATTTTGTGTTTACGTTTTGAAGGTTCTTTATTTTCAGGTTTTCGAGGTTTAGTTTTTATCTCCAGCTTTTGTACTCTTCATTCTTTTACCATTATAGTAAAATTATCTTCGCTCGTGGTTTTTTATCCTCTTTGGAGGAGTTTTCCATGTTAAATTTTTGTGTTTAATTTCTTAATTTATTTCGTTATTTTTACTCTTTCGTTACTTAATTAGGTCGATCCCTAACAAGTGGTATCAGAGCTAGTTCAATTTTCGTAGATCAGCCCATTCAAAGATGGCAGTAACAAGGTTTGAAATTGGAAAGTTTGATGATGTCACAAATTTCAATCTGTGGCAAGTTCGGATGATGGAAATCCTAGTTCAAACCAGACTGAAAAAGGTTATTACTGGAAAAAAGCCTAAGAATCTAAATCAAACAGAATGGGAAGAGCTTCATGAAAAGACATTGTCTGCAATCTAGTTGTGCCTCATGAATACAGTATTGCGGAGGTATTGATGGAGAAGACCTCATCCACCTTGTGAAAAAGGTTAGAAACTCTTTATGCGACTAAGTTTCTGGCTAATCGTTTAATGTTAAAACAACGTCTATTTACGTTTCATATGAACAAATGTAAGCTTCTTAGAGATCACATTAGTCGATTCATTACTCTTTAAAATGGTTTAAAGAACGTTAAGGTTCAGATTAATGATGAAGATTAGGCTATACTATTATTGCGCTCTTTACCCCTTTCATACAAGTCTTTTAGGGAGACCCTGATTTATGGCAAAGATAAACTCTCGTTCGAAGATGTGAAAGGTCATTTATTGAGTAGAGACAAACTTGACAATGAGTTTGGTTCAGATAGCAAGACAAATAGGCAAGCTTCTGTTTTGGTAGCATGAAATAAGTGAGACAAAAGGTGTTGCTATTATTAGAAGTTAGGTCATGTCAAAGCAGATTGTTATAAACTACAAAATAAAAGGGTTGCTGAGAGTAAGGAGGAAGATGTCGCAGGTGCTAATTTGGCCGATGAAAGCGATAATGATTTCTTGTTAGTGTCAACGAGCAATAAATCCAAGCTTACGTCTGAGTGGATCCTAAATTCGGGATGTTGTTTCCACATGTGTCCTAATAGAGAATGGTTCTCCACATACAATTTGGTTGAAGGTGGATTTGTGCACATGGGAAATGATACATCCAATAAGGTAATTGGTATTGGTACTGTTAAAATTAGGATACATTATTGGACGATTAGGACACTCTCAAATGTTAGGTATGTACCTGATTTACGAAAGAATCTCACCTCCTTGAGTATTTTAGACTTGAAAGGATGCAGAATCAACATCGAGTCGAGCGACATTAAAGTATATCATGGAGCTCTCATTTTGTTAAAGGGTAAAAGAACCAACAATATTTATATTCTGAAAGGTTCTACAGTGATCGGTGAAATCAAACGTCCCTTGTCCGTTACGGAGTCGAAGTCAACTCGTTTGGAGCGAAGGCAACTTGGTCATGGGAGGGAAAAAGGTATGATCGTTTCGTTGAAGAGAGGTTATCTTTTGGATGCAAGTTTTGAAAAGTTAGGGCACTATGTTTGTGAAAATCAGACTTGGGTTAGTTTTGATTTAGTAGTGTACAAGTCGAAGGCTAGAAGTGTTCCATTTTCTAAGCATAGATTCGACTCAGTTAATTCCCTGCATAATTCAAGATAGGCCCGTGGTGGGCTTCGGCAAAGATGACGTTGTGGAAATATGACTCAAGGTGGAGATTTGTTAAGTATGACTCCTATTTCAGTCAAATTTGAGAAATAATCTTTTACTTAAACATGTTTATTTGTTTCAATCAAACACTAATTAGACTAAATTACTATTTTATTATTTGACCTATGAATTTAGCCTATAAATAGGCTCTTTTACGACCTTAGAAAATACACCCATTAGAGATTAGAACTCATAACACTTTTAGAGAATTTTGTGTTTACGTTTTGAGCGTTCTTTCTTTTCAGGATTTCGAGGTTTAGTTTTTATCTCCATCTTTTATACTTTTCATTTTTTTGCCATTATAGCAAAATTATCTTTTCTCGTGGTTTCTATCCTCTTTGGAGGGGTTTTTCCACGTTAAATGTGTGTCCAATTTCTCAATTTCTTCCGCTATTTTTACTTGTTCGTTACTTAATCAAGTTGATCCTGAAAAATTAATTATTATTAGATTATTGATGGAATATTTTTCTAGCATAAAAAGATAAAAGAAATTAATTAATCTGGGAAAGTTCAATTACGTTTTTAATGCAGATTTTGTTGAAAGTGAAAGTGTCTTGAAGAAAAGTTACCACATGAGAGAAAGTTACCTTTATTTAAACCATGGACTTATGGGCTCCTTGAGGTATACAAAAGCTAAAACTTGCAAAATGATAAGATGGATTCCACCTGGATATGGGTGGCACAAGGTAAATACTGATGGTGCCATCAATAAGGCATCTGGGAATGCTTCAGCAGGTGGATTAATTTGCGACCAACATGGGATGTGGATTGTTGGTTTCTCAAGGAATATTGGCTACTACTCAATTCTCGATGTTGAACTTTGGGGTGCATTGGAAAGTCTCCAACTAGCTTGGAGTCTCGGGCTGAAATAAGTGATTCTTAAGATGGATAGTACTGAAGTTATTGAAGTGATTCAAGCAAATGTAGTTGGTCAACATTTTTCAGCTATGACACGGGCCATTAAGAATCTACTACAATTTTCTTGGATAGTTAAGGTTACACATACTTTCAGAGTGGGCAACATGGTAACTAATAGGTTAGCTTTAATGGCGTTTTTCGAGACCGTTGAGTAGGTATATCTTTATGCAACCGCGAGATGAAGTCCTCTTGTTATTGCATGATGATTATCTTGGGATGACCTGACCTCACCTTACCTAATTGAGTTATGATTTAATCTTTCTTTTTGTTCCAAAAAAATTAAAATTAGTAATATATTTTAAATATATATCTCTGCTGATAACTAGTTTATTCATCTATATATTACCAATTCAAGGAAATTTTAAATATGTTGGATTATTTTGATGCATACATGCTAAAATGTAATCTACTAGATATTACAAAACTCCCGAGTCGGTATCAAGTAATATTCAATTAGAAAATACGTAAAAGGTAAATTGCAAAATTACTAATATAATAGGTAAATAATTATAAGGATAATATTTGATGCATTGTTGGTATATGAGTCTCATGCACAATCAATACACCACAATTTTAACACCATTAATGAGTAAAACATTAAAAATTGAAAGATTTTTAATAAATACTTAAAATTTTATTTAAACATAATTATAATTAATTATAATCCCCTTTATAATTTTCTCATCTTCCTCCTTATGTATTAATATGAAAAGGAAAATGCTTTAGGTTCATTAAATCTTAGAAAATTTATTGAAATTTATATGATTAAAGTTTGGGTTTGGCTTTTAGTTGGGCTAAATAGTGCACACCTGGTCATAAAGGTAAATCCATCCTGAAGCAAGATAGGAGAAATGAGTTGGAATGGGGTGGTAATAAGGTAAGACTTCAGACTGATGGTGCGGTGAAGATAGACTCTAGTTACGCTACTACAGGAGGTGTTCTGAAAGATGAAAACGGGGAGTGGCTTCTTGGTTTCAATAGATGTTTGGGTTAGTGCCCTATTTTTTATGTTGAACTTTGGGGTGTCCTAGATGGATTAACACTACTTCAAGGAAAACAGTGTGATAGAGTTTTGATACAAACAGATAGCTCGGAGGTTTTTGAAGCTATTTAGGCTTCCAACTCGAAATATTCTTTTTTGGCTTTAGTCAAATGTATCCATCAGCTATTGGACAAAGTAAGGAATTGGAGGTTAGAGCATATTCCTAGAGAAGGAAACAAAGAAGTTGACTAAATGGCCAAAATGGGTTTTGGCAGAGAAGAAGGGTTAGAGTTGTTTGCAAAAAATCCTTTTGTTGGCTTAATTTAATTGGTTGTAATTCTATTTTATGCATCAAAAAAGAAAAGTTTGGGTTTTGAGTTAAAATTGAATGGAAGTGAAAAATTAACTAAAATTCTAAAAATTTTATTGAAATTTATATGAAATTTTATATATTAACAGAAGCGGGAGATAGGTATCTTAAACAAATCATTTTTTCAAAGTCTAACAATTTTTTTCAAAGAAGCTCGTCAATAATATGAATATTAAATTTTTTAAAGTTAATACCCGTCAAATTTAACATTTTCAATGAATAATAATTAGCACTATATTTTAAAATATTACTTGTTCAAGCAACTGGTTAAAAGAATTTAAAATAATTCACAAATTTCTCAAAATTCATAATCATATAAATTAAGTTTAAACAGTGTAATAAAATCATACATTCAAATTTATTCTGCTAATTAAATTGAATTGCATCAATGACAATAAAGAACAAGAAAAGAATTGTTTTGATTCAATGCAAGGTTTTCTTTTCAAGATTTTTAGAACCCTAAGTTAAAAGTTCAACATTGTTATTAAAAGACGAAGACAAAAATTATAATTAATTTTAATTACATTTAAATAAAATTTTAGATATTTAATAGAAAGTCCTTCGACTGTTTAATATTTTTCCCATTTTTCTAAGTAGGAATTTTTTTAAAATTTATGTTCACTAAATTCTATTTTCATTCTAATGTATTCTAACGATAATCTTTATTTACAGTACGGCCGTATAAATTACAAAAATCAGGCAACATGTTGGTGGTGGAAATGGAATAAACAGAGAAATCCATTTCCGCTAGAAACAATCAAATTCTTTAATCAAATAAAAACAAGTTTGCGAACTTTGAAGTTCAGAAACAATTGCGAATTTTTTAATTTAAAAGAATATTATATTATTTTCGTGTTAGTGAGTGTCCATGTCGGGATTAATTAATTTATTAGAATTTAATCCAAATTAAAAGGCAGAAAAAGAATGTGGAGTCGTCGGGAGGCTTTTGTCGTGGCTTGCCTTGAATCAAGGTTTCATTCAGAGTTCGATAACTTTGATTATGCATTTAATATATGAAATTATGGTTAATGGAATTGACAGAATGTGACTTTAAAAAACTAAGCTTAAAATTCTGGAAATTTTGGTTCTACTCTTGGAGATTGTTTCTGTTTTGCATCTTCTTCTAAAGGATTATTCCTTTCTTTTTACCATAGTTATACAAGCTTTGGCACTTGCCCACGTTCTCTATAGACACTAATTAACATGCTGTAGTCATCTATAAAAGTTTTGAAATGTTATTTTATATTTATTTAAGAGAGTTTAAATAAAAATATAATATCAGATTAATATATAAAATTTTGTTCGAAAAATTTGTTAAATTTTATTTCAATGTTTAAGATTTGAGCTCCTTTAATACATAATATAATGTAGATAGATAGAAAAGTGGTTTAATTTCATAAATGAGATTAAAATAATCATCATTTGATTTTTTAATATTAATTGTAGAATTGAAAACTCAATGAGTAACATACCGAATAATTATTTCTTTGGATAAAAATAATTGTGCTTTTTCTGTCTATATAATATATAATTTATATCATATAAATATAGTTTGAAAAGAACAGAGTAAGGTTTGTTCAGAATTCATATTAATTGAAAATTTAAATACAAGTTTTTTACTACTTCTAATTTAAAAAATCAAGCTGCTGTCCCCTAGCATAGATATTGACATTAATGATCTACCACTTCTAATTTTTCTTTATTAGGAAACCAAATTGTGTGATATGGAAAATGGATGGTAGGATTATGGGGTTGGCCTCAATATCTCTTACAATCTACTTTTGTCCTGAGAATTTTGCATCACCATTTTTCAATTTTGAGATGGAAACTTTGGGGACTTGGCTTAAAACTTTCCCAACTTCTACAATGAACTTTTCTATTTGTCTGTCTTGCAAAAAGAACTTGGTGCCATGGGTTCTCGATGAAGGGTAGTAATTAAATACTGTTGACACTTTAAAAAGTTGAACATTAATGGACTAAAGAAATTTGAAGGATTTGACTAATTGGTGTTTCTATATATATATATATATATATATACATGTGTTAAGAATTATTTAATAATTATTTAAAATGGGTAAATTACATCAATTAGTCATTAAACTATTGGTAAGTTTTCAGTATAATCATTTAACTAAAAAAGTTACTATTTGGTCAGTGAATTATTAAAAAATTTTCATTTAAGTCATTGAATTGTTAAAGTCTTTTTTTTTTTAAATAAGTTCCACCAGCGAAATCCAGGCGACGATTCAACGCTCAATACGGTGAATCAATATCAAAAAAATTGTTTGAATTTTAATTTGCAGATTCATGACGTCCAAAACGTTTCATAAAAAAAACTGAATTGTAGAAGAGAAGGAGAAAGAGAGATTTCGATTGGTGCAGGTAGTGCGAACAATCCAATGACTTAAATGAAATCTTTCAAATAATTTAGTGACCAAATTGTAACATTTTTTAACTAAGTGACCAAAATGAAAACCTACACATAATTTAGTGACGAATAGTATATTTTACCTTATTTAAAATATATTACCTTTAGTTATTCAATAAAAAGCAATTCATCAATTGTTTTTTTTTTTTTTTGTTCTTAAATGTCATCTTAATTAAGATCATATACACAAATTAGTATTCCCTCTTTGAAATCACTATTGGTGTTCAATTCATATAAATAATGTACCTAACGTTTTTAAAATACTTTTCAAGAAATTTTTGTTTTAGAAACATTATTTTAGTAAATCCAAAAAAAATTAATTTTACATTTCTTCTTTAATATATCTTGGAAAATGAAATTGACTACTATTTCTTTGTGTTTACGTATTTTCTCATTCATTGATGTCACTGCTTACATGTATCATAACAATAAAACGTTTTTTAATTACTTAAGTTATTACCTTAGTCAAAAGGGTTAAGGGTTGGAGGAGCTTCATAGAAATTGCCTGAGCCTAAGACTGCCACTTTCTCTGGTTTTGGGTTTAATCCATTTCCCATTGTTTGTTTAATTATAAAAATTAATTCTGTTTGTTGATGGGTTTTTAATTTATTTTTTAGAGAAATTTGTGAAGTGTGATTCATTAAAAGTGGATGGACTCCCTCAATAAATATCCCAAATTCAATACTAAATATATTGAAATAATTCGTTTCTCTCCATAAACTTCTCCTCGAAAATCAAAATTCCTGGAATTCATATCATTTTCCTGCATGCAATACAAGTAAATTTATTAATATATTAAGAAAAATAATAGTAATCGATGTTGGAAATAATGTGGAACTAATGTTAAACATGCACCGTTATTATATAATTCTAAATTTAGTCCCTACTCAATTTTAATAATTCAATGTATTTTTGTCTCTTTGTTAAATAGGATGTTTTCATTTTACCCTCTCAAAAGTTAAAGAATTTCAATTTAAGCTATTTTAATACAAAAAATAATTTCAACTTTGCCATTATAATTTTAGTTTGATTTGAATCTATCACATAATCCTCAGCATAGAGTACAATGATGGTTGTTTTTGTAAAATTAGAATATGAGGTGGTGAGGAGGAAGATAAACCATCAAAGACTTAACATTTTGTGCACCACTGATGCAATGGGTCTCTTGGGATTCTTGACAGTAGTTTTTTTATTGACTGGAGTTCATCGTTAGGTTAGTATGATGATAACGGGGTTAAGACACAATTTTCAGTGACTTGATCAGGTGATGCATCTCTAGTTTGTTTCTGAATTCTTTCAATTATACGTTTACTATCAATTTGTCTTTTTCCTTTTGAAGAATTATTTTATAGACGTGATATTTGTGCATCATTTTGTAGTGTTTTATGTATCGCATCATGTTTTTATATTCTTATTTTCTATGACTCTATAATATTAATGTAATAAGGCCCAATTCGGCCTGGGCCCAAATACAAAAAAAAAACCGGTTCAGGCCCAATCAAACTGGCCCAAAGCAAAAACAAAAACAAAAAAGACTAGCCCTAAGGAGCGCCGCAGCAAGCCCCGAATGCACCTAGCAGCCTCCCCACCTCCAATAGACCCCGATCGGCGTACGTTTCGGGACTAGCTCCTCCACGCACGCGCCGTAACCTCCACTATACCTGCAAAAACGGACTCAAAGAGCCCGAAGGAGAAAAACAAGCAAAAAATAGCATTTTATTTTTCTTTTTCAGGATATAAAAAGCCATCTTTTAATCTGTAAAGGGAAGAGGGATTCAAACTTTTTGAATAACAGAGGTGATTTTTTTAGATTGTTTTGTGGGTGTTTGATTTATTTATTTACGCACCTAGTGTTTTTTTGTTTAAAAAATATAAAGAGAAGGAGAAAGGCTTACCCTTTTGCCTGAGCCATGGCGCCACCACCATCTCCGTCATAATCGGAGTTTTGGTGAGGGATTGAGGCGACGGCGCAGTAAATGAAACCCTAGCAGAGGGTATATGGATTTTTTCTTTTTATTTTTTTCTTCTTTCATTCGGTTTTAATGGTTTTTTGGTAAAAATTTGTTTTAATAAAGATCAAAACGGCGCTTTTTCCCAGCTCGACCAGCGGTGACCCGACCCGTAGGGAGGGTCCGCGCCTCGACGTCGTGGGAAATTTGCATAATTGATCCCTCCTTTTGCAACACGCTCAATTAAACTGTTTTGTTTCTTTTTAAATTGGGACGATATTTTATTTTTATTTCAATTTGGCCCATGTTACAAGCAACGCTCGAGAGAATGGGTTAATTTCATTTGGGTCCCCTTTTATTGCGCGCATTTCTATTTAATCCTTCTCGATTTTTTATTTTTAAATGCGCCCTTAAGTTCGCTTAGTTTTCAATTTGATCCTTAATCGATTTTTTAGTTTCTTTTGTATTATTTAGTATTATATTATTTTTATTTTATTTTATTCTCATTTATTATTTTTATATCCTTAGGCATGCCTCGGTTTTTTATATATATATATATTGTTTTGTATATAATTCACGTATTTTGGTACATATTTTATACATAGTATTTTATTTCCTCACTTTTATATGCATATATATATATATACTTCTATACTTTGGTTTATTTTTATTTTTTTACTTTTTTATTTTTCTCTTTTACTTTCATAAATATATATATATACGCATGTTTTTATATCATTTTCACTTTCTTTACAAATATATGTCCATATATAAATATACATACACATTTTATATTTTATAACTCAAAACATTCATTTATACCTTTTCTATAATATACATACATTTTTAATCATTATAAATATTTTTTGTTATTTCATGTATCTCATTACTCTATATACATATTGTACATATATAATTTTTTTAAATACACACATATTTTCATGTTTTACCAATACATATATACTTATACTTTTTGTTTTTTTTTTGTAAATATACACGCATACACCTTTTTATTTTATTTCACAATTTTCACATACATAAATATATACATTTTCGTAAAATTATGGTGAGGTTTTTTTACATATTTCATTCCTTTTCTCACATGTAAACTTATATGTTTTTAAAAAAGATACATGCACACTCACATTTTAATTTACTTGTAAATTGTACTTGTATATATATCTTGTAAATACATTCTCATATATGTCTTACATTAAAGTTTTTGTTTCATATTGTACATTAACTTTTTTAACATACCCTTTTGAAAATATATTTTTGGTTTTAACCATTCATCAAAGTTATTTTCTTGATTTAAAAGTTTTTTTTTGAATAAAAGCATTTTTGGAAGTTTGGGATTTTCGAGGGAAATTGAGCCCTAACGTATTGGGTTCTGATTTTCTTTGTCAATCTTAAACGACCGAGAATATTCTTTATTCAAAATGCATGAGCACAAAAGTCATTTTTGGGAACTTAACCTGTCGTGCCCTAACGTATTGGGTGTGGCATGTTACTTTCTCGAAATGAAGATTTTCGCATAAAATAAAAGTGATATTCAAAGTTTGGGGATTATGAGGAATTGTACCCTAACGTATTGGGACTCGATTTCTTTACATGACTTGAACAATTGATTATCCTTTTGCAAATTTCATTATTTGAGCTGAGTTTAAAATCTTTTTAACCTTCGACACTAAGACATTAAATAATCAATTTGGTACCGATTTTGGGCGTCACGAGGGTGCTAACCCTTCCTCGTGCGTAACCGACTCCCGAACTCGTTTTCTCAAATTTCGTAGACCAAATTTGTTTTTTAATGTGAGCCGATCACACCTTAATAAAGGATCGGTGGCGACTCCAGTTTTATTTTTAAAGTCGACAACTAGATTTTTGTTTTCAAAAAAACGGTTACGACAATTAATTTTAAAAAATATATAAAAAATATATATTTTTTAAAATTGTGCAATTGATCCATGTAAATAGATCTTTCAATATATCAATTTGAATCTTATTTAATGAAGACAGATTTTGACAACTCCACTTAAATCTCTCCCTAAAGATTTCAGCAAATATGGACAAAAGTAAACAGTTTGTTCCAATTATATGTCAACCGATTCGAATTTAAAACCAAATAAAATAAAAATAATTACTATATATCTTGGCCTACAAACAAAATCAAGAAGTCAATATGAAGGTTAACTAAACAATTTCATCCAATTTGGGATAGCTACGTGTAAAATCAATTATCAATCGATTTGGTCGATTTTGACCTCAAAAGTAAGCACATATTTGTCTTTGACAAAGATCTGATTGATGTTAATTTGTATGATTTTAGTGTGTGAACAATGGATAATTCTTGCCTGGGTTTTTCTTAAACTGATCTTCTTTCATTAATTAAATATGCTTCTTAAAGGCAAGAAAAAAAATTCAAATATTCTACATAAAAGTTTTACACAAAATATTTTCAATCTTTTTCGATGTTTATTTCTTATAAAATAGGATGTTTAACGTAAAATGTTTTTTAGTCAACGTAAAATTATCCATTTATTCTTGTAAAATTTCTTACCAAATTTTGTTCGTAAGATATTTTCCAACCTGATAAGACTCTATTTATTATAACACCCCCATACCCGATTTGAACACCAAGTCAAAGCACCGGGATGTTACATTCTCTGCTACATTCTTCACTTATCAAATATTTTCTTATAAACTTTCATAACTTTTCAAGTTAGTCTATTTTTGTCATAAAAGTTCAATATTTACTAATTAATCATATTAAATCAATTTTATTTCTTGTTACACTTTAATCACATAATTTATCTCAATATCTTGTTTCACATAGCAAATTTCTATGTATTTCACTTCTATTATTTCATCCACATATTTTCTCAAGTTTTACAATTTAGTCCTTGTCATCATAAAATTTTCATATTTTTTCACAATTTCACATTTACAATAATTTATACATATCTCATCATCTCATAACACATTCATTAGACTTTTATCATAATTTCCTCATTCACATATTAAACTGTTTCACACTTAAAATTTTGTACATTTTCAATTTAGTCCTTATTGCCATATAATTTATTTTTCACCATATAAGAATTTTAATCAAATAATTCTTTATAATATCTTGTTTCACATGACAAATTTTCATGCATATCACTTCTCTTGTTTCAATTATAAATTTAAAAAATTTACAATTTAATCCTTAACATCATGAAGATTCATTATTTACTATAATTTCACCTTAACATCACTTTGTAATCAATTCACTACTTCATTTAAACTCTTTATCATAAATCTCAAATGTATGTTTATTTAATTGAAAACAATTTTTTAATATTTTCAAGAAATCTGCAAAGAACAAAAAAATATTTTACACAGATTCATCCAAACACCAGAAAATATTAATTTTTCCAGAAGAGTAAATCATTTTCCAGAAATCATTTTTCGAAAGTCATTTTCAGTAAAACAAACGGAGCATAAATTTCTATTTTATCAATGCTTATTTCCAGTTGAGCTAACATGACATTAAAGTTTAGATGCGATGGAATATATGGGATAATGGTGATGAAATCTAAATCAAAAGTTGTTTGCATTTTTTTTTATATATTGTAGTTTTTGTATAATAGAAAGTAGCCACTTTTCCGATAATTTAATCAGTTGGAAAGTGATTCTAGCATTTGATATGTCAAATTTTATTTACTTTTCTTAAAATCTAATTTTCTCTTAGGAGTTACTTTCCCATGAACTTGATAATGTGATTCACATGATAAAAGTGGGAAAATTACTTTATCATGAAGATTGGAAAGTTAAAAAATATATAAAGACAATTAATCTTATTCTATATTGGTTTAGGGTAATAGTCTATTATTAAATGTAAAAGGCAAGAAGTTATTATCTTATTCGTTTATCCTACTACTTGATTTTCTTAATTACTTCAATACATTCTTCACAAATATATATATATATATATATATATATATATATATTAACTTTAGTTTTATATATACATGATATTATATGTGCATTATTATATTTAAAATGTAGGAAAGATTTAAAATAATTTTACTTTCAATTCACATTATAAATTTAAAAATTTAAAATATCAATTAAATTTTATTATTAAATATTTAATCCAAATATTTGTTAAGAATAATTTTTTTATAAAAATTAAATATATGAATATTATATTTTATTTCATAATGATAAATTTGTAAATTATCATTACATTCCTAGGAAAGTATTTAGTAAACCAAACATGATAATGTAACCTTCTTAATATTTTGATCAATGTCTTATACCAAACATTGTAAAGTAACTTTCTCGGCAATATCATTCTCAAGAATCACATTCCGTTGGAATTATAACATGGGAAAGCATCAAACGCTAGCAATGTGTTGTGTTAAATGAGTAATAGTAACCCAAAAAAACTAAAATTTTTTGAATCAATATAATTGTACTTGTCATTCATGTAAATTTTTTAATTGATCCAATATTTCTATCATATTGATCTACAATACTCAATATATTAATATATATTCAACAACAAATTTTTTTACATAAAACAAATAGTTGAAAAACATCAAATTTGACATGCATGATCTATATAAATAAAATATTAAATTCAATAGTTGGATTGTTAAAATATTAACCGTACAAAGAGATATGAAAGGATGTAAAACAACTTTAGTTTTACACCAGTGTAAGCGGATTCCTCCCCATGTATACATATATCATCAGTAGTTAATTATTGTATCAATAATTAACTTACACCGGTGTAAAACTTATGTGATTTTACACCTTTCCATAACTTTTTATACGATTAATATTTTAAGAACTTCTAATTGAACAACAAAATACCAACGCCCTTCAAAAATTGACGCGCGGTTCTCTTTTCTTTTAAATATTTATTTTTTTAAATATTTTATTATACATAGATACTTGTCAATTTCTAAAACTTTTATGAAATTTAAAAAGTTTACAGAGAATGTACCAAATAATTATATATATTAGTAGTTAATTACTGTATAACAATAATGTTTAAAGATATGTTTCAGATTTGAGTATGTAAATGAATTTTAAACGTGTTAAGATCATCTTAAAATTGTTTAACCAAATAAAAGTATATCACATTTTAAAGATATTTCATTTTAAAATATCATGTGATCAAAATCAATTCCTGTTTCACCGGTTAACATTGGATTTAATATTCTCTTAAAATAGGAAATTTAATCTTGTTTGATGTGTAATATTTTTGTTTTAAAGTTATTTCTTTTGATGTTGAAGTAGACAAGTATAATCATAAAAGATACATTTTTTTAACTAAAGATATCCTCTATATCTGCTATAGTTTATGAAAAGCGAATCCTTTCGATGATTTGAGGTCATCTCTCTCAATAATATCGTTTCCAAGATTCGAACCTGTCTTCTTCCCTTCGATTTCAATTATATGTTTTTTCAATTGAGATAACATTGTTAGTGGTGTCCGAAAACTCAATTTTCCTTTTAATGATTTTAATATAAATTACTAAAGAGTTAAGTGCACCAAAGATATTCAAACTATGACTCTCATTCTAAATTGGTCCTCAAACTTCAAAACATTCTAGTTACGTCTTAAAACTATTGATGTTATATCAATAATGTCATTCCATTACTAAGATCATTAATTTAATCATTAAATAACACGTAAAATCTTATGTGACGTAATTTAAAATAAAAAAATTTAAAAATAAAAGGTTTATTTATGGATAAATTAATGATTTTAGTAATGGAAAGAACTTATTAATATAACATCAATAATTTAAGGATGTAATTAGATTATTTTAATGTTTGAAAACTAATTTAAAATGAAGATCATAATTTAAGGATGATTAGTGCAATTAACTCGTTACTAAATTAGACTCAAATCATAACTCAAATATAGAAGAAAAAGTTACTAGTATATTTCTTTTTTCTATTTTTGGTTAATTATTAACTAAACATTAATATCTGAAAATGAAATCAAAACTTAATTGAGTTCAATAAATGCAATTACTTCTTTAAAAAAATGATATCCAAGCAACTACAATGATTTGTTTTGTTTTTCGATTATAATATTGTTTTTTGAAGATTATAATCTCTTTTATTAAACAAATAAATAAATGAAAGGGATGCATGATTGACTTAGGAAATACATAAATATTGAATGCTGCCAAAACCCCAAAAGAAGTAGGTCAATCTTGTTTAGGTGCCTACGCTCCTCTCTTTATCTCTCCTTTTGACTTTAAGACCATTTCTATGCTTATTTTCGTTTTGGTTGCTTTTTCCCTGCCATTTCTCCTCCAATACATTTATCCCATAGGTTTAAAATAATTAATCAAACCTATTTATGATTAAGAGCTTTAAATTTCCTTTGTTTAATTTCCCCCACTTTGATATCATTTCTTTTAAAGAAAAAAAAATTAATATAGGAATTATTTAGAAATAAAACACAAAATTAGTATAAATTAAAATTTTAAACATAATCAATTAACTACTTCACCAAAATTGAATCGATCCACTTTATTTATTTATTTATTTATATGAAATTCATTTCCTTTGTGCCTCATTTTTTTGGTGAGTGAAGGATTAAAAATGATTGAAAGAAAGTGCATGCATGCTTTAAGCTTTAGCTCATGATTGTTTATAGTATCCAACTTTTATCAAATAATAATTGTAATAGTAATAATAATGAAAACATGGATTATTGCACGAAAAAGATATCATCAGCTTTAGACAATGGAAGTAATGGAGTTCCAATTGCCCATTTTCACAAACATCAAAAGAGAGAAATCAAGTAATGCAACAAGAAAACATTTACTATATTCAGTAGGGATATATATAAGCTTAATGAGTTAATATATGTTCTCCATGAACATCGTGGCCAGCATCTCTGATCATCTATTAACTACGTAATGTGCCATGTTAATTTTCAAATGTTTATAATGTGTTTTTCTTTTAACTGTTTTGAAAATAAATAATCGTTTTAGAATACATCAGACAGAAAAATAATAATAAAGCAGAGCAATATAATACTTAAAGCTGAACCTATTTTATATCTATTTTTTTGTTGTTTAGAATAATGTGCATGATTATTTTGCCATTTTAATTCTTATGAAATTAAACCCATGCCATTAATCAAGGGGTCGATGAACTCATGGGATTGCCTTTAGAGTGGACAATCAAAATACATATAGCACTATATCTTGAAATTATCCGGTGAAAGAGACTGATATATATATATATATATATGTCTGTATGTTTAAATAATGGATTTATTTATATATAAACTTAGTACAGTATAGTTTTATATTTAATTAACGGATTCATATTTGAAGCACTGTAGTTGATGGACGAACCACGCCCGGGTGTATAAGGTACTGGGACATTTTATCTAGTTGGCAGGAAATTACTGCAATACATGGATTGATTAACATGTGCTTTCAATTGTTTTAATTTCCAGACATGAATATAACAATAAAAGAATGCAGCCATAGTTAGATACGCCAATTTGCTAGAGCCTAGGAAGTTGAGGCCAAAACGTCAAAGCACCTTTTTAGGGTTCCACATTCCTGAAAATTAAAAAGTAAAGAAAACCCAGAAGAGAAAAGCTGTTTATACTTCATATAGATAATTCAAAGTAGATAAAAGTTGAATTACAAAAACGAATTAATCTCTTTCAGCATGAATTCATTAGGCTTTTTTTTTTCTGAAATTCTCCAATAAAAACCAGATTAATTCCCTAATCGATACAAATTTACACCACCCATGTATACAGTGCAGTTATTGTGGCCCGAAGTAGCTTGATTCGTCGAAGGTAGAAACTTGTGGGATGCTTTGGTGTTGGCAAGGTTCAAACCCGGAGACAATTTGAGGATAGGCTAGTGAATTTATGTCTTCCCAGCTGCTACTTTCGACCGAACTAGTCCCAGTACTGCTGCCATCGACCATGTTGTCTGTTCCATACAAACCCTCAAATCCATTGTTGTTGTAGATCAGCTCACTTAGCTCAGCTTGGAAAGCATCAAGACCTTGAATCATATCATTAGGACCACCAACCTGGTTTACACTGAAATGGGTAGTACTGTTTGTTTGAGAACAAGTACTGTTTAAGGGACTAATGGAAGATGCAGATGAAAGTATGTTCATGGAATCCTCGTATAGCTGATGATCTTGAGAAAAATAAACATCAAAAGGGTATCGAAAATTCATTGGATTGGTGGTGGTGGATATGGTGCTTGATTGTGGATGATCATCCGAGAATCTTCCTCCTAGTTTGACAAGTATATTCCTGATGGAATCTTGGTCTCTAAGATAAAGATCTTGGTTTGTGCTTGTTAGGGGCATGACTGGTGGTGACAGCAGTGGCCAATCTGAGGCCTGGTTCACCATTCCAGGAACCCTATAATTCTCACTTTCTCTCTTCATTTCTTGCTTAAAGCTAAGGCAGCTAGCGCTCCGAGCTTGCTGCACTTTTCTCTGTTTGCCCAGGAGCTTCTTTTTAAGCTTTGTGTTCCAATAGTTCTTAATATCATTGTCAGTTCTCCCGGGCAGTTGTGCTGCAATTATAGACCATCTGCTCATTCAAAAGAAACATATACATATTAGAGATTGAGGACAGATTAATTAAGATCCCAACCAAGTATATAGTAATCTTACCTGCTTCCAATGCTGATGTAAAGGCTGCAAATGATGTTATCCTCTTCCTCTGAAAACCCACCATGCCTAATGTTGGGTCGAAGATAATTTAACCATCTAAGACGACAGCTCTTGCCGCATCTCTTTAGACCTGAAATTGGTATACTCAAGAAAAAATTTTAGAGTAATTTAAACGGAAGGAAAATTGATATAGATTCAACTATTGCTAACCTATCTTTTGAGGCAAGGCAATCCAGTTGCCACCGGTGCCGTTTGCCTCTATATAAGCCTTAAGCTTGGCATCTTCCTCCGGCGACCATGGGCCTTTCTTAACGTTAGCTTTGTCACAGCAAGGAGCTCTCCCCATGTTTGTTGAGTTGAGAAAGAGGATTTGAAAGTTAGCTGCTCTATTCTTGTCTCTTCACAACAATGAAAATGATTATATATATAGTCACACCATAGAAAAGAAAGGGAGACTATAATGGCCAGAGGAAGACAGACATGGAGGCTAGAACTGTGTCCCTCCCAGGATTTCAAAAAGGGGAATGAGAAAAAATATATAAAAATTAAATAATAATAATAATATGAAACTTTATGCATAAAATATTGAAGAAATTGAAAGTGGTAGAAGAAGAGAGCAGCAGTTTTCTTATTGTCCTTCTACCTCCAGAATCTATGATAATCTAAGTTGTTTTTTATTTTATTATAATTAATTAATTAATTGAAATTGTTGGTTGCTACATTGATCAGCCATGTCTATAATTTGACTGGATCTGTGGCTGTAGGTAGGTCTGACACATGATCAATGGCTGCTATGGTTGATGGTGATCATGGCATTAGTGGACCCAGTAAAGGTTGGTGTAATTAGTAAAAACGATTAGTGGGTAACGTTGAATGGTTCTCCGATTATTGTTTCTCAGCAATTGCGCTTCTTCATTGTGTAAGGAATTAGCGTCATGGTTTTAGAACATATTTGTATAATTTGCAATATGAGTTACACCAATCACAATTGAATTGCTATTTTTATAAAATAAATTAAGTTTTGATTTAATGATAAAGTTGACAATCATCAAAATTTTAAAATTTTAAGTTTGAACTCGACAAGGTATGTTTTCTTTAAAAATTCTATTTTGATTTAAATCCCATGACTTTATCTAGATTTAATTTGGTGGTTTAATTTATAATAGTTCATTCTTATAATAAATATTTACATGTCTATTTTTTGCAATTTGGGACATATCCTAAAATTATATATTAACTTTGACTTAATGTGCAATTTGATAGATGAGTTTTGATTTAGTGCGATTATGCACCTAAAACTTTGATTGTGGTTTAAATATATATACATTAAACTTTAATTTTGATTCAATTATGCACATTTGAAGACATAAATACATCAATTTATTATTATTTGGATAAATATGATTATTTGTATATGCAATATATAAACATGAAACGATGTTTGTGAGAATTGAATCAAATCAAAATTGCATGTATAAAATTGCACATTAAAGCAAAGTGTATGTATAGCTTTGAGATTTATCCTTTTGTAATTGTAATTGTGTTTGTAGATAATTTTATTTGTAGAAAAATCAATAATGAATTAATTAAACTAAAGCTTAAGATAATTTTCTTTTATGTTTGCAATGTTTTTCAGTCTCAATTTTTTAACATTAGAATTAATTAAGATGCAAACTTTAATATGAATATTAAATATGAAATATCACCTTAGGAATTTAAAGTTTGTGAGAACTTCTTTATCAGTGAATAAGACTTCATCCACAAAAGTTGATGTGGTCTTTTTTTCGTTATATTAGGCAGAATCTCTTCTAGCAAGTAAGAGAGGATTTCTTTTGATTTGGTTGATTGCTTTCTTTTGATTTTCTCACCAAAATTAATTGAGGATAATTGAATTTTCCTTTTTCTTTTTAATTGAATTGATACATTCTTTTTGACCACTTAAATTTACTGATTCTTGCAGTGTTATTATGGGTTGAACTAAGTTGGTTTTGACGTTGAAAATTTGTTAAAATATTTAGATATTTTAAAACTAATTTAATAGCAATTCAATGGATGAATCTGTATTAAAAAATTCTCTCATTTTTGTTCAGTTTGTTGAAATAAAAGAAAACTCGATTCTTGGACATTATATAAAAAGGTCACATGCCCTAATTAATGTTTAAAAAAAACTGAAATTACCCAAGCAATTATTGTGGCCTTAAAAGAGTAGTAACATAGGTAAAAGAAAAAATGAATTGGAAAGGTAGGCATTGTCAAATACCACATGAATTATGTAGAATTTAAGGGACATTACTATTAAGTTAGGTTAGGTAACCAATTAAAGGGCAAACAAGAAGAAAAATTGGCAATCCATATTGAAGAGTAAACTTAGCCCATGCTTTGAATTTACCTCTAGTCGATTAAAATAATTGGAATGGTTTCAATCTATGGGTACATGGATTTTGTTAATTATTATTAAATAATTAAATTATTTAAATATCATATAAATACTAACCAGAACAAGTTTAGCAGCGGAAACCCACTATCATGTCAATTGCGTCACGAAACTGACCTTATTGCTTGTCTCTTCTGCATTTTCTTTCAAGATTAAATAATGCATTCAGTCCCTACATTTTATAAAATGTTATGATTTAGTTTAAAAAAAATTACTTTTACGATTTAAAACCTTAATCCAATCATCAACATTGTTAGTATTTTTCGTTTAAATTTGCTAACTGCCCTCAATTAATGTGGCATATGTTTAATGAATATTTTTTGTTAAATTGACAAATTATAACGAGAAATTATTAGATTATAATTTTAAAATTGGAAATGCAAGACAATTTATTTTTAAAGAATAAATAATAGATTTGAAATTCTGTAAAAACTAATAGCATATTTGTTAACCTTCTTTTAATGTATATATTTCTAATTTTTCTCAAACTTCTTCCCTCAAGCCTCACCATGTACCGTGTGTTTTTCGCACTTGTCCACTATGTTCCCTTTTAGAAGGTCTTTTTTTTCTTTCAAGTTGTACCTTAAAAATTTTTTTGCCCACAATAATTTCTATCTATTTTATTTTTGAATTTAGATTTTGTTAGTATGTGGTAACAAGACACTTAAAATTGTGGTATACCATCACTTAAAAATTAAATAAATTAAATAAATTTAAAACAAATTCAAATGATGACGTGATAAATCTTATAATCCCATATCAATATAATTTAACGAGGTCCAAATTGTTAAATAAATTCAGAAAAGTTCTCAATTTCAGATATTTGGATAACAAGAATTCTCAAGTTCATCCCTTTAATAAATATGAAATTCAATTTTCAGCGCATGTATTTTTTTAAGTATTTAGATTGTGAAGTAATCTTTTAAATGAAACAATACATTTAAGCTAAAAGATGTATAATTTTTTTTGCTTAAATGAAAACTGGTTCCAATTTATAGTGCTTTTCCCACTTGAGATTACTCACCTTTATTGGAAAATAATTATTAAGTGATGAATGATAAATTGATATTCAAATTAAACAGATTGCATCTCTTGGTTTAATATTGCATTTTTCCATACAGTTGTATCTTAATATTGAATTTTTTTCATTCATGTCTCCAATCACTCATGTCTATTAATAGTTCAACAAATCTCTTCTTTTATTTCCTCTCCTCAATATAAAGCCAAGTTAGGAGATTTCAAAAACATATCATCAAAAAACTATCAATATAAAAAATTCCTTTTAAATTCATTTCTCCTGGTAATAGAGAAAGGCAAGATTGTGTTCGATTGATCACTGTTGTTATGCTACTACTGTGATCGTTTGTTGTTGTATTTTGGGAGATAGATGTCCAACGTTACTCAAAACACTGAGGAGAGGTCGATTATGTCTTAAGGAAACTGTTTATACATGCCTCAACAAAATTCTTCTTCTAATTTTTAACTTTTTTCGGTTGCAGATATTCTATTGTGTTACTGCTACTGCATTGTATTGCGTTATCATTGTTACTGACATATTAATATTGCATACGATATTAGATTTTATTACAATCTTAAGACAGATTAATTGTTGTAGTTTTAATCTAAGGCGTACAGATTACCATAATAACTTATTTAAGATTGGTTTATACTTCTGTTTCAGATTTTAATTTATTTATAGATTCTGGTTCTTTATTCTGATTACAGAAAAAATGTCTCATACGTCAAACAACTCGTCCAATTCAAAGGTTGAGGCGATTATCGCTGCTCATGCTCAGGCTACAAGCCAAACGTTACCTGTGACTATGAGTCACAACGACTGGAGAGAATTTTAAAACATGGCAAAGAAAATGTTGTTCTATTTGACCAAGTTGAATATGACAAAATTTCTAAAGGATGATCCTCCTATTTTTAGAGAGGATGAGGAAGATGCTATTACCACCTTTAATATTGCCGAAGCATGGAACAACTCTGATTTCCTATGTCGTAACTACATTTTGAATAGTTTATCTGATGAACTTTATGAAGTATACAATATCAAGAAAACAACTAAGGAATTATGGGAATCGCTGAACCATAAATAAAAAACTGAAGATGCTGGTGCTAAGAAATTCTTAGTTGCCAAGTTCTTAAACTTTGTAATGGTTGATTCTAAAGCTGTTGTAAATCAGGTGCATGAATTCCAACTGATCATTCATGGTATTCTTGCAGAAGGGATGGAGATAAGTGAATCCTTTCAAGTGGCAGCCATTATTAAAAAACTCCCCCTGCTCAGAATGACTTCAAGAACTATCTTAAGCATAAGAGAAAGGACATGACGGTGGAAGGTTTGATTGTCAGACTTCGAATTGAAGAAGACAATCGAGGTGCGGCTAAAAGGCTAAACAAAGCAACCAATCCTAACTTTGCCAAGGCAAACATAGTAGAAGTCAAGAAGGAATCTAAAAAAAGAAAACATTCTCAGACTGGGTCTAAACTAGGACCAAAATGCGGTGTTTTCAAGAAGCCAAAATTCCAAGGAAATTATTTTCATTGCAATAAGATGGGACACAAGTCATTCGATTGTAGGCTTTCAAAGAGGGAAAATGCTATGGAAAATATTTCTAAGGAAATATCTTATCTTGACCTCTGCGCTGAGATTTTTGAAGTCAACCTGGTTGATTCAAATCCAAGAAAATGGTGGCTTGATACTGGTGCCACACGTCATATTTGCTACGACAATGACTCCTTTGTTGAGTTGGTTCCTTGTGAAAAAGGGGAGAAACTTTATATGGGCAACGCTGCAACTTCCAAGATTAAGGGGAAAAGTACTGTGATTTTGAAGTTCACTTCTAGCAAAGAGTTGAAACTTCAAAATATGTTGTATGTGCCTAACATACGCAAGAATCTTGTCTTTGAGACCCTTCTAAGTATGCATGGCTTTAGGATGGTATTTGAATCCCAGAATTTAGTTTTGTCAAAAGGGGGAACATTTGTAGGAAGGGGATATGTATTAAATGATATGTGGAAATTCAATGCTATCTCTGTAAAAGCTAATACTATGAATAAGAATAATGCTTCTTTTTCTGTTTATATGCTTGAGTCATTTGATTTATGGCATGGTCGGCTCGAACATGTTAATTCTAATACTTTACGTAGATTAATTAACTCAGAGCACATTCCTTCATTTCACATTAATTATAATTATAAATGTGAAACTTGTGTTGAGGCAAAACTAATAAGGTCTTCATTTCAATCTGTTGAAAGAAATACTGAATCACTTGATCTAATACATAAACTTAAAGTTTATTAAAACTAAAAGAGGGAATAAATATTTTATTACCTTCATTGATGATAGCACAAAATATTGTTATGTATATTTGCTTAAAAGCAAATATGGAGCTATAGAGAAATTTGTTCTCTATAAGCATAAAGTTGAAACCCAACTTAATAAAAGAATTAAGAGGTGAAAATGTTGAACCATTTGGTAAATTTTGTGCATAACATGGTATTATTCATGAAGTGACACCACTAAACTCTCCTCAATCCAATGGAGTAGCAGAGCGTAAAAATCAAGCCCTAAAAGAAATGATGAACTCAATGCTAGGAAGTTCTGGGTTGTCACAAAACATGTGGGGGAGCTATTTTATCAGCAAATTACCTTTTAAATAAGGTGCCCTATAAGAAAAAGAACAAAATACCATATGATTTGTGGAAGGGCAGGAAACCTTCTTACAACTACTTGAAAGTGTGGGGGTGTCTTGCAAAGGTAATGGTTCCTTTGTCGAAGCAAATGAAAATAGGTTCTAAAACGGTAGATTGTATTTTCATTGGTTATGCACGCCACAACCATTCATATCGGTTTCTTGTACATGAATTAAAGAATCTTGAAAATCACAAGAATATGATATTGGAATCTAAAAATGCCTCATTCTTTGAAAATATATTCCCTTGTAAAACTAGGGAAGATGGGTCAAGTTCAACAAAACGAACTTTAGAAACTATTGATAGTTAAGAATTTCAACAAGAAGTTGAAGTCAAGAAAAAACCAAGAAGAAGTAAAAAGGCAATGGTGGAAAAGTCCTTTGGATCAGATTTTCTAACCTATATGCTAAAGACTGAACCTTAAACTTATAGTGAAGCTATATGCTCATCTAAAAGCATTTTTTGGAAAGATGCTATCAAGAGTGAAATTGATTCCATCATGAAAAATCATACGTGAGAATTATTGGACCTACCTCAGGGAATTAAACCACTAAATTTTAAATGGATTTTCAAACGAAAAATGAAAGTAGATGGAACAATTGATTAGTATAAGGCCAGATTGGTTATAAAATGTTATAGATAAAAGGAAGGCATTGATTACTTTGATACATTTTCTCATGTATCAAGAATAACTTCTATAAGGATAATACTTGCTATTGCAGCTTTGCGGAATCTAGAAGTTCATCAAATGGATGTTAAAACAACTTTTCTAAATTGAGATCTTGATGAGGAGATTTATATGGAACAACCTGAGGGTCATGTAGTACTAGGGCAAGAAAGAAAAGTTTGTAGATTGGTAAAATCTTTGAATGGACTTAAGCAAGCACTAAAGCAGTGACATGAAAAGTTTGACAGTGTCAAGATATCAAATGGATTTAAAATTAATTAATGTGACAAATGTATGTATGTCAAAACCACTGTTGATGGATATGTAATTCTATGTTTATATGTTGATGACGTACTCATTGCTGAAAGTAACAATTAAATGGTAAAATGTACCAAAAACTTGTTAAATTCAAGATTTGATATGAAAGATATGAGACTTGCTAATGTGATATTGGGCATCCAAATCAAAAGGTCATCTGAAGGTCTCGTATTGACTCAATCACACTACATAGACAAGGTTCTTAAGAAATTTAGCAAGGATGATTTTGGTGTAGCCAGAACTCCGGTAGATATAAATCAACATCTGTCCGAAAACAAAGGTGAAAGTATTGACTAAGTGGAATATGCAAGAGTCATAGGCAGTCTAATGTACCTAATGAGTTGCACTACACCTTACTTATATTGCTTTCACTGTAAGCAGTTTAAGCAGATTCACAAAGAAATCTAGGGGAGAACCATTGGAAAGCGATTGTGAAGGTATTGAGACATCTCAAATATACTCAAAACTATGAATTACATTATTCTAGAGATCCTGCTGTGTTAGAAGGATTCTCCAGTGCCAGCTGGATATTTGATATTCAAGATACCAAAGACACAAGTGGTTATATTTTCACATTGGGAGGAGTTGTGTCATGGAAATCCTCAAGGCAAATGATTATAACCAGATCCACAATGGAATCTGAGTTTGTAGCTTTAGACAGATCTGGAGAAGAGGTAGAATGGCTACGCAAATTTTTAGAAGATATTCCTAAATAGCCAAAGCCTGTGCCCACAATATGTATATATTGTGATAACCAAGCAAAAATTGGTAGAACACAAAACGTAATGTATAGTGGTAAGTCGAGACACATGCGTCGTCGACATAATACCGTTAGACAATTGATCTCAACTTAAGTTATCTCTACTGATTTTGTAAGATCAAAAGATAACACTGTGCATCCGCTAACCAAAGGGTTAAACTGAGATCAAGTTGATAAAACATCTAAAGGAATGAGACTAAAGCCTATGAATATTTAAGGCACTATGTGAAGGAAAACTCAACCTAGTTGACTGGAGATCCCAAGATCTAAGTTCAATAGGACAACCTACTTGCATAGACCTTATGAGGTCATTGCGGGGGTTATTATCTTGAGTCCATTCTTATGATGAAAACAATGATTAAAATGTTGAAAAGGTTAAGCAATGCTTTTAATGACCATTGTCTGCTTTGGTGAAACGGACAACATAAGTCACCTATGTGAGAGTGAAGTGGGACCGCTTCCAGGAGACTATTGGGGCATAATTCTCTAAGCTCTTGTAGAACCAAGATGGTGTTCACAACCATATAAACATACCCATAAGAACCAAAAATATTTTCAGGGAGGTATTAGCGTGAGGAATATCATCATTTACACAAATGGCAGAACAGTTTAAGGACATAACATCTATTGGTTAGCTAGCATAGTAAATATACTTTCACAATGGAAGGTTTTAGGTTTGAAGCTTACCTATCCTATGAAAATATCGAACGTAGAATCTATCACCTCTTTGAGTCTTTGAGTCTCGTTGATCCATCAATTTCATTCATGTGGGGAATTGTTGGAAAATAATTATTGAATGATGAATGATAAATTGATACTTAAATTAAACAATTGTATCTCTTGGTTTAATATTGCTTTTTGCCATACAGTTGTATCTTAATATTGAATTTTTTCATTCATTTTCTCTATTCACTCATGTCTATTAATTTTTCAACAAATCTCTTCATTCATTTCTTCTCCTCTATATAAAGCAAAGTTAGGAGATTTCAAAAACATATCATCAAAAAACTATCAATATAAAAAATTCCTTCTAAATTCATTTCTCTTGGTAATAGAGAAAAGCAAGATTGTGTTCGATTGATCATTGTTGTTGTGCTACTACTGTGATCATTTTTTGTTGTATCCTGGGAGACAAACATCCAACGTTACTCAAAGCATTAAGGAGAGGTCGAATCTTTCTTAAGGAAATTGTTTGTATAGGCCTCAACAAAATTCTTCTTCTAATTTTTAACTTTTTCTGATTACAGGTATTCTATTATGTTACTGCTACTGCATTGTATTGCATTATCTTTGTCATTGACATATTAATACTACATACGATATCAGATTTTCTTACAACCTCTACGTTCTCCCCTTGAGAACTTATAGTAAACACAAATTGTTTACTCTCTCAAATGCACTCTAAAAAATACGTTCCACTATGAATAGATAAGTGCTCTCAATACTCTACAAAATCTATACTAGTCTTTCAAATATATAAGAGTTTCGAGACTTGCTAACATGCTAGATCAATTACAATCAATTCCCATTTCAAGCAACAACTAAAATAACATGATACAATATAATAATAAAGACCAATGTAAAGTGGATTGTTGGAGATATGTCTTCAATGTTATCCCAAACCAATATCAAAATCAACGAATTTGATTGCTTGATTCGATCTAATTCGATTTTCAAGATAAGTTACTTCAAATTGATTGATCTTCATAGTTAGGCTTTTATGTTTCCATAATATCAACATCATTCAATGCATAAAGATTTTGTTTAAAAAACTACAAACTCCAAACATAGCAAGTAACAAAGTTTGTTGCAGTGTTAGTCGTAGTAGCCACTACCGTTAGCACTTTAACAACCACTTCAAACACTTGCCTCAACGATCTCCCCTTTGGTAATTTTTTGAACAAAACCAATTCAAATAAGGAATGTAACACCCCTAACTCATCTTTGTCGTTGAATTAGGGTTACGAAGTATTACAGTACAATTTAAAACATAAAAATAGAAACAATTATACAAACTATCTTAAAATATTCAATCACTCATATAAATCAAGGTAGAAATACATTTATGGACCTTAAATCGAGACTACAGGGCCCTAAAAATAATAATTTCAAACTAATTAGGGGTCATTTTGAAACAAAACAGAAAAAATGGAAAATTTTAAAATCTTTGTAAACTTTGTAAACAGGGGTTACACAGCCGTATAACAGAGCCCAAACCGTGTGGCTCAGAACATGGCCATGTGGCTATTTTACATGTTCGTGTACACAGACCATGTAACTAATTGTGCCTGTGTAAAATAAGGTCACACAGCTGCTTGGCCAGGCCATGTAACTCACTGTGACTATGTAGCTCAGGGTCACACGACCGTGTAACTCTCTGTGCTTGTGTGGTTCAAGGTCACACGGCCATGTCGCTAGGCCGTGTAAATCTTTGTGCCCGTGTGGACCAACTTGCACTAAGAACAAATAAGACATACAATCGTATGATAGCCCGTCACCCAGGCCATGTGTACCTTAAAAACTTTGCAAAGCAAGACACATTTACATCCAAAACTTATATATGAATCTAAATCAAAACCAACCAATTCCATATCTTAAAAACACATTTAACAAGCCTAAAAGACGCCAAAACATTCATCCTAAATGCCTAACCAATTTTCCCTCATTGACACCACAATTTAAATACCTAAACAATCCAAAATTAAAGCTATGTTATCATGTCACAAGCATATATCACTTGGTTGCACTTAAGCTCATAAACTACCTTCCATTTAAGTCAAGACATACTATTACTTTACTCATCCATTCATATTCAAATATAACAAAACATAACCACTTATATAAGATTTATAGCAAGTGACCAAATGGCATATCAATACCATAACCACACAATGTTTAAAACACGACAACATATAGCTATTACAAAACATAAAAAACATTTCATCAATTTAACCATTACCACAAATATGGCACAATTAAAACTTATACCATTTCACCTATTACATGCCATATAAGCCAAAAAAAAAATAAATGTCCAAAAACTACCAAAAGATATCCGGATAGTGTGATTCTTTGAGTCAACCCGATCGCCTGTCACCAAAAAAATATATATCTACAAGGAAATAAGAGAAAAGAAATAATAGGCTTAATTGAGCTTAGCAAGTTTGACGATTAAAACAATAAGCTAATCGAATAAACATATCAATTACAGAATACAAGAAATAAATCAAAATCCTGTCAATCACAACCAAGTTACATGTGAACTTTATACTTAAATGCAAATGATACAATCCAATCAATTATAATATACAATTGAATATATGCCCGATAAACGTTATACAATCCAAAACACACCAAATTGCTCAAATGAGCTAACCATCCGAAACACACTTGGGCACCAATTGCCAAGCCCGTAGGTTAACATCCCTCTGAAACACACCTCGACACTAAGTGCTAAGCCCAAAGGCTTTACATCCACCCTCGCAAACATACCTAAATCACTGTAATATAACCCGATAGTCTGCAAAAAATGCTGAACTTTGGTATACTCAGTAAACAAGAATAAATCAAAAATTATTATCTCACATCAATCTATCCTATACAGCTCACAGAATAACCTATTGGCATGCCAATTGTATCCTATCCTACGTTTATTGGCTCAATTATTTATCAAATAAGAATGCCTAATATAATTACTTTATCAAATTAGTCCATTTAATACAATTTAATACTTTCAATACATTTAACAATTTTAGATCATAAATAATAAAATATTAAAATTATAAAAAATTAAACCATACGAACTTACCACGGCTAAACTGTAGAAACAACAACAGTTTAAGGACTATACCACAACCTTTTCCTTTCTATGATTATCAAGTTGATCTTGATCTATACTATAATTTATTTCAACTATTAGCCTGAATTTCCTATATTATTCAATTTAATATATGTAAATTCCTAACTACAAATATTCACATTTCCCAAACTTTTAGACATTATTCAATTTAATCCCTAAACTCACAAATTACAAAAATTAATCTTATTTGGACATATCCACTCCAGCCGAATATCAAAGCTCCTATTCAACCCTCTATATACCATTAATTCACAACAATACAAAGGATTTTAGCATTTAAACAAATTAGTCTTTTAACATTAAAATCAACAAAACATACTTTTCAAAATAGTCCTATTTAACAACCAAAATTAATAATCTATCGAAAAATTTCACCAACACCTCAAATTCATCCGCTGCACATTTTAAAACATTTAACAATTTCTAAAACAGAGGAACGAGTTAGTTGGACCTAATTGCAACAATATCAAAAACATAAAAATTATAAGAAATAAATGAAAAATGGACTCACATGCATTAACAATAGCAAGACCGAGGCTTGGAACTTTAATTTCTATGGAGTTTCGATTTCAAGTACAAATAAAAATGATGGCTTTTTTTACTTAATTTAAGTTTTATTATCTATTTACTATTTTGCCCTTAAATAAACATCCAAATTTCACACTAATTTACCGCTAACCATCAACTATATCTACCTAAATAGTATATGTAAGGTCCTAAAATAGGTCTAGTAGTTTCGGGTAAGGTTACGTGTTTTGAGTGAAAATTAAAAGTTAATCGGGGTTATTAGTAATTTTCTCTTAGTTTAGTTACCTTAATTTCATTTTAAAAATCGGAAATAATATTCAAAAATAAAAATATTTTTAGAAAAATTAATTTTATAGTTTTAAATAATTTTGGGTAAAATAAATATTTTGGGTCAAATTAGAATTGAAAAATAAATTAAAACAGGGGTTTAATTGAGAGAATTTAAATATTAATTACATAGGATCATTTTGCAAAATAGGGGAAATGTTTGAGTGGTTTTATAGAAAATTACTCATATTTTCGAAATTTTAAAGGGAAAAGGTTACTTTGTAAAACATTAGAATTGTGGGAGTGGCCTGATGGCAATTTCCCTAATTTTTGAACATTAGGTGGGGCTTCTTTACCTTAAAAACACTGCAACCCCCTCACTTCACACGCAATTTTCACCTGATCTCTAAGCGTTTTCTCTGGTTTTTATTTTTCATTTTCAAAGCCCACATATCAAAGACTAGATCTCATCTTTTAATTTCTCCAAATTCTCTCAAAATTATCTAGAAAAGATTTTCAAAGTTTGAAAAGAAACTCATCCAAGTTCTTCAAAGATCTTGATCCAATCTTCAATTTTGATGATTCTAGATTGATTGAAGGTGATTTCTCAACTCTAAATTCATTTTAAAGTTGTTTTTAATCATTATTTTTTATTTAAATCGATTACAACGGTTTTTCAAATCTTGATCTCTTCTCTCTTGAACATGAAATTCATCAATGGTGAATTCATGGTTTTGAGTTGGAATCCAAGTTTAAATGGATATCTAAGATCAAATCAAGTTTATTTAGAGTTTTTTTTATCAGAAAAAAGAGATTAAACTTGTTTGATTGATCAATTTTGACAAATCTATTTTTAACTGAGAACATGAGTTAATTTTCTGAAAAATTATGAAATGGTTTGTTTGACGAAATTGATGCTTAGGTTTTGTGTTGATAGATTAGAAATGATGTTTAAAAATGATTTTTCGTGCATAGAAGGTCATTTAGGGGCTGAAATTTGTGTTTTGGCTATATTGTGAGTTTTCGGTAAGGTAGATTAGAAAGGCATTTTAGATCCGTGTAGTTCATGATTTTTTTCGATTTTCTTGTTGTTAGTGATATTGTAACATGTATTTTATCTCTGTTTAGGCTCCAGAGCAAGGAAAGGCCATTGTTAATCAGAATCAAGGTCCAAACATAGCTACTTGATACACTTTGGCTCGAGAAGCAAAGAATGAAGGTGGGTGGTTTTTAAAGATAATTGGTAAACATGCCTATTTACATTCTAAATTATGGTTTTGAATTGTGTTTCTACTGATTCAATTGTATCTCAAATGGTTTAGATTATTAAAATTGATTTTAATTTCATATAAGCATATTTGTGAACGATTTATAGAAATTGTGAATTGTGTGTTTGGTATGATTGATTTGGATTGTATTGAAAAATAATTGGAGCATGGATTACTGTATATTAGAGCATTTGATGATTGTTTTATGATTGGTTTTAGATCCATGGACAAAGACACTTATTGTGTTTTTTTGTGTTGGTACTAAAATTGCTAACTCGCATGATTTAAATTGAATTTTTATATAATGAATTAAGTGCTTAAATATCAGTTTTTATGCCCTGTATGATTTGTTATATTGGCAACATTGCATGGTGGATCCATTGGATATAGATGGCGTGCCATAGGATTAGTAAGTAATCACCATTATATGTGTTATTTGTAATAATATGGCTCTAGGAGTATTGATTTTGCTAGAGTGGATAAGGGAGTGTTGAGCCTTTTTCTCCACTCAATTATTTACGATTTTGAGGTGATATAAGGCAGTGTGTGGCTACGCCCAACTCAACTGGAGTATTGTACTCGATATTTGGGAGATCAGAGATCCGTTTATCCAATGCATGATCACATGTTTATATTTTTCTATGGATGTCATTTGCCAATATAAGTGTTTGTTTGTTAATTACATTATGTTTCCATATGCCATAATAAATGTGATTTTTACTCGTGGAATAACATATGGAATTATGATGTTATGATGTTGCATTGTTGCTGGAAATTTCAATCAATTGAATGTTATAATTGAGCATGAAAATATAATTGAAACTATACTTCATATACTCGAAATTTGATACATGATTTGCCTTGGTTTAAGTATGTTTTTTGTGTGATTTACTTATTGAATTTATGGCCACTCACTGAGCTTTTCCAGCTCACACCCTCACAGCTTTGTGTAGAGTTTTTCTTTTTTGGCTTTGTGGAGTTAAGGAGCAAGGGCAAGGCTGGTCCAAGACTAAAGCTATCTGGTAGTATAGATTAAGCACTCTTCCTTAGAAACATTAGAGGGCAATGTGGCACTCAATTAGGATAATTTGATATACTTGTAAGGGACATTTGAGACTTTTATTTGGATTTTAATTTTGAGATGTTGTACTTGTTTTTGTTTGATCAACTCTCTTAAAATGCTCAAACAAGTCTTAGATTTTGTTTAATCAAAACTTGAAAAATTAAATAAGGAAACGGTAGAAGGTGTTTGGCATGTACCTTTTAATGTGTTTGATGGTCTATTTATAAAAAATCTAGTGAAGGTCAAACTTGATCATTCCTACCACTTTCCAACTTAGCACAACTGATAAGTGTTAGAAATAACATATTTTAGCCTTATTCTTAGTGCATTTTTAGATGATTATATGACATTAATTGTGAATTATATACTCCTAATCCTTTATATTCATGTTTTGATGCTTAGTATGACACTTAGGAGAAATAGGAGTGAAAAATGATGGAAATTAGAACATTAGAGCATTCCAAAAGTTGTAGACATGTAACAGATTTTCAGACAAGCAATTCACGGGATTGTGTGGATTCATACAGTTGTGTGTCTAGGATGTGTTGATCTCGTGAACTGTGTGCACTGAAGGTGGCAAGTTACGATTTTTAGGGGTTTTAGCACTTTAAAAGGATATCAATAGGGAAATAAAAGGAAAAAGAGGCTGCCACCAAGGGAGAGCATGAAAATTACCTTGAGAACACCATTGAAACTAATTTCCAAGCAATTTCCACCAAGATTCAAGAGTCTAAGTTGATTTTAAGGGAGGTATAATTGATTTATTTTATTTTATTGGTTATAATGTATTTTTGGTGTTTAATCTAGCTATCTTAGTCTCTTTGTTTTCAATTATGAATGATTTATTATTCTTGGGTTAATAATTCTAGAGTGTTAATTCATGTATGATGTGCATAAGTCTGAAGTTAAATAGATCCTTTTTGTGATTAGATCTTGTATAATTGAATGGAGTTGCATGAAATCCTAGAAATAAGATGACATAAATCTGCTGGATTAGAGTCAAATCGATAGGGGATCTATAGAGTGAATTAACATAATAATAGATGTTTTAGTTAGAAAGAAATTTCAATTAATCAACCTAGAGTTAGTCGCCTTATACTCGAAAGAGATATCAAGATAAATTAGGGATTTTATGAATAAAAATATATGAAAATAAATTGCATAAATTAGATTGAGAATTAATGATGAAATCTAGGTGGATTCTTACCTAGGTATTGTTTTGTCATTTAGTTGATAGTTGATTGCTTTTCTGTTTCATTCTTTGGTACATTCATTAGTTAATTGAACTAGTTTGATTTAATTTTAATCAATCTTTTGAATAATTAGGTAAATAATAAACAATGTGATAATTAATAGTAATTGTAGTCCTCAAGGGAACGGTATTTGTGCTCACCATAGCTATACTATGAATTGATAGGTGCACTTGTCTTGGTCAATTTATTAGTTAGTTTAGTGGGCATCCAGTTATTGGCGTCATTGTCGGAGAATAGGATATTAAGAAAATATTATTTCTGTTAATTTAACAATTTTTAAATTTTATTTTATGTTATTTTGTTTATAGTTTAATTTTGAGATATTGGTTAGCTTTAATATGGTTTTTGACAAGTTCTTTTGGTTTATGACTAAAGGTAACTGACAACTCTAAAATATATAGACATTTACAACACTTTTTTACGAGTAATTCATGCAAATTGTGAAGTTTTATTACAAATATGTAAAGTAGGATAAAATTAAATTCAAATTTCTATTCTAAATTTTTTATGTAAAATTTCTATTCTTATTTACATGCTAATTTTACATATTTTTTCCAATTTGATGCAGTCTGGTGCAATAAAAGAAAAGGCAGTATCGAAGCTTACCTATTTGATGTTCGATGCTGTAGCATTCCTTTAGCATAGGAGAAGCAAACATGGGTTGATAAATAATCAGCATGGGAAGCCCAAAAGAAAGTATTGAAATCTCGAAATGCACCTTAACCCAGGTCTCAAATGGGTCACTAAAGTTGGGCAAGCCTGTTGCCAAGAATAAAGCCCAAACTATCCATTAAAGGAGGAAAGACCCCAATTCGACTATACGGGTGTCAAACCGTCCAAGGGGGACTTGGAAAACCACCAAATCAGCTTCTAAAATTAACATCCAAACTCCCTTCCTAGAAGATGTGCAAACTACCCACTCCTTTCAACTTTTCTCCCTTGAATTAAGCTTGAATCAAGCTAAAAATAGCAAACCATCCATCCTTCTTCCTTAACTCAAGGTGTAACATCCCACCCGATGAAGTACTATTGTTCGAATACTATTTATCGAAGTATAGTGTTGAGAGCAAGTTCTCAGTGGGTAAAGTATGTGAGTGCGTGAGTGCGTCTTTGGGCGAAGTCTTTGTTGGTTTAGAAGACTCCCCTGTAGAGTATATGCCATCTCAACTATTAGACGAATATGTTAAGTCTGTAGTTTGAAAAAATCGTTTACTATATCATTATATTATTATTATAATTGAACAATTTTGTTAGAAAAATAAAAACTGATTAGAAGAGAATTAAGTTACTGTAAACGATAAGACCCATATTTATTATAGAGAGAAAGTGCTTAGTCTCAAGTATCCAGGGGGTTTAGTGGGATAATCAAACTTATCCACTAAACCCAACTTCTTTGTATAGTTGTGAAAAGTTAGTATTGGCTTCTTCAACAAGTTTTGCATTTTCTCTAGCTCTCATATTTTCTTCTCAAATTTTTTTGCTGCACCTTTCTCTTAGAAAACCGAAGACTGGAGACCTGCTTAAAGATTTGGGTTCGCTATACTCAACCAACTCCATTGTTTTTTAGCACATAGTAAATATAGATGAACTTACATTATTTTCATGGTTATTTAAGTGACTTAGAGTTGCACGCTTTAGCTTCAGTTTAGAGTGTAAAGGAGGAAACTTCCTGAATCTGGGTTTTTGTAATACCATTTCTTGTAAGTTTGTTTAGTTTTTCGGTTTAATGATCTGATGAGTTTAATCATTTAAATTATAGCTCAAGACACCCCTGAAGATTCTCGTGATAAAGGCAAAGGCCCAACAGTTTAATCTTGCTATGTTTTCTGGTGAGTTCCTTCTTACTCCATGTGTGTGTAATGCCTTATTTATGTTTGGTTTCAGGTAAGTATGCATATTCTGTAAAGATGAAATATTATTGCAAGAGTGATGTATGTTTGTCATTAATAGTCTGCTTTGGTCTATTCGTGTTAAAGATGTAAGAACCTTCCTTCATGCTTAAGCCACTACCCCTTACTTCTGAAATGAACAATATGATCTGAAACATAGAAATGAATTCATGGAATTGCATCTAATGAATTGAGCATTGAACTGGAAAATCACGATACATGAAAATGATCGTGTAGCCTTTAGTAGGGCAAGTATTACTGCAAACCAGATTGGTAAATCATGACACAGGAAAATGAATGAATGAATGATATGGCTCTGAATCTAAGTATGTATTGGCCTAGTGTACACGTCAAAAGAATAGTGTCTGGTGTATAGCCTATCTATGTTTGGTATTCACCAACTGGCGAACTATATGACTGTACTGAGTTGGAATACTTGCATTATATGTGACTATTGTAATGCTTTCCTCTAGAACTCGCTAAGTTCTTTGAACTTACTTAGTTACCTTTCCTTTTCGGGTCTGTTAACGAAGTAAAATAATCTCTGAAGACAATGCCAGAGTACTATCGTCACTGTGAGACATCTTATATTTTGTATTATGCATGGCATGGGGGTAGTTTCAAGACATTTACATTTTTAAGAATGTATTTTGTATAGAAACTCATGATCATGAATCTATGGTTCTAATGAAATTTCAGTGAAGTATTTATGGTTTTCAAAGGGTACTATCTTATTTATTCTTGAATGAAAAATAGTTTATATTTCACACTAACTTAAATTTTAGTTTAAATTGGTTTACGCTAGATACGATTTTAAAGATAATGATTTTAAAGCAGTGACGCGTCATTCCTGGATCCTCCTCACGGATCAAGTTTGGAGTGTTACATAAGGGATTGACCACTTCTAAGAGGAATTCAATGGATGTCAAATGCCAAAAATAGAAGACTCAAAGGGATTCTCAAGTATAAATTGGGAAGCTACATTCGCGTCTCATCATCAGCTCATTCATCTCTCATTCCTCTGTAAGCATTCATCATTCTTCATTTCTTTTCTCTCATTTTCCATTCATTCATTTCCACTTGAGAGAGTATTCGTAAGGCTTTGAGAGCAGCTATATTTTCAACAATATTGAGATCTTCTAAGCTTGGTATTCATGACAAGAAGAGAGGATCGAAGAAATCGCAAAGTGACTAGTGCCACAAATATCTACTAGAATCGACTTAGCAATTCTCTTTCCCTTCAATCTTTTATTTTTGTTCAATTCAAGAAACATGATTGCAACTAAGTTTTTTGCTTTTAATATAATCATGATTTCTTAATTTTGTTGGTGTTAGATTGATTTTAATTCCATAACTTGGATTATTTAATTATGTTAAAGATGTTTTGTGCATTTGATCTGTTTATTCATTCAATTAAAATTATGAACATATTTCTCATGCATTATGAATGAAGGAAGCACCTAAATTAATTAATTAATTAATATGATCAAAATTATAATTGATGAAATTAGAGATGAATACTTTAATGTATTGAGGAAAACTCTTTCAAAGTTTATATTTCTTAGAAATATATACAACTATATATACATGTAGGATTTCACAACTAAGGAAATAATATCTCTTAATTAGAATCTCTAAAAAATATCAGCTGTAATCTCTAAAAATACTATTTGATAATATCAAATAAGCAAAGATTCTCAACACTCCCCTTCAAGTTGGTGCATAGATTTCTCCCATGCCTAACTTGCAAAGAAGATTATGATAAGTCTTACAGTTGAACCTTATACTAAAAACATCAGCTAACTATTTTTCGAATGCTAGGTAAGATAGACTTAAGGCACCACTGGCTACTTTTTCCTTGAAAAAGTGACGATCTATTTCGATGTGTCTGGTTCTATCATGTTGTACTAGATTTTGAGCGATACTGATGGCCGCCTTGTTGTCATAGTACAAGGTTGATCCATTTTCGTTCAACAACTTCAGCTCTTCCAATACTTTTTGTAGCCATAAAAGCTCACAAACTCCTTGAGCCATGGTCTTATACTCAGCCTCTACACTTGATCGAGCCACAACACTTTTTTTCTTACTCCTCCAAGTGACTAAGTTTCCTCCCACAAGAGTAACTCGTTGTAGACCTTCTGTCATCAAAAGAGCCAGCAAAATCTGCATCTATAAATACGTCTATCTTGAGATGACTATTTTTTGAGAAGAGAATACCATTGCCCGATGTAGACTTCAAATAGCACAAAATTTGTAATACTGCCTGCATATGAGCTTCGTGAGGAGCACGCATAAACTAGCTTACCAAACTAACAGCATAGGCTATACCAGGTCGAATATAAGTGAGATAAATTAAACGTCCAACTAGTCTCTGATATCTCCCTTTATCCACCATTTCATCGATCCCTGCTTATAACTTATGACTACTTTTAATAGGTGATTCTGCTTGTTTGCAACCTAACATGCTAGTCTCTATCAAAAGATCTAAGACACACTTTCTTTGGGAAATAACAATTCCTTCTTTCGATCTGACCACTTCTATTCTGAGGAAATATTGTAACTTTCCCAAGTCTTTGATTTCGAATTCCTGAGCCAATTGTTTCCTAAGTTGGGCCATTTCTTCCTTGTCATCTTCTGTCATAATTATGTCATCAACATAAACTATAAAGAGAGTAATCTTACCCTTATGATGTTTTATAAAGAGGGTATGATTAGCATTACTTTGTAGATAGCCAAACGACACCATGGCCTTACTAAATCTGTCAAACCTGGCTCCGGGAGATTGCTTTAGTCCGTATAGGGCCTTTTTCAGTTTACATACCTTCCCTTGAGTATCTTTATCCATAAATCCTGGGAGAACTTTTGTATACATTTCTTCTTCCAGATCTTTATGTAAGAAAGCATTCTTTACATCAAACTGTTGTAAGTCCTAGTTGAGATTTGCTGCACATGATAAAAGGATCCTAATCATATTCAATTTAGCAATTGGAGCAAATGTTTCTTAATAATCCACTCCATATGTCTAAGTGAATCCTTGCGATACTAATTTGGCTTTGAGTCTTTCAATTAAACCATCAGCCTTATACTTGATAGTGAACACCCATTTGCAGCCAACTAATTTCTGCCCCTCAGGAGGATTAACCAGTTCCCACGTCTTATTTTTTCTAAAGCCATCATTTCTTCAATCTTAGCCTTCTCGCATCTTGGATCAGTGGTAGCCTCTCTCCAATCTTGTGGGACAGACATAGAGAACAAAGACAAAGCAAAAGCTCAATAGGATAGGAAAAAGGAATGATAACAGACAAAGTTAAAGATAGGATGTAAAGTGCAAGTCCTAACACCTTTTCGTTGGGCTATTGGTAATTTCAAATAGCAGCTTGAGGTAAAGAAGACTCACCTGATAGTGAAGAGTCAAGGCATAAAGTAGATTGTATGATGGCAGTTTCTTTCTTGCCTTTTCTAGTGTATGTCTGTAAATCATGTCTATCCAATAATCGTTCACTAGTCTTTCTTAAACCAAAGTCTCTGCTGGAACTAAATTCTCCCTCGAAAGAGTAACAGAAAAAGGTGTCATCTCTTTATTTTCAACAACCTCCCACTGAAGAGATCGTTGTGATGAAGAAAGGTAGGGTTCATCCTCACGAAATGCTACATCCATACATACATAATATTGTCTAGATGGTGGGTGGTAACATTTGTAACCATTCTGTGTGGAAGAGTATCCAATGAAAATACATTTGACTGCACGAGGATCCAGTTTGCTCTCATGTCGAAGATGAACGAAGCAAACACAAGCAAAGACCTTTGGTGAAATTGTATGATGGCATTTTCTTTCTTGTCTTTTCTAGTGTATGTCCGTAAATCATGTCTATCCAACAATCGTTCACTAGTCTTTCTTGAACCAAAGTCTCTACTGGAACTAAATTCTCCCTCGAAAGAGTAACAGAAAAAAGGTGTCATCTCTTTATTTTCAACAACCTCCCACTGAAGAGATGGTTGTGATGAAGAAAGGTAGGGTTCATCCTCACGAAATGTTACATTCATACATACATAATACTTTCTAGATGGTGGGTGGTAACGTTTGTAACCGTTCTGTGTGGGAGAGTATCCAATGAAAACACATTTGACTGCACGAGGATCCAGTTTGCTCTCATGTTGAAGATGAACGAAGCAAACACAAGCAAAGACCTTTGGTGAAATTGGGTAATCCGTCTTGCCCTGTAAGGTTTCTATGGGGCTTTTAAAATCTTGGACCCGAAGAGGCATTCGAATAATCAGATAAGCCACAACCAAAATCGCATCCCCCAATAAGGCTTTGGGAGATTCATAATGAAAATGAGTGATCCAACAACCTCAAAAATATGTCAATTTTTTCTTTCGGCAACACCAATTTTGAGCATTTGTACCTGGATAACTGGTCTGATGCAAAATCCCATATGATTTCAAATAATCATTAAAGTTATACTCCGCTCCATTATCAGTTCGTAAAATTTTAACCTTAGCATCAAGCTGAATAGTAATCAATTTATGAGAAGAACTAAAACAAGAGAAAACATCACTTTTGGATTTTAATAAAAATACCCATGTCATCCGAGTGGAATTATGAATAAAAGTAACAAACCAACGATTATTGGATAAAGAAGTAAGACGAGTAGGCCCCCAAACATCCCAATGACTAATCCCAAAAGGAAAAGTACTTCTATTATTACATAAAGGATAACTATTTCTTGTATGCTTAGCAAACTCACAAGCATCACAAACTAAAGAGTCTAACTGATTTCTTGAAAACAAATTAGGAAACATCTTGGCAAGAACAGTAAATGATGGGTGTCCTAACCGCCTATGCCACTGAATTATCTCCCAGTTGACATCTTTATTGTCTCCAAATAATGCTTGAGACATATTGGACGATCGACCCAAAAGGTATAAGCCATCACAGATTCTACCATTGCCCATTGTCTTCCCTATCTGGAGGTCCTAAAAAACATAGTGATCAAGAAAGAATTCAAGTTTATAATTTAAGGCTTTATTGATAGTACTAACAGATAAAAGGTTAACTAGGAATTTAGGGACCTAGAGGATAGAGGATAAAGTGATATTGGGAGTACAAACAATTTAAATTGTTCCAGAGATGGAGGTAAGGGAGCCATCGGCTAGTCATACACTATCTTTAGATGGAAAAGAAGTATAGTTAAATAAGCGTTTGTTTGACCCTTTCATATGTCTATTCACACTGAAATCAATAATCCAAGAGTTAGAAGTAGATGGAGTAGTTAAAATAGTACCTGAGTTTGCATGATTAGACTTGGAAATTGAGGTAAAGTCCAATTGAAGATTTTGAATCTTGTCCAAGGTAAAACTTCCAGCAGAAGTTAACTTATTCTCTCTTGTCACAGAGTCTGAAAAATTTTCCTAAGGTCAAGAATTAAACCTTTTTTTCCACCACGACCACGAGTGTGGCGAACATACAACTTCCAACACAAATGTGTCAAAGCTTACAATAGTAGTCACACGTCAAGCGATCCTTGGTAGACATACCACCTGATGGACCATCCTAGTTACCAATGAGGCCAACTTTCTCTAAATGTGGAGTATGCCATATGAAGAGAAAAGAATGGAGTCTTGTCTAGAACTTGAGCCCGAATCTTGTCATACTCAATATTCAACCCAGCCAAGAAATAACAAACACACTCCTTTTCCATCGTCTTTTCAAATTTTTCTACATGCTAGGAACAATTCGCTCGAAAATCTTGCTAATAACAAAATTCCTGCCACAACCCACTTAATTCAATGAAATATCGAAAAATCGTTAGCTCCCCCTATTTTTTACCATGGACTTTATTGTAAATCTCAAAATTTTGCACATCGTTCCCAACATGAGAGTAGGTGAGAGTACCAGCATTCCAAATCTTTTCCGGAGTATCAAGCAACAAATAGGTTTTGGAAATATGGGGTTGCATAGAGTTGATAAGCCATGCCATAACAAGAGAGTTCACTGAAGCCCACTGACTAAAGATTGAATCAGTGAGTTCAGGTTTCAACGATTTACTAGTGAGGTACCTCTACAAACTATGAGCCTTGATAAGTAACAAGTAGAACCTTGACCAGGCAAGGTATTTATGTAAAGCAAGCTTCACAGTGCTAATTTGCAACGAGAGATTATTGGTTGGAATCATGAGCTTCTCGTCTACGGACATAATGCTGAAAAAAATAATTAAAACCCCCAAAAAAATTACTTGCACAATTAGAATAGAAATACCCCCAAAAAACCAAATATATCCCCCACAAAAAACATAGCCAAAAAGACACCACCACTTAGAGGAGAATGAACAGAAGAGAGTAGAGAGCACACCAACAGCGTCAGAAAACACACTACGGCAACAAGTGGAGTCCACACGTGGTGTGTGAAAAAAAGTGGTAGAAGCTTGTGACGGCACGTGGGGCCCACGCATGGTTCTTCTAGTCATCGGAGTTTGGGCTTCTCCAGTGAGTGGATTTTGACTGCAATGGTAGGGGCAGTAAGAAGAAAAAATAAGGATAGGATGGAAATTACCATATTTGTGTTTCTAGGTTTGTGGGAAAAAAATTAAATCGAAAAAAAATCCCAAAAATCAAATAAAAAATCTGATATGATGATGAAATTGGAGATTAAATCTTAAAAACTTGCATACTTAATTCTTCTATGTTTATTTTAATTTTGAGCAAAATTAGGTTATTTTTTAGTGTAATTAGAAAATTCATCACACTTTCATTTATTCCCTATAGAGACAATAACTCTTAGTTACTACTTTATTTATTGTTAAAGATTGTGTATACTTGCACATCAATCGAATATTTTTGACACAACAACCCATTGTAACCAATCATCTTTGATATTGAGATTGAAAGAACTGCTCGTAGAAATTGAAGAGAGGTTAGAGAAGCAAGGCAAGATCTACATCAGACTATCATAAACAATCAAGAGGAATGAGATATTATTGAAGAAATGGTAGATCCCTCATTGACTATGTATGACTATGATAAGCCAACCTTGTATGGGGCTGAGTTTAGTTTTATTAGATCGTATGTTCCTGTAATAACTTTGAGATTAAGCTGAATACAATTCTAATGGTGCAACAATATGTTTAGTTTCATGGCTTACAAGTTGAAGATCCTAATGCTCATCTAGAAAATTTCTTAGAGCTTTGTGATTCTTTCAAGATCAATGGTGTTTCTAATGATGTCATAAGCCTAAGGTTGTTCCCATTTTCTTTAAAGAATAGAGAAAAGTAATCGTTGAATTCACTTCTACAAGGTTCCATCACTACATGGGTTTAGATGATAGAAAAGTTTTTGTTAAAGTATTTTCCACTAGACAAGACAACCATGTTAAGAAACAATGTCTCTTAAGTTGCCCAGTTGGAGCCCGAGACACTTTATGACACCTGTGAGAGATTTAAGTCCCTCAACTAGGAAATTTTTTGATGCAACAGCTGGCAGAACACTAAATAAAAATACACCTAGGGCAGCTCAAGAGTTTATTAAGGAGATGGCATTGAATAATTATTAGTGCAAGTCATATGAGCAAAGCCTATCAAAGCAGTTGGTGTTTGGGATGTAGATTCAATTACTATGTTGGATAGTCAGGTTGAAGCTCTTGGTAGAAAGATAAATGGTTTGAGTATAGGGAAGCATGTGACTCTTGCGATGCAATGTGATGTGATTAGAGTGGGTATGATTAGTTAGGAATGCTTACCTTTGAAGTCTAACATGGAGTATGAACAATTTGAGTTTATGGGTAATAATTCCAGACATCAGAATAACCCTTATACTATCCATGTACCCTTCCATTCGATCTCTTAGGTCCTGCGATACCTCTATGATTATACCACGGTTCCCTTAACTTAAAGCCTAAGCCTATATGCGATGTATAGACTCCTGCAACCATGACATATTTGTTTCCTTGAACATAATTTCATTTCTTTCTAAAAGAACTAAAAGAAATGAGAATGGTTAATTCCACAAAAAAAGAAGTCTTTTTTTCACGAGGTACAACTCAAAATTCCTACTTATTTATTTTTACTGACTCGACCATAGACCAATTCCTTTTTTATTTGGGAGTATTGAATACGCCCATAATTTTGAGCTTCATGTTACTCTTCCCAAGAGACATGTTAGATCCAGGGCATCCCAATTCGATTGAATGGGATGACAGTTTCTCATTCCTAATCTGTAAAATAATAATTTCGATCAAATCACACATTGCAGTATACTAGACCCTCTAATTCTTTAAGAGGTTTGTCTAAAAGATTGGCGATATAACTAGGAAGACATTTCAAATACCATACATGAGTTACTGGACATGCCAGCCTTATGTATCCCATTTGATATCTTCTTATCCAAGAATCAACAAATTCAACTCCGCATTATTCACAAAATTTAGGGCCCTCCTTTTGATTTCCAATTACTCGATAATTTCCACAAGCGCAAATTCCACTTTTTATAGGTCCAAAAATTCTTTCAGAAAATAATCCATCCTTTTCTGGTTTATTGGTTTTGTAATGAAAAGTATAGGGTTTTGTCACCTCTCCAACGGTTTTTCTATTAGGTAGGATTTTCTTGGCCCAAGCACTTATTTGTTAGGGAGAAACTGATCCAATTTGGAGTTGTTGATGTTTATATCGATCGATCATAGAAGAAAAATTCTGATTCATTCTGATTAAGCTTCCTTCCTATTAATCTGGAAGTTCTTCTCAGATACAAGGAAATGATTCAGTTCCAGAGCCAAAGATCATAATTCTCGGATGAGTAATCGAAAAGATTCTGGAGCATCTTCGGGTTTAGGTATTGTTCCGCCAATGATCGTAGTCCCAAGTACTTCTTGGCACGCTCTAATATGATCAGATTTATAAGTAAGCATTTCTTGTAAAATATGAGCAACACCAAATCCCTCTAGAGCCCAAACCTCTATTTCTCCTACCCGTTGTCCTCCTTGCTTGGACCTTCCTCTAAGTGGTTGTTGTGTAACAAGTGCATAATGTTCACTGGAACGCCTATGTATTTTATCATCAACTTGATGAATTAATTTGAAGATATAAGGTTTTCCTATTATAACAGATTGCTCAAAGGGGCCCCCATTCTTCCATAAGTATTCTGCTTTTTCCTGGATATTCGGGTTCAAATACCCATGGATTTGTTGTTTGCTTACTGGCTTGATATAATTCGAAAAACAGTAGTTTCCTCGAAGCCTCTTGTTCACATCTCTCATCAAATGGTGCTATTCGATAATGTCTGTCTAGTAGACTCCCCGCTAACCCAAGCGAGCGTTCAAATAGCTCTCCTACATTCATTCGTGAAGGTACTCCTAATGGGTTGAAAACCATATCAACAGGTCCTCCATCTTGCAAATAAGACATATCCTGTCTAGGTAAAATTTTTGAAATGAACCCTTTATTTCCATGCCTTTCGGCAACTTTATTGCCTACTTTGATTTCGCATTTCTGTGAAATATATACACAAATCATTTCTGAATTATAACTAGAACCCCCTTTTTTCTGGACCCATCTCACATCGATGACTCGACCCCTCCCACCTATAGGTAATTTGAGACAAGTTTCCTTTGAAGTGGATACCTGAATCCCAAGTATGGCCGATAATAATCTATCTTCTGGAGCATACGATGATTCTTTCACCACCTGAGGCGTTAATTTCCCTACTAAAATATCGCCTGTCTCCACCTAATATCCCAACATCACAATTCCATTTTTGTCTAAATTGCGACGTAAATGGGTTTCTAAGTATGGTATTTTGTTTGTGATTCTTTTAGGACCTTGGCTTGTCACATGAGTCTGAATTTCATATTTTCGTATGTGAAAAGAAGTATAAATATCTTCATATACTAGACGCTCGCTAATGAGTACAGCATCCTCAAAATTGTAACCTTCCCATGGCATATAAACTACTAGTATGTTTTTGCCCAAAGTAAGTTCGCCACCAACCGTAGCGGCACCGTCCGCTAAAATTTGCCCCTTTTTAGTGTATTTACCCCATCGAACCCGGGCTGTTTGATGCATACAAGTATTTTTGTTGAAATGTTGATACATAACTAATGGAATGCCTAGAGCATCTTCATTGCCCGATAAAATAATCTTGCCAGTATCGGTCGAAATGATCTTTCCCTCCTGATCGGCTATAGCGGGAACTCCTGAATCTAGAGCCACTTGGCGTTCCAACCCAGTTCCAACAATGCACTTCTCGGAATGAGAAAGTGGAACTGTTTGGTATTACATATTAGAACTCATTAAAGCCCGATTCACGTCATTATGCTCGATAAAAGGAATGAGGGAAGCTCTAATAGAAAATTATTGAAAAGGAAAAATACTTCGAAGATGAACTTGCTCCCATGCAATAGTCAGGATTTCTTGGCTGTATCGAGCCGGAACAACCTATTCTTCTTGAATTCCCTGATTTAAGGCCAAAGAATTTCCTGCCGCTACCATATAATATTCATCTCGACTTGGGGATAAATAAAACATCTGTGCTTTTTTTGATCTCTCAAAGATTTTATAAAATGGACTTTCTAAAGACCCCCAATGACCAATCCTGGCATGAATTGCTAAGGATGCAATAAGTCCAACATTGATCCCTTCAAACGTGTCAATTGGGCAAATGCGCCCATAGTGACTAGAATGGATATCTCGTATCCGAAAATTAGCAGTTCACCCGGTCAATCCTCCGGGGCCCAAATAACTCAATTTTCTCCCATGCATTATTTGTGTCAATGGATTTGTTCGATCCAAAACTTGAGACAATGGGTGTAATCCGAAAAAGGATTCATAAGTGGTTGATAATGGAGTCGAAGTTACCAAATTCTGAGGAGTCGGTATCAATTTATGCCTAATTGCTCCGCATATAGTTCCTCTAACTACATTTTCTAAACGAACCAGAGCCAATCCGAATTGATCTTGTAAGAGATCCGCTACAAAACAAATACGCTTATTTTTCAAATGATTCATATCGTCAAGTGTACCCATTCCAAATTTCATTCCAATCAAACAATCCGTAGCTGCCAATATATCTCGCGGTAACAAAAATGTATTGTTCTGAGGTATATTAAGATTCAATCTCTGGTTCATATATTTTTCGACCAATCCTTCCTAATTCACATCTTTGCTGAAAGAATTTCTTTTGTAATTCCTTACACAAGGATTCAGAAAATACCGGATCCCCGCCTACACAAGAAAATTGTTGATAAAACTTCATAATGGCATTTTCTTTTGGCCTAAAATTTTTTTCCTTATCGATCAGGAAAGACAAGAAAATCTCAAGGTAGCAAACATTCTCTAGAATTTCTCTTAGATTCGAACCCATAGCTGATGATAGAACTAGAATTAGAGATTGATAAAAAGGATGATCAAGAAATATAAAAATAGTGGATTACTATTTATAGTTGTAAACCATTTGTAAAGGTAGCTTTGAAAGTGTGTGACATGTGATAGGTTCCAATAAGAGCTTGGGTTCTATATATAGACATTTAGGTCCAAAATGAGAGAGTTTTTCTTCTTCCTTCTTCAAGAATAATTTCTTTCTAGATTTAAAGAAACCCAAAGTATTCATTCCTTTCACTTGAGCTAAAGTTGAAGATTTGAATCTTTACCAGTGATTATACCATGTCGAGGTAAGGTTTATGATTCTGTGTATTGTGTTGTGAAACTTGGCAGATCAATAAGATAAAGGATAAAATGACACTTCTTGGGGATTTCCAATGTTACAAATGATGGGAAAAGGGGGTATCTAAATAAATCTTGATGAGATTCTTTATTCTATAGCAGTAGTTGCTACTTATTACACGATGGAAGTCTAGATCTAGAGTTTTGATCTATAGTAGGAGAGAATCAGGTGAGTCCCTAAGTCAACTTTTGCTTGTATATTATTCATGTGAGTGCTTTTATGAATGGTGATTAAACTATGTAATCAAACTAGAAAAGTATGGCATGATGATGATGATGCTATTTTATATATGTTTGATGGAATCTGTATGTGTAGTTTGTATGAAATCTCATGAGTTTAAGTAAGTGGTATGTATTCTGAAGTTAAAGTATGGTTGTATGGGTAAGTCTAGAAAAAATATGATGAGATCTGAAACCATTTGGGTGTCTGTATGAATTGAATGTTGAATATTGAATGATACCAAAGTATGAAGAGTCTGTCGGGTGAGTTTATGTCTACTCACCATGGTGGAGTCTAAAGGGGTCGGGACTAAAAAGACGGTCTCTATTATGAATCTCTGAAGGAAAACCCATGGCCATAGCACCAGATTGTGCAAGACCATAGTTGGGATATCGCATCATATGGAAAGGAACTAAAGAAAGGTGATTACCCAAAAGGGGTTCTTTGTGTGACCCAGGACGATGAGGGGAAAACCTGACAAAATGTGTGTCTAGGCTAATTACTATCATGAACATGCCAGAAAAAGAAAGTATTTGTGGTGATCTATGAAAAGGAAGCTTTTGTGGCAATCTATGAAAAGGAAACCTTTGTGGTGATCTATGGAGGAAATACCATTGTGGCACACTCTAAAGAATGACCCTTATCACAACTATCTGAAGAAAATACCTTCGTGGTGGACCTTGAGAGAAAGAAATGGTATTCATGAAAAAATCTAAAGGAACAATAGTTGTAATAAACTCTTAAAGGAAAGTCATTGTGGTGTATCATGTTATAACTTAGATGAGAAATTCTAATGAGCTTCCTTGTAGCAATATGGCATATCATGCATGGTCTTAAGAAAAGAATAGAAAAAATGGAATGTGTCAAAGCATGTGGCGAGTTCAAAGTATGGTTTAAGTAAAACTAAGAAAAAACCTGAGTAAAGACTATGACTGATCATTTGATGAAGGGCATCTATCAGTGAACAATAAGAAGAAAGGGTAGTTAAAGAAAGATAAGTTAAGGAAAGCAAACTCAAACACTATGTTGCGAAGAGCATTGAGTAAGGGAATCAAGACTAAGATGAGTATGAAAGGAAGAAGTTCTAAAAGGATAAAGCCACTAATGAAACAATTCTAAGGGAAATTGACCGTGATATAGTATATAGAAGGAAAGATTATGTTTAGTTAATGGTAAATTGTTTCTGGTAACAAACAACTAAGGATTTAAGAAAAGGAGTTGATAGTGATGGATTATCTATTCGTTTATGGAAATCAATAACTAAGTTATAAATGATTATTTCTCACTAAGTTCTCATGAACTTACATGGATTGTATTTTCTATTTCAGGTTGACTCTGAGGCTGTGCCTGGTGGAACGATGCCAGGATTACGCCCAAAGAGCGATGTATCGGATTATTATGTATACAAAACAAGCTTGATGGTGTGATTGAGTGTGTTTGTCACATAGAAACCCTTGAATCGGGATAACCACGTTATACTAAGGCATCATTTTAGTAATATTTGTAATTAAATTCACTACATATTATAACCAAAATTCTTCAATGTTTACACTTATGTATTTTATTATGGATTCTTGAAATTAAGTAGTTTAAATCGATTTTAAATTGTGTAAGTAAAGTTAAGTTACATTTGTAATGGAGTGGTAACACCCAAGATTTGGATCCGGTTCATCGAATCAAGTTTGGGGTGTTACAAGATGTGTAAGACCATAGCTTGGCTATGGCAACATAGGGAGTCCACCGAGGCAGTAAACACGAGGTAGCCAGTAAGATGGTAAACATGGGTCAGACCGCTGGGGCAACAAACACAGGGTAGTCCGCAGGGACAATAAAACAAGGCAGCCGTTAGGGCAATAATCATGGAAAGATCATGCAAAAAAGGAATAATACAAGTATTGAAAATTGAAAGCTAGTCAGCAGGTTTGAAAAATTTGCCGAAAAAGAAAAAATAATAAAAACGGGAAGGGTCTGACGAAATGGTAGGCAAAAGGCTGGTAAGGATCACGGATAAGGATCCACCATTGAAAACTTCCAAGAAAGACAAAATGAAACTTTGTATGCTAGAGGAAGACCTTAGAATGTTATAGGAAGATCACTTTCGAAATAAGGTTCGTTGAACTCATTATTTGTACGAGAAGGTTTGATCACATGTACTTTAGATTTTTAAATCAATAAAGAGGGGTTAGTTAGAACCCATTGATAGATACGGTACTAAAAAGGTTAATCCTAGTAATAGATATGTGTAACACCCCGCCCGACAAAGTCTTGAAAGCTGAAATATAGTCTATAGGAATCAGGCTTAAGAGGGATAGTTTTAAGTGTCCAATGATAGGATGAGATTAAGTATAAACTACATTTTGAGTACGCCAATGACACTAAGGTCTAGCGGATTCTGAAAGGAATGAAGCCTATGGCTAACCTTTGGGAAAACTAAGTATGATGAATCGAGAATAGTGTTAAGGATATAGGTATATGAATAAGACGCCTGGTTATAAAGATGTATGATAAGCTAAGTAGTGTTCGCCCAAAAAGGGCCATTTTGGCGTGGAGAGTAGGTGAACCGAGAGTGTTCTACTAGTACAACCCTCTGTAATAGGAACGATTAGGGAACCATAGAGAGGAATATTTGACTAAGTAGTAGTAGTATCCCAAATGCATTTTTGGCATATAAAATTTGTAGACTCTAATAAGGAAATAAGTAGACAATGATTCCTAGTTAGATTAGGATAATAAGTGAAACGAAAGCGATGGTTATGAAAAGGATGGTTATGAGGTATGAGGCCATACCAGAAGGCATAATACTACCAATGACCGATGTGATCTCATACCAGTCGACTGGTAAGAAAAGCTAGTTAGGAACTAATCGAACATGAATCAGAAGAGTCAATGACTGATGGAGTATTAGGTAAGCTTCTTAGACATGGTAGATTTTGATAAGCCATTCAGTTTGGACGGTACCTTTACTAAGTCCCCATAAAAATTAAGTTAAAAAGGACTCTTAGGTTAAGTTAAAGATGAAGGCCTTGAGCAAATGATGGCTGCCTCCCAAGAAATGAGTCTAAAACCCCAAATTCTACAAGTGATTTTCCATCCAACAAGGTACATTTCATGACTCTGTCTACTAAGGAAATGTAGATCTATGAGTACACTTGAAGAAGTAAGTCTTAGTGATATGTTTGAGTTAAAGTAGAGGTGAAAGGTTACTCAAATGAGCTCTAACAAACTACCTTTGTTTGGTGAGGCGAGAAGACCATAATATCTGGTTGGATGAAAGATCTGGAACTCAATGTGCTATTGTCACAAGGAAGGATTATATCTGAGGTTTAAACGGCCTTTAAGGTTAATATGTGAGTCTCTAAGTCGACTCCTGCAAATGTATTATATATGTTAAAACTTCAGTGAAAATAAACTAAAATGCATGATGTAGTGACGCTGTGTGAAATGTAAGTCTGATGAACTTGCATGAACAATTCGTACGAAAATATGGATATGATCTCTGAGTTAATATGTTTGAATGTATAAAGTGTGTGCATATGTATCCTAATGACATGAACAAGTCTATTGTGAAAGAGTCTGTCATGAGCAAGTCACTACACGAAGGGTCTATGCATTAAGTCTAAGGGAATGTGTTACATGTTTGTAAGCACGAATACATCTATTATGAAGAAGTCTGAAAAAAATAAGTCTTTCAATCATGAGTCTGCGTGAAGTGTTTGTGTTTGTCTCCAGAGTCGTCTAAAGGGTTCCTTTGGGATTAAAAACACGAAACTCAGGCTAATGGGGTCCATCGAGACTAAAAACACAAATCTATGATAAGGACAAGTTCATGGCAATGGCACTTTGAAGACCATATAGTGTAAGACCCTGCCTCGACCATGGCATCATATGGAATATGTAGAGGATGGTTGGGTGAGTACTAGCGATAAGGGGAAAACCTTACAATGGTGAGTATAAGCGAATCCTTATAATAAAAAAAACCAATTACCGTATAAGAAAGAGGAAATTTTCAGTTACATCTATAAAAAGGGCATAACACCTGAGATCCAGATCTAATAGATCGAGTCAGATTGAAGGTGTTACATATGTCTTTCAAGACTACTCCTCTTTGAGGAAAATATATTGCAAGTATATCCGCCAAGGAGAAGTTCCATAGAGAACTGTCATATAAAAGAGTTTGGGAATTAGAACGGTTCTTCAGATAACAGTCTACTGAAAATTGTCAGTCCAAACGATCTAATATAGACGAACTTGTTATGCCATAAAAGCAAGGTATTGCAAATATGGTGGATTTCAAGGAAGTAATACAACCAAGATTTCTACCCAAGTGTAAGGTAAAAGTAGAAAAGATGAAATAAGGTTTGACCGCCAGATCAGCGTAAGTGTTTTCTTGTAGGCATTATAGGTAGAATGCTAGATTATCTGCCAGAGCTGTAATGGGATTTTGAGTCTCACTAAACTCGAATGGATATTCATGATAAGAAGTATGAGGAACAAGGAATAAAATTTAATATATGAAAGGAAAAATGATAGATCATCCAAGATCCACTAAAATTGGTTGAATGGTCATAACCTCGACCAAGTAATGATTGCTCAGTGATTAACCTACCAATAAAGAATTGTGGAAGTCGAATAGTTGTCCGAAACTCCAGATAATGTGCAAATGTCTAAATAAAAGAAGAGTTAGAATAATTTTCTTTCTTTTAAGTTAATACCCCAAAGGGAATGGGCCTCTTCATATTTATATATATAATAGAAAAGAAACTTACTAAGTTCATTTGAACTTACAAATGTTTTGTCCTATGATTACAGAGTTCTTTAGATAAGGAACTCGAGAAGGAACCAAGCCAGACCCTATTGAACCAATGAGCATCTTCAGTTAGGTGTCCTGCACATAGAAGGCTTGAAGTCTAATTTATTATAACTAATTAGTTTCCTTAGAGTTCAAAATTTTGAGTTAGTAATCTTTTATTTTAATTTAAGGTTTATGTTATAAGAATCTTTATTACTAAGCAATAAAGTCTGTCTTTAAAATAGTTAAGTTTAAAATTTGTGGTTAGAATCAATCTAATTCAGTTGGGACACTCCATACCTGGATTCGGATCGTGTATGTAATAGCCCGTTTTCTAATGGTTACAGAAACAGTGGTTTCGGGACCATAATATTCAACGTGTGATTCCGTGAATATTAATTATTTAATATATATGAGTTCATTAGTGTCATATTAAAATTTGGTTTGAAAATTTTCTTGTTTGGTTAGTTAATTAAAGAAAATGAATAAATCGTAAAAATTGCAAAAGTCAATCGTTATAAGTTTAATAGTGCAAATTGAATATAAAAGTATATTTAGATGGTCTCATATGGCAATTTAACCATATTTTAAATAATGGACGGTATGTATGTGCATTTTATAATAAAAACATGTATGATTAATGGTATTTTTGTAATTAAAGAAAATAATAAATAAATGAAAAAGGTAAGAAAATTATCATCTTCTTTATTTCTTCTTGCTGCATTCGAGCCACCATTGTTTAGGGGGGAATAAGCTTCAGCCTTGAATATATGTTTGTATGTAAGTGTAATTTCCACCAGTTTTTGATGAATTTTATGTTTTTAGAATTGTTGCAACTTAATTTATCTAGCTCAGAGATTAATTTTGTTTATTCTGCCAAAGTTTTGAAAACTTTTAATTGATGTTTTTCAAGTTTTCTTGATGGTTATGTTTGAGTTTAAAACTTGATGTTGAAATATGACTAGTTTGTCAAATGATTTTGTATAGTTTTTAAGTTTAAGGATTAAATTGAAAGTATGTTAAAATTGGTAGGGTTTATTTGTAAAATATCAATATTAGAGGACTAATTATAAATGATTAGGAATTTGAAAATATGGATTTATAGATAAATTGTGAAAATAAGCATCTTTCAATTTTAGGGACTAAATTGTTAAAATAACCTTTTTTCGATTTTAAGGACTAAAATTGGTAGGGTTCTAGATTACCGCGTTATACTATAGTCCCTAAATCTAAAACCATTTGTTACGCGATAATGGTTCTTGACTTGTTACTATACACTATTATGATGTGTAAAGCATGTATGATTTGTGTGCATCTAGATATCTAGTTAGTGATTGCATGTGACAGAGGAAGTGCTCGCAGTTTAATGATCTACCTTATCTGGTGGTTTAACAACATATATGTTCTAGTAGCTTGATTGCAATTCTAGTGTCTTGACCACACATATCTGACTCTGGCGGATTACCGCATTATTTCTGGCAGCTTTGACTGCACTTTTCTTTATAGTGATGTACGCTCACTTATTAGTGTGTGGGATTGGATGGGTATTTCTTATCCTAATTTATGTGTAGGGATGGATGGAGATGGTGTGTAGTAGATGGGGGTAGGATCTGTATATGTTCTGTATTAAGTGTTGCATCTCATGATATACCATGTCATTTGTATCTGATACGATTATTATGTTGCATAGCATAGTTTGCCGTGCTGTGTATTTTGTTCAATTTCTGACTACTATGTGATTTTGTTATTTGTTATGTTTGTATGGGCTGAGTTACACACTGAGCTTTGTAAGCTTACCCAAATTTTTTGGCTTCTCAGGTAATTCGTAAACTTAGGACCGGACGACGTGCGAGAGCTCGAATTGGTTTTCTCACATAAGATCTTCTTGAATAATTATTAAATTTATAGAGTTTTGAATTGTCAATCTAATTTGTAGATTTTTATTTTGGTATTTTCGATTTTTTGAGTTTTTAGTTAATTAGATTAAATATTTTGCATAATTTCTGTTAATAGGAATAAATGTATGGTTTTCAAAATTAATCATGTTAAAGGTTTTCTCACTACAAAACAAAATGAGCAATCTAGTTTTCTAAAAAATAAACAAATTAACGGTTTTGAAGAAAACGCTTTTATATAATGGATTGTTTTTAAAATAGATGAGAACGAGTTTTCAAAAATTACTTTTACAAAGAAAAACAAGTTGAAGTCTTCAAAAAGCAAACAATTTAGTTTTATATAATTCATGTAACCCTCAAGATTCGGTCATAACTTCTAGGCCAGGTGTGGGATGTTACATTTGATGGTATCATAGCCTAAGTTTAAAATTCAGGCTATGGCTTTTGGTTCAAATTTTATGAAAATTATTTTTGAAAATTTTATACACATAGTTTTTAAATTTGATTATATTTGATACTTCAACTTATAAAAAGGGAATCCGAGACTCCGTCGCCAATCCAAGTACGAAACTTTTTACTTTAGTTACTTTTACTTTTAGTTACTTTAGTAAAACTGTTAAGCTTTAAATACTGTAGAATAAAATATCTACTACTTTAAGATAATTGATTTTGCTAAACTTTAGTCTTAGGATCTAATAAGAACCTAAGAAAATCTTTAGACATTTGGACTAGAGATAAGTAAAATGAGTACATGCGATATACGATGTCATAGTATACAAGAGAGAGGTGGATGTGATTGAGTGGCTCAGGTAGAGTCCTCTTTTCTGGGCAGCATGCCCAATCTGAAAACTAGAGAGACTATGGAGACTCCCTTTTTTTAAGGCGATAGTCAGGAAGCCGAAGACAATATTGTGTCCCAAGATATGCTTAGATATTTCCAAAGGGTCGTTGGGGTCCAATCTGGAACTGTAGGTCAAGGCTCAGTGACTAAGTGACTCCAGTCGAATGAGATCAATATAGTGAAAATGAGTAATCACTGAAAGAGCGAGAGAAAGGAAAAAAAACAAAGTATCGATTAAAGTATAGAATAAGAGGGGTTCTGGTCCTACTAGCTCAAATCTACAACCTTGGAAGTGGGCCAGACTGGGCAGACCTCAGCAGTTTGTGGTAGTTGTGGGTAGTGATCGAGTTCTAATTTGTGTTGTCTATGATAGGCGTCATCTAGGTGAGTGTTGGAGGAAAATGGGGGCGTGTTTTAGATGTCCGTTGAGCACCTTGTAACATCCCAAATATTTTCTTAAAAGCTTATAGAATTATATCAAATATGAGTAAATAGCCCAGTGGTTGAAAGGAAAATGAGGAGAAAATGCAAATAGATTAAGGTCTCAAGTTCGATTCCCTTCCTTTGCAAAATAGTTTAATTTTGCTAAATTTTATCCTTCCCCCTATTTTTGTGCCACCCATACCTATTAACCTTTTCAGCCTGTAATCATTCTTTTCCACCCCTAGCCACCCCTTCCTCATCCTCTCTTCTCTTCCTCTTCAATTTTCTCCTCTTCTCCTTTAAAGTGTCGTCGCCCAAAACCCCCTTCTCTACCTCCCATATTTTCTTCGTTAATGGTGGATTTTTGCACCATTCTCCTCATCTCCATCACTGACATTTTCCCTTATTTTTCAAGCCCTAAATCTAACATTTTTACCACTCAAAAATTGACCTCCATTGTTGCCTTAAAAGATCTCCATTGCCTCCCCTATTACCTTGCTAGAGTAAGGGCCTAATTCTCTCATTATTATACAATGTTTTCTTATCTTATTGTTTTCAAAATCATATTTCAAAATTTTGGTTTTTATACTGGTTCAAAATGAATGATTTCCAGCCCTCAAACTTTCGAATAGCCCAAAACTATCCCAGAAACTGCCGCCACCAGTGATGGTTCTTATCTCTAAAGTTTTCATTTTTATGGACTGACGGTATAAGATTTATTTAGTAAACTACACTACTTTTCCAACCTTGATTTTTATTGTTTTTTGAGTCTAAAATTAATCCTTAAATAGTTCTCAAAAAATCTCTTTGGTGTTTTTTAAAACAACCCCCTTCGTAGTCAATTTTGGTGGTGTGCTGCTCCTAAATCTACTATTGGGGGCTACAAATTTTTATTAATTTTACCAATTTTTTTTAGCAAGGTTTAGATGTATTAAACCACTTCCTAGTCAGTCTTTAATCATGTATGACTTAGGAAAATGCAATATTAATTATTCGACAACTCATATCTGACGAAACGGGAATCTAAGTGCGGTTGTTTGTGGGTTAATGCATAGCTTCAACTTGGTTGTTAGGGAATGTGTTAGTTGATTGAATTAAGGTTATAAATGGATGATTAGCTACAGATTTTTCAGTATTTTACTTAGTTAGGTGCTGATTTGAACACTTTAGATCAGTAGTGAGACGTTCACCCTTTGTACCCTCGTTTCTCATTGAATTAGTGTAATTGAGATATGGTAACACTAATTTGATCAAACCCTTAGAGGGTGTTTAAAGGTTGATTTAACATCTTAACTAGATAAATATTGTATTTCAATTTAGGCTCAATTAGGACAAATCGTGGGTTTTACAACTAGTTCTATGGTTGTGCAAAATTAAGGTGTGGCTTCTAACCTGTAAAGTTGAGTGTTTAAATTGTATTTTTAGTGGTTAAATTGATACTTAAGCTTGCTGGTCGAGCCTATTCAAATGGCTAAGTAAGTAATTTTAAGGTGGCCAAATCAAGTGCATTTCAAGCCCTAATTAAATGACATGTTTGCATAATTAGCATGGTTGACTAATAATTTGTATGACTGGTATTGGTATGAGATTACATGGATAATTTGATTATGAATGAATTCTTGTTGTATTCTTAGCATGTATTAAGATGAAAATAATGACAGAATGCATGAAATGTGTGCTTAGGTGAAATGAAAGGCAACTACACATGCACTGGAAAAATTGCTTATAAAATGATAATAAAACTATGGCATGTTAGAATGTCACCGACCACCTCCAGATGTACCAAGTCTAGAGTAGAAATCCTGCACAAAATATATGAAATGTGGTATCAAAAAGTATATGGGTCAAGTTGTAATATAGTTACAAAGGAGTATATGAATACTTTGAGGCGTACCTAAGAGAGGCGAGCACTAAATTAATTCTAATATAAGCATAAATAGATCTAATTAGTACTATAAATGAATTATATTACGATGAAAAAAAAGAAAGGTTTTGGTGATCTATACTAATAATAATTAAAGATGTAACAACTTATTTTTAGTGAAATCGAAATAGTGGTTTTGGGACCACAAATCTGATGAGTAAATTATTATTTTATTATTATTTTAATGTCTATAGATTTTTAGTAGGGTCGTATTAAGTTTCGTTAAGAAATTTCGACATTTGCATGTTTAATTACGTAAAAAGGACTAATTCATAAAAGGTGCAAAAGTAGAGTTCTATTGGTAAAAGGAGTCTAATTGCTATGAAACTTAATTGTGAGTGGATTAAAATGGTAATTAGACCATTTTTATTTTTAGTGGACAAAGATGGACATAAATTAAGTGATTTGTAAGTTAAAATGGAAGGTTAATAAAGTAAATTAATAAATAAGTTAAAGTAAAATATCATAAACAAATGTATCATCTTTTTTAACTTTTATTTCCTCCAAAAATTGATGAAAGAGAAGCCATAGCTAGGGTTTGAAGCTTCAGTTACTCATTTAGATTGCATGTAAGTGTAATTTCGTCTCGTTTTTAATGATTTCTATGTTTTTGAAGTTGTGGTAGCTTAATCTAACTAGCCGAGGGATTAATTTGAAAACTGTTAAAGATATAGGGTTTTACCATGAATATTTTTGAATGATTCTTGAAGTTTAATGAAATATTATGAGTTCTTGTTAATAAATAAACAAGTTTTATAAATTGATTTTTGATGAAAATGTCATTTAATGACCTATTTGTAATTGTAGTAAAAGTTTAAGGTAAATTTATGAAATGCTAAGTTTTATGCGTTGATATAGGTCCCTAGTGAATTCAGCTAGCATGAATGAGGATGAAAATGCTTACATTTCAATTTACGAGCTTAATGCCTAAATTGTAAAAGAGTTAAAATGTTAGGGGCAAAATTGTAATTTTTCAAAAATATGAATTATGGACTGAATTGAATAATAGAAGTATTAAATGGATTGAATTTATCTATTTAGATCAAGATATACCTTGTACAAATTTAGATCGAAGAAAAGTGAAAGCCTCGGATTGATTGACTACGTTTTTACACTTGGTTTGTCGAGGTAAGTTTGTATGATTAAATATCATGTTTAATGTTATAATATTTTTATGTTAATGTATTAACTTCCATGTTACCATATGATGTATATCCAACGATGTCATGATGATTTTCGAGCCCTATATGAACCTTAGGAATTCGTAGGATACACATGACATGTCATTAGGGATTTTATGTTTTGGATGATGGTCTTGAATGTCCTACCGATGGCTGAGGCCTTGCATTTGTTGTGAATACTCCACAGCTCGTGTGAGTAGCATCGTGTAGCTTACATTTCGACCCATAGCTCATATGAGCAGACCCATTTCACTGCTTGTGTGAGCAACGATGTAAAGGAAAAGGAAAGGTTAGAGTTATATGTTTAGCACACTTCATTTGAGCTTTCCCGCGTATCCGATGTTATTCTAAATGGTTCAACGGGCATGAAAAGGAAAAGAAAAATAAGTGTTCAAATGAAATATATCATGAAGTTATGAAAAGGATTGAAATGGAAAGTTTCAATGAAAGTATGTTATGTTTATGAAAATGATGCATTCAAAAGAAGTATGTTCATGTACAAATAGCTTTCCTTATGATAATTCAAATGAATTATGTGTTAATGCACTAACATGTGTTGTTGATGGTGCTTAGGCTTGTGTCAAGCTTTTGGTTGGATTATATTATGCTTAATCTTAATGTTATGCATTGAAATGGTAAGTTATGTTCATGTTTTTAGAACTTACTAAGCATTATGTGCTTACGTAGTTTTCTTTCCTATGTTTTATAAATAATCGAAAGCTCGATCAGTTTGGAAGCTTATCGGAGATCTATCACACTATCCAACAATTATATTGATAGTTTTTTATGTTTTGGCTAAGGTTATAATGGCATGTATAGGTGGACTTGTGTTTAATGTTTGGTTGAATGCTGAGATGTTGATTTTGGTATGTATATATGTTAGTTGTTTGGTACCATTTTGTTAATGGTTGACTTGTGTTATTTTAGTGCTTGTGATGCATGAATGGTATGTTCAAGTGGTAAGTTTATGTTAAAATGGTATAGGATAAGTTATGGTATGTTTTGAGATGGAGTTGAACTAGATGTTTATGAATGAAATATAGTCAAATATGCATATGTTTAGGTAAGTTATATGTTTGCTTTTGAGGTGCCTTGTATGGCATATTGGTTTAATGGATTTGGTCTTTTGAATTTGTCATTTCATGCATGTTTTGGTAAGGTTTTGAAGTTTTGAAGTTGTGCACAAAATGCTTTTAGGTACATGTTTGGGTTGGTGATGGAAATGGCTTGATTTTGGCAAATTTCATGTCCACACGGCCTAAGACACGGGCATTTGACTTAGTCGTGTGTCCATTTTAGGTTTTAAGGCATACAAGTTAGACTGTTACACAGCCTAGCACACGGTGTAGGACACGAGCATGTGGAGCCATTTCAAGAGTTACACGGCCTGGCAATGAGCGTGTGGCTTGGCCATGTGACCCAACTTAGAGAGTTACATGGGCTGAGACACGGTCGTGTGTCCCTATTTTGAAAGTTACACGGCCTAAGACACGAGCTTGTGTCTCAGCCGTGTGAGTCACACGGCCTGGCCACCCCTGCAGTTCAATTTTTCCAACTTTTTCCTAAATGTTTCAAATATTTCCAATTTAGTCTCAAATTGTTTCTAAAGTGTTTTTAAGGCCTCGAAGGCTCGGGACGATATGCATGTAAATGAATGATTTATGCTATGTTTATCTTAATGTATGAAATGTATGTTTTAAAGTCACGTTTTTACGGTAATGCTTTGTAACCCTATTTTGACGACGGATATAGGTTAGGGGTGTTACATTTAGTGGTATCAGAGCTATGGTTTAGTTGGTTCTCGGACTGAACGTAGCATGTACGAGTCTAGAAATACATCTCATTATATAACATGTGATAGTGTGATAACTCCTGACTTAAATTGAACTATGTTTTCATATAGATAACATGTCATCCAACCGAGCTGATTTTGATGAACTAGAAAGTAACGCGCAAGCCTAAGTTCACAAAGCAACGTCTAGTGGAGTAGGCCCATATCTGAGGGCAGGGGAGGAAAGGTTAAGGAAGTCTTCTTCTAGATGATAAATGAATGGTTCATAGAGTTCGTATGAGCGAAACCAATGGCTCAATGACCTCAACCCCCACCTATACCCCAACCAGTGCCCGTAGTTCCTCAAGGTTTGCAACCAGTATGAGTGAGCAAGCCTCCAGTTGATAAAATCCGTAAGTATGGGGCTGAAGATGTAACACCCATAACCCGTAACCGTCACCGGAATAGAGTTACGGAGCATTACTATAAAACCATAACATAAACACATACATTTCCAAACCCTAATATAAACATAGCATAATCCCTACATATACATGCATATTGTCCCTTAATCGAGCCCTCGAGGCCTTAGAAACACTATAGAAATGATTCAGGACTAAATCGGAAACATTTGCAATGTTTATGAAAAAGTTAGAAACTTTGAACTGCAGGGATCACGCGGCCATGTGACTCACACGGCTGAGACACAAGCCCATGTTCCAGGCCATGTAACAATTGAAATAAGAACACACGGCCATGTCCCAGCCCATGTTTGTGCCCATGTAACTCTCTGAGTTGGGTTAGAAGGCCAAGCCACACGCCCGTGTGACAGGCCGTGTAACACTCGAAATGGCCTCACACGCTCGTCTGCCAAGCCGTGTGCTAGCCGTATAACTGCCTGACTTGTAACCTTTAAAACCTACAGGGGACACACGGTCGTGTCACAGGACCGTGTCTCACACACGGCTGAGACACACGCCCGTATCTTAGGCCATGTAGACATGAAATTGGCCAAAATAAAGCCATTGCCATTACTTATTTCAAGCATGCACCTACAAGCTATTTGCACCATTGTTCAAAGCATCAAAACATACCAAAACATGCATAAAATGACCAATTCACTATACCATTATTCCATCCAACCAATATACCAATAAGGCACCTCAATCACTATTCATCAAACATATCTAAACATATGCAAAATTGCTCATATCTCATTTATGTCCAACTAGCTCATTTCTAACTCAAAACATAATCTAACTTGACCACATAGCAAACATACCATCACTTACCAATTTGGTCATTAAAAACTGCATCAACTTAACCATATAACACCTAACTAAAAGGTATCAAATGTACCAAAAATACCACAATTTCAAAGCGATATTTACATGCCAAAATAGCAACCAGCCATTAAACATAAGTCCACCTATATATGCCATTATAAACTTTGCCAAAACATCAAAAACTACCGATATATTCGCTAGATAGTGCGATAGGTCTCCGACGAACTTTCGAACCGATTAAACTTCCGATAATCTATAAAACATAGGAAATAAAACTACGTAAGCATATAATATTAGTAAGTTCGTAAATCATGAATATAGCTTACCATTTTAATGCATAACCTGATAATTTAAACATGATTCAATCCAACATAAGCTTGGCACAAGCCTAAGCATCATCAACAACACATGTTAGTACTTTGACACATAACTCAATTGAACTATCACATGGTAAGGTAGATTTACATGAACATAATACCATTGAATTCATACTTACCATTAACATAGATATTCATTCATTGATCATTATCATTTCATACATTTTCATAGGTTCATAACATAATTTATTGGAACACTTGTCATTACTTCCCTCTTTATGCTCGTTGAACCACTTAGAATAATATCGGATACACGAGAAAGATCACACAAAGTGTTCTAAACATATGGTCAAAAGCATTCCTTTTCCTCTTCCTTTTCCTTTACATCGTAGCTCACACGAGCGGTAAAATGGGTCTGCTCACACAACCTGACAGTCAGAATGTAAGCTATACGATGCCGTTCACACAAGCTGACGAGCATCCGCAACAAATACAGGACCTCAGCCATCAGTAGGACATTCAATACCAGCACCCAAAACACGGTAACCCTAATGACATGTCATTTGTATCCTACATATTCTTAAGGTTCAAACGAGGCTCGATCATCGTCGTAATGTCTTTGGATTTCCATCATTTCTTTACATGATAAATAGCATAATGACACATTTATCCAAATAACATTAAAACGTTATTTAAACATACGAACTTACCTCGATAAAAAAGATGTTGAAACAAGATCAACTAATTCGAGGCTTTAGCTTTTCCTCGATCTAGATCCATACGAGGTTTATCTTGATCTAAATAAGCAAATTCAGTCCATTTAATGTTCATACTATTCAATTCATCCCAAAATTCACACTTTTGCAAGATTTCACTTTTACCCTTAATATTTTAACTTCTTTACAATTTAGTCCTTAAGCTCGTAAATTGAAATTTATGCAATTTCATCCATATTTCATGCTAGCTGAATTAACTAAGGACTTACACAACCTCATACAAATCATCATTTCATAATTTTACCATTAAATTTTACTATTTTTACAAATAAGTCCCTAAATGATAATTTCATCCAAGATCACTTTACAAAACTTGTTTATTTAACAACAAGGACTCATTATCTTTCATAAAATTTCAAGAATCATGTAATAACACTCATGGTAAAACCCTAAACCTTTAACAGTTTCGCAAGTTAGTATCTGGGCTAGATAGATTAAGCTACAACGATCCCAAAAACATAAAAGTCATTAAAAACGGAACAAATTTCACTTACATGCAAGAGATGTATCTACTTGAACCTAACAAGCTTCCATGGAGGTTTTTTTCTTTTATTTTTTTATGGAAGAAGATGACACAAAAGATGATATCTTTTATTTCATTAATTTACATTAACATATTTATTAATATTGTTTCCTTTGTAGTGGATGGTTGGGTAGGATTCTTTATGCAATGAGTTATGATAATGACATTTTTGAATGATAAACTTGGATGTTGTGTTATGCATTTTATTAATATTAATGAATGTTATCTATATGTTTAATTGGGTGTTCTTACTGTTTAGACTCACATTGAGCTAGTAGCTCACTCATAGTTTCATACTTCTCACGTAACGCTCAAGACTAAGATCAGACTTGGCATGCAGACATGTGTAAACTCGAAATTATATAGGGTTTTTCTATATATTTTTACTACCTTTTTTACTTAATAAATGTGTTTATCTCGAGTAATTATTATTGAAATAAGTGAATTTTACTTAATTAGTAATTTTAGACATGAATTTAGAAAGTATGTGAAATTATGCTTAATTACATGATTTTCATTTATATTTTATATTAATTCATGTTAATTTATTAATGTATGAATTTTTCACTATGTAGGAGGTCCATTGGAGACAGGATTTAAATAAAAAAATAGGGACATGTACAAGTTATTCATGTGGACAGCAAGACCATGCAATTTGGGGCATGAGGTTGACTACTTGACCCAATAAAGAAGGTGATGAAATGTGGACATGTCTGTTAAGTTTTAGACTAAAGAACCGTCCAACAAGGGGAACTAAGAGCCCGAATTCAGCACTTAAAAATGGTTGCCCAAAATATGTTTTGGGATAATTAATTGAAGGCCCTTACAGTTGGAAAATAAATAGAATTCAACCTAACAACTTCTCTATTGAAACGTCCACTCTATAGCTATTTTTAACTTGAATTTGAAATTCAATTTGAGAAAATTTGGTCATCCCTTGTTCCTTGAAGCATGGCCAACCACATGAGAGAGGGAAGGAAGGAAATTTAAACCTATTTTTAGTAAACTCAAACCCTTACCTTCACCTATAAATACCTTGCCATCCCTCACTTCTAAGATCATCCATTATCCCTCAACATTCCTCTTTCACTCTCACTAGTTTTCATCTCAATTCTTTTTCCCTTTTTCCCTTGCATAGCTGTCCATCCATCCTCCATTCTTTAGCCTCAAAAGCCTTGTCAAAAGCACTCCTTAGCTGGCTACCTCTTAAACACTAAGCAAAACGACCATCAAGTAGAACGGACGAGCACATCAGTCAGAATAGATCCAAAACACTGCTGAACTAAATCTGTTAGAATAGATCTGAAAGGCTGCTGAACTAAATAGAGTTTACTCTTTCTTCTTGTTATTTATTTTAATCATGTTTGCTTTGAGTTTATTGTTTTTTACATCAACAATGATATTTTAAATCTTATTTGCTAGGATGATTATGTTAATTCAATAAGACCTCTTTTATTCATGTTTAACATGTTTAGGCCTCAATCAATCATGTTTTCAATTAATATCATAATTCATTTCATTCATACGTGATTGGGTGCACTCAGATTAGCTAAGCGATCCTAACTAGATGATGACTAGTAGACATAATTAAAAAGTGCAATGCTCAATTTAGATCCTTAAACCCGACTAAGTTGAGGTTTGTAATAACTTTTGTTAGCTTTATTGCCTTGCATAGTTTTTAGGTTTATGGAATTAAACTGTTGCAAACGTAAATGTCCCTGTGACCTTACATAAATGCTAAGAAACCCTTAGTTAATATGATCACTAAAATGCATATTTAACTAAGTAAAATACTCTGAAAGGACTTAATTTGGTTTCCAAACTCATGAAAGGTATTTCCGAAAATTGTTAAGCAGATAAAGTAAATTAAATTTATTAATATAATTATCCTAACCCATTTAATGTTGATTGTTTTTGTAGCTAAAGCCAGTCATTCATACATTTAGGTAAATTGCATCTAAATTAGAATTGCATAGGGATCAATCTTTGCATCTCATTAATTTACTTTGTTTAATCAACACCATCCAAATTATTGAATTTTTACATCAAATTGTGAAGTTATAATTTTACAAATATTTTGTTAAGCTTATACAGTCCTGTGGAGACGATAACTCATTTTACTTACTTATTACTTAGACGATTGTGTACACTTGCACAAACCCCGTTACAACATACAACGGACTTCGTACTAAATAATTAATTTTCATAAGCTTTATTTAAATTTATTTAGTTTTGCACTGTGGTTTGGATTTTACTTTTATTTGGGCTTTACATGCATGCATACTAGTTATGCTAATCAGTTTTTAAAGTGTAATTTGAAAGTGGATAATGCATGATATTTGACTTAATAATAAATCTGTAATAAATTGAGTTTTTTTGCTGCAACAAAAGATAATGAGGTTTTACAAGTAAAGTGTTTTACAAAACCACGCTATTGCAAATAAATGACATAACAACATTTGACTTAATTAATCAATCTTTTCCCAAAATTACAAGTGTAAACTGCGGTTTTTCTTAAAAGAGAGTAATTAAGGTTTTCAAAGAACGGTAGGATAGTTTGTCACACAAGTGACTAATGTGATCTTCACAATTTGGCCATAATGTCTAGACTGGGTTTGGGAGGTTACACACCATGTTAAGGATTGTTCAACACATTATCTCAATCTGATGCAAGCTTCAGCTCAAAGAGGAAAACAGAGACTGGTTTATGCAACTAGGCATCGAGAGGATCGAGACGCAATTGGTGTCAATACAGGTCCTTTTACTCTATTCCAATTATACCTAGCATTGATTGAGAATTGATTTTACTCAAATGTTTACTAATAGTAATGTTTCTAAAAATTTTGGTTAGAAGTCACTAGTGATACTTTTGTAGATAGTCCCATGAGGCAATCTATGATAGTGAATAGGAAGTCCATTGGAGGTTTGAGGTGAAATATTGTTTGAGTTGCATTGAAATCAGAGTTGTGCAGCAGAAGCAGGGTGGTCAGTTTGGAATGAGATGTTGCAAATTTTGTTGTTAAGTGAAAAGTGTAGTAATGTGAATTTCAACGGCAAAATTCGTTTTGAGGAAGGTAGAATTGACACATCCCAAAAATTGGGTTAGTAAAAATTTGATTAGTGAACTAAGAGTGGTTACGTTCTGTTTTTTTTTAATTAAATGTTGTAAAAAATGTGTCAAGTAGTTAATATATTGCATTGGCTAAGTGTAAGTTATTTGTGCCTGAGGTCTTGTGTTCAAATATCTTCCCTTAAATTTTTGCTATTTTTGTCCCAACCCTGACTTTAACATCTAATTTATCTTTAAATTTTGGGGATTTGTTGACAAGAATGAGCTTGTTGGTTTAGTGGTAAGGCTTCAACTTACCTAAAGGTCTCATGTTCAAATCTTGTGCGTGTGCAAAGTGGAAATATTTTTATTTCCTCTTGCTGTGCCACCTCTGTGGATGTAGTTGGGTTAAATTTGAATTTCGGGAAATTTGATAGTGGTTAGTTAAGGGAATTATTGGTATATGGGTAGTTTTCTTATTTTTGAAATTATTGCAGAAATCTCTCCCCAAAATTTCCTGACTAGTATCGTCCATCTTTCCATTTTCACATCTCTCATTCTCCCACTCTCTCTTTCCGATTTTTGGTCTTGGTCATTCTTGTTTCTGTAAACTTTTTTTGCTGAGTTTTCCCTTGTTATTTCCCTTCCTCTTTTATTGGTTTTCAATATTGCAATTTTAATCTTTTGTTCCTCTAGTGTCATTTCTCTACTATTATTTTCTGGCGGTTATCGTTGTGGTACCGGGTTGTGAGCAAGGAATTCATGTTTTTGTTCTAGTGCAAGTCTCATAAGTGCATTCTTCAGCAGCAAGATTAATTAATTTTGTTTCGTGGGAATGTTAGGAGATTTTAATTATTCGTAAACATTTGATGTTGATCATTTTTTTGGGTTCTGCTAGTGGTGGATATTGTAACGGTTGCTTCATCGACAAGCTAATTGTTGTTAGTATTATTCCTTTTTGAGGGTAAGTGGTCAAACACCTTCGATAAAGGCTATTATGTGTAGAATTCTTAGTGGTTGAGTGCCTAACCGTACTTTGGTCACATACTCTAATGGAATAAGAGTCGAATGTGTGTTTGTTTCTAGTGCGATTGTTGGTTTAATCAACTAAGTCGTTGTCGCTTTTAGGTTCTAGAATCGTTGTTGTTGAGTTGGTATCGAAAATAGTCAACTGAGGATATTTTGTCCCAGAAAACATCGAACAGAGCAAAGCTAAAAAAGCATACTATCGACATAACACGACCATATGCCAGGCCGTGTGAGCTACACAGGCTGGGTCAAGTAGGCCGTGTGGGCCACACGGGCTGTGCTAGATGGGTTGTGTAGGCCCAGTTTTCGTAAAATTAGTTACGGTTGTGTATGATGTGTTGTTCGAGGTTAGCCACCTTATAAGGTCTGCTATGTGATATGTATAGCTTATATATATAGAAAAGCTGACATTCTACTTCTGTATGGGTAACTTCTGAAAGCATGTTAGTATGTTCTTATGTTTAAAGCATGTATGATTTATATGCATCTAGATATCTGGTTAGCGATTGCATGTACATTGGGGAGGGATAATTATGTGAAGGAGGAAGTTTTTGCAATTTAATAATCTGTCTTATATGGTGGTTTAACTATATATCTGTTCTAGCAGCTTGCCTGCAATTCTGGTGTCTTGGCCACACATATTTGATTCTAGTGGATTACCTTATTATTTCTGGCAGCTTTGACTACAGTTTTCTTTATAGTGATGTATGCCCACTTATTGGTGTGTGGGGTTTGATGGGTAGTTATTACCCTAATTGGTGTGTAGGGATGGACGGATATGGTGTGTAGCTGGTATGGGTAGGATTTGCATCTGTTATGCATTAAATGTTGCATCGCATGATATACCATGCCATTCATATCTGATCCGATTATTATGTTGCATCGCAAAGTATGCCATGCTATGTATTTTTTTCAATTTCTGACTTTTGTATGATTTTGTTATCTGTTTTGTTTGTATGGGTTGAGTTACACACTGAGCTTTGTAAGCTCACCCAAATTTCCTGACTTCTCAAGTAATCAGTAAACTTAGGATCGGATGGAGTGCGGGAGCTTGGATTGGTTTTCTCACATGAGATTTTCTTAAATAATTATTAAAGTTATGGACTTTTGGACTGTCGGTCTAATTTGTGGTTTTTGTTTTTGTTTTTGGGATTTGTTGAGTTTTTAGTTAATTAGATGAAATATTTTGCATAGTTTCTGTTAATTGGAATAAATGTCCAATTTTGAAAATTAAACAAGTTAAAGGTTTTCCCGCTACAAAACAAAATGAGCAATCTAGTTTTTCAAAAAATAAGTGAATTAACGGTTCGTCTATTATTTCAAGCTCAAGTGTAAGGAACAATGTTTTGAAGAAACCCCTTTTGTATAATGGATTGTTTTTAAATAGATGAGAATGAGTTTTCAAAAATTACTATTACAGAAAAACAAATAGAAGTCTTCAAAAAGTAACCAATTTAGATTTAAGTAGTCCATGTAACCCTCCGGCCATAACTTCTAAGTTGGGTATGGGGTGTTACAGCAACAATATGTTCAGTTTGATGAGTTACAAAATGAAGATCCAATGCTCATCTGGTAATTTTTGTAGTGATCTGTGATACTTTCAAGACCAATGGTGCTTTCGATGATGCCATACGCTTAAGGTTGTTCCCATTTTCTTTAAGTAATTGAGCAAAGTAGTGGTTGAATTTACTTCTACGAGGTTCCATTACTACTTGGGCTCAGATGACATAGAAGTTTTTGTTAAAGTATTTTTCACTAGCCAAGGCAATCAAGTTTTTGGGCTCAGATGACAACTAATAGAGATTTAAAGATCTTGTGAGAAGCTGCCCTATTTATGTTTTACCTTTGTGATTGCAAGTTCAGATATTCTATAATGGTTTAAGTCCCTCAACTAGGCAAATGACTGATGCAGCAGCTAGGGGAACACTGAATAACAAAACACCTGAGGCAGCTCAAGAGTTTATTGAGGAGATGACATTGAATAATTATCAGTGACAAGTCACAAGAACATGAAAAGTTAGAAAGGTCCGATCTTGTTTTTCAAAAGAGTTGTTTCTTCTTTCCTTGCATTGGTAGCAACTTTAGCAACTAAGGATGGCACTCATATTTTCTTTAATCACTTATTTCTTTGTTGAGCATACATGTGAACATTTGATCACTTGGTCATGGTTGTACCCCCAAAGGCAACTTTTAATGGAGCATTATCATCAAAAGTTGGGTCTGAGTCTATCTTTGATTCATCAATTGAATCGGATGAGTTCTCTACCACTTTTATCCTTAACCATTTAGTGGCTCTAGGTTTGAAAAGAGTCTTCCATTTGTCAATCATCTTGGTTGGGGAAAGAGCTTCAATTTCTATGGAAACTGTAGAGTGTGTTCTCCTATACTCTACTCTAGTAGTGCCTACGGTCGTAGGCACAATAGGCTCAACTCCAATTGTAGCAACCCATTTTTCAATGGTGTCGGAAACAGTGGTTTTGGGACCACAATTTCGACAAGAGTCTATAGATATATTTACTTAATATTTATAAGTTAAATATAGTGTAATATTGAATCATGATTTAATAGATTTTATTAATTGGTCAATTAGTCAAGGTACAAGTAATGTGTACCGAAAGTCAAGTAGTTTTGAAAAATGAGGTTTCAGGACCTCATTTCTGTAAATCGAGCCCGTGAATATTTTTATTAACTATTTACAGAGCTTTTATATAGGTAAATTGAAGTTTGGTCTGTAACACCTCAAAATTGCAGTTAGAAGTATCAAGGTTTATGGGATGAGTCCGTACTTTTAGACGGACTTTTACATTCATTTTTGTGTTTTAAGAACAGAATAAGCTTATTATTTTAGTGGTAAGGTGTTATATTACCTTAGGTCTCATGTTCGAGCCATCATGTGTGCTTAGAGTTAATTTTTGGTTTTAATTTTTTTAATAAAAAAATCTAGTAGGTTTTTTATTAAATATTATTTTAATTATCTTTCTTTATTTTAAATTTTGAAAAAAATAGGAAAATTTCCTAAAATGTTTCACTCGTTCCATATTCTCTCTCACGTTAGTCTCTCATTTTCCAAAAATTTCAGATTTTTATGTCTTTTCTTTTCTTTCTTTCCCTTTTGTTGCTTAATTTTTCTCTTTTTTTGGGTTTCATCATTTTTGTTTTTCCAATTTCAATTTTAGCCTTTTTGTTGCTGCAATTTCTTCTCATTCCATTTTCTTTTGTTTTATTTTTTTCATTTTTTCTTAAATTGTTCCTATTCGTTTTGCTTATTGTTCTCATAAATTTGAGCAATTTTATGTCGTTTTTCTTTTCGCCTAAGTCATTGTCGGTTGCTATCTCTTAGGTGGTTTCTCTGTTCATTCGTATTTTCTGATCAATTTGGATTCGAGTAAAAAAAGTGTAAATGTGATGTTTCTTTTTAGTATTGAATGGTTATCTCTTGGTTATTTTTACTTTGCCTCGTTTATTTTCCTCGTGGGTTTTGTGTATTCTTATAATCAAGCTTTCAGATCGGTATAGTTGGGCGCATTGGACGATCATTAGTGCCTTGGAATTGTTTCTAGGTGTGTGTTCTTAACAATTATAGTTAGAGGTGCATTCATTGCCTAATTTTCGTGATTCTCAGCAAATTTGAGTGTGGTTCTAATTCTAAAATTTTCCATTCTTTTTGCTAAGTGATTCATTTTAGTCCCTCAATAATTCCTTGTAGGTTTAAGCCTCTGTAGGAATATCTGTGAAACTAATTCTGTTTGAATTTACTTATGCAAAATTAAATTACGTGTCATGAGTTCCGTCATTCGTATAAATAATTATGTGATGTGGTATGTTAAAATTTGCAATATGAAATGGTTGAATGTGATAATTGGAAAATTTTGCATTGTCTATTCATGTATTATGTTGTTGGACTGAGGAATGTGTAATTTGATATTCGATATGTTTTTATAAGTATTTGTTTTGAGAGAATTTTTCATATGCATTATGGTTGGGATTGACATTGAAGAGAAGAGAGTTTGATTCAACAGTTTCATTGCAAAACTATATTTTTACGGTATAGCTGCAATAATAAAAGTGGCATATGACCACATTGGTATGTGACGGATGGTTGAAGGTGGTGTGTAGAGGTTGGATAGGTGGGATTCTGCATCACATGATATGAAAATGTGTTGTACATATTTGTGTTGTGTCACAATAATATGTTATGTTAAATTTGTTATGATTTTTATTTGTGTTTTTTATTATGGTATTGTTAAAAGTTTATCGACCGTTTATTGTTGCGTCGACTACTTCTGTTTAAGACTCACACTGAGCTTTCGTAGTTTACCCCCTTAATTTACTCCTTTTCAGGTAACCCTCGTGTTTAAGAGCTGGATTTGGAGAGCTGAAGGTTTCGGAATGATATTTTTTGTTTTGATTTTATAAATTTTTTCATAAATTTTAATAAACTAAACTATTTCGGACTGTAATTAATTTTTATGAACTGTGGTACAAATTTGAACCTAGATTTTGAGAAAAACTATGGGTTTTAATTGAAACTAAAATTTAGGATTCCATGCATGAGTTTTAAATAGTTGGTTGTGCTTTTTGGTTCTAAGTTATCTCTGTGTTTTAGTGCGTGAGCATTAATTGTAAGATTGTCTGTTTTAAATAAACACTCAAGTTTTGAAAAGCAAAATATATGAATTTTGAACTATAGCCAAACGATGGTTCTTTCGCTGCAGTAATATTTTTTTAAAATTTTCAAGAAACAATTTGTTAAATCTGACATATTAGAAAATTGATTTAGAAAATATCAATTTGGCTCCTTATAACCTTAACAACAAATGAGGTCATTGTTGTAAAACAAAAGTTAAGTTTTTATCGGATTTTTCGTTAGACATAAGTAGAAATTATTTTAGAAAAGGTATTTAGGAATTTGATCAGTATTTTGTTTTGGGTCATTTTGGTGGCCAATGTGACTTTTGGAATTAGGTTGAAACTTCTGGGCCGAGTTTTGGGGTGTTACATGGTCCAAAAATTTTAGTGATTGGATGGTTAATTAAGGAAAAAGGACTAAATCGTAAAAATAGTAAAATATATTCGATATTGGTTTCTATCAGTTAAAAGTCTAAATTAATTAATGTTAAGGGTTTTAAGTTGCAAATTACCCTTTTATTTGATAGTGGTCGGTTGTTACATGTTTGAGTTGAATTTTATAATTAAAATTTTACTTAAACTTTAGTGTTAAAGTTAATATAAAATGGTTAAAACATATAAAAACAAATGAAGTCATCATCTTTATTTTGGGTATTCACACCGAAACAAAAACACAAAGCCACCATTGTTGAACATCAAAGGTTCGATCAACTTAGGGCCTTCGTATGGTAATGTTTTCTAAGCCCATTTTTCATAATTTTCATATTTTTAAGATCGTTGCAATTAGGTTCAGCTAACCCATATCTCCATTTTTAAAGCTGTTGAATATTTATAAATTTTTCACTAATATTAATTGAAGTTTTTGAATTTTTACGGTATACTTTGAAGCATAGAAATGAAATAGGATTAATTTGTTAAGTAAATTTTGTTAGTGTTGAGTTAGGGACTAAATTGCGACTATATATTAACATTGGTATGAAATTTTGTAAATTGTGATAATAGGAGGTTGTATATGGACATAATTGAAGTGGGTTTCAAATTTGGAGTTCAAATTTGGAAGATATAATAAGTTCGATTTTAGGGACTACATTGAATAAAATTCAAAACATTAGGGGTAATTGAATAATGAAATTGATTTGATACATGTTTATAATTGGATGAAATAAAAGGGTTGGAATTGATAAATTGAATTGAATTATTGAATAGATCAAAAATTAGACCAAGTTGAAAATAGTCGGAAATGACATAATTTGTTGATTAGTCTTTAGAGAGTTGTTTGTTTGCTATCTTGACCGTAAGTTCATATAGTATGTTTGAGTTAAATTGTTATGCACTTAGAATTATAATTGTAATTATGTTTAACTGAAATTTTGATTTTTTACTATTCGGTATAAAAAGGTGAGATAGAGGATTAAATTGAATACGATGAATTACAAATTGAATTAATTAAAGATCTGACCCTAAATTAGACTGAAACAGATTTGTTATGTGTTAAAGTGATGATCTGATGTAATGAGCTGAATTGATTCAATTTAGATAGTTTGATGGTGATAAGGACTGAATTGAATATATGTGAAAAATGTGTATGTGAAACTAATTCTGTTTGAATTTACTTAAGCAAATTAAATTACATGTCATGAGTTCTGTCATTCGTATAAATAATTATGTGATGTGGTATGTTAAAATTTGCAATATGAAATGGCTGAATGTGATAATTGGAAAATTTTGCATTGTCTATTCTGGTATTCTGTTGTTGGACTGAGGAATGTCTGATTTGATATTTGATATGTATTTATAAGTATTTGTTTTGAGAGAATTTTTCATATGCATTGTGGTTGGGATTGACAATGAAGAGAAGGGAGTTTGATTCAACAATTTCATTGCAAAACTATATTTTTGCGGTATAGCTGCAATAATAAAAGTGGCATATGACCACATTGGTATGTGACGGATGGTTGAAGGTGGTGTGTAGAGGTTGGATAGGTGGGATTCTGCATCACATGATATGAAAATGTGTTGTACATATTTGTGTTGTGTCACAATAATATGTTATGTTAAATTTGTTATGATTTTTATTTATGTTTTTTATTATGGTATTGTTAAAAGTTTATTGACCGTTTATTGTTGCACCGACTACTTCTATTTAAGACTCACACTGAGGTTTCGTAGTTTACCCCCTTAATTTACTCCTTTTCAGGTAACCCTCATGTTTAGGAGCTAGATTTAGCGAGCTAAAGGTTTCGGAATGATATGTTTTGGTTTCATTTTATAAATTTTTTGCATAAATTTTAATAAACTGAACTACTTCGGACTGTAATTAATTTTTATGAACTGTGGTACAAATTTGAACCTAGATTTTGAGAAAAACTATGGGTTTTAATTGAAATTAAAATTTAGGATTCCATGCATGAGTTTTAAATAGTTGGTTGTGCTTTTTGGTTCTAAGTTATCTTTGTGTTTTAGTGCGTGAGCATTAATTGTAAGATTGTTGTTTTAAATAAACACTCAAGTTTTGAAATGCTAAATATATGAATTTTGAACTATAGCCAAACGATGGTTCTTTCGCTGCAATAATATTTTCTTAAAAATGTTCAAGAAATAATTTGTTAAATCTGACATTGAAAATTGATTTAGAAAATATCAATTTGGCTCCTTATAACCTTAACGACAAATGAGGTCACTGTTGTAAAACAAAAGTTAAGTTTTTATTGGATTTTTCATTAGACATAAGTAGAAAATGTTTTCGACAAGGTATTTAGGAATTTGATCAGTATTTTGTTTTGGGCCATTTTGGTGGCCAATGTGACTTTTGGAATCAGGTAGAAACTTCTGGGCTGAGTTTTGGAGTGTTACATGGCCCAAAAATTTTAGTGATTGGATGGTTAATTAAGGAAAAAGGATTAAATCGTAAAAATAGTAAAATTTAATCGATATTGGTATCTAATAGTTAAAAGACTAAATTAATTAATGTTAAGGGTTTTATGTTGCAAATTACCCTTTTATTTGATAGTGGCCAGTTGTTATATGTTTTAGTTGAATTTTATAATTAAAATTTTACTTCAAGTCATCATCTTTATTTTGGGTATTCACACTAAAACAAAAACACAAAGCCACCATTGTTGAACATCAAAGGTTCGACCAACTTAGGGTCTTCGCATGGTAATGTTTTCTAAGCCCATTTTTCATAATTTTTATATTTTTAAGATCATTGCAACTAGGTTCAGCTAACGCATATCTCCATTTTCAAAGCTGTTGAATATTTATAAAGTTGTCGCTGATATTAATTGAAGTTTTTGAATTTTTATGGTATATTTTGAAGCATAGAAATGATATAGGATTAATTTGTTAAGTAAATTTTGTTAGTTTTGAGTTACGGACTAAATTGTGACTATATATTGACATTGGTATGAATTTTTTGTAAATTGTGATAATAGGAGGTTGTATATGGACATAATTGAAGTGGGTTTCAAATTTGGAGTTCAAAATTGGAAGATATAATAAGTTCGATTTTAGGTACTACATTGAATAAAATGCAAAATTTTAGGGGGCAATTGAATAATGAAATTGATTTGATACATGTTTATAATTGGATGAAATAAGAGGGTTGGAATTGATAAATTGAATTGAATTCTTGAATAGATCGAAAATTAGACCAAGTTGAAAATAGTCGAGGAAATGACAAAATTTGTTGATTAGTCTTTAAAGAGTTGTTTGTTTGCTATCTTGACCAGGTAAGTTCATACAGTATGTTTGAGTTAAATTGTTATGCACTTAGAATTATAATTGTAATTATGTTTAATTGAAATTTTGATTTCTTATGATTCGGTATAAAAAGGTGAGATAGAGGATTAAATTGAATATGATGAATTACAAATTGAATTAATTAAAGAACTGGCCTTAAATTAGACCGAAACAGATTTGTTATGTGATAAAGTGATGATCTGACGTAATGAGTTGGATTGATTCAATTTAGATAGTTTGATGGTGATAAGGACTAAATTGAATATATATATATATAAACGTGTAAATGAATGCATATAGAGATGAATGATTTAATGATGAAAATATATGTGATTTGAGATGTTGATCGATAACAAACTGAGTAATGAATACCTTATTAACTATTTGGGTAGAGTCTGATATAGTTGGCATGCCATAAGATAGAAAGAGTTTAGGGTTACTTCGACTACGAGCCGATGAAGCATTGGGTGCCCAATTGTTTCAGTTATACCGATGAGACACTGGGTGTCAGACTATTTGATAAACACTGGGCGCAACTATTTGCTTCGAATTTATTCGATGATGCACTGGGTGCTCAACTGGTGTGATGGTTGGATCCAGGTATTCGTCCGAGTCTCTGAATCGTGTTAATAGGAAAATAAAATATACTAAATTAAAACAAAAAATTTAAGTATCAAAATAATTATATATATATATATATATATATATATATATATATATATATATATATATATATATACTTCAAGTCCAAATCATGAATTAAACCCTTTTAAATACAAATATTAAGAGATGAAGAAGTGCTTGCAAATTTTGGGGCAGTCATGGCACCTACCATACCAACCCCTATTCATAATCCATGTTGTTCATTTCTTTTATTATTATTTGAATGCATTTAAAATATTTTATATTTAATTAAACGTACACATATGTTAATAACTTATATTATATAAAAATTGTGCATATTTATATTGTCTTTTATTATTAATTAATTGTTCCACTACCACTTCTCTCAATTGATATGCAAAGTTCAATAATCTTAAGCATGCTTTGGGCCTCCAATTATTCTCGTCGATTGTGAAATAAAAGTAATAAAATTTCCCTCATTTAAAAAACATTACTTTTCTAAAATTTATTAACTAATGATATCTATATTACTTTTGTTAAGTGATTTATTGGATTGGTGTCACATATAATTGATAAGTAATATTCATAAAAAATTAGAAAAATACTTACAATGATATTCAAGCCCAAAGCATTGTGATTTTAACATATTAACTTTATCATTTTAACTAAAGTTATTTTTATTATTATATCAATTTAAAAATTTTACATATATTTTTATTCACATTATGTGTGTGTCATAATGTAATAGTTAATAATGCATAGTCGATTGAGCCTTAGTTCGATTAGTATGGATATTATTGTCAATCCAAGAGAACGTAGGTTTGAGTGTGTTGAAACGTATTATAATTCTATTTATGGATTAGAGAGGTCCTATAAGTAGTGCTAGACATTGTGTAAAAAAACAGATCTAATCAAAACTTATAATAAAATTATTTAAAAAAATAAATACATATAGATATTAGATTATAATAAGGTTTCTTAATTCTTAGCTGTTAAAGGGGGGACCACCCAAACCTTAGCTCGTAAAAGATGGCCGACTTGACTAATTGAGATCATATATTGAGTTAAAGTCAATATATGGCGATATTATGTGTTTTTTTTAAGAATAATATTTGTTTGGACTTAATCTAAAGAATAATATTATACTTTTATCTATACTACTCAAATCTTGGTATTCAGTTTGTTGCTACGAATTATTATTATTGACTACACTAAAATTAAAAATTTCATAAGTAAATTTTAAATTGCGGGTTATTAATTAGATGTTTATTTATTTTAAAAATAATTTAAGTTCGAATCTAAAATTTCACAAATATATTTAAAAGTTGTCATTATTGTTTTTGATATATTGTTTAATTACTTTTGATTTTCTAATATAATTTAAGTACAGCTGGTAGCTTCCGAAACTCACTTTTTGAATTTTTTTAATTTTATTGTCAGTATATAAATAAGTAAAGATTTATTAATAAGATTAAATAAATTAATTAATTTAAAATAAAAATAAAAATAAAATAAATCATTCACCTATTTTTATTCTTTTTATCAAAATCATTACATTTTTATTATGATATAATTTTTTTAAATCATTTTCTAAATAATACGACTTATTATTACTACTGTCAGTAAAACTATTTGTATATTATTATATAAAAATGAAAAGCAAAGTGAAAGTAAACAAGTTTTTCAACACGCAAGCCAAAGGGAAATGGTGTCAATACTCAATAGTAGGCCACGGCTCAGCTGATCATCTTTCCCCTCTCTGTGTTAACATTTGGAGACTATTTTCTCCATAGCTGTACAGCTTTGAGATTAAAAACCCTCTTTTGACTATCCATGTTTAATTTGTTCATTATGCCATTTTTTTCTGTACTTAAATAAAAATTTAAGACTAAAACCTTCTTTTGACTATCATGGCATCTTTTTTAACGAAGCTTTATTATTATTGCTATTATTTTATTATATAAATATGTATGTGTGTCTCTCTAGGTATTTTTCTAACGACAACGTTGAAATGACAGACATGAAAAAGGTGATGGATGATAGGAAAAAAAAGAAAGAAAGTGGAACTTACTGTGGGAAGAAAGTTTCTGTTCATTTTGATTAAATTAAACTAAAAATTAAGCCGCTTGTGTTGAATTGTTGATTAGTTATAATGGTATTCAAGCTTATTTATTAGCTTAGAAAGACTAGAATTCTTCTGGTGCCTACCTTCCTGTCCCGATGTACAATTTTGGCACCTCACTTTTGTACTTAAAAATAATATTTTTGATTTCAAAAGTATTTTAGAAAAAAAAGTTGTGCTAAATAAAATAATTTTGGTTGAAATAAAAAATTATAATTTTAATATTTACTAATTTTAGATAATCAAAATTATAAGTTTGATTAAAAAATTAAAAAATAGCGTTAGTTGAAATGATAAAAATGAGATAAAGAAAAATTTGAAACTTAGGTTCAATTCTGTGCATGTATATTTTTTAAAAAAATATTATATGTAAAAACCTCAAATAATATTTATTACTTTGTATAAATAATTTTTATTATAAATTTATAACTGAATTAAAACTTATTAGTTTTACTAACTAAATAAGAAGCTTAAATAACAGTTTTGATATATAAAGATAAAGATATTATATGTGTATATATAGGTGTAAAGAGATCAGCAGTCCTTACCTCCAAAATTCCAAAAGAAAATCCAAAATAACAATATATGATTTTACCTTATATGGTGAATCGAAGATTTTCATTTTTTCTTATTTAATGGAAGACACGAAATATGATGTCCCCAAGGGTTCTTATTTGTAATTATTTTTATTAGCAAAAACAAATGTAATTATTTAAAAATATGGTCTTCTTTTAAACATTCCTACATTAAGATATGAAAACAATAAAATAGAGAAATCCAACAATGATTTTGAAAATGTATTCATTGCTTCTAGAATCATGCGATCATTTCCTTTTACCTTATAAAATAAATCAATTCTTTTCCCATTTAATTATGTTATTTATATTACTAGATTCTCTCACACTAGTGTGGAGACTATATATTTACATCATAGATATATTTACTTAAAGTTTCATATAAAAAAATAAGTTTAGCTGAAATGGTTAGGAATTTATTCATAAAATTTAATTCTTTTATTTAAAACTACATAAAAGTATGAAAAAAAAAAGGTTATCAAAATAATAATAGTAATTATTGAATAAGACAATATATTAGTTGTTTTCTAACCAAGTACACCAACCGCTTAATTAACAGTATAGATACTTAATGGGATTTAGACCATTTTTGATAAAGTGTTGAAAATTTTAATTAACTGAAAATATATTCAGCAATTTAATTTTTTAAACACGTTTGATAGTCCACAATGAAATTTACTCGATAGAAATTTTCCCACAAAAGTGTGGAAAACGATAAGTACATAGGAATCTAGTTATCACTCAATAAAGAATAAAATCTATTGTTTTTATTTTATTTAATCCTATTTCATTTAAGATTGTATTATCATTTATCAAGCAATATAATTATAATCATCATTTAATTTTAAGTAATACACCAAACAAATTTTACTACTTCAATTCAACACTTAATTTTTCAATTTATCAAACATAACATAGTCTCAGATACAAAATAACTAAAAGACATTCTTATTACAAAGTAAATTATATAGCCTCAATTAGAAAATAACTAAAAGAACTTTTTATTAAAAAGTAAATTATATCATTATAAGAGTGTTTTTATCTTTTGATAATATTATGTAAAATCAATAAAATCCTACGTATAATGGGATTTAAATTTAAAACACTAAATTTTTTAAATATTTAATTTAATCATTTTAACTAAATATTCATTCAATTTTAAGATATTTTATATAATTCTTTTACCAATATTATTGGTGTTGAGTAAATGCAGTTTTTCTTTTTACTTTTATTTAATCAAAAGTAGTGTAACACTTACCAATTCAAGTTCAATGCTTTCTTCCTTTTTACCATGTCAAAGGGTTTTGTCTTTCTATATTTTAAAACTTGTTAAATAAGTTTAACCGCAACTCATGCTTTGAAGAATTAATAAAAGATTTTATAAAAGAGATAATTAACTTACGCATATTTATATGTTTTCTATGGATTCTTTCATGATTTCATCTGATATTCGTTTTATTAATTTAATTTAATGCTATAATTATTTAAACAAGTATTTATATATTATGCTCATGAATATATTCTATTTATTATCGTAAAATTTAAAGAAAATACTAATAAAAATTAAATGAGTTTTTTAACGAATGTGTTAATAATTGTTTATTCAAATTAACATCACATCCTTTCAAAACAATTTCATCATCTGACCTCCAATTCAATTTCTTTTAAGTTGTATTTGGACAACATAAAATAATTGAATAAAAGTGTAATTATTAGGGCAATAATTATATTATCTTGTAATTACAAAGAACTGTAATTTTCTAGACGTGGTTCATTGACAAAATATAATTACATTATAATTCTCTATGTCGTGTTTGGTAGTACAAATTGTAATTACACAATTACATAATTTATATTTTAAAAATATTAATTACTATAAAATGTTATTAGCACGACAAAAAAATTATAAACAAGTAACAAAAATTAAAATCAAATCATTATATGTGTCGAAACCATTTTTTGTAAATAAAAAGGATCGACTTTTATTTTGAAATTAAAATTAAGAAAACGGGAGTCTCCACCAATCTTTTTTCGAGGTGTGATCGGGTCACCTTGAAATTAATCATTTTAATAAAACATTTTGATTTATGAAAATAATGATTTTGGTCTACAAAATTCGAGAAAACGGGCTCGGGAGTCGGTTACGTACGAGGAAGGATTAGTACCCTCGTAACGCCCAAAAATTGGTACCTAATTGATTATTAATGTCCTAATGTAGAAAAATTAAAAAATCGAAAAGAAATTTAAAAATATGATCCTTTTATTAAAAAAAGAAGGGTGTATTTCACATTAATCGAGAAAAAGAATTGTATCCCGTGAGTTAGAACACAATATCTCTAATCCCAGCACGAGAATAAACACCAAAAATGTATTTATTTTTAGGAATTTTGATCATCTCGATTTTGGAGAAGAAATCATATCCTGTAAGTTGGAACACGGTCCTTTTCTAATTCCCAAGACAATTTTTTTACAACATATTTTTTTTAAAAAGGGGGTCGTATATTTGGAATTTTCAAAAAAATCGAGACCCCGTAAGTTAGGATACAATCTTTTCAAATTCTAAATTACGAAGTATTTTATTTTATTTTTAAAAAATATGCATTTGAGTCGAAATTGATGCGATACTTGAAATGTTACGAATAAAATATTAAAACGACAAATAACGAGAATACAAATGTAAAATAACAATGATCACATAATATACATCACTTTAATATTAAAAAAACAACAAAATCAACAATAATAATGAATAATAAAGGTATAAGCAATAGTATAAAAATATAACAAGACAATATCAAAATTAAAAGTAATTAATAAATAAATACACAAAATAGCGTTGAGGAAATTAATCTAGGAAATATTAAAATGATTATTAAAAAGGTTAAATTAGGATTATAAAATAATAATATTAATAATAATAATAAATAATCTAAAGTTTTGAAAAAATAAAAAAGGAGATAAAATAAAATAAATGCATGTTTAAGTTAGTAAATAAAAGAAAATATAATGGAAATAATAATATAAAACTAATTGATTTAAAGATATAGCTATAATAATAAGTACATAAATAAATAAGGTAAAATATAATAGCGATAATAATTTTGAATTAATTAATTTAATAATATAATAGTCAAAATGACAAAATAGGATTAAATTAGGCTTTAAAACAAAGTTTTGGGGCAAAATTAGAAATAAACGCAACAGAGAGGAATATATTAAACGCGCGGATGAGATGGAGGGACTGAACGGGAAATAATTCCCACCCTCCAAAACGCACAGTTCCATCAAGGACTAAAATCGAAGTCGGGATAAATTATAGGATAAAATTAAAAAATAAAAAAACTTGATTGTAAATAATAAAAAAGGCGAAAGGGCAGACCCTTCCACAAAAACACGCAGATCCTGAGGTTGGAGCGGGTCGGGTCACGGGTTCATGGCCAAAACGGCTCCGCTTTGGTGCCTTCCTGCCCAAAACGACGTCATTTTGGGGGCCTATAAAAGCCAAGTTTTAAACAAAAAAATTTTATTTATCCTCTAGTTTCAAAAAAAAAAACACTGAAAGCTCTCCCCTCTTCCTTCAAATATTTCTAGAATCCAGCCAGCTCCGGCGTCGGACCACCGCGGCAGCCACCGGTCGCCGGCGACGGCGCCGCCGTCCGCGATAGCCGAAAAAGTTTAAAAAAATATTTTTTTAGTTATTTTCGACTCCCGAACCCAAAAAACACCGATTTTCATCGAAATCGACACCTCCCTCGCAAAAAGGTACGACTTTTATCCTTTTCTCTTTTTTTTGTTTTCTTTAAAAAATAAAAATAAATAAATAAATAAGCTGAAAAAAATTGGCACAACTACCTTTGAAAATGATTTGTATTTGAATTGATTTTTCTCCGTTTTCTTTTGATTCACTTATAAGTAAAAAAAATAAAATCGGGGCTCTTTTTATAGCTCGAAAATACCACTTACTTCTCTATTTTTCTATTTTTTTACACTATTTTTTTTGCTTTTGGACTCTCCTTGTCCGTTTTTCAGGTACAGACGTGGCGGCCCACGTGGAGGAGGCGGCGTGAAGGGCGGTGCATTGTTTGGCTACTGTTGCGGCGGCTGGATACCTAAGCTGTTAGGGTTTTTTGTTTTCTTTTTCTGAAAGTGTTTTGGGCTGTTTTGTTGGGCTAGGGTTTAGGTTTAGTTAGGTTCAGGCTATTTATTGGTTTTGAGCCATACAGGCCTAATGGACTTTGTAAGTGGATTGGGACTTTGTTTTTTTTTTTTTTGTTTATTGCTGCATGGGCCCGGGAAAATTGGACCATTTATAGCTGCCCCTCTTTGCTTGTTGTCGTATAACAAGAATGAAGCAAAGACTTCAAAAAGGGCCAATTTTGCCTGGTCTCTAAATCTCGACTTCTTTGGTGCTCATCCTCTTTAAGTAGCCTCGTTCTAATCCGCTGCCACTTCAGGGAGATGAGAGTTGTGGTTTTAGTCCACTCCACTGCAACCTCGGGGAGATAAGACTCGCTATCTTCAATCTGCCCTGCTGCAACTTCAGTGAGATAAGATCCGCCGTAACTTGTAGCTTTAATCTGCTGCAACGCCAGAGAAAAAAAATTCGCTTCTTTCAGCTTTAATCTGTTCTACTACAATGCCAAGGAAATAAGATTCGTTGCCTTCTGTTTTAATCTATTGCAACGCCAGGGAAATAAAATTCGCTGCCTTCAGCTTTAACTTGTTCCACTGCAACGCTAAGGAAAAAGATTCGCTACCTTCATCTTTAATCTGTCCTACTGCAACGCCAAGGAAAAAAGATTCGCTGCCTTCAACTTTAATCTCCTGCAACGCCAGGGAAATAAGATTCGCTGCCTTCAGCTTTAATCTGTTCCACTGCAACGCCATGGAAATAAGATTCGCTGCCTTCAACTTTAATCTACTACAACACCAGGGAAAAAGATCCGCTGCCTTCAGCTTTAATCTATTCCATTGCAACGCCAAGGAAAAAAAATTGCCATGATGACTTCAATCCATCCCACTGCAACTTCAGCGGTATTGGATTTATGGTTTCACCGATCTGTTCTCTGTGGAATATGACCTGTAAAATCAATTTCATGGGCCTATTCATGCCTAGTGATTAGGATGTTATGATCGAAATGAATCAAAATCTCCTAACTAGATGTGTATGCATGAATGCAAAATGTCATGAAAATGATCTCTTAATGTTTGAGTTGTTATTGCTCATTGGTCATTAAGGCTTTATTACCAACACGTGAGAATGCTATCTTATTCGGCTGGTAACACTCATATCTCACTTAATCAGATTGCCACCATTGTAATATTCAACGTTCAATCCACTGTTCTTTTGGGACATAAAATTTGCACCATCTTCCTCCTACTGTAGTTTAGGAGTATAAGATCTGACTCTTTCTCAATCCTCTCCTACTGCAATTCAAGGATACAGGATGTGAATCTCTTTGGCCTTACACCCTTCCCAAGGTGTCATACCAAATGTTTATGCACAATTTCTTCCTCAAGAAAACCTTTTTTATCACTCGGTGATCATTGCTTGTATGTTCATTTAAGCTTTATCCGACACGACATTTTGTCGTTTTGTTCAATCAATATTTTAACAACAAAATCCGAAGGGATAATCTTAATTTACACTCTTCCTTCTCAGATATTTCCAGCTGGTGCGTTCTAAACAATAGTCCTATTTCAAGTTCTTGTATTATTTAGAAACTTCCAGAATAATATGCAGAACTTCCTTTATGAAAGTGTTGTTAGTCCATTAATCATTATTCCAATGCAACATGCTTGCAAAAGATCATAACACTAGATAAGAATAAAATTGATTTGGAGCATAACTCGGAATTAATAAATTATCAAGAATGATACAAAAAATAAAAAATACAAAGGGAATTGATTGGGAACACGCATATTGAAAAGAATAAAGTATTCCAAGAATGGAAAATCCAAAACAAGTAATATGAAAACTAGGTGCCCTAGATATCGCAGCTTGAACTTCTCTGTACAAACTTCTAAGAACCGTTTTAAGTTTATCATGTGTTTAGGATATCTACAGCACTTTGTCGATGCCCTAGACGTCGCATACCCCTTTCCTGTTAATTCAGTATAGCAAGATCACCGCATTCCCTATTTTGATCAATATTTGAGCCGCCTCTTTCGGGTTTTCAACTCAAATCCCCTTTAGTCTCAAGCCGCCCTTTGCGGGTTTTCACCTTGGTCTCTTCTCCCTCTTCAGGTGAAGTACTTCTTGACTAAATCTGAGTTTACAGGATTAGGCAAGTTTTTACCATCCATTTCGCTCAAAATCAATGCTCCTCCAAAAAAGGCATTTTTTACAACATAAGGTCCCTCCCAATTTGGCATCCATTTCCCTCTAAAATTCTTTTGTAAAAGAGGGATCTTTTTCAACACCAGGTTCCCTTCGTGGAATTCTCTAGGATGAATCTTTTTGTTGTCGGCTCGTACCATTCGTTTCTAGTACATCTGACCGTGGTGAATAACTTTTAGCCTTTTTCCCTCTATTAGGTTCAACTGATCATATTGAGATTGGATCTATTCTGCTTCATCCAACTTTAGCTCAGCCAATACCCGGAGAGAAGGAATTTAAACTTCAATGGGTAAAACAGCCTTCATACCATAAACCAAGGAGAAAGGTGTTGCCCCAGTGGAAGTCCTGATTGATGTTCGATAAGCAATGAGGGCAAATGGTAATTTCTCATGCCAGTCCTTGTAAGTCTCAGTCATTTTCCCCACAATTTTCTTGATATTTTTGTTGGCTGCCTCCACTGCACCATTCATTTTTGGGCGATACGGTGACGAATTATGGTGTCTGATCTTAAATTGACTACAGGCCTCCGCTATTGAGCTATTGTTCAAATTCAACGCATTGTCAGATATGATTCTTTCAGGCATTCCATATCGATATATGATCTCCTTTTTCAAGAACTTACTGACTGCTGACTTTGTGACATTAGCATACGAAGCAGCTTCTACCCATTTAGTGAAGTAATCAATAACCACAAAGATGAAATGATGCCCATTAGAAGCCTTCGGATATTGGCCTGATAACATCCATACCCCACATGGAGAAAAGCCATAAAGAAGTCATAACGTGAAGAGGTAAAGGAGGTGCGTGCATTTTGTCTCCATAAATTTTGCATTTATGGCACTTCTTAGCATAATTGATGCAATCTCCTTCTATGGTGGACTAGTAGTCCCCGAATCTCATAATCTATCTAGCCATTATGAAACCACTGGCATGCATTCCGCAAATACCCTCATGGACCTCCTCCAAGATTTTCTTAGCCTCCACTGTGTCCACACATCTTAACAGTACCTGATCCTTTCCCCTTTTATTTAAGATCTCCCCATCTAAGACATAATCAATGGCTAATCTTCTCAAAGTTCTCTTATCATTCTCAACTACCTGGTCAGGATACTCATGATTCTTTACATATCGTAATATATCTTGATACTAAGGTTGTCATCCTTTTCTCCCTCTTCGACATTGTAACAATGAGCTGGGGTTTCATTAATGCTCATCTGGATAGGCTTCATGTCCTCTTGTCTGTTCACTTTGATCATGGAGGATAGAGTAGCCAACGCGCCAGCCATATGGTTTTCATCTCGTAGGAGATAGCAGAAAGTAATGTCATCAAACTCTTCAATCAGTTCGAGAACCAACTTTCGATAACTGATTAATTTGGAATCTTTCGTTTCCCATTCACCTTTAAGTTAGTATATCACCAATGTTGAATTCCCATATACCTCTAGTACTTTGATTTCACATTTTATAGCTGCACGAATGCCCATGATGCACGCTTCGTATTCTTCCATGTTTGTGCAACCACAATCCAATTTGCAGGTAAAAGGATAATGATCTCCGTTTGGGGATACTAAGATTGCCCCAATTCCATTGCCCACAGCATTTGAGGCTCCATCAAAGTTTAGCTTCCAAATGTGACCCACTTGGGAATTTTCTTCAGTGGCTGCCACATATATCAAGTCCTCGTTCGGGAAATCAAAATTCAAGGGCTCGTAATCCTCCAAAGCTCTACTAGCTAGAAAGTCAGCTATTGCACTCCCTTTCACAGCCTTCTGGCTCACATAGGCCATGTCCAATTCGGAAAGAAAAATCTGCAATCTGACCATCCTCCCATTCAAAGCATTCGACTCTATCATATACTTTAAAGGGTCTAACTTTGAAATCAGCCAAGTCGTATGGTACAACATGTACTGCTTTAATCTCCGAGTTGTCCAAATCAGGGCACAACATAATTTCTCAATAGGCGAGCATCTCATTTCACAGTCAGTGAATTTCTTACTGAGATAATATATCGCATTTTCTTTCCTTCCTGTCTCATCATGCTTGCCTAGCACACATTCCATGGAATTATCAAACACTGTTAAATACAATATCAGTGGCCTATCCGGGCTAGGTTGTAACAGTACTAGAGCATTGGACAAGTACTGCTTTATTGTGTCAAAAGCTTTCTGACATTCTTCATCCCATAAAACTGGATTATGTTTTTTTAGAAGACGAAATATGGGGTCACGTTTCTCGGTTAGTTGTGAAATGAACCGAGCAATGTAATTCAATCTTCTTAAGAAACCTCGAACTTTTTTCTAAGTATGTGGCGGAGGTAAATCTTGTATCGCCTTGACTTTGTTTGGGTCAATCTCGATTCTTTTTTCGCTGACTATAAAACCCAACAGCTTTCTTGACCTAGCTCTGAAAGTGCATTTCATTAGATTAAGCTTAAGCTGGAACTTTCTCAGTCTTAAGAACAACTTTCTCAGGACTTGTACATGTTCCTCTTCTGTTCTGGATTTTGCAATCATATCGTCAATGTAAACCTCGATTTCCTTGTGCATCATGTCATGAAACAAGGCTACCATGACTCTTTGATATGTTGCTCCTACATTCTTTAAACCAAATTACATTACTTTATAGCAAAACGTTCCCCACAAGGTGATGAATGTGGTCTTTCCCATATCTTCAGGATGCATCTTTATCTGATTGTATCCAGAGAAGCCGTCCATAAAGGAAAACAGAGAGTAGCCTGCTGTATTATCCACTAAAGTGTCAATATGAGGCAATGGGAAATTATCTTTTGGGCTGGCCTTGTTCAGGTCCCTATAATCCACACACATTCGTATTTTCCCATCTTTTTTAGGGACTGGGACGATATTGACTACCCATTCGGAATACTTGACCGCCTATAAGAACCCACCATCAAACTACTTTTTGACTTCCTCCTTTATCTTTAGCACAATATCAGGCATCATCCTCCGGAGTTTCTCCTGAACTGGCTTGCAATCCTCTCTTATAGGAAGACGATACACTACAATGTCAGTGCTTAACCCCGGCATATCTCGGTATAATCATGCGAAGACATCTTTGAATTCCTGGAGTAACTCAATGAGGTCTCGCCTCATCCTTGTGGTAATGTCAGTTCCAATATTCACCTCTTTTCCCTCTTCCAAGCTCACAATTTCTATTGATTCCTTGTAAGGTAGGATTTGTTTCTCTTCCTGTTCTACCATCCTCAACAAGTCCAGAAATAAACCACAGTCTACGTCATTTTCAAAGTCATGTGATCCCTCTAAACACATGTCTCGTTCAAAAGGAAATTCTAAGTTTGTAGCAGCGTCACTCATGTCATTGATATCCAGAGACCTATTATAGATACAAAAGAATATACAAAGAATGGATGAATTTATGAATAATTATTTGTACAGCATAATTATGAATGATTTGGAAGAAAATCTAAAAGAATGAAAGAATCAAAAATAATTACTCGTATGGAATGAAAGAATAGTTGCTCAAAATGATTGCAAAAATGTACTTCATTAAAATAATGATGTTTGGACATGAGCCTATTTCGCAAAGGAATTCTTATCACTTCTAGGCTAAAAGCAATAAGAGTGTTCTGAACATTACTCTGAGTAAGCTCTAAATACTACAGGGATTTCTTCTGCAGTCCAATTGCTTAGCACGCTCCCAAGTTCATAATGGCAGATATTTAACAAGGTCCCTCCTTTAATTGTTTCTTTACGAATGGCATTAATATGAATGTTTTCCAACATTTCTTCAATACTTTCTCTCATTGGTGTCTTTCCCTCGGGATGAATAATCCCTCATAACACAAAAATTTCAAATATGTGGGGGAATATCATTGGTTCTCACTTAATTTCCTCCCCACTCATGCATGTCCTTCTTCTTTCTTGCCTCTTCTCTAACTCATTCCTTCTTTGTCTTGTATTTGGCTTGTACCCTAAGCCAAAACGGTCATGCTTGTCCTTCAGCATTGGAGCCTCAACTCTTCCCTGAAGATGTCTACCTAGTCCTTTTATTGGTAAGGCTCCTCTTCCTACCATCAACTGTAGACCCATTCTTGTAGTCTTAGACATTTTTGGCACCGGAATCCTGCTCTCCTCAGTAATAAATGTTGCATTCACAAACTTTAAAGACCGGAAAAACATTCAACTACCTTATCATTTGTCTCTAAGTACGGTGCATCACTGGTTACGGCTGCAATAATATCCTCTTTAGTATTTATCGTTACTAGCCGACCTTCTGACACTAGCTTCAACTTTTGATGTAGTGATGAAGGTACGACCCTTGCCAAACGTATCCAAGGTCTCCCCAACAAACAATTGTAGGAAGGCTTGATATCCATCACTAGGAAGTCCACCTCATAGGTAGTTGGGCCAATCAACAGAGGTATTTCAATTCTTCCCATGACTCTCTTTTCTGTATCATCAAAAGCCCTTACTATATTCTGGCATATCTTCATGTGTGAACTATCCACGGGTAACCTATTAAGTGTGGATAAAGGGCAATATGTTCAATACCGATCTATTGTCGACTAGAACCCCCGATAAAGTGTACCCTTTGCATCAGGTAGTGATGTGCAGATATTTAGTGGATCCTATACCCCCTGGTGGTATCTCATCGTCATTAAAAAAATGAAGTTATCAACACTTATGTTATTAACCAGCCGATCCAATTTATTGGTCGAAATATCATTGACCACGTATGTCTCATTTAGCACTTTCATCAATGCACTTCGGTGTACTTTCGAACTCAAGAGTAAAGCTAATACAGATATGCGAGTTGGTTGTTTATGCAGTTGCTCTACAACACTATACTCGCTATGTTTCAAAAACTTTAAAAATTCCCTGGCTTCCTCATCTTTCACTGGCTCATTAATTGGTGGCTCAGGTTCGACTGTTTTTCCCTTCTTTTGTTCCGTCATCAGGTCTTTTCCTTTTATAGGTTTTGTTCGGGCATATATCGGATCGTAGTGTTTCCCACTACGCGTATGAAAACCTGCATCTTGATCCTCTTTTGAAGCACTGGCTGAATCCTCCTTTCCCGGGATTGTCACATTACAATCATAACTCTAGGGGACCCTCTTGCTATCTTTATAAGCAAATACTGCAGATTTCTGAATTATGATCTTTGGTGTCCTCTGTACTCCAGCTTCATTATTTTTAGGTCGCGAAATGATGACCACTGGATAATTGACTTTTGGAACCTCTGTCGTTGATTTTGACGTGCATATACTTCCCTCTTTTTTAACTTTTTCATAGAACTCCATCTCTTTATTATCCATCATGCCTTGAACCAAGGCTCTGAATTCTTCACACTCTTGGATCTCGTGCCCCACTTCGTGATGGAACTCACAGTAGTTCCTTATCTTTTCATAACTTCTTTCTGAATTCGAAATGATTGACCCCCTTTTTACCATCTCCTTTTAGACCCATCTCAAATGAGTTTTTATTTATACAATGTCTGTCTTGATTATTCTTCCCATATCTTCACTCATCGCGTTTACCCCATTATCGATATAATTGGGTGATGGATTTTCTACATTAAATGGGTCATCGAATTTGACAATGCCCATATTGATGAACCTTTCGACTAAATTTTTGAAAGCAGTGCAGTTTTCTATTGAGTGCCCCGTGATTCTTGCATGGTATTCGCATTGGGCGTTTGCGTCATATCACTTGGGGTATAGGGGTTGTAGAAGTTTTAAGTAGAAAGGGAAAATAATGTGTGCATCAAATAACCTCTGATACAACTCCAGATACGTCATTGAGATTGGCGTAAATTGAAGCTTCTCAGTGTTTTGCTTGTGTCGAATTCCTATCTTGATAAACCTTGTTGACCTGCAACCACCTTTCTTTGCTGATTTATAGTAATCGATTTAGAGTAACCCTTATTATATGCACTTGTGTTATTCACCTCATTTTTTCCTCGAGCCTGACATTTTGTTACTTTCTCCGGCATCTATCTTCCCACTTTTTATGGCATTCTCAATCATCTCGCCATTCATGACTATATCTGAAAAACTTTTTGTGGTACTCCCTAGCATGTGTGTGATGAATGGGGCTTTCAGCGTGTTGATAAAGAGTATTGTAGTTTCTTTTTCTAAGAGTGGCGACTGAACTTGGATGACAACCTCCCTCCATCTCTATGCATATTGCCTAAAACTTTCACTAGGTTTCTTCTCCATGTTTTGTAAAGTAATTCTATCAGGAGTCAAATCTGTTACATGACTATATTGCTTCATAAATGCTTGTGCTAGGTCCCTTCATGAACTAATCCCGGTACAGCTCAATTGGTTGTACCATTTGGATGTTGCCTCCACCAGGCTGTCTTGGAAGCAGTGTATTAGTAGTTGGTCATTGTTAACGTATCCAGCCATCCGTCTACAAAACATGGTGATGTGAGCTTTAGGGCAACTGGTTCTATTGTACTTTTCAAATTCTGGCATTTTGAACTTGCAAGGAAGAACTAAATCTAGAACCAAGCTCAGATCTTTAGCATCAATTCCATGATGACTATCAGCACTTTCCGTTGCTTTGAATTTTTACCTCCAGCCATCTACACCTGTCCTCTAGCTGTTTTGGCAATTCCACCTTTACTTTTTCCTTTTTTGCCACTTCATCAAAATCAGTGATAACAGGATTAGTTGGGTTATCTCCTGGGTTTGAACCTGAGCTAGCCTGAAAGTTCATTGCCATCGAGGCACCGGCCTAAGATTGTTGAGGTCTAATTGTGACGGATGGTCTCCGCGAGTACATCTCAGCTTGGGCCTGTATAATTGGTGGAGTAAAACTTGGAGGATAAAGCAGCTCCTCATTATCCTCACCCAGGTTGGTCATGGGGCCTTTTCCTTTATCTATTCTCCCAGCCAATAATTGGGTTAACTGAGTCATCATGTTTTTTTGAGATTCTAGCATTTTGTTCGTCATGTCTTGTTGGATCTTAGCTAGCTGCTCTTGCATTTGCGTTTGTAGCTGGTCTTGCATCTCCCTTTGAAGTTGTTCAAGTCTTTCTAATCTTTGGTCCATGCCTTTTGTCTTAGCTCGGGTATTGTAATAATTTTTAGTTGGTAGGCTTTTTGCCGATTTCCAAATAAACTGAAATGATTTTAACCAATTAGGATCTTTTGGTGGACTTTAATGCATATGATGTAATGTAATGCAAATGCATGAAATGAATGCAAAAAGGCGTCGAATTTGATTCAATTCCAATTAGAAAAATTTACCAGAAAACAAGATTTTTTACATAAAATAGATTACATATATGGCTTTTCTCTAATACTCAAAGCTTTAATTTTCCTAAGCAGTGAAGCTAACTCCTGCCCTCAGTCTGATTCTAGCTCGTCCTTTACACTCAGTATATCAGCTTGTACTGCCAAAGTCTGTAAGTAATCGACTACCTCTCCAATCTGAGCCAGAACGTCTCCTATAATGTGATATCTATTTCTAACTTGGTTCTGACAATAGTTGAGCTGTTCTTTCTGACGTTCTTCACTGGCTTCGAAGAATTAAATCCGCATTTCACAGTTTTGTAATGCCATTTCTAATTCTTCCACTCTTTTTTTCATTTCCTCGATCTTGCCTAAGCTTGCTCTTATCTCCATCACAGAATTACAGTTTCGATATTGGTGAAGAGTTTTCTCAAGTTCAACCACCCTAGCTTTTAGTTCACTCTTTTCATTTCGGCTTTCTGACAAACTCTTCTCTAGGGTCTCATTTCGCATCTGGGCCTCTTGGAATTTCCTTTCCCATCTATCATCCTTGATATTTTCCTCTTGAATTTCTTGACACCACTGCTCTGAAGTTTTCCCCAACCCGGCAATTCTCATCGAGAAACGCAACTTCTTATAGTTTGTTTTCAAACTATCCAAATCTCTCTTAGCTTTATTCTTCATTTTTCTTAATTTCTTGGTTTCTAGCTCTTGAACATCCATGTCTAGTCTCAAATTAATCTTTTCTTCTTTCATTTGTTCTATCTTTTTTTCTAATTCTGAATTTTTTCTTTCAAATTCCTATCTTATGATTTCTAGCTCGGAGGGGAAAACTCGCAAATGTTTTCCTGTTGGCTGATTGTCTCCCTGAATTAGCCCAGGGATGTTATCATTAATCCTCCTACCCCACCACTCGATATACTCAGGGGTCGTCATCAGACTTACTACCAATCTTTTCATCCGTCGATTCTGGTTCCAGGCATTGGACATCTCTCGAATCTTCTTCTTGTAACCATCGCCTTTATATGAGAATTCGTACTGAGCTAGTCCTTGGGTTGCAGGTACGAACTGCCTTGACCTATACTGTCTTAGTACTAGCAACGGTGCATAGCCAATAGCTCCCTAAATCCCAAGTAGAGGGACCCAATCGAAATCACCACATCTATATAAGGTCTCATCTGGAATTATCCAAGGAGCTCTCCATTCGATATCCTCTTCTTGAGATTTTGAAGAATTGCCATCCACTTTTCCTCCGGAATATCATCCCGCCTCGGTATAGTTACTATCTCTTTCAAAGGCGAATAATTTTCAGAGAAAACCCGATAAGAAACCTTATCAACTTTCCAAAAGTGACTGTGGAACCATGCTAAAAGGAGCTGCGCACATCCAATAAATCTACCCTCACCCGCTCTCCGGCATTCGTTTAGTGATCTTAAAGTTTTTAATAAAATTGTCAAGACTGGTGTAACCCTCTTATCAAGTCGGTCAAAAAAATCGGTGACTGCTTCATCAACGTGTCACAAGGCTTTGGGAAAGACAACTAAGCCGTAGACACTCAAGGCAAAGACATCAACTTTCTTCTTCGTATCTGGGTGTGCTAGAATTAGATCCTTCAAGTTCTTCCAAGGAATGCATTTTTTATCTGCCTTCTGCTTGATCTGTGCTGCAACCCATTGCTTACTCATCCAGGTAATATTCATCAATTTCTTCAAAAAGGTTGGGACATTAACAACTCTCGAGTAGGCTTTGTCTACTTGAGCCTTCGAGCAACGAAGTAAGGCCATGTATTCCTCCACTGTGCGCACCAGATTAACTCTCCCAAAAGTGAAACAACTGTAAGCAGGATTCCAAAACTAGGCGAGGGCGCGAAACAAGTGTTTATCCACCTTTATGTCAAGCATATAAGGCAGATTTCCATAGCCAGAGTAAAAAAAACTGTTTGACCTCATCATTCCACTGATCCTAGATTTCATTCAATTCTTGCAGACTATTCTGGGTTACACTAATACGAGTGAAGTCCCATTACTCTGATACATATCCTTCGGCCAAACTATCACCTTTTTTCCGCTGTGTTGTCTCAGACCAAGTTTGGACAGCCGCATTATCCTCCACCTTATCAAGAAATCCCTTTTCCATGATAAGCTCTCTATCTAGTAACCGAATATGAACCAACGCCTTTTATGATGAAATGCTATGCAGTCAAAATGCCATGCAATCAAAGAAAAACACAAAAGAGTTAGTGTCATATATAAAAAAAATAGAATTCAACACAAACATGAAATAATAAAGCACCTATTCGGGAATCTACTAGGGTTTGGTATAGTTCTACCTAGGGCAAGTTCCTAAAGTTCACTACATAAGGTTTGGCTTCTAGAGCAAAGGTACCCGAACCAGCAGATTCCTTGATCCTCACCCATTATAGGCTTATGCGGACCGAGTTCAGTTCAGGGGAATACATTTCCCTATGGTTGCACGGAGATGAAAATCTCACGAAAACATAGGTACAGATGTATTCCGAAAGCGATCCACTATCCTGCACGAAGGTGAAGACCTCACGAAGGACTAGTTTCTTTCTCCCACTTAAAGGGGTAAAACTGACCAACTTATGTAATGCAAAATGCAAATACACATTAACAAATTTGGACCAACCAAACAAACACTATGATTAAAACCATAAAAATAATGGATAGAATGAAAAAGGGGAAATTTTAAAACTAATTTTGATTTTTCGACAAAAAGACAAAAATTAATCAATTTGTGGCTTGACTCTCAACCAATCCCTAGCGGATCCGCCAAGCTGTCGAAACCATTTTCTTATAAATAAAAAAGGTTCGACTTTTATTTTGAAATTAAAAATAAGAAAACAGGAGTCGCCATCAATCTTTTTCGAGGTGTGATCGGGTCACCTTGAAATTAATCATTTTAATAAAACATTTTGATTTATTAAAATAACGATTTTGGTCAACAAAATTTGAGAAAACGGGCTCAAGAGTCGATTACGCACGAGGAAGGATTAGCACCCTCGTAACGCCCAAAAATTGGTACCTAATTGATTAATTAATGTCCTAATGTCGAAAAATTAAAAAATCGAAAAGAAATTTAAAAATATGATCCTTTTATTAAAAAAAGAAGGGTGTAATTCACATTAATCGAGAAAAAGAATTGTATCTCGTGAGTTAGAAAACAATATCTCTAATCTCAGCACGAGAATAAACACCAAAAATTTATTTATTTTTAGGAATTTTGATCATCTCGGTTTTGGGGAAGAAATTATATCCCGTAAGTTGGAACATGGTCCTTTTCTGATTCCCAAGACAATTTTTTTAAAACATGTTTTTTTTTAAAAAATGGGTCGTATATTTGGAATTATCAAAAAAATCGAGACCTTGTAAGTTAGGATACGATCTTTTCGAATTCCAAAATACGAAGTATTTTATTTTTTAAAAAAAATATGCATTTGGGTCGAAATTGATGCGATACTTGAAATGTTACACGAATAAAATATTAAAACGACGAATAACGAGAATACGAATGTAAAGTAATAATGATCACATAATATACATCACTTTAATATTAAAAACAACAAAATAAACAATAATAATGAATAATAAAGGTATAAGCAATAGTATAAAAATATAACAAGACAATATCAAAATTAAAAGAAATTGATAAATAAATACACAAAATAGCGTTGAGGAAATTAATCTAGGAAATATTAAAATGATTATTAAAAAAGGTGAAATTAAGGTTATAAAATAATAATATTAATAATAATAAATAATGTAAAGTTTTTGAAAAAATAGAAAAGGAGATAAAATAAAAATAAATGCATTTAAAGTGTTTAAGTTAGTAAATAAAAAGAAAATATAATGGAAATAATAATATAAAACTAATTGATTTAAAGATATAGCTATAATAATATGTACATAAATTGGAAATAAATGTAAAAGGGAGGACTACGCGCGGATGAGATGGAGGGACTGAATGGGAAATAATTCCCACCCTCCAAAACGCACAGTTCCATCAGAGACTAAAATCGAAGCCGGGATAAATTATAGGGCAAAATTAAAAAAGAAAAAAAACTTGATTGTAAATAATAAAAAAGGTGGAAGGGCCATGTACAGCCCAATATTTTGCCAGCCCAATATTTTGCCCAGCCCAAAACCCATTACAAACTAAAAAACCCAAACAACAAAAAAAACCAGCCCAATAAGCCTAAGCCTAAACCTAACCCTAGCCCAGAAATCCAAATCAGAAACAAATTTTTCAAACCCTAGGTGCACCGGACCTAGGGTTCTCTGCCTAGCGCCGCACGTCCCATCGGCCACTTTCCCTACCACCGCCTCTGACCAGCGCCGCACCTGCCACCACCGACTCTCACCCTACTTGCGCCTGCAAACAGAAAAGAAAGAAGTGACAAGTGCACAAAAACAGATTAAAAATTCATGTAAAAAAGGCTATAAAAAGCCATTCAAACATCTGTAATACGGGTTTAGCCCCTCTTTCACGATTTGAAGAAATAAAAAAAGCAAAAAAGCAGATTCAAAAACCCTTTTTCGGTATATCTATCTTCCTTTTCTATTTTTTTTTTCTCTTTTTTCGAAATTATTTGTATTTGATTTTGTTTCTTTTATTTTTTTTAAAACTATATATATAACGTATAAACGTAAAAAAAACAAAAAAAATACCCTTTTTGGATTTTTTACCACTGTAGATAAATGGTTTGCGTGTGAGCGCCGATGGCCGGAGCACTCGCCGGATGTTGACCGGAGTCTCGGCAGAAAAGGGGAGGGGGAGAGAATTTCAAGTTTTTTTTTTTAAACAAAAAGACCAAATGATTTTTTTCTAAAGAACTTAGCTTTTATAGGCCCCCAAAACGACGTCGTTTTGGGGCAAGCCTCTCAGGCACAAAACAGCGCCGTTTTAAGGCCGACCCACGTGTGACCCGACCAGCTCTAGGGGGATCCGCGTGCTTTCAATGGAAGGGCTAATTGCACTTTTAGCCCTTCCGTTTTTTAATGTTTTTGCAATCAGGTTTTTTTATATTTTTAAATTTACCCCGTTAATTTATTGCGTTTTCAATTTAGTCCCCTTCGAAACTACGTCATTTTAAAAGAGAGGGACAAATTGCTTTTTTAGTCCCTCCATGTCACGCGCGTGTTCAGAATAGTCCTTTCCCTTTATTTATTTGCGGATTTCCCCCCAAAGTCCTGTTTTAAATTCAATTTAGCCATTTTTTTTGTGTTATTTTGGTTATTTTCTCATTAAATTTAGTAAATTTGATGCTATTATTATTATTATTATTAATTATTATTTACTTATTTATACTTTGTTAAACTTCAAATTTTGTTATCTATATACACATGTATATATATTTTATAATATACCTACTTTTTATAATATATATATACACGTACATATTTCTAACTTTTGTAAATATATATACACATATTTATATATATATTTATATTATTTTATTTTCATAATTTTATATATATATATATATATACATACATACGTGCGTTTTATAACATATATATACTTGTACATTCTTTATATTTTATAACTTATATGCATATCTATATATCTATGTACATATTCTATTTTCATATATATTCATACTTTTGTATACCTTCTACAATTTTATATATACATGCATGTACATATACATATTTTAATTTACATACTTATATATGTATGTATATGCTTACTTATATATATATATATTTTATATAATAATTTTAAAGTATATACTTACATATATTTTTCATATTTCCATAATTTCGTGTATATACATATATATATATATATCTTTTATATTTTTATAGTTTTATGCATTTTCTTTGTTTATTTCTTTATTTACATTTTCATTATTTATTTTGAAAGAATGTTTTAATTTTATTTGCTTATATGCATTATTATTTTGTATGTCATTGATTTGTCCTTTTATCTAATTTATTTTCATTGCTATTACTCGTATTATTTATGCTACATCATCGTATTCATTTTTGTTTTGTTCGCATATTGACACCATGTTTTATTTTTACTATTTCATGTTAGATTAATTTTATTTGATGCATAAATTACGATTTTTTTAATAAGAAAAATCTCGTGTTTAGATTCGAGAAGGTCGTACCCTAACTTACTGGGTTTCGATTTTCACAATAAATTTAAATACACGAATCTTCTCAAACTCAAGTTTTAAAACAATCTCGAGAATTAGAAAGATCGTGTCCTAACTTACTGGGTATGATCCTTTTTTCTCAAAGTTTAAAATGATCTCGGGAATTAAGAAAAGATCGTGTCCTAACTTACTGGGCATGATCCATTTCTTTTAAAATCCGAGATAATTAAATATCTTTTTAAATAAGTAAATTTTGGCATTCGTTCGTGCATCGAGAATTCAAGACATTGTGTCCTAACTTACTGGATATGATTCTTTTTCTCGATTAACGTGAAATATCCTCTTTTCTCGAAAATTTTCAACATTTTAATACAAGGATCGTATTTTTAAAATTCTTCTAAGTTTTTAATTTTCGACATCAAGACATTAACTAATCAACTAGGTACCAATTTTTGGGCGTTACGAGGGTGCTAATCCTTCCTCGTACGTAACCGACTTCCGAACCCGTTTTTCTAAATTTCGTGGACCAAAATCGTTGTTTTAATAAAATCAAATCATTTATTGAAAACAACCACTTTTTCGAGGTGACCCGATCACACCTAATCAAAAAAAGATTGGTGGCGACTCCCATTTTCGTTTTTGTTTAAAATCCAAGTCGACCCCGTTTTTCATCCAAAAAATGGTGTCAACAGGCCATACACGCAAATAGACCCTTCCACAAAAACACGCAGATCCTGAGGTTGGAGCAGGTCGGGTTGCGGGTTCATGGCCAAAATGACGCCGTTTTGGTGCCTGAGAGGCCTGCCCAAAACGACGTCATTTTGGGGCCTATAAAAGCTAAGTTTTAAACAAAAAAAATTATTTATCCCGTAGTTTCAGAAAAAAAAAAAACTAAAAGCTCTCCCCTCTTCCTTCAAAGATTTCCAGAATCCGGCCAGCTCCAGCGCCGGACCACCACAGCGACCACAGATCGCCGGCGACGGCGCCGCCTTCCACGGTGGTCGAAAAAATCAAAAAAAAATTTTGGGTATTTTCGACTCTCGAACCCAAAAACACCGATTTTCATCGGAATCGACACCTCCCTTGCAAAAAGGTACGACTTTTATGCTTTTCTCTTTTTTTGTTTTCTTTAAAAAATAAAAATAAATAAGCCAAAAAAAATCGGCACAACTACCTTTGAAAATGATTTGTATTTGAATTGATTTTTCTCCATTTTCTTTTGATTCATTCGTAAGTAAAAAAACATAAAATCGGGGCTCTTTTTATACCCCAAAAATACCACTTATTTCTCTATGTTTTTCCATTTTTTTACACTATTTTTTTGCTTTTGGACTCTCCTAGTCCGTTTTGCGGATACAGACGTGGCGGCACACGTGGAGGAGGCGGTGCGAAGGGCGGTGCATTGTTTGACTACTGTTGCGGCGACTGGAAACCTAGGCTGTTATGGTTTTTTTGTTTTCTTTTTTTAAAAGTGTTTGGAGCTGTTTTGTTGGGCTAGGGTTTAGGTTTAGTTAGGTTTGGGCTATTTTTTGGTTTTGGGCCATATAGGCCTGCTGGATTTGTAAGTGGATTGGAACTTTGTTTTTTATTTGGTTTTTATTTATTTTTTGTTTATTGCTGCATGGGCCCGGGCAAATTGGGCCATTTACAATATGTATTACGTTAGTCCAAAAAGATAGTTGATAATACAACACTAATAAAAATAACAAGAAAAATAAACGTCATATTTAATTTTATCTAATTGTTCTAATGTTCCATATTTGTTGGATTATTCCCTCTTTAATATTTAACATAACCTTCTTTTCATCAAATATTAGTCCTTGAGTGAATTCATAATCACCTAAATCTAAATCAGATCATTAATATTATCAAAATCTCCTTTCTTCTGTACCCTTTGAAGTATGGATCAACCTAAATCTACCTATGAAAGAAGTTATGAAGTATGTAACATGCTAGTAAATAACCTTATATATATATATATATATATATACTAAGATCATGTTGTTAATATGTGAAAATATTTCTTTAGAACAACAAAGTCCTCTCAACCACATTTCAAACCTTTAATGTCTTAAATTAAGTTTGTTATTGTAAATGGTCTCAATTCAATGCTCTTTTCTTAAAATATATGTCGATCACCTCTTCAATTGTATAATTAATTCAAATCAAAATAAAACGTAACGAAAACAAAAATTACGTATGCAGATTCAAATAGTTTTTACTTCATCAGATATTTTCTGCCTATGCATGTTATGGCGAAACCATATGTATGTGATGCAAAGCATGCATGCATGACGTTGACGGACTCTATGCGGTGGATCCCGATTGAAACTTTCTTCACCGTCTCCATTAGAACCTGAAAAGCAAGTCAAATACACTCTTCTTTCTTTTTTGCATTAATTAATGTTTTATGGAAGAAATATAGGGCAATAAAATCTGTTTGGAAGGTCAAAAGAAGGCAGAAAGAGAAAATTTGCAGGAAAACCCTATATTCTTGTTACTAACATTACATGTTTTAATATTGGTATAAATGGCTGTCATGCAGTTTTGATTATTTAAGTATTAAATAGTGGTGTTTTGTTCTGACTCTTAAATGTCTTCCTTTAAAGAAGATCAATATGTTAATATAAAGGTGCTTTTGCTTATATTTCATCTTCAATCATCCGAAAGATAAATAAAATGCGCCATGGAAAATTTAAGAGGTAGAGAGAGAAAATAAATTTTGAGTGCAGTTAATAGAAAAAATAATTATTTTTATTTTAATGTATAAAATTAATTCTTTTAAATTAGAATGATAAAAGGAAAAATGAAAGAGAAGTATATTTTGATTCAAAATTATACATTTTTAAATATTTTTATTCATTTCATTTTTAACTCTGCCAAAGATGAATGGAAAAAGAATTATTATTTTTCTTAATTGTTTTCAATTTTTCCACTCTATCAAGCAAAACCATAGAATGGAGATGAATATGGTCAAGCTTGGATAGTAGAAATTGTACTTGTCATCCTAGGCTCGACTGCCCAGACTAAAAGTTGATTTTACCGTTTTAACATATATCAAAATATTAACGAAAATGCTTATATATTATTAAAGACTAATAACGTTTAGTTACTAGTGTAAAAAAAATTATTTATTACTTATGTACTGACAGAAAATAAATAATAATTAGCACAAATTTAACCTTAAAATTAAAAAGGTAACTTCCTTAAAATAAACAAAAAAGTTACCTTATCTTTGCTAAAAATAAGTTATAGCTAGTTGAATAGCTAACCTACATGTCTATCCAACGGTTAAATAGTAATATTTAACCAAAACAAGGCAAACTATTCAAATAATTAGAAGAAATTCTAGAGAAAGGGACGCACGATGAGGAGATGAGTGAATAGCGGGGGATATCGTGGGCTGGACTTGACCTGAGCGTCATAGGCCCATGTCTCTTTTCTTCTAATTTCTGGGAAACAACCATACCAAACCACTGTCCACTAGGGTTGACAAAAACAGAACCCGAAACCATCAAATTCCAGATAAACTTTTTTTTAAATAGAAAATTAAATATGCTAAATACTAGCATATTTAATTTGAGACATTAAGTTTTTATTTGGAAATTTTAGTCCTTTCTTCATATTTTACCTTAAATTATTGATGTAGCAATTATAAAAAAATTAAAATAATTTTTATAGCTTTTTCACTTTGATCTTTACTCTTTAAATGTACATAAAAAATATTAAAATGATTTTAAAATTAATTTTTTAGTGTTTTCAATGAAAAGATTTGAGAAAAGCCCATCTCTCGAATTATAAATTTTCTTTTGAAAATTTATAGTTTGTTTATAAGAGAGAAAATAATAATAAATTATAAATTATAAAAACAAAAACAAAAATTCATAACAAAAGGTTTTCCTTCAACACTTAAAAAAATAAATATCCTTCAATAATGTAAATCTAAAAATACAAAAAGAAATTGTGGCGATTTTTTAAAAGCTGGAGATTCACGTGGATAAAGCTCCAAGCAATCAAACTTTAAATTCCTTCTTGATTTTTTGAAAGCTTTCAGTTCGAATTTGTTTATCTCTTTGAAATTATATCTTTTTAATAACTTTTAAAATTTTTACTTTTTCTGAAAAATATTATTTTATTTAAAAATTATATTTTTATTTTTAAAAACATACTTTTACGTATTTTTAAGAAGTAAAATCAAATTAACAAAAACTATAAATAGTGAGGGCATAAAATTATTATTTTACTTTTTCTATAATTGACACAAAATTGAACAAAATAACTCTTATTTTAAATAAAAAAGATTATTGAAATCTAATATTTCAAATTAAAGTAAAAATAACTAAATTTTAAATAAACGTAAGGATCTCTGACTAGGGGTGAGCATTCGATCAAATCGAATCGAAAATTTTCGAGTTAATTGAGTTTTCGAATCTCATTTTATCATCCTAACGTTATTTGAAATTTTATCGAATTGAATCGAGTGAGATGGAATTCGAATCGAATCGAATCAAATATATTTGTTCGAGTTAAATTTAAAAAAAAAATTAGTGTTGTTTATTTTATGTAATCTTTCAAAAAATAATTTTCTTTAAAGTTTTTAAACATGGTCATACAACAAAAATTGAAGTAAATAAGTGAATAAATAAAAGCAACACAACATCAACCCAAATAAACAACATGATTCCAAATAAACAACAAAATAATACAACAAGATTATAATAAAAACATAAGTAAAAGTCCAAGTAAATAGCATGAGTGAAATAAACAACAACATTATATAAAAAAACATAAGCAAAAGTCCAAAATACAATAGAAACCTACATCAAAAGAACACAACAAAAGTCCAATTAACCAATAGCAATAACAAACCAAACCAAACTAATAACAATAACACATCGGTTCAAAACCATTATAGAAGCGTTTAAGTTTTTTCTTGTGCTTCAACCACCGTTGATAATCTTGAAATATCTAGTAAAAGTATTGAATGAGTTAGTTAAATAATAACAAAATTTTGCGAAAATAAATTAAATAAACATTTAACTTTATAAACTAATGCTAAGTATGTTACCTTATTGATCTTCGGGTATTTTGGATAAGTCTAGCAAATTTAAAAACAAAAGTGTTAGTTAAATTATGGGAATGCTTACTAATATAAAGAATACAAAAGCTTATTTTATAACTTAAAATTTATATATTACCATCTTCCATCTTCCATGGTTTGAAGTTCATCAACATAATATTTAAGATTGATGGCATCATTAGATTTCCGAAGCCAATCTTGTGTGCAAACCAAATCTTCGACCATGAGAGGAGTTAGAGTACTTCTAAAACTATTGAGAACACGTCCACTCGTGCTAAATGCACTTTCTGAGGCAACTGTTGAGATAGGAATAGCAAGAATATCTCGAGCTATTTGTGCAAGAATAGGGAATCTAGGGCTGTTCATTTTCCACCACAATAGTAAATCAAATGAACTTGAATTGTTTACTTCTTCATCCTCACCCAAATATCTATCCGAATCAGATTTGCTTTCTAATCCAACTTGTTTCTTCTTCTTAAGGTATTTTTGTTTGGCCAAGCCCGTTTTCATTTCTGACTAATCTATTTCCATTGAACTGCAAAGATTTGTCGAAGAACTAGATCTACCTTCAAATAATTCAATTCTCCCGGCATTAGAAGAATACTCATTGAACAAGCAATGCAAATCCTTATCAATCATTTTCATAATGTCATTAGCAACATTAGGAAAAAGCAAGTTGATCCCAAAGTCCAAAAAACTCATTTTACATCGCGGATCAAAGATGACCGCCAAGTAAACTAGCATGTTGATCTTGTTTCCTTCACCCCAATACTTATTATATTTCTCTCTCATTTTGGAAGTCATAGAAATTATGTCTAAATCTCCATAATCTTGCCACCCATCAAAAAGACAATGCACATCCGTCAATTCTTCAAAAAGTGAATGAGAGGTAACATGCAAAGATCCGGACACCTTCAATGTAAGATGATAAAAAGGCTCTAATACTTTTATAACTCTTCGAACAATTTCCCAATCATCAAATGTAGGAACTCCATCTCCAGCAGTAAGGTCAAGAAAAAAATTATGGTCATCACGTACATATGATTCAAATGCACGCTCATATTTTCCGGCCACCTTTAACATCATATATGTTATCTAGTAGGCACATCTAAACACAATTGAGCCTTACTATCTATCATTTCTTCTTTTACCCGTTGGTTGAATTTTTTCAACCTCGATGGTGATGCTCTTATATACTTCACACCACCTCTAACTTGATCCACAGACACAGAAGCATCCTTAATACCATACTGCACAATAAGATTAAGAATGTGTGCAACACATCTCATATGAATAAATTTTCCATTTGCAACAAAAGCATTTTGATGATTCAATTTCTTTCTCAAATATTCAATGGCAACATTATTGGCGGATGCATTATCAACTGTAATAGTGAAGACCCTCTCAATCCCCCAATCTCGAAGACATTTTTCAATGGCTTGACCTATGCTTTCACCTCTATGAGCGGATATTAGGCAAAAATTTATAATCCTTTTTTACAACCTCCACTCATCATCCACCCAATGTGCTGTTAAAACCATATAAGATATCCTCTACAATGAAGTCCAAGTGTCTGTCGTCAAACAAACTCTACTTATATCTTTTTCAAAACAATTCTTTATCACACTCCTCATGGAGTTAAATAAATCAAGACAATCCCTTCTAATTGTCCAACAAGATGGAAGACTAAACCGTGGGCATGCTATAGAAAGAAAGTATTTGAAACCCTCTCCCTCTACAATTTTAAAAGGTAGTTCATCCATAATTATCATACGAACCAATGCTTTTCTAACAGCATCTTTATCAAATACCCAAGTTGATAAATCTGTTGTTTCTTGGCTAACCTTCACAAATGTTAATTCTGATTGCTTCGGATTAGAAGTATTACCTTGAGGTCTTTTTAGGCATGTTTTCAAATGGTTATTCAAATTCGTTGTAGAACCCGAAGTTGATTCCATTGTGTAAGTAACATCACATGCATTGCACCTTGCTCTCTTCACCCCCTCTTCAGTCACAAATTTGGTGAAATGGTTCCAACAAGCTGCCCTTGGAGTGATTTTTTTCCGAACATTTTCCTTGGTTGTTGTTTGATCATCTCTACTTGGGGAAGAATTTTGTGAACTTTGAGTTGAACCATCTCACTTTGGATCACTCATCTACAAGTAAACATTTGTTGCAATCACTAACCATGACCAAAAATTGGTTTAAAATCAAACTTAATAAATCGATTAAATTAAAAATTAATTAATATAATAGTACAACAACATAAATTAAACAAAAAAAAGTATGTTAAACTACATTTTAAACTTTAAAGTTAGTTAATTGAAGCCTAAATTAATATAATAGTACAAGTACAACAACATAAATTAAACAAAAAAGTCATTAAACCACAGTTTAAACATTAAAGTTAGTTAATTGAAGCCTAAATTAATATAATAGTACAAGTACAACAAAGATAAATTAAACAAAAAAGTCATTAAACCACAGTTTAAACATTAAAGTTAGTTAATTGAAGCGTAAATTAATATAATAGTACAATAGCATAAATTAAACAAAAAAAGTCATTAAACCACAGTTTAAACATTAAAGTTAGTTAATTGAAGCCTAAATTAATATAATAGTACAATAGCATAAATTAATTAATTGAAGCCTAGTTTTCTTTATATCTAACTTGCCAAAAGATTTATTATTAAAAGATTTAGGTGTCTATTAAACTACAGTTTAAACTTTAAAATTAGTTTAACATGGTATTTAAAAAGTCTGTGGAGTGTTATTTTATTTATAAGGTCCTGTATTTAATATTTAATATTTTAATTTTAATTTATAATTTAAATATTATAATCCAATATTTTACTCATCATTTAATGTTATTTTATCGAATTGTATTAGCAAGTGCAAAATCCTTTAAAAAGAAGTACATTTTATGCATTTTTCTCTATTAATATTACGTTATTACTAATATTATATTATTACTAATATTACACTATTACTTTGGGAAATTAATTGGCTAACATTTTTCTCTATTAATATTACATTATTACTAATATTATATATTTATATTAGGTTGTGCTTCTTGCTTAGTTATTAATAATAATAAAAGAATTTTACATCTTCCAAAACAAAAAAGACAAACAACAATTAAAGATTTCATTTTAATTATTTTAATGATGTAATTAAAGGTTTCATTTGAGTGGGGAGGTATCATTTTTAATTATTTTAAAGCCAAAAATGGCTTTACCAAGAGATTCCAGCAGATGCACTCAAAGTCTCAAATAAAATAAGTTAAATTCTTTTATTTTAAAAATTTATCCCGATGATGATTGTGCTGTGCCAGTGTGCCCCGTTCTACAACAGCAACCAGGTAAGTGGAGAAGGAAAATAGAGCGAAAATCATTCAATAGAGTGAAACAGATGCAAATAGAGCTAAAATCATTCAATAATTTAAAAAGATTTCAAGACAAACTTTAAAGATGCAAAAAATTTGAGCTTACAATGGAAGAGAACAAACTGTCTCGGTCAGAAGGAACAACAACTCGATTTGGAGGTAAGGATTTTGATTTGAAGGTTTATTTTAAGAAGAAGAAGAAGGGTTTATTTTAGGGTTTTTTGAGAAAAATAAATTTTAGAGTTTGAACTTTGAATGGAATGGAATGGAAACAGAGAGAAGAAAAATAAATAGGGGTTTGGACGATAAAATTTGCTGGGGTGATTTGGGGAAAATAAATCTTTGGGGCATGGGCAGACGGGCTTGGAGGAAGTTGGCAATTGGGTTAAAGATTTAAAAGTAATTAAGTAAAAGCCTATTAAAAAATTAAAAAATATAGTTTATATTCGGTTAATTTGAATTATTCGAGTTATACGAATTCAAAAATTCAACACGACTCGAACTCGAAATTCGAAAAAAAATCCGAGTTGATTCGATTAACTCGATTCGAAAAATTCAAAAATCGAAAATCGAATCGAATTTTGCTCACCCCTATTGTACAAGCCCAAATTTACCCGGGGCCCAATATGGTCCAAATAAAACCAACCCTATACCCACCTAGACCTAACCCAAAATCAGCCCAGTACACTTAAACAAACCCAAACTAACCCAATTACAAACCCAAATCAGATGGCCCAATAAAGACCCAAATCCCAACCCACCTAAATCTAACCCTAACAGCCCACAACCTAAACAAAAAAAAGAGAAACCCTAGCCTCCTAATCTCAAGCGCCGCACCACCTACCCTCGCCACCAGACGGCCTCCTCCCGCCAGCGCCAACAACTCCCTGCAAAGAGAAAAGAAACACATAAGCGTAAGAAAACAGAGTAATAAGAGATTTTCTTAGATCCTTTTTTCTTTTCTTTCGGCTATAAAGCTGAATGTGTTGCATTGTAAAAGGGGGTCTCGATTTTTCTGTATTTTTCTACGAGATTTTGGGGGGCTCTTTTCTCTTTGTAACCTTTTTACAAGATCTGAAGGAAAAGAAATAAAAAATAGGTTGCATATTTTTTTCCATTTTTTTATTTCTTTTCTTATTTTCGAAACAAAATAATAAAAAAGGAAGAAGCTTTTCACCTTTTGGTCACCGCCGGAGTGCTCGGAGGGTCGAGGAGATGATTCGGCGAAAAAGGGGAGACTTTTGGTCTCCTCATTGCAGCACTGCAAGACCAAATGATGGCGGCGGTCAACGACGGCCGATGACCAGACTCTCGGCCGGTTTCTGGGGAGAGGAGAGGATTTTTGAGTTTTTTTTTTGTAGAAAAAGAAGAAAATGAAATGTTTTGAAAAAAAACTTGACTTAAATAGGCTTTCAAAACGACGTCGTTTTGGGCAGCCTTCTCAGGCACCAAAACGGCGCCGTTTTAAGGTCGACCCACGTGCGACCCGAACCGCTCTAGGGGGATCCGCGTGTTTTCAATGGAAGGGCCAATTGCACTTTTAGCCCTTCCGCATTTTTAGTATTTTCCAATCAAGTACTTTTAGTTTTTTAATTTTTCCTTGTGATTTTTTACGTTTTCAATTTAGTTCCTTATAAAACTACGTTGTTTTAAAGGAGAAGGACAAATTTCCTTTTTAGTCCCTCCATGTCTCGCGCGTTTTCGGAATGGTCTTTATCTTTCATTTTATTTGAACTTTGGCCCCGAATCTTTATCCTAGTTTCAAAATTAGTCCTTTTTCGTTATATTTTTGCTATTAAACTAATTAGCTTTCATTATCTTTATTATTAATATACGTAAGTACATTCTCATAATATATATGTACATATATATATTTTTATAACTTAAATATACATACGCATATATATATTTTTCTTATAGTTTGTAATTTACATACATGTCCATATATATATTTTCTTTTTTATGAATAGATATATATATATTTACTTTTTGAAATTTTATAATTCATATATACGTATCCATATATATATATTTTTAAAATATATTCACACACATATATATGCATTATCATTATTTACTTATTTATTTATATATATATATTTACTATTTTTAAATTTTGTTATATATACATAAATTTTATTTTTATTTTGATATTTTTATTTATTTTCATTATTTGTTGTTATTGTCTTATTTGAGGTTTATTTATTACGTGTTCATTATCATTTGAAAAGCATTGTAATCCTGTTTGTTTATTACTTATCATTTCATGTATGCTACTGTTTTGTCATTTTTACTTATCTTTGTTGCTATTGCTTGTATTATGTTTATTTACATTATCATATCTATTATTTCATTAAGCAAATTAACACCATACTTCAAAAAAGAAAAATTTTCAAAGTAAGGCAATATTTTGCGTTTGGAAATTCGAGAAAACATGCCCTAAGGTGCTGGGTGTTGATTTTTCTCGTTCAACCAAATAGCTTAATATCCTTTTTAAAAAAAAATTCAAAATATGGCAATGTTTTGCGTTTGGAAATTCGAGAAAACATGCCCTAAGGTGCTGGGTGTCGACTAAAGACTAAAATATATACTGTATATTATAAAATATAGTATATAAGGGTGGTTTTTTTTTTTGTAATTTACCATATTTGGTTTTATATATTATAGATTATATACTATATGTATATGAAAGTATTTTTTTTATTAAGATGGATTGAGTATATGTACTTTCAAGATCAGATTCAAATTGAGGATAAAATTATACTAAAATCAGGGTCAGATCAAAGTCTCTACCCCGTTGCCATCCTTATAAACAACCGGATGAATTGAAAGGCTCATCAATTGACAAAAGGAAACTACTACATAAAATTTGTTTGCAAAACCATTCCAATCCTTCTATCAAATGTTGTAAATTTGAAGTTTTTCTTTTCAAGCCCATGAAAGATCAAAGTTTGGTTGCAATATTTTTACTTTCCTGCTTAGAAACCAAGTTTGAAAAGATTCATTAACTTGAAACCTTCAATGTCCTTGTCTAATAGTGTATCATTATTCAAAGACAACAATGAAAATTCTAACCAACATTTCTAAAAAACAAAAAAACTATATCTGCATACTACTGGAGTAAAAAAAAGAGGACATTTTACCTGAGGCAGTGATGTCTCTATAGAAGGCAAACAAGATGTTATTACAGTATGCCTAATTCAACTCAACAGTCCAATTCATCTTGTCGTCTATAAGACCCATCTGCAGTCGGGTAAGCACGGAGTAGAGCTGTTGCGAAACAGCCCCGAAACCATCTACTCCGTATGATACTCTCACAATAAAAGCATTTTATAAGGAATTTAATTGTGTAAAATCAAGAAAAATAAAGCTCAACTACAGCCATTCCCTAGGTTATTTGAACTTGGGTGTGTCAAATACGTGTATTTCTAGCATGAATATGTTAGTTGAACTTGAATATCTCAAATACAGGTCTATGTTTAATATGGATATGTTCTAAATTTTTGTAGTCTTTCCATGTATTTAAAAGATACTTGAAACATTACTCATATCAAACAAAGTGTGTGACATAGATACTCAAAAAACAAATGGAGTCAAAGCAATGTAGGTCATTCTTATTTTTCATACTAAAATAAACACGATTAAAATTTCAGTTACTAAAATAATGGCCCCATGCAGAAGTAGCTAACATATATTGCGTAACATCCCAAAACCCTCATTTAATAGTAAATAGTGTAATATCACAGAAAACGTGATAAATTCATGATGGCAAATAAAATGAAAATTTATTAATTTTAGAAGAGAAAGCTAGTGAATACTAAAGGAAATTGAGTCAGAAAATAGAATATGATGTATTAACGTAAGGCAGAGACTAAACTGTAAAGATATGAAACCTGATGTCGTCTTAATGTAAATATTCAAAATTCAAAGAGTCAAAACATAATTATGAAAAGTTGAAGTACTAAAAGTGTAAATAACTTAAAGTAGGAAAGGACTAAAGACTAAAATAAATTGGCGAGTGAAGATCAAACTGAATAAGTGGAAAAATGAGAGGAACTAAATTGTAATTTTACCAAAAATAAAAATGACACAAAAGTGAATATTGAGATATTACAAAGACAAAATGGTCATTTTTAATCAAGATAATAATTATGAATTATCATGATAATAATTAGTAAGAAATGATGTTAAAACATGATTGGTTAGAATATTTTTATTATTATTTTATTATATTATAATATTAATTAATTAATTAATTAATTAATTAATTTAGATATTTGAAAGAAAAGACGAAGTTCTTCATACTTTCCATGCATGCCTCTGACGCCAATATATATACATAAGAAAAAGTTTTCCATATCTTACAAATTCGTCCCTTGTTATGCGATCCTATCATTTCTCTCAATTTTTTTTGGAAAATTTTCATAGGCACCCTAGAGAAAAAATGAAGTAGAGATTTTAGAGAATATGTTCATCAATTAATTCTTGAATCACTCATGAATTTTTCTAGGACAGTATTAAGGATCTTATCGAAAACTTATAGCAGCTTGCCAAACAAAGGCTAAGAGAAAAAAGAGAACAGGTATTACTGGCATAAAATCTACGATTGGATTCAAAAAAGCATAGGCCTCGAGCAATTTGGTGAATAGACGATTTCTAATTGTGTTATAAAAAATAAAAATATAAAGATTGAATAATAATAAATTAGCTTCCAAATCACAATTAATATTATAAATTAATAATATTATCCAAGTACATAATTAGCAGTACATCACATGATAACTACAGTATTGTCCAAGTGCATAACTAGTATTACACAACATAAGTACTACACCACATTAAAGTATCAATATCTTCAACCTTGAGAAAATTTTTGAAGCCAAATTTTTTTATGCTTCATACTTTTGGCTAAGAAAGCTTTGGCCTTGGATTCACGGCCCACAAGATAATCAAACACACTACATAGTAAGTCATCATCAAATCCTTCCACCTCCATCGACATCACTTCTTCGTAAAGATGTGGCGTCTTATTCGCAGTAAATTGTTCCAAATGCATTAGCAATCTTACCAAGTTGTTCACCCACAAATTTAATTTGTTCATCGATGACACTTTCTTGAGCATTTTTTCTTTTACGTTTAGATGTGCCAAATAAAGATACATTTGTTCTTATCTCCTCAACCTCCTCATTTTCATAGTCTACAAGCACTGAATCTTGGTTACCATCATTCAAGTCTATGTCAGCAAATGTTCTATCAAAACTGGTTCATACTTCTTGTCTGCCTATTGGATATTATACACAATTAGAATAACAAGTAAAAAAATACAATGCTGAAATATATTTAACATATATAAGTATATTTCACTGTCACATCATATGTCGATCTATCACATGTGATCATTTTTATGTTATCATCCCATCCAAAACCACTTTCGACCCGAATTGTGCATATAATTTGCCATTGGTTTTTTTACAATCCTCAGATGATTTTCCACATGCTTAGCATTACATTGAACTTGGAATCTTTCAGAAATAGATGCAACAACTCGATTAATAGAAACTACTTTGAAAGTGTTAGAAGGCTTATCTCCTTTCTGTGCCTCATCTGCTAGAATTTCGAGAAAAAGATGTTCCATCAGTTTTGTCCACCAAATTACTTTATTGTCCCTTTTTTGTTGCTCTTACCCATTCTACATTAATAATTATCATTGTCAATAATTTCAATATCCAACAAGCTTAAAACATAATAATTTCAAAATCCAACAATAATTTCAATATCAATATCCGACCAACATTTAAAAAAATAACAATTTTAATACTAAAACATACATAACATAAAAACATTAACCTTGAGCCCTAAACCTACCTAATGTTTCTAGCCATATAATCAATCCTCATAGTTTGTGCAATTTCCCCTCTCTTAGCAGACTATTCTCTTGCTTCTTCTCTTTCTTCTTGCTTTGTAAGAGTTGGTATTATCAAATCAGACTTTGGCTCCTCATATAATCCTTGATTTAGTAAATAATTAGGATCAACTCTCATTATACGATTATGAATGATACAACAAGCCAAAACTATATCTACTTGAGTTTGAAAATTCCAAAATGGTTCAGCATCTAACACAAGAGATTGTTTCTTCAAAATCACAAAAACACATTCAACAATGATTCGTAATGATGAATGACGAAGATTAAAGAGTTCCTTCGCATTTTCTGGCCCCTGATTACTAAACTCTTTTAAATGATATCGGATACCACAATATGGGTAATATATCCATTTTGAATGCCATATCTAGCATCAACAAGATAATATTTACCTACAATTTTACAAAATATAATTATTATTAATAAATTATGAGCTTACTTGAACTATTTGGTGTTTAATGTTAATTCTTACATTTTGGAATTCTTAATCCTCTTAGGTGTGAAAGTGCATCACTTAAAATATGAGAATCATGTACACTACCTTCCAGCTAGAACATAGAAAAATTTCAAATCAAATGTAATGGCAGCCAATACATTTTGTGCCGTCCCCCTTTTACGACTACGAAATCATTTTTGAATGCTAAGTGGAATGGATGTATGAACATGAGTTCCATCTAATGCTCCAATACAATCTTTAAAAAAAAGGATAAAACCTTGGATTGTTTCTGATTTCACTAGGAGTTGACTCATCAGGTAATCTAATAACTAATTTATACAATTTCAAAATAGCTCTCAATACAACCCTAAAGTAACGGTCAATTGTCTCAATTGATCTATAATATCTAGATCCAATCACTCGAAACCTTACATTTTGACCAATTATATGTAAAATATAACTACTTGCTCCCTAATATTCATCGATTTAGTTTGTTGTAACAAATTGTTCCTACTAAGAATGTCACACAAATTAAAAAAGGTAATAGGTCTCATCCTTATCACATCAATACAATGATGGTTACCTCTATATAAAATACTATTAATATAATTTTCTCTTTCATAATCTCAATTCACACGAGGGTGAGAAGCAATTTCCTTCCTAGTTTTTAATTTTTTAATCCAAAGAGCTCCAAAAGCTAAAACTAAAGCCACGACTCCAACAATTACATTATGATCTTAATTACGATCCATCTACACAAAATAATACCATACAAAATTTGATCAATACAAAAAATAACAACATTACACATTTGGGTAGAAAAGGTTAAAACACAAATCTCTATTGCATTTGGTCTACAAGGCCCACAAACAAGACCAGTTTAGTGGTTTTTGGGATTCCATAGTGCTAAATTGCAATATAAGGGAAACCTATGGAAACCCAAATCCAAACAAGAAATTGTTAGAGTATGCCCAAAGATCAATCATGAGATGGTTGTAATAACATACTTGATTTATCATGTTTATTAATATAAGGCATTACCATTATTATTTCAGTTTCTTTTCTATGTGTATAAATAAACTGTTTTATAATAATGTCCTGAGAATAATATGATTATTCTTAAAGGGTCCTTAGTCAAGTATTATTGTTGGATAGGACAACAATAGTGCATTAAGACTAACATGTAGTTGATTGATGATAAAGAGTTGTCATTGATATGGAATGTCAAAATCGATGCATGAATATGTGTGTTAGAGAACAACATATTGGACTGACCCGTTATGAGTATGTTTCTTGGATTATTATGTAATTGTCACAACATTACTCATAGTGATTAATATGTATATGATCCTCGACTTGAGATCATCATAATCCCAACATCGTGAGTTGTATATTTTGATACGATCAAAGCGTAACACGTGAATCGGTTATTCTATAAAGGCTGATGTTGGATATACCACTATCTATGTAGAGGGATATGGTTGATTGATATAGGATAAGTCCGTCCTACATAATGGGAGTAATATCTTAGGCCACTTGATTGAGTGAGAATAGAAATGCATGGCCACGCTCAAATAAGCTGATATGAGATGTCATACTTATTTGTATATCATAGTCTACTTAAGATATCAAGGAACATGGAATGGACTATGCAAGTGTGACTATTCCATGACTTGTGTCTAATCCAGAGATAAAGGACTTAAGGATTATTGCATGAAAGGTTAATCATAAAAAGGTTATGTCGAATCATGATTTCTTGTGACTTAGGTAGCAATGATGCATTGCTAGGTGCCACTCATTGTTTGTAACATTAGAATTGTTCTAGTATTACTGCTAACGTTACAAGAACCTACAGGGTCACACCCTATAGTTGAAATGAACGGAATAAAACATAGTTGGTATTGTGTTTTGTTGTCGCTTGAATTAAATTAATTATTTAATTAGGTAATCAAATATCGAACACATTATGTACCTTGTACGCATAATGAGAACATGAATTTGGTTAGTATATAAATTCAAATAAATATATAGTTTACCAAAATCATTATTATAATTAATTTAATTATAATTTTTGGTTTAAAATATTGTTATATTTATTTAATTTCTAGAAACCCTAAAAAATAGATATAAAAATCCCATTTTTTCTTTGCTTGGGGTCTAGCAGCCGTCAAAGCAAAGTCTTTTCCAAAAACAGTTTTGGGGATTCCTTCCGTTTATTGTCAACTGGTGGATTACGTAGAGGCTAGAGTCACGATATATTGCGACTTGGTTTGATAGTAGATCAGATTACTCGTTGCTGAGGTATTGCTGTCTACTCAGAATAAAGATTCGGTAATTTTGAAACCTTTATTTCACCCCAATTCGTTCCTCACACATGGATCCATGGTTAGGATCATCGGATGTTTTATTTTTCCGTTGCGCCGTAGGGGTGCCGGCGTTCCAACAGAAATACCACATGATGTATTTTGATGAACAAAATAATAAGGCTTAAAATTCAAATTTTACCTTCTCTGATAAGAATGTTCCCAGTAAAGATCCTTTTAAAACAACAACCTGTAGAAAGAATTAGAAAGTCGATCAGAGGTCTTTCCGTTCTTGTACAGAATTCGTAAAAGAAAAAAAGTAGAAATTTTAATTGGATTAAGGGCCCTGATAACTGAAGTCCATTGGTTACTCAGTTGAGTAATCTAAAGCAATTTTGACATTGCATATTTATATTTTGCAATTGTAGTTCACGCATCTAAAACAACTTATGTTATTAGCATTTCCACTAATTGGAACATTCACTTGTGCCTAGAGATGCAAATGGAGGAAAAGAAAATTAGGAAAAGTTCAAAGAAAATGGAATTACATTATGTATATGTTGCATTCATACATACCATTTTTTTTCTAATTTAACTTATATTATTTATTTCTTGCATTGTCACTACAACAATATTTTGAAATACTAGTATGAACATGACAACCACTCATCACTGTTACAACATTTTAGTACAAAGTTTCATTAGATAACTGAATGCAGCAGGCCATTAGATGAAGGTCCATTTAGAGTGGATGTCAGAATCTTGACTGTGGATAAACTATCAAGTTCCAGAAGCACCTTCATTGCTCCTAAAGTTCTAGCCAAATTAAGACCATCATAAGCACCCCACAACTCGATATTATCTACTTCAAAACAACATTTTTGGTTCCTTTGCTAAGCTTTTAACATGGGCACAACACTTCAAAAATTCCCAAAACTAAGTTATTTATGTAACAAAAGTCATTGTGTGCAAAAACCATGAATCTATCATAACACAATTATTCAAATAACACAAACTTGCTAGTAAGGTAATATACCAATAGTCATCACGCCTAAACTCCTAAGTAAATGAAAAGATAATGCCCATGGATAACTCCAAAAACTACACCTAATTCCCAAACTCAAAAATTATACATAGAAATTTAATATAGCACTAAAAATCAAAACACCAAAGAGCACATTAGAACAGCAGTAAACCATCTGGGTAGAAGCCACAAAAGAAAATCCTATGATGAATTGAACTGAGTAACAGTAAGTTTCACGGTTTCAATAAAAAGTAGAAACAAAAAAAACCCATTTTTAGATCACCCTAAATAAATGCAAGAAAAAAAAAAGCAAATTTAAAAGCACATAATTTGGTCCCAAACATGCTTGGATTGAAAAGCAATTGAAGCATCTTAAACTGATAAAAAAGAAAAAAAAAACATACCTTGATGTTGAGAGAAGTTAATCCTAGAGACAACGAACCTAAGGTTTAGGGTGTGGCAAAAGGGAAGGGAAGGAGAAAAAGGACTAATATCCAATACAATTGGTGTAGCAAGGAAAGGGAAACGAGAAAGGGAAAAGGGGGAAGGGGGCTTCAGGAGAAAAACTGTGGAAATTGTTTTATCAAAATGAAAATGGTAAGACGTTTTCCTAAAATAAAGCTATGTTTTTCCCATGTTTTGGAAAAAAATTATAGTGGGATTTCATTTTCCACCAAACAAACAATCGAAAATAGTGAAAATATTTTTTCTGTAAAATATTTTACATGTAAACAAACACACCCTTAAAGACATTAAGTTTTTATGAGAAAAAGAGATATATGAGTTGTACAATGAAAAATGTTCAGGTAAAGAAATTAACATGTTACTAACATATGAATTTATATGACTAAATTGAACAGTAATCAAAATTACAATGATTATATACATTCAATTGAAAGTTAATGCAAAGAATCATAGAAAAGTAAATATTTTCACTAAAACAATTTATGGACAACAATAGTAGCTAAACTTTGAAAATTCACCAAAAATTGTAAAAGATGAAACAAGTATGAAATAAATCTTAATTAATCTAGTTTTGTATTGAAAAAATGGTTTAAGCAATAGAATTGTAGATTATGAGATAAATAAATTTAAGTGAGGCAATGTTAGATTGATTTGGGGTTCCCTTGTTCCAAGTTTGAAAATCATAAAAATTGTAAAAAAATTTAGGATATGAAATTTATATGTATAAAATATGAATGAGTCTATTTTCAAAATAAACAAATGAAAACATTATATGAATTATGTAATGAAAGATAAATAAATTTTAGTGGAAATGAGTTAGAGTTGCCTACCAGCAGAACAGGGGAAGATTTGAAGAAAATACTATTAATTGGCTTATGTGGAAATTCTAAAATTTTATGTTAAAATATTCATTGAGTCTAGTTTCAAAAACAACAAGTGGATCTTAATTTTGAATTTTTTAGGTCAAGATATAAATAATTTAGTGACTGCTACTCAATTAGACAGCCTTGTTAATGTGTTAATAGTGAAAGAATAATTAAGGTTACATATAGACATGCTACACTAAAAGACAAAGATTCATATATATATATATATACATGTACAATATAGGATGTTGAATGAAGCGGAGGAGGAGGAGAGGAAAATAATAGAAGAGTTGTAATACTAAGAAGTTGATATAAGAGATGAAATTGTTAATATGTAAGAGAAATTTAAATGAAATTGATGAGACATTAAGTGAGTAATTGTTACGTGATGAATTAATAAAGTATTAATTGATAAGTTAAAGTATTATATGATACTAATTTAAAAAGATTGTAAAGTTAAAATGACATTATAGTGAATAGTGATTTTCATGAAATTTTTTGCAATTGATTTCCAAATTATTTGATATAATGGATTGAACTAGTCTAAGTTGCTCTGGCAATGTAAAGTGATGTCACACATCCAATTTTGACAATAAGGTCGGGTGTGGGGTGTCACACACCAAATGCCTACCATTTCCATTTGCCATAAAAATGAGATAAAAATTAAAAAATGGATGTAAAGTGAAATTGAAGAAGATGCAAAATTACTAATTTATGAAAAAATTTAACTCAAACTGCACACATAATTACCTTTTACCCTTATAAGTAATACTGCCAACAAGTGACACTACCACTATTGTCCTTCTACAAAAAACTTCATCAGCATCAAACAACTCATCCACTTCCATAAGGCGTTCCTCAACCTGCATCATCAATAGATAAGCATTAGGAAGTAACCCAATGAGCTACCTGACATACTCATTGAAGTAGACAAGTGTAACGACTTGAAAGTCAGTGGTGTAGGAAAGTGTGGTTTCGGAACATGGTTTTGTAAACTAGACTCGTAAATATTTTTATTAAATATTTACAAAGTTATTTTAGAATTGAATTGAATTTTGATCAAGTAAATTCTTTGAATTAGTGTTTAATTATGGTATAGGGACTAAATCGTAAAAATGTCAAAAGTGTGATTTCTTAAAGAATATTTATTTGGAACTCTTGTGAGGGACTTATTAGGAAAATAACCATTTTCTTATTTTAGTGGACAGTAACATAGTTTTAATTGTTAAAAATGTTGTAAAATTTTAAGTTAAAATAAATAATTAAATTAAACTAAAGAACAGAAAAAAAGCTTGGTGGATTGAAAGAGAAAACTTATCTTCTCTTTTCATCTCCATATTTTTTAAGCTAAGAAACAAGGGAGAAGATGAAACGATTAGAGTTGTTTAACTTTCAAGCTTCAATTGGTTAGTGCAATTCAGTCCTTTTCTCATAATTTTTATGTTTTTAGAATTCTGGTAGTTCAAGTTATCTGACTCACGTTATAAATTTCGATACTATTAAAGATTATGAATGTTACAATTGTTATAGAGTTGAAGCTTTTGGTGATATTTTAATAGATTTTAAGTTTAGTATAGAAAAGGACTAAATTGTAAAGTCAATTGATGATTTTGTGTAATATGAACTAAAATGAATAAATTTTGAAATTTGTGGTGTATTGTAGAAATAAGAAGACTTATAGGAGTTCTAGTGAATTCGACATAAGATTTCGGTTTTAAATTTGAAAATTATGTTAGTCCCAATCTTAGGGACTAAATTAAATAAAATGAAAAGGTTGCACAAATTAGAAACTGAATGTGAAAATGGTTGTATATTGATAATTTTATGTGTTGTTTCTAAACCATAGCTACCGTCAACCTGAATTACTCGAAAAGGAAAAGTAAAGAAAAAGTCGTCGGCGAATAGCTCGAAGTTTACGGTTTATGTTTTTATAATCCAAATTAACTTATAAATTGCTTCATATCAATTTATTTATTCATGGTAAGAATATGAAGTGAGATTTCTTGTTCAATTGAGATGATTTGAATCGATTGATGATTATGATGATTAAATTGAGTATATTCGAGAAATATGTGTATTTCTATAAATTTGAAAATTGAGTATTTATTGGGATAATTGTGGTTAATATATATGTTGAATAAATGTATACATATTGAAAATAAATGTGAATTGAGGCATTGGTTGGTACTAAAATATGAAACTTGTTACCCTATTAATTGTTCTAGCAGGGTCAGGTATAAATGACTTGTCATAGGATAGAAAGAGTTCAGGGTTTTACTACTACGTGTCGGGGAGTGCTGGGGGTCCCATTTGTCGATTATACTGAAAAGTGCTAGCCACATCTATTTTTCGATTTTACCAAATGACATATGAAATGAATTTTCCATGTCCTAGTCTTCGCAATAATGTGATAGTTGTGAACAATGAATATATGAATTGGCATTTGGATTTGTTATGTTGCATATCATCACCTATTTTAACTTATGCATTTTATGATATATGTTAGATTTTAATATTCGAATTATAGAAATACCACTGACTTATACTCAGTGCCAGGTTTTGTTTTCTGTGCGCAGGTCAGGTACCTTTGAGTCATTCATCAACTTCAGCATCTAGCGGCAATACCAGACTCAATAGTTGGTGATAGTTTAATTTGGGTCATGGCATGTACCTAATGAGTCATTGATTAAGCAATGCTTAAATTTGATCTTGTTGGCATTTTGAGAACGTTGTTTATATGTTTATATATGTAAATGATGGACATGTTATTTTTTTTATTTGGTTGGTGTTTTGCTTATAATTGATAAGGTATTATGCTTGAGATAAATTAGTAAAAGGAAGTTATGTAATTGCTAGGTTGTATGGTTTTGGTAGGGCTTGGTGCTTGTGTATATGCTTAATTATGAATTATGGTTATATGGTGCTTAAATGGTCAAAAGATGTACGCTATGCTTCTTGTTTTGGGGTGCCTTGGAAGGCATATTGGATTTTTTTGAATATGAGTCTATACTTGAGTTTGAATTGTTAGATTTAGGTGCCAATTGTGGCATATTAGTTAGACACTTAGGTTGGTTAAAATAAGTATTATTTTGGTGTCATATTGATGCCTTTTGAATTGGTTGAATTTGGTGTAAAGTGTTACTTGTGATATAAGTAAAATAGGTTTAAAAGTCTTGTTTTAGAAGATACCTATAGGTTAACACGGCCTGGCAGATGGTCGTGTGCCATGCACGAGAAGATGGCACAACTGTGTGGTCTGTAAGTTTTTAGGTGATTTTAATGCACACGGCTATATTTTGTTGCACGGATCAACAACATAGTCGTGTGACACATTTTAGAATATTTACACTTTTGACCCAAATGGCTTAGACGAGGGTACAGGGTTGTTTGCACGGTCATGTGACTTGAACATCACACGGTATCAGAAACAGTTTATCCATACAGCCATGTAGTCCACCCACACGTCCTTGGCCTTTCCACACACGATTAGGGGACATGGGTGTGTGACCCCTGTCTGCACAATTTTCCTATTTTTCTGTTTTGTTTCAATTTGATCCCTAATTGACACTGAATTGTTTTTTAAGCTTCCTTATGCTCAATATAAAACCGAAATAGATTGAATTACATGATGTATTTGATTATATGTGATATAATGGTGATTAATTGAAATATTGATAAATAATTTGTATGTAATTATTTAGTATCCTATTACTCGGGTTCGGTGACCAGACCGGGTAAGGGGTGTTACAATAAGATATAATTATGATGTCATAAAAAATGAAATTTGTACAAAAAAAATCAACTCAATTCAAAGGATATCCATATAAAAATTTAGAAAAAAAACAAATAAATGTAGAAGCCTCTATCACTGAAATGTAATTCGAAATGATAACTGACTACTTGGAGACAATTTTTCTTCTCATTAAAATGAAATCCAAAGTGACAACCATTGTGAGGCATTCTTTAAGCAGCAAAAATTAGTTGAGAAACAATGTAAACTATTGTCCACATTAACACCAGAACAACTACAAGTTGTAGAAACAAAATACTAAATTGTAACATGATTAGATTGGCCAACTCCAATTATACATTCCCAAATATACATTATGTAACACCCCAAACCTGGCCTAGACGTTACGGCCAGATTATGAAGGTTACATCATTATGTACAAACATTATCGAAGAGATTACATGAAAACTTAGTTTTATCTCCCAAGAATAAAGTTATTTAATTTATCAAAAACATAGGTAACCAGAAGATCGCTTTAGAGCATTTTGACGAGAACCTTATTTTATTAATTTTATTAAAACAATCCCACAGCTAAACAGTAGAGTTGTAAAACATCGTATTAGATTTTTTTAAAAGCTTTGTAGTGGAAAACATTTTAGAACCTTTGTCTTATAAAACTACAATGTCTTGTTTAATTATGCCGTCTTGATTTAAATTCAGGTTATAGATAGTATGTTTACAAAACAAATACCAAAATCAAATTTAAAGTCCCAAAACAAAATTAAAAGTCCAGAAAAATTACTAACATAAATCACCATATTCAATTAACCGAGAAAACAATCTGAGCTCCCGCACGCTGTCTGGTCCTAAGTCTGAAATTCACCTAAAACGAATTAAACAAATGAATGAGCTAAAAGCCTAGTGTGTAACTCAGCCTACAAAACAATATTTTCTTATAACATACACAAATGTAAATACCAACATAGAACTCTACTTATAATGTACACATATACAAATATCATATCAGAATGTCCTATTACCAGAAACATATATCAAATTAGAATGTAGTATTTCCAGAATTATATACCATATCAAAATGACATATTCTAGAAACATATCATATCAAGATGTCATATTTCAGAAACATATCATATCAGAATGTCATATCAGATCGAAACAAATCCTACCCTCATCCGCTACACATTAACTCCGTCTTGTCGATCACACCAAATAGGACTACAAGAGTCCATCCATCCAATCACATCGGGTCATGGTGGTATGCCACTCATAATGATGCAACTGAGCTGCTAGATAGATATTGCGGTTGAACCGCCAAAATTGCAGTAAAACATCCAGAAAACATCCCTCTATCATATCAAAACCCACCCCAATGCACATGCACAATCATAATAACATATGTACATATCACATGAATGGTATGGCATGCATACCTAAACATATTTTTGTAGACTATACATATCAAATTACTTATACTAACAATTACTTTACATACTGATGACATATATGTTTTTACACGTAATTGTGCTTTCAATGTGATCAGAACACAGATCGTACATAAGTTTTTCACTTACCTTAACCATATCACATACTATCAAATGTTACATTTCAAGTCTTATTTAAACCAAACGGACCCCATAGAAGGTCTAATTATGCATTTCTAAGTCAAACAGGCCAAAATAAAAATTTCTGAAAAATGGACCCACACAACCTACCTATTCAGACTGTGTAATCACACACACCCGTGTGCTCACACGACCTAGCACATAGCCAACCACCAGCCCGTGTGGTGCACACGGCCTACCTGAATTGCCCATGTAATCACACATGCTCGTGTACTCCACATGGCCTGACACATGGCTGACCACATGCCCATATGGTGCACATGGTCGTGTGACGTAGTGCAATTTCAAAAACAACCTCTGTTTTTGAGTTTTTTCGAGTTCTGAGTGATGTTTCGAGTTACAATCACACACCTGAAGGTTTCCTAAAAATTCTCCCAACAACAACGAGTACAGAATCTACATTGACAATCAAACAAATCCATTAACAACCAATTATTGGAACCTAAACTTCACTTCGGTGATCATTATTTAATCACAACAGTCCCCAAAATTGACATTCGGTCCCTTACCCGGAAAGATCAGAGTTAGATAGCTACTAGATTGTTGCCGGACTACGAATCTCATGATTATCACCTAACAAAATCAAAATTCAAAACATCCTTCAATAACAAGTGAATTATGATTGCAAAATACCAAAACAAAAAGTATACTACTTTACCGATGTTTTGAAGCAAACGAAATCAACAACGGATCAGAAGAGTACGAATGAAGCAAGAGAGAAATGAACCAAATAGAAGACAAAAATCGAAGTGTTAAAATGGAAGGGTAAAATCGAAATGAAAGAAGAAAGTTGATCAAAAGAAGAAAAATGAAAAAGCAAAAATTTTAATAATCCAAAACAAAAGAAATTGGAAGGAAACAAGAACGTAGGAAAGAGGGGAGAAGGAATGGCAAAAAAAATTTACAGACACAAAAGAAAAATGGCTAAAAATAGAAAATGGGAAAAATAATGCCAACAAAAATGGGATGACAGATTAGAGGGAAGAGTGGGGAGAGATTTTTAGGTAAATTTCAAAACTACCCACATCCCACTAAATCACATTAACTAATCACATATCAATATTTCCTCAGAGTTTAAAACAAAAGTAATTCCACTTTGCACACATGGGAATTCGAACACAGGACAAAAGGGTAAGTTGTAATCTTACCACTAAACCAACAAACTTATTCTTGCCATCAATTGAGCGAAAATATCATTTATGCCAAATTTTTAAGGATAAGGGTTAGGAAAAAAATAATAAAAATTCAAGGGAAAGATTCGAACCCAAAACCTCTCACATACAAGTGTAACACCTAACCACTGAACCAAATTAACTCACTTAACATAATTTTACAATCTTAACTCAAAAATCAAAATGTGACCACTCCAGGTTTCACTAACCCAATTTCTTCTAACTTGATTTTCGGGATTTGACTTACACATTACTTTCAACAGAGTGAATTGATCAAGAATTTTGAAAACTGAATTACAAGTACCTGGAACCCTTGGCTTCTAGCAACACCAATTATACTTATTCTTTTGATGCCATGTAAGATTGTTCCTTTTATCACATGAGTGGAGATGAAATTACCCTAAAATACAAAAACTATGTTAAAAAAGATATATTAGTGTCAATTAGACTATTTCATTAAAAAAAGATATATTAGTGTCAACTAAACTCTTTCAGTCCTTTTTAGCTTATCGACCATGATTGAGTAAAGAAAGGTCTAAAGCAAGCCTTATTTAACTCAGAAGTCTAAAATCTTTGATAGTATTTTATCATTTGAAGCACAATGGCTTCTAGTTGGTTAACTGAAATGATTTCAGTGAAATTATTTTAGCATATAGGTAGAGGAAAACAACACAACTATGTACGAGACTCTTTCGGATAAAAGAGAACAACATAGAGGAAAACATAACACGACACTAAGTTCTCTGATTGCTCATGTCACGACATATTGTGGCTAGTGTCACGACCGTGAGTCCTTTTTTGCTAAATAAGTCGAAACTTATTTATTTTCGTGTTAAGATCGATACCACATAATCCCACACATATACCAATAAATTTAAAAATATATATATAATATTTTATTTTGTCAACTAATATTTTATTAATTTATCGTATAACAATTACTCATTTAATGTCTCAACTATTTCATTTAAACTTTCTAATGTATTAACAATTTCATACTTATAACAACCTTTTAGCATTACAACCCTTATATTATTTTCCTCTTCCTCCTCTCCATTCTACATCCTATATGTACATGTATATATACGAGAATCTTTGGCTTTTAGTATAGCATGCCAATATGTAATATTAATTATTCTTTCACTAATTACACATACTCTTAACAAAGTTGTCTACTTGAGTAGCAATCACTAAATTATTTTTATCTTAGCCTATAGAAATCAAAATTAAGATCTCCTTGTTGTTTTTGAAACTAGTCTCAATGAAATTTTACTATAAAATTTCAAAACTTAGTTCAAAGTAGATTAATACTAGTTTTTCTTCAAATCTTCTCATGTTCTCTTTGTTAGGCAACTCGACCCTTCTCAACTAAATATTATTTATCTTTATGTACAAAATTCTTATAATATTTTTGTTGATTTCTCTTGGAATTTGACTCAGTAAGATTTTAAGAAATATAAATTTCATATCCTAATTATATTTTTAGAAATTTTAATGATTTTTCAAATTTAAAATAGGGATCCCAAAATTCATCGACATTGTCTCACTAAAATGCATATAACTCATTTAATACATTCTCAATGTTTATACCATTTCTTTTGTACAAAACTAGATTCATTAAAATTTAATTTAATACTTGGTTCATCATTTAACTCATATTCTATAATTTTGGTGAATTTTAAAATCAAGCTACTATTGCTGTCCAAAACTGCTTTTAGTGATGATATTTACTTTTTCATGGTTTTTGCATTAGCTTCCATTTAAACACACATATAATAATGATATTATATTCATTTCTTTACCTTGAAACTTCTCATAATACAAATCACATTTCTCTCTTTCACTTGAAAACTTAGTGTTTCAACATATCATACTTAATTAAATACTTTCTATCTCTACTATTTTAATTAAAATTTACATATCACACATTTAATTTGTTACATAGTTAACTCAACTCATAGAGATACAAGTAAAGTTAATATGAAAACTTACATCTTTTGACAATAATTTCTTCTCTTTTACTTCTCCATTTCTTTCTCAACATCATCATTATCCTTCTTTTTCTTCTAATTTTCTAGACTTCCATCTACTAATTTATTGTGTCTAAATTGTTGAACATACTCTCTAAAATATCTACTTCATCTTTGGTGCCTATGAAAATTTCCAAGAATTTTAGGTGAAATAATGAGATTTTATGACAAAGGATTATTTTTTTTTTGATAGAAAAAGACCTGAAGGTCAACCTCAATTTATTGCATCACTTAAAATAATATCATGAATTTCCAAAGAATAATCCATATTAAAATCCTTAATACAATTATTAATAGAAGCCCAATTACAGAGATGGTCTGCTGCTTTATTGCAACTACGCGTGGCTCAAACAAAATTAAAACTAAAACTCGGATCCAATAATTTGAGGAGTTCCCGAATACGGTAGCCCATGGTTGAAAAGTCAACATTCGTCTTATTAAGCTGATTCACCAAGCTAGCGTAGTCCAATTCAAACGCCAACCTTAACCAGTTTTTTGCTCGCGCAAGATTTATAATTTCCTCCAGCGCATACAGCTTAGCCCATTCGGCTTGAACATTCCTTTCCAGAACGCCCGCCCGCCCGTCCACCAAGAACAAAGCTGTCATGATCCCTCGCCACAAGACCAAAGCTCATTTTCCTACCATTTGCAGCAGCGTTGAAATTTATTTTAACCACCCCCTATCCTGCCTTTTTCCACCCTTTCTCCACAACTGGTTTAGGAAGCATCGGTTTCTCCAAGATGTTAAAAATGCAAAAATCCTGGCTTAACGCAACAGCTCTATCCCAAGTCACTTTGGCTTCTTCCTCCATATCACGAAATTATTCCGGCTGTTCCAGATATTCTAAAGCACCATTATTAAGTCTGAAAAAGCCTTTTTGTCCAGCGAACGAGCCACGTCTTCAATCCAGTCCACACACCGACAGTAGCTACCCTCAAGCAAGTTATTATTAAGGCCCCCATATACCAACACCGCCCGAGCCTTTGGGCAGTCTTTCATTACGTGAAGGAGGGTCTCCTTTTCACTCCCACATTTCAGACAAATGCTATTAAACTCCCTCCGGATGCTGGAAATTTTCTCGTACGTAGGAAGGATGTAGTGCCCCAGGCGCCAGCAGAAAATTCTGATTTTCGACAAAGTTTGCAGCTTCCACGTAAGCCTTCAGAAGAACCGATGGGGGCCAAACCCCACATGATTTAGGGTTAACCAGGAGTAAACGGACTTAGTAGAATAAGAGCCCAGGGGACTATGAAACCAAATACGATAGTCATCCAGACCGTTATGAAGAATGGGAATTTTGCAAATTTGGTCCCCCAAATATTCACCATATCCCTCCATAATCTTCCTCTCGTTCCAGCCATCGTTCTTCTCATTCAGCAGTTCGCTAACTTTAGTCTCTTGGACCTCCCTTCTATTGAGGCAAATAGAGTCACCGAAAAGCCCTTTAAAGCCCCAGTTCTCTTACCAAATATCAATCTTACCACCACTACCAACATTCCAACTGAAACCCTCATGCAAAATACTAGCAGCCCTAGCAATGCTCTTCCACGTAAACGAGGGCTTGTCAACTCGCGTAGGCTGGAGAACATCACCATCTGAAAAATATTTAGCGCTCAGGACTCTATAGCATAATGTGTCTTTACAACTAATAAGCCGCCACACTTATCTACCTAACAAAGCCACGTTAAAACACCTTAAGTCCCTGAAGCCTAGACCCCCATGCCTTTCGAAAAACACATCCGGTCCTAAGATAGCATGTTCCACCCTCTATTCTTATCCTTACCCCCACCACTCTCGGCAGATCATAGACTAGAGCTTTTCAAGGACGCCATTAGGGATAGAAAAACATCGAGAATGCGTTAGTAGGGATTGATTAAAGGCTAGACTTTATAAAAATCTCCTTCCCACTGTTTGACAATAATCTCTTCGACCAACTGTTGACTCTATTGGTAGCTCGATCTAAAATACTTTGGAAGACAATAGACTTCTTCTTACCAATCGGTATGGACAGGCCAAGACAACCGTCAAGGTTGTTTACCACCTTCATCTTAAGCATGCTGCTTAAAGTCGCGTGTTGAGGACCAAGAGTGTTTGGACTGAAATAAACCATTGACTTTTCCAAGTTGATGCTTTGGCCAGACATCCTTTCAATGGTTTCCAGAATCTTTGTAAACGCCTCCACTTCACTATGTTTATTCTTGACAAATAAAAGAGCATCACCAGCAAAAAAGAGACGGTTAATTCTAGGGCTATCCTTACTAGCCCGAATGCCTTTAATCATATTAGTCTTCTGAACATGAATCAGCATACGAGACAGGGCATCCATACAAAATAGGAATGAATGAGGGGATAAAGTGTCCCTTTGTTGGAACCCCTTTCAGGGATAATGATGTCGGATAGAGTCGTATTGCATTTAACACTGTACCGAACAGTGCAAACACACTCCATAATTTTATTAACCCAAACATTAGAGAAACCCATTTTTATCAACACTTTCTTAAGAAAACACCACTCCATCCGGTCGTAGGCTTTGCTCATGTCGAGCTTGACCACGCAACCCTTGTTCGGACCATTTTTGAAGCTACCAAGACAGTGTATGAGCTCATAGGAAAATAAAACATTGTCATGTATCATCCAGTTAGGAACGTAGGCACTCTGATTTTGGCTAATGATAGGGGGAGAACATCTTTAAGCCAGTTTACGAGAGCCTTTAAAACAATCTTGTAGATCACCTTGCAAAGACTAATTGGATGGAAGTTAGCCATTTCACACGAATTCTTATTCTTAGGGATCAAAACAATCAACGTTTCATTAATGCACTCAGTACTCTTGTTGCCATGAAGTATATCATGATATAAGCGGAGAACATCTTCACCCACTATGGGCTTATGTTCCTTGAAAAAGATCCCCGACAGCCCATCAATCCCTGGAGCCTTATGGAGATCCATCTGTTTGAAAGCCATCAAGATTTCCTCGTTAGTAAACTCTCCATTCAACCTCCTGTTCATGTCCTTATTAATGCATTTAGAACAATCTGAAGCTCACTTTTGTCATCTGAATTTATAGAGGTCTGAAAAAGGTTATTAAAATAATTCCATGCAATGTGGCAGATCTCCTCTTTGTCTTCTTGCCAGTTACCATGCATATCTTTAAGTCTCTCGATACTATTCTTTTTTCTACGACCCCAAGCCCGCACGTGGAAGTAGTGGCTGCTTCTATCCCCTTCCTTTCGCCACTGAGACCGCGCCCTGATCGCCCAATATTTCTCCTCCATGTCATATAAATGGCCCAGCTTGCCCCGAGTATTCTTAAGAAGACTCGTTGATCTCTCACTCGTAGGCCCATCTATAAGTCTACTAATCTCCTTTTACAGCCCTTTTATGTTATTCTTCATCCTTCTATAACGCTGGTATTGCTACGAGCCCAGCTTATCCCGGATCAACTTCATCTTCTCAACAGATTGCCCTCCGCATTGGACCATATACTAGTAATGATGTCTCTAGCCTCTTGCTCTTTCGTGCAACAGATATCATATCTAAACCAAGCCCTAGGGTCATTATTCTTCTCTTTAGGCTTGTTCCCGTTCGTATCCATTAAGATAGCCTCATGGTCAGATTTTGATTAGCGCACAATATGTGAAGTAAGGAATAGTATTCTTTCCATTATAACAACAGAGATAATAAATCTGTCTAACCTCTCTTTGACAAGCCTGTTGCCCTCTTTGTTATTAGTCCACGTGAACCAACCATTGCAAGTTTTAACACCAGTCAGATTTAACTCCTCTAGAATATCGCCAAAATCATCCATTAAGGACTTAGGTTTTCTACGACCACCTTCCTTCTCAGAGTTATTCAAGATGGCGTTAAAGTCGCCTCCCACGATCCATCCTTCATTTATTGTACTCTTCACCCTTCTCAACATATCCCACGATTGTTGTCTTAAGTTTGGATTGGTTTGGCCATAAAAACCAGTGAACCTAAACGTCTCACCATCATCCATGCTGACCAACGAGTCAATGTGATATTTGGAATAGTTTTGCATCGTAACTCTTATGCCTTCCCTCCACATCAACTCCAGGCCTCCACTTTTCCTTTTCGATCTAACAACTAAACACCCCTCCATTCCGCACATAGAGTGAATATGAGAAAACCCATTAGAGTGAATTTTGGTTTCACAAAGAAAAATAATATCCGGAACATTAGCAACAAGGAGTTGTTTCAGCTCACGAACTATCGCAGGGTTTCCAACTCCACGACAGTTCCAGCTAGGGATCTTCATTGCTCTTGGTGAGGCTGGTCTCCAGCCACCGCCTTAAAAGGTGAAATAGTTTCTAAAAGCCTTCTCTTAACGAGTCTAGCTGGGCTCTCATCCATATTCTCGCCATTTAGTCCCCTGTGTCTCTCCCATTTACTTTTAAACCTTCCTATTCCATCCCTCATTGTCTTGTGATTCCTTCTTTCCATAAGGGAGGTGGACATTGACTCCTTTTCACCAACCCTCTATTTCCCTTTATGTCCTAGCTGTCCACTTTCACCCCTTGAGTTAGTTTGACTCTCTTCCTTATTAACATTCGTTTGAGCCTTTGACTTAACTAATTCCACCCCATTTCTTCTTATTCCCCTATCTTGATTTGGGGTCACAATAGGTGCCCTCATCCAGCTTCCATACTAGAGGTTTAAATCATTTAGCCTTACACCTTCCTTGCTGTTTTTACAGGTTTTAATGGAATGTCCTATCAACCTACATCCATAACAAAATTCTGGTAGCCTCTTGTACTTTATCACCCCTATCGTTTCCATCCTTTATTTGTCGACTAATTTCACCACCCTCCTCAAAGGTTTTAAAACATTGATCTTAACTTTAAGCCTCATGAACTCTGTCCACCCTCCATATCGATCCTTTTAGTCGATTGCCACCAGCTCACCTAATGCATTCCCAACATCCAGAGCTGTTTGACAATCTATGAGGTCTATAGGAATATTGTAGACTCTTAACTAGAAGGGCGACAACCAAAATTCATAAGAGTCTATGTTCTTTCTTTTATCGAAATGCAGCATCGAGAACAAGCATCTATCGAAAAGCCAAGGTGTAAGGTTTAAGATACAGCTACGATCCTCCAGACAGCCAAATTTAACAATAACAGCTCCTTCTTTTAGTGCGACAAAGCCCACCTCCTCCTTTGTGTATCAAAGTGACCTAAAAACTCTATACATTGCCTCACTGTTTAGATATTCTATCGCCATAATCTTGCCAACCTCCCACGACTCAAAGCCTTGAAACTTTTACCATCATTTGTGCTAATAACCTGGACGAATTCTTCTTCCGAGAATTTCAGCCTTTATAGGAGCTCATTTATCTCGTTCGTCGTTGTTGCCGTATCGTTTTCAGGCCTTTTTTCTATTGATCAAACGAAAGGTACACCATCAAGATAATCAAGAAGCAAAAAGGTGAAAGCACCAAGACTATACCCACAATCCCAAAACCTTACAGACAAAGAAGAAAAACGGAAGCCAAGATCGCAATCACTAATCTAAAGAGAGAAAAAACAGAAGCAATCAAACTCGCAAAAAAACTTAAGAGCAAAGCAAAACAACAAAAACATGAAAGCAAAAAAATAACCTAAGGACAAAATAGTGCGGGAGACACTACAAACATGATTCCTAGAGATCAAACACAAAAAAGAAACAGGAAAAATAAACGAAAAAAAGGAAAATAACAAGGAAAATAAAGGAAAAAAAAACCAACAAGATTCACAAAGAAAAAAAAGCCTTAACGAAAAGGAAAAGCAACCCAAAACCCAGACTACTAGCAGGTCAAGAACATGCGCTAAAATCGTGCATGCAAAAAAACATGCAGAAAAACATAAGATATAATAAAACCCTATTTCATGCATAAACAACTCTAGAGGGACGTAAAAAAGTCAACAAGAAAAACAATAAAACTCAGACCATCGTGGGACCCACTGACTTCAACGATCAATCCCCAATAATCCATGCACAGTAAACATGATCAACAAAACTAAAAAAAACACGCAAAACAATCTCAAAATGAAATGAAAAGGTGAAGATCGAATAAAATTCACCGCAAGACCGAAGGATTAGCCCTGCATGGAGAACATCTTGTCCGATGAAAATCATCGTCAGAGCCTATCATGTCAATCTAAAGCACCGTACCACCATTGAAAGAACCAAAGACTTTGAATACCAGCCACACAATCAATGTAACACACTTAGAAACCCCCTTAGTGCCATAATATTCAAAGGAATAAGGCAGACACACAAACGAAAAAAAATAAGAAAAGAAATCGCCCGAATCTTGGAGAAAAATCACAAAAACACGTTAGCTGCTTGCTCGCTACTAGGCAACGCTTCATGAAAAAAGATTAAATTGTAAGAAAAGGAGAATTTTCTCCCCTTTTATAATGGGGGTGGTGTTAGAGCATGGAAAGTATGAAGACATTTCTTTATCTCCCTGAAAAATATCTCGTTTAATTTAATTGATTAAACTATATTATAATAAAATAATAAAAAGATAATAATAAAATATTTCACCAATTATAGTTCAACACCTAATGTTCATCAATTATTATCATGATAGTTGTCTTGATTGATAAATGACCATTTTGCCTTTGTAATCTCTCAATATTTACTTTTGTGTTATTTCTCACTTTTGGTACAATTGTAATTTAGTCCCTTTGTAACACCCTGAAATTTGGGGTTAGAAGTTTTGAGATTTGTGCTTAGGGTCGGTAAGTAGGTTGGGCAATTGGGTTGATTTCTGCGTTTTAATGTCAAAATGAGCCTGCTAGTTTGGTGGTTGGTTGTGTGTTAGTTTACCTCTGGGTTTTGGGTTTAAACCCTCATGTGTGATTTAAGAATTAATTTTATTTGAGTTTTTTTTAAGTTTTATATATATTTATTTATGTTATTTATTTAATTGTATTTTTATTTTTTTGTAAAAAAAAGGGAAGTAGTTTCTAAAATCTGTTGCACGTTCCTTATTCCTCTTTGTTTTCTTCATGTTAGTTTTCTTTTCTTCTTTGCTCTTCTTTTGAGATTTCACAAAGAAAGATATTTTTGCGTTCCTCTGCCATTGATTTCTCCTAGCTGTCACTTCTATTTGTTTCTCTTTTTAATTTTGTTTGAAATCGTTGGGTTCCGTTGCACTTCTCTTTTTGGTGTTCGGGTATTCAAGGGATCGAGTGGGGAGAAATTAAGTTGAGGAGGCATTTCGATCTTCGTTGGTGCTTGGAATCGCGAATTCAGGTGTGGGTTCAGTAACTTTTTCTTTTCATTACCGAAATTTTGATTTAGTTTAGTGAAATTTGACATATTTTTTGTATCTCTGAAAAATTATCTTTCAAAGTGTCAAATTTTACGGTTTTGCTTGAAATATTGTAGGATTTTGGTGTGATATTGGGTTAACAATGGTTGGGTAGCGTTTCGAAAGCAAAGGAAAGTTCTACAGCTAGTTCTGGTGTGGTTTCATGACCACATGGGCATGTGCCCTAGCATGGGTGGTTCACACGGCCGTGTAGAATTGGGAATTAGGGCTTTAGCGCCAATTTTAGTGCCACACGGGCATGTGTCCCCACGCGGGCGTGTGAGATCTCCACGCGGTCGTGTCTCCGCTGCTATTAATTTTTAGCACTTTTGGGCAATGAGTTACACGGGTTTCTCACACGGGTGTGTGACCCCTCCACACGGGTAAGTATGGCCTTCACATGGGCGTGTAGACCTCCAGACGGCCTGGGCACTTCCACACAACCGGGGCACACGGCCATGTGGCCTTATTTTGCCAGTTTCTGTACTGTGTCTGTTTTTGTTCTGATTATGATTCTGTGTGTTCCGGCCCTTGGCTAGGTCTTAGTAAGGGTGGTCGAGACTTTGTTTCGGCCTGGACTTGTGCGTTATTCGCGATCATAGCGCTAATTAAGCGTTTCGATTAAATGTTAATTGATGTTATGTTATATCTGATTCTGATTCCGAGCAATTGAATGTGTGCATTTTTGATTTTGTATTATGTTTCTGTAAGTCTGTCTTCAAATGGTGTATAGTTTGCATTTGCATTAGTCCTTTTTGGGTTGGGTTGTGAAGAGAAGGAACACTGTTTCTGATCAGGCAGTTTAATTGCAACTTATCGGTACAAAGATTTACCGCAATGCACTATACTGCATATACGCCAACCTTGCTACGTATTATTATCTGAGTGACATAGTCCACATACATGTTGTGTAATGTTGGATGGGCTTTTCAAGGTCCTATGTGGTGTGTTTGGTTGGAAGAGCTTAAACAGCTCTTTTGGGCTGTGATCGAGGGATGGAGAGGTGTTTTGGCTTGATGGGTGGGTTTCTTTTCTACTTGACGACATTCATGCTCATAAGGTTAAGTGATTGGGTGTAAGTTCATTTGTCGGTATTCTGTCTAGTTGACTTAACATGTATGACTGATTTTGCGTGGATTGAGCTGTTAGCGTAATGACATTTTGGAACATCATTTTCGTGATGATAAGTATTTTGGCATCGATCTGTTGACGGGTTGTTGGTTAAGTTTCTGTCTATAATGTGGTGTGCTTGTTTGTTACATTCTGTTGGGACTTTGACCTCGAATTTATCTTCTGTTTTTGTATATCTCTGTAAGTTTGTTTTGTTATTGAATTGCTATCTGGAATTCTCTTCTATAAATCTGTTGTTAATCGTTTTGAACTCAAATTGAGCTCGTGTAGCTCACCCCTCTTAGTTTTCCTTTTTCAGGTACTTTAGTATGTTGTTGCTAGACTCGGCACGTTGGAGGTCTCGGACAATCACGTTTAGAATCAACTTAAAAAGTATTTTCATAAATTCCATAATTATAAATAAACGGTTTGAATTGTAAGTTTTATTTTGAATATTGTGGTATGAATTTTGGGTTTTACACATGTACGTGACTTTTGGACTAAAATTTTTGTAATATCGGGATTTTACAACGGAGAGTTTTATGTAACTTAAATACCATATGTTTTCTAGCTGGTTAAACCCAAATTTTACCTACAATCATTTCGGTGATCAATGTAACCTCCGAGATTCGGTCTAAACCTCTAGGCCGGGTTTTGGGGTGTTACACCCACTTATTTTCCACATTTCAATTTGGTTCCCATTTACCAATTTATTTTACCCTTTAATCCTTTCCTCCTTTATGGTATTTACACTTTTTGTCCTTCAATTTTTTCATATCTATATTTTAACCCATGAATTTTGAATAATTACATTAAGACCACAACATTTTCATTTTTATGATTTAATCACTATCTCAAATTAATACGTCATGCCATACTTCTTAATTCAACTTCCTTTGATATCCCATGGTCTTTACTTATACCTTATTTCACTAAGAATTTATCACATATTGTTTACCACTAAAAAGGTTTTTGGATGTTACATATATGGTGGGGAACCTGAAATGAGAAATTGAACCCTTTCTTATAAAGCATGGAAAGCCAATAACAAATCAAACTCGTGCTTCAAATCATGACTATTCGTTACCCAACTTTTGTTTGCTAAGACGATTTCCTTTACAGCTTCCACAAACTGCTCAACAGTCGGTGATGGCGTGCACATCCTCTTTGCCCTCAGCCTCATTCGAAGAGCTTTCTCCTCAAGATGAAAAAGAAGAGTATTACCTTCTTTCCTATAGGCTTTCAGACCTTCAAATAATCCCTAAAGAAGCAGACTAGAAAATGAAAATAAGAGAAACAAAAAAGAAAACCGCTTTATCATGATGATGTAAAAATAAGTTTTATGAATTAAAATGTAAATAGGACCCAACAACAAATTATCTTAGAGCAGATATCGTGCATGATGAATTCTCTTTCTTCTCTTTTAAGAGGGAAGGTGGTGAAAGAAGTCATGTTAGATATATAGGTATAACTAACTTGTAAGCATTTGCTAATAAGAATAGATGCATGAAAACTGAACAGAAACCATTAAAATAGCCATAACGATTAAGTAGCTGATGAAATATAAGAAGAAGATACAGATAAAGTCGGGTATAGAGTTAAGAAATCGGACCTGTCCATAATTTAACACTCCAGCTGAGGGGTTTAATTCAATATTCTCAAACCTTTGTAATTCACCTTTACAGAAGTTTCCACCTTGAGTACATTTCATCATATACATATAATATGTCTGAAGAAGTCCAAATCCAAGATAGTCCCACTCAATATCAGCTAATTCAGATGCCTCGCTGCTGCTTTTGACACAGTTTAGTCACGTACACAGAAGAACAAAGCAAATCACCATTTCGGATAAAAAAAAGGAAAGTAACGGATAAAAACTTAACATATTATAATATGGCACCTTTAAGCACAGAACTCCTTGAGAAAATTAGAGAAGCGTAAAATTATTTCTCTGTTGAACTGTTTACCAAATCTGTCCATAAGCATGCGACTGCTTATATGTGCCTCTTAAGGCGCTTTTGTTGTTTATAACTAAGGTGCATCCTTTAAGTGAACACCTTAACAACACTTTGTTCTCCATGAGAGAATTTTGTAACTTCTAAATCTTCAAAGCTATCTTTAATTAATTAAAATTATCACATTCTTTTGCATCCAATGCAATTCTTATTCCTCCTTTTTTATTCATAAGAATAAAAACGTTGAAACCATAAATGAACATCACTTCGTAGCAAAATTAGAACTTTGAAAAAGAAAATTGTTTGATAAATAAATGCAAAAAAAACCCCTAAAAAGGAGCATAAATAAGAAATAGATAAACAAAGAAAGCAATAAAATTCAATAAATCCAATGCAATTTAATCAAAATGATTTCGGATTTTTAATGGTTAGAATGAAAAAGAAAAAAAAAAGAAGAGAGTAAGCACGTGTAAGAATCGGATAACACAGCAGCACACTTAAAAGCCGAGTTAGTTTCGTTAATGTTACGACACGAAGCAGAAGCTAAAACTTGCGTCTGTAATGCAAAATAAACGCATCATCAATACAAGCTAACTCAAATACGCAAAACTAATAAGAATAAAAATGGAAAACTAATGTTAGAGAAACGAGTGTGCAGAGAGGAGGAAAGAGGAAGAAATGTGGCGGCAGCGGAGGTGGTGGAGATGGAAGAGCGAGAAGAAGGGTGGAGAAGGTAATTTGGCTGTAAATTCGCTAGGACGGCGTTGATCTCCATTTTGCCTTAAATTTTTTTCTTTTTTGTTTCACTTTTCTTCGTAGTCTACAAAATGGAAAAGCTTTACCCTACACTTCCAGGGTGCAAAGGACAAGCTTCAGCTAATGTGTATACTCTTATTGTCTACTATTACATTTTTTTTAGCTTGCGTTCACAAGAAGTGATTGTATGAAACTGTGATTTCACGTTATTCTTATTTTTTTAATGGGAGAATAACAAATCAGATTTTTTTACTGATTTTTAGCATTTTTAGTTAGATTTGAATTTTTTCATGAGAAAAAAACTGAAAATCAAGAGGAAAATTTTGATTTGTTATTCTCCCATCAGAAAGAGATAATGATGACGTGGAATCACAGTTTCATAGCATTATTTCTCTGCGTTCACACCTACAATAAAAGAATAAATTTATCTCTAATCTAACTAAAATATAAAATTAAATTAGTAGAAAGTAAAGCAGAAAAATAGACAAAACCACAAAATTTACACATGAAATACGTACAAGGTGAAATCTAAGACTTATACATGCATAATTAACAATTATTATTTAGTAAAAATAATTATGTTATGTGTAAGTGCAAAAAAGTTCCCATAAAATAATTAAAAAGTAATTAAGTCTATAAATAAAAATTGCAATTAATTGAGGTTAAGCCCTTAACCAAAAGATAGAAAACAATTGAATCCCTAAAATATAATTTTTTGTTAAAGCCCTTGACGAGTCATTAAGTTACGATGTGACGGATGACGTGGCAATTAACGTACAAAATAATGATGTGGAAAAAATACCGACATGAAGAGCTTAATGAATTTTTTTATTAATTTACTAGAGCTTGCATGATTTTTAGAAATATAAAAGCAATATTTTCAAAATTATTAAAATTTATAAGATTTATAAAAGGATTATTAATTATTAATTATTAATAATTTATATAACTTTTTATAATTGTATAAAAATTAAAATATTTTATAATTTCTAATAATTTTTAATTTTTTAATAAGAAGTTACTGTTCCTTTTGTTTATCTCACCCACTTCCTTATATCGTACCTCAGTTCATCTTTATTAACTTTTCTTCCATCAACTCTCCTAGATCAAAATCATTACCGATCATCATTATCTATTAGAAAATAGTGACAATTTATTTTCAGAATAAATTATAATTTTTACTAAGCTCAAAACTTTTCCTGTTCCCATAGAGATAAATTAACTTTCCCACTATTAGAGTTAGTTATAAAACAAAATCAGTTGTAATTCAAGATTTTGTTAGGTGGTTAAACTCTAGTTCTCCTATTATTCTATTCGTATAAATACCCCTTCTAGTTCAATAATATTCAAGCTAAATTTTCCATTCATTCTTGAGTAAATATAGTATTCATTTGTGTCTTTTATGAGTTCCTTTCATGGTATTAGTCGCCATTAGTTGGGCTGTTTTTCACTATGCTCAATGGCTTCCACTTCACCTGATGTGTCTGCAAATGAAGCAATGTCCTTGAGAAATTCTGCCCCTGTCCATAGCTCCTCATCGCCATGTTTTCCTGATGGAGAAAGATCTTACCGAATTGTCCACTCATTTCCTAGACATGATACAGTGAAGCTTAGGGAAGATAAATTTTTTCAATGGAAACATCAACTAAAGCTGATTATTGAAGGCTATGGACTTACCGATTACGTTAATGGCACTATTTCGACTTCGTCCCGATTTGTGCCGAATCAAGAAGGGAAGTTGATTTCTAACCCAGATTTTGTGTCTTACCATCAACAAGATAAACTTCTTGCATCTTGGCTTTTATCCACGATCAGTGGCGATATATTTTTTTGCATTTTATAGGTGTTAACACCGCTCAAGAAGTATAGAGCAAAACGACCCATCTGTTTACTGCAGCTTCCAATGCCAAGATCCCCAAGTTAAAACATGACCTGCATTCTTTGAAGAAAGGACACATATCAGTCAAAGAATACCTGGCCAAAATAAAGAGAGGTTCTGATCTACTTGGATCCTCTTGACATTTTGTTTCAACCACTGAGCAGGTTGACATCGTGCTCGTGGGTCTTTCGGTAGAGTTTGAATCGGTTCTTACAATTGTTTCATTTTCGTTGGAACCCTTGAAGATGGATCATTTAGTTGATATCTTGCTTGAATGAAAACAATGACAGAAGCGGTTTGTTTCAGAGATTCCTCTGTAGGCTAATATGGTTAAACATTCGCCTCCGTCGAGTGTGTTAATAAAAAGCTACTGCTGAATATAAAAGTAAAAAAAATAGAACAAAGGACTTAAGTGGAAGCAATAGGAATTCAAAAAAATTGAAAAAAGTGACCTCACCCTTTATTCCATGAATAGTACTTTAAATACCCAAATCGCTAACAACTTAGAGATATATTAGGACTCTAATAGTATCTTGATAAATCTTCTAAATAAAAGGAACACTACTGGCATTAAACAAAGACTAAATCTGTTTTAAAACAGACTTTGACTGACTCAACGACTAACTTAATCAATCAGTAACAAATAATTTCTACATTACCCTTTAACACTCCCATTTAAGGTAGAAACTCTCCAACACCCAACAATTCTCTCAAATACATGAACTTCTTCGGTGGAAGTGGCTTTGTGAACAAATCAGCAACTTGTTCCTCAGTACAACAGTGCTCCAACTTGATATCTGCCTTTGCAACTAGCTCTATTATGAAATGATGACGTGTTTTAATGTGTCTTGTTCTACTGTGATAAACAGGGTTTTTTTGTCATTGCAATTGTTGACTGAATATCACAATTGATGGTAGTTGCCTCTACTTGTGTTTGCTTTAAATTATAAAGAATTCTTCGTATCCAGACAGCTTGACACGCAGCAGCAATAACAGCCATATATTCAGCCTCTGAAGATGATAAAGCAGTTGATGGTTGCTTCTTTGAGCTCCATGAAACAGCTCCGCTACCCATAGTAAAAACGTAACCAGTTGTACTCTTGCGATCTTCAATACAACCACCCAAATCACTATCTAAAAAACCATACAGTCTTTGATTGTTAGAGAACTTATACCATATTCCAAATGAGCTTGTCCCCTTCAAATAGCGCAAGATTTGCTTGGCAGCTCCAAAGTGATGCTTGCTTGGACTCTACATATATCTAGACAAGAGACTTGTTGCTTGCAAAATATCAGGTCTACTATTTGTTAGATACAACAGACTCCGAATCAAACTTCGAAGCAATTGACAATCAATTTTCTCTCCCCCATCATCTAAATTTTTTTTTTAATTGGTGCACATTGGAGTACTCACGAGATTGCAGTCCTTCAAGTTGAACTTTTCAAGGAGATCATTCACATATTTTTCTTGAGACATAAAAATACCCTCTGCACATTGTTTAATTTCTAGCCCCAGAAAGAAACTCATCAACCCCAAATCAGTCATTTCAAATTCGTCTATCATCAGCTTTTTAAACTCATTCAACAAAGCACTACTATTTCTAGTATAAATCAAATCATCAACATAAAGGCAAATAATGAGAATCTCAGAAGTACCTCTACTTTTCACATATAGATTTCGCTCACTGGGAATTCTTTGAAAACCATTATTGATGAAATGTCCGTCAATTCTTCCATACCAGGCTCGCGGCGCTTGCTTTAAGCCATATAGAGCCTTTATCAACCTATACACTTTCTCTTCTTGATTTGTAATCTCGTAACCTTTTGGTTGCTGCACATATACTTATTATTCTAAGATCCAATTTTAAAAGGCCGACTTGATATCGAACTGATAAACCTCCCAACCTAATTGAGCTACAACTGACAGAATAACACGTATGGTGTCAAATATTGCTACTGGAGAGAAAGTTTCTTGGAAATCTAACCCTTCACGCTGCATGTACCCTCATGCTACCAGTCTTGCTTTATGCTTTTGAATGGAGCCATCAGCCTGGAATTTAGTTTTGAAAGTCCATTTTAACCCAACAACTTTTTTTTTCATTTGGAAGATCTACTAATTCCCACGTCTTGTTCCTTTCTAAGGCTTTCATTTAATCATCTATTGTATCTCGCCATTCCTTGGATTTGATTGCTTCTTCAAAGACGATGGGATCTTCAATTTGGGCGAATTGGCATTGTTCAGTGCTTGCATAAATTTCTGCCAACGATCTCCATTTTCTAGGTGGTGATTTTGATGAAGAAGAGCTTGATGAAGTGGTATTTGGAATTACTGAAGGACTGCTTGGTGCTGATGAGCAAGAACTTCCATCTCCATTTTATTGACTCGGATGAGTGTCGAGACATTCACCATCTTCAAGTAATGCTTCTGAACCTGCTTGTAATTCCTTCCAATTCCAAGAGTTGTTCTCATCAAAAACAACATCACGACTAATTAATAGCTTCTTAGATAAAAGGTTTATACAATCGATATCCTTTAGTTTCAGAGCTATACCCAACAAAGATACATTTAGTGCTATTATCATCTAACTTTCCTCTCTATTGAGATGGAATATGCCCAAATGCAATGCAACCAAAAATTCTCCTCAAGTTTCCACCCATGCCAAGCTTCAAATGGTGTTTTTTATTCTAGAGCTGCTGTTGCAGATCGGTTGAGGATGTACACTGCTGTGTGAATTGCTTCTGCCCAGAAACTTTTTGGAAGATCTTTAGCTTTAAGTAAGCATTTTTCCATCTCAACAAGACTCCGATTCTTCCTCTCAGCGACTCCATTTTGTTGAGGAGTGTAGCTTGCTGTTAGTTGGCATTGAATGCCAGATTCTTCACAGAATTTGTTGAATTCAGTAGAGAGAAATTCTCCACCAGGATCTGTCCGCAAGGTCTTTATAGGCTGGCCACTTTGTTTCTCAATACTTACTTTAAACTTCTTGAAAACTGAAAGAGCCTCTGATTTTTCTTTGACAAAGAACACCCATGTCATTCTATTGTAGTCATCAACAAAGACTAAAAAGTACTTGTTGTTATTGAGAGAAAGTGTTCTCATCGGTCCGCAAAGATCAGCTTGAATAAGTTCAGCAAGTTGGGAAGCTCTTCTTGCCTTGCCCTTTGGAAATGAATCTTGATGTTGTTTCCCAAATATACAGCTCTCACACATATCACCAATATTTTTTATTAGAGGTAAACCATCAACTAAAATCTTTTCAGACATGAGTTTTAAACTACCAAAATTTAAGTGCCCATATCTGTGATGCCACAACCAATTTTCATCAAATGATTCAGCCTTCAATGCAAGCTTTTCAGCAATTGCGAGATTATAAGGAAAAATCTTATTTTTTGCCATTGGAACACTCGCTAACAGGTGCTTTTTCGATTTATCCTTAAAAATGCAGCAATTGAATTCCTCAAAGACAAGTGAATACCCATCCACCATAAATTGGCTAACACTTAGCAAATTAGAATTTAAGTCTGGAACATGCAAAACATTATGAATGCAATTAAGACCTAGGGAATTCATCTGCACAGTACCTTTTTTTCCCTTTGCTACACGAATAGTTCCATCACCAAGCGTTATTCGGCTAGTTACCGACTTATCTAAGTTGCTGAAGAGACTTAGTTCACTTGTCATATGATTGCTACAGCCACTATCTATGTACCAAACCTCAGGAGAACACTCTTTAGCACTAAAACATGCAACAAACAGGCTCTCTATCTCATCTTCTTCACTATCTTCATGAGCCAGGTTAGCCTGCTTCTCTTTAAGCTTGCAAAACCTCTCAATATGCCCGAACGTTTTGCAATAGTAGCATTGTTTTGGACTACTAATTTCTCCTTTATCACCATCTCTATACCGTTGGTTTTGTCTATTGAATGGGCCACCAGCCCTACCTCTTCTTCTCCCACGAGATGAATTTCCTCCATGCCAGTCATTGAAGTTTGTTTCGCTGGTGCCCTTTCCACCACGAGAGTATTGCGACCTACTATAAAAGACATTCTCAACAGACGCATTATCATACCTTTTCATCCTGTCATCATGAGAATAAAGAGAGCCTTGCAACTCATCAATTGTTAACACACTCAAATCTTTTGACTCTTCTATAGTAGCAACTACATGATCATATTTCCTCGGTAAACTCCTAAGAATCTTCTCAACTACCCTTTGCTCACTTAAATCCTCACCATATTTTCGAATTCGATTCACAACATCAATTACTTTTGACACATAATCATCCAGAACATCATCATCTTCCATAATAAAATTATCAAACTTCCTATGTAGAGTTTTAAGTTTGACAGTCATCATCTTTACAGTACCTTGATATGCCGTTCGTAGCGTGTCCCATGCTTCTTTCTAACACGTCACTGCTTCAATGCGAGGAAAAATTGATTCATCCACAGCTTGTTAGATGAAAAACAAAGCTTTAGCATCCCTATTTCTTATATCTTTGAGAGTCTCAACTGCTGCCTCCTCTTCATCGTATCCATTTTCCACCAAGTCCCATAGGTCTTGGGACAAAAACAAAGTCTTCATCTTAGTGCTCTAAACTCCATAGTTGCTGCCTTGAAAAATTGGAACCAATGGCTGTGAGAGGTTCACTCTACTCTGATTGCTTGCCATCATAAGCATAGGCCTCGAGTAGCTCTGATACCAGATGTTGATAAAAAGCTGCTGTTAAATATAAAAGTAAAAAAATAGAACAAAGGACTTAAGTGGAAGCAATAGGAATTCAGAAAAATTGAAAACAGTGACCTCACCCTTTATTCCATGAATGGTATTTTAAATACTGAAATAGCTAACAACTTAGAGATATATTAGGACTCTAATGGTATCTTGATAAATCTCCTAAATAAAAGGAACACTATTGGCATTAAACAAAGACTAAGTCTGTTTTAAAATAGATTTTGACTGACTCAATGACTAACTTATTCAATCAGTAACAAATAATTTCTACATTACCCTTTATCAGAGTGATCTGGCAATGACTCCTCTGTCAGTTTCCATGTCTGAGTGTAGATTGCTCGACCCATTTTCAGATGGTGGTCGGGGTCCTGATCGTAGTCATGTCTAGTGTAATCGTGGCCATCCTTAGTGTCAAATTTACGGTTGTTTTGGCCACCTTCCTCAATGGTGCTATTTCCAGTTCGATCGTTCATTTGATGGTCCTTCAGCATCGTGTTCCTTTTTGCCTTCTGAAGGGCTTTCAGTGGCTGTCCCGAATCCTAACCCTTTTTTTTCTGTTGGGTTTTCCTCTTCAGTGCCTTATGGGTCCTAATCCCATGGTGTCTCTGCTGTGTCATTCTCTCAAGCTAGCCTAGTAGCTCAAGTATGCCAAAGCTGAGTGGGCCACTACCATATGGATCTCAATCTCCCGTTAGATCTGTTGGGCCTGGGTTCAGACCTGCTATGTATGGATCGATCGAGCCTGCTGCTGATAGCTCTACTACACATGCGTTTGGGTCTGTTGGCATTAATTTAGCTGAGCCTGTTTTTGGGTCTATTGACATTAATTCGTTGGGTTTGCTTTTGGTTTTTTTGCTCTTGAGTTTGTTGGGCCTGTTGCTATAAATTCTGCTAGGCCTGGTTTATCAAGTGGTGTTTCTACTCAGCTGTCTATGTCATTGCCTTCTACATCTACCAAGGTGTTTGTTTGGTACTTCGACTCTGGTGCCACTAACCACGTATGTCAGGAGGCTTCTATATTGAATAATTCGAGTGAATATTTAGGTAAAATTCCTCTACTTATGGGTGATGGTACTTGTGTTCATATTGTGCGTTTGGGTCATAGCGCTATTTCTATTTCTCGTAAATTGTTGCATTTGACTACTTTAGCTGGGCCTGTTTTTGGGTTTATTGACATTAATTCGGCTGGGTTTGCTTTTGGATTTTTTGCTCTTGAGTTTGTTGGGCCTGTTGCTATAAATTCTGCTAGGCCTGGTTTATCAAGTGGTGTTTCTACTCAGCTGTCTATGTCATTGCCTTCTACATCTACCAAGATGTTCGTTTGGTACTTCGACTCTGGTGCCACCAACCACGTATGTCAGGAGGCTTCTATATTGAATAATTCGAGTGAATATTTAGGTAAAATTCCTCTACTTATGGGTGATGGTACTTGTGTTCATTTTGTGCGTTTGGGTCATAGCACTATTTCTATTTCTCGTAAATTGTTGCATTTAACAAATGTGTTACATATACCTATGATTCGAAAAAATTTGCAATCAATTTCTTAGTTTACTCAAGATAATAATGTGTTTTTCAAATTTTACCCGTTTCATTGTCTTGTAATGGATATACAAACCTAGGAAATTTTACTTCGAGGCCACACACATGAGGGATTGTATCGGTTTTCTCTGGTGTCGTCTTTTGACAATATGGGATCCATTTGAGGCCCTGACATGTCTATTTATAATACAAAATTGGGCACTAGCTCTTCCTTTCCTACTAAGTGTAATTTGTTTGAATTGTGGCATCGTTGACTCGGACACCAATCATCGATTATTATCAATTTGGTTTTAAAAACTTGTAATGTTTTGTTGATACTAATAAAAATTAGCATGTATGTTCAGCTTGTCAACAAGGGAAGTCACACAAGTTACCATTTTTGGCTTCTACCACTGTGTATCATCATCCGTTTGATTTAGTTGATTTTGATCTATGTGGTCCCATTTCTGTTAGTTCTGCTACTAGTTGGTATTATGTTTCGTTTGTTGATGTTTGTAATAGGTTTACGTGGTTATTTCTCATCCAAAAGAAGTATCAAGCTATTGATTTTTTTATTCATTTTTAGAAATTGGTGAAAGTTCAGTTTGACAAAGATATAAAGTAGTATCAAAGAAACTGAGGTGGTGAATTTCGCTCATTTACTTCCTTGTTGACTGAGCATGGAATTCTCCATCGTGTTATGTGTCAACACACGTCTGAGCAAAATAGAATTATCGAAAAAAAGCATCGTCATATAGTGAAAGTTGGGCTTACATTACTAGCTCAAGCCCATTTGCCAATGAAATACTGGGGATTTGCCTTTTCATGTGTTGTTCATTTGATAAATCGGTTGCCCACTCCGGTTCTTCAAAATTATTCTACGTATTTGGTGCTTTATGGTACACCTCTGGAATATGATCACCTTTGTCTTTTTGGTTGTTGTTGTTATCCGTATCACCGACCGTTTAATCAGCATAAGTTGGAGTTTCGATCCCAACCGTGTCTTGCTCTAGATGGACGGGTGTTTATTTCTCAACATGCGGTGTTTGATGAGAACCGCTTCTTGTTTGCTTCTTTGAGTGCACCATATGAGTTTTCGACATCAGATCGGGTTACCACTATTTTACTCGTCATCCACTTTTCTCCCCTATGTCCACCGTCCTTAGATGCTACTCTATTGACTCACTCGATGGTTTCCTCCTCTGAACTAGTTTCGAACAAGCCCGTTCCAGTCTTGACTCCCGATGCTAACAATGCTAGTATTTGTGTTGACAGTAGCTCCAAAACTTTCTGTCCTCCGCTAGAAGTTCCCATTCCTTTTGATCTTCCTTCGCTTTAGTCCGTTAATACTCATTCGATGGTCACTCAATCGAAAGCCGATATTTTTAAATCAAAGGTGCTAATTGTTGAACTTGTCGATCAAGAACCTCACAATATTGAAAAAGCTTTTGCGAGCACTGAATGGAGGAAGACTGCTCAAGAGGAGTATGATGCTTTGCTCCGTAACAACACTTGGACTTTAGTTCCCTTACCACAAGATTGACAGTCAATTGGTTGTAAGTGGCTCTTTAAGGTAAAATGGAATCTTGATCGGATAGTGGCTCGTTGGAAAGGACGATTGGTTGGAAAAGGGTGTTCTCAAGTTCTTTGGTGTGATTTTTTTGAAACATTCAGTCCGGTGGTTAAACCCGCTACAATTCGTACCATTCTGTCTATTATTGTCTCTAAACAGTGGTCGTTGTGACAGGTTGATGTTAATAATGCTTTCTTCGATGGTGATTTGACCGAAGAAGTATACATCTAGCAGCCTCCTAGTTATGTTCAAATAGATGAAAATAGGCAACCTCTTGTATGTCGGTTAAACAAAGCATTGTTGGGCTAAAGCAAGCTCCAAGAGCCTGGTTTGATAAGTTGAAAGCTTTCCTTGTCTCCGTTGGTTTATGCTTTCCAAGTCAGATGCCTGTTTGTTTATTCGTATTTCTAATGTGTCCCGTATATATGTCTTGGTTTATGTAGATGACATCATTATTACCAGGGACTCTAGTTTTGAGATTGACATGTTGGTACGTCAAATTCACACTGAGTTTTCATTCAAAGACATGAGTTTTCTTCACTATTTCTTGGGTATTGAGGTGACTTGTCTCCCAAACAGTGACCTTCATCTTTGTTAGAGGAAATACATTCTTGACCTATTAGAACTATGTCATATGGACAAGGTTAAAGGAGTACCTACACCCATGCTTAGTTCTTCTTCTCTATCCAAACACATAGGAACAACTTTTGTTGATCCACGTGAATATCGGAGTATTGTCAGAGCATTACAGTATGTGGTTCTTACTCAACTTGATATTGCCTAAGCCGTTAATAGAATATGTCAATTCATGCATGCTCCAACTGATATACATTTTGTTGCCATCAAATGCATCTTACACTACCTATGTGCTACTATTGAGTATGGGTTATAAATTTGAACTTCTAAACGATTGTCTTTGGTTGGGTATGCTGATGCAAATTGAGGTTTGGGTTTTGACAATCGTCAATCTACTATTGGTATTGTATTTTCCTTGGTGGGAATCCAGTCTCCTGGTGCTCCAAGAAACACCAGGTTGTTTCTTGATCGACGACTGAAGCAGAATATCGAGGAATGCTATTTTGATGATAATTTCTTTGTTTGGGAGAAAGTTGCAGTCGAAATGCTATTTGTTGGTGAAGTTCCTGCTTGTGACCAACTTGTTGATGTTCTCACTAAACCATTATCCTCATCGCCTTTTTGCCATTTCAAGGAGAAACTTCAGGTCACAATACAGGAGTAGATGGGTGAATATTATCCTCATCACCTTTTTGCCGATTCAAGGAGAAACTTCAGGTCACAATACAGTAGTAGATGGGTGAATATTTGAGTTAGTTGTAAAACAAAATCAGTTGTAATTCAAGATTTTGTTAGGTGGTTAAACTCTAGTTCTCCTCTCATTCTATTTGTATAAATACCCCCTCTAGTTCAATAATATTCTAGCTAAATTTTCCATTCATTCTTGAGTAAATATGGTATTCATTTGTGCCTTTTATGAGTTCCTTTCACCCATTCAAAGTTAATCAAAGTATTTCATTATATGCATTTAGTTTGTGTGAGCCCATACTCAAAATAAGTTGGAGCTTGAGGATGACAAAGAAGATTGTTTGGTAGAAAGCTAGAAAATGACCTAGACCACCTCACACAAAACACAAGTAATAATTCGGTTAAGGGTTTATTACTAAATATATCACAATGCTTGATTTTAAGAAAAAAAATTAAACCTTCACTATGCAACGTTCACTATTTTCTTATCTGGTTTTTTCAACAGTAAAATGACTGGATAAAATCCCATTTTAAGCTTATGCTCAATCATATAATAAAGGGCACTAATACGATCAGATGACAACCAACCAAGCTGATGCCATTGATTTCATTATAAAGGGGATGCCCCATTTGCCAATAACTTTTCTATTCAACATTTTAGAGATTGGGAAAGTTGTTTGCGAAGATGAGAAAAAAAATAGGTTGCCATGATAGATGCGAGTCACATCTTTTGCGAGGAAGAGAAACGAACTATGTATGCTAATTGTAGAAAAGCACGCTCGATGAGGGTTGAATGCTTATCACGTGAATATGAAACTTTCCAAGTGTATGAGTTTGCTGGGCAACACACATGACTCTTTACCAAGTTATACGCTGTAGACCTTCAGCAGAGAATATGGTGCAGTTGTGAGAGGTTTGAAGCATTCCGATATCCATGATAGAGGCATGTGTCCTTTACAATGCGACTTATATGAAATACATGGACGATGTGTACAAACATGAGTTCTTGGAAATGAAGAGTGACGCATATTAAGGCATTTTCTCTCCGCCTACGAAAGAATTGCTACCGAGTCCAAAAACTGTACCGTGATCCGCACAATTAACTACGTTCAAATAAAATTCGAAACAAGATGAATTTGAAAGAGAAATGTCAATAGAAAAGATGTTGCCTGTGTAAAATCATATAACACAACCACAATATAAAAATTTCAAAACTATATTATGAAACAAATATAAACTTACCAATTTCATAACAATATTATAATGTTATATAAATAAAAACTTGAACATTATGTGTAATGTTTCAAAAAGAAAAATAATAAAACTTACCGTACAAACAAAATTAATCATATAAGATCTACTAGTTTGGTCCTAAATTCTAAAGCATGTATTAAATTGAGAATATATATATGTTCTGATAGTTAAAATAAAATAAAAATATTTGCAATCTATGAATAAATTATTTAAAAATGCTATTTTTAAAGCGTTTTCTACTTAATATTTTTTGTTTATTTAGTGAAAATAAATCTTACAAAAATAGATTTTATATAGACCTCAAATCTCATTTTTCTTGTTTTCTTAAATGATATGGGATACGGGTATATATAGACTCATAATCTATATGCAACTTGTTTCTAGATTTGCTTACTCTTTTAACTAACAACATAAAATTAAAGGCTATACTTAATTTTAAAAATTAAAGACAAACCTTTGTACAATATTAAATTCTAACAAAATAAAATATTATAAACTTTTATACAAATATAAAAAGTCCAATAAAACAAGAAGGACAAACTTACATAATAGCACATAATATTTTATATATAGATTTTAGAATTTTTTTTATTGTTTTGGAACTATTGTTAAACAAAATCTAAAATTACTAAGTTGATTTTTAGCAATAGCTCTGAAGCTAAATTAGTTATTATCCCTTTCATTACAAAAATTTTGGGTGAGCTTCTTAATATGAGTTTCTTGTGAGTTCCCATAAAAGATAAAACTTTTAATTGATTATTCCATAAACTTTTAAATTTTCTAATTAAATATTAAAATTTCTATTGGAAGATGTTAGATATGTTAGTATATATTATAGATTTCCTTATCCGTATAGAATATTGTTATACAATATAGATTTTGGTAGTTGATATATAAATAGATACGTTGTTATATATTAAAATTTAGTGGTTATATATTATATATATAAATAAATTTTAGAATCAATGATGTGACACATTAATTCGGGCATTGACTGGTCAACGTCGGAGGCCAACGTGCTACATTATCGGTTTCAAAAGTTTTATATAAAAAACTAAATTATTACATGACAAACAGTTCTTAATATTAAAGTTGATATGAATTTAAGAAAAAATAATTTTTAATATTTATACATTGCGTAATGTGGTTCTAATTTTAAAGAAAGCATGTTGTTCCCCACAATTATATTGTGTAATTTAGAAATTAAAGAAGGCACGTTGTTCATCACACATTCACGTAACATTGCAAACATGGTATCATAAGGATATCTAACCACAATTGGGTCACACTGAGGCCAATGAATAATGATTTTGTTAATTTTTTATCTAGAAGAAATCTTTGTAGTAAGAAAATTTTATTTATTTTAACATACACAATTATTATTGGTATACATTTATATATATTATATTATATATAGTTATGAATAAAACAGTCATGAAAGAAGAAAAGAAAAGAAAAAAGAGTAAATAGATGAAATACAAATGCACTATTGGGAAAAGTTTTATTAATGGATTCAAACAACACATTTTGTTTCAAATGGTAATAGCATTGTTGAATCATTAGTTGAATGCGATTGTATCTAACTAAAGCATTCTAACCATTTGAGAGAGCTTTCTCAAATATTAAAAAATTCAAATTCAAATAATATTATTAGGATTTAAAGAAAATTATAAACAATCAATAGAGTTTTTTTTAATTCCACAGACAGTACTAAATAAATAATAAATACTAATTTTGATTAATATTAATTTTGACAAATTCTAACTCTTACTAGCAAGTATAAACTAATGACCCAGACTTCAATACTCTTAAAATGGCAATTATACCTGTTGCCATCCTGTCAAAGCTATCCTTATTATCTCTTCCTTATTCCTATATGTTAAAAGAGTTTTATTCAACTCAAGTTTATTTCAATATGATAATCTTATCTTCTGCTAGTTTAATTTTGGTTCTAAATAAAATTTTGAAACTGTCTTGATCTCATTTAAGTATATAGTTCATACACTTAACGCACACACTATACTACCACACACCAGTTAAACCTATATATCAATCCTGCGTCTTGGGAATAGATAAACATCCTTTGGCGAATAAACCCAATGCTGTGGTTTGAAACACCATGAATCTAATACTACATTAGACTTCAGGTGAATTACATTTTAAGTATAATAAATTATATTTATTTGGAAAAATAATTAGAGTTTATGTTTGGTATTTAAATGGTACGAGTTTAAAATTTATCATTCTTTCTCTCTTTCTTTATATTATATTGATAAAAGAAATAATCTCTTGTTTGGATATATTTTTGTATGCTATAAGTAATATATTGGGAATAATAAATTTCTTATTCAGAAAAAAAAAACTAAACAACTGTAGCAGGTAATGGAAATATGTGGTCATTTTTCTGTTATTATTTGGAGAAATTAGATAACAATATAATGTTGGTTGATTCATGTAATAATATATATTTTAAAACATTAAAATTAATAATTTTAGCTTCAGTAATCACTTTTGTTGCCCTCAACACCTCTTTTATGTATTTTAGAAAATGCTCTTCGGGAAATTTAAAATTAAAATTATAAGTTAAAAATAATATTTATATTAATTATATTAAGTTATAATAGATGTTATAATATAATTTTAAAATAAATAAATTTAAAATTGAATTACAAATCAATATAACATGTGAAATGAAATTAAAGGCGAAATGAAAAAAATATTAAAATATGATAAACACAAAATAGTAACACGAGCATGAATATATTAATCTATCAAAATTAGTATGAAATAAATTATTTATAAGTAACATTTTATATACATTTATAATATTTTAAATAGCTACAAAATATGAACATAATTAACCCATGTCACATGAATTTTTATATCTTAATTAAAATACACTGACAAATATGCAAAATATCATTAAAATACAATACTAAACATGAAATGAAGACAACACAAATACCTAAATACATCAATATATACATAAAACAAAGTATTTATAGTTTTTATTTTTATATTTTCATTTCTTCCATATTTTCTTAGCATAATGATTTATATGTCCTTTAAATTTTACCAAAAAAATTAATTTAGTCATTTATTTAAATTTTCGTTTATTTTAACTTTTAAATTACATTACTTGTCAAATCACTTAAAATAGATAGAAATTTTAACATTTGTTAACTTTATTGATGTGACATCCACATGTATTGCCATGTCAACAATTAATTATTTTTAAAATTTAAAAATATTCAAAAAATATAAAATTAAATTTTAAAAGGTAAAATTATTAAAACTAATATAATATATAATATATATATTTCAATATTTTTAAATTTTAAAAATTAATTAATTGTAACATGACATACACATTGATCGCCACATGAACAAAGTTAACAAACATTAACTTTTTTTTCTATTTTGGGACAAATTGACAAGGAATGAAAGTTCAAGGGTTAAAAGAGGTGAAAAACTAAATGGAAGACTAAAATGACTTTTTTTGTAAAGTTGGAGGGCTAAACGTAATAGCCATTACCATTATTGAATTATTACATTTTTTCCACTCATCCATTACCTCCAGTTAAAATGATGATGTGACACGTTAATGTAAAGGACTAATAACTAATTTAATCCATAAAATACAAATAAAATATTGTTTTGATATATTTAATTATTTTCTTAATAATTATTTTAATTATTTTAAAATTATTAAACCATTCAGAGATGCATCTGTGAACACCACATATTTTGTTCCCGATTCTGGTTGGCTTAATAATGGGGCTTCGGTTAATGCCTTCTTCAGCTCGTCAATCTCTGTTGGCACTCACTAAACTAGCAAAACTTCTCATCTTTTCTCAGTAACCGCATCAATGGCGTCGCAATAATAGAAAAACCCTTCACGAACCATCTGTAGTACCCCGCAAATCCAAGGAAATTAAGTATTTCTGTAATGCTCTTTGGCGGATTCCAATCTACTACATCGCTGATCTTCTTGGGATCTACCTTAATTTCATTTGCAGAGATAATGTGGCCTAAGAAGTGAACCTCATTCAACAAAAATTCACACTTGTTGAATTTGACGTATAACTTGTTTTCTCAAAGAGCGTTCAAACTATCCACAAGTACTCTTTGTGCTCCGCTTCACTCTTCAAATAAACCAAAATGTCATTGATAAAGATGACCACATAATGATTGAGATAGGGCTAGAATACTCTGTTCATCAAATCCATGAACACTGTTGGTGCATTAGTAAACCTAGGAATTCATAATACCTATAACGAGCGTGAAATGAAATCCAAGGAATGCCATCCCCTTTAACATTAACTTGATAATATCCCGATCGTGGATCAATATTGGAGAATAATCTAGCTCCACTTAGTTGATCGAACAAATCTTCAATCCTGGACAGCGGATACTTATTCTTGATGGTCACCTTCTTCAATTGCATATAACCAATACACAATCGAAGAGTCCCATTCTTCTTCTTAACAAACAAGATTGGTGAACCCCAAGGCAAAACACATGATTTGATAAACCATTTATCTTGTAGTTCTTGCAACTTAGTCTTTAACTCTTTCAGTTCTATAAGCGTCATTCTATACAGTGTGCTAGAAATAGGAGCAGTTCCCGGTGCCACATCAGTTGAGTGTTCTACATCTCTGTTTGGCGATATCCCTGGTAGTTCTTCTAAAAAGACATCTGGAAACTCAATTACGATTGGAAATTTCTAAAGTTTTCCCTCACCATTTTTGAATCCAAAATATACGCCAAATAAGCGTCTCTACCCTTCGCAATCATTTTCCAAGATGAGATAGTTGAGATTATACTTTTCCTGACATCGCGCTTAACCCCTGAAATATACACTTTGTTGTCGTCGGTAGATAATAACCACACACCTCTGGACTTACAGTCAACTACTGTGTTATAACTTGTTAACCAATCCAATCCCAATATAGCATCAAACTCGTGGAAAGTCAGTATCATTAAGTCTACCAAAAATACATACCCACCAAATTCCAAACAATAATATTTTACTACCCTATTTACCACACTACTCTGACCGAGTGGATTGGTAGCTATCATGCTAACCTCAGTAGGGACAACTTTAAGAATTTTCTATCCACAAATTTATCATAGATATAATAATGAATATACCAAAGGTCTATCATTGCATGTATGCTGTTGTCGAATAAAGAAAATTTACCCGTGATAACATCGAAGGCTTCAACATCCTCCTTTGCTTGCATTACATAGACCCTAGCTGAGGCTTTTGGGTCTGACTTAGCTACGTTCTTCCTCGAAGCTCCCTACATGGACCCAGACTTCGTCACTGTCCCAATCTTCACCTCAGGTTAAGACTATTGGCCTATTTGAACAGAGTGTTTAGTGTTCCCACCTCCTCTCACTAAGCAATCCCTTTTATAGGGGTTATGCACCCCGCAGTTGTAGCAGGCCCTAATAACTTTCTGGTAGATTCTTGTGTCGTTCTTCCCGCAATTATTACAAACAGGGACCTTCATTTTCCTAAATCCTCCAGTGCTAGCCATGGAAGAGGCTTGACGTCCACTTCGTTCTCGCTGAAAGTTGACGGTTTGGGACTCCCTCGCTAAGGCAGCAGAATACCCCTTTATGTCTCTAGGCCTTTTGAATCTGGCATTAGTAGTTGTGCTAGAAACTCTATGCCTGTTCCTCTCTATCCCTCACCTTATTCCTCTCTTAAATTGCTGACTCTATCCTTTGAGCCTTCGTAGATATAGCAGCAAAATTGTGGATCTCTAAAGCAGATAATAACACTCGAAGTTTTTCATTTAGCCCTTTTTTAAATCTAATGCACATACCTTCCTTATATGGAACCAAGTCCTTGGCATATCTACTCAGCCTTATGAACTCTCGGTCATATTCAAATATCGTCATCCTCTACTGCTTAAGTTCTAGAAGCTCTTTCATTTGTTCGATGAAGTGCTTGTTGATGAAGTCTTATTGAACTTCTTCAGGAAAAACTTCAAGTTAACCTATTCTTGAGGGATCATGTTGGTCTGCCACACCCCAAAATAGGGCCTAAAAGTTTTAGGGGTATTTTAAGAATTTTATCCTTCGAGTGTTCAGAATTTTGTGACATGGCATATTAGTAATGTTTTAAATTTTGGATTTTAGAAAATTAAATCAATTTCTAAAAATGAGTTTTAAACAACTCTAATTTTGAAAATAGGATTGATTTGCAAAAGAGTCAAAATTAAGAGTTTTTATGAAGCAATTTGACCAAATGTCCAAAATCAACCTAAAAACCCCCTTTTTCAAATAGTTTTCACGTCAACTTCTCCTCCCCATACTGGTGTCATCCCTTTATTTTCCCTTTACTCTCCCAATCAATTTTTACTTATAATTCCTAATCCTCTTTGATTTCTATCACCCTTGAATTTTAAAACCTTCATCTAAACCAAGAAAATCACCCAAAAACTTCATCATCTGTATCATCTTCTCCAAATGTTGGTTTATCCGAATTTGAATCAAAGCTCATTTTTTTCCACCAAAGTTAACCGTTCTACTTTCTATGAGTTTTAAATGATATCTAGTCCCTTAAACTAATATTTTAGCTGTTAAAATGCATGTTCTTGAAAAAAGCCAAAAATTGGGTCATTAATGGTGAATTTTAGATTTGTGGATAAAAACTTGATTTAAAAGTGTTTTTCAAATTGTTTTAACATGATTAGAAGGTTTGTAAATTTACTTTGAAGTTTCATTAAAGATTTATTGAGTTTTGTGAATTTTAGAAAATAGTCATAAAACATGTTGAAAAAGTTGATATTTTGAATTGAGTAGTTTTGTGTAGTTTAAAGGTTGAGAATTAATTGTAGATGAATTATAAGATGAATGAAATTGATTTTAAGCAAAAAGATTAAGTATAGATTGAGATATTCAAATTTAAAGTTTACTATGTTATAAGTTTCAGTTACATGGGAACTTAGTTTAGGCTTATGTTTTGTATGCTTGTAATGAGTCCTTGATTGTTTTTTGGATGTATTGTTATGTGAATTTTTTGTGTTGAAGTTTTGGATTCGATAGAACCTTCCACGAGTAGAGATAAAGGCAAGGAAAAGCTAGTTTGAACTTTCGGCTTTTAGGCGAAATTGTAATCAGTGAGTGTTTGGAATAATTGCTTGTGGACATGATTCAATGTGTTATTTGGGAATTTGGTAGTAGTCTAAACCCTTACTCTAAATTCTAAGTGTAAGCTTTCTCATACCTATGTCTATCTTGTGAATTATGTACTTGTGTGAATGTGAATATGTGATATGTAGATATGATAACTATTGTTAAAGTGCAAATGTGTACATGTTATGTATATGTTAGTGTCAATGTTTTACTAAATATGCAAATATACAGTGATTGTGCATAGATAAACACTAAGTGATATGTGTTTAATTTTGGATATTTTGGCCCTGTGATTATTAAAACTGTTGGATATAGTTGGCATGCCATCGGATTGTAAGTACTCACCTATATGTACAATGATTTTGGGCGTTGAGGCTTTAGGACTTGTTGGAGGGATAAGGGAATGTGAGCTAAGCTCCATTCAATGGGACATGTGAGGGGAAATAAGGACAGTGTTAGCTTTATGCTTCACTTTTGGGACATGTTTGACTCTATGAGTATATGTTTGGTGTGTTGGAGATCCGTGTATCCGATGAGTGATGTTAAAGCTCACTTTTATGTTTCATAGCTTAAGTGCCAAATTATCTTTAAATGTATATATGCGTAATATGATATATACCTAAATGAGTATGAGGTTGCTATGCAAATTATCTTAACTTATGAATATGTGTGTATTGTAGTATGTTTATATGACATGTGACCATTATACAAATTATCTATAAAGATGTTTTAGAGTATTGTGGTCTATGCTTGAATGTTACGTGATTTTATGAGTAATGTGACATATGTTCAAACGTTATGAGATTATATGAGTATGGTGATATATGTTTGTATGTTAGGTGATTATATGTGTAATATGGTAGATGCTTAAAAGTGAACATGTTTACCATGTAAAAGAACTAGAAAACAGTGCATGAGTAAGTATATTATGAATTGCTGTTTCGTTAATGCTTAATGAATTGTTTGCATGGTAGTTGTTCTTGGCATTCACTGAGCTTGTTAAGCTCACCCACTACTTTTGAACCATTATAGATTAGTAGTGTGCTGGTGTTAGCAGTGAGGTTTTCGCAAGGAGATCTAAGTAAGTTTATTTGTTATTTTGTAGCTGTGTTATATTTATATACGTTTTGGGGAAAAAGTATTGTGGTAGACTTGTTTACAACCATGTTAGCCCCTAGACACTTTGCTAGTTTTTGGTTCGGTTTATAAGGATTACATGTTATTGTTATGCTTGAGTTCATGAACATGATTATGCGATATTGAATTGTTAATTAGGCCGTTGAATGATTATTTGTTGAAGTAATTGATGTATGATGTTTAGGAACTAAATTGGAATGGATTAATTGCTTATGTATGCTAAATTTTTTTGGTCTAGAGCAGGGGTATCGATAATCGGGGTTTAAAATTGATACCCCTGTGTTTTGAGGCGTGCAGAAAGTTAGAATAGAGATTTTGTATTGATACCTTTTCTCGAGTATCGTACTCGAGGTTAAAGTATCGATATTTCATGACAGATACCGGTAATTTTCAAGACTTTGGATTTTTAATCCAGAAACAAAATGCAAGTTTGTATCATTTTTCTAGGTGGTATCGATACTGCATAAAGAAAATATTAATACCTTACTGTCAGTATTGATACCTACAGACCTTGTTTGAGAATTTTGCTGAATGGATCTTATGCATGCTTTAATATGTTTATAAGACTATTTAATGTAAGTTTAGCACGTGATAATGATAACTAGCTAGTATGATTGACTTAAGACCTATGCGAATAGAAAACTGATGGATGTTTTGATGGAATGAGCTTTTACTTGTTGGTTATGACATGAGACAGTGGTGATGCATCCTGATATTCGGGCTTGGTGACCAGGCCGGGTGTAACGCCCCAAAAATCCCTTATATTTATTTTCATATGTTTGTGACACAATTGACTGTCTACTTTAGTGGTTAAGTGCCTTGGGTGTGTTTGAAAAGTCTTAGGTTAAAGCCTTAACTTGAGCAAAATTTTGTGCATTTATTTAAATATACCCTTGCTCTTGTTCAGTAGGCTTATAGTTAAAAGTTTGTAAAAGCATGTCAGAATGGGCCTGCTGGTCTGGTGGATAAGTGGTGTGTTAAAATGCTAGAGGTCTTGGGTTCAAGCGGTGCTTGAGTATTATTTTTGCTAGTGGTGCCATGTAGTGTTTGAGCTGAACTGAAATGCCGAAGTGGTAGAGGTGTAGTGGGAAGTGTGGAGAGAAAATTAAGGGATTTGGATAGGAGTGGTTAGACGGTTTTAGGAGAGATTTGAGGGATTTTGGGAAAATGTGGTGCAGAAATCTTCATTTTTGTTATTTTGGTTTGTTTTTATTTTCTTTTTTCTTTCAAATTCCCAAGGTTCTCTTTTCTTCTGCTGTTCTCCTTCTCCAGCTTTGCCGAACCTCTGCCAAAATTTTCTTTTTCTTTTTCTTTTCCATTCTTGTCGATTTTTGGCCATTGGTTTATTCCCTTTCTTGTTTCTGTTGCCAATAGTTGCCTCTTTTCTTACCGACTTCTTCTTCCCTCACTGTGCCGTCTTGCTCTTTCTCTTTGCTGCCATCCTGTTGAGTATTGCATTCTATCAAATTTCGTTTCTCTTGGGTTCTTTCAGTTGTTGTTCCAATAGTCTCATTCCCGTTCTTTGTTTCCGTACATTCAATAATTTTAGGTAATCTTTTGGTTTATACTGTTCGTGTGAATATTTGTTAAAGAGGGGTTTTTTCAACTGGTTTGTAGGTACTAATCGAAGGGCCAGTTATCGTTTCTCAACGGCTTAAGTGTAGGGCTTCAGTTGTTCAAAAAAAGGTAGATTTGTCAATAATTTGGATAGGTATCTTGAATAGGGTTCGTTTAACTCGATTATCGTATAAGTAATTAATTTGTGTTTCTCGTTCAATTGCTAGGTCTTGGAGTTCACGTGAGCACTTTTGCAAAGAAGTGGAACCAGGTGTGTGTGTGTGTTTGTGTGAACACGACTCTGAAAATGGAAAATGGCGAAAAGCTGAAAAAATGAGAATGTCGACGCCACACGGATGTGCGGTTGCCCCATGTGGTAGGCCATGTGACCGAACACGTGTGATCGACGAGGCTAGCCATGTGTGAATCGTGGGTTGGGCCGTATTAGGCCCTGTGGGCCCACATGGGCATACAACATGGCCTATCGGCCCATTTTCACTGTTTGACTGCAAAGGTTGCACGGGTTGCTCGAGTCGACTGTGGACCTACTGTAAGGTCGGTAAGCTTACATGGACCCCTTATTGACTGAAATGACTGAAGGACTGTTATATGCCTATATGAGATAGATATGTATGTCTGTATGTTTAACATGTTATTTACACTGTATTGATAATACATGATACCATGACATGTTCGTATGATGCATTAGATTGGGTTGGGGATTGATATTGATTGGAGGAAGTGTACTGAAAGGTTGCAAGCCTAACTTACTGGCAGCTCAGCTGCAACTACTGTCTAGTGCCGCATTTGGTACTATTTGGAGTGTAGGGTTGGGTGGGTTGATTATATCCCCACATGGAGTGTAGGGTTGGACGAAGATGAAGTGTAGAGGCTGGTTGGGTAGGATTTTGTAATTGCATAACTATCACTATTACTGAGTTTACATAAACTCACCTATTCTGTTTAATCTGTACAGGTAATCCCCAGACATAGGCAGATCGGTGCGGCGGAGGACTTAGCGGTGGCCACACAACTCCTTTTTCCTATTTGACATTTATTTACATTTTTAAGTTTTATTTTGGGGTTTTTTGCTGTAATAATGGCCTCTGTGGACTTTTACCTAAAATTTGGGTTTTATACTATTTTCTGTTTATATCTGCTAGAAGTAGGTAAAACTCGAGTTTTCAAAAGAAATGAGTGTTTTATCAAAATACCATGCACACACAATTTGTTTTTTTTTTTAAAAAAACTTTCGCAAAGTATAACATTTTGGAAATGAATCATGATTTGAGAATTAATGAAAGATAATGATAAGTTCTAAATGGAGAACAGTTTTAGCAATTATACAGTTTTCAAACACACTTCCATGTGACATCGCTAGATTCAACCATAACGTCTAGGCTGGGTTTGGGGTGTTACACCGGGTATAGGGTGTTACATGGTCACCATAGTCCACCGTTAGTACGCTTCATCTTATAACATGGAAATGGCGCACCTTAAACTCTCAGTTGGGGAGCATTAGAACACTTTTATTACCCTACAGACTGAGGAGAGCCAGTTGTCTGCCACTATTGGATCATTCTCCGTACTTCTTCTGAACTCTTTCGTACCATATTTATGAATATCCTCTACTGTGTCCTTACGTGACACTATGACAACAGCTACAGGAGGTGTGCAACATTTATCGGCGGTGCAACCTTTACTATTATTATTGTCTCTTCGAGCCTCTATATTTCATCAAGATGTCTATGAGAAGAGGATGGTGCAGCTCTCACATATCTATCGAATCACTGTCCCATGACGTGGCCCATCATTTCCATAAGAGCTTCTTTAGCCTCAGCTCTCAAGGCTCTCCGGCTCATTGAAGGCCCAATGCTACTAGTTGTAGAGGGGCATTGCTCTCAATCCCTTCCCCTTTAGTGTGTCTAGAGTTTACTGACATTTTTTTGTCTTTGCTACAAAACATAAACTTAACTTAGCAACACTAATGGTGGTTAACCAGACTCATGTAACATGCATTGCGGGGTTTCTAACTAGGGGTGTAAATGAATAGAACGTTCGATGAATTGTTTGTGAATCGTTCGTATAAAACTCATTTATATTCGTTTATTAAGCTAAATAAACGAGTGTGAACAGAATTTTTATGTTCGTTTAATAAACAAACAAACACGAACAAAGGTGTGTTCTATTCGTTTATGTTCACGAACAAGCTCATTTATTGGCTCGTTTATTTATTAATGATATTTTCTTATAAAAATTCCATTAGTATATATTAATAAAATTATCTTAAAAATCGTTTATTGTCCCATTAGTATATATATAAACAATATATCTTAAAATGATCTTAATATTTATATTTGACTATTTTTATCTAAACAATATATATATATGTGTATGTATTTATTTATTGTTCGTTTGTTTATTATTTATTAACATTGTTCGTGAACATGTTCAATTAAGTTAAATGAACATGTTTGTGAACATTAAACAAACGAACATGAACACACATAATTTTAAATAAACGAACATGAACAAAACTTTACAATTCTTAACGAACACAAACTGAACACGAACAAGCTTAAAAATAAGCAAACGAACATGACCAGAGGTTTGTTTGTTCAAGCTCGGTTAAATTACATCCCTATTTCTCATTAATGTCGGTTTTCAAGAATCGACTAAAATGAAGTTCTAATGCTAATAAAACTATAACACCCCACGCGTAACTTGATAGTTGGATTCAGGATTGGAGTGCCTCTACAAGTTAAAATCATTGAACTGACTAAACCATTTGAAAGCCCAAACATCTTAGCTCAGTGGATACTCCGCGTACTGGAGTGATGTCTCAAAAAAATTGAAAAAAAATTGTAAAATAACATAAAAGCGATTTAAAACAATATTACACTGATTATAGTTGGGATATGAGTAAACTGCATTGGTGGAATTCTTTATAAACATTTACAAGTTCAAATAAAATCACAAACAAGTTATTAGTTAAACAATGGTTTAAAAATTCATTTCCATAGTCTGGCATCACATAAAACCATTTGGCATAAAGCCCAACAACAATGCATATAAAAATTCAAAAATACAAAATAACATTTTCAAATACAAGTTGTTAATTTCAAACTGGTGGCAATTAACAGACATCCTAATACCTTAGAGATTTCATGTTTCATGATACTTCCAACCTAAAATCTTGAAAATAATAAGAAAAGAAACTAAATAAGTTCATAAGAACTTAGTGAGTTCCTAGGAAATATAACCCCACAATAGGGTTCAACAGATACTATGAGACTAGGACTTAGAGCTAGTTTAGCCTTGCTTTTGAAAAGTACTTTTAAAAAGTGCTGTGGAAAAGTGCTTTTAAAAAGTGATGTGGAAAAGTGTTTTTAAAAAGTGTTGTGGAAAAGTACTTTTGACAAGTACTTTTGAAAAGTTTGGTTTACGATTTAAATGTTTAGTATTATTTGTAACTAAATATTAATAGATTTTTATTATTTTAAAAAATAATATTGCAAAATAACAGGTTTCATCCTTCTCAGTAGTGAAAAAAAAGAAGGGAAACGGGTGAGGGATGAAAAAGTAATCAAGCACTCAAAAGCGCTTGTGGGAGGAAAGCTAAAAATTTTAGGTTCCTAATTTAACCAAAAGTGCTTTTGCAAAGCCAAAAGTTTCAGCCAAAAGTTCTTCTTCACAGCATTGCTAAACACAACGTTAGACCGACAAAATGGTACACCACTTCTGGCGGATACAATTTTCTCTATTTCTGAAGTATCCACTGGCGGGTACTTCCACAAACAGAAACAGCCCCATGGCGGACACTGTCCGCTATTGGAGACCCACATATAACTGACACAAAACACAATTTCTCCAGTTGTATACCACCTTTGTGTACTACCCCTTTATGACTATTTAACGCATGTTTTACACTTCATGCAATATTCACTCTTTTTTTTAACACAATATATACATTTTATCCACATACTCTCTTCGTTGTGCTAGCTTTTGATCCTAGTTCTAAAGAACAACTATTTCTGTATCTTCATATAGCTCCTTAGAGCCATTAAACCAGTCAAAACCTTCGTACCTTCTTCATTGCGCCTTGTAATTCGAGCACATGAGTGTTCCCCCATAAGGCCGGGTATTCACCAGTCATGGTTTGCACTAGAGTGCAATACCGGAGGCAAAACATAATATTTTCTATCTTCTTTTCATCATCATACGTAACAACCCTACAGCATTCTAGAAATGGAGCTTGTGCACCAAGGAAGGAGTATTTATACCTACACACATGCAAAGCTTCTATCTCTGATTTACTTACTGTAACCGTATAGGCATTGACTTCTTACCACGACCTCTTTTGTAACACCCTATACCTGGTTCGGTCGCCTGACTTGAGCTATAAGGTGTTACAACAATAAACTTTGAACAACTTTCATAAAAACATTTAATAACGATCAAATAATTCGATATCAATAATTTCCATGCTAACTAATAAATTATTACCTTAATCAAGCTTACGAAACATATAAAACAAATCGAGATCAAATCTAGGTTAAATTGAAACTTCTAAAAAAATTAAGTAAAATGTGTAAAAAGGGATCACACGGCTGTGTGAAACACACCAGCTTCTGTAGCTTCAAGCTTGGCCATGTGGCTACTCTTTGAACTCGTGTTCTCAGATCACGTACAATTCCAGTTTAGGGTCACACGGCTATGTAGTCAGGCCATGTAACTCTCTAAGACTACGTAAACAATCATGCACCAAAAATTAAAGAACCACGTGACTGTGCCATATGACTGTGTGGGGCACATAGCCGTATGTGTGCCGAAAAACACCTTCAAACACAAGCCATTTCACTCAAATTTTCATAGGATTCATGTCATTAATTAACCAACATCCAAACCTATTCAAAATATGCCAAAACATGCCAAATTATAGCAATTCACAAACAACCTAAGTGCCTAACCAATATGCCTTCATTGGTACCACAATTTAAACATAAACGACAATCAATCAAACCAAATCCATATTCAACATGTTAATCTCACTTAATCATCATAAAGTGCCAAATACCACATACCACAACCATTCAATTATACCACCTCCCATAGGCCAACATATTCATCCCAAAACTATAAGTTACCAAAACCAAAATGACCATTTCCATATCTATTCACAAAATAAGACACCAAAATCAAGTACCATTTCAATAAACCAAACCCAGATCATGCTTACCATTCAAATGACACAAAACACCATCCCACCAAATAGGGTCAACATGGTATTTCAACTAGTTACTCCACGCTCATCACAAGTTGAACATGAAACATAAACTTAACATTATATATCTACTTTAACCTAATTTACAAATCCAACTAGAAATTTAAATTCAACAACTTCTAAAACCCTATATACATGCCACAAACCAAAACAACTAAATAAAAAACTACTGAAACAAAAGCTTGGTAGTGTGAGCCTTAAAGTTGATTCGTCCGACCAATTCCGCAAAATGTTACCTAAGGAAAACAAAAACAAACAAAGTAAGCTTACAGAGCTTAGTAAGTTCATAGATGAGGTTCAAATCACTTACCTCAATTTTAACAATGTGAAAACTAAATAACTTAGGTTAATTAAACCTGATAATCAGTTATGAGAAACATACAGAGTTAGTACTGAAAATGGTCCATCATATGCTTCATGTTTCATAATGATTCAATCCAAGTCTATTCATATACGTATATGGATATCTACCTTTCATCACATTAACATCAAAACGAAACATATTTACATTATCAATCTTAATACAATATTCAAATGGCTATACATCAATATTTTAACATAATCACATATTTTCATAGCCTGGTGAACTATAGCAACAAGACTCGGATACTCGGGTTCCCTAAAACACACTAGTGAGCATCAAAATGCTAACAGAGGCACCAAAGTGCAAACAGAGGCACCAAAGTGCAAACCCGTACAAGCGCTCATTCTAACCCTATTAGCATTCCAATCGTATCCTAATTGTTTACTATGTTCAAACGAGCATTTAACAAAATTCTTAACATTATAAATAAGAGGCACTTTCACAATATTCGTACACATGCTATAAATCAATTATGTTCATTTCAATATCAATTAACCATATTATTTACCAACTATCGAATAATCATTTCTCACCTGTACTTAATTGTAAACATTTTATAATTTCAATTTAATATCAAAATTCAACCCGAATACAATTTAAGCAAATCATAATATCACAAGTTACAAATATATATACATATATTCATCTATACTATGAACTTACCTAGGAAATGTTATTGGTTAACTCGTAGGGACTAATCCGCGATTTTCCCTTTCCCCGATTATCCTCCATACGATTCAATTCTTGATCTACATAATGATTAAATTCAATTTATGAAATTCACATGCATTACCGAACTCATTTCTATGCATATGACCTTTAAATTTTATTTTTATAATTTTCCTTGAACTTTTACACTTTCTTCAATTTAGTCCTTAAAACTAAAACTATTTCAAATTTCAAATTTAACCCTAATACTCAAAACTAAATTTAGCAATATTTCTATAAAACCCTTAAACATTCAAAATTTACAAATTAATATGTTAAATTTTTACATAATTTCAAATTAGTCCCTAAGTTCACAACTATAAAAAATCCTTTATAAAATAGTCCTATTTGACAATCAAGTTCACAAATTCATCATTAATCTTAAGAACACCAAGAATTCATCAATAGTAAGTTTTAAGATCTTTAACAAGTTTCCGAAATAGTCTCGTGATTAACTAGGTTAAGCTACAACGATCTTAAAAACGTAAAATTTAAGAAAATTCGGCTAAGAAAATACTTACATGAAAAGGGACGAATGTTTGAAAAGATCGAAAGATTTTCTTCCCTTTGACAATGGTGTAAAATGGGTGGAAGAAAAGTTTTTTGCAGATGACCACTTTTAATTTTTATGTTTTAATTACTTTATTATATTTAATTTTATAAAATTTAAAATAAACATCACAAACCATTCGTTATAATTATATATAGTCTAATTGCAACATGAAACCTCCCACTTCCACTATTTAATCCATTTAGTTAATAAAATTCAATAGCGATTAAGTTTTACGAATTTTACGATTTAGTCATTTTTCCTTAATTAATTAACAAATCGTTAAAATTTCCAGACAGAACTTCACATATCGAACTAATAACTCCATAAATATTTAATAAAAATATTTACAAGCTCAGTTTACAGAAATGAGGTCCCAACACCTCATTTTCTGAAACCACTTGACTTTCAATACAAACCATTTATACTTAACTTTTTGTTCAATTAGCAAAGTTTAATCAATTCAAAATTCATTAAAAAATATATTTGACCCCTATAAACAAAATAATAAAAATTACAAACTCATTAGTCAAATTTGTGGTTCCGAAACCACCGTTTCCAACATCACTAAAAACAAGCTGTTACATCTTTGGCACATTACCAGGACCAAATATTAAAGCTACTTACCTGGGTATACAGAAGGAAATTTGAACCATAATAATACTAATAATTGACTAAAGGTATGAAGGAACTCACTAGAAACTTTCATTTAAAGCTTTCCTGCTCAATGAGTTCTTTCCCTTTAGCATTGGGACCTTCTTCCGTATCTTTGGCTAAAATAATCAAAAAAATCATTTAAATATAATAAAAACCAAAACTTAATGAATTAACATGAATCAGTAAGCATGCAAATAGTTCTCTGATGGAAGTTTTATTCCTATCTAGTATTCAGATGAATGCCTTACTGAACAACTCTTACAATAACTCTTTTCTATTTGGCAAAACTCAAAGAAGGATTTAAGAATTTGCCAACAAATATCGTACAGAAAGAAGCTTCTATAAGCTTGATAAACAAATTTTTCATTAACGATGAAGAACACCTCTTGTTTTTCTTCAATGATAACGAAGGTAAGAAGAGAAGATGAAAATGAAAATCTTCTCTCCACTATTGGGTTGTCCTATTTATAGATATCTCTAACCTTAATCTCACTCAGGGTTAAACTCTAATCCGTAATCATTCTCACTTGCTTCCACTAATTAATCACATCCTATGAGGCTTCTAGGTGTCCTGGTTATTGACACGTTACCTCCACTAGGATGCTAGATGACTTAAGAATGTCCTACTAATAATGACAATTTCATCTATAGCAACTCAAAACACGGGTGGCAAACTTATTTGCGAGAGATTCCGCCAAATAAGAATCTTGCCAAAAATAAGAAACTCACCAACTGCGAAGTGAGATTCTACAAACTTGGCGAATCTTAGTGAAATAATCCACTAGGAAGTTTACCAACGTTAACCTGTTTAAATTTTACGACTTAGGTAGTCCCGCCAACGAAATCTCCCAAACAGTACAATCTCATCACATGAGGGTTTAACATTCTTGTTGGTATATGATATGAAAATAAGTATATGGTATGATTTTAAGTTCATGAGACAAGGTTAGAAAACATGATTTAGATAGTAGATGAACTTATATACAATATAATTTGTATCTTGCTATGTTTGATTAATGTTTTAAATCTCGTCAGCACCACTTGGCCCTATTGCTCCACGCATAGTTTTATTTATTTTTGTGAGTAGGTATCATTAGATCTTGAGCACTTGAGGAATGCAGTAGCATCCATGATTAAATTTTTGACTCAGTAAAGTTTGTATAGTTTTTGTTATGCCTATAGAAAGTGGCATGTATCAAATATTTGAGTTGGTCCTTAGGTTCAAGTTGTCATTTTGGTACTTATGGTAGTAAACATTTATACTTGAATATGCCCATATAAGTTTGGTAATATGTATGTGTTCTAATCTAGTGATAAAATGATTTGCTTGCTTATGCTAGTTATGTTATGTTATGCTATGATTTGTTATTAGAACGTTGCTTGCATGCCAAGTAAATGACTGTGATGCATAAATCTATAATAAATATGCATATACTTGACATCGTGAGTTTATAGCTGTTTAGATATGCCAAGATAGGTATTTAGTGTTTGTGTTTAAGGCCTATAATGTGATGAAATGAGTTTTTGAGTCACTTTATGCCAAATGAAATAGGTTATCGGTATACTTGCAAGAAAAGATGCAAATTTTGAGCAAACAGTCTTCATGGTCACAACTTTCACTTGTTGAGGTCATGCCATCAAAACCTTGTCTTCAAGGTCACGACATTCCCTTGTTGAAGTTGCTACCTCATGTTTCAGTTTTCAAAGTCGTTACATACCTTGGTGGAGTCACGACACCAAGAATTAACTGTCCTTAGTGTTACGACAAGATCCTTTTTAGTCATATTTACATTTTTGTCCTCCATTTGTTACTAGTTTTTCATGAAAGCTTTCGTAAGCTTACTTATAACTCAAATTTGAATAAATAATGTTTTTAGAGGTTTTAAAACTTAATTGTTTGCTTGATTTTTCTTTTGGATATCATAATAAAATCATATTTACTTCAGCAACGAATGTGACATATCACATCTCAGACCCGACGATCGGGTCGGGAGTGGGGTGATACATCATGCACGAAAAGTATGAAGAAAACTTTTCATACATTCTTCAAGAATTATCAAATATTAACTAATTAAATTAAGAATAATATCCAACATCATAATTTCAATTCAAGGGCATGTTTTCATCTCACTTTTCATCAAAATCCAATGGCTCATATGTATAAATTTTTTTTCTATAATATAATAAATACCATTTTAATATAATGACCCATATTAGTTCCATCTTCATAAAGAAAAATCAATGTCTCAAATTCAATACACATGTTTAAGGGTATTTTGGTAATTTTACAAAAATTATCTCACTTGAAAATGACCATTTTGCCCTTGATACTTTTTAATATTTACGTCAGAGCCATTCTTACTATTGGTAAAATTGCAAATTTGGTCTTTCAAGTTTTCAAGTTTTTAATTCAACTCTTCAACTTTTGAATTTTTACAATTTAGCCATTCACTTTTCACAAATTTACAATTTAGTCTATGCTCTGGGTTAATAACTCGTAATATATCACTTATTTCAACTTCCTCAAGTATCCAACACCCCTATTTACTATCATTGATACATCACATTTCATTAATCTGACATATGCTCAATATAGCACCACTTGTATCATTATGGTTTTAGAGGTGTTACACAAGTTTAGGATGTTGTCATGTGTGTTTTATTTTATTTTATTAACATATGATAACATCCTAAACACATTTGTGAACTTTTTTTATTTCACTGACGGTCTATAAAAAAATTACCTTATAATAATAAGGCATAATGTCAAATTTAACCCTTAGCGTTTACATTTTTTGTTAATTTGACCCTTTTTTTTAGTTGAATTTGGCCCTCGAGATTTTAAAAAGTTTCAAAGTTGACCATCAACTTTTGAAAATGAGTAGAAATGATATTTTTTAAATGAGAATACTATCTAAAATGTTAAAATTTTAAACACAATGACTGCATGACAATCTAAATGTACTAAATCCTAATTTTTTTGAATTTTTATATTTTGAATTTTAATTTTGATTAATTTTGAATTTTATAAATTTTAAATTATTTTTGATGTGACATATAAGATAAATAATGTTATGTTAGCATAATGTGCACATGGACTATCATGTGAGTTGTCACGCCAACAACATTAAAAATTAATGTTTTAGACATTATTAAAAAAAGAAGCTATTTGACTATGTTTTAAAAGTTAAAGCGAAATTTAACTAAAGAAAATACTGATCAAATGGAGAGGAAATAGAAATATTAAAAATAAAACTTATTATTGTCGAAACCATTTTTTGAAAAAAACAAAAATTTTAGGTTGTCGACTTTTTAAAAAAAATTAAAATTGGGAGTCGCCACCAATCTTTTATTGAGGTGTGATAGGATCACCTAAAAAAACGGCTTTGGTCTACGAGTTTTAGAAAAACGGATCCGGGAGTCGGTTACGTACGAGGAAGGATTAGCACCCTCGTACGCCCAAAATTGGTACCTAGTTAATTAATTAATGTCTTAATGTCGAAAATTTGAAGAAATATAATCCTTAGAAAAAGCTTAAAAACGTTATGTATTAAAACCTTTATCATTTCAGAGAAAGAAAATGCCACACCCAATACGTTAGGGCACGACATTCTAATTTTCCCCAAAATGGAATTAGGCCAAAATACTAGTGTGATAAAAATTTAAAAGAATATCCATTTATTCAAGATTTAAGAAATCGCGGCCCAATACGTTAGGGCACAATTCCTTTAGAATCCCAAACTCGGAATATTTCTTTTATTATTTTTTTAAAAATATTCATTTCGTGAAATCAATGCGTCACATCCAATACGTTAGGACACAACGTGTTGAATTCCCTCCCCAAAAACGAATTAGGCCAAAATACTAGTGTAATAAAAATTTAAAAGAATATCCATTTATTCAAGATTTAAGAAATCGCGGCCCAATACGTTAGGGCACAATTCCTTTAGAATCCCAAACTCGGAATATTTTCTTTATTATTTTTTTAAAAATATTCATTTCGAGAAATCAATGCGTCACATCCAATACGTTAGGACACAATGTGTTGAATTCCCAATAATGAGTTCTTTATTTTTTTATTAAAGAGAAATGCTCGATTGTTAGATTTAACGAAGAAAATCGGAACCCAATACGTTAGGGCTCAATTTCCGGAAAATCCTAAATCGAGCATTATCTCAATTTTGAAAAGTTTGAAATCGAGTAAAAAATGATGTGATGCTACATTAAATATACCATGCAATAATAAATATTACAGCGTCGTAGAAATAATATAAATAAATGAATAAATAGAATCAATATACATAATAAAAATAATCACATACAAAATATCAAATGAATGATCAAAATAAAAATGAATTTTAACATATAAACGAAAACATGAATTAGTAATCGAATGAAGAAAATAAACAAAATATAAAGAATAAAAGGCACATAGTATATATGCATTGAAATTAAAAGTCATACACATAATTTACATATGAAATCTTGGGCTATGAAACTTATACATACATGATGCATTTATGAAAATAAAGGAAAAAAATTATAAAGTATACAAAAAAATATTTGCATTTAAAAAAAATATGTTCATATATATAAAATTAGTTAAAATATTAATATGTGTACATACATATGTATACTAAAATAAATATATACATATAGATAAAAATAATAATTACATATAAATAAATAAAAAATAATTATATTATACTACAAAAATATGCGTATATGAAAAATATATATACATATATATTTTTTAAATAATTAAATAAAAAAGAATAAAAAACTAATTAATAAAAAAATAAAGAAAATGAAAAAAGACTAATTTGAACTGTAAATAAAAACTCTGAGGCAAATCTATACATAAATGGAAACTGAAGGACCAAATTGAACGCGCATATTACATGGAGGGACCAGAAGGAAAATTTTCCCTATTCCAAATAATATTCAAGTTACTATTTAAAATTTGACACATTAATTATTACTATATATTTTAACATTTTGTATATTTATATTTCATGTTATTTTTAATTTTTTTAATTTTCCTTTTCTTGTCCAATAGATATAACTGACACTATTTTTATAATTCTTAATTTTGTGCTGATGCTATAAGTTTTACAGTTTAGAATTTATTTCATGTAGATTTTGAGAAGCTTATGCATTCGAGTAATATTGGTGTTATTTTTCAAATTGTGATGTTTAATTATTTTTCAATTGATCATGTTAAGCTTTTAAAATACTTTAGTTTTTTAATAGAAATTACTTTATTTAATTGACAGTATTCAAGTGATTTTTAATTTTGTATCTTGTATCGTATTATGATCGACAATTATTGTTTTCTAGATTCAATATGATAAATCTAGACATGTATACACTGCTTATAACTTTAATATAGTTTTTATTTTTATTAATTATTTTAATATTAATTTAAATAATTTATTGTAATTATTTAATTTAAACTTTAAATTCATTGTATTTAAGAAATGAATGTTGTGTTAACATAAATATATCATTCTAAAAACTTAAACCAATAATTAAATTAAATATAGCAAACAATTCAAAGGATCAGGTCAATAAGTGGCTTTTGTTTACCGGTTCGAGCCCTACTGACTATCTCTTCTCCCAATTTGTAACGTATAGAAATAAATAGTTATATTAAACATACGACTGTATAATCCCACTACATAGTGCGAGCATAATTCTAGTTAGTGCGAGCAGAATTCTAGTTGTATAAATTATAAGTCCTAAAACTTAATAATATCAAGAAAGATAATACCATGGCACCTGGCCAAGTGGCATGTCCTTTCCCATGTGGCTTAGCCATTGTCTTGGCACCCACAATCACAGCATCGATGCACCCCATGTTCCTTACCAACAACTCTGCCCATTTGTAAGCCAATGAGCCTCTCCATGTGTGCTCTATTTGAAACTTAACCCACTTATTCCTTTGAATGGATGAACCATGCATGTGGGGGGTCCTATTGCCATAACTTTGTGCCACAAATGCAGCCGGCAATTTCTCAACCGTTCCATGCATCCCCCTCACCTAAGCTCCTTTAGCCCCTCCTGACCAACAAGTCAAAATATTTTGGTGCTCCCCTCTCCAAGTATTTTAATGTGGGGCGTTTCTTCTTTGTTGGGTTTACCCTAAATTTCTCATATTTTTCTTTTGACGGGAAACAAACAGGAAGATGAAGTAAAATAAGTCACCAATGTTGGGAGATGACATGGACATGGGTCTTCCAAGCTATTTCATTACTTTTTAACGCAAGCAATGATGCTTTGTTTGTGAAAAAAGATTTCACATGTCTTGTTTAGAAGAGAAAGAGAGTTCTATTGGGGCAAGCCAATGCTTTTTCTATAGTGTAAGTCGGTGGATTTGTTGATGCTTGCTCCTCTTCTCTTTACAAAGAAACTAAAAAGAAAAACAAACTCATTTATATTTGCATGATTTAACTCTTCATGTTTTTTATTTTTAGATTAAAAACTTCAACTAAAAACTTTTTTTTCTTCGCCATTAAATGATATAATATGATAAAAAAATACAAATGTATAAATATTTTGAAATTTATAATATAAATTAACATATGATTAAGTCTAGGACACATGACAATTCAACAAGCCATCTTAGAAGTGCCCACAAACACCCCTCCACTCATCACTAATGGATTAGTCACCAAAGAACCAGTAGCCCAAAAAGCCTACTTCCACCATACCTCCCGTTTTCTTCGAAAGGATCCTGATCACACATCCCCACAGATGGGCTATCCGCTCCCCCTGAGATGACCTTGTTTATCCACCTTTGTGGACAAGTCACTTGTTTAATATGGAACTCACCATTCTATTGGGAGCATGACTCTAGGTCACCAAACCCCATGTGAGCTTAACAACCCTCAACTACCACTCAGGAGGAATAACAAAATAAGTCCCATAACAGACATCCTTCCCCATGCGCTTTGCAATGATGACAACACCTCAGAACACGATACCCCTACTAAATTTTGTTAGATAAATTTTATAACTTCAAAAATAAAATGGACTTTGGATAACTAATTTTTAAAACTGAAGCAAATCTAAACATGGGTAATTAGTTCAATTCGGTGATCATAACTAATTCCTATTTCAGGTTTCTTTTAAACCAACTAGTCATTACCCTAGCACTAATACGAACTCGCCCAAGGACTCAATCGACTCCAAACGAGATCCAATCGAGCTCCCTAATGGACCAATCACTCGAGCCAGAGCCAAATGATTTAAAGAGTCAATATCAATTTTAGTTTATCGAGTTTGGGAGGAAACTACAAAGGATATCATCAATCAAGTGTTGGACGGTTCAACAAAGGATATCTTCAATTTATTTGAGGCTGAATTCAGCTTAGCTAGCTAACTCAGCTGCTAAGACTTGGACATTTTAATTACATTAGTTTATTTAATTATGTTTAGTTTCTACAGCTTTATTTACATGTTTGATTGATTTGTTCTATTAATTGTGTCATTATTATTCGACCTTTATTGTGTCTTACCATGTTACATATTTAATTCATCTTCTTTGTTTGTCTATTAAGTGTGTTTAGTTTTCGGACAGACTTAATGTATGCTATTAAGTTAAATTCTTAAATATGTCTTAGCTTAATACATACTTATTTGTGTGCTTAAATGGTCTTGTTAATGCCTTAACTAGGTGTTTCATTTGTCTTGGCAGGTAACTGAACATGCGAATGGATTTCATTTATATGCAGTTGGAAGTACATGCACCATGCTGATTTTTTGAAGCTCATTAATGTAGAGCATGCACCCGATTATGCTTAAATTTTCGGAGCTATTTTTCAGCTGGACATACATGTATCTTCCAGATTCAACGAAGCTACTTTAAAGAAGAACATGCACCCGATTGTCCATGTATTTTGAGAGTTGGTTGGTACATTCATTCAGATAAATTATTCATGAATTTCAACCAACAGTTGTGAGCTGATCAGCTAACATTCCAAGAGACCATTTGGTGCTTGCTGTTCACACTCCAAGTCTTTTCATAACCTAGTTTTCACACCCAAAGGCCATTAGGCTGCCCTCAAATACTCTCACCAGCTGACTTCTCATTCGGTGCACCACTAGCCATAAACTTCATTCATCGAACAAAGCTTCTTTCAGCTCATTCATTAAAGCTATGAACCAAGGTTGTTCGGTACCTCAATGGATTGAGTTCATTGGATTGTTTTAATTTATGTCTATTCGGGTGCATGCTCTACATTAATGAGCTTTAATGCAAAGGCACCTCAACTTTGCTAAATTCCTTTGCATTTAATTTATGTCTATTCGGCTGGATAGCCATCAGCCTATAGATAGTTCATCTGTAAACATTTTATAAGTTAGTTGATTTTGAAATTCTGTGAAATATATAGACTTTGTGAGTTGTTCACTCTCATTGTTCTTCGAGATTCAATTTGACTTATCTAGTTAGCTAATGGCGTCAAACTTGTTTCTTTCTTGAACTTATCACTCTCCGAGTGTGGCGTTAATCCTTATACCGTTTGGTTTTTATCTTGCTAGATAGTGGGTCACTGTCCTATCCAACTATCCATCATCCACCTTAAGACTAATAAGAATTGGGTCCTTAATCTCTATTACAGGTTCATTCTTGTTTTAAGTTCGCTTAACCATCTTTCCATAATTCTATCTTTATTTTCATCTGTTGTTTTAAACTATCTCCTTTTAAGTTAGCCTATTTGTTAAACCGAAACGAGACTACTTAATTTGACAATCGAGCATTCAGCGACTCAATTACACCTCGTAAGTGAGTTCGTATAATTTAGTGTCAGAACTGGTGAAATTAAGTAAGTTTAATCGTTTTCATACTCTAGGGATTGAAAAAAAGTAAAAAAAATTTTTGATTAAATAAATTCGATTAAAAAATTTGAATATAAAAAAAGAGGTTGGAGTTCGGGTTTTGAGCAAATTTCTAACAAAGAAGGTCCAGCTTGTGAATTGTGAAGTTTTTCCTGATTGTGTATTCATTTGTCTTTTGAAACTATTTTCAGCCACACTCTTTGAATTTATTTTCTTTCAAGCCTACCTACACCTAACATCAATCTTTTTGTTTTTTCTAGCCTTTTGAAGCTGACCTACGTGCTTTCTAATAGGTCTAACGAAATCTCTAAGAATTTTGAAAGGTGAACGTGGGTGGTAAAAGGCATAGATAGGAAAGTTCATCAACGAGGTAAAAGCCAAATATTTTAGTGCAAACATGAGTGGTGTGTTATCTTTTATTTTTTTGCGAGAGATTTAAGTGAGGGTTTATGGTGAGGTTTTTAAAAAATTTGTCAAGAAGTCTTGAACGCCATACGGCGGGTGGAGGCACATCTAATGTTGCCGGAGGTGGTGGCATGCGGCCTATAAGGAATGTAGCTGGAGGAGGAGTTCCCGATCTACAAGTCCAAGCCATAATAAGAGAAATATCCCGCTTGTTCCAACCACAATTTGATTCCATCCAAGAGCACATGGATCAGATGGAAGAGAGAACTTAGTGAGAAAACACCCCTCTAAATCCTAGATGAGAAAGAGGTCGATCGTGGCAACATGACAATGATCTCTACGAACCCAACAATGTGGAGAGCGATCAAGCCTCCAATAAAATTGAGAGACATCGAGGCCAAAGGAATCGAGGGCTAAGGGAACGAGAATGAACTTTTCAAAATCAAAGGATGGAATCGAGGTCGTTAAGGAGTCAAATGTCCAATGATTTCTTGAGAAGAGTTCCATATCGTTATTCTTATTCGAGCCAAACATCCAATGATTTCTTAAGAAGAGATCCATATCGTGATTCCTATTCGAGCCAAATGTCCAATGATTTCTTGAAAAGAGATCCATATCGAGATGTTTATTCATCAAGGAATTCAAGTCGATATAAAGCAAACCCTGAGTTTGAAGCTTTTCAAGTTGACAAACGAGAAGGCACAGTAATTCTTTGTATGCACAAAATTACTCATCCACGGAGGTTCACTTATTAAGGGTTGATCGTGTTTCAAATGTAAATCCTTCCATTTTTACTCCACGCCCGTCTTGTAAAGAAAGATTAAGACAAAAGGAAATTGAAAGAAAAGAGAGACAAGAGTTTTTAATGAGAGAAAATGAGTGAAAAATAAAAGAAATTGAAAGAAAAAGAGAGCTTGAACGGAAAGAGAAAGAAAAAGAATGTGAGCGAAAAAAGAACCTTGAAAAAGAGTTTGAAATTGAAAAAGAGAAAAATGAGAGCGAAAGAAAAGAAAATGTGAAAAATGAGTGTTTCATTGAGATTGAAGAAATAAAATGTGTGAATGAAATGAGTGATATTGTTGAAAAAGAAAGTGAAAAGAAGAGTGAGAGTGAGTTTTTAAAAATAGAAGAGAGCGGGAAAATGAAAAAGAAAAGAAAAAGGAAAAACAAAAAGGAAAGAGTGAGAAAAAAGAAAGAGAGTTTGAAAATTAGATTGAAAAAGAAACGAGTGAAAAAGACGAATGTGCTCAAGAAAAGTGAGGAATGTTTTAACTAACCACAAGCGAGTTTGCCTAGTGAATTTCTTCTTTTTATGTCACTAAAGATTCATTTGACAAGTTCCAACTTCACTACCTTACCAACGAGAGACGATTCCAATTAATCGAAAGAGGTGAGTTGGAGAGTAAAAACGTTCTTAACATCTCCAAAGGTAAGCAAGGTAAGGAACTTACCAAGATTCAATCAGTTTGGAACTGTTTAAATTCCGTTGACAAGTTTACCCATGTAGTTTATCTTAAAGAAATTCTTTACAATGACTTGTTTTGTTGTTGTACGTTGAATAGAGTTGCTGAATCTGTTTTGGATAGTATCTTGAGATGTTTCTTTCCTTGTCTGCTTCGTGTTGATTCAAATAACATCAAATTGAAAGATGACTTGGGCATTGATGTTATTGGTTCAACTATAAGCCAACTAAATTTGATTTTCATATACAATAAACAATTGATACATGAAGGGTTTAATCTGTTCGATTTAGAATGCCATGAGAATTCTTTAACTTCATGCGAGCAAATTTTGTGGATACCGCTGTCTGTTCAAAGGAATTTTGAAAGTTTTGATTACTTACATATACCCACGTCTAAATTCCATTTGTCTAGCATGTTTACATTGTTGCTAAATGAAAAGTTTTTATTGTATTCGAGAATAAGTGATCAAAACCATGTGTTTAAACCCGGAGCATCTTTTCCCAAGTTATTAATGTTAGACAGTGAGCAACATAATTTTATTTTGTCTAAACAAGTTGGCCAGTTTCATTTGCTTCATGATTTAACATTATTTTCGAAAACAACTTATGTGAACTCTGCTAGTGTACAAAGTCAAAATCAATTCTTTGATTTTGGAGATTATTGTTCCATATTATGGTTGAAAGGATTTAAGCATGTCTTGCATGATTATAACTTTCAATTACTTCATGTTTCTTCTATGTTGCTAGCTATGAAACTCTGGAGTTAGATTGAAATGGTAAGACAAAATTCTATTTTTGATCCTAGAGTTAACCTGAGTTTACATCTTTTGGAAGGAACGTTTGATATTCATTATGTTTATATAAATTGCAACATCTTTGAATTGTTCCAAGATTGTGTAAGCAATGCATTGAAAGAAATCCTTCAATTTAATTTTTTTACTGAAATTGTTCTTGACTTTTCGGTTCCGAAAAGATTTGCGTTCAACCTGATGGAAGGAAGATATAATTTAAGAAACCGTGAACAACAAAAATTCTTTTCCAGCAAATGACCCAATTTAAGAATGAATCGTTTTGAAATGTTACGACCTAGAGATGATGGTCCGTTCCAAGTGTTGGAGCTAATCATTGAAGACTTATATAGATTGGACCTACTAGGGAAGTATCATGCCCACGCGAGTTTTAATGTATCTAACTTTTCTCTTTTTGATGTAGGCGACGATTTGAGGACAAATCACCGTGAAAAGGGGGGAAATATACGAACTCACCCAAGGACTCAACCGACTCCAAACAAGATCCAATTCGAGCACCCTAGTGGACCAATCACTTGAGCTCAAGCCGAATGATTTAAAGAGTCAATATTGGTTATAGTTGATATAGTTTGGGAGGAAACTACAAAGGATCTCATCCATCAAGTGCTGGACGGTTCAACAAAGGATATCTTCAATTTATTTGAGGCTAAATTCGGTTTAGCTAGCTAACTCAGCTGCTAAGGCTTGGACATTTTCATTACATTAGTTTATTTAATTATGTTTAGTTTCTACAGCTTTAATTACATGTCTGATTAATTTGTTCTATTAATTGTGTCATTGTTATTTGGCCTTTATTATGTCTTAGCATGTTACATATTTAATTCATTTTCTTTGTTTGTCTATTAAGTGTGTTTAGTTTTCGGACAGACTTAATGTATGCTATTAAGTTAAATTCTTAAATATGTCTTAGTTTAATACATAATTATTTGTGTGCTTAAATGGTCTTGTTAATGCTTTAACTAGGTGTTTCATTTGTCTTGACAGGTAACTGAACATGCGAATGGATTTCATGCATATGCAGCTGGACGTACATGCACCATGCTGATTCTTTGAAGCTCAGTAATGTGGAGCATGTACCCGATTGTGCATGAATGTTGGGAGCTATTTTTTAGCTGGACATACATGTATCTTCCAGATTCAACGAAGCTAATTTTAAGAAGAACATGCACTCGATTGTGCATGTATTTTGAGAGCTGGTTGGTACATTCATTCACCTAAATTATTCATGAATTTCAACCAATAGTTGTGAGCTGATCAGCTAACATTTCAAGAGACCATTTGGTGCTTGCTATTCACACTCCAAGTCTCTTCATAACCGAGTTTTCACACCAAAGGCCATTAGGCTACCCTCAAATACACTCACCAGCTGACTCCTCATTCGGTGCACCACCAACCATAAACTTTATTCACCGAACAAAGTTTCTTTCAACTCATTCATTAAAGCTATGAACCAAGGTTGTTCGGCATCTCAATGTATTGAGTTCGTTGGATTATTTCAGCTGGTTATTAAGTGAACTTCGATAAATTCATTTGCATTTAATTTATGTCTATTCGGGTGGATAGCCATCAGCCTATAAATAGTTCCTTTGTAAATATTTTGTAAGTTAGTTGATTTTGACATTTTATGAAATATATAGACTTTGTGAGTTGTTCACTCTTATTGTCCTTCGAGATTCAATTTGACTTATCTAGTTTGCTAGTGGCGTCAAACTTGCTGCTTTCTTGAACTTATCACTCTTCAAGGGTGGCGCTCATCCTTATACTGTTTGGTTCCTATCTTGCTAGATAGTGGGTCAGGGTCCTATCCAGCTATCCATCATCCACCTTAAGACATATAATAATTGGGTCCTTAATCTCTGTTACGGGTTCATTCCTGTTTTAAGTTCGCAATCTCCCCCCTTTAAGGATTTTCATCCTCGAAAATCTTACCAGTAAAGAGGTTCGGGTACTGTTTCCTTATTGCCTCTTCTGGTTCCCATGTTGCTTCCTCAATCCCGTGTTTTTGCCGTAATACTTTTAACAAATTTATCTTCTTATTTCTTAGCTCCTTTGTTTCCCGTGCTAATATCTTGACCGGTTCTTCACTATAAGTCATATCCTGCTGAATCTCCAGTTCTGTCGGAGAAATAATATGTGAAGGATCTGATCGATACCTTCGTAGCATAGATACATGAAAAACATTATGAATTCTGTTGACTTCCAATGGTAATGCTAATCGATAAGCGACCGATCCAATTCTTTCTATGATTTCATATGGTCCGATAAATCTTGGACTCAATTTACCTTTTCAACCGAACCATAGTACTTTCTTCCAAGGAAACACTTTTAGGAATTCTTTATCACCCACCTGAAATTCAATCTCTTTTCATTTAAGATCGGCATATGACTTTTGACCATCAAAAGTTGTTTTTAGATTATCCCGAATCAATTTTACTTTTTCTTCTATTTCCCAGATCAAATCAACCCCATGTATTTTCTTTTCACTGAGCTTTGTCCAATACAACGATGTTCTACATTTTCTACCGTACAAAGCTCCATATGGAGTCATTTTAATACTGGACTGATAACTGTTATTGTAAGCAAATTCAATCAAAGGAAGATACCTTTCCCAATTACCTTCAAACTCCAATATACAACATCGGAGCATATCTTCCAATACCTGAATTACACGCTCAGATTGACCATTTGTTTGAGGATGAAATGCAATGCTGAAATGCAACTGAGTACACAAAGCTTCTTGCAATTTGTACCAGAAATGAGACGTAAATCGGGGATCTCTATCTAATATAATGGACACAGACACTCGATGTAGTCTGACAATCTCAAATATGAACAATTCAGCCAATTTATCTAAAGAATAATCCATACATACCGGAATAAAGTGTGCGGACTTTGTCAATTGGTCGACAATTACCCAAATGGCATCTTTCATCTTCGGAGACATCGGTAACCAAGATACAAAATCCATAGTGATTCTTTCCCATTTCCATTCCGGTATAGTGATTGGCTGAAGTAACCCCGAAGGCATCTGATGTTCAGCTTTAACCTGTTGACTTACCAAACACTTTGATACAAATTCAGAGATATCCCGTTTCATACTTGGCCACCAATACATCTTTTTCATATCATTATACATTTTATTACTCCCTGGATGTACAGACATAGTACCGCTATGGGCCTCGTGTAAAATCTTCTGTATGAGCTCTGTATCCGTCGACACACATACTCTACCTCTGAATAATAAACAACCGTCAGTCTCAGTCTCAAATTCTGAATCATTACCGAATTCACAATGTACCCGTTTAGCCTGTAACTTCTCATCATTTTTTTGAGCTTCACATATTTGTTGACGAAATATCGATTTAGCTCTCATTTCAGCTATGATTGAACCATCATCAGTCAGTGACAACTAGGCATACATAGCTCGTAAAGCAAACAGAGATTTTCGGCTCAAAGCATCAGTTACAACATTAGCCTTACCCGGATGGTAATCAATAATCAAATCATAATCCTTTATCAATTCAAGCGATCTGCGTTGTCTCAAATTCAAATCTTTCTGTGTCATCAAATACTTCAAGCTTTTATGATCTGTATAAATGTGACACTTTTCACCATACAAATAATGTCGCCATATTTTCAATGCAAATACAATAGCAGCTAATTCAAGATCATGTACCGGGTAATTTCTTTCATGTGGCTTAAGTTGTCTTAAAGCATAGGCTATTACCTTACCTTCTTGCGTCAAGACACAACCTAAATCATTTAATGATGCATCACTATAAATAATAAATTCTTTACCCGGTTCAGGCTGTACCAACATAGGTGCTTCCGTCAACAATTTCTTCAATCGTTCAAAACCTTGCTGACATTTATCTGTCCATTCAAATTTAACATCTTTCTGTAATAAACGGATCATCGGAGAAGCTATCATAGAAAACCCTGTACAAATCTCCAATAATAGCCAGCTAAACCCAAGAAACTTCTAACTTCAGATACATTCTTTGGTGGACTCCAATTGACAATAGCTGAGATTTTATTCGGATCTACCCTGATGCCTTCTGCGGATACAATATGTCTGCGAAAACCCACCTCTCGGAGCCAAAATTCACATTTAATGAATTTAGCATAAAGCTTCTTTTCACGCAAAATCTGCAACACTATTCTCAAATGTTCTGCGTGTTCATTTTCATCTCGAGAATAGACTAAAATATCATCAATGAAAACTACTAAAAACCTGTCTAAATACGGTCTGAGTATTCGGTTCATCAAATCCATAAATACTGCAGGTGCATTAGTCAGCCCAAATGGCATAACCAAAAATTCATAATGCCTATACCTGGTTCGAAAAGCTGTCTTTGCACATCTGGCTCTTTTACTCATAACTGGTAATAACCCGATCGAAGATCAATCTTTCAAAATACCATGACACCTTTCAACTGATTAAATATGTCATCAATTCGGGGTAACGGGCACTTATTCTTTATAGTTACCTTATTGAGCTGTCGATAGTCAATACACAATCTCAAAGACCCGTCTTTCTGTTTCACAAACAAAACTGGAGCACCCTAAGGTGAATGACTCGGACGAACAAAAGCTTTATCAACAAGTTCCTGTAACTATGTTTTTAACTCTTTTAATTCTGTAGGAGCCATACGATACGGAGCTATGGAAATGGGGTAGTTCTCGGATTCAGATCTATAGAAAATTCCACTTCTCTTTTTGGTGGCAACCCCGGTAATTCCTTTGGAAACACATCAAAAAATTCACATACAACTGGCACTGACTATATCTTTGACTCAGCTACCTTAGTATCCAACATATATGCCAAATAAACATCATATCCTTTTTTGACACACCTCTAAGCTGTCATAACTGAAATCACATCGGATAATTCCTTTATCTAATCAGATTTAACCAGAAGTAATTCTCCATTCTGGCACTTCAGCACAATATATTTCTGTTTACAGTTTACTACTGCATCATGCTGAGTTAACCAATCCATGCCTAATATCACATCAAACTCATCAAAAGGAAATAAATCAAGTCAGCTGGAAAACAAATACCTTTTACCATCAATGGACAATTTTTACAAACTTTATCCACTATCACAAACTGGCCTGGGGGTTCGAGACTTTAACCATGAATTCAGTAGGTTCAATAGACAAATTTTTAACAAATACTAATTTTATGCATATGTATGAATGTGTAGAGCTAGGATCAATTAATGCAATAACATTAGTATCATAGAGAGAAAATGTACCGATAATTACATCAGCGGAGGATGCCTCTTCTCGAGCACGAATAGCATATGTTCTTTCGGGTGCTTTAACATCTGATCTAACTACTGAGTCTTTGGACATACCCCTATTACCCACTCCAACTCCTGGGCTTCTCTGTGGTCTACCTCTGGTAGAAGCATTTCCTGATCTCGCACTAGGTATAACTTCTCTCTTAGCTATTTCGGGATAATCCCGAATAGAGTGATCTAGAGCACCACATCTAAAACAAACATTTTCACTTGCTCTGCACTCTCTAGGGTGGCATCTACCACATTGAGGACATTCTGGCCTAGGAGGTCGAGTACTGCCCATACTTGCAACTGTAGTGGTTTGAACTTTAGAACCCTCAAATCTTCTGCCTCTACTTCTGCTAGAATATCTGGCTGGAAAATTTGATCCACTAGAGAGCTCTCTAGGCCTCTTAGAAGTAGACTGAAATGATTTACTCATTTGCCTCTTCTTTGTATCTTGCACTTCAACTTCAGCTTTGCCCTTCTCTTTTTCATTTAACAAATCTTCTACTTTACAGGCTCTTTCCACCAAAAGGACAAACTCTCTGATTTCTAAAACACCTACTGCTAGTCGAATATCATCATTAAGCCCTTCTTCAAATCTCTTGAACATGTTAGCTTCGGTTGACACAAACTCCCGGCCATATTTACTAAGTCTGACAAATTCACGTTCATATTTGGTCACAGTCATCTTACCTTGTTTTAACTCAAGAAACTCTTTCATTTTCTGATCTATAAGTCTCTGGCTGATATACTTCTTTCGGAACTCCTCCTAAAAGAAATCCCAAGTAACCCTCTCACTCGGTGCCACAGACACGAGAGCCTTTCACCAATGATAGGCTGAATCTCGGAGAAGTGAAAAAACACACTTCATATGTTCTTCTGGTGTACAAGATAATTCTTCAAAAACTTGAATAGTATTATCGAGCCAAAATTTAGCTTTCTCGGCATCATCGTCTTTGGTAGCCCAAAACTCTTCAGCCCCTTGTTTTCGAAACTTATCAACCGGAGGTCTCTCTCTGATAACTATACCTGCAGCTGGGGAAGCTACATGGGGAACCTGAGAATCATGACGGGGTGGAGGTCTCACCGCCGGATTTGTACGAATGAACTCGGCAAACCAATCATTCATAGCTTGGAAGAAGGCTTCTCTAGCTCCTCCTCCCTAACTAACTGATATGGGCCTTTCACTAACATTAACATCTGGTGGCACCGTCCCTTCTGTGGGAGCGGGCGCATTACTCTCTACTTCATCAGTGCCAACTCGTTTGGGCTCCATAACTATAAAAGAAAATATTTTAAAATCATCAGGAGTCATCACACTTTCAAAATATAAGTATGGCATGTATAGGTAAACTCTTATTCATACTGAGTATTTCGAACCGAGAACCGACTAAACCTACTCTGATACCAACAATGTAACACCCCTTGCCCGAGACCATAGCTGGAGTCGAGCTCGAGGCATTACTTTACTTAACTTATTAGTTCAGGGCATAAAAATTTGCTTTTAAAATTTATCTCACTATTTATGATAAAGCTGTCCACTCGCGCAGCAGTCACTAAATCATTTATAACTCAAGCTACGGACCTCAAAATTTAAATCTGTAAATTTTCCCTGAAACTAGACTCATATATATTCTTACCATCAATTTTTCATAATTTTTGGTTTAGGCAATTATAACATTTTATTAGTTAAATTCTCCCCTATTTCATCACTCAACTTTCCTGACCTCTTGCCACTAAAAATAAGTTTTCTCATTGTAGAATTTTCATATGGTGTTCTCACTTGTTTCTAAAGAAAATAAACTCAATAAGTAATATAGAAATATAAATTACAACTCATAACTATTTTTTTACAACTTTTAGTGATTTTCTAAACTCAAAATAGGGGACTCCAAAAACAGTTCTGACCCAGTCTCACCAAAATTCACATATCTCAAAATATAAATTTTCTTTTGCTAAACCGTTATTTTTCCATGAAAATATACTCAAAAAGATTTCATTATATATATCATACACCCTCTAATTCATTTTATACTATCCTAAGTGATTTTTCAAAATCACGTCTCTGCTGCTGTTTGAAATCTATTTCTTTGCAAATTATTACTCTTTCATGATTTCTATGCATAATTTATCACATGGACATGTATAACAACTAACACGTTCATAATTAGCCATTTTGACAACCATTCATCATTAGATATTTACACATCATGCTTTAGCAAAATCATAGTACAACATTCAAAATAAGTAAGTCCCTATACATGCCATAGTTCAAACATAGTTCATCATAAAATACCGAGTCATTGTGGTTGATAGTGTGGACGATCTCTGACGTCTTTAGGATCCTCGACTTTGACTAATAATGCTATATAAAAAGAAAATAAACAAAATAAGCATAATGCTTAGTAAGTTTACAAGTAAATAAATAGCAACATTAAACACAAATAATAATAACCAAGTAACATAATCTTTAATTTCCTCTTTACTTGATCTCTTAATCTTTCACTTACTTGTTTACTTAGATAACTCATAATTATGACTTACTTTTCTCTTGCTGAAATGTTGATTCTCAATGGATAACGTAATATACTCTTAACTCTTATAACTCACTTGAACTTGTCATTTATGCTTTTAACTGAACTTTTATGAACATAAGTTATTTATTAGCTTGAACCACATTGGAATAATAAGGATACTTGGGTCTCTTTCTGATAATAACATGCCAAAGCCATGTCCCAGACATGGTCTTACATGGGATGTTTCATGTACTACCAATGTCATATCCCAGATATGGCCTTACATGGGAGTTCTCATATCGGTGCCCATGCCATGTCCCAGAGATGGTCTTACGGGGGACCTCTCATCTCGGTGCCAACGCCATGTCCTAGACATGATCTTACATGGGACCTCTCGTCTCGGTGCCAACGCCATGTCCCAGACATGGTCTTACATGGGATCTTTTTACCCAAATGTCATGACATTTGTATCCGATACCTTCCTTATACTTCAATGGACTTTTTAATATCAATTATCTATCATCTCATACTTGAGTCAATATCAAATAAATTCATGAAATAAATACATAATTGCTGGAAATTAGCAGCATTGATAATAATTATTAAAATATTGCATTTATTTACCGTAAACTTACCTCGGCAGCAAATATAGCCAAACTTATCAATTTAGTCTTCAACTTTATTATTTCCTCGATCTAACCTCAAATTTTATTCTTCTTGATCTATAATAGAAAATTTCACTTATTTAATACTCACATTCATTAAAACAGCCCTCGACTCTAACTTTGGAAAAATTACAATTTTACACCTAAACTTTTACATAATTACGCTTCTGCCCCAAATTTCGAAAATTAAACTTCATCTCATATTCTTACGTTATATAACATGCTGAAAATTTTTCTCTTCTATGACAACATCAAATTCTCACTCTAACACTTATGCACATTAGATATTTTTACCGATTATGTCCACTTACTCGTTTTCGCTTAAAATCGGCTAGCAAAAGTTCTTTAACATAATTTCTAGCTTCATATTCTATCATAAAACATCAAAATAAAAACTTTTCACCTATGGATATTTTTCCAAATATAAACCCTAGGTTAAATTATTGCTAGAATAAGCTAAATTAAGCTACCAGGATCTCAAAAACGTAAAAAGCATTAAAAACGGGGCTTGGAATCACTTACTATGAGCTTGAAAAAGTGTGAAAACCCTAGCTATGGTGTCTTTCCGAATTCGACAGCAAGCTATGGAGAAGATGATATTTTTTCCATCTTTTTCCCTTTTTATTCTTTTTATTATTCATTTACTAAAATACCCTTCATTAAAACTTTAGTTATTTTTATCTATGCATGCCTATTTTTGTCCTATTTTGATTATGAACTTCAAATAAATCCTTTATCATCTAAAACTCATATTTACCCACTTTTGCAATTAAGTCCTAATAGGCAATTTAGGCATGCAATCAATAAAATTTCTTATCAATACTCTAATACTTATATCTAATCACTCGATAAATCATAAAAATTAATAATAATTTTCTCTTTAAATCGGATATGTGGTTACGAAACCACTATTTCGATAACCTTAAATTTGGGCCATTACAGCTTAACCATCTTTCTATAATTCTATCTTTATTTTCATTCATTTTTTAAACTATCTCCTTTTAAATTAGCCTATTTGTTAAACCGAAACAAGACTACTTAATTTGATGATCGCGCATTCAACAACTCAATTACACCTCGTAAGTGAGTTCGTAGCAAGCACGATGTCTTGATCTTCAACTAACCTAACGAGTTAGCAAGAACTGTTTATCTCTCGACCTCATAGTCTAGACCAATTCGAGACTAAGGTGTTCACGGATAGGCCATACCAATTATGGGTTAATTTCCACCTAAATGACTTCCTAGAGTCGTCAAGCCTAAGGTTTAAGTTCTTCCTCTCCCAAACAGTTAAATAATCACACCTCCACTCATTAATCCCCCCAAAAAGGATTAGTTCCTTATGGAATCAATAAACCTAATAAACTTGATAATAAAGATATGCATAAAGAAAAAATCAAGAGTAAAGTTTAGAGAATCATGTTTGTATTCGATTGATGAAGTGCAATAATCCTCAAATGTTTGATCGATTTTACAAAGTAAGTCCTCCAAACAACACGAACAAAAAATTGAAAATAAACTTAAAGCCTAAAAGAAAGGAAAACTAATACTAAAATTACAGAGAGAAACTTAGAATATGAAAGCTCTTAAACAAATGTTTGAAAAACCTATTTTTAGAGTTAGGGTCGGTTGTCATCCTTAGCCTTAGGTTTGCTGATGTTTTCATGTTAATTTTCATTGTTTAGACTAAAATGCCCATTGCTCATAATTTTTCTCGTACAGGGCCGGTGTCGTGACACCTAGTGCTTATGTCGCAATATCGAAGGCAGTATACTAAGGTTTGTCTTCAGGGGTGTGTCACGACATAGAAGGCAGTATTGGAATTCTTGTATCCTGCTCCCTATGTTGCAACACTGGACTTCTTGTGTTACAACAAGGCGAACAACCTTAAGCTATTTTGCCTTTGAATGATGTCCTACACACTCATTTAATACGTTAGCTCATTGTTAGGCCTCATTCGGCCCCTAAGGTCATAAAATGACTAAAAATACACGTTTTATTAAATTTAAAGCTAAGATGGAAAACATAACTAAAACATGCTAACATTACTCGAATTTAAGCTCCTTAAGCATGAAAACTAGTTTAATTTGCTACCTCGAATTACAGCAAATCAGAAGGCAGAAACGTGAGTTCATGGACCTAAAACAGGGAAATATGTCAGTTTTTTAGTACGAATGTAAATTTGAGAACCTGAGTAAATTTGGTCAGGAACAAATAACTTCAGTAGTTGAAATGTGTTCCAAATTCGTGTGGGGTTTAAATGATAATATCAAGGCGATGGTGGATGCACTTGATATTAAAGAATTTTTTGTATTATCTTAACATGCTCAGAAAATGGAAGCGATCTGGAATGAAAAAAAAAGAGGGCAAAAGTTAAGAATGAAAGCTCGAGCAAGTGAAGAATGTCCAGAAACTTTCCAACTCCTCCGCCTAAGAAACCAAGAGATTTAAAAAATTAGCTTGTTCCTTTTTCTGGGAATACGAGGAAAAGTACATTCTGACAAACTACTTCAAAGACTCAAGCAACTTCAGTAGCGACTGCTGGTAGCTTTTGAAATACAAACACACCTGCATGTGAAAAGTATGGCCAAACTCATTTCGAATTTGTAGATTCAAAAGAGGACCTTGTTTTCAATATGGTTCACTCAATTATTTTCTGAAAGACTGCCCGAATAAAATTTAATTAGGTTCAGAGCAAACTACAAAACTAGTGATTGTTTCTCAAAGAGGTAGAAGACCAAGACTTGGGAAAACTCCTAGGGCTTGTCGCAGTGAGGCACATAATACGATCGGTATATTCAAAAGTCGAGCACAAGCTAGATCTTACATGATCCACGCTAAAAAGGAGGCTATAGCACCTAGGGTGATTTGACGTTGTTTTCGTTTGATAAATTCGAGGTTATTCTGGGTATGCATTGGCTAACAGTTTATGATGCAATTATTTGTTGCAAATAGAAACAGATTACTTTGAAACTTCTGAATGGTGATTCGATTAGTGTGACAGTTGTGTTTCTAGCATTATATCGGCTTTTACTACTCAAAAGTTGATCAAAAACTGTTGAAGCTTATCTAACATACATTTTAGACACTTGAGCTTCTAAATCGAAAATAGATCAGGTTGCAATAGTTTGATAATTTGCAGATGTTTTTTTAAAGAATTGCCTTTGTTATCACTAGAAAGCGAAGTTAAGTTTGTGATTGATTCTGTACCAGGAACTGCTCCTATTTCTATTACACAGTATAGAATGACACCTACAAACTAAAAGAGTTGAAAGCACAGTGTATCACTGTGGAGTGCTCCAATGTTTTTCATGAAAAATAAGGACGGCACTTTGAGGTTAAGTATTGATTATCAGCACTTGAACAAAGTGACAATAAGGAATAAATATCTACTACCTTGAATCGATGATTTGTTCGATCAGTTAAAAGGGGCCACTATTTTTTTGAAAATGGACATACGATCAGGATATTATCAACTGCAAGTTAAAGAACCAGATGTTCCGAAAATAACATTTATAACTCGTTATGACCATTATGAATTTATTGTTATGTCGTTTGTTTTGACAAATACCCTTCGTGCATTCATGAATTTGATTACTAGAGTGTTTCAGTCGCACTTAGATCGATTTGTAGTCATGTTTATTGAAGACATTTTGATTTACTCAAAGAATAAAGCCTAGCATTATCAGAATCTAAGAGTTGTGTTGCAGACTCTGTAACACCTCTTACCCAAGACCGTTGCCAGAGTTGAGCATGAGGTGTTACTTGACTTAACTTAAAAGTTCGGGGCATAAAATTTTACTTTTGAAATTAATTTCACTATTCACAACAAAGTTGTCCACCTGCGCAGTAGTTACTAAACTAATTATACCTCGAGCTAAAAAACTCAAAATTTAGATCATAAATTTTCCCTGAAACTAGACTTATATATATATTTATCATAAATTTTTTAGAATTTTTGGTTCATCCAATTAGTACAGTTTATTAGTTAAAGTCTCCCCTATTTCACTAATTGACTGTCCTAACCTCTCGTCACAAAAATTTAATCATCTCATTGTACAGACTTTATATGGTGTTCTCACTTGTTTCTACAGAAAATATACTCAATAAGGAATCTATACATATAAATTACAACTCATAAATATTTTGTACAATTTTTAATGATTTTCCAAAGTAAGAATATGGGATTCCGAAAACCACTTTGACCTTATCTAACTAAAATGCAAATATCCCAGAATACATAATTCCTTTGTCTACACTGTTACCTTTCTATGAAAATAGACTCAATAAGATTTAATTCTATGTCTCATCCACCCTCTAATTCATTTTATACTATCCTTGGTGATTTTTCAAAGTCACGTCACTACTACTGTCTCAAAACTGATTCACTACAAATTTTTAATTTTTCATGATTTCTATGCATAATTTATCACCTAGACATTTATAACAACGAACACCTTCATACTTATCCATTTTAATAACTATTCATCATCAAATATTTACATATCATCTTTTGGTCATAATTTAAGAATATACAATCGAAATGACTAAGTCCCTATACATGCCATAGCTAGAAACATTTATCGTCTTAAAATACCAAGTTGTGGTGGTTGATAGTGTGAACGCTCTCCGACCTCTTAAAGATCCCGACTATGCTTGATAATACTATATGAAATAAAAAGAAATAAAAGAAGTAAGCATAAAACTTAGTAAGTTTACAAGTAAATAAATAACAACATTTAACACAAATAATGATATGCAAGTATCATGTTCTTAGGTTTCCTCTTTACTTACTCTCATTTACTTGTTTATTTACTTACCTATTTAGATAGCTTAAGATTACAACTTACTCATCTCTTGCTAAAATATTGGTTCTCACTTATATCATAACATATTCTTAACTCTTATAACTCACCTGAAGTTGCTAATTATACTTTTACTTGAACTTCCATAGAACATAATCTGTTTTTTAGCCTGTTGAGCCACATTGGAATAATAAGGATACTTGGGTCTCTTTTTTGATAATAACATGCCAAAGCCATGTCCCAGACATAGTCTTACATGGGATGTTTCTTGTACTACCAATGCCATAACCCAGATATGGTCTTACATGGGAGTTCTCATATCGGTGCCCATGTCATGTCCCAAACATGGTCTTACGGGGGACCTCTCATCTCGGTGCCAACGCCATGTCCCAGACATGGTATTACATGGGACCTCTCATAACCTCAATGATGCCAATGCCATGTCCCAGATATGATCTTACATGGGATCTCTTTACCCAAATGTCATGACATTTGTATCCAATACACTCCTAATGTTTCAACGGGGCTTTTATCACTGATTCTCTGTCATCTCATACTTAAGTCAACATTGAATAATTTCATAAAATAAAGACATAATTGCTATAAAATAGCAGCATTAATAATAATTATTGAAATGTTGCATTTATTTACCATAAACTTACCTCGGTACAAAAATGTGATCAAATCTAACACTTTAGTCCTCAATCTTTTTCTTTCCCCGGTCTAGCTCCGGGTTTCATTCTTCTTGATCTATAATAGCAAATTTAGCTTATTTAATACTCACATTCATCAAAACAGTCCTTGACTCAATTTTCAAAAAATTATAGTTTTGCCCCTAAACTTTTGCATATTTAAACCTTTGCCCCAAAGCTCGGAAATTAAACTTCATCTCTTATTCTTATGTTTCATAACATGCTGAACATTTTTCCCTTCTATGAAAACATCAAATTCTTACTCTAACACTTACTTATGAACATTAGGTATTTTTGTCGATTATGTCAATATACTCGTTTTCACTTAAAATCGACTAGCAAAAGTAGTTTAACATAATTCTTAGTTTCATATTCTACCATAAAACATAAAAATAAACATATTTCACCTATGGGTATTTTTCCAAATATGAACTCTAGGTTAAATTATTGCTAAAATAAGCTAAATTAAGCTACCAGGATTCCAAAAACATAAAGAACATTAAAAACGGGGCTTGGAATCACTTACTATGAGCTTGAGAAAGCGAAGAAACCCTAGCTATGGCTTCCTTCAAGTTTTGGCAGCAAGCAAGGATGATGAACACAATTTTTACATCTCTTTCCCTTTTAATTCTATTTATTTACTAAATGACTAAAATGCCCTTACTTAAAAAAATCCTATTTCACTTATCTCATGTCCATTTTTGTCCATCACTAACTAATGGTCTAATTACCATATAAGGACCCCTAATTTATAGTTCCATAACAATTAAATACCTTTAACATATAAAACTCAACTTTTGCACTTTTTACAATTTAGTCCTTTTGACTAAATTGAGTGCCCAAACGTCAAAATTTTTGAACAAAATTTTCACGAAATATTATCGTGAAATTGTAGGCCATAAAAATATAGTTAAAATAAATTTTTTCCTCATCGAATTTGTGGTCCTGAAACTACAATTCCTACTAGGCCCTAAATCAGGATGTCACAGACTTTGCATGAAAATCAACTTTATGCCAAATTTAGCAAATGTTAGTTTTTGTTGCCTGAGGTTGAATTTTTGGGTCTTTTGATTTGTACGAATGGTATTCGGGTTGATTCGAATAAAATTTCTGGGATTGTGAATTGAAAACCTCCAAGAAATGTTACTAAGGTACATAGTTTTCTGTGTTTGGCAGATTGTTACAGGCGCTTTGTGAAAAGTTTTTTGGTAATTGCTATTGAGTTAGCTTGCAAAATATTACAAGGTAGCTTATGTCTCTGGCTAGCTGAAACCACAAGAAAGAAATTATCCGACACATGATCTTGAGTTAGCTGTAGTCGTGTTTACTTTAAAGATTTGGCGACATAATCTATACGGTGAAAATGTCAAATTTACACTGATCATAAAAGCCTAAAAAATCTAATGACTCAGAAATAATTGAATATGAGATAGCATAGGTAGCTCGAACTGTTGAAAGATTACAATTTGATTATTGATTCTCATCCAGGCAAAGCGAACATAGTTGCAGATGCTCTAAAATTAATGTCCTTATTTGCATTGAAAGTATTGAATACTTGATTGAATTTAGAATGTGTCGGTTCTATTTTGGTTGAATTGAGAGGTAGACTGACTTTTTATCAACGAATTTTTGAGTTATAGAAAAATGATTCCATGTTGAAATTGAAGCATGAATCAATTGGAAATGGTCAGACTATAGAGTTTAGTATAGGTGATGATAGTAATTTTCATTTTAGGGGTCATTTATATGTTTTGAATGATACGGCTTTGAAATAGGATATTTCGAGTGAAGCTCACAATAGTGCCTATTTGATTTATCCTAGTAGTACGAAATTGCATAATGATCTGAAGTTAATTTACTGGTAGCCAGGTATGATGTGAAACATATCATAATTTGTGACTAAATGATTGGTATATCAACAGGTGAAAGCCAAGCATCAAGTTCCATCAGGCTTATTGCAGCCTGTAATGATTCTGGAGTTGAAATGGGAATGAGTCACAATGGATTTTACATCATGATTACTATTGAGTCTAAAAAAGAAAGATGTCATATGGGTCGCTGTTAATAGATTGACGAAATCTATGCACTTTATTCCGATTAGAGCATATTTTTTAATTGAGAGATTAACTAAGTTATATATATCTTTGAGAAAATATGATTACATGGTTTACCAATATCTATTATTTCTTATCGTGATTTGAGATTTACCTCTAAATTTTGGGGTAAACTACATGAAGCTTTGGTTACAAAATTAAATTTCAATACTACTTTTCATGCTAAGATAGATGGACACTCCGAGTGAGGAATACAGATTCTTGAATATATGTTGTGATGTGTTATTTAGTTTGTAGGTAGCTAGGAGAAATTTTTCCATCAGATGAGTTTGCTTATATAAACAGGTATCAAACAAGTACCAAAATGGCACCGTTTGAGGCTTTATATGGACAAATATATAGAGCACCATTGTATTGGTTTGAATTGAGTACTGGTATGATCTGTGAAACAAAAAATAAAGTAAAAAAGAAAGATTGTTGGTACTGATCTAATCCGTGAAACAGAAAATAAAGTCAGAGTTATCCATGACTGTATGAAGGTCAGGGATAAAGTCTTCTTGAAAGTTTTGCGTTGGATAAAAGTGTTATAATTCAGTAGAAAAGGGAAGCTTAGCCCGAGATTTATAGGGCCGTATGAAATTCTTGAGAGAATTAGACCTGTAGCTTACCGTTTGACCTTACCACCAGAGTTAGAAAAGATTCATAACATCTTCCACGTATTGAGGATACATCGTTACTATTCAGGTCTGTCATGTGTGATATCCGCTGATGAAATTAAGTTACAACTGGATTTTGTCGTACGGTGAAGAACCAGTGAGAATTCTAGCTTGAGAAGCGAAATAACTTCATAATAAAAATGTGTTGTTAATGAAGGTTCTATGGCATTGTCATGGTACCGAAAAAGCAACGTAGGAAATAGAAGAATCTTTGAAATCTCAATACCCTAATTTGTTTTTTCGGTATGAATTTCGAGGATGAAATTTACTTTAGGGTTAGAGTTGTAACAGCCATTTTCTAGTGGTGTCAGAAACAATGGTTTTGGAACCACAATTCTAGCGTGTAAGTTCATAAATATTATTTATTTTATATTTACGAAGTTAATTAAGTGTTGTATTAAGGTTTGGCCCTTTAATTTTTTACATTGGGCTATTTAATTAAGGAAAAAGAACTAAATCACAAACTTAGTAAAAGGTGAACTACTTTGGAATTTCTTAGTATTGGAAGGTTCATTTAAGCAAATGGACCATTGTTTTCATATTTGTTTCGGAACCACAATTCTAACGTGTAAGTCCATAAATAATATTTTTTTAATATTTATGAAGTTAATTAAGTGTTGTATTAAGGTTTGGCCAGTTAATTTTTTACATTGGGCTAGTTAAGGAAAAAGGACTAAATCAAAATTTAAAAAGAAAAGATGTTAAAGACGTCACTACTGCTGTCCCAAAACTATTTCATTGCAAATTTTTACTCTTTCATAATTTCTAGGTATAAACTATCACCTAGCCATTCATAATACCAAACATATTCTTACTTAGCCATTTTAATAGCTAAACATTATCACATATTTACACATCATCCTTTAGCAATATCATAAGGACATACATTCAAAATGACTAAGTCCCTATACATGCCATAGCTCAAACATTGATCATCATAAAATACCGAGTTGTTTTTGTTGATAGTGTGAGCGCTCTCTGACGTCTTTTTGAATGATTTATGCTAAGCGATTTTAAGTGAAAACGAGTAAAACGACATAATCGGTAAAAATACCTAATGTTCATAAGTGTTAGAATGGGAATTTGATGTTACCATAGAAGGGAAAAATGTTCAGCATGTTATAAGTATAAGAATATGGGATGAAGTTTAATTTCCGAGCTTTGGGGCAAAAGTGTAAATATGTAAAAGTTTAGGGGCAAAATCATAATTTTGCCAAAGTTAGAGTCAAGGGCTGTTTTGATAAATGTAAGTATTAAATAAACTAAATTTGATATTATAGATCAAGAAGAACGAAATCCGGGGTTAGACCGAGGAAAGAAAAAGGTTGAAGACTAAGTTGATAGATTTGACCATATTTTGTACGGAGGTAAGTTTACGGTAAATAAATACAATATGTCAATAATTATTATTAATGCTGCTATTTTCCAGCAGTTATGTATTTCTTTTATGAAATTATTTAATGTTGATCATATAAATTATAACTCATAATTATTTTTTTACAATTTTTAATGATTTTCTAAAGTCAGAACAGGGGACTCCAAAAACCATTCTAACCCTGTCTAACCAAAATTCAAATATCTCAATATATAAAATTCCTTTACCCACACCGTTATTTTTCTATGAAAATAGACTCGATAATATTTAATTCTATATAATATTCTTTTTCTAATTTATTTTATACTATCCTTGGTGATTTTTAAAAGTCACGTCACTGCTGCTGTCCTAAAACTGTTTCATTGCAAATTTTTACTCTTTCATATTTTCTAGGTATAAACTATCGCCTAGGCATTCATAACACCACACATGTTCTTAATTAGCCATTTCAATAGCTAACCATTAGTCATATCATATAAACACACTCAAAATGACTAAGTCTTTATACATGCCATAGCTTTACATGTTTCGAAATCACATAATACCGAGATGTCTGTAGATAGTGTGAGACGAACTCCAACGTCCTTGTGATCCTCGAATTGACTTGGCGATACTATAAAATTAAGGAAAATAAAGAAAGTAAGCATAAAGCTTAGTAAGTTTAGAAGTAAATAAATAACAACATTTATCATAAATAATCATACTCATAAATTTCATCAAACATTAGAATCTTTACTCGCTTCTTTACTTACTCACTTACTTGTTTACTTACTTGATTACCATGATTATAACTTACTCCTCCCTTGCTGAAATTTCTTTCTCAACTGATAACTGAGATATTCTCAATCCTTATAACTCACCTGAATTTATTATTATGCTTTTATCTGAACTTTCATCTAACATGGTCTATTTACTAGCCCATTGAATCACTTGGAATACTAAGGATACTCGGGTCTCTTGTCTGATTATACATGCCAAAGATATGTCCCAGACATAGTCTTACATGGGATGTTTTCTGTACTACCAATGTCATATCCCAGATATGGTCTTACATGGGAGTTCTCATATTGGTGCCCATGCCATGTCTCAGACATGGTCTTCCGGGGGACCTCTCATCTCGGTGCCAACGCCATGTCCTAGACATGGTCTTACATGGGACCTCTCATAATCTCACTAATGCCAATGCCATGTCCCAGCCATGGTCTTATATGGGATCTCATTCCCTTAATGTCATGACATTTGTATCCGATACATTCCCAATGTTTCAACAGGGTTTTTATCACTGGTTCTCTGTCACCTCATACTTAAGTCAACATTAGATATTTTCATGAAATAAATACATAATTGCTGAAAAATAACAGCATTAATAATAATTATCAAAATATTGCATTTACTTACCGTAAACTTACCTCGGTACAAAATATGATCAAATCTAGCACTTTAGTCTTCAACCTTTTTCTTTCCCTGGTCTAACTCCGGATTTCATTCTTCTTGATCTATAATAGCAAATTTAGTTTATTTAATACTCACATTTATCAAAATAGCCCTTGACTCTAACTTTTGCAAAATTACAATTTTGCCCCTAAACTTTTACATATTTACACTTTTTCCCCAAAGCTCAGAAATTAAACTTCATCCCATATTCTTATGTTTATAACATGCTGAACATTTTTCCCTTCTATGGTAACATCAAATTCCCATTCTAACACTTACTTATGAACATTAGGTATTTTTACCGATTATGTCGTTTTACTCGTTTTCACTTAAAATCGCTTTGCACAAATCGTTTAACATAATTTAAGACTTTATATTCTACCATAAAACATCAAAATAATCACATTTCACCTTTGGGTATTTTTCCAAATATGAACCCTAGGTTAAATTATTGCTAGAATAAGCTAAATTAAGTTACTAGGGCTTCAAAAACGTAAAGAACATTAAAAATGGGGCTTGGAATCACTTACTTTGGAGCTTGGAAGCTTGAAAACCCTAAATATGGCTCCCCCCTTGTGAAATTCGGCCAAGGCTTGAAGATGAGCACAATTTGCCATCTTTTTCCCTTTTAATTCATTTTAATCACCAAAATGCTCATAACTTAAAAATTTCCTATTTCACTTATCTCATATCCATTTTTGTCCATAACTTAACCAATGGTCTAATTACCATATAAAGACCTCCAATTTAAAATTTCATAACAATTGGACACCTCTAACATGTAGAACTCAACTTTTGCAATTTTACAATTTAGTCCTTTTGACTAAATTGAGTGCCCAAACGTCGAAATTTTTTAACGAAATTTTCAAAAAATCATTCCGTGAAATTATAGGCCATAAAAATATAATAAAATATTTTTTTTCCTCATCGGATTTGTGGTCCGAAAACCACTGTTCTGACTAGGCCCGAAATCGGGATGTTACATTTCTCCCCCCTTTAGGGATTTTCATCCCCGAAAATCTTACCTGTGAAGAGATTTGGGTACTTTTTTCGCATAGCCTCTTCAGGCTCCCATGTAGCCTCATCTTTCCCATGCCTATTCCATAATACTTTCACAAGTGCAATACTTTTGTTCCTTAGTTGATTGATCTCTTTATCTAGAATTTTTGCCGGTTCTTCAACATAATTCATGTCTGGCTGAATCTCAACCTCTGTCGATGAGATCAGATGTGACGGATCGGAATGGTAACAACGTAACATAGACACATGGAATACATTATGAATCTTCTCTAACTCAGTTGGCAAAGCTAACCGATATGCTAAGGGCCCAATTCTTTCAGTCACCTCGAACGGTCCAATGAAACGTAGACTTAGTTTGCCTTTCTTGCCAAATCTGAAAATTTTCTTCCACGGGGATACTTTCAAAAATACTCTATCACCAACTTGAAACTCAATCTCTTTTCTTTTTAAAAGAACATTTCAAAGAGATGTTCTACAATTTCTTAGACGATGGGAAGACACTGAGAAAGGTAAAGAACAAAAGGGGCAATTACTCAATCAAATAGGAATATACTTAGATTTAACTAATACTCCTATTTCAAACTATGAAAAAACCATAGATGATTGGGCACAATCAATGACTATTGTTGTAAACAACAACACATGGTCAAAAGAAAATTTCTTAAATTACTTTGTTGGAACATTTCAAGGAGATGTTCTACAATTTCTTAGACAATGGGAAGAGTCTGAGAAAGGTAAAGAACAAAAGGGACAGTTAATCAATCAGATAAGAACCCCTAAAGATCTTTTAAAAGGATTAACCTTAATTCTAAAAACAGAATTCTGTGGATATATTGGTAAAAAAGATCAAGATAGTACATCTAGTTATATCCTTTCAAAAATTAAATTATGTGATATTAGATATTTAGAAGAATTTTCTAAAAATTTCTTCATGGATATCAAAATTAAACAATAAAAATATAGAATTTTGGAAAAACCAATATTTTCATAAACTACCCCACCTTGGGATGAGATATGTATAAAAAATATATATTATTTAGAGAAGCACGATAAAATATCGGTCTTCGATAGAAAATTTAGATTCTATAGGAAATAGGATAAACTTTGCAAGAGAAAGAATAACTTTATATTGTTTGCAAAGTAAAGTCGCTAAACAAGTTAAACATAAATTAAGTAATAAGTATTGTACTAAAATACTAGAAAGCAGTGGGAATTTGGTTGTAAACAAATATATCCTAATACTTACAAGAAGCGTAATAAAATATAAATTAAAAAATGGAAACCGGGTAATAAAAATTTTTCGGTAAAAGTCAAAAGGTTTTAGGAGAAAAACTTCTAAACCAAAGAAACAAATTTGTAATTTCATATGTGATGAAGAAGGTCACATAGCTAGTAATTGTCCTAACAAAGGAAAAATGCTAGAAAAATGATAAAAAGTCTTGAGGAACAAGATTTAGAAATATGTTTTCAAAAGGAAATAAATCTTGAAGAAATATTATATGAGTTAATATCAGAAATAGACTCTGATAATAATGAAGAATATATATTTATGTTTAACATAGGAAATAGTTCTAATAATCAATTAGAAGAAATTCCTAATTCTGATACCAATCGGGAGGAGGGAGAAAGGGTATAGTAGGGTAGACTGCGATGTACAAGCGGAAGTATTTATAGACTATTTAAAAGAAAAGGTTTTTACAGAAAAGAAACTATCTGATTTAAAATCCTGTTTTTCAGAATTAGGAATTTCTTCTAATTGATTATTAGAACTATTTCCTATATTAAACATAAATATATATATTCTTCATTATTATCAGAGTCTATTTCTGATATTAACTCATATAATATTTCGCAGGATTTATTTCCTTTTGAAAACATATTTCTAAATCTTGTTCTTCAAGACTTTTTATCATTTTCTAGCATTTTTCCGTTGTTAGGACAATTACTAGCTATGTGACCTTCTTAATCACATATGAAACATTTACAAATTTTTTCTTTGGTTTAGGAGTTTTCTCCTAACAACCTTTTCACTTTTACCAAAAAATTTTTATTGCCTCGGTTTCATTTTTTAATTTATATTTTTACGCTTTTGTAAGTATTAGGATATATTTGTTTACAACCAAATTCTACTCATTTTTAGTATTTTAGTACAATACTTATTACTTAATTTATGCTTAACTTGTTTAGACTTTACTTTGTAAACAATATAAAGTTATTCTTTCTCTTGCAAAGTTTATCCTATTTCCTATAGAATCTAAATTTTCTATCTAAGACCAGATGTTTTATCGTGTTTCTAAATAAGATATATATTTGTTTATACATATCTCATCCCAAGGTGGGTAGTTTATGAAAATATTGATTTTTCCAAAATTCTATATTTTCATTTTTAATTTTGATCTTCATGAAGAAATTTTTAGAAAATTCTTCTAAATATCTAATATAACATAATTTAATTTTGAAAGGATATAACTTGATGTACTATCTTGATCTTTTTATCAAAATATCCATGAATTGCTTTTAGAATTAGGGTTAATCCTTTTAAAAGATCTTTAGGGGTTCCTATCTAATTCATTAACTGCCCCTTTTGTTCTTTACCTTTCTCAGACTCTTCCCATTGTCTAATAAATTGTAGAACATCTCCTTGAAATGTTCCAACAAAGTAATTTAAGAACTTTTCTTTTGACCATGTGTTGTTGTTTACAACAATAGTCATTGATTGTGCCAAATCATCTATGGTTTTTTCATAGTTTGAAATAGGAGTAGTAGTTAAATCTAAGTATATTCCTCCCTGGGCCACATTTCTTTTGTTTAAGTCATCTATTCTTGGTTGAGCAGGTTGACTAGATGTTTCTCCTGGATATTCAGGTTTAACATCATTTGTAGCTATATTTTCAGTTTTGTTACCAAAAATCCTAACTGTTTCTTTATCAATTTCAAACTCTTTATTTAAAGACCTAAGATAATCATTTGTTTAATTATCTGACTCTATTTTCCTTTTTCCATACGGATCTGTTGGTTCAGTATCCATGGGTCCTGGAATTTCTATTTCTTCTTTAGATAAAGTTTTTTCTTCATCAGAATTATAGGTAGAAACTTTTATGTCTTCATCCTAATCTGTTGAAGTTTTTTCTTCATCAGATTGATTTTTGAATAATTCTGTGTTTTCTGAATTACTCACATTACTATTGTCTATATCATCATATTTTAACATATAATGATAATTAAACATAGTAAATAGATCTTTATGTTGTTCATAGAGTTCTTCTATTAATTTTAAATATTCAACTCTTTCTAGTTGATCTTTAGTAATAGTAAATTTTTCTTTCCAATGTTCTATAAGGTTTTTATAGGATTGGAAATCATATCTTTGTTGTTTATCATCATTTTACGTTTTTATGTTTTTATAAGTTCTTAGCATAGATGACGACTCATCGGAAGAAGTGTTTTCTTCTTGGATAAAGCTAAAATCATGTTACTATTACCACGATATAATGGACCTAAATCTACATCGACTCCATATTATTATTAATAATAACTGATCTAGTTTATTACTAACATTAGTTAATATTTTTTAGACTCATGATTTAAGTCTAAATTTTAATGTCTCATATATTATTTACTTTCTCTTCTGTGAATCGACCTTATTATATATTTTAGAAAAATAAAAGAAGTCATATCTACTAGATTATTTATACCCTTACTCGTAGATGAAATATTATTTTCATTTCTAGAGTCTATATCGTAATATGGTTACAAGTTTTATTGGAAGGTTCATTTAAGTAAATGGACCCTTGTTTTATATTTTTAGTGGATGACTATATTATGTATTTAATTAGAAAGGTTAAAAATGGTTAATGGTATGATTCGAGTAACTTAATTTAAAAAGTCCTAGTAATTACAATTTTACCTAATTATATATATTAAAATAAAGAAACAAGTTGTCATCATCTTTCTCATTCTCATCCATGGTTGTATGTTAAAGGAAAGCTTAGGGTTTTCGTTTTCATTCTCAATTGAGTTTCTTCAATCAGTAAGTCACTTTAATTTGTTTCTTGTAATTTTTATTTAACACTCGGTTTTGGCAGATTCTAAAATCGGCGAGGAAAACTAGTAATACTCTGAGTGGCATAGTGCTATTCACACAACCGATGCTCTTGGCATGTAAAGGAGGGTGCTTAGTAGACATTGGATTATTACTAAAAATTGTTCTAGAAATAACAAATTGTTAAGGAAAGTATCTTGGTAATGTATTGTGGAATTTTAGGTAATTAGGTCATCGCTGAAGAGTATGGTACGCCAAGTTTGGTTCATTGCAGTGTTGGTTGTTTTCTAACAGGGTGGTTAAGAATGAACGATGGAATTGCTCTAAGCATATGAAATGTTAGATTTTCATACATGTTTCCTTATATCTGTAAACCACATATACGACAAATTGAACAGGATTATGACGCATGTCAAGTGTCTATATGGAAAAAAGTTTTTTATCTAGATAATTAAGATTGGAAAAGGGGAATTTCTTTTTTTCCTTCTTCAAGAAGTATTTTTGTCTAGATCTAAAGGAACCTAGAGTATTTCCTTCCAACTTAAGCTAAGTTGTAGGTCTGGATCTTTATTTGTGAATGTTTCATGTCAAGGGAAGATTTTTTACCTTCCATATTATGTTGTGAAAGAGTAAATTTGTTAACTTCGTAAATCCGTAAGATGCATGATATAAGACTCTATTGGGGGATTTCTCGTGATAGAAATGATGTTAAAGGGAGGATATTTTAATAAATACTGGTGAGTTTCTATGTTCTATAGCTATAGTTGTTGTTGATCTTACAAGGGAAGTCTAAATTTGAAGTTTGGAACTACTGTAGGAGAGAATCGGGTGAGTCCTTAAGCTGACTCTTATGTGTGTATATTGGTTTAGTCTAAATACCTTTGCCAAGAGCCGTACAAAACATGAATTAAGTTTAGAAAAGAATGTACATCGAGTATGCTGATATATGAATGTTGGCTAAGATTTGCATGTTTAGTTGGTATGAATCTGACAAGTATAGTGTACGTGATAAGAAATTTGGAGTCAAAGATATGATTGTATCAGCATGTCTGAAATGTGTAAAATGAGATGTATATTAAGTTTAGTGCTAATGTATGAAATGTCTGCTAGTGAGTCCGTGTCTGTCTTCGCAGAGTCATCTAAAGGGGTCCGTTGGGACTTCAATCATGATCTTTGGAAGGAAAAATACATGGCATCATATCGTATAATACCATAACTGGTGGATTATGGTATCATGTGGGATGATATAAAGGAAGTTCATTACCTAATAGGGTTTTCTGCATGACCTAGGATGATGAGGAGCAAACCTCATGGAACGTGAGTCTAGATGAATCCCTATCGTGAACACACCAGAAAATAGAAGCCTTTGTGGCGTATCTTAAATAGAAGCCTTTGTGGAAAATCTGAAATGGAAGCCTGTCTAACGTATCTGAAAGATAGCCTTTGTGGCATATTTGAAATAGGAGCCTTCGCGGCATTCTCTAAAGGAATGACCCTTGTGGCAACCATTTGAAAGGAATGCCTTTATGGCGGACCCAAGATGAAAGAAATGGAATGTATGATGAACACTGAATGAATGAAATTTTTAGCAGACTCTGAAGAAACGGCATGAAAGGCAATCTCTGAAATTTAAAGTTTTAAAAGAAATGTATGAAGAAAATGTCCTTGTAGTGGATGGTGAAGAAACAACCTCTGTAGAGAATTCTAAAAGGAAGGTTTTTATGGCACACGCAAGATGGGCTACTCTTACGGTGTAATCTGGAAGGGCAACCGTTGATGAACCATGAAAGACACTCTTACGGCAGACTTGAACTACGTAATTGGCGTATCCTATATTATCCCTAAATACAAACAGTAAGACCAGTAAGTACAAGAAGTATCCATGGGTATAACGGTATGGTATTTAATATGATTAAGATTTGTATAGAGAAAAGGAATTAAGAGATATAGTTACATAATGAAAATATGTTCTAGAAATGAATCTAAACATGGTATGCTCTAAAGAAAATACCAAACATCTGTGTATTGGTGTCTTTCTAAAACTCGACAGAGTCATGGCTTAGTGATTGAAAAATGTAGGTAAGGTATCAAAGACACTGAAGAGATAGAGGAATGCCTTAAGAAAGGTATGGAAGTTAATGTGAGTATAAGAATGAAAATGGAGAAAGTAATCGTTAAAGGAAAATACAGAATAAGGGCGACGAGATGATAATTGAACCATTAAATGTAACGTGCAAGTATGATTCAAGTAAATGAGTGTTTGACTCATTAAGTTCTCTTGAACTTAACTCTGTGTGTTATGTTTCAGGTGGGATGAAGCCAGGACTGAGTCGAAGGATTGGCGTATCGCACTATTATGCATACAGAGCGAGCTTAATGGCAGAATTGAGTCTAAGTTGATACATTTTTATAAAAACCTTTTTCTCGAGATAACTATATTAGGTCGAGGCCTCAATTTGGTCATAGTTGTAACTAAATTCTCGATGTTTACTAGTAATATTTCTTTATTGTTTATATGTACGTATGTTATTAATGATATTTCAAAGTCGAACAGTTTTATATTCAATTAAAATTTGTGCAAGTAGAACTAACTTTTAATTGTACAAGACCGGTAACACCCAAGATTCGAATTATTAGGTTGAGTTTGGGGTGTTAATTTTATGTTTTTTGAATTCCAGGAGCTTGATTTAGCTAGCCCAAGGACTATTTCATAAAATTGTTAAAATTTGTTAAAGTTGTCATTGATGTTTTGTTGAAGTGTTTATGGCTATTTGGTTAGTTTTAAAGCCTAGATATGTTAATGGACTAGTTCATAAAGTAAAATTTGTTAGTTTTGAACTATAACACCCCAAGCCCAATGCTTAAGCAGGACCCAGGATTGGCAAGTCACAACCTTAAAATCTTTTTCCTTTAAACTCGTACAGACATGGTCTTCATAAAAATACAGTTTAAATAGATATTAGATGTAAATCCTTTGCGAAATTTAAAGATAAATAAGGTTATAAATTTCCAAGGAAAATGAAAAACATAGAAGCTCCACTAGAAGCTCTTAAAACCCATATTTGGTGTAAACCTATATTTAACTATAACACGGTATACATATACATATAATTAGGCAAACATTAATCATTCAAGGTAAATAATTCGATACTTTGCAAAAACATAATCACTTCACTGAGCTTTCATTGAATTAATGGTTTCAAAAGAATAGCTTTAAAATAAAAAATTCATTCTTCGAAATGGCACCATCTTGAAACCAACCCCATGATATGCATAATACAAAACACTTAGAAATCTCACGGAACAGATGTCCTCTGGTGTAGTCTTTGAAAATTCCTTTGCTTCATCAACGATCCTTAGAAGGAAATGTAACTAAATAAGTTTAAAGAACTTAGTGAGTTCCAAAGAAAACATTTCAATAGCTATATATAATACCAATAAAACTTTCCATCTCAACAAGTCAAACAGTTAGCCCGTTTTGTCGAATAACATACACAAACAAACATTATTACAGACACTATTCCTTTAGTGCATACACTATGCCCATGCATCCATGCAGACAACCTTCTTCTTGCTAGCCATACCTAAGTACATGATCAATCCATAACATTTATTTCATTCGTTCCATCATGATTTGTCAATCTGGTTTGCAATAACTCTTGCCCTACCAGAGGTTACGTGATCCCTTTTCATGTATCATGATTTGCTAGTTCAATGCTCGTTTCATTGAAGGCATAGCCATGATTTCATTTTCATAACTAAGTTCATATTGTTCATTCCAGAAGCAATGGGTGGTGGTTTAAACATGAATAAAGGCCCTTACTCCATTTACACAAACAACTTACTCAGATTTATAACCACGAACCTTTATTACCTATACACAAACATATCATCTTATAGGATAAGAGTGCTTACATCAATCAAACATAAATGAGAAAATTATAAACACACATGAAAGAGAGAAGGAACTCACCAGAAAAATGCAACAAGATTAGACACCAGGACTCTTGCCCTTATCACAAGAGTTTTTAAGAGTTTCTTGAGCTATAATATAAAGAGTTAACTTATCATATCATTTTACTAGAAAAACTAAACAAGTTAAATAAGAACATTAATAGGAAACCCAGACTCTAGAAGTTTCCTCCCTTACACGTCACTCTGACCCTAAAACATAAAACCTTAGGGCCCCATAAATAACCATGTAAAGAACTTGAGTTTCATCAATATTTACCAAGTACTAAGTCACAATGGAGTTGACTGAATGTAGCGAACCCAAAATCTTCAAGCAAGTCTTAATTCTAGGATTTTCTAAGAGAAAATTTCAAAGAAAGTTTGGAAAGAAAATATGGTTGCCAAAGAAAGCATAAAAATTGCTCAGGAAGCCAAAGCTTGCTTTATAAAAATATACACGGAATGAAAAACTTAGTAGATAAGTTTGATTTCCCTCTAAACCTCTCGTTCCTTATGACTAAGCACTTCTTTCTCTTCATAAATGTAGGTTTGACAAGTTACAAAAACATAGTCTTATACTAACCAAATTAAGATTGTTCAACGAAGATAATAAGATAATGATAATAAAATAAAATAATGATAAAACCAAATTAAGATTATTTGTCTAACCAGATTGTTCAAGGAAGATAATAAAATAATGATAATAAAGCATAGATTCTTTTCAAATTAAGGTCTTAACATTAAGGGTTTACGTTTTGTCCAACAATTGGGGTGGCATATACTCTTCAAAAGAGTCTGCCAAACCACCAAGCTCTCGTCTAATGCAAACTTCAGCCGAAGGTGCATCCATAGACACATATACTTAATCAAATTTAATACATACCTACTCAAAATTTACTCTATATGTCTTACTTCTATAAACAGTATTCGAACACTACGGCTTCGTTAAGCGGGATGTTACATAAACTTAAGGACTAAAATACAATAAGTTCAAAATGTGTGTGAATATTCTAAATTTTTTGGTTCCATTTGGTTGTTGGAGAACTTAATTGAGATCGATTTTGAAATCGGAGCTCAAATAAGAAAGTTATATTAGTTTCGAATTTCAAGACTAAATCGTGATAGATAAAAAATTTAAAGATTTGTTGTAAAATAAAAATTGAAATATTATATGCTATTCATATATTTTTATATGTTATTTGGATTGTTTAATTAAATCAAATTATACTTTAGATCAAGAATTTCAACAACCAGAGGACATACGAGGAAAAGAAAAAATTGCTAACTAGTCCCTTTTAGTTAAACCGCTACGGTTTCAGCAGGTAAGTTCATACAGTATAAATAAGTTTAAATTTTTGTTTAATTATGTTTTAAATGTGTAATTGTGTTTATTGAAAGCTTGAATTTGGTTATGAACTAGTATACAAATTGAGAATTCAATTTAATTGAAATGGATTGTTGTGAAATGGTATGATTTGAGATTAAATCCAGATGAAATTAGTAAAAGTCTCATATACGAAGTTATGATTTTTGCCCAACTTTCAAGCTCCTACATATGTTGCGTGTAACACCCCAAAATTGGGCCTAGAAGTCTAGAGGGTTTTTTATGAATTTTAGCTTATATGTGCTTGGAATTTCATAAGTTTAGCAATCGATAATGTTTTCAATAGGAAATTAAGTCAATTTTTGAAAATGTGTTTTAAATACCTTTAATTTTGAAAATAGGACTAATTTGTAAAAGAGTCAAAACTGAGAGTTTTTATGAAGCAATTTACCTAGAATTTTAAATTCAACCGAAAACCCCCCATTCTCAACTTATTTTTTATGATAGTTTTCTCCTTCTCCATAGTGTTGTCGTCCTTTGCTCTCCCACTTGATTTTCTATTTCCAAACTACATTACTTTGATTTCCATCATTCCCAAAGCCTTAAACCTTCATAAATCTTCAAGAAAACATCCTAAAACCTCACTACTTTCATCATATTCTTCAAGAGTGGGTTTTCTCAGATTTGCGTCAAAGCTCATTTTTCTTTTATTCAAGGTAATCATCCGTATTTCTAATATCTAGTCTTTTAAATTGAATTGTTAGCCCTTAAAACACATGTTTTAAATAAAAAGCCAAAAATTTTGTTGTTAATGGTGAATTTTGGGATTGTAGATTAAAATATGGTTTCAAAGTGTTTTTCAACTTGTTTTAACATGATTAGAAGGTTTCTAAAGCTACATTAAAGTTTCATTAAGAACTTCTCAGGTTTTAATGAATTTTCATCATAGTGGCCAAAACTTGTCGAAAAATATTGATAACTTAAAACTTGTAGTTCTGTGTAGTTAAAAGGTTGTGAATTAGTCGTAGATGGTTGTGTAGAGGAGCAAAATTCGTTTCATGCAAAAAGATTAAGTGTAGGCTGAGATATTTGAGTTTTAAAGTTTCTATGTTGAAGGTTTCAGTTAGAAGGGAACATAGCTTAAGCTATTGTTTTTTATTGTTTAAGGTGAGTCAATAACTAATTGTTGATTGTATGGTTTTGTGTTTTTTTCTTTTTGAAGTGTCAAAATCTATAGGACTTTCAACGAGTAGAGACAAAGGCAAAGAAAAACTTGTCTGAACTTTCGTATTTTCAGCGTAAGGATATTTCTAGTGAGTGTTTTGGAATAGCTGCTTATAGATGATTCATTGTGTAATTAGGAATTTAGGGGTAGCCTAAACCCCTGCTCTAAATTCCAAGAACAAGTGTTCTCACACCTATGATTAAATTTGATATATATGTACTTGTGCAATTGTGAAAATATGAACATACATGAGATGTTATGACATATGCCATAAGCTTGTGATGGTTGTTGTGAAAGAGAATATGTGGGTATGATATTCATGCCATGTGACAGTAAAAATGTGGGTATGTTTTCATACAATGTGATAGTGATTATAATGTGCTAACGATGTGAATATGCAATGAATATGCAGTGAATATGTATGAAAAATTGGTAAGTAAATATGTGATAATAATGTGGATATTTTGGCCTTGTGATATTATGAGACCATTGGATATAGTTGGCATGCCATAGGATTGTGAGTACTCACTTGTGTGATCTGATTTGAGGGCGTTGAGACCCAAGGACAATTTTTGGAGAGACAAGGGAATGTGAGCTAAGCTCCATTCACCTAGAGATGTGTGATTGTTGTGTTAGAGGGTGTTAACTATATGCTTCACTTATGGGACATGATTGACCCTATGTGTCGTTTTGGTGTATTGGAGATCCATGTATCTTATAATATGACTAAATGTGATTAAATACGGTTTATATGTGCTATGATATATGCTTAAATAATCATGTGGTTAAAGTGATAAATGTGTAATGGTAGAAAGGGAAGATGATTAAATGTGTGAATTATGATACTAGAGTTGAATATGATATGAATATGTTACATGTCTATTTAGTCGATGCATGGTGACTTTTTTGCGTAGTGGTTATTTTGAGCATTCACTAAGCTTGTTAACCTCGCCCACTCTTTTTAAACATTACAGATAAGTAGTACTAGTGTGAGCGGTGTGGTCTCAAAGGGTGATTCAAGCCAGAGCTTTAGTTCGTATTAGTAGGTGTTCTTTTAATTATTTGTGTTTTTGGGAATAAATGGCAATGTGGTAGACTTGATGTTGGTTTTGCTATGATTTTTGGTTATTTGCATGTCTATTATGTTTTGTAATTTGTGGACTTCAAATAGGTGTTTGGGACTGTTATTTGAGACATTTCAATGTTTATTTTATGAGACAATTGATTCATGAGATTTAGAACCTATTTGGAATAATCTATGTGATGATAAATGCTATGTTTTTATGGTTTGGAATAAAGGTATCGATATTCGGGTTTTAAAAATGATGCCTCTGTGATTTTTGAAAGTGCATGATGCAGTTTTGTAAATTGGTATCAATATTTTATCACGAGTATCGATACTCGGGGTAAAATTATTGATACTTTTCCAATGGTACCGATATTTTTCGAAAGTTGGGTTTTTAAGTCAAGAAATAGTAAGCTAATTTGGTATTGATTTTCCAAGCAGTACTGATACCACTTAAGAGAATTATCAATACCACTCTTCTAGTATCAATACCTACGTAACCATTTTGGGAAATTTTGCTAAAATGTCCTAATTCATGGTTAGTACTTATTTTATGATTAATCAATGAATGTTTAACATAATTCAACCTCCTAAGAGCATGTATGACTTACATTTCATGTGAATGCTATTATATTATATTAAAGAAACAAAAAAAGATTCATGTGTAATGATGTGATAATTTGTGATGAATATGAAGTGAGACGGTGGTGTAGCGTCTTAGTATTCAAGCTCAGCGACCGAATCTGATATAGGGTGTTATATTACAAACTTAAGAATACAGGAATAGGTTTCGAGCTCCTACGTATGTTGCGGACTCAAGAATACATGAATAGGTTCCGAGCTCCTGCATATGTTACGAACTTGAGAATACAAAAATAGGTTTTGAGCTCCTGTATAAGTTGTGAACTCGAGAATACAATAATATTAAGCCATGGCCAGGTAAATGATCCGTGTTGGTTCAACCCTAACGGGTGATTGGGCACTATTTCTTTCACTTGTGTACAGAGTTCTTTTACGAATTTTCATTGGGTAATATTGTCAATAAAAAGGTGATTTTATGGCATTTGAGATTGGCTAAGTGATGAATATGTTTTGATTATGAGATCTAAGTTGGTTGATTGAAATGAGAATGATTATGGTTATTCATGTGATTGAATTCAAAGTCTTATATATTTATGATGTGATTTGACATTTGATAGGTATATTGCTTTTTCATAGTGATTCTGTATGTGTTAAGAAATTGAGGTAAGTGAATGTTTTTATTGTATAAGCTTACTAAGTATTTATATACTTACTCATGTTAGTACTTTTTTTGTAGATTTTGGTTGTTAGGAATGTGTGATCAGATTAGCTAGAAGCTGACACCTATCATTACGTGATTCGGTAGACTTTTGAAGTTTGGTAGTTGGTTACTTGCTGCATGTATATTGGATGAATATACCTACTGTTTGGTTCAGTTTGCATACCATAGTATTTGTCGATTGAATATACATATGGCACCTTATGGAGCCTTGTACGGGAGAAAGTGCAAGACTCGTTTGTGTTGGATAGAGCTAAGTGAAAACAAGTTAATGGGTCCTGAGCCACTTCAAGAAATGGAAGAGAAAGTAAAGATAATCCAATACCTTTGGAGGTCGTCTCCGTTTGACAGAAGTCCTATGTTGATTTGAAAAGGAACGACATCAAGTTTAGTGTGGGAGGCAAAGTATTCTTAAAGGTGCCACATTAGAAGAAAGCACTCCAATTTAGAAAGAAAGGTAAGATAAACTTGAGATTTATTAGATCGTAGGAAGTGCTTGAACATATTGGACCAGTAGCATATAGACTAGCGCTACATCTGAATTTGGCCAAAATACAGAACATCTTCCACGTTTATATGTTAAGGAAGTATAAGTTCAACCCCTTTCATGTTATAACCCTTGAATAAGTGGAAATGCAACCCAAATTGACTTACAAATAGGAACTAGTGGGGATCTTACCAAGGGAAGTTTAAGAACTTCGTAATAAAAGGATTGCTTTAGTGAAAGTATTATGGTTAAACTATATAGTGAAAGATGATCTATGGGAAATACAAGAGACTATGAAACAACAACATCCACAACCTTTCACTCCAAGTAACTATCGAGGACAAAATTTTTATAAGGGAAAGTTATAACACCCTAAACAAATGTTAATTTTCCATACAATACCCTTTTGAGAAGTCAATTTGTATTTTAATTCGAGAATTTCAAATTTCTTGATATTAATTTTATTTTGGACCTTTGAAGTGTCATGTGTTGAAATGTTAGATCTTTTCTAAAATTTGACTTAATCAGGTAAATATATAGGATGAAGGGCAAAATGATAATTTTTTCCATAAAGGTATTTTCGATATATTGCACTTATAAATGTTAGAAAATATTGATTTATTAGTTTGGGTGAAAATGGAAATTCTTTTGGACCATAAAAACCTTAAATTAAAGTCATGAACAATTACTAGCCATACAAAAGTACAAATTTGACAATTTAACCAACTCCGTATATATTTAAATTGATAAAAGAAAAAGAAAAAGGTGAACCCCTTTCTTTTTGTTAGCCGACACCTTGGGGAAAATAGAAGAAAAAAACATTTTACATTCCTCCTTTTTATTCGTTTTCTTACATGCCTTCAGATTTCTACAAATGTTTATCATCTATTGTTGAACCCAATTAAAATAAACTTCATTTAAGCTATTCCCTTTACCATCACGTCATTCACCATATATGGCTTGTTGTTCTAGAGTAAGGAAGTTTACTAGTGTGAGGTAGGGGTTAAAGGAGGTAAAATTTCAAGGACTTCTAATTTCATTCTTGCATACTTCATGTTTATGTGAACTTGTCAAGTCATTGAGCCATATTAATCGTTATTTATTGTGTCTCTTTAATAGGTATTTTTCATTTATTAAAGAGTATTGAGAGGGAAGAAAAGCTATAAGCAAGGGAAAGAAAAAGTTTGTAGATTAAGGAGGGAGAAAGACCTTTTTTTTTTGAAACTTTGTTGGTAAGATCTTCATAGAAATTCTTAAATTAATTTTCTGTGTGAATTTTAAGTATTTTAATGTTATAGCTGTCAAACTATGGATATGTATTTATATTTTTATGCTTGTTTGGAAATGGTGATCATGTATGGTAAGGTATAATTTTGATTGAACGATGTTATAAAATGGATTATATGGCCATGGAAGGGTAAATAAATGAGTGAATAACTCCTATCAAAGTCTCCATGTTAAGATGTAACATTAAAATTCTAATACTACTAAAGTGGCAAAAGCCATGATCTTAATGTTGAAATTAACTAACAATGAATGAGATTATGTGTTAAGTTTAAGAAATTGAAAAGGCCTTAGTAGTTTGGTTAAAAGGCTAGGATACGATTGGCATGTCAATAGAATGCGCGTGATGGATAGGAGATGTGAGTGTTAATTGTTGTTTATGTCGTAAGGCAAATCACTTTAGCGCTCTAAGGATCTATTATTCTAGCATTTGGATGTAACATTTCGTCATGTTATTATATTGGTGTTTCGTTGGTTAGTCTTGAGTATCAGACTCAAATTCTTCGTATTTTACAAAGGGTTGAGACTTAAATTGGCTACATTCAAATTACGGTCATTGAACATTACATGTTCTATTGTAAAATATCTTAATTGGCGAATGCATTTAATCGTGTATAATCTAGATCAAGATTGTTGTCACACCTGAATTTCTTTGAGGTCCTAAATTTAATTGAATGTTGTGAGTTAATTGAATAAAACAGTGAGTTGGTAGACTCTACTGGAAATTCTGGAAAGATTGTTGGGCAATTATTTGAGTTTAAATTTTGGTTCGATTAAGATTGTAACACCCCAATTTCGATCCTTGAGGAGATCTAGAAATGGTGTGTCATTGTTTTGAAATCACTATCCCTTCAAACCATATTAGGCGCAAACCACAAATTAAATTACACCATTTCTCATGTGCATATTTGTATATATATCTATATAAGAGGCAGGAAATCTTGATCAGTCGAATTTGTATAATTTTGGGCTTAATACGGAATGTAATCGTTTTACTGATTTTTTTATCAGATCTACAGTTTCAAAGCATAAGCTCACATACACAAAGTTCATTCAATAAAAAAAAAGACATCGTCATGACAATACTCCCTATGCCATACATAATACAAAAGACATAGAAATCTCACGATGGTTATTTATCTTCTAGCATAAACTTTGAAGGTTCTTTTACTTCATTAGCAAGCTTAATAAGGAAAGATAATTAAGTAAGTTCGAAGAACTTAGTGAGTCCAAAGGGTAAACAATTCAATAAACCTTTACAGTTCAAGTAAGCCTTTCCATCTCAGTACAGACACACAATTCGTCAATTGTCGAATACCAACCCAGACAAACAACACGCCAGACACTATCCATTTGGCATGTACAATATGCCCATGCAATCATATAGACAACCTTCCTTGTGTTAGCCAAAGCCCTAGCCCATTTTTTGAATCATACTATTCGTTCATTTCCTTTCCTTTACCATGCCTTACCGAATTGGTTTGCAATAACACTTTCCCTACCAGAGGCTACACAATAATTTTAATGCATCGCTATCTGCTAGTTCAATACACATTTCACTGAACGCTACACAAACAAAGGCTCTTATATCTTTTACACAGGCATGCCCAAACAGACCGTTAACAACTACTTCTACTTCACTTGCACAAACATCTCATTTTCATAGGATAGGTATACTCACCTTGAACAAGACATAAGCGAAAGAATACGCATGCACGCATGGAGTAATAAGGAAATCACCAGATAGATGCAAAAAAGTTTAGATAGCAAGACCCTTACCCTTATCTTGGGAGCTTTCAAGAGTTTCTTGACCCATAATATCAAGAGTTATCTTCTCAGATCATTTTAGCAAAACTTAATAAAGTTTTAACAAAAACATTAATAGGAAACCCAGAATCTAAAAGTTTCTTCCTTTCTCACTTTAAATTGACCCCAAAGCACAAAACCCTAACGCCCTGTAAATAACCATGAAAAAATAGCTTGAGTTTCATCGATCTTTACTAGGCACTTCACGATAGAGGAATTAGCTGAATAGTGAACCCAATCCTTCAAACATGTCTTAGTGCTAGAGTTTTTCTAGGAAAAATGCAAAGAAAATTTGGAAAGAAACTAAGGTTTGCCAAAGAAAGCATAAAACTTGCTCATGAAGCATATGTTGGCTTTATACAGGTGCACACGAAAGGAAAACTTAGTGGGAAGGTTTTATTTCACCGACTACCCTTCCTTCGATGCCTGTGACTAATAACTTTTTCTCTCACCTTAAATTCATGTCCTTTCAATTTTAGAAACTTTGTCCCATTCAAACTAGTTCTTTTTAGACCAATTAAATGGTTTAACAAAAACTATAAAATAATGAAATAATAATATAACCTACAGTTCTTTCAAGCTAAGGACATAACATTGAAGAATAAACATTAACATCGACCAGCTAGGGTGGCATATACCCTGCAAGAGAGTCTACCAATCCACCAAGCTTATCTTAACAAACAATTCGCTCGAGGGAACATTCTATAAATTTTAAGCATTTAGTCATACCTAGCAAAGATACTCATCTCTCAATTGACTTTCTATCTCCCATGTGGCTTCTTTGATGAGATAATTCCTCCATAATAACTTAATTAAGGGGATCCTCTTGTTTTTTAGCTCTTTAATCTCTCTGGCTAAGATACGAATGGGCTCTTCCTCGTAAGACAAGTTTTGTTCAACTTCAAGCCCTTCCACCTGTATCATATGATCGAGATTTGATCTATTCCTTCTTAACATTGACACATGGAATACATTGTGGATCTTCAACAATCCATGAGCCAAAGCCAATCTATACATCACTGGCCCCACTTTGTCTAAAATCTCATAGGGTCCTACGAACCTTGAACTTAGTTTGGGAGAGGAAAAACTTAAACCCTACGCTTGATGATCCTATGAAGTCATTTAGGTGGGAATTAACCTAAAATTGGTATGGCCTATCCGTGAAAACCTTAGCCCTGAATCGATCTAGACTATGAGGTTGAGAGGTAAGTAGTTCTTGCTAACTCATTAGTTTAATGAAATATCGAGAGATCCTACTAGGGTAATGACTAGTTGATTGATTAGAAACCTGAAGTGATAGTTAGTTATGATTACTGAAGCGAGCTAATCACCCATGCCTACATTTTATATAGTTTAGAAATTAGTTTTCCAAAGACTCTTTTTATTTATTTTATATTTATTTCTTTTTTTATCAAACCCTAAAAACTTCTATATATATTTTATCGTAATATGATTTATTTAAAGTATTAATTAGATCTACTTTTTTAGGTTAGAATTAATTTAGTTCTCACCTCCCTTAGGTATGATCCTCGGAATACTTATATATTTCGTTGTAATAACTATATTACAACCTAACCCATACACTTGCAGCCACTTCTTTCTTTCATATCTTTTGTGCAATATTCTTACTCGAGACGTTAATACGTCCGGAGGCAGCCAAGTTGTTGGCGTTGTTCTCGGGGAGGCAACATCACTAGATTGATTTTTATCTTTGCATTCAATAGAATAATTACGAAATATCTAAATCATACATACGATTTTTTTTTGTTTTGTTTTTACTTTACTTTTTGGTTTCAATGTATGACTTGCAGTACAGGAACACCTATAGAGCCAACCACTGATCCAAAGAGATTGATCTGTAGAAACCATCGACAGCAATACCAAATGAAAAACCAGCGACCTATTATAGGTAATCTACCACACAAGAACCTTTTGTTCAATGACATTACCGAAGCTAACCCATAGGACATACCACAAGCACAACTACCCTGCAAATATCCTTATGGCGCTCAACGAAGAAACCCTAAGGGGCTATGTGCTACCAAATCTGAAGATGGTTCATAGAAGCACCACAAGGCCAACCATCATGGTTAATAATTTCGAGATAAAACTGGCTATGATCAAGACTATCCAAAATAATTTGTAGTTTAGAGGCACAATGACAAAGGACCCGAATTAGCATCTAAAGCGATTTCTTCAACTTTGTGATACTTTTAAATACAACGGGGTCACCGATGATGCTATTTGTCTTTGCTTGTTTCCCTTCTATTTAGTTGATAATGCTTTCTCTTCGTTAGACTCCCAGGCATCAGGATCTATCATGACATGGGACGAACGCGTAGGAAAATTCTTACAAAAGTTTTTCATTATTAGAAAAATGATTCAATTGAGGAGAGAGATTGCAACATTCAAACAACTGGAAGGAGAATGTTTTCATGAAGCTTGGGAACACTTTAAAACGTTGATCCAGATATGCCTACACTGTGGATTACCCGAGTTGGATGCATATGCATATGCACAGGTTGGATAACGAGTTGGATGTATGTGCACGTTCAGGACTGGATGGAGCCGTAGGGGGAATCCTTATGAATAGAACATATGAAGATGCGTATGAATTAATAGAAAATATGAAAATAAATTCCTACCAGTGGCCAACTGAATGTTACACATATTGCCAGAAATCGTCTACGGTCAAAGCTATTCGGGAGGATGATAGATATCAAGAAATTATTGATAGACTCAACTGTATAGAGTCCTTGACTAGTGTATCGTAAATATATAGAAGAGATAAAACTCTCTTCCATTACATCAACAACCTAACGGAGGATGTAAACTATATCGAGAATAATGGTGGAAATCCTTTTTCAAATACTTATAATCTCGAATGGAGAAACCACCCAAACCTGAGATGGGGTAGAAACCAAAGAGTAGGTAATAATTCTAACCAAATTAAAAATGTTAATTATCAACCTCCTTACTTATAGAAGCCTCAGGAAAGGGCCAACCCAAATAACCATACTGTATGTGGTTAACGCCTGGATTGGATTGAGGGAGAGATGTAGCCAATGAGGATTGAAGTAGAACAAGTGTCATCTAAGTGCACTAATACAACAAAAACATTGACTAAGCTAGAAGATCATATAAACGAATTAATGAGCATGATGGGAGACATAAAAAAGCAAATTGGCATCGGTATCCCAAGAAACACAAAGAATAATCCTCCGGGGAAAAGGAAAAAGCATGTGAAAACAATTGCGCTCTGATCAGGCAAAATACTGAGTAGCCCGGAGAACCCAAATCAAGAGAAGGACAAAAAGGATACTAAAAATCTTCAACAGGACCCCCAACAAGCTAAGACTAAACCAAAACCTGAAGAGGTAGTCGAGCTAGAAGATTAACAAGCCAAGGAACCTACACTGACAAGGGTACCATTCCCTTCATGGTTAGAAGAGAAACAAAGATGAAATGACGCGAAATTTGTAAGTTTTCTAAAATTATTTAAATCTATGAATGTTAACTTGCATCTAATTAATTTGATTGTAAAAGTTCCAAAGTACGCTAAGTATTTAAAAGAAATTATGCCTAGGCGTAGGAAAATAAAAATAGGAGAGCAAGATAATGTAAGCGCTTCTTGTAGTGCAATTATATCTAAACAGATAACCCCAAAACTAAAAGACCTAGGGAGTTTTACAATACCAATTGAGATAGGGAATGTCTATTTTAGTAAGGCCTTATGTGATTTAGTAGCCAATATTAATTTAATGCCCTTATCCATTTATGAAAAGCTCAAGTTATGGGAGCTCAGAAACACACAAATTACACTGCAATTAGCCAACAGATCTTAGGTACAACCTAAGGGAGTACTTCAAGATGTGTTGATTAAGGGGAGGAGCTTTATCATCCTGATCGATTTTGTTATTCTCTATTTTAAGGAAGACCGTGAAACACCCATTATGTTAGGTAGGCCACTTCTAGCAACCTCAAGGTCCATCATTGACCTGGAAAATAATAAGTTAACTATGAGAATCAATGGTGAAACCAAAACCTTTAAATGTGGTTATTGTGAGAATGAGGAACATAGGAAAAAACTAGGGAGGAAATACTTTGAAATATCTATAAAATTCGTAATTACCCTGAGCAAGGGAAAGTGTTTTTTATGATCAATACAGGTCAAAAAATAAGTTCAAGAGTAGGTCAAACAGAGAAAGGTAAAATGGAACGATGGATGTTGGACCAATAAAGAGACAACCAAAACAGGAAGAGCATCCACATGTACATTAATCGAGCTGATGGATGAATCCGACTAGTATCTTCACGTTTGGCGTGTCATGCCTTATTGGCTACAACCCTATTATCCAAGTTTTCTTAATACCTTACTATACTTATTTTTCCTAACGATTTATTTCTTTCTAAGGTAATTACTTTCCATAGTCCAATATTGGTTATGTGCCTACTTAGCATGCCAAGAACATCATTGTGGCGAACAACACTTTACCCTTTTAAAGTAACACTAAGTTTACCAATTAAGTTCAAAGCTAGCGCAAATATCGGGCATTACCTAAATTTTAAGGAAATCTTTTTCAAACGTCCTGGTCTCAGACTGAGCTTAGAGGAGTATCTCACATTTCTTCTAGTCCTATTATCTTTAAGAAAAGGAAAAGAGATAAGATATTTTCTTCTTAACCTATCTTAAACACTTGACTCAACCCAAGTTTTTATTGAAACTTGTTAAATGTCACATTAGCCATTGGGTGGTCTTACCCAAATCTACAATTTCCAAGAAAACTAATCGAGTACCTATCTTTGGTCCATAACTATCTCGATTCTCATTTGGTTGGTTCCTGACTATTGTTCCTTCTATCTTGATTGGCTCAAATCCAACCTTATAGGGTACTCTACACTGCTGACGTAAACTCGAATCATAAAGATCGTTTCCTTATCCATAATGGAATTTGCCCACTCTATGTGCCATCAAAGCTTTTAGGCGAATCATTTCTAACCAGACACACTTCTTGATCACTATGTGCCAACCTAGTGTTCGTCAACATCAAGGTGTCATAGGCATGCTCAAAGGGTTCTTATACTTAGTCTAGTTCTAACACTATACATATTCGAAACTTATCTCATCTGTCTTGTTTCCCTAAACAGTATCTAGACACTAAGGCTTCGTCAAGTGAGGTGTTACACCCTCTATGATCTTAGTGCAGATATAAGAATGTGTTGAATCCGAATCAATTAAAACATAAATATTATTACCAAGGAAAGAAAAATTACCAGTTATAACCTTAGGTAGGTCTGCATCTTCCCATTACGTAAGCCAGATTTGACATGCCAAAGTTTGTCCTATCAAAGTTCTTTCTTTGAGATCCCTAAACTAAACTAGACTTGGCCGCTATCTTTGATATATTCTCATGGAGAAACTATTGAGGGCTTTTAACAAATTGTTCAGTGCTAAACGCGATCTTAAACGGGCAATCCTTACCCAAGTGGTCCTTGGACCCATATCCAATGCAGGCTCCTAGCTTCTTCCTACACTCACTACCATGATTTCTCCCATAGTAATCACATTCACCTTTCACAATTTTGGAACCACTAGAACTAGCCACAAAAATAGTTGACTTGCTGAGTCCTTTATGTTTATAACTGATGAAATGTGGATCTTTCCTTGAAGTTGAAAAGGTGTGGTCCTTTCGTTTCTTAAAATTAGAGGGATGAGGAGGGCTTGATCTACCTATCTTCATTTTTTCTCTCTAAGTTTTTGCTGCATTCTTTGATAATTGACTCCATCTTGTGGGCCTTGGCCATCATTTCTACCAAAGTACTGCATTCAAAAACAACTACTAAGGAAAAAATCTCATCCCTAAGTCACAATTCAAACTTGTCGCACATTTCCTCTTTTGTTTGGAACATACTCTTGGCGTAACTACTAAGATGAAGAAATTTGCGTTCATATTCCATCGAAAACAATGTACCCTGCCTTAATAATAATAAGTCTTTTTTCATTTGCTCAACAAACATTTGGTTGACGTATCACTCTCTGAACTTTTCTAAGAAGAAGTCTCACTTGATCAATGGTTTTGGGGTAATGCTAACCAAGGTCTCCCACCATTGGTACGCTTCCCCTTCCAACAAAGATACAGTGCATCGAAGACTATCTTCATGATTACATCTTAATTCATTAATCACTCTACACAATCGAGACAATCAATGCTTAGCTACTGTAGGGTCATCTCCCTTATTTCCAAGAAATTCTTTGGAGCCTCTTTTCCAAATTTCTCAGACAGGATCAGTCCTAGAGGGAGCCACAGCAGGTGTAGAGGGAGCAGGTTGTGCTGGACGAACCACTGCAAAGTGTGTTTGAGGAGGATGTTGCAATTGTGGTGGTTGCTCTTACTCATTTCCCATAAATTGGTCAAATAGTTGGGTTATGATGGCAAAGAACATGTTTCAAAATGTATTTCCTATGTTATTTTTATTAGCTGTAGTAGCCTGTTCCTAGGTGGGTACATGGCTTTCCATGTCCTCCTTTATTACTTATCTCAAACTTTCAGACATCTTTCTTATTTTACTACAAAACAAATCTTATCTAAGTACAAAACATTAAAGACTAAGCCAAAAGTGTATCATGCATGGTCGGGATGTGATACTATCTTCAGTTTCTCTGAGCACCGGCTAAACTTTAGCTCTGATGCCAAACTTGTAATGCCCCATTCTCGATCCTTGAGAGGATTCAAAAATGGTGCATCACTGCTTTGAAATCGCTATTTCTTTAAACCATTTTGGGCGCAAACCACAAATTAATTTACACCATTTCTCATGTGCATATTTGTGTATATATCCATATAAGAGGCGCAAAACCTCGATCAGTCGAAGTTGTATAAATTTGGGTTTAATATGAAACGTAATATCTTTACTGGATTTTTTTATCATATTTACAATTTCAAACCATAAGCTCAAATATAAAAATTTCATTCTTTAAAAAAAACCTCGTCATGAAAACACCCTATATGTCATACATAATACAAAATACATAAAAATCTAATGGCGGTTATTTATCCTCTGGCATAGTCTTTGCAGGTTCCTTTGCTTCGTTAGCAAGCTTGAGAAGGAAAGGTAATTTAGTAAGTTCAAATAACTTAGTGAGTCCTAAGGGTAAACAATTCAATAATCCTATAACAATTCAATAATCCTATACGGTTCAAGTAAGTCTTTCTATCTCCATACAAACACATAATTCACTAGTTGGTGAATACCAACCCAGAAAGACAACACATTGGAAATTATTTATTTGGCATATACACCACGCTCATGTAGTCATACAAACAACATTCTTTGTGTTAGCCAAAACTCTAGTCCATTTTTAGAATCATATCATTCGTTCGTTTCATTCCTTTGTCATGCCTTGTCGATCTAGTTTGCAGTAAAATTTTCCCTACCAGATGTTACACCCCTTACCCGAGACCATTGCCGGAGTTGAGCACGAGGCGTTACCTAACTTAACTTACTAGATCAAAACATAAAAATTTTCTTTTAAAATTAATTTGCTCACGTTCAATCAATATGTCCCTAAAAAGGGCCCTCGTGACCCTAAAAAATGCAACGGAAACGGTTCGGGTCCAAACCGGAAACATTAAAAATTTTTCGAATACTTAAATAAATCAAAATAATTTATTTTACTATTCACAGTAAAATTGTCCACTTGCATAAAAGTCACTAATTTAATTATAACTCAAGTTATGAAACTCAAAATTTAGATCCGTTATTTTTTTCTAAAACTAGACTCATATATCTTCTTATCATACAATTTCCAGAACTTTTGGGTTAGCCAAACAATACAATTAATTTGTTAAAGTCTCTCATTGTTTCACCGTCTGACGGTTCTGACCTCTATTCACTAGAAATCAATTATCTCATTGTACGGGCTTCATATGGTGCTTCCGCTTGTTTCTATTGAAAATAGGCTCACTAAGAAATCTAGACATATAAATTATGACTCATAATTATTTCTGTACAATTTTTTTTATGATTTCCTAATGCAAGAACAGGGGACTTCAAAAACCATTCGATTTAATTCTATATCTCATTCACTCTCTAATTTCATTTCTACTATCCTTGGTGATTTTTTTAAATCACGTCAATGCTGCTGTCCAAAAACTGTTCCATTATATATTTTTACTCTTTTATAATTTCTTTGTATTAACTATCATTTAGGCATACATAACACCAAAACATGTTCTTAATAATCATTTCAATAGCTAATCATTATCGAGTATTTACATGCTATTCATTAACCATATCATAAGGACACACACACACAATGACTAAGTCCCTATACATCCCATAACTTAAAACGTTTCGAATCACAAAATACCGAGATGATCTGTTGATAGTGTGAAACGTTCTCCGACGTCCTTACGATCCCCGAATTGGGTTGGCGATACTATAAAAAGAAGGAAAATAAAAGGGGTAAGCATAAAGCTTAGTAAGTTTACAAGCAAATAAATAACAACATTTATCATAAATAATTATACTTATAAATTATCATCAAGTATCATGATCTTTACTTTCTTCTTTACTTACTCTCTGACTTGTTTACTTACTTGCTTACTTAAATAACTCATGATTATAACTTACTCCTCCCTCGCTGAAATTTTTTTCTTAACTGATAACTGAGATATTCTTAACCCTTATACCTCACCTGATTCTATTTATTATGCTTTTACCTGAACTTTCATGTAACATAGTCTATTTAGTAGCCCGTTGAACCACTTGGAATACTAAGGATACTCGGGTCTCCTGTCTAATAATAATATGCCAAAGCCATGTCCCAAACATGGTCATACATGGGATGTTTCCTGTACTGCAAATGCCATATCCCAGATATGGTCTTACATAGGAGTTCTCATATCAGTGCCCATGCCATGTCCCAGACATGGTCTTACGGGGGACCTCTCAGCTCAGTACCAACACCATGTCTGAGACATCATCTTACATGGGACCTCTTATAACCTCAATAATGCCAATGTCATGTCCCAGACATGGTCTTACATGGGGTCTCATCCCCCTAATGTCATGACATTTGTATCTGATACATTCCTAATGTTTCAACAGGACTTTTTAACACTAATTCTCTATCATCTCATTCTTGAGTCAACATTAAATAATTTCATGAAATAAGTACATAATTGTTGGAAAATAACAACATTAATAATAATTATTGAAATATTGCATTTATTTACCGAAAACTTACCTCAGTACAAAATACGATCAAATTTAGCAACCTAGTCCTCAACCTTTTTCTTTCCCCGGTCTAACTCTGAATTTCGTTCCTCTTGACCTATAATAACAAATTTAGCTTATTTCATACTCACGTTCATCAAAACAGTCATTGACTCAAACTTGGGCAAAATTACAATTTTACCCTTAAACTTTTGCATATTTACACTTTTTCCGAAAGCTCGGAAATTAAACTTCATCCATTATTCTTATGTTTTATGATATGCTGAACATCTTTCCCTTCTATGGCAACATCAAATTCCCACTCTAACATTTACTTATGAACATTAGGTATTTTTACCGATTATGTCGTTTTACTCATTTTCACTTAAAATCACCTAGCAAAAGTTGTTTAACATAATTTAAAACTTCATATTCTACCATAAAACATCAAAATAAGCACATTTCACCTATAGGTATTTTTTCAAATATGAACCCTAACATGAATTAATGGTAGAATAAGCTAAATTGAGCTACGAAGACTCCAAAAACGTAAAAAAAAAAAACAGTAAGAACGGGGCTTGGATGCACTTACTATGAGCTTGATAAAGTGAAGAAACCCTAGCTATAGAGTCCATTGAAGTTTCGGCCCTTATGGAAGAAGATGAGCACATTTTGCCAACTCTTTCCCTTTTAATTCGTTTTATTACCAAATGACTAAAATGCCCTTCATTAAAACTTTAGTTACTTTTATCTATGCATGCCCATTTTTGTCCATGAAAATCTAATGGTCTAATTACCATTTAAGGACCTCTACTTCAATTATGCACTTCTATTAAATCCTTTATCATCTAAAGCTCATATTTACCCACTTTTGTAATTAAACCCTAATATGCAATTCAGACATGCAATCGCTGAAATTTCTTATCGGTATTCTAACACATGCATCCAATCAATTGATAAATCATAAAAATTAGTCACAATAAACTTTTCTATCTCAGATTCGTGGTTTCACAACCACTGTTCAATTTAGGCCCTATTTCGGGATGTTACACCGGAGGCTACATAATCATTTTCATGTATTGTGATCTGTCTATTCCATTCATATTTTACTAAAGGCATCGCCGTGATTCCATTTCCTTTTTCCTTTCAAACCATATGATTCACTTCTAAAGTGGAGGGAATGGCTTAACACAAAGAAAGGCCCTTACATTTTTTACACAGACATACGCAAACAAACCATTGACAACCACTTCTGCTTCACTTGCACATACAATTCATTTTCATAGAATTTATGTATACTAATCTTGAACAAGATATAAACAAAATCATACACATGCATACATGGACTAAGAAGGAACTCACCAGATAAATGCAGAAAAGTTTAGACAGAAGGGCCGTTACCCTTATCTTGGGAGCTTTCGGAAGTTTCTTGACCTATAATATCAAGAGTTATCTTATCATATCATTTTACCAAAAGCTAAGCAAGTTTTAACAAAAACATTAACAAGAAACCCAAAATCTAAAAGTTTCCTCCTTTCGCACTTTAAACTGGCCCCCAAAGCACAGAACCCTAGGACCCCTGTAAATAACCATGAAAATAGCTTCAGTTTCATCGATGTTTACCATGGATTATCGATGGAGGAGTTAGCTAAATACAACAAACCTGATCCTTCAAGCAAGTCTTAGCATTAGACTTTTTCTAGGAAAAGTGTAAAGAAAATTTGGAGAGAAACTAAGATTTGCCAAAGAAAACATAAAACTTACTCAAGAAGCATATGTTGGCTTTATACAAGTGCACGCTAAAGGAAAACTTAGTGAGAAAGTTTTATTTCATCCACTACCCTTCCTTCGGTCCTCGTGACTAATAAATTTCTCTCTAAATGCATGTCCTTTCAATTTCAAAAACTTTGTCCCATTCTAACTAGTCCGTTTCAAACCAACTAAATGGTTTAACCAAAACTATAAAATAATAATATAATAATATAAGCATTAACGTCGATCAACTAGGGTGACGTATACCCTACAAGAGATTCCGTCAATCCACCAAGCTTATCTTTAGAAAGACTTCGCCCGAGGGCGTATTCTATAGATTTTAAGCATTTAGTCATACCTAGAACCTTATTCATTCAAAAATTATTCAATAAGTCTTACATCTATAAACAGTACTCAGTTATCGGGTTTCGTTGGGCAAGATGTGATTGCTAATGGATGGCTAATTGAGATTTGGACACCGTGGAAAAGGAGTTATATATATAGATGAGAATAGATATTCCTACTAAAGTAATTTTTCTCAATTATGTTTGCAAATTTCTTCCCATCTATATTGTCTTCTTCAGTTATTCCGGAGAAGAGGAAAATTTAGTAGAGCTTTGCATGGAGTAGTAGTCATGAGATTCGAAGTTTAGAAGTACATAAATTGAGAAACTAGTAACTTTTCTTATCTTTCTACACTCATAGATTAGAGAAAGAATGAGAGTAAGGATTCCTAATAGGCTTTTATATAATGGGTTATGGGTTTTAAGGCTTGAACACCTTTTATTGAACCGATATGCGGTTGTCATTCTTAGCTGCGAAGACGATGGAGGCTTTGGCATTTGAAAAAGCTAAGCTAACGAGGATGAATGAGTTCAAGTGATTTTCTATACTTTACCTTTGGGTGGTTGATGAAAATGTTTTGCTTGAATGATTTTTGTTGTGTCTATTCTGAGTTGTTTAAATTCGTTGTTGTGTATGATAATGGTGAATGAGCATGTTGTGACTTCATAACCTTGTGCAAGTATGTGAACACTTTTAAGTACGATTTTTGAATATCAAATGGTTATGATATGACGTTTAAATAAGTGGTGTATTGTATGTTACATAATAAGTACTTTGATTTGTGTGAAATACATAATTATATTATATGCGGAGTATGGAGGAAATTCCCTTAATGGGATAAATGAAGATAGGAAAATTGGCATAATGAGAAAATAGGTGGATTGTTATGGGACTTAAGGGAGTTTGGTGGCATCATGACCTGGTTATCTACTGGCTAGTTAGAGCAACACCGTGACGACATTCTATTGACTCTATAAAGTGACACCGTGACGACGATTATTGGCTAATCCTTCAGGGTGACACCTTAGAAGTGGTTTACTAATTCATCAAAATCAAAGGTCCATGGTTGGGCCATGGCATCGATCGGAGGCTTAAAGCCTATAAGAGTGTAAGACCATAGCTAGGCTATGGCAATATATAAAGTCCTCCAGGATAGTAAACATGGCACCATATAGTGTAAGACCAAAGCTGGGCTATGACAACGTATGAAGTCAACCAGGATAGTAAACATGACTTCATCTATTTTAAGACCATAGTTGCACTATGGCAACGTATGAAGTCCTCCACGACATTAAACCAGGAAGCCCACTAGCGCATAAAAGGACAAGTCAGTGTATGACTCATTTGGCGAGTAGCATGACAAAATCATCTTAGGCGTCTGACAACGCGAGCAAATAGGATAATGAGATGATCTACTAAATTGTGATGATAAGTGGAACTATTAGAAGCATCTAAACACAGGTATATGTGAGAAGAAGAAGAAATTCCTTCAACGTTTTAGCAAAAATCTAATATTCACCATTAAGAGTCTTCCTAATTTGATGTGGAACCATCATTGGCTAGGAAATTATAGAATGGATTATCATATTTGAAATCATAATTGGAGATTGATAAAGAGGTAGTTAGAAAAAAGGGAAGTCCACCAAAGGACTATGTGGAAGGAAATGTCCACCCAAAGTTGATTGATCGATAAAGTTTGCCAGGGATTTACAAAGAAAGAAGATGTTTGTCAAGACTTTTTGGCATAGGATATTTCATATGGGACTAACAGAAGGAGAAGTCTGCCAAGGACAAATTAAGGAAGAGATAGTCTATGGGGGAACTATATGATATTGGGAACATCTTGGTAGAATAGAGTAAAATGGGGAAGTTCAATGGGACTATCTTGCAAGCATGAGTTTACAAAGGAAGAAGGGTGTGGATAAATTAGCCAAATCTCATATTTAAGTCTGTAAGGGAAGATGTTATAATGGGTCTTCCATGAGGGAGAGGATCTATACCCAGGTTTAAAGCAAAGAAGTTAATCATCGGGGTGATATGGTAATCAAATGTTTAGTTTAGTGGGAATGGACGGATCAGGGTAAGGATCCAGCAATATGGAGAGGATGATTTCAGGTCTGCCAGTACCAAAGGTAGTCATCGAACCATATATATGCCTATATGATTATCTTAAAGAGGCAAAACCAGGAAAGGTAAAATGAGAATTTATAATGAAGTGGGATAGGATCAAGCTCCAAAAGTAATTTCTATTTGGAAGAACACGCATGTAAATAAATCAATGGGTAAGGCAAACAAAGGTGAAAATCAGGAAAAACAAGGCGTCGACCACGCTAGAAAATCTGTGGAGTTCCCAACTACACACAAGGAGTTGAAATTTTGTGCCTTTATTCTTTCTCCTTGAAAATATAAAGTGTCACAATGCATAATTGCTTAAAATCTCACTAAATTCATTCTGAACTTACGATTATCTTGCTTTGTATACAGGAGCAAGGATCATCGAGACCTTAAGGGAAGGGACAAGCTAGACTTTGCCAGATTTATGCGTTAGGTGTTTATGTTATTTCATGCATATAGAGGAAAACCCTTAGAGCCTACGTATCTAGGGTTGAATAACTGTATTTATGCCATATTTAAGTTTCTATTCTTAGTAAGTGTACATGCATGAGTCTAGTAAGGCAAAACAATTGTAAAAGGCTTAGTGCTTCTATAATAAAGAACTTATTGAAAGTAAAAACTGAAGCTCGTTGTTATCTAATAAATTAGTACAAAGGTCTTTGTCTAAAGATGGGTTTAAAATCATGGCATTATCGATAAATAAATCAAGTTAGAAAGGCTATTATGTAATACATTTTAATTATGACATTCGATATCCACACCCAACGATCAAGTAGGGTATAGGGTGTTACAATTTCCATTGTTTCAATTGATTAACTAAGGGTCTTTGCATATTGTCCAATCCGTGATTGGTGAGGTATGTATTGTGAATTTCCCATTAGTTCTTCCTAAGCTTTATGTTTAACCCATCATTGTCTTTACACGTAGGTTATCTTGATTTTTGAGGCTCGATTCGTTCGTGGTTCATCACTTCACACAACTACAATTTTGCCAGAGTAAAAAATTTAAGCATTTGTATAATTTGGCTTATAGCGGCATGTACTAGTGTGGCCCATTTAGTATACACATATGTTAGTTTCATATTTCTTGAGGTTTGAGAACAATGTTCCTTTTGATTTCATTTTGAAACATTATTTGGTTAGCCATGAGCCTTGAATGTAACGCCCTGAATAATTTAAGTCTATTTTGTGAAATCTAACACAAATGCGTATTTGCTTCAGTGGTTAAGCGTTCTCGGTGTGTGTGTGAAGTCTTGGGTTTAATTCCCACTTTTGGCAAAACTTTGTTATTTTTTATCCAAGTCTTACTCATTTTGAGTGGGCTTATATTAAATTGTTTGTTAATCCATATCAGAATAGGCCTGTTGGTTCTAGTGGTAAGTAGTTGGTGTGTAGAAGGTCTTGTGTTCGAATCCTTGTATGAGCATGGGTATTAATTTTTGCCCCAGCCGGCTAAGAGACTTTGGATGGGATTGGGAGACTGAGTGAGCGGGTAGTGGTGGTTGAGATGATAATGGGGAGTTGGGATATTAGGGTTATCTAATTTTTTTTTCAAAAATTTTGTTTTTCTCTCTCTTTCTCAAATTTTTGATGTCAGATTTCTGTCATTCCTCGTGGGTTCTGCTGTTTGGTCCTCTTGTTCATCCTCTACGTTTACTTTTCTATCTTTTTCATTTTCTTCCAAATCGGTTCTCATTTTTTTATTCTTCTCCCGATTTTGGTAAGCCTTTCAATTCTTTTTCGTTGTAGTACCGTAACGTTGATTGTAGAAAATTTGATTTCTACGGGCTATTGTGTAGGAGAAGGCGGTGAGCCAATGGTTTTTGCTCCAACGGTTTAGTTTTTGCATGTGGTAATTTTACGGTGGTAAGTTTTTTAGCATTGATCGGTTTAGTTTTGTGAACTTGTTAATTGGCTGCTAATAGGTCGTTGAAATCTTATCTTTAAGTTCTGGTGGGCTCGAGAGTGCTACAGCATCAAAACTGTACCAGGTGTGTACCCTAAACACAAAAAATTAACATTCGGTGAAAGCCAAAAAAAGCATTGTCGATGCCACATGGGCATATGCCCTACTGTGTGGGTGGCAGTGTGCAAGACACGGCCATGTGTCTATCAAAGGTGTGGTCGTGCACAAGACACGGCCGTCTAATGGTGTGAGTGTAGCTATGTGGGCCACACCGGCGTATGGGTTTTGTTCTAGGCCATGTGGGCCACATTAGCAAGGTCAATCTGGGTATGTGAACCACACGGGCGTGTGGGCCCACACAGGCATGTGGGCCCATAACTCTGAAATTTTCCCTAAGGTCGCACAGGTTATTCCGAATGATTGTGGACCTACCATAGGGTCGATAAGGGCTAACCAAACCCTATTATGTATGCTAGGATATTCTGATAGACTGATCTGAGTAGGATACTATATGTATGTCTGACTATACTGTTTAAGTATGCATGTTGTCTGTATACAAGCATGTTAAGCATGTTAAATCTATTAATTATGTATTTGTATTATGTATCTGTGTTTGGAGTGGGTTTTGTGTATGTGGAGGAAGTGATCTGTATGGCGACACTTCGCCTATATTCTAGCAACTTGACTACATATTATCTGTAATGTGTCGCATCGACACTATATGGTGTGTAGGGATGGGTGGGTGTTCTTAACCTCACATGGTGTGATGGGATGGTCGGAGATGGTGTGTAGAGGATGGGGGTAGGACTAACTGTATCTATTCTGCTTATCTAATTCTAATAACTGCATTTGTTATGGACTTAGGTCTGAATATGTATCTGACTTATTATAAAATCTATTTGTTGCATGTCTATTTCTGTTGGGTTACACACTGAGTTATAAAAACTCACATCCTTTTGTCCGTTCTGTTCAGGTAATCCATAGACTTAGGCAGATTGGTACGGCGAAGTCTCACGGTGACCACAAGTTTGTGAACTGACTTTAAATATGGTTTTTAGTTAATTAAGGATTATTTCTGGGAGTTTCTGTAATTGTTGGACTCTCCGAACTGTTTGGTTTTTATTTTGGATTTCAATTTCGTTTTGACTCTTTATTTGCGACAGTTGACTGAAAACATGGTTTTTACGAAAGCAAAGGTTTTTCTGAAAATACAATCTAGATTTCTAAAATATAACAGTTTCTAAGACTTCCGTTGTAAATTATGTTTTGGCAAATGAATTAATTAAATAATGCTTTCAATAATAGTCATAAACGAATATGGGTTATAAAACCTGGATGATTTATCAAACAACTATACAAAGCTTTATCAAAGTAACGCTATTTTTAAAACATTTCATCGTAACATTACCAGATTTGGCCATAACGTCTAGGTCGGGTTTGGGGTGTTATATAGAATGATTTTGTATGTATATAATATCTCGTTTTCCAATGTCTTGGAAATAGTGATTTTGGGACCACAAATTTGCCAAGTGAGTTTGTAAATATTATTATTTAATATTTACTAGTCAATTATAATATTATATTTGATTTTGGTTTAATATTTTTTGCAAATTGAACGGATAGTTAAGTTTAAGTGGTCGTCCCTAAAGTCAAGTGGTTTTAAAAAATGAGGTTTCGGGACCTCATTTCCATAAACTAAACTCGTAAATATTATTATTAAATATTTATGGTGTTGTTATATAGGTAAATTAAAATTTGGTTTGAAAATTTTGGTGAATTAATAGTTAGTTAAAGAAAAAGAACTAAATCGTAAAAGTCAATCGCTATTAGTTTAAAATGGTTAATTGATTATAAAACATAAGTTTATGGTTTTAAATGGTAAATAAAAATAATTACTATATAGTGGATGGTTGTGAATGAAAATAATAATATATATGTTATTTTTATATTAAAATGTTAATTAATTTATAATAAAACAAAAAAAAAACATTACCGTTTTTTCATCATTTTCCTCTTAAAAATCAAATTCTCCATTGTTGTAGAACTACTAGGATATTACAGCTACTAGGATATTAGTGGTATATCATTAGGGGACTCTTGCGCATTCTCTGATTAATAGCACGTTAGTACTTGCCAATTATTAGCACATTTGTGCTCTCTGTATAGCACTTTAGTGCTCTTTGTTTAATAGTGCATAATAATGCACCTCAGTATCAGTTTCGTATATCCTAAGTGTTCTGTTTAGTCTACTGGACCTCTGTTAAAAAGATAAATATTTTTTGTTACAAGGTAAAGGATTATCTCTGATTCATGTTTGAAATATTGAATTAAAAATAAATTGTGAAATAAAAGGATAGAGAATGGATACAAATGATACACTAGGTAAATATATGCAGAAAGAAACTATAGAATTATAGAGATAATGAAGTTCATGATCAAAAGAAAACAAGAAAATTTCGAGGACGAAATTTATTTTAAGGGGGAGAGAAATGTAATACCCCGAAAATTACTACAGTAAGAAAGTAAAATATTATCCTTGATATAGTAAAGTAAGGAAATAAAGTGACAAAAGTGGAAATTTTGAGTTATGTCAACATTGGGAAGTATTATGATATATTAATTCAAGAAAGGACTAAACTACAAAAGTAAGAAAAGTTTTGTGGCCCAAGAGTAAAAACTCAAAATTTGAGGGGTTAAACTGTAAATATGAAAAATTTGAAGGACCAATAGTATAAATATTTTAAGGGTGAAATGATCTAGAAACTAAGGAAATTGGATGAATTAGGAAAAATTGAATAGGTGAAGAATTATAAGGGACTAAATTGTAATTTTACCAAATTAAATGATGACTCAAGGATGGTATTAGAGAGAGAGAACTCTAGAAGGCAATGATGATATTACAGATATTTTGATGATATTTTATAATTATTTAATTAGATAAATATTATTTTATTAATATTTTAATGAGATATTTTACTATTATTTTATTTAGTATATAAGGAAAGAAAGATGAATAATTCTCTTCATCTTTCCATGCACCCACGTGGAAGAAAAGAGAGGAAAGAAATTTTCTTTTCTTTACAAGTTGGTCATTTTACCAAAAATTCACCATTTTCATTTAGAAATAAAAAGAATTTTCATAGCTACCAAGAGAGTAAAATGATAAGGAGACTATGGGGAGCTAGAATATCAAGTTAAATTCAAGAAGATAAAAGCTGGAGGAGAGAGAAAATCAAGTTAAAGATTGAAATCAATAGAACAAGGTAAGAACATCAAGATTTTAATATATTTCTAAGTTTGATATTATTGAAAAAGCATGAAAATGATGTTAAAGTAGAGTTTTCATATATAAGTTTCTATGTTCTTGATATGTTAGTGAAGGAAATATTGTAGAGAAAGGAAAGGAGGTGTTATAAACTTGGTTATCAACATTTTGCACTAAAATAGTTTTGGACGAGTGATAGTCTAACTTTGAAAATTCACTAAAATTTGTAGAAATTGAATTATAAGTTAATTAAAAATTAAATTAAATCCTATTGAGTGTAGTTTTATATATAAGAAACGATGTAAGCAAAAGAGTTTCATATTATGATATATATGAATTTTTGTGAGAAAAGGTCAGATCGATTTGGGGTTCCCCTGTTCTGACTTTAGAAAATCATCAAAAATTATAAAACAATAATTAGGGGTTTAAATTTATATTTTAAAATTTTTAATGAGTCTATTTTCAATAAAAATAAACAGAGACATCATCCAAACCTCGTACTAAGAGATAATTAATTTTTAGTAAAGAAAGGTCGAAGCTGTCAAACAGCAGAACAGGGATAAATTTGAAGATTTTACTGTACTTATTGGCTACATTATAAATTCTAAAATTTTTATGGTAGAAAGATATTTGAGACTACCTTCAAAAAAATTAAACAAATCTTAATTTTGAATTCTGTAGCTTAAGATATAAATAATTTAGTGATTATGACTCAAGTAGACTTTGATATGAACATATAAGTAATAGTAGAATTATAGATAATGTTACATATAAGCATGCTATATACATTAAGGATGTGGAATGGAGAGGAGGAGGAGAAAAATATATATATATATATATATATGAATATTCAGCTAGCATGAGTTTACATTAAAATGGCTAATTTGCATGTATTAGGCTCTGGGGACTAAATTGAATAAAGTAAAATTTTAGGGCCAATTTTGTAAAAATATCAAAATGACCAAATTGCATGCAGTGAATTGTTTTATTGTCTAAATTAATATATTGAAAGAAATTATTAATATAAAGTGGGTTTAGAGTCTTAAGTTTTTGTATGATCATATTATAAAGTGATTTTGTTAAATATTAATGTTAGGATCAAATTGTGAACATGGTTAAAATATTAGGGTTTGGTATTAAATTTATATTTTATTAAGGGTTGTATGATAACCTAGAATATTTGGGTAAATTATTAATTGAGAAAAATTAGTTGATTTGATAGATTAACTACTTAAAGGACTAAATTGTAAAAGTTGTAAAAGTTAGGGTAATTGTGTAAATTTAAAAATTGAAGGGTATTAATTGTGAAATGAATTGGAACTGAAATATATGCTAATGAATAAGTAATTTTATATTTAAGATCAAGATTTCGTAGATACTCATGGAAAAAGGAAAAATAAGCGGAATAGTCTATGAACTCCTACAAATATTACAATTCAATTCAGGTAAGTTCGTATTGTTAAACTATAATGTTTACTTATTAAGTTGATGAATGGTATTATGTATTTATTCATATCTATTGTTGAAAATAAAATTATTGTTAAATTATGAAATTGAATTAAATGTTCAAAACGAGTGGAACGCGAGATTGAGTACAATCGTTCTGTGGCAAAGGATGAATTAACGGATAAGACCATAACTGGGTTATGGCACTATGAACGTAAGACCATGGTTGGACCATGGTAGTGTTTATATGTAAGACCATAGCTGGGCTATAGCATTCTAATGATAAGACCATAACTAGGTTATGGCACTACAAATGTAAAGGATGAATTGACAGAAAATGTAAATGATGAATTGACGGAAAATTACCCAAGTAAACAGAGGTTCAACATTTGTTGCAAACTTTCTTGTTTACTTTCCATTTAGCTCTCACAAGCTTCCATTCAGCTCTTTTGAGCTTCAGTTTAACCCTTATTGGTTTCCATTCAGCTCTTTTGAGCTTTAGTTTAACCCCTATGGGTTTCTGTTCAGCTCTTACAAGCTTCTGTTCAACCCTTATGGGTTTCCGTTTAGCTCTCATGAGCTTCTGTTCCCTTCCAATTCATTTCACAATTTATACCCTTCAATTTTTTGAATTTACACAATTACCCAACTTTTACAATTTAGTCCCTTAACTAGTTAATCTATCAAATCAGCTAATTTTTCTCAATTAATAATTTATCCAAATATTCTAGGCTATCATACAACCCTTAATAAAATAGAAATTTAATACCAAACCCTAATATTTTAACCGTGTTCACAATTTGATCCTAACATCAATATTTAACACAATCACTTTAAAATATCCTCATACAACAAAATTAAAGCTCTAAACCCACTCTATATTAATAATTTATTTCAATATATTAATTTAGACAATAAAATAATTCATTTCATGCAATTTGATCATTTTAACATTTTTACAAAATTACCCTAAAATTTTACTTTTATTCAATTTAGTCTCGAGCCTAATATATGCAAATTAGCCATTTTAATGTAAACCCATGCTAGCTGAGTGCTCATATATATTTTCCTCCTCCTCCTCTCCATTCCACATCCTTAATATATATAACATGCTTATATGTACCATTATCTGTAATTCCACTATTACTTATATGTTCATATCAAAGTCATCCACTTGAGCTATAATCACTAAATTATTTATATCTTCAGCTACAGAATTCTTAATTAAGATCCGCTTGATTTTTTGAAACTAGACTCAAATATATTTCTACCATAAAATTTCAAAATTTATAATTTAGCCAATAAGTACAGTAAAATTTTCAAATTTATCCTTGTTCTATTGCTTGACAGCTTCGACCTTTCTTTACTAAAAATTAATTATGTCTTAGTACGAGGTTTGGATGATGTCTCCATTTGTTTCTATTTAAAATAGACTCAATAAGAATTTAAAAATATAAATTTAAACCCCTAATTATTTTTTTACAATTTTTGATGATTTTCCAAAGTCAGAATAGGGGAACCCAAAATCGATTTGCCCTTGTCTCACAAAATTTCATATATCTCATAATATGAAACTTTTTTGCTTACACCGTTTCTTATATGTAAAACTAGACTCAATAGGATTTAATTTAATTCTTTAATTAACCTATAATTCAATTTCTACATTTTTTGGTGAATTTTCAAAGTTTGACTACTGCTACAGTCCAAAACTGTTCTAGTGCAAAATGTTGATAACCAAGTTTCTACAATATTTCCCTTCACTAACATATCAAGAACATATAAACTTATATAAGAAAGATCTACTTTAACATCATTTTCATGCTTTTTCAATAATATCAAACTTAAATATATATTAAAATCTTGATGTTCTTACCTTGTTCTATTGATTTCAATCTTTAACTTGATTTTTTCTCTCCTCCAGCTTCTATTTTCTTGAATCTAACTTGATATTCTAGCTCCCCATAGTCTTCTTATTATTTTACTCTCTTGGTAGCTATGGAAATTCTTTTGATTTCTAAGTGAAAATGGTAAATTTTTGGTAAAATGACCAAATTGTAAAGAAAAGAAAATTTCTTTCTTCTCTTCTCTTCTTTTCTCACATGGGTGCATGGAAAGATGAAGAGAATTCTTCATCTTTGTTTCCTTATCTACTAAATAAAATAATAATAAAATATCTCATTAAAATATTAATAAAATAATACTTATCTAATTAAGTAATTATAAAATATCACCAAAATATCTCTAATATCATCATTGCCTTCTAGAGTTCTTTCTCTTTCTAATTGACCATTTTGCCCTTTTATGATCTTTTAAAATTCCATCATTGAGTCATCACTTAATTTGGTAAAATTACAATTTAGTCCCTCATAATTCTTCACCTATTCAATTTGGTCCTAATTCATCCATTTTCCTTAGTTTCTAGATCATTTCACCCTCAAAATATTCACACTATTGGTCCTTTAACTTTTTATATTTACACTTTAACCCTTCAAATTTTGAGTATTTACTCTTAGGCCACAAAACTTTTCTTACTTTTGCAATTTAGTCCTTTCTTTAATTAATATATCATAATATACTTCCCAATGTTGACATAACTCAAAATTTCCCTTTTGTCACTTTATTTCCTTACTTTACTATATCAAGGATAATATCTTACTTTCTTCTGTAGTAATTTTTGGGGTATTACATTGATAAAGTGTTATATATGTGAATTTAAGTGTTTTAAAGTATTTGAATTGATTAATTAAAAGGAAAGATTATATTTAGATCTAGAATTGAATTAGATGGTTGATAACTACGGGAAAGGCAAAGTCATCGAGTAATCATCGTTGAAGTGTTCGTAGCTATTGTGATTAGGTAAGTTCATAAATTGGTTAAACTAATTAGTTTATGATTGTTTTATTTAATATCTATTTATATATGTTGTGATTGAGTTTATTTACTTGTTAAATGGACTAAGTTGTAATGTTAATTAAATTAAAGGTTATGTTTGAAAACAGGAAACTACATGGATGAATTCTTATGATGAAATAATAGGTATATGACTAAATGGTATAGATATGAAACACAGCCCGTATGAACGTCGTGAATGCTTAGGATAGAAATGGCATGTCATTAAGGTTATTATAGTTTCGGGTGTTGGTCTTGGATGTCCAACTGATGTCCTACTGATGGATAAGGTCTTGGATTTATTGCGGATTCTCCATAGCTCGTGTGAGCAACATCATGTAACCTACCATCCCGACCCACAACTCGTGTGATCATTATTCTCGTGTATCCAATATTATTTTATTATGGTTTTTTAGGTGGAAAATGATTATATGAATCAGTTATGTCGAAATCATTTTTTTGAAAAATAAAAGTTTTTAGGTTGTCGAATTTAAAAAATAAAAATTGGGAGTCGCCACCAATCTTTTTATTAAGGTGTGATTGGATCACCTAAAAACGACTTTGGTCTACGAGTTTTAGAAAAATAGGTTCTGAAGTCCGTTACGTACGAGGAAGGATTAGCACCCTCGCAACGCCCAAAAATTGGTACCAAGTTGATTAATTAGCGTCTTAATGTCGAAAATTTTAAAATATGATCCTTAGCTGGACTTAAAAGGCTATGTATTAAGACCCTTATTATTTCAGAGAAAGAAGATACCACACCCAATGCGTTAGGGCACAGCATTCTAATTTTCCCCAAAAATGAATTGGGTCAAAATACTTATACAATAAAACTTTAAAAGAACATCCACTTATCCAAAATTTAAGAAATCACACCCAATACATTAGGGCACAATCCCTTTAGAATCCCAAACTCGGAATATTTCCTTCACTTTAAAAGAACATCCACTTATCCAAGATTTAAGAAATCACACCCAATACGTTAGGGCACAATTCCTTTAAAATCCCAAACTAGGAATATTTCCTTTATGATTTTTTAAAAAAAATCTTCATTTCGAGAAATCAATGCGTCACATCCAATACGTTAGGACACAACGTGTTGAATTCCCAATAATGAGCTCTTATTTTTTATTAAAGAGAAATGCTCGATTGTTAGATTTAACAAAGAAAATCGGAACCCAATACGTTAGGGCTCAATTTCCTTGAAAATCCTAAATACGAGCATTATCTCAATCTTGGAAATTTTTTAATTTTAAATTTGAGTAAAAGATGATGTAACGTTATATTACACATACAAATGCTATAATAATAAATACAACAATAATAAATACATTAATGACATAAAAATAATATAAACAAATAAATAAACGAAATAAAAAACAATAATTCATGACATGCAAAACATTAAATGTAAACACAATTATACCACGAATGAGGAAAGCAAACAAAATAAATAAAAATAGAAGACATATAATATACACATGGAAATTATGAAGATTAAAAATATACATATAATTTACAAATAAATTTGAGCTATGAAACTTATACATACATGATGCATTTATGAAAATAAAAGAAAAAATATAAATTATAAAATATAATATATATATATATTTGCATTTTAAAAAATAAATATATTCATATATATATAAATATAATATAAAAAGAATTGGTTAAAATAGTAATATGTATACATACATATATATACAAATATATACATATATATAGTTTATAAAAAAAACTACATATAAAAAAAATAATTACATTAAAAAAATATGCGTATGTATATATAAATATGTATAAAAATATATATTAAAAAAATAATTAAATATGAAAAATAATTAAAAAAATAATTAAATAAAGAAAATAAAAAATGGACTAATTTGAACTGCAGAATAAAAAACTGGGGGAAATTCGCAAATGATTAAGGATTGGAGGACCTTATTGAACACGCTAATAATTTAGAGGGGCTGGAAGGGAAATTTTCCCTTCTCCTCTAAACGGCGTCGTTCCAAAAGGACTAAATTGAAATGGAAGATAAATTAAAGAGCGAATTTTAAAAATGAAAAATCTTAATTATAAAAATATTTAAAGGCAGAGGGGCTAAAAGCGCAATTTACCCCTTCGCTAAAAAACACGCGGATCCTAGGCCGGATTGGGTCGGATTCGGGTCGGCCTCCCCAAAACGACGCCGTTTTGGTACCCTATAAAAGCCCCCCAACCTTTCAAAAATTCGAGAAAACCTTTCGGTTTTCAGCCGTCAATCCTCGGTGACGACTTCCTCGGCCGTCCACGGCGGTTCTGACTCAAACGAAGGTATTTCCTTTCCTTTTTATATCTATATTATTCATTTATAAAAAATAAAAAATATATCAATAATAAAAAATATGATGAACATCCACCTTTTCGATCGATTTGCCCTTTGTATTTGAACTCAGTTTTTTGATTGCGAAAGTAGTTTTTTCTCTTTGATGCTGTAAAAATGATTCTTTTTTATTGATTTCGAATCCAACCCCTATTACAGTGTTCTAATGGCCTTTTTATAGCCATAATAATAAAAGAAATAAAGGAACAAATCTCCTTCCGATTTGATTTGCCAATCTTTTATTCCCTTTCCATTTTTGTGTTTGCAGGTGAAGATCGGGCAAAGATTTGGAGCTTGCGGCGCTGTTGCCTCCTGGAAACCCTAGGGGTTTCTTCATTTGTTTTAGGCCACTTGTATTTGGGCCCCTTTGCTGTATTTCAGGTTTTGGGCCTTGTGGCCTGTTATTTGCTTTGTAAAAATTGGGCTTTATATTTGATTTTTTATTTACAAAAGGGCGGGTAAAATTTAGGTATTACAAGTTATATAGAAATAGATATACGAAATGATTATATAAATCAATTATATGGAAATAGATATATGAATTGTGTATACAAAATGTCTATATGGATAGATATGTAAAAAGGGACATTTGAAATGTTTACTTCAAATAAAAATGTGAAAAGTTAAGCGAATATGAGATTATTAAATTGAGCTTTGAATGTGTTTACTTGTATATATATTTTATGACATAAAGAAGTTACACGTTTTCGTATATGTGAATTTATTAACCTTGTGAGACTTGTGATGTGTATAGGCAACTAAATGAACTCATGATCTTGATTATGATTTTTATTGTGAAAGGTTTAGGTTAAGTCATTTATGGTAAGTTAAAGTTTATGTTCAATACGAACTTACTAAGCTTTATGTAAGCTTACCTTGTTTGGGTTTTTCTACCTTGTAGATCGTCGATTTCGAGCTACCGATTGGATTGTTGTTAGAGATCACACTATCTGACAACTTGTTTGATAATTAATTGTTCACTTTGGTCCAGTTATAAGTGGCATGTAAATAGTGTTTTGATATATATATGTTATGAGTATTTAGTTATGATTTGAGCCTTTTGGTATATGAACCAATATAGAAATGGTAAGTTTTAATGGTTGTGTTGATGAAGATAAAGAAATGTGCATAAGTTTTGGTTATTTGGTGAACTTAATTTATGAATGTGAACATGATATTATGACGATAAATTTGATAGTTGAACAAGTAAGGAATGTTTGATTTGTATGTTTGTCTTGTGCTTTGGTAATGAAATGGTCATTTTTCTTTAGGTAACTTGTTGAACTTTGCATGATGTTATGTTAACAATGTGGGCAATGGTGTTATGTGTTTAATTGGGCATTGAATTTTATGGAATGGAAGGTGTAGTTAACTAATGGTTGATGTTTGAATGATCTATGTTTAAATGATTGAATTATGGTACCAATGAGGGGATATTGGTTAGACACTTAGGTTGAATGGCTTTTATATGTTTTGGTATGTTTAAATGTGTTTTGAATAGATAAAAATGGTTGGAAATGGTCTAGCTTAAGACTTAAGAAATGGTTGTTGAAATGGCTTATTTTTTAAGTTATTTTAGGTCCACATGGCCTAGGACATCATCTACCACATGGTCATGTGCCACACACGGTTACTTCACACAACCGAGTGTCTTATTGATTTTTTTTATACAAGTTTATACGCACGGTCTTAAAGAGTTACACGGCCTAGCGACATGGTCATGTGACCCTAAGTTACACGGACTCAAGTTATTAAATGGCTTGACCACATAACCATATCTTTAAGCCACACAGTCTACGCTCTGCCACACAGCCGTATGACCCTTGTTTTAGTTTTTGCCATATTTTCTTTTTTTTTTCAGATTAGTTCACATTCATTTCTAAACAAATTTTAGGGTTTCGAATACTCAATTTAAGTCTCGTTTTTTAATGTATGCTATGAATGATGATTCTTTATTAATTTATGGTGTTAAATTTAATTTTTGAATTGTGTTACTATATTATCAGTCTTGTTAACTTTCGTAATATCTTGTAACCTTAATCTGACAGCAGAGATAGGTTAGGGGTGTTACAATGTATCTGTTGCATGCATGCTATTCCTTTATTGATGATGTGTATTTTAAATTGGGAGTAAGTCTTGAATAGCTTCTAAGGTGACAGAATTTTGAGAAATGTATATTATTGTAAGAGTTTTTTTTATCCTTAATTGAATTAACATCTTGTTAAGATTGCATGATTTAGGAAGTGTTAGGTAGAGACTAAAATGTTTTTGGTCTTCTCTGCTATAATGTTTTGACATCGCCCCTCGCAACATCATGACCTTGAGCTACAAAGTTGTGATATCCTTAACTAAATTTTAATTATTAAATATGTAAAAAATAGAATGTCGGTAATGAAAATTTATCAAAAAGAAAAAAAAGAGAGAAAAATAAAAAAAACACAGATTTTACGTGGAAACCCTTTCGGGAAAAAAACCATGGGCAGAGGAGAAGACAATTCACTATGTCGAATTCGAATAATTACAAGAGAAGTAGACTACGTCTATTTATAGGCTTGTAAAACCATATTCTAATAAGAGTGTAGTAAGATGAAGCACTGTATTCTAATCAATATCAAATAGATGGAGTTTAATAAGGTTTAAAAAAACCTTATTCTAAAATAAAAGAAGTATAGTTCTATAGGGATTTTACTTTTATTTTATTTTACCACTGTATTTTATTTAAATAAGGATTCGGGTCACTTAATTCTAACAATCTCCACATTGACACGAATTCTCAATGAACAAGTTTTTCATCGCAAACTCTCAATGAACAAGTTCTCCACCGCTTCTATAAAATCCCTTAAGGGTTTAACTTTAATAAAGAACACCAATCAAGTCTAAGCAATGCTCACACTTGGTTATAGGAAGTGACTTAGTCATCATATCTGTAGGATTTTCATGAGTACTAATTTTACTCACAACAATATCACCACGAGCAATAATATCACGAAAAAAATGATACCGAACATCAATGTGTTTTATTCTCTCATAAAACATTTGATCTTTTGTAAGGAAGATGGCACTTTGGCTGTCACAAAATACTATATTAATTTGAAGGTCTTCATTGAGTTCGCTAAAGATTCTCTTCAACCAAATAGCTTCTTTACAAGCCTCAATAATCACTATGTACTCAGCTTCAGTGGTAGACAAAGCAACTGTAGTTTGCAAAGTGGCTTTCCAACTATTGCACAACCTCCAATTGTAAAGATATAACCAGTGAGAGATCTTCTTCTATCAAGATCTCCAACAAAATCAGCACCAACATACCCAATGACTCCATCTCTAGTTCTTCCAAACTATAAGCAAATATTAGTAGTACCTCGTAAGTATCTTAAAATCCACTGAACTGTTTTCCAATGTTCTTTACCGAGATTCGCCATGAATCTGCTAACTGCACTGATGGCATGTGATAAATCTGGACGTGAACAAACCATAGCATACATGAGAGATCTCACTGCACTAGAGTATGGAACATGTGACATGTACTCAATCTCATCATCTAATTGTGGAGACAAAGCCGATGAAAGTCTGAAATGGGCTGCTAAAGGAGTTCTAACAGGCTTAGCATTCTGCATATTGAATCTGCAAAGAACTTTCTCAATGTACCCTTTCTGAATTAGGTACAATTTACTTACTTTTCTATCTCAAAGAATATCTATACCAAGTATCTTATTTGCTGGTCCCAAATCTTTCATCTCAAATTCTTCACTTAGTTGGGTTTTGACATTTCTTATCTCTCCTTTATCTTTCGCTGCTATCAACATGTCATCAACATAAAGGAGTAGATACATAAAAGAACCATCACTGTTTTTCTTAAAGTAAACGCAACTATCAAAGCTACTTCTTTTAAAATTATGAGAATTCATAAAGTAATCAAACCTCTTGTACCACTGTCTTGGTGACTCTTTCAAACCCTAAAGGGGCTTTTTCAGCAAGCAAACATAGTCCTCTTTTTCTAAGACTGTAAAACCCTCTGGTTGTTGCATTTAAATATCCTCCTCAAGTTCTCCATGCAAAAATGCAGTTTTTACATCTAATTGCTCAAGCTCCAAATCATGCACACAATACCAAGCAAAGCTCGAATCAAACTAAGCTTCACAACTAGGGAGAACATATCTGTAAAGTCCACTCTTGAAATTTGACTGTAACCCTTTGCAACAAGCTTTGCTTTATATCTAGGTTCTTCAACTCCTAGAGTCCCCTCTTTCTTTTTAAACACCCATTTACAATGAACAACCTTTTTACCTTTAGGAAGTTTCACAAGATCTCATTTTTTATTTTTGTGGACTGATTCCATCTCCTCTTGCATAGTAAACATCCACTTTTCTGAGTCTTCACAACTAACTGCCTCGGAATAATTAGATGGCTCTTGGTTTGCATTTAAATCTTTAGCCACATTTAAAGTATAAGCAACTAGATCAGCCTCGGCATACTTCTTTGGAGGTTTAATTTCTCCTCTAGTTCTGTTTTTGGCGATAGAGTATTGTGGTGAAGAAGCAACTCTATTCTGAATTTTTGTACTGGCTTGAGAAGTCGACTTTGTTGTAGATTTTGGAATAATCTGATGTTCCACCTACTTTTGATTTTCTTTATTGGAAGAGCCTTTAAGAGATAAGTTAGGTAGCATAGCAGTTTCATCAAAAACAACATCTCTGCTAATCACAACTTTTCTATTTTCAGGACACCATAACTTATACCATTTTACACCAGCTTTATAACCAAGAAAAATACATTTAATGGATCTCGGTTCCAATTTTCCATTGTCAACATGAGCATACGCAGGACACCCAAAGATCTTTAAATCAAAATAGTCACCAGGATTACCAGACCATACATCTTGTGGAGTATTTTTCTCAATGGCAACAGATGGAGATCGGTTGATCAAAAAACATGCAGTAGAGGCTACTTCGGCCCAAAATGACTTTGGTAAGTTGGCATTTTACAACATACATCGACCCTTCTCCATGATCGTTTTGTTCATTCGTTCTACAACGCTGTTTTGCTGTGGAGTATGACGAACTGTCAATTGTCTCACGATCCCTTCTGACTTGCACTATTTATTAAACTCATCAGAATAGAACTCTAAGCCATTGTCTATGCGGAGGTATTTTATTTATTTTCTGGTATTTTATTTGTTTTCCCGTCTGTTTTTCAATCATAGTTTTTCAAGACTTAAATGCGAAAAACACATCACTTTTCTGCTTTAGGAAGAACGCCCAAACTTTATTGGAAAAATCATCAATAAAAATTAACATATAATTAGCTCCACTTCTCGAAGGTACTCTGGATGACCCCCACAGATTAGAATGAATATACTCCAACGTTCCCTTCTGTTAAAGATTCCTCTGGAGAATCGAACTCTCTTTTGCTTCCGAAAAACGCAGTGCTCACAGAACTTCAGTTTGCAAATTCCTTGCTTGTAACAGCCCGATTTTAGATCTAGTCGGAACAGTGGTTTCGGGACCACAAATTCGACGAGAAAAAATTTATTTTTTATTATATTTTTATGGTATACAATTTCACAGAATGATTTCATAAAAATTTCGTTCAAAAATTTCGACGTTTGGGAACTCAATTTAGCCAAAAGGACTAAATTGTAAAAAGTGAAAAAGTTGAGTTCTAGAAGCTAGAGGTGTCAAAATTTCTATGAAATTTTAAATTGGAGGTCCTTAAATGGTAATTAGACCATTGGTTAACTTGTTGGACAAAAATGGATAAGAGATATGTGAGATAGGATTTTTTTTAAGTTGGGGGCATTTTAGTCATTTAGTAATTAAAAGAATTAAAAAGGCCAAAATAGCCAAAAATTTGTCCATCTTCAAGCTAAGTCCGAATTTAGCAAGGGGAGAAGCCATAGTTAGGGTTTTCAAGCTTCCAAGCTCCATGGTAAGTGATTCTAAGCCCCGTTTTTAATGTTCTTTACGTTTTTGGAGTCCCGGTAACTTGTTTTAGCTATTTCTAGCAATAATTTAACCTAGGGTTTATATTTGGAAAAATACCCACAGGTGAAATGTGTTTATTTTGATGTTTTATGGTAGAATATAAAGCTACAAATTATGTTAAACAACTTTTGCTAAGCGATTTTAAGTGAAAACGAGTAAAACGACATAATTGGTAAAAATACCTAATGTTCATAAGTGTTAGAGTGGGAATTTTATGTTGCCATAGAAGGGAAAAATGTTCAGTGTGTCATAAAACATAAGAATAAGAGATGAATTTTAATTTCCGAGCTTTGGGACAAAAGTGTAAATATGCAAAAGTTTAGGGGTAAAATTGTAATTTTGCCAAAGTTTGAGTTAAGGATTTCTATATTGTTGCACCAAAGTAAGTTTGTATGTGAATTAATGCATTGTTTTAATGTTATTCAATATATTTTTGAGATTTGAGTGAATATAGATTAAATATTTGATGTAGATTATAAAAAAATGTGGTTAAGTTTGCGAAAGGTGGTAAAATGTTAAAAAAACAAGGTTTCCGATTGAACACTCGGAATAGACCGGAATACATTGGATAAAAAGAGGTCGCTAAGTGCAGATTCCCCGAGGGGTTGCTAAGTGTTGATTCCCCGAATTATTGATTCTAAAGGTGGTTGTTAAGTGCTGATTCCACCGTATATTTGATTGTAAAAGGGGTTGCTATGTGCTGATTCCCCGTATCACTGAATATAAAGGTGGTTGCTAAGTGCTGATTCCACCGTATATTTGATTGTGAAAGGGGTTGCTATGTGCTGATTCCCCGTATCACTAAATATAAAGGTGGTTGCTAAGTACTATTCCACCGTATCTTTGATTGTGAAAGGGGTTGCTATGTGCTGATTCCCCATATCACTGAATTTAAGGTGGTTGCTAAATGTTGAATCCACCGAGTAACGGATAATATTCCGAGTGTTCAACAGGGAAATTGGAAAAGTGAATGTACATATGAAATGGACAAGATTATGTGAGGAATATTGGGTTTGATACTTAATCGACCCATGTGTATGATGGTATGAAATATCAAAACTATAAAACAGTAAATTTAGAAATAAAATGTTTTGAACAACAGCAGTTGTGTAACTTTGAAAAATCACCATAAATGCTGGAAATAGAGCAAGAAAAAGAGTTATATATTTTGAAATATTTGAATTTTAGTGAGACCGGGTTGAATTGATTTCGGAATCCCCTATTCCAACTTTGGAAAATCACAAAAAATTGTACAAAAATAATTATGGCTTGTATTATACATGCTTAAACTTCTAAATGAGTCTATTTTCAAGAGGAACAAACAAGAAAATTTTTTGAATTCTATACAAAGAGTTAAGAAAATTTTAGTGAAGAGGGGTCAGAGCTGTCGAGCAGTGAAATAGGGGAAGTTTAAAAAATAAACTGTACTAATTGGATAAACCAAAAATTCTAAAAATTTTATGGTAAGAATTTATGTAAGTCTAATTTTTGGGAAAATTAACGGAACTTAATTTGGAGCTCTGTAGCTCTAGATAAAAATAATTTAGTTACTGTAACTCGACTATACAGCTTTAAATTTAAATATAAGTGGATAGTGAAATTATGTATAATGCTATTTAAGCATGTTATATACATAAAGGATGTGGGATGGAGAGGAGGAGGAGGACAATAAAATGTATGAATGAATTGTGTATAAATAGTCATATGCCCGATTATAATCGGTAAATGTTAAATTGAATGGTAAATACGTATTGGTACTGAATGAGCTATTGCGGTATTGAAAAGCAAATGATCAAATGTTTAAGATATTTAGTCATGATATATATATGTGTGATAATAATGATGTATGGATGATTATATTATTGACTTGCATTGATTAATTCGGTTTAGGTGATGGAAATGTCAAGAACATTTGTCTTTGATATGTGATGATCATGTAATGCCATGAAAAATTGTTTAATTGTGTGGTTTAAAATGTATCTATATTTTGTTATATAACTTATTTTGTAATCTATTTGACAAATGATAAAAAATTAATTTGGTTACTATGTGAGGTGAATTATGATTTGTGAAGCATATCTATATTCGGCAATAATGGATAAAATACATTTATGTCATGGGTGAATGGTTAAACACTTGGGTTAGTATAAAGTGTATATTTAGTAAGGTTTGTTGGAAAAGAAATAACAGGTTTTGGTTTATATCGAATAGAGAAAATTTGTACTATCTTTGTGGCCAATTTTGTTAGCTGTATGGGAGATGAATGGTTAATGTATGTATGTGACAATTAGCTTACCAGATAGTGAACTATTGATATACTACAATAGTTAAAAAGGAAAATTTGACGATATGAGAATATGTAATGATACGAATCAATTCAGGTACTCCGGACGAATTCAACAAGTGAAAATTTATAAATTCATACGACGAGAAAGTGAAAGATTGTGAGTATATTTAGCCAAGTAAACCCTAATTAACGACTCAAGAATAACAATTGGAAAGTTTTAATTTGGATAAAATTTTATAACTCGGATTAATATGTCTATAAGTGTATTTATTTTGGTAATGCCTCGTACCCTATTCCAGCATTGATACGGGTAAGAGGTGTTACAATGTGACATCACAAGATTCGGCCCTAATGTTTAGGTCGGGTTTGGGGTGTTACATTGTCTATCAAGAAGTCCTCTTTTGCTCAATTCTACCATGCCATTCTCATTCATGTGCCTTAGGCGCATATGCCAAAGTTTAATAATATCATCATCTGACAAGGAAGAGGATGTGACAGCTGCATCACCAGTAACAATAGAACCCTGTAAAACATATAACTTGACAGTCTTTCTCTACCCTTTCATCACAACGAGGGAACCTTTGGAAATCTTCAAAACCTCACTTTCAGCTGTGTATTTGTACCCTTTTGAATCAAGATTATTCAATGAAATTAAATTTCTCTTCAATTCTGGAACATGTCGTACGTCACTAAGTGTTATGACAACTCCATCAAACATCTTAACTTTAATTGTTTCAACACCTGCAATTCTACATGAAACATTATTTCACATCAAAACAACACCTTCAAACACTGTTTCGTAAGTTGTAAACCAATCCCGATTGGGACTCATGTGGAAGGTGCAGCCCAAATCAAGGATCTACTCCTCGCTCACTTTAGAATTGTTGATAGAAGCGACTAGAAGTTCACTATCGCTGTAGTCTTCTACAACATCAACTTTACCAGAATTTTCTGGTTGTTTTCCATTTTTATTCACAACCTCCCTTTTGATCTTGTTCTGTAGCTTATAACACTCTGATTTAATGTGTCCTTTCTTCTTGCAGGATATACAAGTTTTACCTCTGTTTGAAGACTTCGATCTACCCTTAGATTTATCACGAGGATTCTATTTCTATGTCCTTTCACGATCATCATCAGTATTCCGATCTTGTCTTCCACGAACAATGAAACCCTCTCTTTGAGAGTCAGTTTTAACCACAAGATGCTTCATCTTATCATACGAGGTTAAAGAATCATAAACCTCATCAACTGTGAGAGACTCGCAGCTATATAAAATCGTATCTCTAAAGGTCGAATAAGATGGGGGCAATGAACAAAGTAGAATCAACCCTAGATCTTGCTTATCATACTGAACCTCCATGACCTCCAAGTTTGAGAGAATTTTTTTAAACACTGTTAAGTGTTCGTGCATAGATGCACCTTCCTCCAAACGATGAGCATAAAAACGTTACTTCATATGCAGCTTGCTAGTTAGAGTTTTCGACATACATATTTGTTCCAACCTCCTCCATAATCCAGCGGCGGTCTTCTCCTTCATCACATCCTGCAAAATTTCGTTAGGCAAATGCAGATGTAATTGTGTTAACGCCTTTCGATCCTTGTGCTTCTTCTCTTCCTCCGTCAATGTTGAAGGCATCTTATCTACTCCTAGCAGGGCTTCCTCTAGGTCCATCTGTTCAAGAACTGCCTGCATCTTTATCTGCCACAACGTGAATCTGGTGTGGCGATCCAACAGCGAAATTTCATACTTCAAAGACGTCATTACCGTGATTGAGATGAACAACCCGGAAGCTTGGATACCAATTTGTAAAAAAAAAAGAACGTCGATAATGGCAATTTATCGCGAAGAAAAAAAAGAGAGAAAAATAAAGAACACAGATTTTACGTGGAAACCCTTTCGGGGAAAAACCCATAGGCAGAGGAGAAGATAATTCACTATGTCGAATTCGAATAATTACAAGAGGAGTAGACTATGTCTATTTATAGGATTGTAAAATCATATTCTAATAGGAGTGTAGTAAGATTGAAACACCTTATTCTAATCACTATAAAATAAAAGAAGTACAGTTCTATAGGGATTTTACTTTTATTTTATTTTACCACTGTATTTTATTTAAATAAGGATTCAGGTCATTTAATTCTAACAAAATATAATAATCTCGTGTGTCGCACAAGTAAAAAAAACTTCATTGATATATTTTAAGTTATATTAAAATTTAGATAAATAATTAATAAAATTTGAATGTTATGTTATATACAATAATCTTTAAAAATGCTTTAAAAAAATCTTTATCGATAATTTCTAAAGTAAATTAGCTTATTTATCAATAATGAATGCCATATTTAATTAATAGTGTGGACTTGGGTCAAAAAATAATGGCTAATAATATGACTGCTTTTGGCATTCAGCCTCAAGCCGACTGAATAGTCTGAGTAAGCTACATTTGCTTGATTTAATAGCTTTTAATAAGAGTATCAATAGATAAGAAACTAAAATATTTGATCCCGGATTTAAACTTCAACATTTCCTACTTCCTTTCTTATATATAAAAAATTCATAAATAATATAACAACAACTCTCATTTTTTTCTAATTTGATTGTAGTATATAAAAATTCTATGATCTTTCCTTTTGTGTTATTTCTTTAAGGAAGATTATTATCTACAAGTGTGTCTCTAATATTATTTTGTTATATCCTAAAAATAAATTATATCATTTTAAATTTGGTTGTGAAGTTTTATACTCCACTCATAGTATATATGGTTGTTTAAATACATCATCCATTCTTTTTCAGATACATTTCCTTATGTTCTTTTGAAATTAAAATTATAGTCCTTACATTTTTTTATTTAAAACTTTGATCTTTATATTCAATTTTCTATTAACATTATTCACATGGCAACTATAGAAAAGGTAAATTATTTTTAGCTCTCTTGCATTTATTGTTTCTTTTAATTTGGTCCTTCCTCTTTAAAAGTAGATAAAATTTATAATTTTAAAATCATATTTTTATAAAATCCAAAATTTTAAATTCTTCTAAAGAAAAGAATTCTTTAAATTTCAAATTTTAAAAATTAAAATATCATTTAATATTTCAAATTATAAAATATAGAAAATTGAAAGAAGAAGTATTTGTTTTACACAAATCAAAATCCGAGGAAGGTATCAAAATTTTAAATAAAATTGTAATACCCAATTTTGACCCGGCCCAACTAAGCCTAAAGCTCAAACCCATTACAAGCCCAAGTCACTAACCCAAATCCCACCTAACCCTAAGCGTTGGCTAACAGATTACGCCAAGAATAACCGCCTTACCAGTAAGCAACCGTTCTCTCGCTTACGTTGTGCTTGCACGACACACCTCCTTCACGTTCTCTTTCACCGCAATAAACCACAGACGGTGAGGTGTAATCGAAAAGGAACAAATTGTAAAAAGGATTTGGCTATAAAAAGCCAATGAATTTTTGTAATAGGGGTTAGCAAATTTTGTATTGAAATTAAAGAAAATAAAAACAAAAAGCAAGGATTTTGAAGGTGATTTTCGGGTCTATTTTTTTCTTACTCAATGATTTCTTTGTTTGTTTTTTCTTTTCCTTTGCACACCAAACAAAAATAAAAGGAGGAGGAGAAATCCTTACCAAAAGAGGCGCCGTCGACATCTTTCTTCTCTTCGTCCAAATCGAAGTTGGAAGGGGGAGTTTGGCTTGAAAACAGAGGAGAAGGTGGAGCGGTCCTTGTGGTGGTCATTATTGCGAAAAAGGAAATGATTTTAGGGTTTTAAAATGGGATTTTATAGGGTTCAAAATGGGCCATTTATAATTGGTCCCCTTGTTTTTCTGCTTTTTAAATCATTTTATTTCTTTTAAATTTCGTAATATGTTTTATTTCATTTCAAATTGATCCAAATGATGTGCAGCGTTTTGGGCGCTTTGGGTAAATTTCCTTCGGTCCTCTTCCTATTGTGCGTGTTTTGAATTGCTCCTTTCTCGTTTTCTATTTTTGAATTTAACCTTTAAACTCTGTTTATTTTCAAATTAATCCTTAATTTATCATTTTATATATATATATATATATTTTTTTTAAATACTGTTAAATTGTATTATTATTACTGTATTATTGTTAGCATTTATTATTATCACGATTATTTCCATACCAATATATATGCATATATGTATCTTATTATATAAATATATATATGAATATATTTTAAATGGTTTTAAATACATATGCATAACTTATATATTTTATTATTACTTTATTCTTCTTAGTTTTATTACGTATCTATATTTATACTTTATAATATTCATATAGTTTTTCGTATTTTATAATGCAAATATATATACATTTTTATAATATGTAAGTACACACTATTCAAAGTTGTTATAAATATATTTTTTGCATTTTTCTTATATATATATACACGTTTTCATAATTTATTAATATATTTTACTTATATGTTTATATACCTATCCATATTTTATAATTTATTTTCATAACTTTCATACATGTTTTCATATATGCATATACATATCTTTAAAATTTACTTATATATCATATTTTATTTTGTGAATACATGTACATATAATTTAAATTAAGGTAATGGTTTCATGTTATGCATTAACATTTTAGCATATTTTAAAGAAAATATCTTTTGGTTTAAATCAAATCATTAAAATCGTTTTAAATTTTAAGTATTTGGCATTCTTGATTCTAGAAAGATCGTGTCCTAACTTCTGGATTGTGATTATTTTTCGATGAATTTGGAAAACTAAGTATTTATTTTGTAATAAATTCACAAAGATTTGAATAAAAGCTTATTCTCGAATCCAAAATGTCGGGTCCTAACTTCATCGGTCGTGACATTTCGTGACCTCGAAATAAGAATTTCTAAAACAAAAGGCAATGTTCTGCATTTGGGAAATTCGAGTGATTGTGCCCTAACTTACTGGGTTTCGATTTTTCTCCTTTAACCCAAATAACTGAATATCCTCTTAAGTTTTAAATACATGAGTTTTAAAAATCAAAAGACGAACTTGATTTTGAAGATTTAAAAATATTGTGCCCTAACTCACTGGGTGTGATGTTTTATTTCTTTGAAATAAGAATGTTTATCATTTTAATTCATTCACGAGTTTAAAATTTTTTATTTTAACTCTTTTCAAATTTTCGACATCAAGACATAAAATAATCAAATTTGGTACCGATTTTTGGGCGTTACGAGGGTGCTAACCCTTCCTCGTGCGTAACTGACTCCCGAACCTGGTTTCTCAAATTTCGCAGACCAAAATCGTTTTTAAGGTGAGCCGATCACACCTCAATCAAGGATCGGTGGCGACTCCAAGTTTTGTTTTTTTAAAAGTCGACAACTTATTTTTTGTTTTCAAAAAAAATGGTTTCGACAGCTTGGCGACTCCGCTGGGGACCTTAGAGAGTCGAGCCATAAATTGATTATTTTGTGTCTTTTTATCGAAAATTAAAGTTGTTTTAAATCATGATTTTCCCCTTTGCATTCATTGGTTTTATCATATGCTTCCTTGATTGATCTAAGTCCGTTAGTTTATTTGCATTTTGCATTTCATGGTCAATTTTACCCCTTTAAGTGGGAGTGAGAAACTAGTCCTTCGTGAGGTTTTCACCTCCGTGTAGGATAGTGGATCGCTTTCGGAATACATCTGTACCTATGTCTTCATGAGATTTTCATCTCCGTGCAGCCATAGGGAAATGTATTCCCCTGAACTAAACTCGGTCTGTATGAGCCTATAATGGGTGAGGATCGAGGAATCTGCGGGTTCGGGTACCTTTGCTCTAGAAGCCAAAACCTCATATAGTGAACCTTAGGAACTCACCATAGGTAGAATCACTTTGAACCTTAGTAGACACCTAATTAGGAGTTTTTACTATTTCTTGGTTGTATTGTATTTAATTGTTACTGCCTTTTTGTGTTTTACTCTGATTGCATGGCATTACAATTACATGACATTCCATTATAAAGAGGCGTTGTTTCGTATTCGGTTGCTAGACAGAACGTTTATCATGGGAAATGGGTTTCTTGATAAAGTGGAAGATAATACGGCTGCCTGAATATATTTCGAGAAACGCAAGAAGGGTACATGACTTTACTTCGTGCCTCAAGGTCAAGCTGATTATTCAAGAGTTTCTGACATTCTAACTGCCTTAAAGAAGCTGAGGAGCATTACGGGGATGGGCTGACGTTGGATTATAACCCGGATCAAGCAAAAAGGAGGTAGAGGAGATACCCCTTTTGAAGAATTCGCAAGATTTATCTTAGCATCCAGATGAAGAAGGAGAAGATGTCTTCGCCTGAAGTATGAGGGCAAAGCCGTATATATATATATCCGCTTTATGTAAAGAAATTTATCTTCTAGTAAAGTTTTCTAAATGGAATTGAATCAGAATCAACGTCTCTTTTTGCATTCATCTCATGCATTTGCATTACATTGCATCATATGCACTAAAATCCACCAAGAGAGCCTAATCAATTAAAATTATTCTTCAGTTAACCTGGAAACCAACCAGCCAACCCAGCACCATTACGGTACAAGAGCGAAATCAAAGAAATGGATCAAAGATTAGAAAAGCTCAAGCAGTTCCAAAAAGAAATGCGTGAGCAACTTCAGCAGCAGATGCAAGAGCAGCTCGAGAAGATTAAAGAGAAAATGATGCATAAAATGATGGAATCTCAAGGAAGTATGATGATAAAGTTAACGCAGTTGTTGACGGAAAGGAAAGATAAAGGGAAGAGCCCCATGGCCAATGTTGAGGAGGAAGGTGATAACGGACCCCTGTATCCTCCAGGTTTCACTCCCCCAGATGTACAGCCCCAAGTGGAAATGTACCCACGTAAATCTTCTGTTACCATTAGGCCTCAGCAATTTCAGGCCGATGCTTCAAAGGCGATGAATTACCAAACTGGATCAGGCTCTAGCCCTGAGAATATTCCCGTCAATCTTGTAGTCCCTGACTTCGATGAGGTGGTCGAAAAGGAAAAAGCAAAGGAAGAATTGCCAAAACAATTAGAGGAAAGATGGAAGTGGATTGAAGAGAAATTTAAAGCGATGGAAAGCACCGAGAGCTATCGCGGGGTTGATGCAAAGGATTTAAGTTTGGTACCGGATTTAGTGTTTCCTTACAAGTTTAAAATGTCAGATTTCGAGAAGTATAATGGGACCACTTGGCCTGAGGCCTACATTACCATGTTTTGTAGACGAATGACTGGGTATGTCAATAATGACCAGTTATTGATACACTGTTTTTAGGATAGCCTCACGGGGGCAGCGTCTAAATGGTATAATCAATTGAGCCATGCTAAGATTAGTTCCTGGAGGGATTTGGCACAGGATTTTATGAAGCAGTACAGTCATGTAACGGAAATGGTTCCTGATAGGATTACCTTGCAGAACTTCGAAAAGAAATCGAATGAAAGCTTTAGGCAATATACACAGAGATAGAGGGAGGTTGCAGTTCAAGTCCAACCACCGCTCATTGAAAGAGAAATGGTGATGCTCTTTATAAATACGTTGAAAGCCCCATTCATCACACATATGTTGGGAAGTGCCACAAAAAGCTTTTCTGACATAGTTATGAGTGGTGAGATGATTGAAAGTGCTATTAGGAGCGGAAAGATTGATGCTGGAGGAAATAACAGAAGGCAAGCCCCAAAGGAAAAAGAAAATGAGGTGAATAGCGTGAACACGTACAGCAAATCGATTACGGTGAATCAGCCAAGAAAAGTGGTTGCTAATCAGCAGGGTTCATCAAGACAAGAATCAGGTGTGAAGCAAGGTACTGAGAAACTCCAGTTCACGCCAATTCCAATGTCGTATAAGGAACTGTATCAAAGTGTATTCGATGCACACGTTGTTTCCCCTTTCTACTCAAAAGCCCCACAGCCTCCGTACCCCAAATGGTATGACGCAAATGCATAATGCGATTATCATGCAGGAATTATGGGACATTCTATAGAAAATTGCATTGCCTTTAAAAAAGTGGTTGAAAAGCTTATAAGTGTGGGCGTTGTCAAATTTGACGATTCATCCAGTGCAGAAAATCCGCTAACTAATCGCATTTGATAATAGGGTGAATGTGATGCATGAAGAAGTGTTGAGAGGCGTTCACATTAATGTCATAGATAAAGACACAATCGAAAAGGGACCTTATTAGATATCCACCTTTGTAAACCTGGGAGTGTTTTAAGCAATCGAACTGCAAAAGAAATATTTGTAGTATTTAGGGCTTATTTAGAGCAGTTCAAAACACACTTGTTGCTTTTAGCCTAGAGGCAATAAGAATTCCTTTGTGAAGTAGGCTAATGTCTAAATGTCTTTATTTTAATGAAATGCATCCTTGCGATCATTTTTGAACCAGTATTCTTTCAATCTTCTGAATAGTTATTCTTTCATTCTTTTGGATTTTCTTCCACATCATTCATTCATTTATAATCATATTGTACAGATAAATTTATACATTCTTTTGTATATTCTTTGGTATTTATTATGGGCCCCCAGATATCAATGACTTGAATGACACTGCCACAGATTTAGAATCTCCTTTTGAGCAAGACATGTGTTTAGAGGGATCTCATGACTTTGAAGATGACATAGATCGTAGTCTATCTCCAGACTTGTTGAGGATGGTAGAGCAAGAAGTGAACAAATTTACCTCATGAGGAGACAATGGAGATTGTAACCTTGAGGGAACATGCATAACCGGAGAAATAAAGTAAGACCTTGTTGAGTTACCTTAAGGGTTCAAAGATGTTATCGCATGGTCATACCAGGACGTGCCCGAGTTAAGTACTGATATTGTAATTTGAGCAACAGCACAACGTCAAAAATTTGTAGTATACTCAAGATTAACATCATGAACGATGTGGTTAGAATTCTTTGCCGGGGCAAAACCTTCTTCTCTGGTTTATCATATTTTTGTCCGTTGAAGTCAAGTTGTCATTTTTCCGTATTTTTGTTGGATTTCATCCTAATTGAAGAGGAAGATCTAAAATTTTCTCGTCATAGTTAAATTTCGCCTCAAAAGGCTCTATGAGAGAAACCTGATGCCAAAGAGGATCTTTCGCATACAAAATGAAAGTGGAAGTTATGGGGAAGACCTTATTTGGAATAATATTGATTTTGATCGAAAGGGATGACCAGGACTTGCCTAATCCTATAAGTGCTGATTTAATCCAAAAAAAAAACAACAAAAACAAAACACAAAAACAAAAAAAGGGGGGGAAAGAAGAAAAAAAAGAAAAGAAAAAAGAGAACAAAAAAGAACAAAAAATAAAAAACAAAAAACAAAAAGAAACAAAAAAACCTCTACTAGGGCAATGTCTTTCTCTTTAGCTTATCACGGTTTTTCCATTGAAGTTAAAATTTTTTTTCTTCGGGTATTGGCTGAGCTGAAGTAGGATGAAGATCCAATCTCGATAAGATCAGTTGAACTTATTTGAAGGAAATAGGCTAAAGCTATTCGTCATGGCCAGATGTACCAAAAATGGATGATGCGATCTTACAACAAAAAAGAGAGTTCGTCCCAGAGAATTCCACGAAGGAGACCTGGTATTGAAAAGATCCTTCCTCTACAAAAGGATTTTAGAGAAAAATGAGTGCCAAATTGGGAATGTCCTTATGTTGTAAAGAAGACCTTTTCCAGAGGAGCACTGATCTCGAGTGAGATGGATAGTAAAAAACTTATCTAAATCCTGTAAACTCAGATTTAGTCAAGAAATACTTCGTTTAAAGAAGGAGAGAGTCAAGGTAAAAACCCGCAAATGGCACTTTGAGTCGCCAAAAAAAAAGATGAGATGTGGAAAAAATGAAAAATAGAAAAAAATAAAAGTGGAAAGGCTAAGGTGAAAACTCGCAAAGGGCGTCTTAGACCAAAGGGGATTTGAGTTGAAAACCCGAAAAGGGCGACTCAAATATTGATCAAAATGGGGCATGAGGTAATAAGAGTAGCTCAAATTCTGATCAGATTGGGGCATGTGGCGATCTTGCTATGCCTGAATCAGCAGGAAAGGGTACGCGACATTTTGGAGCATCGACAGAGTATTGTAGATCTCCTAAGCACATGTCAAACTCAAAATGGTCTTCAGGAAGTTTGTATAGAGAAGTTCAAGCTGCGATATCTGAGGCACCTAGTTTTCATACTATTTTTATTAAATTGCTTATTCTTGGAATACTTTATTCTTTTTCAAGATACGAGTCAATTCTTATTTTATTCTTAATATTCTTGATAACATATTTATTTCAAGCTATGCTCTCAAATCAATTCTATGCTATCCATTGTTTTACTCTTTTTGCAAGTATGTTGTATTAGAATAATGATTAATGGACTAATAAAACTTTCACAAAGGAAGTTTTGCATATTACTTTAGAAGTTTCTAAATAATACGAGAACCTAAAACAGGACTATTATTAAGAACGCACTAGGTTTAAGGGTTGGAAATTTGATAGGGAATGGTCTAAATTATGACCTTCTCTTTGGATGTTGTTGTCAAAAACATTGATTGAACAGAATGACAAGATGTTGTGTTGGTGACAAAGCCTCATTGAACAAATAAGCGGTGATCACCTTGTGATAGGAAGAGGTTCCCGTGGAGAAGAAAATCCTTTATTGGTGCATGAGCATTTGGCATGGCGCCGTAGAATTGGTGTGAAAGACTAAAGAGCTTTACATTCTGTATCCTTGATTTACGATAGGAGAGGATTGAGAAAAGACCAGATTTTTCTACCCTTGGGTTACAGCGGGAGAATGATGGTACCAATGTTGCATCCCAGTAGATTGAACTTTGAAGTTTACAGTGGGGGCAGGTTGATTAAGTGTTTCTTCGGAGATGCTAGCTGAGCAAGAGGACGTTCTAGTGCATCAGTAATACAGTTTCAATAAGCTTTGAGTAATGACAACCTGAGCGGGATCATTCTCGAAATATTTTACATTCATTCAAATATCATTCATACATGTCTAGTTAGTAGCATTTGATTCATTCTGATCATGACATCCAAATTACTAGGCATAATTAGGTTCATAATTTGAATTATACAGGTCATGTTCCCTAGAGAACAAACCAGTAAAACTTCAGCCTTATCTTCTTGAACAGCAGTGGAGTAGGTTGAAAATAGCAGATTTTTATTCCCTGGGCGTTGTAGTGGAGCAGATTGAAGCCACGACGGCGAATCTTATCTCCCTAGCGTTAAGGCATGGATTAGTTGAAGTGGAGTAGATTGAAGCTGTGGGCAGCGAATCCTATCTCTTTGGTATTGCAATTAAAAAGATTGAAGCCACAACGGTGGATCTTAATTCCCTGGTGGTGCAGTGGAGCAGATTGAAGTCACAACTACGGATCTGGTTTCCCCGACAGCGCAATTAAAAAGATTGAAGCCACAACGGTAGATCTTACTTCCCTGGCGATGCAGTGGAAAAGATTGAAGTCACAACGGCGGATCTGGTTTCCCCGACAACGCAATTAAAAAGATTGAAGCCACAACGGTGGATCTTACTTCCCTGGCGATGCAGTGGAGCAGATTGAAGTCACAACGGCGGATCTGGTTTCCCCGACAGTGCAATTAAAAAGATTGAAGCCACAACGGCAGATCTTACTTCCCTGGCGGTGTAGTGGAAAAGATTGAAGTCACAACGGCGGATCTGGTTTCCCCGACAGCGCAATTAAAAAGATTGAAGTTACAACGGCAGATCTTACTTCCCTGGCGGTGCAGTGGAGCAGATTGAAGTCACAACGACAGATCTGGTTTCCCCGACAGCGCAATTAAAAAGATTGAAGCCACAACGGCAGATCTTACTTCCCTAGCGGTGCAGTGGAGCAGATTGAAGTCACAACGGCGGATTTGGTTTCCCCGACAGCGCAATTAAAAAGATTGAAGCCACAACGGCAGATCTTACTTCTCTGGCGGTGCAGTGGAGCAGATTGAAGTCACAACGACGGATTTGGTTTCCCCGACAGCACAATTAAAATGATTGAAGCCACAACGGCGGATCTTACTTCCCTGGCGGTGTAGTGGAAAAGATTGAAGTCACAACGGCAGATCTTACTTCCCTGGCGGTGCAGTGGAGCAGATTGAAGTCACAACGACGGATCTGGTTTCCCCGGCAGTGCAATTAAAAAGATTGAAGCCACAACGACAGATCTTACTTCCCTAGCGGTGCAGTGGAGCAGATTGAAGTCACAGCGGTAGATCTGGTTTCCCCGATAGCGCAATTAAAAAGATTAAAGCCACAACGGCGGATCTTACTTCCTTAGCAGTGCAGTTGAACAGATTGAAGCTACGACGGCGGATCTTGTTTCTTCGACATTGTAATTGGATAAATTGAATAAGATATTCCTATCCCCCTGAAGATACAGTGGAGCGGATTAACACCACGGATCTTACCTTTCTGAAATTATAGTAAAGTAGATAGTATTAGACTCATCTTTGAAGTTGCAGCAGAATAAGTTGAAGTTACAAGTCCTATCTCCCTGATGTTGCAATGGAGTGGATTGAAGTACCAATTCCTATACCTCTGAAGATGCAGTAGGTTGGAATGGGGCTACTTGAAGAAGAATAGCACCAAGGTCCAGTATGACCGGGCAAAATTGGGCTTTTTAGTCTTTGCTCTGTTCCCATTACACGACAACGAGCAAAGAGGGGCAGCTGTAATACCCATTTTTTTACCCGGGCCCAACTAAGCCTAAAGCCCAAACCCATTACAAGCCCAAGTCACTAACCCAAATCCCAGCCTAACCCTAAGCGTTGGCTAACAATGATTGGCGCCAAGAAGAATCGCCTACGCCAGTAGCAACCGTTCTCTCGCTTACGTTGTGCTTGCACGACACACCTCCTTCACGTTCTCCTTCACCGCAATAAACCACAGACGGTGAGGTGTAATGGCGAAAAGGAACAAATTGTAAAAAGGATTTGGCTATAAAAGCCAATGAATTTTTGTAATAGGAGTTAGCAAATTTTGTATTGAAATTAAAGAAAATAAAAAAAAAAAAAGAAAAGTAAGGATTTTGAAGGTGATTTTCTCGGTCTATTTTTTTCTTACTCACCGATTTCTTTGTTTGTTTTTTCTTTTCTTTTCTTTTCCTTTGCACACCAAACAAAAATAAAAGGAGGAGGAGAAATCCTTACCAAAAGAGGCGCGCGTCGACATCTTTGCTTCTCTTCGTCCAATTCGAAGTTGGAAGGGGAGTTTGGCTTGAAAACAGAGGAGAAGGTGGGAGTCCTTGTGGTGGTCATTTGTTGTAAAAGGAAATGATTTTAGGGTTTTAAAATGGGATTTTATAGGGTTCAAAATGGGCCATTTACATAATTGGTCCCCTTGTTTTTCTGATTTTTAAATCATTTTATTTCTTTTAAATTTCGTAATATGTTTTATTTCATTTCAAATTGATCCAAATGATGTGCTGCGTTTTGGGCGCTTTGGGTAAATTTCCTTCGGTCCTCTTCCTATTGTGCGTGTTTTGAATTGCTCCTTTCTCGTTTTCTATTTTTGAATTTAACCTTTAAACTCTGTTTATTTTCAAATTAATCCTTAATTTATCATTTTATATATATATATATATTTTTTTAAATACTGTTAAATTGTATTATTATTACTGTATTATTGTTAGCATTTATTATTATCACGATTATTTCCATACCAATATATATGCATATATGTATCTTATTATATAAATATATATATGAATATATTTTAAATGGTTTTAAATACATATGCATAACTTATATATTTTATTATTACTTTATTCTTCTTAGTTTTATTACGTATCTATATTTATACTGTATAATATTCATATAGTTTTTCGTATTTTATAATGCAAATATATATACATTTTTATAATATGTAAGTACACACTATTCAAAGTTGTTATAAATATATTTTTTGCATTTTCTTATATATATATATACACGTTTTCATAATTTATTAATATATTTTACTTATATGTTTATATACCTATCCATATTTTATAATTTATTTTCATAACTTTCATACATGTTTTCATATATGCATATACATATCTTTAAAATTTACTTATATATCATATTTTATTTTGTGAATACGTGTACATATAATTTAAATTAAGGTAATGGTTTCATGTTATGCATTAACATTTTAGCATATTTTAAAGAAAATATCTTTTGGTTTAAATCAAATCATTAAAATCGTTTTAAATTTTAAGTATTTGGCATTCTTGATTCCCGAGAAAGATCGTGTCCTAACTTACTGGATTGTGATTATTTTTCGATGAATTTGGAAAACTAAGTATTTATTTTGTAATAAATTCATAAAGATTTCGAATAAAAGCTTATTCTCGGGAATTCAAAAATGTCGGGTCCTAACTTACTGGTCGTGACATTTCGTGACCTCGAAATAAGAATTTCTAAAACAAAAGGTAATGTTCCGCATTTGGGAAATTTGAGTGATTGTGCCCTAACTTACTGGGTTTCGATTTTTCTCCTTTAACCCAAATAACCGAATATCCTCTTAAGTTTTAAATACATGAGTTTTAAAAATCAAAAGACGAACTTGATTTTGAAGATTTAAAAATATTGTGCCCTAACTCACTGGGTGTGATGTTTTATTTCTTTGAAATAAGAATGTTTATCATTTTAATTCATTCACGAGTTTAAAATTTTTCATTTTAACTCTTTTCAAATTTTCGACATCAAGATATAAAATAATCAAATTTGGTACCGATTTTTGGGCGTTACGAGGGTGCTAACCCTTCCTCGTGCGTAACTGACTCCCGAACCTGGTTTCTCAAATTTCGCAGACCAAAATCGTTTTTAAGGTGAGCCGATCACACCTCAATCAAGGATCGATGGCGACTCCAAGTTTTATTTTTTTAAAAGTCGACAACTTATTTTTTATTTTAAAAAAAATAGTTTCGACAAAAATAATATAGAAACTAAATCTTTAAGTTTCTAAAGTGTACAGAAAGCTTCCCTATATTTAAGCCTTGATTCTCTTATCCATCAAATTATGAATACGAAAGTATTATAAGTAGATGGGGCCTAAGCTCATGGATGAAGGTAATTATTGCAGTTGGTTGTATATGCTAATAATTAAAGCTTATATTGTGGTTGAAGGGGAGATGTATCGCAAATCCCAACTACACCATTCTTGTGAAAAAGTCAAATCCTATAGCGAAACAATAAAAAGTGCAAATAGCATAAGGAAATAGTAGTTAAACTATTGTTAGCATCTAAGGATTGAAGTTCAAATTTTATTAAATATGCACAGAAAAAGAATACACAACTTTTCTTTTCCTCGTTATTAATGTCAAATAATACAAGACTAAAATAAACCAGAAAAATATATAAATATATTAAAACTGGTTAAAAGCATAAAATAATATATATAAAGCAAAATATAATAATAAAATTTAGACTTTCGTAAAATAATATATTAAATGTATTTTAGAACTCCTCAACAATTAAAAGGACTGAAAAAGAAACCAAAAGAATAAGAAGTTTAATTTTAATTTTGGGTGATAGATTATGACCAATAATTTTGATATGTTCACGTACGTTGATCTTGTTTTGTTTTCTTGTTACTCTAAAATTTGTAATAATTATTTAATTAAATACAATATTAAAAAATTGTTCATGTAGCATATTCTAATAATATAACATAATATATATAAAATTGTCGGATAAGTCACAGCACATTATCTTGAAGCTGAGGGCAGTCATTCAATTGGCGTTGGCTGAACCTACCTTTTCAAATATGCGCAGTCACCGTACACACACGCATTTCAGCCTAGCCCCAAGCTCGCCATATAAAAAGACAACACAAATCCTTTCAAATAAAAAGGATTATTGTTAAACTTTTTGATCCAAATTTCAAACTTAATCAGCTAAAAATTAATTATTTTTTAACCAAAGGCTGAGAGAAAACAAGCCCATTATATTTCGTGGAACAAAGTGCACCACACCTTTCTGAAAAATGACTGGTCTAGGAGACAAACCATCAAAAGTCCCTGAAAGCAAAATTCCCATAATTTTTTTGTTTGTCTTTTTAAAATATATATAAATTATAAATATGGGTTTAGCAAGTAACAACTACCAAAGGCTTGATTGATGTCGTGTTAGTTGGTATTATTTTAAAGGCATTATCATGTTTTATGGGTGACCTAACTTCTGATAAGTGTAGCCGACAAAAGCATTATTGGGAAGTGCTTATACATGTATAGGATAGGGAGGCAGTAGGCCCCATTACTCTCCCACTTCTACTTTCTAGTTAAGCAAACAATCCCAATATTTGGTCATGAATCATATTCTTCCACCATTATTCCTTTCTTTCTTTCTTTCTTTTTTCTTTCTAATTTTGATAAAATCGAATTAACCCAATTTTTATTTTTGAAACTATAAAAGAGATAGTGGACATCTTTTTCTAATCTCTATGTTCATAATTATTCAAGTAATGGGAAATTAAAACTGCCCACCAACTTCTTTAAATAAAAAGCCAAAAAGATATGGAAATGGATATGAAGTGAAATATTTGGTAAGCAAGGTGACATGGTACCCATCTCTGACCAGTTAAGCATGGAGTGGGAGACAGTTCATGTGGTCTGATGTAAAGGGAACTTGTTAGTATCCAAATATGTCCCCCCTCAATAATTTCAAATTAATTAAGGCAGGCTTTAATAATGATCCAATTTAACACTACTGTACATCAAGGAAATTTATGGCCTAAGGTAATCTTTAAACGGCTGCAAGAACATAGGCTGTATATATTAATTATTGGGGTATTGTTCGGGAAAGAGCAAACAAAAAAAATTTGTGACATAAAATACAAGAAAAATCATATTCTCTAATGTATGGTTTTTTTAATACCACTTCAATCATTGCTTACTGGTATTCAATAACATTTCCGAATTAAAAATAGGAAAGTGAAGTAGAACATCAAGTATGTTTGGACTAAGTTTCTGTAAGTATATATAAAAGCAATTTAGAGAAATAACAAATTTTAAAAATATTTATATGAATACGCAGAAATGGGTTTTTGAGACAAAAGTTAAAAAGAAAGTAAAAAATAGGGTAGATAATTGAAACATGAAAAAGTAAAAAAAAACAATATGCATAAAAGAAAAAAGTGGGCGTAGTAATTAATAGTTTAAATTTGGTATGTTAGTGAGTGGAGTGACCAAGTGCTGACGAATCATTCTCTTGATGTATTAACACCAGCCATGTGGATTGTGCGTATATTTCCATAACATTGTTTGTTTCCTAAGATAATGTGATGAATGTAGTGGGGGGAGTGGTTTCCAATGGTCAACCTTTGTATAGAGAGAAAGGATGAAGAAAGAGAAAAAGGAGCTTTCATTACTATTATTATTATTAATTTTTTCATACCAATTCATTCCTTGGACTAATAACTTCCCTTCTTAAGACCCCCTTTTGCGCCCTCATTTCCTCTCAAACCACCCCCCCTCTCCTCCATTTTCCCCCTTCGTTCTCTCACATTTCATAACAAAGGAAAGCCTACCAAATTCCACTGGCTTTGATAAGCTTAATGGGTCTTGATGATGATGCATGTAATACAGGCCTTGTTCTGGAGTTAGGCTTCTCATCTGCCCTGGAAACTCCATCCAAGAAGCCATCATGTCTTAAGTTTGAACAACCAGCCACGACGGTGGCACCTCCAACAACTTTTGAACCGTCGTTGACCCTGGGTCTATTTGGTGATCAGGGTTACCAAGTGACCAAGAAGTCGGATGTCAATAAAAGTGGTTATCTTCATCACCATGAGGAACCTGGCGCCGGTGATTTATATCGTCGTCAAGCTTCTCCTCATAGTGCTGTTTCTTCGTTTTCTAGTGGTAGAGTCAAGAGAGAAAGAGAGGTTAGCAGCGAGGAGTTAGAGGTAGAGAAGAATTCGTCTAGAGTTAGTGATGAAGACGAAGACGGTGTTAATGCAAGGAAGAAACTCAGGCTCACCAAAGAACAATCTGCTCTTCTCGAGGAAAGCTTCAAACAGCATAGCACTCTCAATCCTGTAACCTCTCTCACCTTTTTCCTAAATCCTCCATCTATGTATATCAATCATTATCGGCTTGATTTAATCTTTGGTTATATTTTATGGTAAAACAGAAGCAAAAGCAAGCTTTAGCAAAGCAATTAAACCTGACACCAAGACAAGTTGAAGTATGGTTCCAGAACAGGAGAGCAAGGTTAATTGATCATATAACCCAGAAAGCTTTTGCATGTCACTTTTTAATTTCATCAAACAAGAAATTTTTTTTTTAAAAAAATCTTTGGTTTTATCTTTCCCTCTGCAGGACGAAGCTTAAGCAAACTGAGGTGGATTGTGAGTTCTTGAAGAAGTGCTGTGAGACACTGACAGATGAGAACAGGAGACTGCAAAAGGAACTACAAGAACTCAAGGCACTGAAACTGGCGGCTCAACCTTTTTACATGCACATGCCGGCGGCCACTCTCACCATGTGCCCATCTTGCGAAAGAATTGGCGGCGTTGCCGATGGCAATTCCAAGAGCACATTTTCAGTGGCTTCAAAGCCTCATTTCTATAATCCCTACTCCAATCCTTCTGCAGCGTGTTGATTTAAGTTCGTTAGACCTTAGTATAGAAAAAGAAAAGGAAAGACTCCCCCACAACCCATTTTTTGGTTAAAGGGCTTGTAGTGAATTAAAATTAAGGTAATTAATTAATTTGTAGAAAAAAAACAATAGTATAATTACTGAACAATCTTCTCATCTTTCTAAATATATATGTTTGTAAATGATCATTAGAAAAATATAGTATCTATGAAGGGATTACTCTTGGTATATTTATTATTTTGATTCATTTGTTTCATGTTTAATGATAGACTTCTTGCTTTTCATCAATTTCCGCTTTCAATTTTTATTGTTAGATTTTATTATATGGATATGGATGGAACATCATTTGATTTTTATTTTTATTTTTATTTTAAATTGACTGTAGAAAATCCTTCCTCATGATATTTTGCTCCAAAGGTCTAATTAAAAAATATATTTAAAAAAATAACGGTGTTCACATTGACTTTCTTTTCAACCTTTTTTTTTTCAAATGAAAAAGTTGGAAAATCTTGGTGGACATGTTAGTTGAAAATCAACCATGTATTTACATATGCGCTCGCCCCGAAACTTCTTCTTACACACTTGTCAGGGAATTGGTTCAGTCTTTCTCTTTGTTTTTTTTCTCATTTCGATTTCACTTGATTGGTATAATTATTTATAAAAATTAGTATTCAATATTTTTACCTATTTTAAAATAAAACATTATTTGTAAAAAAAATTAAAATCAATTAAACAATTTCTCTTTAATCTTTAAATTGAAGTATGTTTGTAATAATAAAGATGTTAATTAAACTAGAGTTGAATCAAGAAATAAATATCCAACAATCTTATCCTATGTTGGAATATATTGAGAATGTAATTCTAGTGGAAAGGGTGATCCAAGTTTGATGGTGGAATAGTGTCAACCTTTTTGGTTGTCTCAATTGAAGAAGAAAATGGGGGATATGATGATAAAATCTGTTGAAGCTTATGATTAAGTGAGAGAGGAAAAGGGTGTGGGGGTGAAGGAGGTTAGCTCACGTGTTTTTGTCCTTGTCTTACATGAGAGAAAGAGAGAGGAAAAATAAAATAAAATGGGTGGCGGTGGGAGGCGTCTAGACAAAGAAAGCAATGGATGGTTCACTTGAACCAAAAACAATTTTATAAAAAGGGGGAAAGGTGGAGAAATAGCCTTAAGCCTAGCCATGGTCTCGTGAGATGCTCTCTCTTTAAGGGAACCGGTGGGTCATATCTCACGTGGTGTCCCAATGGCTGCTCACCCCCTTTCAAAATAAAATTGCCGACAAAGTTATATTGTATTTTTATGGAATTTAAATTCAGATGAAATTAAAAAGAGTAGTTATAATTTTTTTAAAATATATTATTTATGAAAGATAAGATTAATTTAAAAAATATTTTGACAAAAAAAATTAAAGTTGTCAATTACATTAATGATAAATATATATTTTATTAATAAAGAAAAATATAATTATTTTTTGCCCTCAATTTTATAAAAATAGTCATTTTAACTCTTTACTTAATTTTTCTTTTTTAACTCTTAAATTTGTAATTTTATAAAATCACTTTAAAATGGATGGAAAAGTTAACGTTTTAACTTTTTTGATATAGCATATAAGTGGATTGCTACACAAATAGCACGTCAACATTTAATTAACTTTTAAAATTTAAATATATTAAAATTTTTATATAATTTTAATGATTTTAATTTAAAAATATTTTTTATGATTTTTAATTTTTAGAAATTAATTAAATATTGATGTGTCATCCATGTGATAATTCATGTGTATGCAATGTTAGCAAATTTTAAAAATGTTATCTTTTCCGTTTATTTTGTGATGATGTGACACGAAATGCAAATTTAAGGGTAAAAAGGTCAAAAAATTAAAAAATTAAAATAAATTTTTATAAAATTGAAAGGTCAAATAAATAATTATGTCTAAAAATTAAAATTAAAGAAATTTTGACCTGGATAAATTTAATTATGAAGGAGTATTGCACCATTGAATATGATAGACTAACTATCTAAATAGTTTTATTCTCAAAAGAAAAAGAAAAAACTATCTAAATAGTTTTAAGCTTTCTTTCATTTATTTCAAAAGAAAAGAAAAGAAGGTTCTTTTAGTGTCCTCAGAATCCTATTATAGAGATTCTCCACATGGAGTTGAGACAGACGACCCTCAAATAAATGGACCCAAAGAGGCAAAAGAGATCACTTTCCTCTCCCACAGCTTTCTCTTTCATCTTCCCCACAATTCTCTAACAAATCTCATCCCAAAAGCTTTATATTCCACTTTTCAACAATGGAACCTATCTTAGGTTTCATCAACTTGTTGAAGTGGATGGCCTTGGAGTCACTGGGCTTCCTTCCAACTTTGCAACTAATTCAAGCATTCCTTATAGCCATAGGCACACTATCGAAATTGGTACATAAAGTAGCATGAGTGACGAATACTAAAGCAGTAATAGGAATTCTTTGGACGTATAGAGAAAATAAACATTTAAATTTATTCAGAAAAAGATTAAATCAAAAGTAAAATTAATCTGAAAATATCATGTAAAGTTCCATAGTATTTAAGAACATAATTGTGTTTTTCAATTGAGCATTAGATAAATTGATTTTATGTTTTTAGTTATATATATTTTTGAGGTTACAATTATAATTACAATCACAAATAAAATATTCTAAATTTACTATAATTAGAACCAAATATTACAAAGCATAAATTAAAATAAATCAGGAGCTAAACCTAAATAGTTCTAAAAAATCTATACAACTTGATTTAAATCAGAATAAATTTAAAGACAATTCACACATAATTTACAAATAGTAAGAGTCCAACTGTGATATTAATATTCCAAAATCTTAACCTTTACCAATATTACCAAAATTGATTGATTTTTGTAATTATATTTTTCAAATTATCGGCATGAAATTAGGGTAGGGACCGATAGATAAGGAGGACATTTCCCTGGAAAATTGGGTGACTTTCCGGGAAATTACTCTACTCTAGGCTTCCTTATTCTCCTTATTATCATCATCACCATCACTTTCATCACCCAATATTTTACCATCGCCATCATCATTATATGAACTCTTCAACCCTCATTTTGAACTTCAAACATTAAAAATAATTATTCATTGGACGTTTGCCAAAGGATTATTTACTTTGTTATTCCTACTCCTTTTGGCTCTTTCTAAGCCTAGTTTCTTGTCTTGGGCAACAAAAAACAAGTTGGGGAAAGAGCCAAGTTCTTGAGTGGGGGAAAACCGACATATCTCCTTTAAATTAATACAAAAGATTCTTATTTTTTTATTAGTATAATAACGAGTAATAATAATTAATCAATAATCTCTTCTTTTACATGATTAAAGATTTTGCCTTCCGCGTGTGCCAACGTAATTTATACCTATAAAAACACAAACACCAAAAGACGTGTCTTGTGTTGGCTAAGTTGTCGGTCTATGAAGCTTTTTCTTTTTTTCTTTCTTTCTTTTTAATATCAAAGAGTTGGATATGGCATTATATGGGACATATATTTGCATTATTTATTTTGTATTATTTTCCCTTCAAATTATAAGGTTTGATAGCAACTAAGCTGTTTTTTTTATTGCAAACAACATCCGGTTCTAATGAAACACCAAAACATATATTAAAAACAAAACCTACGTGTTGTTTCGTATTAAATGACAATTATGGATAACCTTGATTGCACCAATCAAGCTTTCATCAGGCATTTTTTAAAGAAAGAAGACATTTTCAAGATCAAATTATTTACATTTTGGTTTGGTTTAAATTTGTTTAAAGTTGGGTTACTATCCGACATGATAAACTCGATTTGAATTGGTAAATATAAAAATCTTTTAATAATATTTAAAAATAATAAATATAATATAAACATGATATATTTGATGAGACCGAATCTTAAAACAAACAATTTTTTTTGCTACGACTCGATTCAATGCATAATCACCTTTAACTTATGTGAAATGATGAGTTAGACGTAACTTTTTGATGAATTATATAAAAAGTAAATTTTAACCGTAAACGGACCTGGTAGTTGGTTTGGTTAATATATAGGGCCATATTTTGATTAGGGTTAGGCAGGAGATTAACTCATTATTCTTTGGTTTTATACATCACACTTCTTTCTTTTTAATATCCTACTTGTGTTATTTTTAGTTTAATTTGATATATCTATTTCACAAAAGTTAAATATTTTAGTACTTAAAAGGTAACAATATTAATTTTTAATATTTAATTTGAATTTTAGAAATGATTTGATGAAAATTCATAATTAGTGATAATAACAATTAATTTTCATTAAATCAACTCTAAATTGCGAATTAAATCACATTCATCGGACTAGATTTGGCTAATTAAATGCAAAGTTAACAAATTAAATTTATTTTATTAACAATATCATGAAAATTTCAAACCTAATAACATTAGCAATTGAATTTTATTAAATTAACATTAAACCCGAATTAAACCCTAGAAGTTAATACCACTACCTTTGAGTACCAATAACTTTTGTCAAATAAAAGTATCATATTAAGCAAAAAAATAATATAAATATCATATTAGAAAAAAGTATCAAAGCCAAATATCAAATAATATAATAAGCATTATTATTTTGATTAAGCAGCTAGCATTGACTCCTCCGTGATTAAAAAGTGGGATTAATGATAATTTGAGAGCTTTCAAATCGGGGAAAAGCAGCCGACCTAGGAGACTAAGAGTAAAATTGTAATAAACAATAAGAATAGTAATAATAGCAATAATAATACTAATAATCCTATTGCTAAACTTAGTCAAATACCTATTTATGGAGTATATATAAGATTGCACAATAATTAAAAGTCAAAATGGTAATGGAGGGAAGGTTTAGTTTTTGCTTCACAAGTAAACACAAATGGCCTACTTAACTCCTGAAAAGAGAAGCCAAACCCAATGATATCAATCACATGTGATTTGGTTGCCTTTATTCAAGACAAAAAAGAGTTGATTTTGAAAACCTATAATCTAACTATTTTAAATGTAGTCAAGGTAGTCGGCAGATATGATCATAAAAGAACTGGATTATCCTACGTTGGTGAAAGATTTAAATTTTACAAATGTAATAAGCTGTTATTTGCGTTGTTGTAACGAGTAAAAGAATAATATAGAAAAAAAAATTACTAATAAATGTTTATGCAGCTGGATGTAAATATACATTTGCGAGATTTTATTTATAAACAGGCGCAGACTTAGGGGCAGGGGCTCGACTCTTAAATTTTTTTTACAAATTTTAAATTAGAAAAGATAAAATTACACTTTAACTCTCCAAAATGATAAGAATTTAATTTAATTATTTAAAATTATAAAGATATAAACTATTAAAATCACGAAATTAATTTTTACTATCATAAAAATATAAAATTTAATTTCGCTCCAAAATTTTTTTTCGACTTCACTCCTTTCTATAAAATGATTTAAGCCCAATCAATTAATTGTTACAACAACTCTAGCATATTTAGTATAAACTCTCTCATCCAATCAACATTTTCAACTTTGTTACAACAACTCTAGCATATTTAGTATGAACTCTCTCATCCAATCAACATTTTCAACTGAAGATTGTAAATCCTCTCTAGACAAACAATAGATTCGAAGTATTTTTTCCTCTAAAAAAATGTGCACAACTCCTTTAGTTGATCACCTTTAGTCTCATTGGAATGAGAATAAGATAGTTGCTTATCCTTTATCAAAACAATCCCCTTTACAGCTAGATTTGTTTTTTTGTTTTGTTTTTTAAGTAGTCTTTTGAAAAGTTTGGACTCCAATTTTTTTCTAGTTTCACTTTTACATACATTTTTTATTTTTTGAAAATTTAGAAATTCATTTAAAATCAAGTAAAAGCATAAAAGTCTATAGAAGTAAAACAATAAACTCGGCCCAACTACAAAAATAGCAAAACAGTCCTTCATACATCATACAAGATGTTTTGAACAACAAGAAACGATAACATGATCAAAATAATATCTTGACCAACAGAAATACTGGCCTTGACCAGAGTGTCTGCATGGCCGTTTACCATCCTAATGTCATGGGTTGCGCATGGGAGCCCGCAACCATGACACATTCGTGTGATCCATCAAGTGGGAAGGGGGTCATTTGGCCCGATCGGATTGACCCATTGCTTGAAGAGATTGAAGGCCCATCTAGAAGCTTGTCACATATGGAAACATAATCTTCGAGGATATACAATCGTAGATATGATATGCAATCTTAGAAGATATGATTTTGTAATCTTAGAGATTTAATTTGTAGATACCTTTCGATCTTAGCCGTTGATGTACTTAATCTGTACCGTTGGATTTGGGGAGGCTCTACTGTAAATAGAGGTCTCTCCCCTCATTGTAAATCACTTGAGTTTTGAAGAGCAATAAGAATTCTTGAGACTATTCACTCAAACTTCTTTCTCTCTTGTGTTCATATTCTATGACTTGTTCTTATTTCATTCTTCGTTCATCTTTGTTTGACTTTGAGTTGCTCTCGTTTGTGTTGGTTTTAAAGAGGAATTCTATTGAATCCTCATATTGTGGGAGTTAGGCTGACTTAGGCATTTTAAAAGCAAGAAACTGCCTAAGGCCACACGGATTGTGAGGAAAAAATTCTAAGTTTGTGACAGTTGGTATCCGAGCCAGTCTTGCGAAAGCACTATTGAAGGATTTGAAAGAAGTTGGTGAGAATGAGCCACTGGAGACCCGTGGAAGGGCCAAAAAGGCTAGTCGATCGAGGGACATGTTGTCGAGCTTAGAAAATTGAGTGATCAATCTCGAGGAGTCTGTTGGTGACATGAGGGAGAAATTCGAAGTGGTCTTGACCCTATGGAAGAACTGAGGGAAGACAACAAGGAATTTGTGCTGGACACTCTTAGATCCACTTCGGACAATTTGACGGTAATGGACGAAGCTCTTGAGGCCTTGGTGACTGCCATGAGAGAGGAGATTGTTGAACTTAAGGGGAGCTCACAATCTGTAAGGCTGCCCTGGGAAGTGGGATGTTGGTTTCGGGATTGAAGCAACGTCATGTGGATGTTCCAAAACCTGAGAAGTTCAAGGGGGCTAGGTCCGCGAGAGAAGTGGATAACTTCCAGTGGGAATTGGAGTAATATTTTTGAGCAATGTGCATTGAGGATGATGGCACTAAGGTAAACACTGCTTCGATTTACTTTATTGATGTTGTTCTCTTGTGGTGGCGACGTAGGTCCACGAATGAGAAACGTGGAGGAACGGCTATTGGGACTTGGAAGGAGTTCCAAAAAGAGTTAAAGAAGTAGTTTTATCCGCAGCATGCTGAAAAGGAGACTCATGCTAAGTTTCACCGGCTTACGCAGTAAGGCACCATTTGAGATTATGTTCGGGAATTCAATGAGTTGATGCTTCAGATCTCAGACTTGAATGTGAAGGAAGCATTTTATTGGTTTGAGGATGGGCTGAAAATGTGGGCTAAGAAAGAGTTGAGTCGCCTAGGTATCACTGACTTGACCGTAGCCATTGTCGAGGCAGAAAACTTCTACGATGTTGGGGAAAGAAAGTTTGACAATAGTGACGCTTCCAAGCCCAAGCCAAGACCCAAAGGCAATAGTGGGGGAGACAAAGATCAAACAGAAAAGAATGGCGAAGCCCCAAGGGCTAGTGAAGGTAGACCATGGGATAAAAAAGGGCCAATGAAATGCTATCTTTGTCAAAGCCCGCACAGGATGAGGGTTTGTTTGAAGAAAGCTACTTTCAATGCCATAGAAGCACGCGAAGAGGCTGATTATGACACCAAAAGTCTTAGTGCGATATTGGGTGGTGTCGACAACAAGGCGAGTAATGGGCTGATGTTTGTGGATATTATCGTGGCGGGCATAAGAGTGAATGCCCTTGTTGATATTGGTGCGTCCGATTTATTTATGTCCAAAGAGATGTCGAATGAACTCGGTCTCAAAATGGAGGAAGATTTGAGTTGAATCAAAATGGTGAACTCGAAAAGCATTCCCATAACGGGTGTGGCTAAAGGAGTGGAACTCAGGATTGGCGAGTGGACCGGTAAGGCAACCATTAAGGTAATCCCACTTGATGATTATGATTTTGTGGTTGGATTAAGCTTACTTGACCGACTTAAAGCGGATATTCATCCTTTCGAGAATTACATGACGATCTCTGATTCGAACCATCAATATATGGTGCGAATGAAAAAAAAGGGAAGCATGGAAGAAAAAATTGTCGGCAATCCAATTTGCCAAATGAGTACGTAGAAATAAAGTTTCCTATTTAGTCACCTTAAGAGACAATGTGGATGATAAATCTGAGAGGGAAATTCCAAAGGAAGTGAAGCAGTTGTTGAAGTCATTTCAAGATGTAATGCCCATAGAGTTGCCCAAAACGTTGCCACCTAAGAGGGAGGTGGATCACAAGATTGAGTTGTTGCCCAATACTGAACCGCCAGCAAGGGCACCATATCGAATGTCTTCGCTTGAGTTGGAGGAATTACGGAAGCAATTAAGGGAACTTTTAGATGTCGGGTTCATTAGACCTTCCAAAGGCCCATTTGGGCACCAGTGTTGTTCCAAAAGAAGCATGGTGGGTCCTTGAGATTGTGCATTGACTATAGGACCTTAAACAAGATCACTGTGAAGAATAGGTATCCCATTCCTCTTATTGCAGTTTTGTTCGATCAACTTGGTAGCGCGAGATGGTTTACTAAGTTGGATTTGTGATTGGGGTACCACCAAGTGAGAGTAGCCGAAGGGGATACCGGTCTTTTGAATTCCTGGTGATATCGTTCGGGTTGACAAATGCTCAGGTCACGTTTTGCACCTTAATGAATAAGGTATTGCAACCCTTCTTAGATCATTTTGTGGTTGTTTATCTTGACAACATTGTGGTGTATAGTAAGACACTTGAGGAGTACGTGAGACATTTGAGGGAGGTGTTCCAAGTCATACGGGAAAATGAGCTATATGTCAAAGACGAAAAATGCTCATTTTCCCAAAGAGAGGTGCCATTTCTAGGCCATATTGTGGGAGGTGGCACGATCCAAATTAATGCAAGAAAAGTTCGAGCAATTACCAATTAGGAGCCACCAACCAAGGTGACGGAGTTGCGGTCCTTTCTTGGGTTAGTAAATTACTATCGACGTTTCATTGAAGGCTACTCCAAGATCATTGCACCCTTGATGGATTTGTTGAAAAAGGGTAAAGTATAGGATTGAGACTCTCGGTACGGAAAAGCCTTCGACCAAGTGAAGCAAGCAATGATGAGTGAACTTGTACTTGCTTTACCAAACTTTTCAAAGGCATATGAGGTACGCACGAATGCTTCAGACTATGCAATTGAGGGAGTATTGATGCAAGAGGGGCATCTAATTACTTTCGAGAGTCGAAAGTTTAATGAGACAGAATGAAGATACACGGTCTAAGAAAAAGAGATGACTGCTGTGGTGAATTGTTTGCGCACATGGAGGCACTATTTTTTAGGTTCTAGGTTCGTGGTATTCACTGATAATGTTGTAAATAGTTATTTCCTAACCCAGAAAAAGTTATCCCCCAAACAGGCTTGTTGGTAGGTTTTCCTAGCGGAGTTTGGTTTTAGCATGGAGTACAAGCTAGGGAGTGCCAACACTGTGGCTGATGCGTTTAGCCGAAAGATGGAATTTGCAATGATAAGCCAACCTACTAGCCCCTTATTGGAGCGTATTTAAGAAGGGTTGTCCGACAATGTCAATATGTGCCTCAACATGGGAATTTGCAAAAGGAAGTTATGAAAGAATGTCATGATTCAACATGGGCTGGCCATCTGGGTATACACCGCACTTTGGCTCTCTTGGAGGATCGGTTTTATTGGCCTCACATAGGTGACGATGTGGAGACTTATGTGAAGACTTGTTTGGTGTGCTAACAAGATAAAATGAGTTGAAGGCTCCTACTGGTTTGCTACAACCTTTACCTATTTTGGAACGCCCATGTGATAGTTTATCCATGGACTTTATTATGGGTTTGCCTAAATCTGATGGATTTGCAAGCATTTTTGTTGTGGTGGACAGGTTTTCGAAGTATGCAACTTTTATCCCTGCAACCAATGAGTGTCCTGCTGAGGAGGCAGCTTGCTTATTTTTTAGACATGTGGTGAAATATTAGGGAGTACCGTAGTCTATCATCAGTGATCGAGATGGCCAATTCACGGAACGATTCTAGACAGAGTTGTTCAAGTTAATGGGCTCAAACTTGAACTTTTTAACCAGCATGTATCCACAAACTGATGGGAAAACTGGACGAGTGAATGCATTATTGGAGATGTATCTTCGACACTATGTGAGTGCCACGTAAAGGGATTCGCCAAGTTTGTTGGATGTGGCTCAATTTTCGTACAATTTGCAAAGAAATAGGGCGACAAACCAGAGTCCGTTTAAGATAGTGACAGGGCAACAACCACTTACACCCAATGCTGTTGCAACTTGTTATGCGGGACCGAATCTAGTAGCTTATCGATTTGTGAAAGATTGGCAAGAGAAAAATGATTTAGCTAGAGCTTGTCTACACAAGGTAAGTAAGCGCAATAATAAGTGGACGGATCAGAATCGAAGGGATGTGTAATATCAGGTTGGTGACTTAGTTCTTGCTAAACTACACCTAATTTTGTGATACAATGGGTTGCATAAGGGGCTTGTATGATGATATGAGGGGCCATTTCGAGTTGTGAAGAAGGTAGGCAAGGTGGCCTACAAGCTTGAGTTGCTTGAAAAACTCAAACTCCATCCAATGTTCCAAGTAAGTATGCTTAAGCCATTCCATGAAGATGGAGAAGACCCAAAATGAAATGAGTCCAAACAACCACCAATGAGGGTAAAAGTCATTTATGATAGAGAGGTTGAAAATATTGAGGCAGATTGTGTGATCAGACGAAAGTACTATCGACCGTAGCATGAATACCTAGTCCGATGGAAGGGATTTCGCAATAGTGAGACAAGTTAGGAACCCGCCGAAGCCTTGTTGCAATTACAAGACAAGATAGATCGGTACCATGCGGAGGAAGTAACGAGGGCGTCGCTAGAATCGATGAGGGAGAATGTCATAGGTTGCGCATGGGAGTCCGCAACCATGACACATTCGTGTGATCCATCAAGTGGGAAGAAGGTCATTTGGCCTGATCGGACTGACCCATTACTTGAAGAGATTGAAGGCCCATCTATAAGCTTGTCACATATAGAAACATAATCTTCGAGGATATACAATCGTAGATATGATATGTAATCTTAGAAGATATGATTTTATAATCTTAGAGATTTAATTTGTAGATACCTTTCGATCTTAGCTATTGATGTACTTGATCTGTACCGTTGGATTTGGGGAGGCTCTACTATAAATAGAGGCCTCTCCTCTCATTGTAAATCATTTGAGTTTTGAAGAGCAATAAGAATTCTTGAGAGTATTGACTCAAACTTCCCTCTCTTGGTTTGTTCTTATTTCGTTCTTCGTTCCTCTTTGTTTGACTTTGAGTTGTTTTTGTTTGTGTTGGTTTTAAAGAGGAATTCTATTGAATCCACATATTGTGGGAATTAGGATGACTGAGGCATTTTAGAAGCAAGAAACTGCCTAAGGCCGCACGAATTGTGAGACGAAAATTCTAAGTCCGTGAAACTAGGCACATGTTATTTATAACTAGAATCCGTAAAAACTAAACTTTGTTTTTTAAAAGCTTCTTGTTGGTAATGTTGCAACAAGCAATGCTACAAATCATGTAGCAATTGTTTACACTAAGAGTATGTTTGATAGCATGTGAAGTTTTAGTGTTTCAAGATATTTAATTATTTGAAATGTGATTTCAATGTTTGGTATGTAAAGATTTATTCATTTTTTTTGAATAATAGCTGACATTCATTAGAAAATATAGTGGGGGACAACCACTCTGCAAAGGAACTGAATAATTCCATACAGTCATAAATGATTGTAGCAGGCCTCATAAATGAGCACATAGACCAACAAAACAATAAACCAAAACAAAACAAAAAGTAAATGAGAAAGCAATAAAAGAAACACCCATCTAGAGATATTTTTCTGATTTACAACTTGGCCTAAAAATTTAGAGAAATTGCAAAATTACTCCATTGATAATTTTGTGAAATTTTTTCTGATTCGAAACGAGCCCACACTCAGCAATGTGAACTTAAGGGTTGTGGAGAAGACTACTCGGTCAAAGCGCTCATCCTAGATGAATTGAAAATGTTCAAATTTTATTAAGTATTTATTACTTTTAGATATTACAACCAAAATCTTGTTTTGGGAAAATTTTTAAAACCCTATTTTTCTATAAATTTATTTTCCGATGCGTTCTTCAAACCCGTTTTTCCAACAATTATTTCATGAGCATGTCTCGATATATTCATGTATATGTTTTAATGATGCTATGATATTTCTGTGAAAATGGTTTACATATATGGAATTGGATGTGTTTATTTGATGTGTGAAACACATGTTATATATATTAAGTATTGATCTCACACTAAGCCTTTTAAAGCTCACCCACATTTCTTGTGCATTTAAGATAATCCCCATGGTTAGGATTCAGATTCACTCATTCGAGAGGCTATCTGAAAAATATGGTTTTATAGTTATGGAATTTTAAGATGATTTGAGACTTTTATGGACTTTATGATTTTTATGGATTTTATTATGGGCTTTGATTAGGGTTTGTTTTAAAAACTTTTTGGAGCTATATTTTAAATTGTGGACTACGACATGGGAAATTTCTATTTTGACATTTTGGGAAAATATTACGTAGATTGGTTATATTATATTTTTAAATGATGGTTAAACGTTTTAAGAAAATTATTTTGTTGCAATTGTATTTTAAAAACTAAGTTATAATACAAGTATTTTTAAATAAAAGGAACAGATATTTTTTATTGAAAAGAACATGATGTTTTCAAAATTATTAACATGCATAGAATTTGTTAAGAGCGTCAATTCTATGAACAGTAATTATGCATATATAAAGATTCGATTGTCCCTTTAAGTGAATACAATGAAAAATTACTCAACAAATATAATAATTTTTTTAAAAATAATAAAAAATAACTAATAGAATTATTTCTATTGTTTTTTCAAACGGTACAATAATGAATCTTAAATCATGTTGTGAGGTATTAGGGGTGTTATCGAGCCAAGCCCAAATATTGTTTAGCTTGAGTTCGAGCTTGACTTGAAATTAAGAGCTTGATACTTGACTCGAGCTCGGTTGAAAATTTATTTTTAAGTATGAGTTTGGCTTGAGATATAATTGAGCTACTCGAGCTTGAGCTTGATTAAGGTTGTTTACCAATTTTTGTACTCAAGCTCAAACTTGAGCTCGACTCAATAATTATGCTTATGGTTAATAATATATATTAAGGGAAATAATGTAATTTAATAATATAAAAATATGAAAAGCTCGATAAGACTCGCAAGCTGTTCAAGTCTAGTATTACTAAGCTCGAATTCGATTCGATTGATAGCTCAAGCTACTCGAAATCGAGCTTAATTCGATAACTACCAAATTGAGTTCAAATTTTTTTTAGTCAAGCTCGAGTAACTTACAAGCACTAACATCTCATTTATAGCCTTATCAATTATCATGTAAAATAAATCCTTTACAACCATTTTAAAAGTTAAAACTATAAATTAAACTATAAATATAAAATATATATATATATATATATATATATATATATATATATATATATATATATATATATATATACACTAAAAGGGTTTGGCTCCCATCCTTTATTTTTGTATCGATTGTTTTTTTATTTGTAAAGAAAAGAGGATTTGTGTTATCCATATTCCAAATTCGAACTAAATTTTAAATCAAGGAAATGTTTTGTCAAATCTTTTAGAGATAAATCTCAAAATTATTTATGAATTTGAGTTTAATGTATAATTTGACATGTTAATTTTTTAAGCAATTATACACATGAAATTTTTATTATGGTTTAAACGTATACATGAAACTTTAAATTTGAGTCAATCATATATATATATATTTAAATAAATACATCAATTTATTTTATATTAGCTAAATATAATTATTTATGTATGTTATATATAAACTTAAAATGATGTTACATCAATAATTATGTTAATAATTCGTGAGAGTTAGATCAAATCAAAATTTTATGTATAAAATTACACAAAATCAAAGTTCATTTGTAATTTTAAGATTTACAATTTTCTAGTCTACGAGTAAATTATAAACGCATTTTAAAGGAGAGAAAGTTGGTTATGTTAACGTATAATTTTTATCCCTAATCACGAGTTTTCAAATTAAAGTGGCTTGTTTGCTTTGTTTATTCTTAGGATATTATTACGGATATTATCTTTTAGCAATTTGATTTCTAATGGGATATTATAGGATATTATTATGGGATATTATCTTTTAGCAATTTGATTCGTACATAACTATTACTATATAGATATATATACCCTTAAGGCCTATCGGTAAAATTTAAGAGATTACTCTATTCTTATCATGGTACCAGGGCAAGGTTTTTGACACAATTTTTTTTCTTTCATCATTCTAAATGACTGGCGGCAAGTTTTCTCCTCCTCCACCACCACCAATGGGGGCGATACTTCCTGGTTTTATCGTTGAACAATGGTAGTCTCTTCTGGCGGTGTTCGGTGATAAACAATCAACTTTCACTCGGTTGAATGGTAAGTCCAAGAAGAAATGGATTATTGATATGAGGTGTTCAAATCATGTAACGAGTGATCTTATGTGTTTGACAAATATGAGAGATGTTGTAGCATGTTTCGTAGGACTCCCTCATGGCCAAATATTGGTGGCTACCCAATAAGGAGTGCTTAAATTGACAGACAAAATTCATTTAAAACACGTTCTTTTCTCTTAAAATACGTTTTTTACATTTCTAAATTAAACTGTAATTTAATTTTGGTTTCCCAGTTGAATGATGATATGAACTGTTTTGTCCAATTTTCTACTAACATATATGCTATTCAGGACATTCATTCGAGGGAGTTGATTAGAGCAGGTGAGAGACAAGATAGACTTTAATACTTCCGACAGGTTTCGACAGTCAAAGCAATTTCGATTGAAGCTTCATCCTCTTTGGAACTTTGGCATAGAAGATTGGATCACCATTCCGAGAAAGTAGTAAAGTTACTTCCTTATGTTAGTAACTCTAGAGATAATTTGAATAAAAGCCTGTAAAATTTGTTATCATGTTAAGTAGACTAGATATAACTTTCCAAATACTAACAGAAAGCCACTTGTATTTTTGAGTTAGTTCATTGTGATTTATAGGAGTTTTATGACACTCCTTCATCTTATGGATCTCATTTTTTTACATTGGTTCATGATTTCTCTCGTGTTGTTTAGGTATATCAATTGGAAAATAAAATAGAGGTTTTCAAAATTTTAATGTCATTCATTGTTATGGTTGATCGTCAAATTTCTCAACAAATGAAGTGTGTTAGAAGTGATAATGGGACAAATTTTAATTATTTTCAGGATTATTTTCTTGCAAATGACATTATTTTTTAAATATCTTGTGTTGGTACTCCTCAAAAAAATGGGAGAGTGGAGAGGAAACATCAGAATATTTTAAATATAGCTCATGCTTTGTGTTTCTAAGGAAATCTATTTATATCTTTTTGGGAGAGTGTGTGTTAGCTACATCTCATCTCATTATTCGAACTTTTTTACCTCTTGTTCACAATAAGACACCATATGAAATGTTTGTAGCCCTCCTTTGTTTGATGATCTTCGTGTGTTTGGTTGCTTATGTTTTGCTCATAATCAAAGTTCTAAAGGTGATAAGTTTGCTAGTCGAAGTCGAAAGTGTGTTTTTTTGGGTACCTTTGTGGCAAAAAAGGTTAGTATTTATATGATTTGGATTCTAAGAAGTTCTGTGTCTCTTACGATGTAAAATTTTTTTAGGATATTTTTCTATATTTGGTTGGGCATGCTGCAAGCATTGAGCCTGACAATGTTACTCTACCATATTGGAGTGCTGACATAATTTTTTATACATATTTTGGTGAATTAGAGGTGTTGGAACCCACAACAGTTCCTCCGATTGCTACTCTACAACCTGTGAGTTCGCCACCTACGAGTTCTCCAACACCTATGGCATCTTTTTCTTCCTCCAATAACATGATGGTACAGAGGGCTTTGGGTAATGATGCACCTAAATTGGGACGAGGGCATAGGGAGAAATTTCCTTCTATGAAGCTTCGAGATTTTGTCACTCATATCGTCATAAAAAAAGTCCATCTCCCACCTCACCTACTTTAGAGTCTTCCTCAAGTGCTCCATTTCCTATAGCGCATTATGTTAATTGTGACAAATTAACTATGAAACACCAAAATTTTCTTATAGCTATTACTACAGGGGTCGAGCCATAGTCTTTTAAAGAGACTATGAAAGATACAGGATGGCGTGATGCTATGCCAAATAGATTTGTGCTTAGGAGGATAATGACACTTGGTCTATGGAAACATTTCCTCCTGGAAGGAAAGCACTAGGTAGTAAGTGAGTGTCAAAGATTAAATATAACTACGATAAATGAGAGACTTAAAGCTCATATTGTTGTTTTTGGTAATCACTAGGTAGAAGGTATTGACTATAATGAAACTTTCGCACCTGTGGCAAAAGTGGTGACTGTTCGGGATTTCTCAACTATTGCAGCTTCAAAAAATTGGAAGTTACATCAGATGGATGCCAATAATGTCTTCCTGCATGGTGATCTTGATGAAGAGGTTTGCATGAAGCTTTCTCCAGGTTTTGCTCCTGATAAGCCTGGAATGGTTTGTTGTTTGCGCAAGCTTTGTATGGGTTGAAATAGGCTCCTCGGTGTTAGTTTGTGAAGCTTGTTACTGCACTGAAAGGTTATGGATTTCTTCAATCATATTCTGATTATTCCCTCTTTACATACACTAAGGGATCTATACGCATTAATGTGCTAGTTTATGTTGATGGTTTGCTTATTTTTGGGAACGATTCCGCTGCTTTGAAAATTTTTAAAGGTTATCTCAATTCTTGCTTCCATATGAAAGATCTTAGTGTTTTGAAATATTTTTTGGGGATAGAGGTAGCTCGTAGCTCTTTGGGGTTATTTCTTTATCAAAGGAAATATGCACTTGATATTATTTCGGAGGCAGGTCTTTTGGGAGCAAAGCCCACAAGGTCGCCAATAGAGCAAAATCATATATTAGCGCATGGTATAGGGATAATTTTGCCTGATCCTGAGCTATACAAACAATGAATGAGTCTTTTGAGTTATTTGGTAGTGATCAAACCGGATTTGACATACTTAGTTCATGTCTTGTCCCAGTTTATGCCCAAGGCAAAAGCATTGGGATGCGGCTCTGCGTGTTGTCCGGCACTTGAAAGACTCTACTGGCTAAGGGATTCTTTTGAGATCTGATAGTGATTTATCCTTGAAAATGTGGTGTGATTCAGATTGGGTTGCTTGTCCGTTAACTCGACATTCACTTATTGGCTGACTTGTTTTTCTGACACAATCTCCTATTTCCTGGAAAATTAAGAAACAATATATTTTTCATGTTCTTCTGCTAAGGCTAAATATAGGTATATGGCTTCCGTCACTTGTGAGCTCAAGTGGCTAAAGGCCTTACTATTGAGCTTAGGTGTTCATCATCCTAAAGTAATTCCTTAATTTTGTGATAGTTAATCTATGCTAAATATTGCACAAAATCTCGTATTTCACGAGTGTACTAAACATATTAAAGTGGATTCTCACTTTGTTAGGGATGCAATCCAGAATGGGTTGATTGCACTTTCTTATGTTTAGACCTTCATTCAGTTGACTAACATTTTTACAAAGGCGCTTGGTAAATCGCAATTTAAATATTTTCTCAGGAAGTTAGGCGTTTATGATCTATATACTCTAACTTGTGGGGGTGTTAGGATATTATTATGGGATTTTATCTTTTTAGCAATTTAATTCCTAATGAGATGTTATAGGATGTTATTATGAGATATTATCTCTTAGCAATTTGATTCCTAACGAGATATTATAAGATATTATTATGGGGTATTATCTTTTAACAATTTGATTCCTACACAACTATTGAGGTCTATCAATAAAATTTAAGAGATTAACCTATTCTTATCATTTATTGGCAACTTTTTTTCAGGATCAGTTAGATTAATCAGCTGAATTGTTTGAGTCTTATTTTGATGTTTTTCAGGCAGCGGAGCCTTGATGCAAGTGTAATTTGCTCTTTTTTGGTATGGCTCAAATATTTGTCAAGTGATCATACCGTGTCTTTAATTGTAATTTTTAATGAATTTGCTCTTTGTACTGATATTATAATTAATGAAAATTTCATTGAAAAAATAATCGCTAAAAATGCTTCTATTTTCCCAACATAAAAAAGAAAAAAAGATTAACGAGAATTGTTGTCGTTTGTGGATATACCAAGTATCTTTTAGGTACTCTGCTATTAGGGAGCTTTCAAGGGGTCATTTCTCTTACTATCAATGTGAAGGGCAACATAAAGAAATAAGAAAGAAGACATGATGACTAAGCCTTTTTGGCTGATTGCTTTAATAATTTGTTCCATCAATATCAAATACTTACATGATTAATACACCAGAAGATAATTACATATTGAAAAGCTTTCGTTTTTCCTTTTTGAAATTATCATTTATTTGTGTAGACAATTCTACAACATTTCCCGTCCCTTAACTGGGTTCAGTTTGAAAAATCACATGCTAGCTGCTATAGTTTTTGTTCGTGCATGTTATCCTATGATGTTTTCAGCTGCCTTTTTGTCTCCATTATTCAAGGTTTCTTTAATTTATCAATTTCTTTATAATTAGTATTCACGTTCCATATCCAGTCCTGCTAGCAGCAAAACAGCAATGTTGGTTTCCATGTTTTTCTACGAAAATTCTCATATTCTAGATAATCCGTAGTCAACCAAAGTAACCCTATTTTTCCTGCATTAGGAGTGGGAAAACTCGCAATTATCAGCCAAAAATTGCAGAAAATAATGAAGAGAAAGCATGGCATGTGAGGCATTCCAAATCAAGTCATGAAGATGGGACCCTTGTAAAGTTGAGTTTCAACAAGCTTGACCCCATCAAACACATGATGGGAAACTGTGGCTTTGCCATGTTTCATATATTATAAATGCCATCATCAAACCAAACCAAATCATTCATACGAATAGCATTTGGATGGCCCCAACGCTCGCCTTGTCAAGACCGGAATAGACGCAACAAAGAAGAAAAATAATAAATAAATAGCGATTAGAATGAGATATTCTGATTGTTATTTTATGATTTTGACAATTTTTCGTATTTATCATAACGATGAGACTACAGTCCCATCATTAGGAAAGAAATGTATACAGATAAATTTAGAGCTACACGTTTATATTTTTATTAATTTAAATTTTAATTTTTAAGTTCAATTTAATCATTAATTTTTTAAAAATATGAAACAATTTTTATAATGAAAATGTAAACTAAAACATTAAATTCTAATGATATTATCAATCCGTTTAGTAGTTTACATGAATTTTAAATTAAAATGATACTATTTGTTATATATGTCAGCCTAATAAAATTTTAAAAATTTTAAAATATTCAAAATTAAAAATTTTAAAATATATAAAAATTCATAAAAATTTAAAAGAGAGCATGAAGTATACTTGATTGTCATCTGAGTATTATGTTTAAAAATTTAATGTTTTAGTTGGTATTTCTATTAAAAAATTAATTAAACTTTTTAGAAGGTTGATGATTAAATTTAATATAATTTAAAAGGTGAAAGATTAAATTCAAATTAAAAATTAAAAATTAAATTGATAAAAGTTGTAAATATTAATAATTAGATTTATCATTGTACTCAAAAGAAATTACAAACGGTTATGTCAGGTTTATAGACAATTCCTGTAAGATCTAATCAGGAATTCACACCATTTCAAAATACTATTTTAGCTTTTTTTAATTATTATTTTAAATTGGAATTAAATTGATTAAAACCAGTAAACATGGGTGAGGTTTGAAATGAGACAAATCAAAATACTAAATAATTGGATGGATTTAGATTTATCAAAACAATTGCATCACCATCATGCAAGTGGATGCAACTCCATCATATCATTTGCTTTTTCCTTGTATTCTTTTAGTAAAAGTAAGCTTTAGAACCGAATCTTGAAAAATCAAAACCAAATTATTTAACTTTTGAACCCTTCCATCTAATTAGTTACATCTATTTATTGAATTTGTTAATTGAAAATTTGTTTAAATAATTATTATAATTTATTTAAATTATAACACTTTGTTGTGTTGATTGATAAAGTGCTTAACGCTCTTTAAATAAAATTTAATATTTTTTATAATAAACTACAAAAAATTATCAATTGCGAAATAACAGTAACAGGAGCTTCATAAAAGATTCGAGTACCAATAGAAAACATTTCATCAATCCAGCCAAAATATGAGAAGCACGATTCGCCTCCTTTGGTATCTGCTTGATATTCACTCTCCACTCACGTCTACACAGTTCTTGAATTCGCAACACCAAATCTCTATTTAAATGCCATCTGATGCTATCATGGCTACTTTTGATAGTTAGAGTATAATCAGTCTCAACAATAATATTTTTCCAATTAGCATCCCACACTAACTGGATGCCATCATAAATTGCTTTATGCTAAATAAAAATTTTCTTATAAAAAAAATTTAATATTTAAATCTTGTAAATAGAGAAACTAATATTCAAAAATTTTGTTTACGATATAGATTTCATATAAAAGAAAACATTATTCAATTTTGATCACGAAACTTTATATTTGACAGGTATAATCTTCAAATTTTTTGACCCAATATAAAAGAAAACATAACTTTGCATGATAGATGGAATGGGAAAGGAAAAAGAACTGAAAAAGTATGTGCACAGGAAACTAGATTTGGGGAAGATTTCTAGGATTGATGTCTTTGGTCAAAAATCAAACATTGTGTTCCTGAAGAACCAATAATTAAGATATGTAATCGCTTAATTTACGACCAACACCAGTTTTCTTTTTCCCCACGCCATTCTGAAGTGGTGCGTTGCCTAATTTCTGCTCTGCAACATGTATTTCGGTTTTCACAAGTTATGAATACATTGGTAAAAGAAGTAGATTTAATATTGGTGGATTAAACATAGTATGAAGCTCAAGGTCGCTTCACCCAATTCGTTTCTTTCCTCTCAAACGGGCTAGACTGGCTAAACATTGCGGCGTCCACAAATTTCGCACCTTAACTCTTGGGCCATGGCTCCGTAGTCGATACATACTAGATAAGAAAAGGAGGTTATAAAGGTAAATCTAATTGAAGATAACACTAATGTCGAAACTTTTTTTTTGAAATTGACTTTTTATTTTAAAATGAAAAATGGAGTCGCCACCAATCCTTTTTATGAGGTGTGATCGGATTACCTCGTAATTTGATCGTTTTAATAAAAATGTTTGATTTACTAAAACAATGATTTTTGGTCTACAAAATTCAGGAAATGGGTTCGGGAGTCAGTTATGCACGAGGAAGAATTAGCACCCTTGTGACGCCCAAAATTGGTACCTAGTTGATTACTTGATGTCTTAGTATCGAGAATTGAAAATTTGAAGGGATTTTAAAACACGGTCCCTTTTTGTATTAAGTCATTACTAAATTAATTTTCAGGAAAATGACTTATTTCAAGTTAATCGAGAAGGAAGGATCATGTCCCGTAAGTTAGGACACAATGCCTTAAATCCTCAAAATCAAGAATAAACGTCATTTATCAATACTATAGTCTCGTTTTTATATTTTTGAAATGGATATTCGATTATTTCAGCTTTAAAAAGAAGCCATATCCCGTAAGTTAGGAACACAACACTTCTAATTCCAAAAATAATGAACATTGCATCGGTTTAAAAAATTTCCTTTTTTATGCATCGTGTGAAAAAACGAACGTAACACTTAAGGTGATGTGCATTTAACTTATTCGGACATAATATACAAATAGTAAATGTTTAAACCTAACGTTTGATATAGTGATAATGAAATAATTTAAAATGGCTATGTGGGTAGAATAATAAATAATAAGTAAATAAAGGAATACTATAATAAGAACATAATTATAATTATAATATTAATATTAATTATCACATCATCATAATAAAATAAATAAGGTAATTTAAAATAAATAAAAAAGAAAATGAAAGATACTTAATGACAAATGTAAATATAAATAATATGAGAATATGTAAAAAAATATAAATAAATAATGAGCGAAAAATGTTCAAATATAAACAACATAAATTTTAAAATAAAAAGTAAGGCAACAATAAATAAATGAATAAATAAGTAAACAATAGTAAAATAAAAAAATCATGAAAGGTGAAATTGCATTAATAAATAAGTAAATAATAATAAATTTCATGAAAGTCTAAGATTAAATAAATAAGGGACCGAATCGAAATCTAAATAAAATTGCAAGTATAAATCATAATAAATTAAATAAATTAAATAATAAAACAAAATAAAGGACCAAAGTGAAATGCACGAAGAAGAAGAGGGACTAATTGGAAAGATATCCCAAACCCTACTAAATGCACCGTTCCTTTGGTAGATCGGCGGACAAACTTGAAAATAAAATAAAATTAAATTAAATGGTGCAATCTAAAAAGAAAAAAAATAAAGGAATTAGGACAAAATTGAAAACCAATGAAAAAGCGAGAGGACTAGGGCGGCAATTAGACCCCCATTAAAAAAAAGCACGGATCCTGAGGGGGGTCGAGTTGGGTCGACGGATCTTGCTCGAAACGACACCGTTTTGGCATCGATGAGCATCGGCCCAAAATGGTGTCGTTTTGTACCGTCTATTTAAACAAAAAATATTTCAAAAAACTTCATTTCTGCTTTCGTTTGAAAAAAATTGAAACCCTCTTTTTTTCTCTCAAAACCTTCTCCCCTTCCGGCCACAAGGTCGTTGTCTGTTCGCCGTGGCCACCGGTCATCGGTGACGGCAACCGCCTCCTCCGATGGCCGGAAAAAACAAAAATCCTCTATTTTTTTGTTTCTTTGTGTAAAGCTCTCATTTGGAGTTGAAACTACCAAAAACTAAAGCCAAAACCCCCCAAAAAGAAAAACTCTTCGACTCTCGATGCCCTTTGCCGCGGCCTTGGCCGAATCTTAGGGGCTCGATGGCCTTTTGCACCAGAGAAGACACCGACAGTGTCGCAAAGGCGAAAAGGCAGGTAAATGTTTTTTTTTACGTATTATTTTTTATTTTCTTCGAATGTAAAAACCAGAAAATAAAAAAATGCTACCTTTTGAACTTGATACTTTTTTTTTGTGTATTTCTCTCCATGTAAAAAAAGTACTTTTTGAATCTGGCCTATATAGTCGATTTACATATTTTCTTTTTATTATATCTACTATTTTTGCTACTGTTCATCTGCTTCTCGTCTTTTCATTCTTTTCATTTTTGCAGCTGATGGTGGAGTCAATAACTAGGAAAGAAGCAGGCTCTTGCATTTCGGTGCAATGGTGGCAGAAGAGGTGTCAGGCCTCGGGGCACGAGTATGCTGACGTGGTAAGGAACGGTACGAGAGAGGGATTAGGGTTTTTAGGTTTTCAAAAAAAAATTAGGTCTTGGGCGTTAGGGTTTGTGGGCTTGTAATTTGTGTAGTGCATTGGGCCTTTTTTGTAATTGGACTTTGGACTTTATTTGATTTTTATTTTGTTTATTTATTTTTTTTTGTTTCTTACTTGGGCTCGGGCTAAATTGGCCTATTACAGCTGCCCCTCTTCGCTCGTTATCGTGTAACGAGAATGGAATAAAAACTTTAAAAAAGACCAATTTTGCCTGGTCTTGCCGAATCTCGACTTCTTTGGTGTTTCTCTTTTCCAAGTAGCTTCATTCTAACTCACTGCAACTTCAGGGGTATAGGAATTGTAGTTTCAATCTACTCTATTGTAGCTTTAGGGGGATAAGATTTGTAACTTGTAGCTTTAATCTGTTCCACTGCAACTTTAGGGAAATAAGACTCGCTCTGGTAGATTTAATCCAACCCACTGCAACTTCAGAGGTATAGAATTTGTCGCTTCAATCTGCTCCATCGTAACTTTAGGAAGATAAGATTTGTAGCTTCAATCTGCTCCACTACAACTTCAGGGAGACAAGATTGTGGCTTTCAGTCTATTCTATTGCAACTTTAGGGAGATAAGATTTGTTGTTTCAATCTGCTCCACTGCAACTTCAGGGATATTGGATTTATATATTTAATCTGCTCCACTTGCAACTTCAGAGAGATAAGATTCGCTATGGTAGATTCAATTCGTCCCACGGCAATTTCAAGGGTATAAGATCTGTGGTTTTACTGATCTGTTACACTATTCTTTAGGAAACATGACTTGTAGAATCCATTTCATAGGCTTATATTTATGCCACGTGATTAGGATGTTATGATTAGAATGAATCAAATGCTTCTAACTAGATGTATATGAATGATATTTGCATGAATGCAAAATGTCATTTTTTGAGAGCGATTTCTTTTTTACTTCTTAGGTTGACATTGCTTGCTGTTCATCAAGGTTCTATTACTGACGTGTTACCATGCCTTCTTGTTTGGATCTGGTATCTTTGACAGGAAATTCAAAGAAATAATTACAATTCAAACTATTCGTTCCCAAATATTTCCAACCCTTAGATTTGGTTAGTTCTGACTGTTGGTCCTGTTTCAGGTCCAAGTATTATTTAGAAAACCTTTTAGAGCAATATGCAGAAATCCTTTTACTTGAATATTATTAGTACATTAATCGTTATTTCAATGAAAAATGCTTGAAACAATCGTAACAATGGATAAGATTGAAATTTATTGGGAGCAGAGATCGAAATAAATAGATTAATCAAAATAGCAAGTATTGCTAAAATACAAAATGAGTAAGATAAAAATAGGTGCCCCAGATATCGTAGCATGGGCTTCTTCGTACAACTTCTCAAGGGTCATTTTGAGTTTGATACATGTTTAGGAGATCTAGAGTATTTTGTTGATGCCTCAAGATGTAAAGTTTCTCCTCCTTGTTATTTCTGAGGGGACAAGACTACCACATGCCCTATCTTCGATCAAAATTTGAGTTGCCTTTTCTTGGGATTTCAACTCAAAAACCTTTTGGTCTCAAGGCGCCCTTTGCGAGTTTTCACCTTAGCCTATTCTCTTTCTTTTTTAGGTGAAGTATTTTTTGACTAAATTTAAATTCACTGGATTAGGTAAGTTTTTGGCATCCATCTCAGTCAGAATCATTGTTCCTCTAGAAAAGACCTTTTTTACTACATAAGGTCCTTCCTAGTTCGACATCCATTTCCCTCTAAAGTCCTTTTATATGGGCAGGATCTTTTTTAATATTAGGTTTCCCTCATGGAATTCCCTAGGGGCGAACCTTTTTGTTATAAGCTCGCATCATTCATTTTTGATACACTTGACCATGACAAATAGCCTTTAGTCTCTTCTCTTCGATCAAGTTCAACTGACCATATCGAGATTGGATCCATTATGCTTCATCTAACTTCAATTCTGACAAAACTCAGAGAGAAGGAATCTCAACTTCAATGGGCAAAATTGCCTCCATTCCATAAACTAATGAGAAAGGCGTTGCCCCGGTGGAGGTTCTAACAAACGTTCGATACGCATAGAGGGAAAATAGTAGCTTCTTATTTTAATCTTTATAAGTCTCTGTCATTTTCCCTACGATCTTCTTAATGTTCTTATTGGCTGCCTCCACTGCACCATTCATATATGGTGATGAGTTATGATATTTGATCTTGAATTAACTACAGACTTCAGCTATCGTACTATTGTTTAAATTCAATGCATTGTCAGATATAATCCTTTTTGGCATCCCATACCGACATATGATCTCTTTCTTTTAAGAATTTGCTAACTGTCAATTTTGTGACATTGGCATATGAGGCGACCTCTACCCACTTAGTGAAGTAATCGATGACCACGAAGATGAATCGATGCTCATTGGAAGCTTTTGGTTAGATCGACCCAATGACATCCATGCGCCATATAGAGAAAGGTCATAGAGAAGTCATAACATGAAAAGGTGAAGGAGGCACATGAATTTTGTCTCCATAAATTTGGCACTTATGACATCTCTTGGCATAATTGATACAATCTCTTTCCATGGTGGACCAATAATATCCAAATCTCATGATTTGCTTGGCCATTGTAAAACCATTAGCAAGCGTTTCGTAAATGCCCTTATGGACTTCTTCCAAAAATCTTCTTGGCCTCAATATGTAACACTCCTAACCCGTATTCGTCGTCGAAACAGAGTTTAAGAGCATTACCAGAGTTTACCAATCAGACTCAAATATTTCATATTACTTCACATTCATATCAGAAATTAGTCATAAATTTATCATATCATCCCTTATAGGAGCCCTTGAGGCCCAAAACATACATTAGAAACAAGTCGGGACTAAATTGGAAACTTAGAGAATTTTTCGCGAAATTTTAAAATTTTCCAAGGTGTAAGGGTCACACACCTGTGTGGTCAGGCCGTGTGAGGTGACACACTCATGTTTTAGGCCGTGAGGTTTTTGAAGTAGGGCACACGGCCGTGTCCCCAGCCCGTGTAACTCTCTGACTTGCAATACATTTAAATGTAAGGGTCACATGGCCAAGCCACACGCCTGTGTGCCAGGCTGTGTGATCAATTTTGAGTATTCTATTTTAAAATTTTAAGATGCAGGAGACACACGGCCAGAACACATGCGCCATGTGCTAGGCCGTGTGTCAAACACGGCTGAGACACATGCCCGTGTAGACAAAATAAGGTCATTTCCAAGCCTTATTCATCACCCAATTTCACCTTCCACTTATATAAATATTTAAACACATTCAAGAGCCAATTCAAGACATTTAAACCTAGCCAAATTCAAGTCTTATGCATAACATATTAATACCTATGATCAAATGTCCAACTTACAAAGATAGTCTAATACTTATAAACATATTTTACCAAATACACTATCATACACTAATATCCAATATACTTATATGATTTTCCTCATTCAACCCTTTAAACATACTCATCAAGCATATTAAGACTATTTACATATCAAAATATATAATTTAATAGCCATTCCAATGGCTAATTTCAACCAACATTAAATTGTTATCAATGGTAACATTTGACCTATATATGTCATTATTACCAAAATTAGTTTACTATTTATATATACCGAAAAGTCTGGGGGATAGTGTGATATAGCTCTGACCAGCTTCCAACCTTTACGAGCCTCCGAATACTATAAAACAAAGGAAATAAGACAGAGGAAGCACTTAATGCTTAGTAAGTTCGTATAATGGGAAATTAACTTACCATTCATTTACTTATATAATAAACATGCATAGTACATCCAAAGCAATTTGACAATTAGCCTAACATATATAACCTCAACAAACATGTTAGTCATGTAGTTCATGTGAATAACAAAAACAAGGATGAGCTTATTAGGTATTGAGTTTCCAAGTATTTCATGCATATACAGATAATAGTTTCATTTTGATTTCACATGTTCCCATGTCAGAATTTCACCTGTTGAATCATTTGAAATCTTGATGGATACTTGGGTAGTACACCTGAAGTGTACAATACTATAAATCTATCAATTCATATCTGGGAGTGCTTTTATGAGCACTTAAATAGAAAGTTCTCTCTCAAGCACTATAACGGGAAGCTTATTTAGGCAATATAATGGGAAGCTCAGAAAGAGCCTATAACGGGTACCTCCAAAGAGCAATTAATTGGAAGCACCGGATAGCCATATAACGAGAAGTTCAAGCGACCACTAATAGGAAGCTCACAAAGAGCCTTTAATCGGGAAGCTCACGAAGAGACATATAACGGGACGCTCATAAGAGTTGCGGTGTGCCCACAACAAAAGTAGGGTCACAATCGATCGGGATGTTCCGAAGAGCATTTAACGGGAAGCTCACAAGAATACTATAACGGAAAGCTTGAGAGGGCTTGTAACGGGACGCTCTTTCAAGCTACGGTACGTCCGCAACATATGCAGGAACACTACCATTTCGGGAAACAGAACCCTGTATCCATCGAATCTCATTATCCAAACGGGACTTATTTATTTATCAGGGATTTTCAGTTACAAAATCAATTACATACACATATATGACATTTGCACAATTTCCATATTCAACACTCAATATAAGCATATAAATATACACAATTAAGTTACACAAACTTACCTCGACAATTGTTCGTGACTTGTAAACTACTAATTCGATACTTTTTCTTTTCCACAATCTAACTTCATTTTTGATCTATCCAAATATGAAGAAAACATTGAAAAGATAGGTTAAACCCTCTTCAATGGCTATTTTAGAACTAAAAAATGATGATGAAAATGTCTAAAATTTTAATTTCCCTTTTATTTCACTTAAATTTGGCAAAATTTACAATTTTTCCCGTATTTCACATCAATTTCTTGATTTTTCTATGCTTATGCCGCCTCAGCCATCCCATGTGGGTCCAATTTCCCTTTTAGTCCTCCTTTATTTACTATTTAGGCTATTTAATCACTATTTCTTTAATTAGCAAGTTTTGTACAATTTTCAATCTAGTCCTTTTTAATTCATTAACTACCAAAATGTTACAATTTTCTAACGAAACTTTAATACTACCTTAATGACACTCCGTAAATATTTATAAAAATATTTACAGCTTGATTTATAGGACTGAGATCTCAATACCTCTTTTCTAAATCACTTAACCTAATAAAGCCTTATAAAACACAAATTACTAATTCAAAAATATTTTAAAAACCACATTTGGCTTGTAAATATTAAATAATAAAAATTTACAAGCTTATTTGCCAGATTTGGTGGTCTCAAACCATTGTTTTTGACATTACTGAAAATCAGGCTATTACACAATAACGTCCACACAACTCAGTAGTATCTGATCCTTTCTTCTTTTGTATAGGATCTCTCCATCTAAGACATAGCCATTGGCCAGTCTTCTCAACATCCTTTTATTATTCTCAGTTGTTTGATTGGGGTATTCACGGTTCTTCACATATCGCAGTATATCGTGGTACTAAGGGTGATCATTCTTTTCTTCTTCCTCGATGTTGTAACAATGGGTCGGAGCCTCATAAGTACTCATTTGGATAGGTTTTATATCCTCTTGTTTGTTCACTTTGATCATGGAAGCTAAAGTAGCCAAGGCGTCAGCCACTTGATTTTCATCTCGTGGGAGGTAGTAGAAGGTGATGTCATTGAACTCTTTAATTAACTCTAGGACCAGCCTTCTATACTCGATTAACTTGGGATCTCTTGTCTCTCATTCACTTTTGAGTTGACAGATCACTAATGAATAATCTCCATATACCTCTAGTATTTTGATCTTGCGTTCTATGGATGCGCAGATACCCATGATGCATGCTTCGTATTCTGCCATATTGTTCGTGCAATTAATATCCAATTTACTAGTAAATGGATAATAATCTCCGTTTTAGGATCTAGGACAGCCCCGACTCCGTTACCCATAACGTTTGAGGCCCCATCAAAATTTAGTTTCCAGGGATGTTCTTTTTGAGCACCTTCTTCAATAGTCGCAACATACATCAAATCTTCATTTGGAAAATCAAAATTCAAAGGCTCGTAATCTTCTAGAACTCTACTGGCTAGAAAATCTACTATTACAGTCTCTTTTACTGCCTTCTGGTTCACATAGACTATATCAAATTCGGAAAGTAGAATTTACCATCGGGCCATTCTTTCATTTAGAGCAGTCGACTCCATCATGTACTTTAGAGGGTCTATTTTTGAGATTAGCTAAGTTGTGCAGTACAACATGTACTATTTTAGTTTCCGGGTTGTCCAGATCAATGTGCAACACAAGTTCTTGATTGGCGAATATCTTATCTCACATTCAGTGAATTTCTTACTGAGATAGTATATCGTTCTTTTTTTCTTTCCTAACTCATCATGTTTGCCAAGCACTCATCCTATAAAATTCCTAAATACTGCCAAGTACATTATCAGTGGCTTATCTAAGGTAGGGGGCATCAGCACTAGGGTATTAGAGAGGTAATGTTTGATCTTATCGAAAGTTTTATGGCATTCCTCATCCCATACACCTGGATTGTGTTTTCTAAAGAGTCAAATATGGGGTCGCATTTCTCAGTTAGTTGTGCAATGAACCGAGCGATTTAATTTAATCTATTTAAGAAACCTCAGACCTCATTTTGAGTGTGCGGTGGAGGTAACTCCTGTATAGCCTCCCACTGCTCGTGTAGAAACCAACATCCTGACCCTCTTCTAAAGTGCTAATCGAGTTCTCTTCTCTTAGGATCGTCACGTTGCAGTCATAGTTCGATGGAACCCTTTTGTTGTCCTTATAAGGAAAAGCCACGAGTTTCTGAATAATGACTCTCGGCGTAGCTTGTGCCCTTGTTTCATTATTTCTCGGCCGTGAAATAATCATACCGAGTGGTTGACCTTGTAGACCTTCTCCGTCGATCCTTCCTCTGAGGCGCAAATATCTCCTCCTTTCGAGCCTTTGAAATCTTCAAAGAATTCCAACTCCTTTTTATCCATTAGACTTTGCACCAAAGCTCTGAATTCAATGCACTCTTGGATCTCATGACCTTCTTCAGCGTGAAACTCACATTTGCTCTTCATGCCTTTAAGTATCTTTTCTAAATCTTGAACGATTATTTCTACGTCTATCATCTTTTACCAAACTCATTTTAGTGGGGGTTTTTACTTCTGCCGAATCAGTGTTGGTTCTCTTTGCTCCACTCTCAGTTATCGCATTTACCCCTCGATCTAAATGATTGGGTAATGAATTTTTTTTCACATTAGGTCCCGATGGATGATCGAACCTTACAATCCCTATCTTGATGAACCTTTCAATCAAATTTTTGAATACAGTACAGTTCTCAATTGAGTGTCCCGTTATTCCTGCGTGGTACTCACATTGAGCATTTGCATTATACCATTTTGAGAATGGAGGTTGCATGAGTTTCAAGTAAAATATGGATACTATAAGCGCATCGAACAAATTCTGATATAATTCTCTATACGTCGTCGACATGGATGTGAACTAGAGTTTTTCTGTGTTTGGTCTTGAGTTAGATTCTTGTCTTGCAGGGTCTTGATGGTTGGTTGTTACAGTCCTTGGTTGGTCCACAGTGACCGATTTTGAATAGCTCTTGTTATACACACTCGTGGTGTTCACTTCATTTTCTTTCTTCCTCAGGGCTGATCTTTTGGCGCTTTCCCTCACGTCTATTTTCCCACTCCTTACTGCATTTTTAATCATTTCTCTAGACATACTATATCTGAGCAGCTCTTGATAACACTTCCTAACATATGGTTAATGAACGGGGCTTTAAGTGTGTTTATGAAAAGCATTGTTGTCTCCTTCTCTAGAAGAGGTGGTTAGACTTGCATTGCCATATCTCTCCATCTCTAAGCATACTGCCTAAAGCTTTCACTTTGCTTCTTCTCCATGTTTTGCAGTGTAATTCTGTCGGGTGTCATATTAGTCACATGGATGTATTGTTTCATGAAAGCCTGTGCCAAGTCTTTCCATGAGTTGATTTTGGCACGGCTTAGTTGGTTGTACCACTTGGCAGCCTATTCGATCAGATTATCCTAGAAGTAGTGGATTAATAATTGGTCATTATTACTGTATCCTGTCATTCTTTGGCAGAACATTGTGATGTGGGCTTCAGGATAACTAGTCCCATTATATTTTTTGAATTCTAGAGTTTTGAATTTTGGTGGGACTACTAGATTTGGGACTAAGCTTAACTCCTTAACATCAACCCCGCAATGGTAGTCAGCATTCTCCATAGCTTTGAATTTATCCTCCAACCACTTGCACCGATCTTCCAGTTATTTTGCAATTCTACTTTTGCTCTATCCATTTCAACCATGTCGTCTAAATCGGGAACAACCGGGTTGGAACCTGAACCTGTTGGGTAGTCCACCGGTGTTGAAGTACTAGTTTGATATTGTTGAGGTCTTATGGTGACGAGTACCCATTCATGGATATGTATCTGGTTGGACCTAAGCACTTACCGGGATAAAGCTTGGGGGTATGAAGGGTTTTCAATATCATCTTTCGAGTTAACCATAGTGCTTTTCCCTTTTTCGATCCCACCAGCCAGCAACTGTGTCAACTAGCTTATCATACTTCGTTGAGATTCTTGTATTTGATCCCTCATGTCTTGCTGTACTTTAGCTAATTGTTCCTGCAGTTGCACTTGCAACTAATCTTGCATGTCCTTCTGAATTTGTTGTAATCTCTCTAATCTTTGATCCATTGCTTCAGTTTTACTGCGGGTACCGAAACAATATTCAGTTGGCAGATTCTTATTGGTTTCCAGGGTAACTGTCATAATTTTGATTAATTAAGGTATTTTTATGAAATTTAATGCATATGATGAAATGTAATGTTGGTGAATGAAATGAATGCAGAAAGAGGCATTGATTCTGATTCAATTCTATTAGAACAAGTTTACTAGAAAAAAAATATCTTTACATAAAATGGATAGATTTTACATATACGGCCTTGCCTTAATACTCAAAGCCTTGACTTTCATAAGAAGCCAAGCTAATTCTCGGCCCCGATCTGATTCTGATTCGTATTTTAAGCTCAAAATGTCAGCTTGAACCACTAGATTTGTAAATGGTCGGCTACTTCCTGTACTTGAGTCACAAATTTGCCCATAATGTGATCTCTATCCTTAATCTGACATTGAGAGTGTTGGAGTTGCTCTTTCCAATATTCATTATTCGCCTCAAGAAGCTCAACTCAAAGTTCACAATTTTGTAGCGCGGCCTCAAGCTCCTCTATCTTTCCCTTTAGCTCTTCGATCTTATTTAAGCTTGCTTTCAACTTAATTGCGGAGTTGCAACTACGATATTGATGCAGTGACTTTTCAACTTGAACCTGTTGGGTAGTTCACCAGTGTTGAGGTACTAGCTTGATATTGTTTAGGTTTTATGGTGACGGATACTCTTCGTGGATATGTATCTAGTTTGGCCTGGGCATTTATCGGGGTAAAGCTCGACGGTATGTAGGGTATTCAATACCATCCCCCGAGTTAACTACAGTGCTTTCCCTTTTTTCGATGCCACCGGCTAGCAACTGTGTCAACTGGCTTATCATACTTCGTTGAGATTCTTGTATTTGATCCCTCATGTCTTGTTGTACTTTAGCTAATTATTCCAGCACCTACACTTGCAACTGATCTTGCATGTCCTTTTGAATATGTTGTAATCTCTCTAATCTTTGATCCATTGCCTTGGTTTTACCTTGGATACCGTAACGATATTCAGTTGGCAGATTCTTGTTGGTTTCTCGGGTAATTGTCATAATTTTGATTAATTAGAGTCTTTTTTTTATGAAATTTAATGCATATCATGAAATGTAATGCTGATGAATGAAATGAATGTAAAAATAGACATTGATTCTTATTCAATTATATTAGAACAACTTTACTAGAAAATAAATATCTTTACATAAAAAAAATAGATTTTACATATACGACTTTGCCTTAATACTCAAAGTCTTGACTTTCATAAGAAGCCAAGCTAATTCTCGACCCGGATCTGATTCTGATTCGTATTTTAAGCTCAACATGTCGGCTGGAAACACTAGGGTTTGTAAATGGTCGGCTACTTCCGGTACTTGAGTCACAACTTCGCCCATAATGTGATCTCTATCCTTAATTGGACATTGAGAGTGTTAGAGTTGCTCTTTCCAATATTCGTTGTTCACTTCAAAAAGCTCAACTCGAAGTTCACAATTTTGTAGTGTAGCCTCAAGCTCCTCTATCTTTCCCTTCAGCTCTTTGATCTTATTTAAGCTTGTTTTCAACTCAATTGGGAAGTTGTGACTATGATATTGATGCAGTGACCTTTCTAATTCTGCTACCCGAGTTCTCAATCCAACCTTTTCATTTCGACTTTCTAACAAATCCCTTTCTAGAGTATTTCCTCGAACTCGAGCATCCTGTAATTTCTTTTCCCACTAATTAACTCTAATATTTTCTTCTTTGATTTCTTGCCGCTATTGTTCCGATGTTTTACCCAATCTGGCAGTCCTCATCGACAAACGCAGCTTCTTATAATCCATTTTTATACTGTCCAAGTCTTGTTCAGCCTTGTTCTTTCCTTTTCTCATCTTCTCGGCTTCTAACTTCTAGACATCGATGTCTAATCCTAGCTAAATTTTTTCCTCTTCAAACTGTTCTATCTTTTTCCCCAGCTCCGAACTCCTTTTTCCAAAGTCTTACTTTACGATCTCTATCTCAGACGGGATCACTTTTAGGTGTTCTTTTATTGGCTGGGTGCTTTTTTGACTTGACACAAGGACATTGTCATTGACTTTTTTACCCCACCACCAATCATATTCGGGGGTCGTCATGGGATTTGCAGAAAATCTTTTAATTTTCTGAGTTTGGTTCCAAGCGTTTGATATTTCACGAACCTTCTTCTTGTAATTATCACCTTTGTACGCAAACTCACACTGAGCCAACCCTTGTGTTGCCGGTATAAACTGCCTTGACCTATACTGCCTTAATACAAGTAGAGGGACATATCCAGTATCTCCCCATATCCTGAATAGAGGAGCCCAGTTGAAGTCTCCACATTGGTACAAAATCTCATTAGGGATCATCCAAAGGGCCCTCCATTCAACGTCTTCTTCTTGGAGACCCTGGAGAATTGCCATCCACTTTTCTTCTGAAATGTTGTCTTGCCTTGGGGTAGGCACTAACTCTTTAACGGAGAGTAGTTCTTAGAGAATACTCGATAAGAGACGTTTTCTACCTTCCAATAGTGCCTATGGAACCATGCTAACAAAAGTTGCGCACATTCGATAAACCTTCGTTTTCCCACTCTCTGACATGCATTCAAAGATTTGAAGGTTTCAGCTAAAATTACCGAGACAGGCATGAGCCTTTTGTCAAGTCGGTCAAATAAATTCGAAACTGCATCATCTATGTGCCCCAGTGCCTTAGGGAAGATGACTAGCCCGTAAATACTCAGGACGAAGACGTCGACTCTTTTCTTCGTATCTGGATGTCTCAAGATCAAATCCCGCAGGCTCTTCCAATGGATGTATTTACTATCTCCCTTTTATTTAATCCGGGCCATGATCCATTGCTAACTCATCCCTGTGATGCTTATTAGCCTCTTTAAAAAAGTTAGGACGTTGGTGGCTCTAGAATAAGCTTTGTCGGCTTGGATCATCAGACAACAGAGTAGAGTTGTGTACTCTTCTATAATGGGCAACAAATCTACCTTTCCAAAAGTAAAACAGCTATAGGTCGGATTCCAATATTGTGCCAGAGCTCGGAACAAGTGCTTATGCACCTTGACATCGAGTAAATAAGGTAAATCACCATAGTTACAGTAGAATAACTACTTTGTTTCGTCATCCCATTAGTCTTCTACCTCTTTCAACTATTGGAGATTATTCTGAGTCACATTAATGCGAGTGAAATCCCATAATTCTGACACGTATCCCTCCATTAGGCTGTCACCCTTATCTTTTTGTGTCTTCTCAGACTATATCCGAACGGCCGCATTGTCTTCCACTTGATCAAGAAATCCTTTTTCCATGAAAAACTCTCTATTTAGAAACTGAACGTGAATCAACACCCTTTTCTATGATGAAAAAGTAATGCAATCATAGCCAAAACAAAACAAAACAAGTTAGTACATTTCATACAAATCTAGAATCCAAAGTAAGAAATAATAAATAGAACACATGATCGGGTGACCTCTAGAGGTTTGGTATGGTTTTATCTAGGGTAGGTTCTTAAGGCTCATTATATGCGGTTCGGTTCTAAAGTAAGGGTACCTGAACCAACAGATTCCTCGATCTTCACCCATTATAGGCTCATACGGGCTGAGTTTGGTTCAGGGGAATACATTTCCCTATGGCTATACCGAGATGAAGACCTTACGAATACATAGGTACGAATGTATCCCGAAAGCGATCCACTATCCTATACGGAGGTGAAGACCTCACGAAGAAATAACTTCTCACTCTCACTTAAGAATGGCAAGATCTAACGATTATGTAATGCAATATGTGGAAATATACAAATATACTTGAACCAATAAACAAACATATCATTATGTAACAAAATGATGAAGACCACAAAAATGAAGGATGAAATGCAATGAAGGGATCGTAAATTTAAACTAAAATTATCAATTTTCGATAAAAAGACCAAAAAGTAATCAACTTGCGGCTTGACTCTCTTATTTTTTCTCTAGTGGAGTCGCCAAGCTGTCGAAACCTTTTTTTGAAATTGATTTTTTATTTTAAAATAAAAAATGGAGTCGCCACAAATCCTTTTTATGAGGTGTGATCGGATCATCTCATAATTTGATCGTTTTAATAAAAGGTTTGATTTACTAAAACAATGATTTTTGGTTTACAAAATTCAGGAAATGGGTAAGGGAGTCGGTTACGCACGAGGAAGGATTAGCACCCTTGTGACGCCCAAAATTGGTACCTAGTTGATTACTTGATGTCTTAGTGTCGAGAATTGAAAATTTGAAGGGAATTTAAAACACGATCCCTTTTTGTATTAAGGCATTACTAAATTAATTTTCACGAAAATGGCTTATTTCAAGTTAATCGAAAAGGAAGGATCATGTCCCGTAAGTTAGGACACCATGCCTTAAATCCTCGAAATCAAGAATAAATGCCATTTGGTCATTACTTGAGTCTCATTTTTATATTTTTGAAATGAATATTTGATTATTTCGGTTTTAGAAAGAAGCCATACCCTGTAAGTTAGGAACACGACTCTTCTAATTCCAAAAATAATGAACATTGCCTCAGTTTAAAAAAATTCCTTTTATATGCATCCTGCGAAAAAACGAACGTAACACTTAAGGTGATGTACATTTAACTTATTTGGGCATAATATACAAATGGGTAAATGTTTAAACCTAACGTTTGATATAATGAGAATGAAATAATTTAAAATGGCTATCTGGGTAGAATGATAAACAATAAGTAAATAAAGGAATAGTATAATAATAACATAATTATAATAATATTAATATTAATTATCACATCATAATAATAAAATAAATAAGGTAATTTAAAATAAATAAAAATAAAAGATGCTTAATAACGAATGTAAATATAAATAATATGAGAATATGTAAAAATATAAATAAATAATGAGCGAAAACGTACAATATAAACAATATAAATTTTAAAATAAAAAGTAAGGCAACAAAAAATAAATGAATAAATAAGTAAACAATAGTAAAATAAAAATTAATGAAAGCTGAAATTGCATTAATAAATAAATAAGTAAATAATAATAATAATAATAAAATTCATGAAAGGCTAAGATTAAATAAATAAGGACCGAATTGAAATCTAAATAAAATTGCAAGTTTAAATCATAATAAAAATAAATAAATTAAATAATAAAACAAAATAAAGGACCAAAGTGAAATGCACGAAAAGGAGGAGGGACTAGCTAGGAAAATATCCCAAACCCTACTAAATGCACCATTCCTTTGGCAAATCGGGGGACTAAATTGAAAATAAAATAAAATAAAATAAAATGGTGCAATCTAAAGAGAAAAAAAATAAAGGAATTAGGACCAGATTGAAAAATAGTGAAAAACTGGGAGGACTGCGGCGGCAATTAGACCCCCTATTAAAAAAACACGCGAATCCTGAGGGGGGTCGGGTCGGCGGATCTTGCTCAAAATGATGCCGTTTTGGCGTCTATGAGCATCGGCCTAAAACGGTGTCGTTTCGTATCGCCTATTTAAACCAAAAATATTTAAAAAAATTTCCATTTTTGCCTTTGTTTTAAAAAAAATGAAACACTTTTTTTTTCTCTTAAAACCCTCTCTGTAACACCCTAACCCATGTCCGTCGCCGGATCTAGGGTTATTAGGTATTACCGGACATAACATAACTCATTAAATAAAAAAATTTAATTAAATTTATGTACCATAGTTGAACACATATTAAAACCAAACAAATAAATTTAATCTATTTATTATCTAAAATTCTTAGCAGAATTATTCCTTAACATAGTAAGATTTTTTTTTTTTAATATTTAAATCTTTGTGCACATAATATGCCATAACCAAAATATTATAATTCTAACATAATGAGCAGATGATTAAATTTAATATTACATACAACTTCTATACACATGTACAATTACTCATAAATATTAACCTCAAATGGACCTATGCATATACCATCATAACATAGCCAATTGATTTTTCATATATAAGTCATATCTATCGGCCCAACTTATACATAATCAACTTAACCTCATCCAATACTCTCACATTTAGCATGTGATTTATTTTATAATTAAGTCAAATATCCCTATATCACATATTATATCCTAAATCCAAATGATTAAGTCAAACATACAATTTACTTAATCATCTCAATCCAATATGCCAAAACAATAAATCAAAATATAACCTTTTAAATATCATACCATAGCCGATTATATATCATACCAAAATCCAACAAACCACGCACAAAATAATATGAACATATACTACATCTTAGTCCATAAAAGCTAATGCATTAATAAAATTTCAAAACAAAAGAGATAAGCCATTTTCGCATGGCTAATAATATCATCTATATACATTGATTCCAAATCAACATTTCAACTATGCTATACATGCCATAAAATCGGATTCAAACTTAACAAAATACCAAAAGGCGAGTCAATAGTGTGATAGACTATGCTGACGAACCCTGAGCTCGTAATGCGTCTCCAAAATCTATAAAACATAAAAATAAATTGAACACACCCAAAGTAAGCGATTAAAACTTAGTAAGTCATAAGCAAAAAATTACAGATATATTTATATCGATACTTATTTAATCATTAAGTTAAATAAACAAATCATATGACCAAATATACATAAATATTTAGCAAATTCAAATATTCAATAAATCATTATGCCGAAATATGGATATACTCAAATAGATAACTCATACTTTAAATTACATTTGAAACTATTAACAATTTAATACAATCAACTTACCTTATCACTAATTAAACAAATGGTTAATACATACCTGAATCATTTAACTATCTTAGCACATTTATTTTCTTTTACCATTTCTCACGTAAAACTTGTTAAACATAGAGCCTTATATAAAACACCGACATAAAGCCTGCTAGACACAAAGCCCGATACATTTCACCGGCACAGAGCCTGCTAGGGATAAAGCCTGATACATTTCACCGGCACAGAGCATGCTAGGCATAAAGCCCAATACATTTCACCGGCACAGAGCCTGCTAGGCATAAAGCCCGAACTTACAAAAATGGTTATTCACCTAATTCACATCTAAATATATCGTTCTCAGAATATAAAAAATTCACTATATTACATTCGGCCATAGCTTATGTAACTTCAAATAATTTATTTCAATGCATAACAAATATATATATACATTCGGCCATAGTTTAATTCATTTCTCTGCATAACAATTACATATACATTCAGATGTAGATATACATTCAAATGTAGATTAATTCATTTCAATGTATAACAAATATATATATACATTCGCCATAGTTTAATTTATTTCTCTGCATAACAATTACATATACATTCAGCTATAGATTAATTCATTTCAACGTATAACAAATATATATATATATACATTCGCCATAGTTTAATTTATTTCTCGCATAACAATTACATATACATTCAACTATAGATTAATTCATTTCAATGTATAACAAAATATATATATATATATATATATATATATATATATTCGCCATAACCTATGTAATTTCAAATAATTTATTTCAATGCATAACAAATATATATACATTCGGCCATTGTTTAATTCATTTCTCTACATAACAATTACATATACATTCAGCTATAGATTAATTCATTCTCATGCATAACAAATATATTTATATATATACATTCGTAGTTAATTTAACATTTAAACGCTTATTGACTTATCTCAGATGTCGTCGACTGTTAATTCGGCTATTCGACCACTTTTGTCTTTCCCTGATCCAAATTCGACTTCTTTAATCCTTGATCTAAATAAATTCAAAATAAACTTATTTAAACATTATTCCATCAAATTTAGCCTAAATTCACATAAATGGGAAAATTACAATTTAGCCCCTAACATTTTACATTTTTCACAATTTAGTCCCTTTTTGCACAAAACACAAAATATTCCAAATAAATTTTACTATAGTATGGCCGAATACTCCTAATCTCATATAGGTCCTTGCATGTCATTTATTTCACATTCTAGTCCCTCAATTTAATATTTTCTTAATTTAGTCCTTAACACACATTTTTATCAAAAATTACTAATTATAATATGAAAATCTAACAACATATATTTATTTTCCACCTATTAACATCATAAAAATCAAGCATTCATCAATGACACATTTCAAAATTATCCACAATTTACAAAATTAAGACATGGGTTTTAAAGTATACGAAGCAACGATCTCAGAAACGTAAAAATTATCAAAAGCCAAGCAAAATACATACCAAATTTTAGCTTCCAAACTGCTGAATGTTTAAAACACCAAAGGTGTTCTTTGTTCTTCAATTTTCGGCAAAACAAAGCCAAATGCATGGCCACTTTCATGTTTTATTTTATTTAATACATATAAATACCTAATTTACTATTTTAACCTTTATTTATTCATTTAAAATCCACTAACATTTGTCTATAATAGTCCACTCATAATTTATTTGGTATAATATCAACATAAGGACCCCACATTAGAAAAACCATAGCAATAAAGTACTTTAACAATTAACTAGCCACTTTTGCATTTTTCGCGATTAAGTCCTTTTATCAAATTAAACACACAAATGATCAAATTAATTTACGAAAATTTCACACAATCAAATTCAAATATCACAGACACAGAAAATAATACTAAAATATTTTTTTAGACTCGGATTTGTGGTCCTGAAACCACTGTTCCAATTAGGGTCAAAATCAGGCTGTTACACTCTCCCCTTCCAGCCACAAGGTTGTCGTTCGTTTCCGTGGCCACCGGTCATCGGTGACGGTGATCGCCACCTCCGGTGGCCGGAAAAAATTGAAATCCTCCATTTTTTGTTTCTTTGCGTAGAACTCCGATTTGGAGTTGAAACTACCAAAAACTAAAACCAAAACCCCCCAAAAAAGAAAAAAAATTGACTCCCGACGCCTTCTGCCGTGGCCTTGGCCTAATTTCAAGGACTCGACGACTTTTCGAAACAGAGAAGACACCGATAGTATCGCGAATGTGAAAATACAGGTAAAGGTTTTGTTTTTTTTACTTATTATTTTTATTTGCTTCGAATGTAAAAACTAGAAAATAAAAAAATGCTACCTTTTGAACTTGATACTTTTTTTTTGTGTATTTCTCTCCGTGTAAAAAAAAATACATTTTGAATCCGGTCTTTATAGCCGATTTACATATTTTCTTTTGATTATATCTACTGTTTTTGCTACTGTTTATCTGCTTACTGTCTTTTCATTCTTTCCATTTTTGCAGGTGGCGGTGGAGTCAATGACGAGGAGAGAAGCAAGCCCTTGCCATTTCGATGCAATGGCGGCAAAAGAGGCGTTAGGCCTCGGGGCGCGAGCATGCTGACGTGGCATGGAGTGGCGCAAGAGAGGGATTAGGGTTTCTAGATTTTCTAAAAAAAAATTAGGTCATGAGCCTTAGGCTTGTAATTTGGGTAGTGCATTGGGTGTTTTTTTGTGTAATTGGACTTTGAACTTTATTTTTTGTTTCTTACTTTGGCCCGGTTTAAATTGGCCTATTATAATTAATATAATAAGTTGTTCTTTCTGGCTAGAATACTACTAGTATACTCATTCAAGTAACCAAGTCTGTACAGACAAAACATCAACAATTTCGATGTACAAATCAACCTCTCATCCAGTCATAGAAAAAAAAAAAAGGCTTAGATACATTGAAGAGATAAACCATGGCCATCTCAAAATCTACCTCGAGTCACACAAATTATATACAAGGAGTAGCTGATTTAAAACATTAGCCATGCACATGCCCTTCCTTGCATTACTGGCTAACCAACTCCATTAGCATCTCGTTTTAATACGAATTTCCTTCACGATTTGATCCACCTTGCTCAAGACAGGTTTCATTTTGAATCGTCAGCCCTTGTCATCTTTTGTACTATAAATTGAGAATCAGACTCCAAGATGACTTTATCCCATTTATTCCGAACAGCCATATCCACTCCTGTGTAAGTGAATAACATAAATATTTATCCAATAAAGAGAGGGTGCCGTACATCCGAGATAATAACACATGAGTTGTCGCCCCTCACATATAATATGAGAGGATTTGAGTCTCTTATATTTGGTCCAATTATATGTATTTTTTGGAGTTTTGACCCACCACTTTATAATTTAATCCAACCCAATATTTATTTTATATTTCTCAAAATAAAATTATTATTTAATCAATTTAATTAATTTTCCAATTAAATATTTTTCTCAACCTAATTCTAATTCCGTTGAAGTCATGACAATTTTACCGTAAAAGAATCCATGAAAAATATATTTAATTTTCATATCCAACGGATTTATAATGACTACTTGATTTCATTCCATTTTAAACTTCAATTATTTAATTATAATTAATTAAATAATAACCTAAAACCTTAAATTAATTTTCAAGCATTTGGTAAGAAAACACATTCATTTGTGAATGCAACTCATTTACCTAACTTCTATTAGTAATGCAATGTGGTGTATCCCATTGGTTGAGTATAGGCTACTAAAAGGTTTATATATAGTCTTCTTTGTTACCCTAACTGAGTAATTGGGCTAACGGTCAAACACGTGCTTGTCGCTGTTGCCGCCAGGCTCGACTTGTGTCCACACATGTTGTAAACATGTACTGCCTGTGTTTCTTTTTGAATAAATTTTATTATAAATATATTTTTTATTCCTTTACTGTTTTTACTGTTGCTAAAATGGTGGGTCAATTTCGAAACTAATGCTACGATTTTTACTATATTGCCCTCCAGTAAACAATATATATAGCCGTCCATCTTTCACATTATATACATCAACAAACCTGAGCTTCTCTAGTTCTTCTTTTCTCTATAACTTTGGCATTTTACTAAAATTACATTAGATGAAAATTCTATCTAGAAGATTGGATTTTAAGCGGGATCGTCCATGACCCCTCCAACCTTTCTTAAGAATTGAACTTAGTGTGATTTTTCTAGCTAAATTTTTCCAACTAGTTTTAAAGTTTTAATTTTATCTTATTTCCCGATTCTTTAGAGAAGAGTAGTGTGCCCACCGAGACAATATTTTACAACAAAAAGTTTGAAAAAATGACAAGCATCCTAAGAAGTTAGTCTGCCCATCGTGACAAGATTTTAAAAACCCAAACTAGCTTTAAATTCACTTAGTACAATTCTTAAAGTACTAATGAAGTATCATCATGATAATTAGAATGAACAAGAGATGATTTAATTTAAACTAATTCTAAAATTATTAAAGAACTAACATGATCTCAAATTTACTATCGAATGGATGATTAAACTATGATTAATGGAATATCTAGTGTATGATCCATGAATTTATACTCAGATGGTTGCAAAAAGATGAATCAACACTATTCTTATATCCTAGTGCTCTCTCAATATGGTTTAGATAAGGAAATCACCTCTAGCTTGTAACTCTTTCGATACCAATGTTCAATGTGCTAATAAAGCTAGTACACTAAATTCAACTCCTGTTTATCTTCCTTAGTCTAATCATACTTGAGGGCATCGATCTCAAGTAGCATTAAGCTTACGTAAACTAACAAGTGTGATGCATTCATAGTCAACCATATAGCTCAAATCATGACATATGTACTTACAAACCGTCAATAACTAGAAATATTTATTTAGACATGACAACCAAACATGAACCAACAACAAAATATGCAAACCCAACAACAAGATTAAACAAGTTTAGAGTTGAGAAATGCTCAATAAATTGCAATAGGAGGCAAGATTGAAGAAGCCCAAGCTTAATCCCATAAAATCCTTCTTCAATATCCAACAAGGTTGAGATTAAGCGGTAACAATAACAAAAATAGAACAAGATTAAACTAGATTAAAATCTATAAAAGTGTAAAAGTAACTAAAAAACTAACAAGGAAAATAAAAAAAAAAATCTTAAGTAAAAGTTCTTCAAGCTACTCTAGAAATTTGACATTTCTAAGAAAAACACTCTTTGAAAATATAGATCAATTTTCTTCTTATTAAATCTCCCACACTTAATGTTTTACTTTTCCTCTAGGAAAAGTCACTAAACCACCCTTGTCAATTAAAAATGAATTGAAGTATGAAAAGCTTAGAAATAAAAAGCAATGTTGGACATTAACTATTCTTTCCATATAATTGATTAAATGCATGCTATATTTAGTATGGATGGAAAACAAATAATTCTCAATATTAGAAAGCATTGAAAATTTCAATAATATTGTGCTCATGTGCTTAGATTTTGTAAATCCATCAAAATGTTATAAGTGGATAAAAATTAGAATAGTTGAAATAAAACTTAAATGTTTCATAAGTTTGCAAGCTTTTCGTAGCCTCCACCTTATTGGTTTTGTGGTAGTTTTTAGGACTTTTAGGGCTTATAACGATTACTAATGTTAAGGTAGGATAAAAATTAGCAAAGGATAGTTAACCTAATATATTACATACCCCTATTAACAGTACTGGTTCAAAAAGTATCATTCCCAACTTCCCCTTATAATCAGCACTCAACATTTTCAACTCCATCTTCTCCCTCGTACCTTATTTTTTCAATGAAAATTTAAGTGTGGTTAGGTAAACTTTTTACTATTAAGCACTTCACTATTCTTTTTTTCATTTCCGAAAATTTCCATTTTATTCTTGTATTTTCAATCTTCCCTTAGTATCATAAGCCTCTAAACAATTTTGATAAAGAAAATATCATCTCTCTAAACATTAACTAAATCAATCTTTTAATCAAAATTGATCATTTATTTTAACGAAATCGTTAGTGTGGCTGTTGATGACAGTTGAGTAAACCAAGAAATGTTGACTTAGTAGTATCTCATCAACAAAACGAAAAATTAAAAAGAATACAAAATTATTTAAAACACAAGTCAAAAATCAATTTAGAAAATAGTTGTTGGAGCTCATTTGAATATCAACATTCATTTGCCAATTCATTTGGTTGGTTATAGTTTTTAAAACCATTAAAAATTTTAAATAATTTAAAAATTATAAAACATAAAAATTATATAAAATAAAAACAATTTTATAAAAAACAAATAAATGCAGTTTATTTTCAAGTCTGAACATTTGTGTTTTATTCTCCAGGCGTGTTATTTTGTTCTCTAAAGTTGGATCTCAAAGAAGTTCATGACTGGATGATAGTCGTCCATCAGTTTATTTCCCACAATGTTCTCAGTTGTCCATTCTTTCTTTTGACATTTCAAAGCTTACCAAGTAACATGTCTTGTCAACATGTAACAAGTGAAAAATATAACTTTTTATTAGTATTGAAAGTAATATGATAGTGAGAGGAAATTTTATGTTTTAATAGTTTTTAATAATTTTTATATTTTAAATTATTTATAATTTTAATGTTTTCTTTTAAATTTTTTATTTTTTTCTAACTTGACACTAATGTGACAATAGCATATCAACAATTATTGCCTAATTTAATGATTATTAATGGTTGTCGAAACCATTTTTTGAAAAACAAAGATTTAGTGTCGACTTAAAACGAAAATGGGAGTCGCCACCGATCTTTTATTGAGGCGTGATCAGATCACCTTCAAAATAATTTTAGATCTGCGAATTTTGAGAAAACAAGTTCGGGAGTCGGTTACGCACACAGAAGGGTTAGCACCCTCGTGACGCCCAAAATTGGTACTGAATTGATTGTTTAATGTCTTAATGTCAAAATTTTGAAAAGATTTTAAAATACGATCCTATTATCTTGAATAAAATGAATTGGATGATAAGGCTCACTTATTTCAAAGAAATAAATTGTCACACTCAGTAAGTTAGAATGCAACATTTCAAATTCTCAAAATGAAGTTTATCTTTTGACTTTTAAAACCTATGCATTTTGAGAAGGATATCTGATTATTTGGGTCAAATGAGAAAATCAAAACCTAGTAAGTTAGGGTTTGATTTCACAAAATTCCTAAATATCGAATATTGCCTTTATTTTTATTTGTTAGAAGAATCCTCGTCTCGAGAAAATAGTATGTCATATCCAATGAGTTAGGACACAACATATCGAATTCCCGAGAATGAGTTTTTTATTTGTGTGTTTTGATTAAAGAATAATCTCGATTATTTAGATTCGACGAAGAAAATTAGAACCCAATACGTTAGGGCTCAATTCTTTCGACGATTCCAAATGCCGAACTTTGCGTTATCTTGAAAACTTTTGAATGAAATAATTTTGATATTTAAATGATATTAGACGTAGTCTTAAAAATAATGAAATAATAACGTACAACGTGGAATGGTGATTCGTAAATTAAAATTTACGCGAATGATCGACAAAGAAGCGAGAGATACGAGCAAACAATACAATTCACGTAAGAGCAATTATCTCACATTATATACAAATAATAACTTTAATATTCAAAAGCTAATGAACTAAAACTAATCTTAAACGAAGCTCCAAGCAAATTAATACAAAAAAACGCAACAAGTTTTGAAAAGTAAAAATAACATGAAGGAAGGGTAACTATATAGGGTATATATAATATAACATTGTAAAAATATATTATTATATAAACCTTTAAAACAAAGAAATACATAAAGATGATTTTCAAAATACAGTATAACATAAAACCCTAAAATATACGAATTATGTTGAATTTACAAAAACATAAAAAGAATATGTGATATCTTTAAGTAATAATACATAATAATTTTGAAATAATAACATATGATAACTTTAAAAATATGAATACATAATGCATCTAAAATAATAATATATGACAAGTTTAAAACTATAGTATATAATAAATTTCAAGCTATAATGTATGATAAATTTAAATAATACTAATGATGATTTAAAGTAACAGTATATTATATATTAAAACAATACTAATGAGAAATTTAAAACAATGTTAAATTTAAGTAAGGCTAGATTTAAAAAAATATATATAAAAATAAGAACTAATTAAATAAATAAATACACTGATAATGACTAAATTTGAATTAAAACAGAAGTAAAAAGAAAAAAAAAAGAAACTAAATAAAATGATGGGTCAAAATGGCATTAAGATAAAATTAAAGAGCAACAAACAAAATTAAAATAAATAAAAAGGACTAAAGTGTAACGCGCGAATGACACGAGGGACCAAAAGGGAAGTAATCCCAACACCTCGAAACGCTGCGCTATGATAAGGACTAAAGTGAGCAGAATCCAAAACACATTGGGTAAAATTAACAAATAAAGAAAACCGAATTAGAAATATGAACTAAAATAGAGGGACCAGTAACGCAAATAGGCCATTGAAATGAAATGCGTGGATCCTTCCCCCGGATCGGGTCACCGCGCGGGTCAAGGAACCAACGGCGCCATTTTGGTGCTGGTGCCCTTGTCTCAAAACGGCGTCGTATTGCTTTATTATTTAAACAAAATATTTCTAAAAAAAATAAGCAGCATATGTTTTGCAGAAAAAAAGATTGCTACCCTTTTCTCTGCTAGGGTTTTGCCATAGCTTCTGCCGCCGCTCGAACGTGCCGCCGTTCAGAAACTCACAATCCCCGTCCAAACTCCGATCGCGACAAAGTGGACAGAGATGCAGTGGCCACCCTAAAGGTAAATCTTCACTTCTCTTTTCTCTTTTTATCATTTTTGCATAAAAACAAAACGAAGAAGGAAAATAAAATCGAAAAAAAAAATTTTGAGAATCACCTTCGAAAATACTGATATTCGATTTCTTTTTCTCTTTTTTTTTGCATTCGCTATTCGTAACCCTTTACAGATTTTGTTGGCTCCTTTTTTATAGCCGAAATCAATGAGAAAATGAAAATAACTGAAGAATATTTTTTTTACATTTTTCGTTATTTTGCTATTTTTTTATTTGCTGTCGATTTCTGCTCGTTTTGTTTGCTTGTCCTTCTTGCAAGTACGACGTACGGAGGGTGGACGTGGCGCAGCGTGTGGAGGTGTGGTACGGTTGCTGTGGCGCTGGGAGCCGAAAGTTGCTAGGGTTCCTTGCTCCTGTTTTGCGTTTTGGGCTCATTGGGCTAAAGGTTTTTTTAGGCTAGTGTGTTAATTGGGTTTAGTGGGTGTTTTGTAATCTAGACATTAATTTATTGGACTTTTATATTTTTATTTATTTGGTTTTGTGTAATGTATGTGGGCCAGGTAAATTTGGGTTATTACAGCTGCCCCTCTTTTCTCATTGTTGTGTAACGGGAATGAAGCAAAGACTTTAATAAGGCCAAATTTTCCTGGTTATGCGAGATCTTAGAGTTGCTCTTCTTCAAGTAGCCTCATTCCATCCTACTGTTTTTTCAGAGGTATTGGAATTGGTGCTTCGATCCACTTCACTACAACGTCAGGGAGATAGGATTTGCTGCTGTGTATTCTCAAAGAACAAAATTTATTAAATTTGGTCTGCTCCACTGCAACTTTAGGGAGATAAGACTTGTAGCTTCAACTTGTTCTGCTGCAACTTCAGATAAGTCTTATGTGATCTACTCCTCTGCAACTTCAGAGAGATAAGATCTATCATTTCGATCTGCTCTACTGCAACTTCAAGGAGATAGGATTTGGGGTTCTAATCCACTCTACTGCAACTTCAGGGAGATAGGATTAGTTTCTTGTGTCTGCTCCATTGCAACCTCAGGGAGACAAGACGGGTTGCAATCTGCTCTACTACAACTTCAGAGAGATAAGATCTGTAGTTTTAATCAGCTCCTTTGTAATTTCAGGGAGTTAGGATTATCGGCTTCAATCTGCTCCACTGCAACTTCAGGGAGATAGGATTATCGGCTTCAATCTGCTCCACTGCAACCTCAGGGAGATAAGATTTGCCATCTTCGATCTGCCCCGCTGCAACTTCAGGGGGATAAGACCTCCTTACTCAATCTACTCCGCTGCAACTTCAGTGAGATAAGACTTGATGCGATCTACTCTACTGCAACTTTAGAGAGATAAGATCTATTACTTTAATCCGCTCCTCTGCAACTTTAGGAAGATAGGATTATCAGCTTCAATCTGCTTCCTTACTCTTGAAGATAAGATTCACCGTCCTTAATTTGTTCTGCTACTGCTTAGGGAGACAAGATCTGTAATTTCCCAACCTATTCCACTGCTGACCAGGGATATACGACTTGTGGCTTAAATCTGCATCCTTACACTTGAAGATAAGATTCGCCGTCTTCGATATGCTCCGTTATTGCTTAGGGAGACAAGAAATGTAATTTCCCAACCTATTCCACTGCTGACCAGGGATATAGGACTTGTGGCTTAAATCTGCTTCCTTACACTTGAAGATAAGATTCGCCGTCTTCGATCTACTCCGCTATTGCTTAGGGAGACAAGATCTGTAATTTCCCAACCTATTCCACTGCTGACCAGGGATGTAGGACTTGTGGCTTAAATCTGCTTCCTTACACTTGAAGATAAGATTCGCCGTCTTCGATCTGCTCCGCTATTGCTTAGGGAGACAAGATCTGTATTTCCCAACCTATTCCACTGCTGACCAGGGATATAGGACTTGTGGCTTAAATCTGCTTCCAGACACTTGAAGATAAGATTTGCCATCCTCGATCTGCTCCGCTATTGCTTAGGGAGACAAGAAATGTAATTTCCCAACCTATTCCACTGCTGACCAGAGATATAGGACTTGTGGTTTAAATCTACTTCCTTACACTTGAAGATAAGATTCGCCGTCTTCGATCTGCTCCACTATTGCTTAGGCAGACAAGATCTGTATTTCCCAACCTATTCCACTGCTAACCAGGGATATAGGACTTGTGGCTTAAATCTGCTTCCTGACACTTGAAGATAAGATTCGCCGTGGTCGATCTGCTCTGCTATTGCTTAGGGAGACAAGATCTGTAATTTCCCAACCTATTCCACTGTTGACCAGGGATATAGGACTTGTGGCTTAAATCTGCTTCCTTACACTTGAAGATAAGATTCGCCGTCTTCGATCTACTCCGCTATTGCTTAGGGAGACAAGATCTGTAATTTCCCAACCTATTCCACTGCTGACCAGGGATATAGGACTTGTGGCTTAAATCTGCTTCCTTACACTTGAAGATAAGATTCGCCGTCTTTGATCTACTCCGCTATTGCTTAGGGAGACAAGATCTGTATTTCCCAACCTATTCCATCACGACTGGGATATAGGACTTGTGGCTTAAATCGCTTTCGACACTTGAAGATAAGATTCGCCATCCTCGATCCTTTCTGCTATTGCTTAGGAGACAAGAAATGTAATTTCCCACCTATTCCATTCTTGACTGTGGATATAGGACTTGTGGTTTAAATCTACTTCCTTACACTTGAAGATAAGATTCATTGCCTTCGATCCGCTCCGCTATTGCTTAGGCGCATAAGATCAGATTTCCCAACCTATTCCACTGCTAACCAGGGATATAGGACTTGTGGCTTAAATCTGCTTCCTGACACTTGAAGATAAGATTCACCGTCTTCGATCTGCTCTGCTATTGCTTAGGGAGACAAGATCTGTAATTTCCCAACCTATTCCACTACTGACTAGGGATATAGGACTTGTGGCTTAAATCTGCTTCCTTACACTTGAAGATAAGATTCGCCGTCTTGGATCTGCTCCACTATTGCTTAGGGAGACAAGATCTGTACTTTCCCAATCTATTCCACTACTGACTAGGGATATAGGACTTACAATCTTCAACCTATTCCACTGCTGGTCAAGGAGCTAGGTTTTGTGATTTCACTGATCTGTTCTCTGGGGAACATGGCCTGTATAATTCATTTATGAACTTAATTATGCCTAGTGATCAGGATGTCATGATCAGAATGAATCAAATGCTCCTAACTAGACATGTGTGAATGGTGTTTGCATGAATGCAGAATTTTATTTTTTCGAGAATGATCCCGCTTAGGTTGTCATTACTCGAAGTTTATTAAGGCTTTGTCACTGACGTGCTACAACGCCTTTTTGCTCGGCTGGCGTCTCCACTTAGTCAGATTGCCCCCACTGTAAACCTCAAAGTTCAATCTATTGGGGCGCAAAATTTGTACCATCATTCTTCCACTGTAATCCAAGGGTAGAAAAATATGACCTTTTCTCAATTCTTTCCTATCACAATTCAAGGATATAGAATGTGAAACTCTTTGGTCCTTTACACCATTCCCAGGCTGTCATACCAAATGCCTATGCACAAATGAAGGATTCTCTTCTTCAAGGAAACCCCCTCTTATTGCTTGATGATTATTGCTTGCTTGTTTATTGAAGCCCTATCACCGACACGACATCTTGTCACTTTGTTCAGTCAATGTTTTGACAACAAAATCCAAAGAGAAAGTCTTAATTTAGACTCTTCATTTTCAGATTTCCAACCTTTAAACCTGGTGCGTTCTAAACAATAGTCTTGTTTCAGGCTCCTATATTATTGAGAAACTTCTAGAGTAATATGGAAAACTTCTTTTGTGAAAGTTTTATTAGTCCATTAATCATTATTCCAATGCAACATGCTTGCAAAAAAGGGTCATGACAATGGATAAGAATAAAGTTGGTTCTAAGCGTAGCTCAAAATGAATAAATTATCAAAAATAGTAAAGAAGGATAATAAAGAAATTGATTGGGAATGTATATCTTGGAAAAGTAAAAAGTATTCCAAGAACAACAAATTCAATATAAATAATATGAGAATTGGGTGCCCCAGATATCGCAGCTTGAAATTCTCTGTACAAACTTTCTAAAGATCATTATGAGTTTGACATGTGTTTAGGAGATCTACAGTGCTTTGTCGATGCCTCAAGATGTCGCCTATCCTTTCCTGTTGATTCAGGCATAACAAGATTACCACATGCCTCAATCTGATTAAGATTTGAATTGCTCTGATCACTTCATGCCCTATTCTGATCAATATTTGAGCCGCCATTTTCGAGTTTTCAACTCAAATCCCCTTTGGCCTAAGGTGCCCTTTGCGGGTTTTCCCGTTAGCCTCTCTATTTTTACTTTTTCATCATTTTTTAACTCAAAGTGCCCTTTGTGGGTTTTCACCTTGGTCCTTTCTTCTTCTTTAAACGAAGTATTTCTTGACTGGATCTGAGTTTATAGGACTAGCAATCTCACTCAGGATTAGTGCTCCTCTGAAAATGGTCTTCTTTACAACATAGGGACATTCCCGGTTTGGCATTCATTTCCCTCTAGAATCCTTTCATTGAGGAAGGATCTTTTTCAACATCCAGCCCTCTCGTGGAATTCTCTAAGACGACCCGATTTATTATGGGCTCGTATCATTTGTTTTTGGTACATCTGACCCTGATGAATAGCTTTTAACCTTTTTCCTAGGTCCAACTGATCACATCACGATTGGATCCTTCCAACTCTAATACCCGAAGAGAGGGGATTTCAATAGGTAAAACTACCTCAATCCCGTAAACCAAAGAGAACAATGTTGCTCTGGTAGAGATCTTTATAGATGTTCGGCAAGCAAGGAGGGCAAATGGTGATTTCTCATGCCAGTCCTTGTAAGTCTCAGTCATTTTTGCAATTCATTGTCTTGCAATACAATGACAAACTGTGGTGTTTGATTTCAAATTGATTACAACTCTCAGCTATCGTGCTATCATTCAAGTTCAATGCATTTTCCAATACCATCGGCATATGATGATATTTTCCAATATCATTCAAGTTCATTGACACATGAAGTAGCCTCTATCCATTTGATGAAGTAATTAATGATCTTAATAGTGAAGCAATTCCCATTAGAAGTATTCGATAATGGTGATGTCCATGCCCCATTTTGCTCAAAATTTGAGTCGCCCTTTTCGGGTTTTTAACTCAAAACCACATTTGGTCACAAAGCGCCCTTTCCGGGTTTTCGCCTTGGCCTCTCCTTTTCTTTTTCCTTTTTTCCTTCTCTCTTTTTTCATTTTGATTTTGACTTTGATTTTGATTTTTCTTTTTCTTCTTTTTATTTTTGATTTTGATTTTTTTTTAATTGGATCTGAACCCATAGGATTAGGCAAGTCCTTGTTATCCCTTTTGACTAGAACCAATATTTTTCTTGATAAAGTCTTCCACATAAGATTTTCCACTTTTATCTTGTATGCGAAAAACCTTCTTTGGTATCAGATTTCTTTCATAGAGCCTTTTGGGGCGCAACTACGATAGAAAGCTTTGGATCATCCTCTTTAATCAAAGTAAAATCTAACAACATCTTGAAGGGATGTAAACTCGACTTCAAATAGGCAAAGCTATGCTGAGTCAACGAGAGAGGCATTGCCCCAACAAAGAATTGCATCGTTCATACTGTAAATTTCTGACATCACGCTGTTGTGCAGATTTCATTATCAGCGGTTAACCCGGGCATATCCTGGTATGACCATACAAAGACATCTTTGAACTCTAGAATAACTTAATGAGGTCTCACTTCATCTTTGTGGTCATGTCAGTTCCAATCTTCATCCAGCTTACAATTTCTAATGGTTCCTCGTGAGGTAGGATCTGTCTATCCTCTTGTTCTACCACTGTCAACAAGTACGGTGATAAGCTACGATCTATGTCATTTTCAAAGTCATGAGATCCCTCTGAACACATGCCTCGCTCAAAAGGAAAATCTGGGTCTGTAGCAGAGTCATTCACGTAATTGATATCTGGGGACTCATAATAAGTATCGAAGAATATACAAAAGAATGTATAAATTCATGAATAATTATTTGTACCATGTGATTATGAATGAATGAATAATAAATTGGAAGAAAATTCAAAAGAATGAAAGAATCTGGAATTATTTGTAAAGAATGAAAATATTGGCTCAGCAATAATAGCAAAGATGTATTTCATTAAAATAACAACGTTCAAACATGAGCCTATTGCACAAAGGAATTTCTATCATTTCTAGGCTAAAAAAATGAAAATGTTCTGAACATTACTCTAAATAAGCTCTAAAAACTACAGGGATTTCTACCGCAGTCTAATTACTTAGAACACTCCCAGGGTTATAAGGGCGGACACCTAACAAGGTCCCTTTTCATTTGTGCCTTCATATATGTCATTGATGTGAACACTTCCCAACACTGTGCATATGTTTTTCTCCTCTTTAATTTCCTCACAAAGCTTCATCTCCTTTTCGTCCATCATGCCCAAGGCCTTGAATTTCACGCTCTCCTAGGTCTCGTACCCCTTCTCGTGATGGAACTTACAATGGTTCCTTATCTTTCCATGGTTTCCTCCTGAATAAAAAATAACTAATCCCCTTCCTGCTCTCACATCTACCCCATTATCATCATGAGCGGGTAGTGGATTTTCTACGCTAGACGAGTCATCAAATCTGACAACACCCATGTTAATGAGTTTTTCAACCAGTTTCTTGAAGGCAATGCAATTCTCTATTGAATGCCCTGTAATTCGCGCATGGTAGTCGCATTGTGCGTTAGCGTCATACCATTTGGGATACGGAGGTTGTGTGGGTTTTAAGTAGAAAAGGGACACCACACGTATATTAAATAGGCTTTGATATAGCTCTTTATACGACATCAAAATTGGCGTGAACTGGAGCTTCTCAGTACCTGGTTTCACTCTAGATTCTTTTCTCAATGAGCCTTTTTGATTAGCAACCACCTTCCTTGGTTGGTTCACTGTAATTGACTTGTTGTATGTACTCACATGGTTCACTTCATTCTTCTTTTTCTTTGGGACTGACCTTCTATTTTCCTCTTTATTCCCCTTCCTCCTTGGGGCCTTTGTAATATCTGGATACTCCACCCTCGACCGTTTTGTTTCTGCTGGGTTATCAAGAGCAACAGGAAAATTGTTCCTCAAATTGGATCCCAGGCCTGTCAAACAATTCACTGGTGTCGATGTACCAGTCTGATAATGTTGGGATTTGATAGTAAAGAGTGCCCTGTGTGAACGCCCATCTGGCTGGATCGGTGCACTTATCGGAGTACAATCTAGGGAATAGGCAAGATCCTTAGTATTAACCCTAAAGTAGACCACTGGGTCTTTCACTTCTTCTAACTCTCAGCTAGCAATCGGTTGAACTAGCTCATCATAGTTCTCTGTAATTCTAGCATCTGATCTCTCATTTCCTGTTGAAATTCGGTCAATTGCTCCTGCATCTGTATCTGCATTCGCTCTAATTTTTCCAACGTTTGTTCCATTTCTCTAGTCTTTGCTTGGATACCGTAAGGGTGTTTGGTTGGTTGGTTTTCCAGATTAGCTGAAATAAATTTACTCATTTAGACTCTTTTAATGGATTTTAATGATGTCATGTAATGCAGATGCATGAAATGAATACCTAAAGAGATGTTAATTCTGATTCAATTACATTTAGAAAACTTTACTAGAAAGCAAATTCCTTTACATAAAGCAGATGCATGTATGGCCTCTCCCTTATATTCCAAGAGACAACATCGATCTTTTTCTTCATTCGCATGCTTGAGATAATCTCGCCGATAGATGCCACTGCTAGCTCCTTTTTTTGATCTTGGTCGCGATCCATCATCTTCCCATCTTCATAAGGCTCGTCAGCTTCTTTAAGGGAGTTGGAATGTCATAGGCTCTTAAATAGTCATCTTGAATCTTCGGGCCACAAAGTAAAGGTCACGAGCTCTTTCATCACCTTTCCTGTGTTTCTTGGAATATATTCGGGCAGTCGTACTATTTTCCACTTTATCAAGGAATTCATATTCCATGACAAGCTTTCTAATTTAGTAATCGAAAGCAATGCAATCAAAACACAACAAGAGGGGTTAGTACAAAATAGAAGCAAACAAGGAAAACAAAAGTACCTAGTCGGGTAACCACTAGGGATTTGGAGGGGCTCTACCTAGGATGGGTTCCTAAGGTCTTCTACATGCAACTTGGTTCTAAAGTTGAGGTACCCGAACCAGCAGATTCCTCCATCCTCACCCATTATAGGCTCATACAGACCGAGTTCGATTCAGGGGAATATATTTCCCTATGGCTGCACGGAGATGAAGATCTCACGAAGACATAGGTACGGATGTATCCTGAAAGTGATCCACTATCCTGCACGGAGGTGAAAACCTCATGAAGGAGTAGCTTCTCACTCCCACTTAAAAAGGGTAAGACTAAACAGTCTTTATGCAATATGATGCCAAGATATAAAACTTGATTTACAGTAATCATACAAACAAGTGTAAAGAGAGGATCATAATTTTTCAAATAGAATTTTCAATTTTCGACAATAAGACCAAAAATAATGAATTTTGCGGCTTGACTCTCTTGGTATCCCTAGCCGAGTCGCCAAGCTGTCAAAACCATTTTTTGAAAAAAAAGATTTAATGTCGACTTAAAACGAAAATGTGAGTCGCCACCGATCTTTTATTAGAGGTGTGATCAGATCACCTTGAAAATAATTTTAGGTCTGGAATTTTGAGAAAACAGGTTCGGGACTCAGTTACGCACAGGGATGGGTTAGCACCCTCGTGACACCCAAAATTGGTACCGAATTGATTGTTTTATGTCTTAATGTCAAAATTTTGAAAAGATTTTAAAATACGATCCTATTATCTTGAATAAAATGAATTGGATGATAAGGCTCACTTATTTCAAAGAAATAAATTGTCACACTCAGTAAGTTAGAGTGTAACATTTCAAATTCTCAAAATTAAGTTTATCTTTTGACTTTTAAAACCTATGCATTTTGAGAAGGATATCTGATTATTTGGGTTAAATGAGAAAATCAAAACCTAGTAAATTAGGGTTTGATTTCACAAAATTCCTAAATATCGAATATTGCCTTTATTTTTATTTGTTAGAAGAATCCTCGTCTCGAGAAAATAATATGTCATATCCAAGGAGTTAGGACACAACATATCGAATTCTCGAGAATGAGTTTTTTATTTGTGTGTTTTGATATTAAAGAATAATCTCGATTATTTAGATTCGACGAGAAAAATTGAAACCCAATACGTTAGGGCTCAATTCTTTCGAAGATTCCAAATGCCGAAATTTGGGTTATCTTGAAAACTTTTGAATGAAATAATTTTGATATTTAAATGATATTAGACGTAGTCTAAAAAAATGAAATAATAACGTACAACGTGGAATGGTGATTCGCAAATTAAAATGTACGCGAATGATCGACAAAGAAGCGAGAGATACGAGCAAACAATACAATTCACGTAAGAGCAATTACCTCAGATTATATACAAATAATAAATTTAATATTCAAAAGCTAATGAACTAAAAACTAATCTTAAGCGAAGCTCCAAGCAAATTAATACAAAAAAACGCAACAAATTTTGAAAAGTAAAAATAACATGAAGGAAGGAAACTATATAGGGTATATATAATATAACATTGTAAAAATATATTATTATATAAACCTTTAAAACAAAGAAATACATAAAGATGAATTTCAAAATAGAGTATAAAATAAAACCCTAAAATATACTTAATTATTTTGAATTTACAAAAACATAAAATGAATATGTGATATCTTTAAGTAATAATACATAATAATTTTGAAATAATAACATATGATAACTTTAAAAATATGAATACATAATGCATCTAAAATAATAATATATGATAAGTTTAAAATTATAGTATATAATAAATTTGAAGCTATAATGTATGATAAATTTAAATAATACTAATGATGATTTAAAGTAACAAGATATTATATATTAAAACAATACTAATGAGAAATTTAAAACAATGTTAAATTTAAGTAAGGCTAGATTTAAAAACAAATATATAAAAATAAGAACTAATTAAATAAATAAATACAACGATAAGGACTAAATTTGAATTAAAAGCAGTAAAAAGAAAAAAGAAACTAAATAAAATGATGGGTCAAAATGGCATTAAGATAAAATTAAAGAGCAACAAACAGAATTAAAATAAATAAAAAGGACTAAAGTGTAACGCGCGAATGACATGAGGGACCAAAAGGGAAATAATCCCAACACCTCGAAACGCTGCGCTATGATAAGGACTAAAGTGAGCAGAATCGAAAACACATTGGGTAAAATTAACAAATAAAGAAAACAAAATTAAAAATATGAACTAACACTGAGGGACCAGTAACGCAAATAGGCCATTGAAATGAAATGCGCGGATCCTTCCCCCGGGTCGGGTCACCGAGCGGGTCGAGGAACCAAACGATGCCGTTTTGGGGCTGGTGCCCTTGTCTCGAAACGACTTCGTATTGCTTTATTATTTAAACAAAATATTTCTAAAAAAAATAAGCAGCATATGTTTTGCAGAAAAAAAGATTGCTGCCATTTTCTCTGCTAGGGTTTTGCCCTAGCTTCTGCCGCCGCTCGAACTTGCCGCCGTTCAGAAACTCACAATCCCTGTCCAAACTCCTATCGCGACGAAGTGGACAGGGATGCAACGGCCACCCTAAAGGTAAATCTTCACTTCACTTTTCTCTTTTTATCATTTTTGCATAAAAACAAAACGAAAAAGGAAAATAAAATCGAAAAAAAATTCTGAGAATCACATTCGAAAATACTGATATTCGATTTCTTTTTCTCTTTTTTTTGCATTCGCTATTCGTGACCCTTTATAGATTTTGTTGGCTCATTTTTTATAGCCGAAATCAATGAGAAAATGAAAATAACTGAAGAATATTTTTTACATTTTTTGTTATTTTGCTATTTTTTTATTTGCTGTCGATTTCTACTCTTTTTGTTTGCTTGTCCTTCTTGCAGGTACGGCGTACGGAGGGTGGACGTGGCGCAGCGTGTGGAGGCGTGGTACGATTGTTGCAGCGCTGGGAGCCGAAAGTTGCTAGGGTTCCTTGCTCCTATTTTGCATTTTGGGCTCATTGGGCTAAAGATTTTTTTAGGCTAGTGGGTTAATTCGGTTTGGTCGGTGTTTTTTAATCTGGGCATTAATTTATTGGACTTTTATATTTTTATTTATTTGGTTTTTTGTAATGTATGTGGGCCAGACAAATTTGGTTATTACAATAGTCATGCCAAGTAATTTCATTAATATCAATGTTAGTCAAAAGATTAAGTTGGTTAATTTTATAAGTTTAGAGATTTAATTAGGTATAAAAAGTTAAAGATGAATTTAGTTGAATTTTTTTTGAAATATTTCAAAAGTATACTTTAAAATAACAAAAAAATAAGAAATAAGAAAAAAATGGACCATAAGTATCACAAGATTAATCTATGGCTCGACTCTCTAAGTTCTTAGTAGAATCATCAAGGGCATGTTTGGTTCGCTGTAATGGAATAGAGGCGTAATGAAATAGAGGCGTAATAGTAATTCAATTGTTTGGTTGAATGGAATGTAATAGAACTGTAATAGTATTCTTGTGTTTGGTTGAATGGAATGATGTTGTAATAGCATAAGGAAAAAAACTAAAATGACTAGAGTACCCTTAGCAGAATGTTTTTAGGTAGATGATTATTGTTAATTTAGATTAAATTTTAATAAGATTATTAATATAAATAATAAATAATTTAATCATAATTTAACATAATTATTATTAAATATCGTCGAAACCATTTTTTGAAAACAAAAAAAGTTGTCTACTTAAAAACGACAATTGGAGTTGCCACCAATATTTTATTAAGGTGTGATCGGTTCACCTTGAAAACGATTTTAGGTCTACGAATTTTGAGAAAATAGGTTCGGGAGTCGGTTACGCACGAGGAAGGGTTAGCACCCTCGTAACGCCCAAAATCGGTACCAAATTGATTATTAATGTCGTGATGTCAAAAGCTTAAAAAGATTTTTTAAATACGATCCTTGTATTTAAAAACTTGTATACATATTAAAATCCTCTTATTTAGGGAATATTCAATTGTTTAAGTTAGATCAAGAAATCGAGACTCAACACGTTAGAGTACAATTTCTCAAAACTCCCAAACTTTGAATATTACCCCTTTTTTTATAGGAAAAATTTCATCTCAAGAAAACAATGTCATACCCAATACATTAGGACACAACATGTTGAATTCCCGAAAAGGATTTTTATTTATGCGTTTTGAAAAAAATATTCTCGATTATTTAGGGTTAACAAGGAAAATTGAAACCCAATACGTTAGGGCTCAATTTTCTCGAAAATCCAAAATATCGAATATTACATGCTCTTGAAAGCCTTTGAACAAAAATTGTTTTAATGCTTTGATGAAACCAAATATATTTTCTTTTTTAAAAAAATGATAAATTTTAATATACAACATAAAACAAATACTTTAATATGAATTATAAATGTATATGTATTTACAAAATATGTATATATATATAAGTACAATATATAAGTAAATTTGAAAATATGTGTATGCATATATTAAAACACATATATATATATAAGTATACATATAAAAAAGAAAAGGAATGAAATATATAAAACAAAAACTTATAATAATTTCTAAGAAAATATGTATGTATTTATATGTATGTGAAAATTATGAAAATAAGAAAAAAAGTATGTATATGTGTATATATTTACAAAATAGAAAAAATGTATAAGTATATATATATAGGTAAATCATGAAAATACGTATATGTATATATTTAAATACTTATATATATGTACAATATGTATATAAAATAATGGAATATATAAAATAACCAAAAAATAATAATTTAAAAATATAAAAAAGTGTATGTATATATTATAGAAAATGTGTGTATATTTTGAATTATAAGATATGGGAAATAAATGTGTTACAAAATGTATATGTATATATAAAATATAAAGTATATATGCGTATAGCATAGGAAATAGGCAAAAATACTATGGTTATAATAATAATAATAATAATAATAATAATAATAATAATAATAATAATAATATGGTAATGATATCGTGTAAGAATAATAGCAAATAAAAAAATAGTAATATCACTAATAATGAACAGGGGATTGAATCGAAATAAAACAAAATTTTAGGGTCGAAATTTAAAAAATAACTAAAAAGGACTAAATCATATCGCACATGGAAGGAGGAGGAAATATTCCCATGCCGGTCAAACTGCACCGTTCCAGGTGTTTTCTTTCCAAACAGTATAAGGAGCAAAATAGAAAAAATGAAAATTTGTGGCAAAAATAAAAAAAAATCAAAAGATAGGACTCAATTGTAACCAGCCTCAAAAGTGGAAGGACTAGGGGCGCAAATATCCCCCTTTTGTCCAAAAACACGCGGATCCTAAGCGGTTCGGGTCGGGTCGGCCTGATCCAAGTCAAAATGGTGCCGTTTTGGGCACATGGGAGTTGAGTGAAACGGCGTCGTTTCACTAGGCTATTTCAGCCAAAATTTCTTGAAAAATTTTCATTTTCTCCCTTATTTAAAAAAAAACCTAAAAAACACTCTCAACCCTCCCTCTCTTCTCCAGGCTCCGACCTAAGGTCCTGTCACCGGCAATCACGCCTACCGCTGGTCATCGGCGTCGGCACCGCCGGTCATCGGCGTCGGCGCCGCCGTATACGACGGTCGAAAAACTGAAAAGTTTCTCTTTTTCTCCCGATGCAAACCTTAGGCCTCCGAATACTCCGACGACAGCAAAATAGGTAAAAAAGAAAACTCATTTTTTTATTTTTATATATTATTTCAAAAAAATAGAAAGAACGAAATTGTCACCTCAAAATTTTTATTTCCCAATATTTGTTTCTTTTTTTTCTCTTCGTCCTTTTACAATCGGTTTATATAATCGAAATAAAATAAAAAACTAAAAAAATACAAAAAAATCCATATTTCTGTTATTGCTGCATTGTATACTGGTGTTGGATGCGTTTTTCTCTCAGGTACGGAGGTCGTGGAAGACGCGCTTGTATGCGGAAGAGGCGGCGGCAGTTAAGGTGTGCGGCGGCTAGGGTTAGTTGTTGCTACTAGGGTTTTTCAAAATTTGTGTTGGGCCACATTGTATTTGGGCTAGGGTTTAGGTTAGTGGGCTATGTATTTGGTCATTTGGGTTCAGGCTATTTGTAAAAAAATGGACTGTTTTTTTAAATTTATTTATTTGGGCCCTGGCCAATTAGGCCTGTTACAGCTGCCCCTCTTTGCTCGTTGTCGTGTAACGGGAACAGAGCAAAGACTAAGATAAATCTGATGCGATCTGCTGCAACTTAAAGATAAATCTGATGCGATCTGCTCTACTGCAACTTCAGAGAGATGAGATCTGTGGTTTTAATCCTCTCCATTACAACTTCAAGGAGATCGGATTGGTTACTTCTGTCTGCTCCACTGCTACTTCAGGGAGACAAGACTTGTATCTTCAATCCACTTCGCTGCCAGTACAGGAAGATAAGATCTGCTATCTTTGATCGACTTTGCTGCCAATTCAGGAAGACAAGATCTGCTATCTCTAATCAACTTTGCTGCCAGTACAGGAAGACAAGATCTGTTATCTTCGATCTACTTCGCTACCAATATAGGAAGACAAGATCTGCTATGTTTGATCTACTTCGCTGCCAATACAAGAAGACAAGATCTGTTATCTTCGATCTATTTCGCTACCAATATAGGAAGACAAGATCTGCTATGTTTGATCTACTTCGCTGCCAATACAGGAAGACAAGATCTGTTATCTTCGATCTACTTCGCTACCAATATAGGAAGACAAGATCTGCTATCTTTGATCTACTTACGCCAATGGGAAGAAAAGATCATTATCTTGATTTACTTCGCTACCAATATAGGAAGACAAGATCTGCTATTTTGATCTACTTACGCCAAGACAGAAGACAAGATCTGTTATCTTCGATCTACTTCGCTACCAATATAGGAAGACAAGATCTCCTATCTTTGATCTACTTCACTACCAATACAGGAAGACAAAATCTGTTATCCTCGATCTACTTCGCTACCAATATAGGATGACAAGATCTGCTATTTTTGATCTACTTCACTGCCAGTACAGGAAGACAAGATCTGTTATCTTCGATCTACTTCGCTATCAATATAGGAAGACAAGATCTGTTATCTTTGATCTACTTCGCTACCAATACAGGAAGACAAGATCTGTTGTTTTCAACCTGCTCCACTACTTCTCAAGGAGATAAGGCTTTATGATTTCACCGATCCGTTCTCTGGGAACATGACCTGTATGATTTATTTCATGAAACTAATTATGCCTAGAGATTAGGATGTCATGATGAGAATAAATCAAATGCTCCTAACTAGACGTGTATGAATGACATTTGAATGAATGCAGAATGTCATTTTTTCGAGAATGATCATTCTTATCACTTAGGTTTTCATTACTCAAATTTTATTAAGGTTTTATCACTGACGTGCTACAACGCCTTTTTGCTCGGCTGGCATCTCCAAAAAAACACTTGATCAGATTGCCCCCCACTGTAAACCTCTAAGTTTGATCCACTAGGATACAAAATTTGTATTATCTTTCTCCCGTTGTAACCCAAGGGTAAAAAGATCTGGCCTTTCTCAATCCTCTGCTATCACAATGCAAGGATACAAAATGTGAAACTCTTTGGTCTCTTACACCATTCCCAGGGTGTCATACCAAATGCTCATGCACAAATGAAGAATTTTCTTCTCCGAGGAAACCTCTTCCTATTGCTTGGTGATCATTGCTTGCTTGCTCATTTAAGCTTTGTCACCAGCCTGACATCTTGCTATTTTATTCAATCAATATTTTTGACAACAAAATCCAAAGAGAAAGTCTTAATTTAGACTCTTCCTTCTCAGATTTCCAACCTTTAAGCTTGGTGCATTCTAAACAATAGTCCTGTTTCAGATTCCCGTATTATTTAGAAACTTCTAGAGTAATATGCAAAACTTCCCATGTGAAATTTTTATTAGTCCCTTAATCATTATTCTAATGCAACATGCTTGCGAGAGATCATAATAATGGGTAAGAATAGAATTGATTTAAAGCATCAGGGATATTAAGAATAAAAGAGGAATTGACTGGGAACACGTATCTTGAAAAAGAATGAAGTATTCCAAGAACAATGAATTCAAAATAAATAAATAGTATGAAGACTAGGTGCCCCAGATATCGCACCCTGAACTTTTCTATACAAATGTTTTGAAGACCATACTGAGTTTGGCATGTGTTTAAGAGATTTACAGTACTTTGTCGATGCCCCAGGATGTCACGCACCCTTTCCTGTTGATTCAGGTATAGCAAGATCACTGCATGCCCCATTTTGATCAGTATTTGAGCTACTCTGAGAATTTCAAGTGCCATTTTGATCAACATTTGAGCCGTCTTTTTCGGGTTTTCAACTCAAATCCCCTTTGGTCGCAAGGCACCCTTTGCGGGTTTTCACCTTGGCCTCTCCATTTTATCTTTTTTTTTGGACTCAAAGCGCCCTTTGTAGGTTTTCACCTTGATCCTCTTTTTTTAGGAAAAGTACTTCTTAACTGAATATGAGTTTACGGGGTTTGGAAATCTTTACCATCCATCTCACTCAAGATCAAAGCTTCCTCAGAAAGACTTTCTTTACAACATATGGACCCTCCTAATTTGGCATCCATTTTCCTCTAAAATCCTTTTGTCTAGGAATGATATTTTTCAACACAAGCTCCCCATTGTGAAATTCTCTGGGACGAACCTTTGGATAAAATTCAAGTAAAATGCAGAGAAATGACAATTCGACTTCAATGAGCAATGCTATGATAAGTCGAAGAGAAAGATATTGCCCCAGTAAAGAATTTCCATTGCATCGTTCATAACATTAATTTTGAACATGCTGCAAATTTCTGACATCATGCTGTTATTCAGATTATAATGTCAGTGCGTAACCCGAGCATATCTTGGTATGACCATGTGAAGACATCACTAAATTCTTGGGGTAACTCAATAAGGTCTCGCTTCGTCTTTGTGGTCATGTCAATTCCAATCTTCACCAAGCTCACAATTTCTAATGATTCCTTGTGAGGTAGGATCTATCTATCCTCTTATTCTACCATCCTCAACAAGTCTGGAGATAAGCTACAATCTATGTCATCTTCAAAGTAATGAGATCCCTCTAAACACGTCTCACTCAAAAGGAGATTCTGAGTCTGTAACAGCGTCACTCATGTCATTGATATCCAGAGACCTATTGTAGATGCTAAAGAATATACAAAGAATGTATGAATTTATAGATAATATGATTATGAATGAACGAACGAATGGTTTGGCAGAAAACATCCAAAAGAATGAAAGAATCGTAAAGAATGAAAGAACATTTGCACAAAGATGATTGCAATAATGTATTTCATTAAAATAATAATGTTTAGACATGAGCCTATTCCACAAAGAAGTTGTTATTGCTTCTAAGCTAAAAGCAACAAGTGTGTTCTGAACATTACTCTAACAAACTCTAAATACTATAGGGGTTTATTCTACTATCCCATTATTTAGAACACCTCTAAGGCGAATATCTAACAAGGATCCTTTTAATTGTGTCTTCATATATGGCATCGATGTGAAAATTTCTCACCACTTCTTCATACATTGCATTTACTCCATTATCAATCATGATTGGGTAGCGAATTTTCTACACTAGATGAGTCACCAAACTTGACAGCACCCATGTTGATGAGTCTTTCAACTAGTTTCTTGAAGGCAGTGCAATTCTCTATTAAGTGTCCCGTAATTCCTGCATGGTAGTCACATTGTGCGTTCGCATCATACCATTTGGGATACGGAGGTTGTAGAGGCTTCACATGAAAAGGGGAAACAACATGTGCATGAAACAAATTTTGATAGAGTTCCCTATACGGTACTGGGATTGGTGTAAACTGGAACTTCTCAGTCTTCATGCCGGAATCTTGCCTTGATGAATTTTGTTGATTACAAACCACCTTTCCTGGTTGACTCACAGTAACTAATTTAGAGTAACATGTGTTGTTCACCTCATTTTCTCTTCTCCTTGAGGCTGACCTCTTGTTACGCTCTTCTGCATCGATTTTCCCGCTCCTTATAGCATTTTCGATCATTTCACCATTCATAACTATGTCAGAAAAGCTTTTTGTAGCACTTCCTAACATATGCGTAATGAATGGGGCTTTCAGCGTATTGACAAAGAGCATTGTTGTTTCTCTTTCTAATACTGGCAGCTGAACTTGAACGGCCACCTCCCTTCACCTTTGTGCATATTGCCTAAAGCTCTCGTTTGGCTTCTTTTCCATATTTTGAAGGGTGATTCTGTTAGGTACCATGTCTGTTACATGACTGTACTGTTTCATGAACGCTTGTGCCAAATCCCTTCATGAACCAATCATGGTACGACTCAATTGATTGTACCATTTAGATGCTGCTCCAGCGAGGCTATCTTGGAAACAATGTATCAATAGCTGGTCATTGTTAACGTATCCAGCCATTCGCCTGCAGAATATGGTGATATGAGCTTCTGGGCAACTGGTCCTATTGTAGTTTTCGAATTCTGGCATTTTAAACTTGTGAGGGAGTACCAAATCTGGGACTAAACTCAAATCTTTAGCGTCAATCCCACGATAGTTTTCAGTGACTTCCATTGCCTTAAACCTCTCTTCGAGCCATTTGCACCTTTCTTCTAACTGTTTTGGCAATTCTTCCTTCATTTTTTTTCAGCCACTTCATCGAAGTCTGGAATGATAGAGTTAGCAGGATTGTTTCTGGGGTTAGAGCCTGATCCAGCCTGAAAGTTTGAAGCACCAGCCTGAAACTGTTGAGGCCTGATTGTGGCAGAAGATTTGTGCGGGTATACTTCAGCTTGGGTCTGCACAGGTGGAGAAGTAAAGCCTGGAGGATAGAGAGGTTCATCATCGTTACCCTCTTCGACATTAGCCATAGGGCCCTTTCCCTTATCTCCTTCCCCAGTCAACAATTGGGTAAACTTAGCCATCATATCCTTTTGCGATTCTAGCATCTTCTCTGACATATCCTGTTGAATTTTGTCTAACTACTCCTACACTTGTAGCTGAAGTCGGTCTTGCATTTCCTTCTGGTACTGTTTAAGCTTTTCCAATATCTAATCCATGTCTTTAGTCTTTGCTCGAGTGTCGTAACAGTGTTTGGTCGGTTGATTGGTTTCCAGGTTAACTGTGCAATGATTTTAATTAATTAGGATCCTTTAACGGTGTTTAATGTATATGATGTAATGTAATGCAAATGCATGAAGTGAATGCAAAAAGAGATGTTGATTCTGGTTCAATTCTTTACTAGAAAAACTTTACTAGAAAACAAATCTCTTTACATAAAGCGGATACATATACAGCTTCACCCTCGATCATTCGGATATTAAGATGCATCACGCTAATTTTCCAATAAACATCTACTAGCTCCTTTTTACTTCATCCAGGTTGCAACTCTTGATCACTCATGCTCATGAGCTTCTTTAAAAAGGTTGGGATGTTTGACGACTCTTGAATAATCTTTGCTAACTTTAATCAACGCAGCAACGTCGTATACTCCTCTTGTTAGACTAATACACCTTTCGTGTCACGTTTTCTTAGACTATACACGGACAACCGTATTATCTTCCACCTTATCAAGAATTTTTCGTGGCAAGCTCTCTATTTAACAACTGAACATGAATCAACACCTCTTTTCTATAATGAAATGCCATGCAGTCAAAGTGAAACACAAAAAATTAGTATCATATACAAACAATCAAAACACTTATTCAGGTGTCTACCAGGGTTCAGTGTAATTCTACCCAGGGTGAGTTCCGAAGGTCAACTATATGAGGTTTGACTTCTAGAGCAAAGGTACCCGAACCAGTAGATTCCTCGATCCTTACCCATTATAGGCTCATATGGACCAAGTTTAGTTCAGGGGAATACATTTCCCTATGGCTGCATGGAGATGAAAATCTCACGAAGACATAGGTACGAATGTATCCCGAAAGTGGTCCACTACCCTGCACAGAGGTGAAAACCTCACAAAGGACTAGCTTCTCGTCCCCACTTAAAGGGGTAAAATGGACCAACCAATGCAATGTAAAATGCAGATACACACTGACAAATTTGGACGATACTACGATTAAAATCATGAAAATCATGGATAAAATACAAAAGGGGAAATCACAAATTTAAAACAAATTTTGATTTTTTTGACAAAAAGACAAAAATGAATCAATTTGCGGCTTGACTCTCAACCAGTCCCCAGTGGAGTCGCCAAGCTGTCGAAACCATTTTTTGAAAACAAAAAAAGTTGTCGACTTAAACTGACAATTGGAGTCGCCACCAATCTTTTATTAAGGTGTGATCGGTTCACCTTGAAAACGATTTTAGGTCTACGAATTTTGAGAAAATAGGTTCGGGAGTCGGTTACGCATGAGGAAGGGTTAGCACCCTCGTAATGCCCAAAATCGGTACCAAATTGATTATTAATGTCGTGATGTCAAAAGCTTGAAAAGATTTTTAAAATATGATCCTAGTATTTAAAAACTTGTATACATATTAAAATCCTCTTATTTAGAGAATATTCAATTGTATAAGTTAGATCAAGAAATCGAGACTCAACACGTTAGAGTACAATTTCTCAAAACTCCCAAACTTTGAATATTACCCCTGTTTTTAATAGGAAAATTTTCATCTCAAGAAGACAATGTCATACCCAATACATTAGGACATAACATGTTGAATTCCCGAAAAGGATTTTTATTTATGCGTTTTGAAAAAATATTCTCGATTATTTAGGGTTAACAAGGAAAATTGGAACCCAATACGTTAGGGCTCAATTTTCTCGAAAATCCAAAATATCGAATATTACATACTCTTGAAAGCCTTTGAACAAAAATGATTTTAATGCTTTGATGAAACCAAATATATTTTCCTTTTAAAAAATGATAAAATGTTAATATACAACATAAAACAAATACTTTAATATGAATATAAATGTATATGTATTTACAAAATATGTATATATATATAAGTACAATATATAAGTAAATTTGAAAATATGTGTATGCATATATTAAAACACATATATATAAGTATACATATAAAAAAGAAAAGGAATGAAATATATAAAACAAAAACTTATAATAATTTCTAAGAAAATATGTATGTATTTATATGTATGTGAAAATTATGAAAATAAGAAAAAATAAAAGTATGTATATGTGTATATATTTACAAAATAGAAAAAATGTATAAATATATATATATAGGTAAATCATGAAAATACGATATGTATATATATAAATACTTAAATATATGTACAACATGTATATAAAATAATGGAATATATAAAATAACCAAATAATAATAATTTAAAATATAAAAAAGTGTTGTTATATATTATAGAAAATGTATGTATATTTTGAATTATAAGATATGGGAAATAAATGTGTTACAAAATGTATATGTATATATAAAATATAAAGTATATATGCGTATAGCATAGAAAATAGGCACAAATACTATGGTTATAATAATAATAATAATATGGTAATGATATTGTATAAGAATAATAGCAAAAAAAAATAGTAAAATAACTAATAATGAACAGGGTATTGAATCGAAAATAATCAAAATTTTAGGGCTGAAATTTAAAAAATAAAAAATAACTAAAAGGGACTAAATCATATCGCACATGGAAGGAGGAGAACCAAAAGGGAAATATTCCCATGCCGGTCAAACGGCACCGTTCCAGGTGTTTTCTTTTAAAACAGTACAAGAACCAAAATTAAAAAGATGAAAATTTGTGGCAAAAATGAAAAACAAATCAAAAGATAGGCCCCAATTGTAACCAGCCTAAAAAGTGGAAGGACTAGGGGCACAAATATCCCCTTTTGTCCAAAAACAAGCGGATGCTAAGCGGTTCGGGTCGGGTCGACTCGATCCAAGTCAAAACTGCGCCGTTTTGGGCACATGGGAGTTGAGTGAAACGGCGTCGTTTCACTAGGCTATTTAAGCCAAAATTTCTTCAAAAAATTTCATTTTCTCCCTTCTTTTAAAAGAAAACCTAAAACCGCTTTCAACCCTCCCTCTCTTCTCCAAGCTCCGGCCTATGGTCCGGTCACTGGCCACCGCGCCTACCGCCGGTCATCGACGCCGGGGCCGCCGTATACGGCAGTTAGAAAACTGAAAAGTTTCTCTTTTTTTCCCGATGCAAACCTTAGGCCTCCGAATACTCCGACGACGGCAAAATGGTAAAAAAGAAAACTCTTTTTTATTTTTATTTTTATATATTATTTCGAAAAAATAAAAAGAACGAAATTGTCACCTCAAAATTTTTATTTCCCAATATCTGTTTCTTTTTTTTCTCTTCGTCCTTTTACAATCGGTTTATAAACCGAAATAAAATAAAAAACTAAAAAAATACAAAAAAAATCCAGATTTCTGTTATTGCTGCGTTGTATACTAGTGTTGGATCTGTTTTTCTCGCAGGTACGGAGGACGTGGTAGAGGCGCTCGTACGCGGAAAAGGCGGCGGCAGTTAAGGCGTGCAGCGGCTAGGGTAGGGGTTGCTACTAGGGTTTCTGAAAATTTGTTTTGGGCCACATTGTCTTTGGGCTAGGGTTTAGGTTAGTGAGCTAGGTATTGGGTCATTTGGGTTCAGGCTATTTGTAAAAAATGGACTGTATTTTTATGTTTATTTATTTGGGCCCGAGCCAATTGGGCCTGTTACAAATATAATTTAATAAAAATATATAATTTAATAAAATTCTTAATATTAAATATTCTTATATGATTTACTAAAATCATAATATATAATACTATAAAATATAATTTAAAATAATTATTATTAAATATAATTTAATAAAAATATATAATTTAATAAAATTCAATATAATTATTCTTATATGAATTTACTAAAATCATAACATATAATACTATAAAAATAATATATAATCTACATGGTATGTTTTAAACTGGAATACATATTTAATGTGCTAAAATATCATTCTTGAAACAAATAATTTAATTATTCTACAATAAAAAATATTAGCGTAATAAATAACTTGAGAATTATATTTTGCATAAACATAAATTTCATATATTAACAAAGGTTACATGAAATTCATGAAATTCATGAAATTCTATGTCATAATCCATATGTTATACAGTTTTACAACATAAAAAATTTAGAACATTGTAATGATAAACCATCCCAAATATTACAAACAGAAAAAGTTATGAAAATATCATCAACAGAACCATGATTTTTAATGGTCAGCAAGAAATCTTCTGACCCATTCCAACCACACATCAGAAGGTAAACTAAAGAAAATGAGCATTTGAGTTGGATGATCTGGAATTTTGCTTAATGCTCGATAGCGCTCATCCACAGTTAAACCTTCTATTTCACATAAGGTTGGATATAAATTTGTAGCTTTTTCTTGAATGATCTGGAATTCTTCTGACTTTTGTTAAACTACCACATCGGAGGCAATACTCTTACTGATTTGGTCACCAATGGCCCGTATGTTTTCCACCAATAAAGTGGCAGCATCATGAAATGAAGAAGAAATATGATCACTTGCATTAGAATTCTTTTTTTTTCTTCTTTGAAGATGTGGAACCCCCTTGGTTTCTATCTGATTGCGGTTTCGTAGCAGAAACATCCATGTCATCGAAAGAGACATCAGCTTCGTAATCATAGAATTCGTTTCTTTCTTCATTAATATCTGTAGTAGGTACATCCTGAACATTTATTTCTTCAATAACATCAGAGGCTGCTTGAACATCTTTCCCAGTCACTCGATCTCTTGCATAGATGGCAGTAAGTTGGTCGTAGTAAGGGAAACTACGATGTCTGAATTGACCGGCTTCTTTATGACTCCATAAAAATGAGGAAATCATATTAGTTATAAGTTTGGTAAAAAGAAGATAATAAAGACTTGAAATAATTCTTACATTTAAATAAGAGTTCCAAACCGCATCTTCAGCAACAACGAGCTGCCTATGCTCATCCCAACCAAAATCGCTATTGTTTTGGCCATTAAGCATGTCATACACAATTGACCAATCCCTTTTTAGTAACCTAATCCTCGATTCAATATTAGGTATAGCCTTCAACATTGCATTGGGTAAAGCCTTTTCTAACATTTTTTCCAACTCGTTTAAATAATCGGCTTTGAACCTCGTATCAGCATTAAAGGTTCCAACATTGTACAAGTCCACCATACAGGAAACCAATGCTGCATCTTCTTCTGGAACCCATTTCCATTTGGTTCCTCGAGAAGCTTGGGAAGAAACATTTGATTCTGAAATACCTGACATAATTATCTTAAGAAAAAAACAAATTAAAATTAAGTTTAATATCATGAATCAAAAGGTGAACACTTTATAAAATTAAAATTAAGTTCAATATCATGAATCAAAAGCTCAACACTTTATAAAATTATAACACATGATGAATGAAAAGAAATTAAATTATAATTCAACAATTTTAGTACAATACAAAAACAATTCAAACACCACCAAAGTTTCACAAACTAGATACATAAAATAACATAAACAAATTAACTCAAACTCATTTTGTCCCTAAACCTAACTAATTTCTAGATGCTTGCCATTCATCGAACATTTGGTTGGCTAGTTCCATCCTTCAAGTAGCCAATGCATCCGATGGATGAATATTTACGATATTCAGTTCATCGTCATCTACCACATTACTAGGTAATCCTTCTCCCACCTCTGCTTCAATAGGATCAATACTCATATGGGTTCGAATAAAATTATGGAGCAAACAACATGCAATAATGATTCTATTATGCACCCTTACAGGATAGAATGATGGACTCCTAAGTATTCCCCATCTAATTTTTAATAACCCAAAGCATCTTTCAATAACATTATGTGCTGAGGCATGTTTCATATTAAAACATTCTTGCAGAGTACTTGGCTGATAACCCTGACGCCACTCATTCAAATGATATCGTTGTCCTCTAAAAGGTGCAAGAAATCCCTCACAATTTGTGTATCCAGCATCAACTAGATAATAACAACCTGTAAAAAAAACCTTTTTTTAAAATGATTAATTCCCCAAAAAAAGTTTGATCTTAATGAATAATTCAAAGTCCTCTAACTATCCACTTTACCATGAGGAACTTTTAGTCCATGTCTCCTACTAATGGCATCTCGAAGAACCCGTCCATCAGCAACAGAACCTTCCCAACCAGGAAGAACATAAACAAATTGCATATCAGGTGTACAAACACCTAACATATTTGTTGCTATGTCACATTTTAGCGTTCGATATCTAGGTTTATCAACTGTTGGAACCCTAATCTTGATGTGGGTTCCATCAAGAGCACCTAAGCAATTATATATCACATGTTATAAAACCTTGAGTTAGGATACTAAATTTAAATCTAAATCAACTAAATTATGTACAAGCTATATATAAAACTCAGTCCAATACCTTAAACCATTTCCACCTTGTGTCTGAAGAATTAGCTGTAATTGGCTCTGCCTTTTTAAATAACACATATTGTAAGCGTATGATAGCATTTAAAACACTATGAAATGATCTGCTAACAGTTTCCCCAGACCTATTAAAGTGATGCTTGATAACTCGATTTTTAAGGTAATGGGAAATGATATGTAAAAACATTGCCACTTGTTCATCAACAAGCATGTTCCTTGACGACTTCAATCCCCCTAACGTTTGTAACATCTCACATAGTGTAAAAAAGGCAAATCTATTCATCCTAACTTGTTCAATACATGTCTCGTCACTAGCATATATAAGCCTTTTCACATAATCTCGTTTTGCATAAAAATCTAAAATATAGTACCTAATCCTTGGTCTATAAGTATGTAGGCTATGGATGGCACCCAATGTAAGTAAGAACCAACTCGCAATTCTACAGATTTGCAACCATATTGTCAATGCAATACCAATTCTTTTACGCCTCACACTTTGTCCTATTAAAGGCAGACGAGCCATTACTGCAAGATATTAAAGTGTTATATAACTTCAAATCGTAGTAAAAGGGTCACATTTCTCCAATTCTAATTTCAATAACAGTAAAATAAAATTAAAGATTTTAATTGCCAAAGAACTTACAGTGATTTAGTGAATACAAGACACTCAACTGTGGGTGGAGGAAGCAATCAAACAAGCCAAAGAATTCAAGTTGCAATAACACAATATCAAAGAAAAATGAACAATACAAATTTAGAATCTTTACGAAGCAAAAAATAGAAATTAAAATTATCTTTGCAACTTGAAATTCATTTCTTTATCAAATTAGTTGTCATGATACAAAAACACTTTAGGCCTGGATAATACAATCACAGATGGCATGCCTAGTCTATTAACCAAAACCTTATGTAGAAATAGACTATCCTTGTGAGGTGAACAAATTTTGAAAATAGTCTACAGCAATTTGCATAAATTCTTCGTCTTCAAAATATTTGATCATGTTATTATGTTCATGCTTTGTAGGTATATGTATAATTGAGATAAAATTAAAATTTCATCTATATATTGAATTAAAAATAAATTTATATTTATACAATTGCACCAAAATAAAATTTTTAAATCACATTCTACATCGATTAAAATTTAATATAATTTTAAGATTTATTTGAAATTTTGTTGTTTCCATATTTATTATTAATATTCATAAGAGTTAATTAAAACAATATTTTGCTAATTAAAACAATTAAGGACTTTGTAATTATTAAACGACATTTAATAATTAGATATAGAATTTAATTATTTTTATTTTAATAAATTGGAATATTAAAAATAAAAATTATTAAAAATAAAAAAATATAATATAATTATTTTAATTTAATGTTTAGTACAATTAGTTTTATGCATTTAATTATTTTATTTTAACAAAAGTATTATTTAATAAATTGGAATATTAAAATTAAAATTATCCAAGCTTTACTTGAATTACAAAATAAACAAATACATTATTTAGTAAATTGAATAACAAATGCATAAAACCGATCCATTACAATAAAATTAAAACTTGAATAACAATTGAAAAATAATAGTTAAAATTAAAAAAAAAAATCTGTTTTGCACTAACTATTACAATAGTCACTCAAAATTGATTTGCACTAACTATTACAACCACCTTAGTCAACTAAACAAATAATCGAACAAGAAATGAATCAAACAAGCTAGTTGGAACACTAGTTGCGCATATTCTTAGTAGAAACCAACTCTTAAAACTTGATCAATCCCAATTAATCATTTGCTAACAGTTTGACTTCCACGCTTATCAAACAGTTTACTACTGTTTACTAGTGTAGATATATAGCAATATGACTATTCTCGATTAAAACAGTTTACTAGTAACCAACAAAGAAATCAGAGCTGTTACGTTTTCATTGAATAGTGATAAGACCCCTAGCCCTAATGGATATATGACTACTTCAAAAAAAATTGGTTCAATGTTGGCTGCTTTTAATGTCACTTTGGTGCTTAAATGCCTTAACCCAATCTCTATAAAAGAGTTTCGACCAATATCATACCATTTTGTATTTTATGTGTATAACCATGATTCATGCTAATAGAATTCAAGCTCATCTTCCAGAGGTTGTTAACAAGAACCAAAATGGTTTTTCATCCCTAACATACAGGTGAACAGCCATGTGAACAGCCATATGGAGGTAGGATCTTCCAAATATATAGGAAAGTAATGGAAAAAAAATTAGCATGCCTGTGCTGGAAATACAAGTGATGATAGAAATTAAGGCTAAGTTTTGATATTATCACTGAAGATCATGTCTGAGCATCATGGAATTCCCCATGACCAACCTCTTCATCAATCCAAATAACTTGTACACACAAATAAACAAGTCACATATAAATGCTTTATTATATGTGATTCAGTTCAAATCATCAACTAACTGCAAGTAAATGATTCCCATGGATGCTAAAAATAAAGACTTTAATCTTTTCGTAAATTCTACAAGGAAACCTCTCAAAGTCTAAACCACCCAGCATGGACTTTGATGTTAATATGTCTGCTTTATGCCCAAAATAAGAGGCAAATATAAACAATCATTTCGTATATTATAAGATACCAGTAAAAAAACTAGTCATTTACAAGGTACACAATACAAAGAACAAACGAGCATACAAATTCTGAAATTCAATCTCAATCTGCTTTGGGCAAAACCCAAATATTCTACATTTAAATACCTTATAAAGTAGAGAGAACCAATCAAATAATCATGAATAAAACACCAAATGCCAAGTATAAAAATACTAAATGAATAGATTAATCCAGGACACAAAAACAAAGAAATCTGATCTTTTTTATATCAGCCAAGGGGTTAACAAGGAGTGAATTTGCAATTATGATTCTAACTTAATTGGGTTAGCTTCCATTGATAAGGCAATGACACTCAGGGTTAATGAGGACTGAATTCGCAATGATGATTCTATCTTATTTGGCTTAGCTTCCTTTGGTAAGACAACAACACTCGAAACTTGCATAAGTAGAAAGACAATAGGCTCGAAAAACTATTGCACCCTCATCTAAACCAAATCCATAAAACTTATCCCCCACAATGAATCAAACAAGAAATGAATCAAACAAAGTTTTCATCTGTTCAATCGAACATGCAATAGAAATAGTAAAATCAAAGCCCAATGGAAATCATAAGAAAAGAATCAATATTAGGATAACAAAAACAAATATCGCAGATTTAAGCAAAAGGAAAACTAACTTGTAAAATAAACAGGAGAAAAGTGCGAGCTGCTAAAAGAGACCTGTCAGCATTTAAAGAGTTAGTAGCAGAAAGAAAAAGGGAAATCGATTTTAAGCAAAGAGTGAAAATACATTACCTCTGGAAATCAGTTTTCTGTTCTTGATAAAATGAAGAAAAGAAGCAGAAATCGATGGAAGGGAAAAAAATCAATTTTAAGAAATGAACGAGAAAAAAGAATTGTACGAGAAGAAGAAGCAGAAATCGATGGAAGGGAAAGGGAAATTACCTCTGGAAGGGAAACGTGGGAGAATCGATGGAATAGAAAATAGGAAACGCGGCCAAAATCCTTAATCGACGCTTCACAAGGGGAATGGCTATTACAGCCAATGTAGGTAATAGCCCCGTAACCGAATCGGGCCATAACAGCATTACGGGCAACCAAGTGCCCGTTTGGTGGTGGGCTCGCAGAATAGGGGAAATGCATGCCTATTTCCCCCAACCAAGCGCCCCCAAGTTTTAATAATGTGTAGAATTTGAATTTAAGAAGCCAGACACAGACTCTCAAATCAAGGAGTCACCAATAAACTTTTTCAGATAGATGTGATTAGTTATCTATTGAGTTTATTTAATTTTTTTTGTTAAGTCTAAATATAAATTAAGGAAATCCCTAAAAGAAATAAATTCCAATCTACTTCCCATATCTAGGCTCGAGAGTTCATTCACGTACGTAGAAAGATTGACACCCCTATTGTGTCTATCCCAACAATAGTACCAACATAGTATTATGGTACTCAAATTTTGTCCTATATTTAATGTTCACTATCTTGAAAAGATACATAGTCTTTAGACTTGGATCCTAGACTGATTTGATTTTAGACCTTGACTTGGAGTTGGACTGTATACTTAAACCTTGTATTAATTTTGGACGTTTCGAAACATGACTTAGGTCGATGACCTGTTTGACTTGATTATAACTTAATTTTTTACTTGAATTTAACACTATTGAAATTTTAAAATTAAATTCAAGTTTAATGAAAGGGTTGGTCTTTTTTTCCCAAAATTGCAAGGCTCTCTCAATAAGTGGATTTTAAATAATAGTGTTTAAATAATTGGTTCTATTAATAACCAAACTAAACTACTATTAATCGAATTATTCAAAATTTTAAAACAATTAATCATTAATTAAACCAAACAAAATTCAATTAACTCACTTGTTTTGAATTTGACCAAACTAAAATGATAGTGTTATTTTTTTTAGTTTTTGAATTATGTTTTGTAAGTTCTTAGATATCCTATGGTTTATATAAATTTTAATATTTTTATTTGATCCATTACCATATCTGATTTTGATTTAAGCTTTTTAGGTCAATTGGGTTTATCTATTATATGTTTAATATTTTTTTTTAGAGAAAAGATCAAACTATCATTAAAGAATGTAAAAGCTCAACACAAATAAACGACAAAACAGAGTGCCTATACTAGCACCCAAGTCATTAGGCTTGCCCCATACACCTAACCTAAGGCCAAGACTCTCAATAGTTTCCTCAAAATTAGACTCCAAAGCTAAATTATCAAAAATACAATGAGGGCTAGAATTCCAAAAATTGTAGTCATCATAAAATAAAGCAACTTTCGCAAAAGTGTGTGTCGTTTTATTCGCTTGTGTAGAAAACCAGTGGAAGGAAATAGACTCAAAACTAACTGAAAAATGGAGACAATCAACAACTAACAAACTTGACTGTCCTCGATCTACATTGATTGAGTAGGCAAAATAGTAAACAAAGACTAGATATGCGGTGTACTGTAAGTGTGACAGGACAAGTTGTGATATTTATAAAGTGCATGATGGAACACCTTGTGGAGTATTCCAATGCTCGAACCCACAGGACACAAGAGATACAATAGAATTCAAAGCAACAAACATGCAAATAGGAAATCTAAATAGCTATTACCTAATAACCTATAGTACGACAAAACATAAATTGAAGTTTTTATGCTAAAACTATATCTAAAGACCTAATTGTAAAGATTTCTAAAATTATAAAAGAGACCATCAAAGACAAAGTGGTATGTAGTTAACATTAGTGTTGACAATTAAATCTCATATTAGGAAATTTAATAGAATAATTTTCTAATCAAATTAGTTAATACCTCTCGATCTATAATTTACCTAATTTGTAATTTAGTCCAATTAATCTCTTGATCTAATTTAAACTAAGCGGGCAATTAAAATTTTACCCGATAATTTCTCCTTTTAATCTCACTTATCTATATTTTAACCTAGAGTCGTCAATTCCTAATTTTGATTTCTATTCAATTTAGTCCAAATTATTCAATTTAGTCTCTAAGATAATTTTCAACATTTTAATTAACTAACTACCCAAGAAAATTAGTTCATTCTAATCTTAATCAACCAATACCCAATAATTTCTTTTTCATTTAAACAATTAAATAATATGAAAATTAAAAGGGTTTAAAATTGCTAAGATTTTATTTTGTTAAAGTCCTTAATTTAACGGTTGCGATGGAGTGAGAAAGTAAGATCATTGTTTTGATTATCTGATTGAAAAATTTGAATGAAAAATTACTAAAACCTATAGATATTGAAAGTGCAAACTCAAAGTTACAATAAGGATTCTTGTTCCTTTGAACTAGGGGAGAAGGAAGTTGTAAAAAAATTACAGAAGAAAAGTTGCAGTTGCTAAAAAATTAAAATTAACCTAAAAATATAAAACTAAAAGTGAAGTCCTTTAAAACCTATTATAAAGTGTTATTTATAGTGTTTCTAAAGTTGACCTAAAATAGATAAAGTTTCCCATTTTATTAACAACTAAAATAACCTTTTTTAACTGAAGAAAGACCTTGTAGTTTTCAGCCCGTTGATCCTCGATGTCGGGACACCAAGACATTGGTATCGCAACTTCGCCAATAGTATCTTCCCAGATCTTCCTAGCAGTATTGATATCGCAACTTGGTTTTGATATCGTGACTCTGGCTTTTTGAAGAGTTGGGCTCTTTCAGCTTTAGTGATTGTCCTTGATGTTGTGACTTCAACAACACAATGTTGCGACCTAAACATTTAATGTCACGACACCTATACAATTGTGTCACAAATCTATTACTAGTTCACCTATAGTGTTGTTACTTTTTGAAATTCAACTTTCAGGGTAATGGACAGATTCAGTGTCGCAACATCAATGGCAGTATCAAGGTTTCTTCATGTTTTGGCCTTAGCTACCTCCTACACAATCTAGAATTAATTGTTAAAACCAAAAGATAAGATTTTTCCATTTTGGTCACAAAACATGCTAAAAATACACAAACTAACTACTAATATAAAAATCTAATAAATATTAAAAAACATAATAGGAAACTATAAAATGCTTAATTACAAGCCCCTTATGTGTCAAAAAAAGACTTAATTTACCATATCAAATTATGACAGATCAAATTCCCCTTCACTTAAGGCTTTGCTTGTCCTCAAGCAAACACACAAGTAGTTTGAGGTAGTCCTCCTCTCCATTAAAACTTAGATGTGTAGTGCAATCCTTGCGTGGGTGACCTGAATAAAAAAAAGAAAACAAAACATATTAATATAAAAGCATATGTTGTAACACCCCTAGCCTGTTTCCATCACCAGATTAGGGCTACGGCGTATTATCGAAGTATAACATCATATAACGAACATTTTATTATCCGAAATAAATCACAACACAAGTCATATCAATATCACCCAAAATCATACATACGGTCCCTTTTACGAGCACTCGAAGTCCTAAAATGTCATTAGAAACAAATCGGGACTAAATTAGAAACATATGAAATTTTTCAGAAAAAGATAAAATTTTTCAAACTTCAGGGGTCACACGGTCGTGTGGGCATTCAAAATAGGGACACACGACCATGTCCCAACCCGTGTCCGTACCCGTGTAACTCACTGACTTGGGTCATACGGCCAAGCCACACGCCCGTGTACTAGGCTGTGTACCCTTCGAAATAACCCCACACGCTCGTGTACCAAGTCGTGTGCTAGGCAGTATAACAGCTTAACTTGGAAACCTTTTAAAGCTACAGGGGACACACGGTCATGTCGCCTGGCCGTGTGTTACACACGGCAAAGACACACGCCCGTGTGGACAAAAAATAGGTCCTTTCCAAGCCATTTTTCTCACCCAAACTCATATCACTTGCACAAGCCAATTGTACCTATAATCATGCACTTAAAACACATCTAACATATGTATATACAAGCTTATACATTATTGAAACTAACAATTGAACCAATATGCCAACATGGCACCTCAATTTCAACTATCAAACATGCCCACCAATCTATCAAATTCAATCATCAATAAAACCACCAATTCAACAATTTCATTATCACATTTTCCATGATATTCGTATACCAAATATAAGCACAACAAATACTATTTTGCCCATTTTCACAGCGATTATGCACCTTAGCATTTTGACCTAAAACCAAACACATTCAAGCTACCAAATCTAACCATTAACCACATCATGAACTACCTCAATCTATAACAAACAAAAATTCATAATAGACCATTATAAACATCATTTAGTTTCCATCATTTTAACCACCACCACATCAAAATAACATCACAAAATACCATATATTCATCATAACACACCAACTAGTTCATCAACCAAAACCAAATATATATACAAGCCACACATAGTGGCCATTTTCATTAAACAAGACTCCTATACATGCCATTATAACCATGGCTCAAAATCATCAAAATCTACCGATTTAGCCGATGGAGAGTGTGAAGGATCTCCGACAAACTTCCAATCCGAATGAACTTCCGATTATATAAAAACACAAAGGAAATAACACGAAGTAAGCATGTATTGCTTAGTAAGTTCATAATTCATAATCAAAGCTTACCATTTCAATATAAAAGCTTAAAGGAAATTAATGAACATATCCAACATAGCTTGGCACAAGCCTAAAAACCAACAACAATTCACATTAGTGATTAGCACATAACTTAACCAAATTCATTACACAACAAAGAGTTTCCATATACTTTCCATACAAACATTCATATTATAATGAACATACTAGCAATCTTTAATCACTATCATCTCATACCTTTCTCATGCTTTCATGGCATTATTAAACGAGGCATACACTGATCCTTCCTTTTTGTATTCCCATTGAACCACTGGAATAATATCAGATACTCGGGAATCTCTCACACTATGTGCTAACATGTGGTCGAAACCACTACTTTCTCATATCTCATATAAATGCTCTCTCTCGAGCCAGAAGTGGGTCTGCTCACACAAGCTCTCAATCAGGACATAGCTACATAGTCCTGCTCACAAGCTGTCAAGTAACTACAACACATGCCGGAAACTCAGCCACCAGTAGGACGTACAAGACCAGCACCCGAAACACGGTAACCCCTAATGACGTGTCATTTGTATCCTATATATTCCTAAGGTTCAAACGGGATTCGAAAGTTGTCGAAACTTCGTTGGATATTTTTGTAAAGCCGTAATACCATAATACAACATAAAAGCATTTAAATCAAACATAATTCAATGATATTTAAATGTACAAACTTACCTCAAGCACGAACAGAGAAATATGATCGGTTAATCCAACACTATTTCTTTTCCCCGATATAAATTTGTACGTTGCTTTTCTTGATCTTTATAATCAAATTTTACTCATTCAAACTTCAATCTATTCAATTTAATCCAAAAATCATGTTTTGGAAAAATTACACTTTGCCCCTATAATTTTGAATTCATTAAATTTAGTCTTTAAGCTTATAAAATGAAAATTATGCAATTTGGTACGAACCCATTATAGCCGAATTTTACTTAGGCCCCTAGCAAGCCCTACATTTCATTTATTTTGTAATTTTACCATGAAAAATTTTCTATTTTTTTCAATTTAGTCCCAAATTGACAAATTCATCAAAAATTCCTTTGCAAAAGTTGTTAAACTATCATGAAACATTCATTTTCATCGATCAAACAAAAAAAAAACTAACATACATTCATGGTAAAACCCTAGATTTTTAACAATTTTACAAATTAGTTCCTGGGCTAGCTAGATTAAGCTACGACGACTCTAAAACCATTAAAATTAGGACCAAAAATCACTTACATGCACAAGGATAAGCTTGCTGAGTGCTCAAATCCTAAAAATGGTGTTGTTTTCCCTTTGGAAATTTGGCTAGGTGAAGATGGACAAAAACCTTGATTTTGTTTTTCTTATTTATTAGTTTACTTATATAACCTTTACTAATCACATTAATGATGTCCATGTTTGTTCATTACCTTTATTAATGGTCTAATTACCATTTAAAGTCACTCACATTCCAATTTCATAACAATTTGACACCTTTTACTTATAGAACTCAAATTTTGCACCTTATGTAATTTAGTCCTTTTTATCAAATTAAGCATGCAAACAATAAAATTTTTATACGACAATATTGACATGTTGTAGACATTAAAATAATAATAAAATAAATATTTTGACATCAAATTTGTGGTCCTAAAACCACCATTTCGATACACAATTAATTCTTCTAGACTTTGCCAATTTCCCAACACAATACTCTAACATCCTCATCTTCTTCATCAACAATATTTTCTATCTAGCTTTTTGGAACAACACCTAAATATCGTATGTCTTTGAATGTATTGACAGTCCCCCCAAAATAATGCTTTACACTTTACCTATTCAATAGTAAAAGTTGACCATCTTTTTCCATCAATTCAATAGCTCTATTAGCGAGTACATGATAACCAGTGTAAGGACCAAACCATCATGATTGAAGTTTTCTCGAAAATAATTTAAGTCTTGAATTGAAGAGGAGTACTTGATATCTTGGCACAAAACTCTTGTTCTTAATTATGGCATCATGATGCAATTTACTTTTCTCTTTCTGCAACTTCATATTTTCATATGCCACATATTGGAATTCCTCCAGTTCATGAATTTGGAACAACCACGTGTCTTTAGCCAAATTAGGATCGAAGTTCAACTCATTTATTGTCAAGTATGCATGCTTCTCTAACTTGATTAGTAAATGACAATTCTTCTCGTAGACAAGACGGCAAGGTGACATTCCCAATAGATTTTTATAAGTTGTCGTGTAAGCCCACAATTCATTATCTAACTTGTTTGACTAGTCTTTCCTAGTCGGGTTTATTGACTTTTCCAGAATCTGTTTTATCTCGTGGTTGGATACCTTTGCTTGGCCACTGGCTTGTGGATAATAAGCAGTTGTAAAGCGGTGTTTAAAAATATGCTTTGATAAAGTAGTTTCTAATTCTTTACTGCAGAAGTGTGAACCTGTCACACCCGAGTTCCTTTGAGTACCCAAATTTAAAGGAGCGTTGAGAGTAAATTGAATAAATAGTGAGTTCGTGAACTCTACTAGAAATTTTGGAAATTTTGGTATTGTTGGACAACTAATTGAGTTTTAATTCTAATTTGGTCAAGATGGAACTGACTGGTTCCATAGTGGGAGACATAATGATTGTCGATGGATGGCTAATTGGGATTTGGAGACCATGCGAGAGTAGTTATAAAAATTTGGGTTAGAAGGGATGTTCCTACTAAAGGAATTTTTCTCAGTTATGTTGTCAATTTCTTCCCATCTGTATTGCCTTTTTCAATTGTTCAGAAGAAAAGGAAAATTTGAGAAAGCTCAGCATGGAGCAGTAGTTGTAAGATTTGAAGTTTGGAAGAAGAAAAATTCAGAAATCGGTAAGCTTTCTTATATTTTTGTACTTGTGGATTAGAGGAAGAAGGAGAGTAAGGAGTTCTAATAAGTTTGTGTATAATGGTTCTAGGATTTTAAGGTTTGAATACCTTCGATTTAACCGATATGTGGTTGTCGTACTTAGCTGCTAGGACGATAGAGGCTCTAACATTTGGAAAAGCTAAGTTGATGAGGATAAAGGAGTTCAGGTGAGTTTCTATACTCTACCCTTGGGTGATTGTTGACATTTCACTGTTTCCATGGTTTGTTTTTGAGTTGTTCTGAATTTGTTTAAAACTGTTGTTGTGTAATAGCCTATTTTTAGTGAAATCAAAAAAATAGTTTTGGGACAACAAATTTGACGAGTAAATTTTTATTTTAATATTATTTTAATGGCTATGGGATGTTGCTAAGGTTGTATTAAAATTTCGTTAAGAAATTTTGATGTTTGCATGATTAATTAAGTGAAAAGGACTAAATCGTAAAAAGTGTAAAAGTGAAGTTCTATTAGTTAAAAGGGATAAATAGCTAATGGAAATGAAACCAAGTAGAAGTAAATGGTAATTAGACCATTTGTGTGGTTAGTGGATGTTCATGATATGATTTTGATGAAATTTTGATATTAATTAAAGGTTAAAAAGTTAAATGTGTAAATAAGGTTAAAATATATAAAACTAAATTTACTGCATCTTCTTCCATTGTCGAAACCATCTATTAAATTTGAAAACAAAAAATTTAGTTGTCGACTTAAAAAAAATGAAAATTGGAGTCGCCACCGATCTTTTAATGAGGTGAGATCGGATCACCTTGAAAACGATTTTAGGTCTATGAATTTTGAGAAAATAGGTTCGGGAGTCGGTTACGCACGAGGAAGGGTTAGTACCCTCGTAACGCCCAAAAACTGGTACCAAATTGATTGTTTTATGTCTTAGGGTGGAAATTTTGAAAAGATTTTAAAAATACAATCCTTCTAAATTTTAAATTTGAGTAAACTGAATTGAATAGCAAGATGTACTCATTTTTAAGAAATAAATTACCACACTCAATGAGTTAGAGCATTGCAATTCAATCGTCAAAATTTAGTATGTCTTTAGTTTTCAAATTTAAAATAATTATGCATTTTGAAAAGGTTGTTTAATTATTTAAGTCAAACGAGAAATCACAATCCAATAAGTTAGGTTTCGTTTCCTCGAAATTCTTAAACATCAAACATTGCCTTTACTTTAAAATCGGGATAATAGAATATCATATCTAGTAAGTTAGGATCCGACATTTTGAAATTTTGAAAATTTTATTTTAAAAAATGTATGGTTTTACCAAAATGAATACTTGATCATCTAAATTCATCGAGAAGAATTGAGGCCCAGTAAGTTAGGGCACAATTCCCTCGAGAACCTATGCACATGAAGTCTTTTTGGGAACTATGAAATACAACGATCATAACGTTTTAATAAAATACAATTATTACAAACAACATAATTGAATAGCAATATACAAAGTAAAAGATAAATGGCAAACTAAATTTACATCAAGGAACACCCAAGCATACAATACATCAAAATTAACAATAAATTTCCTAAAGATACTCAAATAAAATAAAATAAAAATAATATGGAGATTTAAAACAATTTGATAATAATGCTAAAAAACAAAGAAAATGTTTAAATGAATCTTAACGAAAGAATTGTAAAAGAGAAAAAACTTAGAATTAATATATACATTTCGATTTATATAAGTAAAACCTAATGTAAATAATAGTATGTAGTAATAATATATAAAAGTTAAAATAAGTAAAATAAAATAGCAAATTTAAAAGGAATAAGGCTTTCGTGCATTTTTAAAATTTGTCATTTGAAATCTTGTTATGTTATTTATATATATACATATGCATATTATATATACATATATAAAAATATAAAATAATATTATGGAAAATTTTGAAATTAATTGTAAATATATATATACACACACGAACAAAAGAAAATGTATAAGTTAAGCTAAGATAGTGAATAAAACATATATATATAAATATTTATAAAATTAAGTAATGAATACATAAAATAATATTAAATAATAAGAAAATTTATAGTGAAATTAGGTTAATTGATATATAAAAAATACTAATAATTTAAATGAAATTAATAATAAACTGATTAATTTAATGAGGATGGATCTATTTTGAACCCAAACAAAATTCTAAGGGCTGATTTGAAATAAATATGCAAACGACTGAATTGAAAACCATTTAACATCAAAGGGATTATTAAAGCAATTTAACGCATAAATCTTCTGTAGAACATCATTTGAATATTCAAAACGATGCCGTTCAAACATGGATCTATATGGAATCGGAACCAAATGTGTAGCACAGATTGAAAAATTGAATAAAATCAAATTGAACCAACACAAAAGAAAGAGGGACTTGTCACGCAAATAGACTAATAAACGAAAGTACGCGGATCCTACCCTCGGGTCGGGTCACCGCGTGGATCACAGTCTCGAACGACGTCGTTTTTCAACGCATATGAATCCCCCATTAAAACATAATTAGCAACATTTTCTATTTTTAAAACAGAAGTTAAAAAGAAAGAAAGAAACCCTAAGCCCTTTTGTTTATGGCTGCGCCATTTATTGCCTTAGAATAGGGGCTTTTCGAATCCCATGCACGACTCCTATTGTGACGGAGCGAGCATGAGCCGGTCACCAGGTACGTTCCTCACTCTTCTCTTTTCTTTTTCTTTTTTGAGCACGTAATAGATGAATAAAGAAGCAGAAAAGAATAAACCAGAGAGAAGGAAAAAAGAACACTACAATCACCTTTCAAATTTCTACTTTTTTCTTTCAATATTCTCTTTGATTTTTTTTTGTATTCAATATTCGTCCCCTTTACAAATTCTGGAAAATGGCTTTTTATAGCCGAGAATACATAATATAAAATAAAAAGAAAAAATACCAAATCCTCTCTCTGTTATTTCGTTTCTTTCTTTTTGTTGTTTCTGTTGCGTTGTTTGGCTCTATTTACAGGTACGGCGTACGGGGTCGGGGACATGGCACGTACAGATGTGCACGGGCGTGCGCGTACGAAGGCTCGCGTGAGTGGTACTACGTGCGTGGGGAGTGGCTCGGGGGCCTGGTTCGTGGGGCACGTGGGGGGAGCTTGCTGGCTGCGGCGCTGCAGGCTGAATGTTGCTGCCTAGGGTTTTTGATTTCCCAATGTTTAGGCTAGTTTGGGCTTGTAAGGCAATTGGGTTAGATATCGGGCCACTATAATTGGGCCATTCGGGCTTAGTATAAGTTTTATTTTAGTCTGTAATTTTGGACATTTGGGCTTTTAATTTTTTCTTTTATATTGGTTTTATTTTACTAACGAGTCGGGCAAATTGGGCCTGTTACAGCTGCCCCTCTTTGCTCGTTGTCGTGTGACGGGAACGAAGAAAAGACTAAAAAATAGCCAATTTGCCCAGTCGTGCTGGACTTTGGTAGTTCTTTTTCTTCAAATAGCCTCATTCCATCCTACTGCATCTTCAGAGGTATAGGAATTGGTGCCTCGATCTATTCCACCGCAACGTCGGGGAGATAGGATTTGCCATTTTCGATCTGCTCGACTACTACTTAGGGAGATAAGATCAGTTTCTTCGGTCTGCTCTGCTGCAACCTCGGGGAGATAAAATTACAGGCTTCAATGTACTCTACTGTAATCACAGGGAGGTAAAATCCACCATCTTGGATATGCTCCACTACTACTTAGGGAGATGAGATCTGAAATATTCAACCTATTCTGCTGCTGCCCAGGGAGATAGAATTACTGGCTTCAATGTACTCCACTGTAATCACAGGGAGGTAAAATCCGCCATCTTCGATCTACTCCACTACTACTTAGGGAGGTAAGATCTGAAATCTTCAATCTATTCCACTGTCAACCAGGGAGATAGAATTACTGGCTTCAATGTACTCCACTGTAACCACAGGGAGGTAAAATCCGCCATCTTCGATCTACTCCACTACTACTTAGGGAGGTAAGATCTGAAATCTTCAATCTATTCCACTGCTGCTCAGAGAAGTAGAATTACTGGCTTCAATGTATTCCACTGTAATCACAGGGAGGTAAAACCTGCCATCTTCGATCTACTCCACTACTACTTAGGGAGGTAAGATCTGAAATCTTCAATCTATTCCACTGTTCCCCAGGGAAGTAGAATGATTGGCTTTAATGTACTCCACTGTAATCACAGGGAGGTAAAATCCACCATCTTCGATCTGCTCCACTACCGCCTAGGGAGATAAGATCTGAAATCTTCAATCTATTCCACTGTTGCCCAGGGAAGTAGAATTACTGGCTTCAATGTACTCCACTGTAATCACAGGGAGGTAAAATCCACCATCTTCCTGCTCCACTGTAACTGAGGGAGGCAAGGTCTGTAATCTTCAATCTATTCCACTGCTGCTCAGGGAAGTAGAATTACTGGCTTCAATGTACTCCACTGTAATCACAGGGAGGTAAAATCCACCATCTTTCTGCTCCACTGCAACCGACGGAGGCAAGGTCTGTAATCTTCAATCTATTCCACTGCTGCCTAGGGAAGTAGAATTACTAGCTTCAATGTACTCCACTGTAATCACAGGGAGGTAAAATCCACCATCTTCGATCTACTCCACTACTGCCTAGGGAGATAAGATCTGAAATATTCAATCTGCTTCGCTGTCAATACAGGAAGGCAAGATCTGGTAGCTTCACTGATCTACCCTCTAGGGAACATGAACCTAATTATGTCTAATGATTAGGATGGCATGATCAAAATGAATCAAATGCTCCTAACTAGACATGCGTGAACAGTGTTTGCTTGAATGCAAAATTTTATTTTTCCGAGAATGATCCCGCTTAGGTTGTCATTACTCGAAGTTTATTAAGGTTTTATGACTGGCGTGCTACAACACCTTCTTGCTTGACCGGATTTTCTGAAGAAACATTTAGTCAGGTTGCCCCTACTATAAACCTCAAAGTTCAATCCATTGGGGCGCAAATTTTGTACCATCACAATTCAAGGATACCGGATTTAAAACTTTCTGGTCCCTTACACCATTCCTAAGGTGTTGTACTGAAGACTCATGTGCAAATGAAGGCTCTCTTCTCCGAGTTAACCTCTTCCTATTGCCTGATGATTATTGCTTTCTCGTTTATTTAAGCTTTATCATAAATATGTCATTCTTGTCATTCTGTTCAATCAGTGTTTTTGACAACAAAATCCAAAGAGAAAGTCCAAATTTAGACTCTTCCTTCTCAAATTTCCAACCTTTAAATTTGGTGTGCTCTAAATAATAGTCCTGTTTCAGGTTCCTGTATTATTTAAAAAATTTCCAGAGTAATATACAAAACTTCCTTTGTAAAAGTTTTATTAGTCCATTAATCATTATTCCAATGCAACATGCTTGCAATAAAAGGGCATAACAATGGATAAGACTAAAGTTGGTTCTGAGCATAGCTCGAAAGAACAAATTATCAAAAATAGTAAAGAAGGATGACAAAGAAATTGATTGGGAATGTGTATCTTGGAAAAGAATGAAATATTCCAAGAACAACAAATAGTATGAAAATTGGGTGCCCAAGATATCGCAGCTTGAACTTTTCTATACAAACTTTTTGAAGACCATTTTGAGTTTGACATGTGTTTAGGAGATCTACAGTGCTTTGTCGATACCCCAAGATGTCGCCTACTCTTTCCTGTTGATTCAGGCATAACAAGATTACCACATGCCCCAATCTGATAAAGATTCAAGTTGCTTTGATCACTCCATGCCCCATTCTGATCAATATTTGAGCCGCCCTTTTCGGGTTTTCAACTCAAATCCCCTTTGGCCTAAGGTGCCCTTTGCGGGTTTTGACCTTAGCCTCTCCATTTTTACTTTTTACTTTTTTCATTTTTTTCATCTTTATTTTTTGATTTTTTCATATTTTTCTGACTCAAAGTGCCCTTTGCAGGTTTTTCCCTTGGTCCTTTCTTCTTCTTTAAACGAAGTATTTCCTGACTGGATTTGAGATTATAGGATTATCAATCTCACTCAGGATCAGTGCTCCTCTGAAAAGGTCTTCTTTACAACATAGGGACATTCCCTATTTGGCATTCATTTCCCTCTAGAATCCTTTTGTTGAGGAAGGATCTTTTCCAACCTCCAATCCTCTCGTGGAATTCTCTGAGATGACCCTGTTTATTATTGGCTCGTATCATTTGTTTCTGGTACATCCAACCCTATTGAGTAGCTATTAACCCTTTTCCTAGGTTCAACTGATCACATTGCGATTGGATCCATTCTGCTTCATCCAACTCTAGCTCAGCTAATACTCGGAGAGAGTGGATTTCAATAAGTAAAACTATCTCAATCACGTAAACCGAAAGAGAGGTGTTGCCCCAAGAAGATGTTCGACAAGCAAGAAGAGCAAAGGGTAATTTCTCATGCCAGCCCTTGTAAGTCTCAGTCACTTTTCCACTATTCATTTTTGGGTAATATAGTGACGAACTGTGGTGTCTGGTCTTGAATTGACTACAGACTCAGCTATCGTACTATCATTCAAGTTTAATGCATTTTCCAGTACCATCTTCTCTAGAATTCTATATCGGCATATGATGACATTGACGCATAAAGCAACCTCTATCCATATGATGAAGTAATTCTTGATCTCAATAGTGAAGCAATGCCCATTAGAATCCTTCGATGATGATGATGTCCATGCCCCATTTTGCTCAAAATTTGAGTCGCCCTTTTCGGGTTTTTAACTCAAAACTACCTTTGGTCATAAAGTGCCCTTTGCGGGTTTTCGCCTTGGCCTCTCCTTTTCTTTTTTCTTTTTGTCATTTTTATTTTCATTTTAATTTTGAGTTTTTTTCTTTTTCTTTCTTTTTTCTTTTTTGTGTTTTTTTGTTTTATATTTTTTGATTTTGTTTTTGATTGCTATTTTTTTATTTTGATTTTTCTTTTCTTTTTTGATTGTGATTTTTTTGATTGAATATGAAGATCTTCCACTTTCATCTTGTATGCGAAAAATCTTCTTTGGTATCAGGTTTTTTTCATAAAGCCTTTTGGGGCGCAACTACGACAGAAAACTTTGGATATTCCTCTTCAATCAGGATAAACCCAACAAAAACTTGAAGAGATGGAAACTTGACTTCAAGTGGGCAAAGCTATGATGAGTCAACGAGAAAGGCATTGCCCCGGTAAAGAAATTTCATTACATTGTTCATACAGCAAATCGTGCGGCTATGTAGATTTCATTATCAGCATTTAACCCAGGCATATCCTGGTAGGATCATATGAAGACATCTTTGAACTCTAGAGGTAACTCAACAAGGTCTTGCTTTGTCTTTGCGGTCAGGTCAATTCTAATCTTCACCAAGCTCACAATTTCTAATGATTCCTTGTGATGTAGAATCTGTCTATCCTCTTGTTCTACCATCATCAACAGGTCCAGAGATAAGCTACAATCTTTGTTATTTTCAAAGTCATGAGATCCCTCTAAAACATATCTCGTTCAAAAGGAGATTCTAAGTCTGTAGCAGCGTCACTCATGTCATTGATATATGGGGACCCATAGTAAGTACCAAAAAATATATAAAAAATGTATTATTTGTACAATATAATTATGAATGAAAGAATGATGTAGAAGAAAATCCAAAAGAATGAAAGAATAATTATTCATAAAGAATGAAAGAATATTGGCTCAAAAATGAATGCAAAGATGTATTTTATTAGAATAATGTTGTTCAGACATTAGCCTATTTCACAAAGAAATTTCTATCATTTTTAGGCTAAAAACAACAAAAATGTTCTTAACATTACTCTAAATAAGCTCTAAAACTACAGGGACTTCTTCTGCAATCCAATCGCTTAGAACACTCCCCAAATTTATAAGGGCAGACATCTAACAAGGTACTTTTTCATTTGTGTCTTCGCATATGTTGAACGCTTCCCAACATCGCATCAATCATAATTGGGTAGAGGGCTTTCTGCACTAGAGTCATCAAACTTGACAACACCCATGTTGATGAGTCTTTCAACAAACTTTTTGAAGGTAATGCAATTCTCTATTGAATGCCCTATAATTCCCGCATGGTAATCACATTATGCATTCGCATCATACCATTTGGGATACGGAGATTGTGGAGGTTTTAAGTAATGAGGAGAAACAACATGCGCATCAAACAAGCTTTGATACAGCTCCTTATATGACATCGGAATTGGTGTGAACTGGAGCTTCTCAGTACCTGGTTTCAATCCAAGTTCTTGTCTTAATGAGCCTTGTTGATTAGCAACCACCTTTCTTGGTTGATTCACTGTAATCGATTTGTTGTAAGTGTTTACATTATTCACCTAATTTTCCTTCTTCCTTAAGTCTGACCTTCTATTGTTCTCCCAAGCATCAATCCTTCCGCTTCTCATGGCACTTTCAATCATTTCACCGCTTATAATTATATCTGAGAAATTCTGTGAAGCACTTCCCAACATGTGTGTGATGAACGGGGCCTTCAATATATTAACAAAGAGCATCGTCATTTCTTTTTCTAATAGTGGAGGCTGAACTTGAACCGCGATCTCTCTCCACCTCTGCGCATACTATCTAAAACTTTCATTTGACTTCTTTTCCAAATTTTGCTAGGTGATTCTGTCAGGCATTATCTTCGACACATGACTGTATTGCCTCATAAAAGCCTGCGCCAAATCCTTCCAAGAACTAATTCGGCTTTGGCTCAATTGATTATACCATCGAGATGCCGTTCCAGTGAGGCTATCCTAAAAACAATGTATTAATAGCTGATCATGGTTAATATACCCAGTCATTCTCCTAAAGAACATAGTGATATGGGCTTCAGGGCAACTAGTTCCATTGTATTTTTTGAATTCAGGCATTTTGAACTTGTGAGGAAGTACTAAGTATGGAACCAAGCTCAGAAATCTGGTGTCGATTCCATGACGACTATTAGTGCTTTCTAAGGCTTTGAATTTTTCCTCGAAACCATTTACATCTATCTTCCCACTGTTTTGGCAATTCTTCCTTTGCTTTATTTTTCTCAGCTATTTCATCGAAATCAGGCATAACAAGACTCACGGGGTTATCTCCAGGATTAGAATCTGATCCAGTCTGGAAGTTCATCAAAACACCAGTTTGAAACTGCTGAGGCCTAATCGAAACAGAAGGTCCATGCGAATGCAACTCAGTCTAAACTTGCGCGTGCAGAGGCGTAAAACCTAGAGGATATAGAGGTTCATTTTTGTCTCCTTCTTCCTCGTTAACCATAGGACCTTTCCCTTTATTTACTCTATCAGTCAACAATTGCGTCAACATAGTCATTATGTCATTTTGAGACTCGAGTATCCTTTCTGTCACGTCATGCCGAATCTTTCCTAATTACTCTTTCATTTGCATATGCATCTGATTTTGCATTTCCTTTTGAAGTCGCTCCAACTTTTCCAACCTTTGATTCATAATTTTTGACTTGGCACGGGTACCGTAACGGTGCTTGGTTGATGAGTTTTGGCTGGTTTCCAGATTAACTGAAATAAATTAACTCAATTAGACTCTTTCGATGGATTTTAATGCATATGATGTCATGTACTGCAGATGCATGAAATGAATGCCTAAAGAGACGTTGATTATGATTCAATTACATTTAGAAAACTTTTCTAGAAGACAAATTTATTTACATAAAGCAGATGCATGTACGACCTCGCCCTTATATTTTAAGAGACAACATCGATCTTTTTCTTCATCCGCATATTTGAGATAATCTCGCCAATTTCCAATAGAAGCCACTGCTAGCTTCTATTCTTGATCTTGGTCGCGATCCATCATCTGCCCATCTTCATAAGGCTCGTCAGCTTCTTTAAGGGAGTTGGAACGTCGAAAGCTCTTAGACAATCGTCTTGAATCCTCAGGCCACGAAGTAAGGTCATGAACTCTTCCATCACCCTTCTTGTGTTTCTCAGAATATATTCAGGCAGTCGTATTGTTTTCCACTTTATCAAGGAATTCGTATTCCATGACAAGCTTTCTAATTTAGTAATAGGACTTGAATCAATATCTCTTTCCTAAGATGCAAATGCAATGCAATCATAATCAAAACAAAATAAGAGGGGTTAGTACAAAACATAAGCAAGCAAGGAAAACAAAAGTACCTAGTCAGGTAACCACTAAGGATTTGGAGTAGCTCTACCTAGGATGGGTTCCTAAGGTCTTCTATATGCGGTTTGGCTCTAAAGACAAGGTACCCAAACTAGCAGATTCCTCGATCCTCACCCATTATAGGCTCATACAGGCCGAGTTCAGTTCAGGGGAATACATTTCCCTATGGCTGCACGGAGATGAAAATCTCACGAAGACATAGGTATGGATGTATCCCGAAAGCGATCCATTATCCTGCATGGAGGTGAAAACCTCACGAAGGAGTAGCTTCTCACTCCCACTTAAAAGGGTAAGACTAAATAGTCTTTATGGAATATGATGCCAAAATATAGAGCTCAATTTACAGTAATCATACAAACAAATGCAAAGAGAATATGGTAATTCAAATCAAATTTTTAATTTTCGATAATAAGACAAAAAATCAATTTTACGGCCTGACTCTCTTACCCTCCCCAGTGGAGTCGCTAAGCTGTCGAAACCATCTTTTAAATTTGAAAACAAAAAATTTAGTTGTCGACTTAAAAAAAATGAAAATTGGAGCCCCCACCGATCTTTTAATGAGGTGAGATCGGATCGACATGAAAACGATTTTAGGTCTACGAATTTTGAGAAAGTAGGTTCGGGAGTCGGTTACGTACGAGGAAGGGTTAGCACCCTCGTAACGCCCAAAAACTGTACCAAATAGATTGTTTTATGTCTTAGGGTGGAAATGTTGAAATGATTTTAAAAATACGATCCTTCTAAATTTTAAATTTGAATAAACCGAATTGAATAGCAAGATGTACTCATTTTGAAGAAATAAACTACACAGTTAATGAGTTAGAGCGCAGCAATTCAATCGTCAAAATTTAGTATGTCATTAGTTTTCAAATTTAAAATAATTATGCATTTTGAAAAGGTTGTTTAATTATTTAAGTCAAACGAGAATTCAAAATCCAATAAGTTAGGTTTCGATTGCTCATAATTCATAAACATCAAACATTGCCTTTATTTTAAAATCGGGATAACAGAATATCACATCCAGTAAGTTAGGATCTGACATTTTGAAATTTTGAAAATTTTATTTTAAAAAATGTATGGTTTTACCAAAATGAATACTTGATCATCTAAATTCATCGAGAAGAATTGAAGCCCAGTAAGTTTGGGCACAATTCCCTCGAGAACCTATGCACATCAAGTCTTTTTGGGAACTATGAAATACAACGATCGTAACGTTTTAATAAAATATAATTCTTACAAACAACATAATTGAATAGAAAAAAAACAAAGTAAAAGATAAATGGCAAACTAAATTTATATTAAGGAACACCCAAGCATACAATACATCAAAATTAACAATAAATTTCCTAAAGATACTCAAATAAAAAAATAAAAATTAATATGAAGATTTAAAACCAATTTGATAATAATGCTAAAAACAAAGAAAATGTTTAAATGAATCTTAACGAAAGAATTGTAAAAGAGAAAAAACTTAGAATTAATATATACATTTTGATTTATATAAGTAAAACCTAATGTAAATAATAGCATGTAGTAATAATATACAAAAGTTAAAGTAAGTAAAAGAAAATAGCAAATTTAAAAAGAATAAGGCTTTCGTGCATTTTTAAAATTTTTCATTTGAAATTAGTGTTATGTTATTATATAGATACATATGCATATTAAAAAGCATATTATATATACATATATATAAAATATAAAAGAATATTATGGAAAATTTTTGAAATTAATTGTAAATATATATACACACACACGAACAAAAGAAAATGTATAAGTTAAGCTAAGATAGTGAATAAAAACATATGTTTATAAAAATATTTATAAAATTAAGTAATGAATGCATAAAATAATATTAAATAATAAGAAAATTTATAGTGAAATTAAGTTAATTGATATATAAAAAATATTAATAATTGTAATAACATTAAATGAAATTAATAATAATAAACTGATTAATTTAATGAGGATGGATCTATTTTGAACCCAAACAAAATTCTAAGGGCTGATTTGAAATAAATATGCAAACGACTGAATTGAAAACCATTTAAAATCAAAGGGATTATTGAAGCAATTTAACGTATAAATCTTCTCTAGCACATGATTTGAATATTCAAAATGATGTCGTTCAAACATGGATCAATATGGAATCGGGACCAAATGTGTAGTACAAATTGAAAAATTGAATAAAATCAAATTGAAACAACATAAAAGAAAGAGGGGCTTGTCGTGCAAATAGACCGATAAATGAAAGTGCGCGGATCCTACCCTCGGGTCGGGTCACCGCGCGGATCATAGCCTTGAACGACGTAGTTTTTCGACGCATATGAATCCCCCATTAAAACCTTATTAGCAACCTTTTCTATTTTTAAAACAAAAGTTAAAAAGAAAGAAAAAAACCCTAAGCCCTTTTGTTTATGGCTGCGCTGTTTATTACCTTAGAACAGGGTCTTTCCGAATCCCATGCATGACACCGATTGTGAACGGAGCGAGCATGAGGCCGGTCACTAGGTACGTTCCTCACCCTTCTCTCAGCTTTTTTCTTTCAATATTCTCTTTGATTTTTTTTGTATTCAATATTCATCCCCTTTACAAATTCTGGAAAATGGATTTTTATAGCCGAAAATACATAATATAAAATAAAAAGAAAAAATACCAAATCCTCTCTCTGTTATTTCGTTTCTTCATTTTTTTTTGTTTTTGTTGCGTTATTTGGCTTTATTTACTGTGTACTGTTGTCTGAGGTCGGGGACATGGTACGTGACGGATGTCTTGTGGTGCTGTGCGTCTGAGGCTCACGTGAGTGGTGCTACATGCGTGGGGCACGTGAGGGGAACCTATTGGCTGTGGCGCTGAAGGCTGAATGTTGCTGCCTAGGGTTTCTGATTTCCCAATGTTTAGGCTAGTTTGGGCTTGTAAGGCAATTGGGCTAGATATTGGGCCATTGTAATTGGGCCATTCAAGCTTAATATAAGTTTGATTTTAGTCTGTAATTTTGGACATTTGGGTTTTTAATTTTTGCTTTTATATTGGTTTTATTTTACTAACGGGCCGGGCAAATTGGGCTTATTACATCCATCATCTCCACCGATATTTTAAAGCAAAAAGAAGTCATTTTAGGGTTTGTGCATTCAGTTACCTTTCTCTCTTGCATGTAAGTGTTTTCGTGCCCCGTTTTTAATGATTTTTATGTTTTTGAGGTCATTTTAGCTTAATCTAGCAAGCCCGGGGGTCAATTTGTAAAACTATTAAAGAGTGAAGGCTATGTCATGAATGTTCTTGTATATTTCTTGATGCTTAATGGTAGATTATGAGTCCTTGTTGATGAATAAACAAGTTTTGTAAAGTGAATGTTGATGAAATATGCATTTAGGGATTAATTTGTAAAAATATTAAAAGTTCATGTTAAATTTATGAAATGATGATTGGTATGGATTATTTTAAGTCCTTAGAGAATTTAATTAGCTTGAATGGGGGATTAAAATGCTCTGATTTCAATTTATGAGCATAATGACTAAATTGTGAAAAGTTAGAATGTTAGGGGCAAAATAGTAATTTTGTGTAACTTCAAAATTAGAAATGTGGACTAAATTGAATGCTAAAGGTACTAAATGGATTGAAATTGTCTATTTAGATAAAGATAGGCCTCGCAGGGATTTAGATTGGGGGAAAGCTAAAGCCTCGGTTGAGTTCGACTTCGTTTCTACGCCCCTAGTCGTCGAGGTAAGTTCGTATAATGACTATTGTATTAATGTTATTCAAATGTATTATATTATGTATTCGTAATGTAATTGAATAATGTATATCCAAATCAATGCTATGGTGGTTATCGAGTCCCGGTTGAACCTTAGGAATTCGTAGAATGCAAATGACATATCATTAGGGATTTCATGTTTTAGGTGTTGGTCTTGAATGTCCCCGATGACTGAGGTCTTACTTTTGTTGGATACTCCCTATCTCGTGTGAGCAACATCGTATAGCTTACATTCCGATGTACAAATCGTTTGAGAAATGACGTAAAGGAAAGGTTACGGTTATATGTTGAAGCAAACTTCGTGTGAGATTTCTCGAGTAACCGATGATATTCTAGACGGTTCAATGGGCAAGAGAAGAGATTGAAATGGTAAGTTTCCAAGCAAAATTTTAAATATTCTCAAGAAAAGGATGTATGAATCAATGATGTATTTTCATATGAAAATGACTTATCATATGATTAATGCAAATGAGTTATGTATAAATGCACTAACTTGTGTATTGATGATGATGCTTAGGCTTGTGCCAAGCTTGTGGTTTTAGTTACATTATGCTTATTCTTATGGTTAAGTAAATGAAATTGTAATTTATGTTTCATTTTCTACGAACTTACTAAGCATTATTTGCTTAAGTAGTTTCTCTCTTATGTTTTATAGATTATTAAAAGCTTGATCAATTTGGAAGCTCGTCGGAGATCTATCACACTATCCGGCATAAATATCAATAGTTTTTGAATGTTTTGGCCAAGGTTATAATGGCATGTATAGGTGGACTTATAGTAATGTTTAGTTGAATGCTTAATGAATGATTTGGTATGTATAAGTTGTGTAAGTTATCTTGGTTGGTACCATTTGATACCATTTTGGTTTGTGTCATTTTGGTTACATTGTGATGCATGTTTGGAATGACTCTTGTGGTATGTTTTGAATTGGTATGATAATGGTTAATTTGTGGTATGTTTGGTAAGTTTTGATCTAGTGGTTGATGATTGAAATGTGGCAAAATATGCATGTTTAGGTAAGTCTTATTGTGTATGTTTAAGGTGCCAATTAATGGCATATTGGTTAGTTGAATTAGGGTCTTGAAATGGTACATATATATGTTTAGGTATTGTTTGATGCCTTGTAGGTGTGCACATATGGTTCAAATGGTTATGCATGAATTGGTATAGGAAAAGACTTGATTTTAGGCAAATTTATTTTCACACGGCCTGAGACACAGGCGTGTGGCTCAGCCATGTATGGCACACGGCCTGGCGACATGACTATGTGTGGCCCATGGCCTGGCAACATGGCCGTGGGTCATTTGAGGGTTCCTTTGTATGCAAGTTAGTAAGTTACACGACCTAACACACGGCCTGGCACACGGGCGTGCGGGGCAACTCAGACAGTTACACAGGTGAGGACACGGGCTGAGACACGGCCTGAGACACGGACGTGTGCCTCAGCTATGTGCCTGGTCACACGGTTGTGTGACCCCTATTTTTAAATTTTTGTAACTTTTTCTTTAACTTTCCAAATGTTTCCAATTTAGTCCCGAATTGTTTCTAAGGTATTTCTAGGGCCTCAAAGGCCCTATATAGGGACAATACGTATGTGATTGATGGGTTTAAAATATGTTTATGATAGTTTATGAAATGTACATTTAAATGTTCAGTTTGTATAGTAATACTCTATAACCCTAATTCGGCGACGGAAACAAGTTAGCGGGTGTTACATGTTGTGTACGAAAATGGTAAATAAGCATGTTGAGTATGAATAATATTGTGTATGTGTGTACGTTGGATGTTAAATGGTTATGAATTTAATAAGTAATCAATGGCGTACTATATGATTTAGTAATAAGTGCAATGACTTGAGTTATATGCATGTTTATTGTTTGCAGAGTAAAGAGGGAATTGTTGGATCGCCTGTACGCCTCGTGGCACAACGGAAAAATTATTTCGAAGATCGTCAACGGAGGATTCATGTACGAGGAACGAATTGAGTTCAAATAGGGGTAAAAAATATACCTTTCAAAAATGTAAAAGAAATGAATGACGTTTTTCTTAGGATCCCTTTCAGAGATGTCGATTACAAACCGCAAAAATAACGTCTCAACCTCTACGTAATCCACCCAGTCAAAGAACGAAAAACAAATTTCTCTTGAACTTTTTACAGAGAATTTTGAAGAATGACTGCTAGACTTTTTATTTTGTTTTATTTCGATAACCCTAACATACTAAGGGATTTATTTCCTTTTATTTAATCTAATATCATATATAATAAAATAAAAACGAGATTATTCCCTTATTATTAGAGAAACAAATGGAAAGACAGGAAAAAGATTATATACTTTCCAAAAGAATATCATTTTCTATAACACCTCTATCTCTTCGCCGGATTAGGGATACAGAACATTACCAAACAAAATAGAACGCTAAATTTCAAAATAGAATCAATTATTCAACTTAATGTTAACATTCATTAGCTTAGTCTAACCATAGCAACAATATACTTACAAGCCTTAAACCGAGCCTACGGGGCCCTAAAAATAGTCTGAGAACAATCCGGGATCAAATTGAAACAAATCAAAAAATTTAAGAAAAACTTGAAAATTTGGAAAACAGGGTCACATAGTCATGTGACCAGGCTGTGTGACATAGTCGAGACCGTGTGAACATTCAAATTTTAGACACACGACTGTGTCCTAGCCTGTTTTTCTGCCCACGTAGGTATCCGAAATAGCGCCACACGAACATGTGCCAAACTGTGTGTATATTCAAAGTTGGGTCACATAGTCGTGTCACAAGCCATGTACCAGACCATACCACAAACTATTTTGAGACACATGGCCGTGTCACAGACCATGTGAAACCTATACCTAAAACAATAAATACACACGGTCATGTGACAGTTGGTGTCCCAGGCTGTCTGTAGTAAAAATTACCCCTAAAACAAGCTATTTCAACACTAAAACTTGTAGACCAAGACACACTAATTATGTTGACATTCACATGACCAAAACACACTTCAACCACATTTAAAACATACCAATTCAATCATCCTATAAGTTCTAACCAATATCCCATTCAAAGGCACCGTAATTCAAACACCAAGATCAGTCAAGAACCAAATTACAATACCAACTTCAATCATATAGCATGGATACTAAAAGATCATTCCATCTCAATTTTAACCATCACAACTTACCATTTTAGATATGCATAACCAAATGACTATATTCAAATGAGTTTAATCCCATTCAATCCAAACCAAAGCCATATATACAAATAAGTACAACTAAAGTCAAAACATACCATATGTTCAAAACTAAACCAAAATACATACTACATCAAAATCCTATACATGTCATTAATAACCATTAGACAAAATACACAAAAACTACCGAAGTGGTCGACGGATAGTGTGATAGAGCTCCGACAAGATTCCAGCCAAACGAGCTTTCTAAAGATCTACAAGACAGAGAAAAGAAAGTAACTAGTAAGCAAATGATGCTTAGTAAACAATCTGAATCATAATTACATTAATTATAAACCTTTCAATTAATCTTATAAATTAAAATGTAATATTTTAGAAGGAAATGCGAACTTACTTCAACAAAACGGTTGTAAAAATGAATCCGACCACTAACCCGACACCTTAGCTTTTCCTTGGTCTAATCCCGATTAACTTGTTTCTTGATCTAAATAATAATTCATCTCAAATGTTGCATTTCTAGCATTTTATTAAGTAGTTTTGTACAATTAACCTTTCCATCATCAATTTACAAACTTACCGCCAACATTTAAACTTTTATGCAATTTAGTCCCTAAACTCGAAACTTGCAATTTAACAATTTTTAATGAAAAAACTTACTAACCGAATTTACTAGGGGTTCCATATAGCCCACATTTTTCAAAATTTCACAATAACTCCAATGAAATTTTACACTTTTAACAATTTAATCATTAAACACAATTTCATCAAAAATCACTTAACAAAGTAAGTTTATTCAACAACCAAACTTAATTTTCTATCAACTAAACTCAAAACACATTCAAGCACATCCATGGAAAGTCTCTAAACCTTTAGAATTTTTACAAATTGACTCCCAGGCTAGCTAGAAAGTTAATACGAGCTCAAAAACATAAAATCACTAAAAACGGGACTAAAAAACGTACCGTGCAATGAAACTAAGCTTGATTGAAGCTTGCTTCTCCCTTAGCAATGGATATTCGATTTTAGGTGAAGAAGAAACAAAGGTGATGACATTCTTTTATCTTTTGTTTACTTTATTTTTATTTTATTTTACCTTGTTAACAATTTACCCTTACTAACTTAAATAATCATCAACAATTTAATGTCCATGGCTGTCCATTACTTTCATATATGGTGTATTTATCAAATAAGTCCAGCAACTTCAGATTTAATATCTATTTGACCCTTTTAGCTAATAAAATTCAACTTTTATATCTTTTAAGATTTAGTCCTTTTTACTTAACTAGCTATTTAAACCTTAAAATTTCTTAACCAATTTTTAATATAACCGTAATAAAGACATGTTAACATTAAATAAATATTTAAATAGTGACTCACTAGTCAAAATTGTGGTCCCGAAACCATCGTTTTTGAAACCATTGAAAACGGGCTGTTACAACTCTCCCTCTAAAGGAATTTTCATTCCCGAAAATCTTACCAGAAAATAGGTTTAGGTATTGTGCTTTCATAGCTTTTTCCAGTTCCTAGGTAGCTTCCTTGACCCCGTGGCGGTGCCACAGAACCTTAACTAAATCTATGCTCTTATTTCTCAATTCTTTGACTTCCTAAGCCAAAATTCTAATCAGTTCCTCACTATACGACATATCAGGCTATATTTACACATCTGTTGATGAAAGCACATATGAAGGATCATATCTGTACTGTTATAACATCGATACATGGAAAACATTATGAATTTTCTCTAACTGTAACGGTAAAGCTAAATGATAAGCTACCGACCCAATTTTCTCGATAATCTCCTACGAACTAATAAAATGCGGACTAAGCTTTCCATTTCGTCCAAAACGAAGAACTTTCTTCCAAGGTGATACTTTCAAGAACACTCTGTTATTGAACTAAAACTCAATATCTTTTCTTTTCAAATCAGCATATGATTTCTGACGGTCGGATGCAATTTTTAAATAATCTCGTATCACCTTAACTTTTTTTTTCAGTTTCGCAGATTAGATCAGTTCTGAAAATTTTTTTCTCATTAAATTCTATCTAGTATAAGGGATTTATACATTTTCGACCATACAAAGCTAACTGTTATTATACACAAATTCAACCAACTGAATAAATTTTTCCTAGCTACATTTGAATTCCAAAATACAAAACGGAGCATATTCTCGAGTACCGAACTCACTCATTCAGACTGACTGTTTGTCAGCAAATGGAATGTTGTAATAAGTGTAATCTAGTCCCCAAAGGTTCATGTAACTTACTCCAAAATCTAGAAGTAAATCGTGGATCCCGATCAGAGATAATAGACAATTGTACATTGTGTAACCTGACAATCTGAGAAACATATAATTCTACCAAACAGGAATGAAATGTGCAGATTTAATCAAGCGATCAAAAATAACCCAAACAACATCTTTCTTTCTCGTAGATAATGGTAATCCTGACACAAAATCCATAGTGACCCGTTCCCATTTCCACTCTAGAATCATATTGGTTTGTAGTAAACTTGAAGGTATCTGATATTCAACTTTAACCTGGTGACAAACCAAACATTTAGATACGAATTGCGGGATCTAACCTTTCATACCTCACCACCAATACATCTATTTCAAGTCACCATACATTTTGTTACCAACAAGATGAATCGAGTAGCTACTACTACGAGCTTCCTGCAAAATCATTTGTTTAACCTTAGAGTTCCTCGGTACACAAATTCTATTTCGTCAATACAAAATACCATTTATATCAAAGTGAAAATCTGAATATGATGTCTTTTCAATCTGTTTGCATTTAGTAATCAACACGAGATCACTTTTTTGAGCTTCGCAGATCTGTAGCAAAAATGTCAGTTTAGGTTTTAATTCAACTAGAATAGAACCATCATTAACCAGAGTCAATCAAGTATTCAAAGCTTTCAAATAAAATAATGATTTTTGACTTAGAGAATCTAAATCAATAATCAAATCATAATCTTTTAACAACTCCAACCATCTACGCTGTCACAAATTTAGCTCTTTTTGAGACAACAAGTATTTCAGACTTTCGTGATCCATGAAGTTGTGACATCTTTCTCAGTATAGATAGTGTCGCCAAATTTTTAATGCAAACACAATAGCTATCAAATCTAAATTGCCAAATTGACAGGAAGCATAAGCTACAAATTTTCCTTCTTGCATCAAAACATAGCCCAAACCATTAAGTGAAACATCATTATAAATCAGAAACTCTTTGTCGAAATCTAGGTGAATCAACACTAGGGTTTTGGTTAACATCACTTTCAACTAATCAAAGCTTTGCTGACATTTATCAGACAAATAAAACTTTACAGCTTTCTAGAGTAGCTTTATTAATGGTGAAGCAATCATCGAGAGCCCTTTAACAAATCTTAGGTAATACTTGGCCAAACCCAAAAAACTTCTGATCCTAGTGATATTTTTCAGAGGCTTTCATTCAAAAATAAAAGATATTTTGCTAGAATCCACTTTAATGCCATCAGCCGATACCATATGTCCCAAAAATCTGACTTCTCAAAGCTAGAACTCGCATTTACTAAATTTTGCATATAATTTACCGAGCCACAGACCAGAAATAATTAAAAATTACAAGCCAAAATAAAAAAAGACTTAATAATACTTATTAAGAATAGTCCAAGGTTCAAGGTGATTCTCTAAATGACGAGTCCGGTCCTAATTTCGAGGTTTACCTGGAAAGTTAAACAGTATTGGGGGGTGAGCTTATGAAAAGCTCAGTGTGGGTCGAACAATTATTTAAACAAACATAAATATTGAATACAATGAAACATATTAGCTTTAATGGAAGAAAACATAACCATCACAGGAATTTCATATTGTCACATAGGCATTATCAAATTGATGTTAAACAGTGTAAGAGCATAGGTCATCATTCATGAGAGTGACAATCTTTAATTTTGATACCATTTAATACAACAAAATACAATACGTAGCATAAATCAATAACATTCAAATATGTCGTGCACATGATGCAATGCGAAAAGGTTCCTACCCATACCATCCGCTACACACCACGAGTTCCCCAAAACCTGTCATCCAGACTCTAAAAGATTATGGGCTTAAGCCCGTTGTGGTTAAAACTATTGATAACAATATGCAAAAATTTCTACCAGTAAGGCTGCAGACAAGCTGCCAGTAAAAATACGATAAATCACCATTACCCTTAGTACTCCAAGTGCAGTGCACTGACTATGAATAATGTGACCTTAATATGCCGCGGGTACTCCACGGAACTCTTCCGTCAACCACAAAATACCAACCCGATGCTTATACAATATGTCACACAATCTCATACATAACCATATCTCAATACTTTTCACATTCATTTGACATGCTCAGCATATGCTCAGCATGTCCTCAATAATCACATATTTTCAGTAAATGGAAACAATATTACAATCTTTCACATTACCATTGTGTTGGTATTGATCAATATCGATCAATTTCACATACTTTACGGATTTTCATTGTGCATAAATATCACCCTTTTTAGTACACAATATAAAAAATATGTCGTGCGTTTAAATCATACATAAGCTTAATATCTCAACATTATATCATTCAGTCAAACATTCTCATATCTCATAACTCAAATATTAAATTACAAACTCAATCAAACATTCATATTATCAAACTTGCAATTTTGCCAACATGTCAATATTTAAAGGCTCGAAACATACCTGGTTCAGCCACTCACAAAATCAATAATTTGACTATTAAGTCAATCCAATCAGCAAACTAATATATCAAATATAACATGATATTTAACATTTTCAAACAATTTTATAAGTTTAGGACCCACACCTTATTTTTCGCTTTCTCGCAGCATATTAGTGAATTGTCTAATTTTCCTTAATAATTCCTTAAATGAACAAAAACCAAAATTTAGTATAAATTCCATAAATTTACCATTAAAATAGCCCCCAAACATCCACTTATGAGTTCAAACAAATCCTGGAAATTATAACTATTTTATAAATCCAAACTAGTTAGATTCCTTACACTATATCGATGCGAACTGTACGTACAATCATTCTTCACCTTTACAGACGATTTGGGGCATTTGGGTCAGCACCTAATTCAATAATATACTGGAAAATTAGTATCTAATTAATGATTAAATTCATTCATTTAATCAATTCATAATATTTACCCAACAACTATGTCGAAATAAGAAACTAGTTACCCTTAATTGCACTTACGCTTTACGATTTGTGGGATCCGATTAGCTAATTGATCAAGAATGTCTATCCCTAAGTAACATGTGATTAAAGGCTGGTTAGGATGGTTCAATAACACAATTTAATGCTGGAAAAATATGGGCAAGACCGAAGAAACAAAACAACCCCCTTTCTTCCACATAGGCACACGCACCATCACCCATGGTGGCCAAAATTGGGGATGAATTTTAAAATGGTTTGAGATCTTATTAAAATCTAGAAAAATAAAATTGCAACTATCTAAAATCCCCCAAATTCCAGATCTAGAAATTTTGTTTTTTAATTGACAAGAATAATCAAGAAATTGAAGAGAAAAGAGATATTAACCAAGCTAGTTGATAGAAACAACAATGACACTTTCTTGGAAATGTTTGGGATCAATCTTAGGGTTCAGGATTTTAGATTTGGGGCTGATTTAGATGAGGAAAAATACCAGCAAGATGGTGGAGTAGATGTTAACAAATCTTGAGACAAAAAGAAAAATAAAGAGATGGTAAAACTAGGTGTAGGCGACGACAACAATGAAGGAAAAGGAAATAAAATTAAAATCAAAGAGAGGGAGAGGAGGTGGTGAACGGCTAGGGTGATGAGAAGGAGGATTAAAGGCTGATTATTTGTAAAAATTTAACATTTACACCTAGGGTTACAAGGCTTGGGTGGCACACACATTAAAAATAAAGGATTTTTACCAAAAATTAAGTTATTTACATGGGAAGGAAATTGAACTTAGGATCTCTAGGATAAATTCACTAATGTTTAACCATCAAACCAATAACTCATTTTTAATATAATTTTGAAATATTTATTTAAAAAACATGGCGTGTCACAGACTAAGGTTTGAAGCAAAATTTGTAAAATAATAAAAATGGTGCGAGAGAAGAGATTTGAACTTGGGTTTCAAGAAACATTTCCCTAACACTTAAACAAAAAACCAACACCTCATTGATTTCCTAAAAATGCATAGATAATCTCAAAAATTAAGGCATGACAACTCTCTCTCGATTCAAAAACTCGATTCTACTAACCCCCGATTTTTGGGATGTTACAAGAATGTTAAATTTCAAAACAGAATCAATTATTCAAATTAATGTTAAAATTCAATAACTTAGTCTAATCATAGTAACAATACACTTACGGACCTTAAATCGAGCCTATGAGGCCCTAAAAATAGTTTGAGAACAATCTGAGATCAAATCAAAACAAATTAGAAAATTTTAAAAAAACTTGAAAATTTGGAAAACAGGGGTCACACGGTTGTGTGGCATATCCCAGACCGTGTGAACATTCAACGTCTGGACACACAGTCATGTCCTAGCCCATGTGTTCGCCCATATGGGTATTCGAAATAGGGCCACATGGTCGTGTCGTAGGCCGTGTACAAGATTATGCCACAAATTGTTTTCAGACACATGGCTGTGTCACAGATTGTGTGAAACCTACAACTAAAACAATAAATACACACGGCCGTGTGGAGAGACCATGTGTGGCACCCAACCGTGTGACAGTTCATGTCCCAAACCTTGTGTAGCAAAAGTTACCCCTAAAACAAGCTGTTTCAACACTAAAACTTGCACACCAAGACAAACCAATTGTATCAACATTCAAATGACCAAAACACACTTCAACCACATTGAAGAATACCAATTCAATCATCCTATAAGTTGTGACCAATATTCCATTCAAAGGCACCACAATTCATACACCGAAATCAATCAAGAACCAAATTACAATATTAACTTCAATCATATAACATGGATACTAAAAGACCATTCCATCTCAATTTTAACCATCACAACTTACCAATTTAGATAAGCATAACCAAAATGACCTCAAATGAGTTAAAACCCATACAACCCAAACCAAAGCCATATATACAAATAAGTATATGAGTAGATCAGTAATACTTTGTTTGCTCCATCGTATTATTGATCAGAAAAACAAGTTCAAATAAAAGTGAGTAAAAAAAATTAGGGACACTCCATTGTAGTAATAGGTTGATTGGTTAATGAGGTAGTAGTTTGCTCCGTCCACCTTTTTAGTTAAAAGCCTTAGCTTCATGAGTGAATTACATTCAAATTGTGACATGATGTAATACCAGGTAATCTAGTGTATGCTCCATTAAGATTGTTAAGTAAAGAGACCATGTAACAAGATAAATTCCCTAGAAAAAAATAATATTTTTAATTAAATTTTTTAAATAACAGAATAAATGAGAATAAAGAAACTAGGTTTAGAAGAAAGATAACCTAAGTCCATTAGAACGTTTTTACTATAGTCAGAATTGCATGAAAATTTAGGAATTTTTATTTTTAGGTAACACTTTCTACACTTCGTTTGCTAAACAAACCTAGAAAACTTGAATACATTTTTTGTTTTAATATAAGACTGCTGAGAATTGGGGTACAGAATATACAACAATTAGTTTAGCAGTATATGTGGTAACTGTGTGTTATGGCAAATTCATGCATTCATGCACACATACATACTTTACTTGAGGACAAGCAATAATTCAGGTTTGGGGGTGTGATAACTCTTAAAATGAGTTATATTTCAGGCCTCTAGATTGAATTAATTGTTAGTAATTAATTAAATATGTTTGCATTTTTAGGATATTTTTAGAACATTACATAACAAAGCTTGGATTGTGCTATAAATGTCATTATTTGTTACTGGGGAAGAAAGATGTTGTTTATTGTTCGCAGAGAGAAAGGAGAAAGAAAATGAAGGAAGTGAAATATTGACATGGAAAAATGTTGGTTAGATTGCCAACAAGAATGCCACGATAATTCTAAGAAGATGATACAACACTCAGTCCACGTCACTCTTAGCCAACTGTACTTATACCAGATAAACCACCTTGAAAAAGAGGAAGCAAAAGGTGTGTGCTGAGAGGGAGAGACCTACCCTATAAAGGAGGAAATAGAAAAGACGCAAGGAGACAAGGATTTTTGGGAGAAAGGAATTGGAGAGAAATTTTTCTCTGCATCAAATTCATGTGGGAAATTTCTGAGAAAATAGAGGAGAGGGCAGCAGCTTACAAAGCGAAAAATCACAGATGTTAGGAAGGGGAAGAGAAATTTGCCCTGTGCTTTTCATCAAATCTTAGTATTTAAAATGAAAGCTAGAGTAGCGAGAGCTTCCTACAGTTCTGCCTTTATTTTCTGATTTTAACTTTGTGATTCGTAAACTTGAATGATGATGTTGAATGGTTTTGTTTTGGATTTAAATGTCCAATCCTTGAGCTAAGTCTCATTGGGTTGGAATTATTTGGGTGAATTTTTACTATCTTTAATGCCTAAGGTCTAATTTTGAATAGATTACTGTTACATTCGTTTAGTGATTATTTTAAATGCATACATGCAAACTCTAGACATAGATGATTGTATGGTATGTTGTAAGATGTGATTTAATTCTGAAAATGTTAAATAAATTGGATTATTATCAATTGATACAGGCTAGTATTCGAAAGAATATTCTTAGCACTCTAGACGTAGAAGTTGCAATTTGTATAAAGAAAGGAAGAACAATCTGGATATCATTCTTAAGTTTTGTAGACATACAAAAACTCAGAATGATAGCTTAAAGTCTGGCTCTAGAAAGAAGTAGACTACAGTAGTGAGTCCTTGAGCAATAGGATAGTCAAGATTTTATCATGGCATTATTATGATATAAAAATAAAACCTGAGTAATTCCAACCTTTATCATTCAATAGTACAAATCCTTCCCACTTATTCTTTGATAATTGCCACAACATTTCAATTGCCCTAGCATTTTTTTCATTCATAATTGATTTTATTAATCCATTCATTAATTCTTTTCATCAATTTGTCATATGTTTCTTTTGCACAGTTTAATTAGCCAATTTCATAGTAATAGCATTAACATTTTTTTAATCAATTCCGATCCCTGTGGAGATGATACTCACTCATCACTTTATTACTTGATTCGACGTGTATATTTGCACATTCGTATTACACATTCACATGCGACAGTTACACTGTAAATAAGCATTAAGCAATCAACTGTACCAAGTGATATAAAACATACAATGAAACGAGCATGCTAGTATGAAAGATAAATGGTTGAATTTAAGTTTGTTTGGTTGATTAAATTCATGCATATTGAGATATTTAGGGATGACATAAGGCATTGTTTGGAATACATCGAGAACCAAAAACTGACCTATTTGTATTTCACCTTTAGTACCAATTTTCGAGCCTGTGACACTTCTTGATGAACCTCATTACAAGCCCTGAGCTTGAAAACATTATTTTGTATTTGCCCCTTTTCTTTGGTTCTGGACTACACGAATATAGACGTCTGACCATATATATTGAGGGTTAAGTAGATACATCACGACAAAATTTATAAAATAGAGTGAAATAGGAAATTTTGTTGTGATATAGGAACTATAAGTTAGCCTAATGTGCGAAAAAAAAAAGGAAAATCCAAAAATAAAATTAGTACAATTAGAAATAGTCCTAAACTAGCGAAAAAACATTCATGAGTGAGATGTATTGAAAAAGAATAAAGTCACAAAAGAAATAGAAACTCGTTCATTAGTGCACAAAAACTTGTAAGGCTGGTCCTAGTTACTATGTCATGCTATGACTTCCTAGATATGGAGAGACAAAGAAGGTAAGAGAAAGAGAAATAAGGCGGTGAGCGGGTAAGGGTCACTAAAGGGGGGAGAATAGAAATAAATGCAATGTGTTAAACTATTATTGTGTTTGTAACCCTCTTGATGCTTACCATCTTTGAATTCCATACCTGTCCTAAGCCTCAAAACGTTACAAGCCGAAAAGTCCTATGTGACCTAAATATCCTTATACATGAATGGGCATCATAATAAACATATGCATAAATGACTATTTGTATTCTGCTCAGATATTTGAGATCCTTAGTACTTGTATATTTTGTAATATACTGAACCTAGATGTTTAAGATCAAAAGTGGTAAGTCAAATACTCATCATGTTTGAGTTGTTAGTAAGCATGAAAGGCCTAAGTTATATACTCCAAAGTGTATGGTATTTGCTTAAGTGTTGTCACTTTTTGAGTGTGTAGGAGACTATTAAAAGGCACACTAAATCAATACTAGCCACCATGTCGTAACACGGATGACTCGATGTTGCAACACAGGGAAAAGAATGGAGAAAGCTCAAGTTTGCCTTCGATGTCACGACACTGTCTAAGGGTGTTGTGACATGCCCCTAAAGATATCTCCAGGAGGAGTATAATGTCACCTCTATTGCGACACATGTTCTGGTGTGTCGCAACATCAAATCTGTGACCAAAAAAAACATGAAGTAGAGACATTTTGGTCTGCACAATCAAACTTTAAACTCGAGGACGTCAACTAATCTAGGGTTAAGGATTATGGCTACCTATAACCTATAAGTAGGCTCATTTGGCACATGAAATGGACACCATTCCTTTAGCCTAAATTCTCTTTGTATAATTTAGTTTAGTTTTCTTTCGTTCTTAGGTTTTAGATTTCTTTCAGTTGTTCTTGTTGCTTTCAAAAGATCTGAATTGTGGAAGCTTTCAAACTTTATGGATTCACAATTAATCTCAATACAATTAGGCTCTTTCGTTTCCTTTATCTTGTTGAATTAATTAGCATGTTTTCTCTTTATATCAATTTCAAATTGCTTATGAAATCCATGAGGAACTAATCCCTCTATGGGGGATTAGGAAGTGGAGGTATTAGATATAAACTATCTTTTAGGGTTACTCAACAGATCAGTTATTTAGGAAAGGAAGAATATGAAACAAGCCCTAGGTTTGACAACCCCGGAAAGTCATCAAGGTAGGAATTAACCAAAAATTGGTATTGCCCATTCGTGACAACCTTCACCCCAAGCCAATCTGAAATTTGACGTCGGGAGATATGTAGTTCTTGCTGACTGATTATGTTAGTGGAAGATCAGAAGATCCAGCTAGGGTAGCGACTAGTTGATTGACGAGAAAATCGAAGCATTAGTTGATGGGGATTACCGAATCGAGTTAATCACCTATAACCGAGATGTGATTTACTTTACTCTTTTATGTCTTGAATTGTCACATCCCAAAAATTGGGTTAGTAGAAATTGGGTTAATAAATCGAACGAGTGGTCGGCCGAATATTTTATTTATTCATTATTTATTTATTTTATATGTCCTTTTGATATTATTAAATATCAAGTATAGTGGTTGAATAGTGGTGGATTTTTTCCATGATAACTTGTGTTGAAATCCCTTCCCTCACATTATTTTCTACGTGGTGCAAATTTTCCTCAAAACTTAGCAAAGCTCACACCAAGTCTTTAAACTAAATGTGGTAGGAATTAAAACAATGAAGTGAAGTGGTTAAGTAAATATCCTAGAGGTCCTAAGTTCAAGTCCCCTTATTCTTATCTTTTTATTTAATTTTTTTAACATAATTTCCATGTGCATAATGTGCTTGTCTTCCGCCCCATTGTTACTGTAACAACCCGTTTTCAGTGAAATTAGAACAGTAGTTTTGGGACCACAAATTTGAAGTCAGAAAATTTATTTTATGAGTATTTTATTACCTACAGTATGATAGTAGTATCGTATAAAAATTTCATTAAGAAATTTTACTATTTGCATGCTCAATTTGATAAAAGGGACTAAATCGCGTAAAGTGTAAAAGTTGAATTCTAATAACTAAAGGTATTAAATAGCTATATAATTTTAAATTAAGAGTCCTTAAATGGTAATTAGAAAATAAATAAGATAGTGGAATATGATGCATTGGCATTTTGTGTAAATTTTAAAGTTTTTAAAGGTTATAATGGTAATTAGGTAATTAAATAATAAAATAAATTAAACTAAACTAAACATTCATCTTTTATTTCTATCTTCAACTGAAACTAAAGGAGAAAAAGAACCATGGAAGCTTAACATTCGACCATGCTTGTCTTGCTTGATTAGCTATGCATTTTTGTCCCGTTTTTAAAGATTTTTATGTTTTCGGGATTGTTGTAGCTTAATTTAGCTAGCCTGGGGACTAATTTGTGAAATTGTTAAAATATTAGGGTTTTACCATTGATGCGTGTACATGATTTTTGAAGTTTAAATGGATGGCTTTTGTTAGATAAACAACTTTGTAAAGGATTTTTTGATGAAATTATCAAATAGGGATTAAATTGAAAAATAGAAAATTATACATGGTGAAATTGTGAAATAAATGAAATATAGGGTATGCTAGGGACCTAGTTGATATCCAGCCATAGTGGGTTGTGGTGAAATTGCATAAATTTCCATTTTTATGAGCTAGGGACTAAATTGCAAAGAAATTAAAAGTATAGGGGCAAAATAGTAATTTTTCCAAAATATGATTTTTGTCTAAATTGAATGAGTTATATATTAAATTGAGTTAAATTTATCCATATAGATTAAGACAGACCTCGTACGGAGTTAGATTGGGGAAAGGGAAAATCTTGGATTAATGGTCTCCGTATCTACGTACACTCATTGAGGTAAGTTTGTGTAATGAAATTGTGTTTTTATGTTTTTAATTAAAAAATATATATGTTATGAATTGTATACATAATTATCAATTACATATCCAACGTCGTGCGACGATTACTGAGCCCCGTTTGAACCTTAGGAATCCGTGGGATACAAATGACATGTCATTAGGGTTTACATGATTTGGGTACTGGTCTTGAATGTACTACCGATGGCTGAGGTCTTGCATGTGTTATAGATACTCCACAGCTCATGTGAGCAGCATCGTGTACCTAGGTTTCGACCCACAGCTCATGTGAGCATATCGATTTATAGCTCGTGAGAGCATATCAATCTACAGCTTGAGTGAGCATACCGATTCACAGCTCGTATGAGCATACATGTACATGAATTAACGGATTACAGTTATATGAGCTAGTACACTATGTGTGAGCTATCTCGGGTATCCAATGGTATTCTGAACGGTTCAACGAGCAACATTCTGATACGAAATGGTAAAAGTTTGATACAGACTATTGTAGGAACACATATGATTTTACATGAAAAATGTTGTTACATGATTTATGGAAAAATGAAATGGATGATACTTGTATATGGAACTTGATCAATGGTTATGTTCATCTATGTAATTACATGGCTAACATGGCTGGTGTATACGTGCTTAGGCATTTGGCCAAATTGTATTGGGATATGCTTGTTTACTTACCTATTTTATGACTAAATGGTAAGTTAAATTCTATGTTATATGAACTTACTAAGCTTAAATGCTTACTCTACGTTATTTCTATGTTTTATAGTGAATCATAAAATCGTTTGAGTTAGAAGCTTGCCGGAGCTATATCACACTATCCATCGGCTCTTTTGGTACATTCGGTTGTTAAATTTTGGTTATAATGGCATGTATAGGTATTTTGGCTAACATGGTCATGTGTTTTGGTTGTGGTTTTGGCCATTTAACTTGGCTTGTGATTTGACATTTTGTTGGTGAAATAGTATAGTTTTGGTATGTAAATATTAGCCTTAATATGGTTGATGATTTCCTTAATGTATTTGAATGATGTAAATTGAAATGATATTTGAATGTCCTTCTTATATATGTCTTATAACTTGTTCAGAATTGGTACTTTTCTATAGAAGACATATATGTATATTAAGGCTAATAATTGAGTGGTATATTTGGTACCATTTGGTATGTTTTGGTAAGGTAACTATATGCCATGTATTGATGCAAATGTGCCTATAAGTTAGTTGAGTATTTTGGTCAAATAGAGGACATGATTACACATATTTACATGTTGTCATTTGAGGTGCCCGAGAGCATATTGGTTATATGAAGTTATACCATATGTATATGACTTGTTGATGCTTGATTTGGATGCTTTATTATGGCTTGTTTATATGTGAAATGTTGGTTGTAGGTACATGACAAATTGGGTGAGAAAATGGCTTGTAAAATGGCCTGTTTTCGTCTACACGAGTAGAGACACAAGCATGTGTCTCAACCGGGTGTCCCCTATAGCTTTCAAAGGGTTGCAAGCCAGGCTGTTACACGACCTAGCTAACGGGTTAGCACATGGGCGTGTGGGGTTACTTCGAAGGGTACATGACCTAGCACATTGGCGTGTGACTTGGCCCTGTGACCTAAGTCAGTGAGTACACGGGCATGAACACGGACTGGGACATGGTCATGTGTCCCTACTTCGAATGCCCACACGGCCTGGTCACACGGTCGTGTGACCACTATAGTGTTGAAAATTTCATTATTTTCTGAAAAATTCTCTGAGTTTCCAATTTAGTCCCGACTTTTTTCTAATGCATATTTAGGGCATCGAGGGCTCGTATAAGGGACAATATGTATGTTTTGACTTGGTTCTAATATGTTTATTTCTATGATATGAAATCTTTGAAATTTCTATCTGTTTGAATTGTAAACTTTGGTAATGCTCCGTAACCCTATTTCGGTGACAGATACTGGCTAGGGGTGTTACAGTTACCATGTGTAGGAGGATTCCTTTCCGTTTTTAAGAGTCAAACTTACCTTAAGTTGGGGAACATGATCTCCTTTATGCTTCACCACAAGCTATAGCTTTACCACCTCCACACCTCCATTGAAGGTTCTCTTCCCCTCCTCTTTTCTTTTGATCACCACCCTTCACTGCTACCGTCGTAGTCGTGAGCCGACGTGAACCACCATGAACCATCGCTGGAAACCCTTCCTCTTCTACTCATTTTCTTTTCTCTTTTCTTCCAACTTTGTGGCCGAACCCTCTCCCTCTTTTTATATTTTTTCTCGCCTCATCGGACCATCACTGGACTATTTTCGCAACCACCATCTTCGCCGTTGTTGGAGCAGCTTTCTGTCGGTATTCAGTTTCTCCCTTCTTTCTTTCCCTTTTGATCTCTTTCATCTCTTCTAATGATTTAATCATCCTATTTATATTTGTTTTGTGTTCAAGACTCATCAATCGTACGTTTTTGTAGATCGTTAAACCTCTCCACTCCTTTGTCAAAACTCATCATCGATCTCGTAGTATTGATACGAGACACAAAGGCCTTAGATGCGTACACGAAAGAAAGAGAAAATCAAGATTCACTTTCTTATTTTCAAGAAAATCAAGAAAACGAATCTTGGCCCAATTTTGCTGTTTGGAGCATTTCAAGAATCAAGAAAATCAAGATTTCAAATCTTGAAAATCTTGGTCCAAGAAACCGAATCTTGCAGCCAAAGCGCATTGGATCTCCGTTACGAGCATCAACGAGCCAATTTCGGTAGGAGATGGACTACAAGCCCAAGTTCTTGAAGGCAAGGCCCAATAAGAAGATTCCAAGCCCAACCAAGAAGTCAAACCATACTTAGTTGAAAATTAGGCCAAATGGTTAAAGTGGCCCAATTTGTAAAAAAATTAATTGTTTAATTTAATTTTTAGACTTTAGGAGTATTATATGTAAAAATTCGGCCCAAGCAGCCCATTAAAATGACTTGGCCGAATTTCCCTCTTAAATTTGTTAATTAGGTTTTTTAAGTTTTCCTAATGAGATTAGGAAATAGTTATAAGGCCTATTTATAGACATGGCGCCACCCTTGTGACACACGCATTACATTACATTAAAATTTCATATTTTTCTTTGAGTAGAAATTCTCTTTGAGTTTTCTCCAAGAATTCTCTCTTGAGTTTTCTTTAGAAGTAGTTTTAACAATCTTTTTGATCGTGAGAGCCATCTTCAGTCTTCTTCTTGCCATTTTTCTTCATTGGAGGGGAGATTAGAGCCGTTTGAAGGGAGTTGTGGAATCTTTCGGGATTTCAGGGCTTCTTAGAACTTTTCTTTATTCTTTTGCTGTTCATTCTTCTTTATTAAATTCTGCTTGTGCCGTTTTGTTGAATAATTTGGGATTAATTGTTCTTGTTTCGTTTCAGCCATTCCAAACTTCAAGATCTGATGCGACACTTCCTTGGACATAAAGAAACATTTTTGATTCACAAAAATCCCCCTTTCCTCGCCGTCCAATCCCCCTTTCAATTGTCAATTGATTTCGCAATCTGTTTTTAATTTAGTTGCTATTTTGTGTTCTTTGATAGTTTTGACTGATTGGAAGTTAATCATGGGGCTTAATTTCGTGTTCTTGGCTTCCAAGAACATCTATTCATAAGTGTTTTGATTCTTGGTTGTTCTTTATTGATTTGGGGATTTTTAGTTTCCAGATCTAAATGATTCTAATTAAGTTTTGTTGTTTCGTTTCAGATCCAAACGTTTAGAGTTTTTGTAGGAGTTTTCCGTGACTTGACAACTCGATCTTGGTCCGCGTGCAACCCTTTATCATTTGGTATTAGATTTTGGGCGTTTTAGGTGTTCTTGGTTGATTTCTAAACTGATATCTATTTTTTAAACTAAAAACAGTAGTTTTACCCAGAAAAAGTTTTCGAAAAAAATTCATTTGAGTGGGTAAACATTGTCCGATTGATCTAAAATTTTACATACATATTTGTGGCACTGTGATTGAATAAAAAAATAATTCCCAGAAAAAATTCAGTCGAAAAAGACAAAAAAGTGAAAAAGATGAAATCCAATAAAAATTGAAAAAAAGATTCAGCGGGTTGAGTTTGGTGCCCAAAATTTCTAGATCAAAAATTCAATATTTAAGGACATTCCAAATTTAATTTCGTGATTTTTGGAGATCGGGAACACCTCGAACGAAGTTGTCAAGTTACTCCGTAGTTTTTCAGGTTTTTCGATTTCAGCAATTTTTATTGATTCTTAGCTGTAGGTTTTCATTTGTTTGCCTTTATTCTTCCTTTACACTATCTAACACGTTCTTGTTTGTTGTGTTAGTAGGATTTTAAGGTGTGCACAATTCTTCCTCGGTGCAACACAAATTAATTGGTGTCTCGTCCGTTTTTGGCATCTTAGTGCAAATTACGACTCTTTGGTAGTTTCGGTTCATACACTTTCTAATTGGTTGATATAGACTCTACTAAAGAACTCACAAAACTGAATTCTACCTCATTGAGAATTTGATTTTTCTTTTTGAGTGACTAACGGTGAGGTTTGCTAATTTTTCTTTTGAGTGTTGAGTATTTGTTTTACAGGTATTTCAAAAAAAAGAGAGAAAAAAATAAGATGGTAGTCTGCCGCACCCTTAACATCCAAATGGGATACGATTGTGATAACCAAAGGACCAATATTTTCCATTCTAGGTGTTTTATAAAAGGTAACTTATGTTCACTTATTATTGATAGTGGGAGTTGTTCGAATGTAGTTAGCAGCTATTTGGTGGATTCCTTAAAGTTACCTTGTATCGAGCACCCTAAGTCGTATCACCTTCAGTGGCTTAATGAATGCTTAGAAGTTAAAGTTACAAAACAGTCCTTGATCACTTCTAAGCTTGGGAATTACGAGGATGAGGTATGGTGTGATGTGGTCCCAATGCATGCGGCACACTTGCTCTTTGGATGGCCTTGGCAATTTGATCGTGATGTTACACACCAAGGCAAGCAAAATAGATACTCTCTTGTGTTTAAAGGCCGAAAATTCACTCTTGCTCCTTTAAATCCCAGTGATGTATATAAAGATCAATTAAAAATGATGAAATTTTGTGAGGGGGTGAGGGAGAAAGGACAAATAAAAAAGACGGAAAGAAAAGAGGCTAGTAGTGAAAAAAGTCAAAATTTAAATGGCCCAAAGGTGAGTGAATCCGCGAGTGGTAACAATAGAGTGAAAAATTTAATTGCAACAAAAAAAGATGTGTGGAGAGACCTATTCAATGAACAACCTTGTATCCTTGTGAGGTTTAGGCAAAATTATTTATCTCTATCTAACATTAATGAAAATTTGCCTAGTGTGTTTCAATGTTTTTCGTAAGATTATGAGGATGTTTTTCGTGAGGCCCCTAAAGGTTTACCACCTTTGCATGGGATAGAACACTTCCATTGGCCACATATGAAAGATAACTTCCAACTTCAATACCTTTCCGACGAAAGACGCTTTCATACGATCAACATAGGTAAAGATGAAATTACACTACATGAGCCCGAAGGTAAGCGAGGTAAGGAAATTTTATCAACCGAGTCCCGTGCAGATTTGAAAATTATTGATAAAACTTTTGGTGTCTCAATTCTTAGAAGATCCCCTCATTTTGATCCGATTAATTGTTATTCTTCGATTGTGGTTTATAAAGTCATTACAAAAGGAAACGTGAGTTGTTATTCTCTTGATTTGCCTTGTGTAAAATCTACGAATTTGTGCAAATCGATTTTGGTGAATAAGGTAACGAAATTTGCCAAATTTGTTTTCAATTTATATTCGTGGCTTAAACAATTTAGGTGGTTGTACATGAAGTTTGAGTTCCATTTGACAAAGGTTAACACAACAACAGAGCTTCGACTACACTATGCCCCCGATGAGCGAAGGTTTGTATTAAATGGAAAAGGTAAAATTGACCCTTCTTCTTCTGCTTATAAAGGTAAGATGCTTGAAACTTTTGAAACACTTTTGTACTCCTCGGATAGTGACAAAGATTGTGTTGATGATTTAATTTTTGTAAAACACTTAGATCAAAACGTGCTTGACTGTCCTATTTTATTTAGTAATGATCTATCTGTTTTGATGGTTGATAAAAAGATTCTTGTTTTTGATAATGCATGTGTGAGTGAATCTATAGACCACCGATTACTGCATGGTATGATTGTGCAACTCTGTGAACCGTGTGAACCTTTTCAAATACCTATTTTTGATGATTACGTTTACCATTTGATTTATTACTCGTGATTTATTCATGGTTTGTGGAAACAATTTGAGATGATTGAATGCCTTAAAACATGTCCATCTTTGTTTCGAATATTTGACGAGGCATTGGCGAGTAAATTAGCTTGTTTGCATGGTAATCTGAATCTGTTCATTCGCATGCGTTTTAATTGTTTTGTTATGCTTATGTTTGGACTACAAGTTCTTCTTTCAATGTGGTTGACTTATCTCCATTTGATTTTTCAGATTCGAGGACGAATCTTTTTGAGGAAGGGGGAATGATACGAGTCACAAAGGCCTTAGATGCGTACACGAAAGAAAGAGAAAATGAAGATTCACTTTCTTATTTTCAAGAAAATCAAGAAAACGAATCTTGGCCCAATTTTGCAGTTTGGAGCGATTTCAAGAATCAAGAAAATCAAGACTTCAAATCTTGAAAATCTTGGTCCAAGAAACCGAATCTTACAGCCAAAGTGCATTGGATCTCCGTTACGAGCATCAACGAGCCAATTTCGGTAGGAGATGGACTACAAGCCCAAGTTCTTAAAGGCAAGGCCCAATAAGAGGATTCCAAGCCCAACCAAGAAGTCAAACCATACTTAGTTGAAAATTAGGCCAAATGGTTAAAGCGGCCCAATTTGTAAAAAAATTAATTGTTTAATTTAATTTTTAGACTTTAGGAGTATTATATGTAAAAATTCGGCCCAAGCAGCCCATTAAAATGACTTGGCCGAATTTCCCTCTTAAATTTGTTAATTAGGTTTTTTTTTAAGTTTTCCTAATGAGATTAGGAAATAGTTATAAGGCCTATTTATAGACATGGCCGGCCACCCTTGTGACACACGCATTACATTACATTAAAATTTCATATTTTTGCTGAGTAGAAATTCTCTTTGAGTTTTCTCCAAGAATTCTCTCTTGAGTTTTCTTTAGAAGTAGTTTTAACAATCTTTTTGATCGTGAGAGCCATCTTCAGTCTTCTTCTTGCCATTTTTCTTCATTGGAGGGGAGATTAGAGCCGTTTGAAGGGAGTTGTGGAATCTTTCGGGATTTCAGGGCTTCGTAGGACTTTTCTTTATTCTTTTGCTGTTCATTCTTCTTTATTAAATTCTGCTTGTGCCGTTTTGTTGAATAATTTGGGATTAATTGTTCTTGTTTCGTTTCAGCCATTCCAAACTTCAAGATCTGATGCGACACTTCCTTGGACATAAAGAAACATTTTTGATTCACAAAAATCCCCCTTTCCTCGCCGTCCAATCCCTAGAACTAGTGTCCATTGATTTCGCAATCTGTTTTTAATTTAGTTGCTATTTTGTGTTCTTTGATAGTTTCGACTGATTGGAAGTTAATCATGGGGCTTAATTTCATGTTCTTGGCTTCCAAGAACATCTATTCATAAGTGTTTTGATTCTTGGTTGTTCTTTATTGATTTGGGGATTTTTAGTTTCCAGATCTAATTGATTCTAATTAAGTTTTGTTGTTTCGTTTCAGATCCAAACGTTTAGAGTTTTCGTAGGAGTTTCCCGTGACTTGACAACTCGATCTTGGCCCGCGCGCAATCCTCTATCAAGTATTGTTGAGTAGAGTACGTACGTGAGAGGTGTTGCTAAAATTACTTCCGTTCTATTATTTTTCCTCATAGTTGAATGGTTTTAAGACACATTTTTTTTCATGTTTTAACATTTTTTTCCTATATTCTTTGGTGGACCAAACAACGCCGATCTAATAAATCCTTAGTGTGATAAAGAAAGCACCAAATCCAGGTCCCATTTTAAGGGTAAGTAAGTGGTGAGGATTATTTCAAAAGATTAAAATTTATGTTCTAAAAACAAATTTGATAGATCTATAATTAAAGTAAGTGTTTGGTGCAATAGATTCATCTAACAACTTAGATCCAAGCGAAACCTCTTCTAGTAGGATTGTGGCCATCGGATTTATGGATTAAGGTGTGGGATCTAACTCTTGATTTGAGTATAATATGTAGTTATTTTATTTAATATAAAGTTCTATTAAATTAATTAAATCAAGAGTACATTAAGTACTCAAGTGGAGTTTAAAAACTCAACCAAGTGGAATCCAAGTAAGTGTCCTAAACCATTAAGTGATGTGAAAACCTATGATTTGTGATGTGTGGTGTACATAATGTTTATCTCAACTATATGTTATGTGATTTAAGGTTAAATTGATATGTGATGATCTAAACATGCGATATATGTATATGTGTGATGAGATCCATGTTTTAATATAAAAATATATATTAAAGCATGCTAAAGTGAACGAAAAGTGGAAACTATATGATATAAGAAAATGTGAGCATGTTACATGCATATGAGTAAAAATTGAGAAATATGAGTTATGAGCACGATTATGTGAATTATGCAAAAAGTGGATTGTATGTGTTAAAATGACCATATCATATGCATTGGGTGGGATTGTGAAAGGAGGAAGCTAAGTGGCAATTTAACTGCAATTATGTGGCCGTTCTCAACAATTATGTGGTGGTTTTTCCACAATGTGATTATGTGGCCGTTATCGGCAACTATTTGGTGGCTTGTCCACAAACAGTGTGTTATTTGATAGATGGGTTTTAGGGAACTTGATATTGGTGTGTAACGGAGATGGATAGGAATTTTTATAAAACGTGCATCATTTTAAATATGCATCAATATGATTATGCATAAGTAACAATGTTACAATCTATGAATTTAATGATGTTTGATACATTGCTATTGATATATAATTTGATATGTATGTGAATTTATTTGTTTTGATCTCACACTGAGCCATTTAAAGCTCACCCATATTTCTTGTGTGTTTCAGATAATTCTCATGGTTAGGACTCGGATTCGGTCATAGTTGAGGCTCTCAGAAATATGATTTTTAAGGTTATGGACTTATACTTTATTTTGGGACTTTCATGGACTTCATAATTTTTGCTTGGAATTTTCTCTGCATCATTTAGGTTTTAAAATTATCTTTTAAAATATTTTGAAAATATTAATTTACAATGGATTTTTCATAACTAAGTCAAATAAGGCCCAATAAGGGTGTTTTCAAAATTCAATACTTTGTTTTCAAAACTCAACACTATCTGCTCACAAAATTGATATTTTACGAGATATATTTTAAATCTACGTTTTAAAAATGGCAAACGACTATTAGATATACAAATTATCCACTGCGATGTTTTAATTGAAGTACGACGTTTTCTGAAAAAATATCAAAACTTGAGTTTTCTCAAATAAATTACAATGGAGGTTTTTAACAATGCCGATTTGTAAGAGAAAATAGCTAAATGATTTTTTGTGCCATCAATATGGCCAATGTGGTCTTTGAGATTCAGCCATAATGTTTGGCCGGGTTTAGGGGATTACATGAATTTTATTTCTTTTATTTTATTTTATTATTATAAAACCTTAAGAAACTATTTTCTATGTGCTCGTACAATAATTTATTTAAAGTACTAATTGGATCTTTTAGTGTTTACGTTAGAGTTGATCTAGCACTCGCCTTCCTTGGGTACGATCCTCGGAATACTCACCTACTTCATTGTAAAAACTATATTACAACTTGACTCTTATACTTGCGGATACCGCCTCGTAGTTTTCTATTTTATTGTAGTATTCACACTCTAGACTATAGTACGTCCGGAGGTGGCCATTGGCCTATTTTGCTTTCCTTGTTTTTCAATGTGGCTCCTTGACTTTGGATCAAGACATCATTTTTCGCTATGTATGCCTTCAATAGGTTTTCCAAACCGTTGGAAGGTTCAACTTAATGTGGTTTCTAAACTTATTGGGTAAATCCAGATGGTTGGGTTGTGAGTAAGTGTTACTAGGTGCATCCCCTTGGTTACTTCAAGAAAAAATATGGTGGTTTTGCTAAGATGGATTATAGAAATTGGATTGCAGCCCCTGCCTACCACGGTTCTGGTTCTGGTTACCCATGTAATAAATAGATTATGGGTTTGATTGACATTCTTCGAACAAGTGCCCTTCCCTAAAAAAACACATGCTACATTTTCGAATTGATTTGATTGTTGAGTTGCAAAATTATTAAACCCATCAGTTGTAATTTTTTTAAGTATTGAGGATATCGAGGATACCTGAGATGCAAATGAAGTGAGAGCGTCCACTTCATGTATTCCTGCAAGTTTTCTACATGATGCTGCTTGATTGGATGGCCATTGGTGTAACACCCATTTCCCGATTTCCACCACCAGAATAGAGTTACGGTGAGTTACCATACATATTGGAATATTTACATAATATAGATCATTCGTTCATCAACTAAATTCATTACTAAGATATAACAAGTTTCGAATTAAAAAAGACTTGAACAGTCTTTAAATCGGGATTTCGAGGCCCTAAAATAGGCTTACGAACAAACAAGGACCAAATCGATACAATAAAATATTAAGGACAAAACTGAAAAATTTTACCTACAGGGATCACACTGCCGTGTGGCTCTCCCACATGGTTGTGTGACAATTCCACATGCCCATGTACCTAATTGTGTGCACCGTGTAACTCACTGACTTGGGCCAAACGCCCCTGTCTCATCCTGTATGCCAGACAGTGTAACTCACTTACTTGGGCTACACACCCGTGTGCTAGACTGTGTGCAACCTTAATTGACCTAAAATCTTGCCATTTTTCATACCTAAATGTTTATATACCTAGACTTATTAAAGCACATGAATAGAAACCTTCAAAATGCAATCAAATATGTTCAAAACATGCCAAAGTAAATAGCCTATACGCAAAACCAATGTGCCATCAATGACACCACAACTAAAACACCTAAACAATTCACTTCTTAATTTGAACATACAAGCCACAAAGCACATTCATAGTATTGCTTTCCCAACCAAAGTACCTTACTCATTCATGAACAAACCACACCAATTTTCATATTCATTCACACTCTTGCATATGCCACAACACAATACAACTCATGCCACTCAAAATGTACCTAACTTAGACCACAAATCTATGGAAATCAAAACACAAGACCATTACATATATACAATCACAAATACACTCAATAGCCCTATTACATGGCATATAACCAAGTCATCCAAAATCTACTAAAGAGTCTTTGAGATAGTGTGTTTCTTTGAGCTTGATCTGATCTCCCCAACCGCAAAACAAAATCTACAAAATAAAGGACAAACATAGGTAAGTTTACTTGAAACTTAGTAAGTTCGTATATCAAATGATTATTTTACCAAATTAAACAGAACAGAAAAAACAATTGTTTAGAACATCCTAGATCCTGTCGGACACAGTTCAAAGTAAGTGAATAATGAAGAATACATCGATATTCAGAATGAATCGTTCACTGGCACGAAGCCTGCTAGCCATAAGGCCCAAAACATTTCACCGACATAAAGCCTGCTAGGCACTAGGCCCATTTAAATCATCGACATATAGCCTCGTAGGTAGGAAGCCCGTATTAGTACATTCAATATGTTCAATTTCACTACTGAACATCATTAAATCCAGTGTTTAGAGACACATAAATATTTAAAATCACTAGTAAGGCAAGTGTAATGAAATAAATTATAGCACACTTATAAGAAAAACGAACTTACTGGACTAGTTTGCAGTAATTGTAAAAGCGTAGGAACTACTCTGCGATCTTTTCTTTTCCACGATTGTCAACACACTCATGATCTAAAACAATAGTTTCATTCAATTAACGAAATCAATAGCCAAAACCAATCATTCTATACAATTGAGTCCTTTTTCACATTTAAAACCTTTAATTTATGGATTCTACTTTTCATGCTTTTACAATTTAGTCCTTTTTACTAAATTAATTAACTAAACGATAAAATTTTATAACTAAATTTTAATACAACCTTAATGACCTCGTAAATATTAAATAAATAATATTTACAGACCAATACATCAGATTTATTGTCCCAAAACTACTATTTCTGAGACCACTAAAAATGGTTGTTACAACTCTTCCCCCTTTAGAAAATTTTGTCTCGAAATTTCTGACCAATGAACAGATTTGGATACTGTGATCTCATCGAGTCTTTAGTCTCCCAAGTAGCCTCTTCCATCTCATGACGATTCCATAAGACTTTCACTAATGGTACTCTTTTATTTGGAGTTCTTTCACTAACAGTTCTTCCAAATACGATAAATCTGGTTGTATCTCAACCTCACAAGGAGTATTCACATGTGACGGATCTGACCTGTATCATCCTAGCATCGAAACATCAAAAACATTGACAATCTTTTCAAGTTCTGGAGGTAGAGCCAACCTATAAGCGATAGGACCAATCTTCTCTATAATCTCATATGGCCTAATAAATCTTGGACTCAGTTTTCCCTTCCGGCCAAATCGAAGTACCTCCTTCCATGGTGAAACTCTTAGAAACACTCGATCACCAATAAGAAACTCTATATCTTTTCTTTTCAAATCAGCATATTTTTTTTACGATCAGATGTCTAGTTCAAATATCTTTCCCATCTACCTTCAAATTCAAGTATACAGCATTGTAACATGTCTTCAACAACCTGTATCACTCGTTCAGATTGCCCATCAATCTGCAGATGATATTCGGGGCTGAACCTATGTTTAGTACCTAAAATCTCAAGGTGAATCTCGAATATCTGTCAGAAACAATAGATAACGGCACTCCGTGCAATCTGGCAATCTCGGATACATACAAGTCCACTAACTTCTTAAGTGAAAAATTAGTACGTACCAAAATGAAATGGGCTAATTTCGTTAGTTTGTCAACTATAACCCAAATAGAGTCCTTTTTTTCTCGATGTTACCAGCAACCCTAATACAAAATCCATTGTAACTGACTCCCATTTCCATTTAAGAATAGTGATAGGCTGAAATAATCCTAATGGTACTTGATGTTCGGCTTTTACCTACTAGTAAACAAGATATTTAGTCACAAATCCAGAAATCTCACGTTTTATACCTAGCCACCAATACATTTTCTTCAGGTCATTAAACATCTTCGTGCTACCCAGATGAATAGAGTACATGTTGCTATGAGCTTATGATAAAATATCTTATTTTAACCCGAGACTATCTAGAACACATAGCTGATAACGAAAATACATCAGACCATTATTGCTTACAGTGAATCCTGTAGTCGAATCACAGTAGATCAACTCTCGTTTGGCTACTTACTTCGGGTCACCATTTTGTAATTCCCAAATTCTCTGAGGAAATAACGGCCTAGCCCTGACCTCAGCTATAATAGAACCATCATCCTCCAAGGATATATATGCATTCATTTCCCTTAGAGCAAACAATGACTTCCGACTTAAAGTATTTGTAACTACATTTTCCTTCCCAAGATGGTAATCAATCACAAGGTCATAATCTTTCAATAGCTCTAACCACCATCATTGTCTCAGTTTTAGTTCCTTCTGCGTATTCTGTGTAATCAAGTACTTAAAACTCTTATGATTTGTAAATATGTGACACTTTTCACCGTAAAGGTAATAGTGGCAAATTTTCAGAGCAAAAAAATGGCAGCCATCTCTAAGTCATGCATCGGGCAATTCCTCTCATAAGGTTTCAATTGATGATAAGTATAAGCTATTACTTTTCCGACTTACATCAGTACACGTTCAAATCCACTAAGCGAAGCATCACTATAAAAAATTATTTTCGAGATAGACGTGTCAAAATTGGAGTTTCCTTCAACATTCTTTTTATCTGATCAAAACTCTATTGCCACTCGTCTGACCAAACAAACTAAACATTCTTTTGTAGTAACTTGGTCATCAACGAAGCTATTGTAGAAAAGTTTTTACCAAAAAAAAGGTAATAACTTTCCAGACCCAAAAAACTGCATACCTCAGAAACTTTTTTCGAAGCTTTCTAATTTATAATGGCAGAGATCTTACTTGGATCCACACATATACCCTCTGCAAAAACAACATGTCCAAGAATCCAACTTCTTCCAGCTAGAACTTGCATTTACTAAATTTTGCATACAACTGCTTCTCACGCAAAGTCTGCAGTACTTTTCTCAATTGTTGAGCATGCTTGGTCTCTATTTTGGAGTAGATTAGTATATCATCAATAAACACAACAAAAAATCTATCCAATTGAGGTTTAAAAACCCTATTCCTCAAATCCATGAAAGCCGCTAGGGCATTAGTTAACCCAAAAGGCATTACCAAGAATTCATAGTGTCCATATCGGGTCCAAAAGGCAGTCTTTGGTACATCCCAATCCTTTACTCGCATTGGATAATATCTAGATCTGAGATCTATCTTTGAAAATATAGTTGCATCTTTCAATTGATTGAATAATTCTTTAATATGAGGTAATAGATATTTGTTTTTTACCGTTACATTGTTCAAATGTTGATAGTCTATGCATAATTTCATCAAACCATCTTTCTTTTTTACAAAGAATATTGGAGCTCCTCAAGGAGATACTACCGGCTAAATGATGGCATATGTTCGATATGGCATATGTCCAATAGGTGCTTTGACCTCAGATCTAACAGTCTCATCTTTGGTCTCACCCCAATTGACACTCCTATTGCTACTTTAGTCGGGACGTCTGCCTCTTTTTTGGCATATTTAGAGGTTTTACACTTCAGTCATCCTTCCCTTCTGGTAACTGTGGATAGTTTCTTACAAAGTGATTGGTTGGCCCACATCAGAAGCATGCACCTGTTTTGAGTCTACACTCACCAAAATGTACTTTACCACAGAGTTCACACACTGATCTTAGAGCATTACGGACACTAGAAACACTATCTGTAGGCCGATTCTAAAATTTTAAATTTGATAGTCGGGGTTTGCTTTTGCTTGGAAATCTTGATGATGCAGTAACACGGTTATCATCTTCTTTTATCTTCTTCGTTGGGGGTTCCGAAAATGATGTAGAAGGATTCCTTTTACTGAATTCACGGGCTCTGTTTTCTCTTTGTCTCTCATGGTTGTAAATTTCTTCCATTTTCTGTGCTCGTTCAATCCAAACTACAAATTAATGTATCTCTATGCCACCAATCCTCATTTTAATCTTATTATTTAGCCCATCTTCCAAATGGATACACATTTCTTCGTCCGTCAGTACAATTTCTCGATCATACTTATTGAGATATACAAATTCTCTTTCATATTCAACCACTGACTTGTTTCCCTGCCTCAGTTTTAGAAATTCTTTCTTTTTACGGTCTACATACTGTTAAGGTATGCCCAAAGATCAGTCATGAGATGGTTGTAATAACATACTTGATTTATCATATTTATTAATATAAGGTGCTACCATTATTATTTCAGTTTCTTTTCTGTGTATAAATAAATTGTTTTATAATAATGTCCTAAGAATAATGTGATTATTCTTAAAAGATCCTTAGTCAAGTATTATTGGATAGGACAACAATAATGCATTAAGACTAACATGTAGTTGATTGATGATAAAGAGTTGACATTGATATGGACTGTCAGAATCGATACATGAATATGTGTGTTAGAGAACAACATATTGGACTGACCCATTATGAGTATGTTTCTTGGATTATTATGTAATTGTCACGACATTACTCATAGTGATTAATATGTATATGATCCTCAGACTTGAGATCATCATAGTCACAACATCGTGAGTAGTACATTTTGATACAGTCAAACGTACACGGTAACTGGTTGTTCTATAAAGGCTGATGTTGGATATACCACAATCGATGTAGAGGATATGGTTGGTCGATATAGAATAAGTCCCTCCTACATAATGGGAGTAATATCTTAGGTCACTTGATTAAGTGAGACTAGAAATGCATGGCCATGCTCAAATAAGTTGATATGAGATGTAATACTTATTTGTATATCGTAGTCTACTTAAGATATCAAGGAACATGGAATGGACTCTACAAGTGTGACTATTCCATGACTTGTGTCCAATCTAGAGATAAAGGACTTACGGATTATTGCATAAAAGGTTAATCATAAAAGGTTATGTCGAATCATGATCTCTTGTGACTTAGGTAGCAATGATGCATTGCTAGATGCCAACACATTATGTACAAGGTTGTTGTACGCATAATGAGGACATGAATTTGGTTAGCATATGAATTAAAATAAATATATAGTTTACCGAAATTATATTATAATTAATATAATTGTAATTTTTAGTTTAAAATATTATTATATTTATTTAATTCCTAGAAACCCTAAAAATTAAAAGGATATATAAGAATCCCATTTTTCTTTGTTTAAGGGTCTAGCAGTCGTCAAAGAAAAACCACTTTTGAAAACTATTTTGGGATTTCTTCTGTTCGTAGTCAACTGGGTGGATTACATAGAGGTCGGAGTCTCGATAGATTGCGGCTTGGTTCAACTATAGATCAAACTACACGTGGTTGAGAAGTTGTTGTCTACTCAGATTAAACATTAGGTAATTTCGTAACCTTTTTCACCCTGATTCGTTCCTCACACATGGATCCGTGGTTAGGGTCACCGATTATTAAATTTTTCGCTGCGCCGTAGGGGTGTTGGCGATCCAACAGTGGTATCAGAGCCACTTGTGTGATACAGACTCAGGTTTAAATACTTGGTTGACGCAATTGTATGAGATGCATGCTTCAATTTTATTAAATTTCTGACTGTTTGAATCGTTTAAGAGTAATCTGATAACCGTTTCTTTTGACAATGGATTAAATGTTAATCATGATGTTATGGCCTATTCGGTTTTACGTTATTTCTGTTAAGTGTTAACAGATCTATAATGGTGCGACAGTGGTGTTGACAGTTTCCAGTAAGAGTTAACTGGTTAGTGGAAGAACGGTTGTTTCGGCATGAAACCTTAGGGATTAAAATCCTGAAAACGCGATTCTGTTGGTAAAAGTTATCAAATCATGAAGTTTCATTTGAATGGGGTATGCGGTTCATAACGCGGGGGCTCCGCCCCGCACCTTTGGTCCATACCGCGGTTCGGCCCACTATCTCCACCGCCTCAGCCCCCATCTTCTTAAAGTATGTTTTTTTTAATAAATAAAACTTGGTGGGCCATAAAAGTTGAAAGAGTATGTTTTAATACACATTAACAAAAAGTGTTTATTTATGTATGCTATTTTTGACATGCACGGTGTTTGAAATGCATAGTTATAGCCCGACAGCCCATTTGACTAAAAGGTTGTAATTTTATAAATACGGTCTGCGTGTCGTGCCTTACTATTATTCTCTTGTATTTCTCTTCTCATCTTACTCCCTCGTATGTAAAACGAGTTTCTACATATTGTAATTTGCAAGAGTTGTTGTGGGCTAGCCGAGAAGGAAGATGGGCCAACCAGTATGGACTGATAGCTTGAAAACTGGCTTACACCTTTAGGTTTCCTTTTGGTTCTCCCATTGGCTTGGGTTGCGCCACCTTAGTTTATGGGCTATAACTATTGCATTTATTTATTGCTTTATTCAAGTATAAGATGCTATGGATGTCTAAAGCATGCCAAATTTTAAACACGTTAAAATTTGATAATAATGAACCACATTAATTGATGAGATCAATTAAATAGCTAAATGAACTAAAGTAAACCATAATTGGTGAGATGGAATCATCTTTATAAAATCCCTCTATTAAAATATTAAGTCAACATAGCCTTCCACTTTTGCCCTCGTTAAGGCCTCGATCAATACTGTGTAGGTTCTGCTAAAGCGAAGTACTAATATTTATCTTGGTTAAACGTGAAGAATAAACAAGTGATATTTGCTGGTTAAAATTGGTTAATGACTTAACTAGGTTATTCTAATATGATTAGAAACCTAGAGGCAAGTAATTTGGATAAATCATAAGATGATTAGAACAAGAGTTGTTCACCAAACTTTAGGAGTTACATATGATGTAATTAGCAAAGTATTGCTTACCTAGATAGCCATAATCTTGAGAGTAAAGCCAAAGCTGACTTAAGAGGAGGTGAAATATGGATCCTTAACCCACTTGAAATGCTTTTCGAAAAAGTCTTTCCAAAACTAACGTATGAGGGTATTAGTTTTGTAGTAAAAACGGTGGAAACATCATTTAATTAAGTCCTTTTAATGATTGATATAAATTTGATAAATTTTCACACGCATAATTTTATTGTTGTAGATATATTATGGCTGCAAACACAAATAGACTATCATTGCGATCGGTCCTTGAGAAGGACAAGTTGAATGGTTTAAATTTTCTTGACTGGTTCCGTAACTTGAGGATTGTCCTCAAACAAGAACGAAAATTATATGTCATTGAACAACTAGTTCCTAACGAACCACCCGCTAATGCCTCGAGGGCTGATAGAGATGCTTACAAGAAGCATCTCGATGACATGGTAGACGTTGGATGTCTTATGCTTGCCACTATGAATCCTGAGCTTCAGAAGCAACATGAGGACATAGTTGCTTATGAAATGATTGAGCACCTGAAAGAACTTTATCAGGGGCAAGCACGGCAAGAGAGGTTCGATATCTCTAAGGCCCTATTCCAATGTAAGCTGGCTGAAGGAAGCCCAGTAGGACCTCACGTCCTTAAGATGATTGGCTACATTGAAAGCCTGTCTAAGCTTGGGTTTCCATTGAGCCAAGAGTTGGCCACTGATGTTATTCTACAATCGTTTCCAGATAGCTGCAGCCAGTTTGTCCTCAATTTCAATATGAATGAAATAGATAAGACTCTGCCATAGTTGCTCAGTATGTTACGAATTGCTGAAGGCAACATGAAAAAGGTTGCACCCAAGCCTATACTGATGGTCCGTAATAATAAGGGCAAGGGAAAGGCCAAAGTACAGACAAAGCCCAAGGGCAAAGGTAGGCCCAGGCCTGGGAAAGTGAAGGCTGCATTGAAACGTAAAGGAGGGGTGGCTAAGGAAGGAAACTGTTTTCATTGTGGTGTGACTGGACATTGGAAGCGGAACTGCCCTATTTATCTTGCGGAAGTCAAGAAGGCCAAAATAAATAGAACGTCTGCTTCAGGTATTTATGTTATTGATATTAATTTATCAACCACTACTTCATGGGTATTAGATACTGGTTGTGGTTCTCACATTTGTACTTCTGTATAGGGACTGCAAAGGAGTAGGACTTTGGCTAGAGGAGATGTGGACCTATGAGTTGGAAATGGAGCAAAAGTTGTTGCATTAGCTGTAGGAACATATAATTTATCTTTGCCTAGTGGACTTGGTTTATGTTTAGAGGATTGTTATTATGTGCCTAGTTTAACTAAAAACATTATTTCAATATCTTGTTTAGACAAAATTGGTTTTGAGATAATTATTAATAATAATTGTTGTTCCTTTTATCTCAATAATGTTTTCTATGGTTCGGCATAATTGATTAATGGCCTCTATATTTTAGATCAAACAAATCCCATTTACAACATAAATACTAAAAGATCAAAAATAAATGACTCGAATCAAACTTATCTATGGCATTGTCGTTCGGGGCCACATAAGTGAAGAACGCATATCCAAGCTCCATAAATATGGTCTATTGGATTCATTTGTTTTTGAACAATTTGAAGTATGTGAATCTTGCTTATTGGGAAAAATGACTAAATCTCCTTTTACTGGTAAAAGTGAACGAGCTAGTGATTTATTGGGCTTAATACATTCTGATGTATGTGGGCCAATAAATACACAGGCTAGAGGAGGATTTCACTACTTTATTACTTTCACTAATGATTTCAGTAGATATGGGTATGTCTATCTCATGCGCCATAAGTCTGAATCCCTTGAAAATTTCAAGGAATTCAAAAATGAAGTACAAAATCAACTGGAAAAACTATCAAGACACTTCGATCTGATCGAGGTGGGGAGTATATGAGCTTAGAGTTTGATGATCTTTTGAAGCAATATGGGATTGTCTCACAACTTACTCCTCCTAGTACTCCTCAATGGAATGGAGTTTCTGAGAGAAGAAATCGAACGTTGTTAGACATGGTTCGATCTATGATGAGTCATGCTGATCTGCCGACTTCCTTTTGGGGACATGCTCTTTAGACAACTGCTTTTACACTAAATCTTGTTCCATCTAAATCGGTTCAAAAGACACCATATGAGATGTGGACTGGGAAACGTCCTAGTATGTCTTTTATGAAAATTTGTGGTTGCGAAGCTTATGTTAAACGTCAGACGTCGACTAAGCTTGAACCCAAATCTAAAAAATGTGTTTTTGTGGGGTATCCAAAAGAAACCAAAGGATATTATTTCTTTAATCCCACTGAGAACAAAATACTTGTTGCTCAGACTAGTATCTTCCTAGAGAGAGAACTTGTTTCTAGAAAAGGACGTGGCAAAAAGATTGAACTTGACGAGATTCGAGAATCAAAAAATACCACTGAACCAGAGATAGAACAACAGCAAGTTCCACAAGGAGTTGAGGAACAAGTAATTGCTGTAGAAACACAACCACCGCGTAGATCTTTAAGAGAACGGCAAGCACCTGAGAGATATGGATTTCTCATTACAACGCATGGTGATGTTCTACTTATAGATCAAGATGAGCCTAGGACTTATCAAGAAGCGGTGACGAGCCTAGACTCTGAGAAATGGCTTGAAGCCATGAGATCTGAGATGCATTCAATGTATGAAAACCAAGTATGGACTTTGGTTGACCCGCTCGAAGGGGTTAAACCCATAGGGTGCAAATGGGTTTTCAAAAAGAAAACCGACATGGATGATAATGTACAAACATACAAGGGGCGATTAGTCGCTAAAGGTTTTCGCCAAATTCATGGTGTTGACTATGATGAAACCTTTTCTCTTGTAGCTATGTTTAAATCCATCAGGATCTTGCTCGCTATAGCTGCATTTCATGACTATGAAATCTGGCAGATGGACGTCAAAAAACTTTCCTTAATGGGAAACTTGAAGAGGATGTGTACATGACACAACACGAAGGTTTTGTCAATCCAAAGGATGCCGGAAAGGTATGTAAGCTACAAAGATCCATTTATGGATTAAAGCAAGCTTCTCGAAGTTGGAATCTTCGTTTTAATGATGCAATCAAAGAGTTTGGTTTTATCAAAAATGAAGATGAGTCATATGTTTACAAGAAAGTTAGTGGGAGCACTATAACATTCTTGGTACTGTATGTGGATGACATACTTATCATAGGAAATGACATACCTACATTGCAGTCTATTAAGATTTGGTTAGGAAGTTGTTTTTCTGTGAAGGACTTGGGCGAAGCTACTTACATCTTAGGAGTAAAGATCTATAGAGATAGATCAAGATGACTACTAGGTCTAAGCCAAAGTACATACATAGATAAAGTACTGAAAAGGTTCAGTATGGAAGAATCTAGGAGAGGATTCCTCACTCTCGAAGGAAATGTGTCCTTCAACTCCATAAGAGAGAGAACGCATGAGTAAAATTACATGTGCTTCCGCTATTGGATCTATCATGTATGCCATGTTATGTACCCGTCCAGATATCTCATATGCCTTAAGTATGACGAGCAGATACCAAGTAGATCCTGGTGAAGGTCACTGGACGACAGTCAAGAATATCCTTAAGTACTTAAGAAGAACTAAGGATACGTTCCTAATATACGGAGCTGAAGAAGAGTTAAGTGTAAAAGGTTACACTGATGCTAGCTTCCAAACCGATAAGGACGATTCTCGATCACAATCAGGTTTTGTGTTTTGTCTTAATGGTGGTACTGTGAGCTGGAAGAGTTCAAAGCAAAGTACAGTAGCCGATTCTACAATAGAGGCCGAGTATATTGCAGCCAGTGAGGCAGCAAAAGAAGCAGTTTGGATCAAAAAGTTCATTGCGGAACTAGGGGTTGTGCCAAGCATATCAGATGCTATAGAACTACGATGTGATAACAATGGAGCCATTGCACAAGCTAAAGAACCTAGATCTCACCAGCAATCCAAACATATACTTAGGCACTACCATCTAATTCGAGAGATTATCGATCAAGGGGATGTAGAGATATGCAGAGTACCTACAGATGATAACATTGCTGATCCCTTGACCAAGCCTCTGACACAGCAGGAGCATGATCGTCACACTAAGTCTCTTGGAATTAGATATATAAGTGATTGGTCTTAGTGCTAGTGGGAAATTGTTAGGGTATGCCCAAAGATCAATCATGAGATGGTTGTAATAACATACTTGATTTATCATATTTATTAATATAAGGTGCACCATTATGATTTCAGTTTCTTTTCTGTGTGTATAAATAAACTGTTTTATAATAATTTCCAAAGAATAATCTGATTATTCTTAAAATATCCTTAGTCAAGTATTATTGGATAGGACAACAATAATGCATTAAGACTAACATGTAGTTGATTGATGATAAAGAGTTGACATTGATATGGACTGTCAGAATCGATACATGAGTATGTGTGTTAGAGAACAACATATTGGACTGACCCATTATGAGTATGTTTCTTGGATTATTATGTAATTGTCACGACATTACTCATAGTGATTAATATGTATATGATCCTCAGACTTGAGATCATCATAATCCCAACATCGTGAGTAGTACATTTTGACACAGTCAAACGTACATGGTAACTGGTTGTTATATAAAGGCTGATGTTGGATATACCACAATCGATGTAGAGGGATATGGTTGGTCGATATAGAATAAGTCCCTCCTACATAATGGGAGTAATATCTTAGGCCACTTGATTAAGTGAGACTAGAAATGCATGGCCATGCTCAAATAAGTTGATATGAGATGTCATACTTATTTGTATATCGTAGTCTACTTAAGATAGCAAGGAACATGGAATGGACTATACAAGTGTGACTATTCCATGACTTGTGTCCAATCCAGAGATAAAGGACTTAAGGATTATTGCATAAAAGGTTAATCATAAAAGGTTATGTCGAATCATGATCTCTTGTGACTTAGGTAGCAATGATGCATTGCTAGATGCCACTCATTGTTTGTAACATTGGAATCGTTCTAGTATTAATGCTAACGTTACAGGAACCTACAGGGTCACACCCTATAGTTGAAATGAACGGAATAAACCATAGTTGGTATTGTTTTTGGGTGTCGCTTGAATTAGATTAATTATAGAATTAATTTAATTTGGTAATCAAATTTCCAACACATTATGTACAAGGTTGTTGTACGCATAATGAGGACATGAATTTGGTTAGCATATGAATTAAAATAAATATATGGTTTACCGAAATTATATTATAATTAATGTAATTATAATTTTCGGTTTAAAATATTATTATATTTATTTAATTCCTAAAAACCCTAAAAATTAAAAGGATATATAAGAATCTCGTTTTTCTTTGTTTAAGGGTCTAGCAGCCGTCAAAGAAAAACCACTTTTGAAAACTGTTTTGGGATTTCTTCCATTCGTAGTCAACTGGGTGGATTGCGTAGAGGTCGGAGTCTCGATAGATTGCTGCTTGGTTCGACTATAGATCAGACTACACGTGGTTGAGAAGTTGCTGTCTACTCAGATTAAACATTAGGTAATTTCGTAACCTTTTTCACCCTGATTTGTTCCTCACACATGGATCCGTGGTTAGGGTCGCCGATTATTAAATTTTTTGCTGTGCCGTAGGGGTGCCGGCGATCCAACACATACCTCTTGCTAGTTTATTTCTTTTTAATTTTTTTTTGGAAAATTTCCTAATTAATATTACTTCTAGGAACAATTGGGGTCAATATAGACCACCAACTATAAAACTCATCTTTTAAAATTAATACCACACATCTCAGATAATTTTCGGCTCTGGATGTTTTCTAACCAGTATTCGGCTCTAGACGGGTTATCTTCAGTTCTGCCTAGAAACTCTTTAGCCCCATATTTCTAAACTTATCAACAAGAATACATAAACTTGGTTCAACCACTAGAGGGGGTGGGGGTACAATAGGATGTACCACCGGTGGTGGAGGTACTACTAGGGTATAGCAGGATGTGTAACAGGAGGTGGAGGTTGCTGAACCATCGGATTATTCTCAGGAATTCAAAAAACCATTGTCCTATTAAGTCAAAGAACATGTTTTTAACTTCATTTTTAGTCTTTTGTGAAATTGAGATACTCTGACTCACACCTGAATCAGTAGTCGGGATATTACTATTCACTTCACTAGTCTCACCTCGTTCATTATCAGACATCTTTAATAATCAACAAGAAAAATAAGGGTTAGATCGGATTAATCAAAATTTACACTATCACAAGCTTATATGGCATGTAATTCTAAGCTTTAACATACTACGTTCAGCTCGATAACCGACTAAACTGTAGCTCTGATAGCACAAAATGTAACGCCAATATCTCGATTTTCGTCACCAAAATAAAGTTACAGAGAGTTATCCTACATATCAGAATATTCACATAATATAAATCATTCATACACCAATTAAGATCCCTACAAAAATATGACATGTTTCGGATTAAAACACACTTGAACGAGCTTTAAATTAGGCCCTCGAGGCCCTAAAATAGGATTATGAACAAATAGGGACAAAATCAATACAAATTAGAATATTAAAGAAAAAACTACAAAATTTTACCTACAGGGGTCACACGGCCGTGTGGGAGCCCATGTACCCAACCATGTGGCAAACCGTGTAACTCACTGACTCTGGCCACACGCCCGTGTCTCATCTCGTGTGCCAGACCATGTGCAACCTTAATTGACCTAAAATCTTGCCCTTTTTCATACCTAAATGTTTATATACCTAGATTTATCAAAGAACATGCATAGAAACCTTCAAACTGCAACCAAATATGTTCAAAACTTGCAAAGCAAATAGCCTATGTGCCAAATCAATGTACTATTACTGACACCACAACTCAAACACCTAAACAATTCATTTCTTAATTTGGACATACAAGACACAAAGCACATTCATAGTCTTGTTTTCCCAACCAAAGTACCTTACTCATTCATGAACAAACCACACCAATTTCCATACTCATTCACACACTTTCATCTACCATAACACAATACAACTCATGCCATTCAAAATGTACCTAACTTAGACCACAAATCTATGGCAATCAAAACACACAACCATTACACATATACAATCACAAATATACTCAATAGCCCTATTACATACCATATTACCAAGTTATCCAAAATCTACCAAAGAGTCCTTGAGGTAGTAGGTTTCTTTGAGCTTGATCCGGTCTCCCCAACAGTAAAACGTGAAACAAAATCTACAAAACAAAGGACAAATAGAAGTAAGTTTACTTGAAACTTAGTAAGCTCGTAAAAAAACAATAATCTTACCAAATTAAGCATGACATAACAAAAAATCATTTAGAACATCCCAAATCCTGTCGGACACAGTTCACAGCAAGTGAAAAATGAATTGTACAGTGATTTTGATCCTTTTTCAAGTTGTCATTTGAAAAATTCTCTATTCATCGATATTTAGAATGAATCATTCACCAGCATGAAGCCTGCTAGGCACAAGGCCTAAAACATTTCACTGACCTAAAGCATGCTATGCTCAAGAGTCGAAACATTTCACCGGCTTAAATCCTCTTAGGCAATAAGCCTATTTAAATCACCGACATATAGCCTGCTAGGCACGATGCCCGTATCCGTACATTCAATACGTTAAATTTCACTATCAAACATCGCACATTCAATAGGGATGGTGCTGACCATCAACTATGAAAAGGAATAGTGACGACCATCAAAATATGAAAAGGGATAGCTTCGGCTATCAAATTATGGAAAGGATGGTGACAACTATCGTGATTTTACTTCGTGTGAGCTTTGGTAAGAGTTTTCGATGTAATTTACCTTATTACTACGGAAGGTAGGAAGTATGTGTTTGCATGACAATGAAAAGTATGAATTTATATCATTTAAGCTTATGAATCATTTATTCTTATGTTGGATTATACATATATATTTTAATATTATGCAATGCAATGACAAGCATAGATTATATATTACAAACTTACTAAGCATAACATGCTCACTTTGTGTTCATTTTCTATATTTTGTAGTTAATCAAAAGCTCGTGTGGGTTGGAAGTATTTCGAAGACCTATCTCACTATCCATCAGCATTATCGGTAGATTTTGATAATTTTGAGTCATGGTTATAATGGCATGTATAGGTTTTTATGCTTGATGAAATAACCATTATGTTTGGCTTGTAAATGTGATATTTTGGATAATGAATTAGTCATCATGTTGGCTTGTATATATATGGTCTTATGATGGTTGATAATTTGGCATTTAGGTACTTTTAGTGCTTGATGTTGGAATGATCAAGTTGATGTATGAGTTAGTGACCACTTTCGTATAATTGACTGTGATTTTGGTATGGTCATTTTAGTAGAAATTGGTATGGAAGTTAGATGCAATTATTGAGTTGTTAAATGTCTAAGTTATGGTTGTGTTAGGATATGCTTAATGTCATGTAAATTAAAGTGCCTTAGGGCATATTGGTTGTATGAATTGGTATCCTATTCTTTATCTTGATTATGCACATTTTAGGTACATTTTGAAGGCTTGATTTGGGTGCATTTGAGTTGTATGAGTGTGCAAAATTTGGGTGAAGGAAATGGCATGTAAATGGCCTATTTCTTGTCCACACGGTCGTGTTTCCCCTATAGCCTTCAGAGGGTTGCAAGTCAGGTTGGTACAAGGGCTGGCACACGGGCGTGTGGCTTGGCCGTGTGACCTAAGTTAGTGAGTTAAATAGGCACGGACATGACCGTGTGTCCCTACTTTGAATGCCCACATGCCATGTGACACAGACGTGTGTCTCAATCGTGTGAATGACACGTCCTGGCCACACGGTTGTGTAACCCCTGCATTATGAAAATTTCAACTTTTTCCTAAAAATTATATATGTTCCTAATTTAGTCCCGATTTATTTCTAATGTGTTTTTAGGGCCTCGAGGGCTCGTATAAGGGATAATATGTATGAGTTTGAATAATAATGCTATGAGTTATGATATGTTTTGAATCTTTTGAAAATTTTTAAATGTTTTGTGATGTAAATTCTAGTAATACTCCGTAACCATATTTCGATGACAGATACGGGTTAAGGGTGTTACATTTAGTGGTATCAGAGCTACGATTTAGTCGATTCTCAGGCTGAACGTAGATGTGTGTGAGTATAAATATACATGCCATTATATAACCTGTGATAGTGTGATAATTCCTAGCCATTTCAAAACCGATTTTCTTTTAAAAAAGGACATCTAATCGAGATGAATCTGATGAAGTTGAGAGTAATGCTCAAGACTCTGTTCACGGAACAACGTTAAGTGGTTCAAGGCCCGTGTCTGAGGGCTGAGGAGGAGAAGCTAAAGAAGCTTTCTTTTAAATGATGAGTGAGTGGTTTACTGAGTTCGTACGGACGAACTTAGCAACTCAACGACCCATACCCCTACCGATCCCCGTTGTTCCTTAAGGTTTGGAAGCTTTACGAGTTAATAAGCTGACTGTTGATAAAATTCGTAAGTACGAGGCTGAAAAATTTAGAGTTACAGTTGATGACGATCCTGAGAGAGTTGAATTTTGGTTAGAGAATACCATCAGAGTTTTTGACAAGTTATCCTGTACATCGGCAAAGTGTGTAAAGTATGTGGTATCTCTACTAAATGAGTCAGCATATCAGTGGAGGAATACCTTGATTGTGGTTGTACGAGGAGAGCGTATCGATTGGGAATTTTTTCAAATCGAGTTCAGAAAGAAGTATATAAGTTAGAGATTCCTTGATCATAAACGTAAAGAATTTCTCATGAGCATTTTTCAGAATTTTACAGTGTCAAAGTACGAACGAGAATTTTTCAGATTGAGCAATTATGTCTGGGAATGTATTCCAAACGAGGTTTCCATGAGTAAACAATTCGTGGAAGGGTTAAATGAAGATATAAAGCTTCTAGTCAGGTTTCTTGAGCAGAAAGAATTTGTCATCTTAGTTTATCGAGCACAGAAAGCCTAGGAGCATAGAAAAGAGAAAAGAAAAGATGATTTTAAAGCTAGAGTCTCAAGAAAAAGATCAATTGGGAAGTCATACCAATCATCATCGAGGAGATCGAAAGAACACCATAACCGTTTGACTGCTCCAGTGGGATACCCTGATAAGGACCGAGGTAAACAATATGTAGGTTCAAATACATAAGCTACGCCTGTAGCGAGCGTAGGTAGCGTTAAAGATAATAAACCTGATTGTTAGTGGTGTGGACGTCGACATTTTGGCAGTGTAGGGCGAAAGACGGGGTGTGTATCAAATGTTGTTCGTATAAGCATTTTCTTCAGGATTCCCTAGAATTATTAGAGAAAGAAAAAGTTCATAATGTTCAATCCAGCAACTCTACCACGAGAGGTAGAGCACCCCGTAATCTTGGAAGTATGAGTAGTAGTTGTGGCAAAACAAAAGACTCTGCTGTGAAATCTGAAGCACGAACACCAACCAGGGCTTATGCTATTCGTGCACGTGAGGAAGCTTCTGCACCAGATGTTATTACTGGTACTTTTTCTATCTTTGACACTAATGTTATTGCTTTGACTGATTCGGGATCAACCCATTTGTATGTATGCACAAATCTAGTGTCATGTAGGAATTTACCTATTGAGTCCATTGAATTCGTGGTTAAAGTGTCAAACCCCTTAGGTCAGTATCTGTTAGTTGATAAGGTTTGCAAGAATTTTCCTTTGATAGTTTGGGGTTACAGTTTTCTGATTAATTTGATGCTATTGCCATTTAATGAATTTGATGTTATTTTGGGCATGGATTGGCTGACTCTGCACGATGCTATTGTGAACTATAGGTGAAACCTTATTGTATTGAAATGTCAAAACAATGAGGCAGTTCGAATTGAATCAGACAATTTGAGTGGGTTGTCTATTGTTATTTTAGCTATGTAGGTACAGAGATATGTGAGAAAAGGTTGCGACGCTTATCTTGCATATGTACTGGATTCTAAAGCATCTGAGTTGAAAAATGAATCTGTACCAGTGGTTTGTGAGTATCCTGATGTATTTTTAGAGGAATTACTTAGATTACCGCGAATCAGAGAGGTTGAGTGTGCTATTGAGTTAGCATCGGGAACATCACCTATATCGATAACACCTTACAGAATGGCTCTTACCGAACTGAAAGAGTTGAAATCACAGTTGTCAAGAATTCAGAAGTCGGGGTTTGCTCGACCTAATATTTCACCTTGGGGTGCACCTGTTCTGTTCGTGTAGAAAAAGGACGGATCTATGAGATTATGCATTGATTATCGCCAACTCAAAAAATTTACGATCAATAAGAAATACCCATTACCGCGTATTGATTATCTGTTTGATTAGTTGAAAGGTACAACAGTATTTTTGTTGATTGATCTTCGTTTAGGCTATTATCAGCTGCGAGTTAAAGATACTGATGTGTCGAAAACTGCGTTCTGAACCAGGTAAGGACATTATGAATTTCTTGTGATGCCATTTGGTTTAACAAATGCACCTATAGTGTTTATGGATTTGATGAACAAAATATTTAGATCGTATTTAGACCGGTTTGTGGTGATATTTATTGACAATATTTTGATTTACCCTCGGGATGAGACCAAGCATTCAAAACATTTGAGAATTGTTCTACAAATTTTGCATGAAAAGCAATTACTCGCTAAGTTTAGAAAATGTGAATTCTTGCTTCAAAAGTTAGATTTTTGGGACATGTTGTATCAGCTAAGGGTATCAAATTTGATCTGAGCAAGATTTCAGCTATTGTTGATTGAAAACCTCTGAGAAATGTGTTTGAAGTTAGAAGTTTTCTAATAGAAGGTTTGCCAAGGGGTTCTTAATGATTGCTTCATCGATGACGAGATTATTGTAAAAAGATTTGAAGTTTGAGTGGTCTGAGAAATGTCTGCAAAGTTTCAATCAGTGGAAAGCATTGTTGACCAAGGCCCCGGTGTTAGTTCAACCTGAATCAGGTAAAGAGTTCGTGATTTTCAGTAATGCATTCTTGAATGGTTTAGGTTGTGTTTTGACACAGGAAGGTAAAGGGATAGCTTATGCTTCTAGACGATTAAAGCCGAACGAAAAGAATTACCCTATGCATGATTTAAAACTAGCAGCTATTGTGTTTGTGTTGAAGATTTGACGATAACATTTGTACAGTGAAAAATGTCACATCGTTACAGATCATAAGAGTTTGAAGTTTTTAATGTCGTAGAAAGATTTGAATTTGAGACAGCGCAGATGGCTCATGCTATTGAAAGACTATGACTTGATCATTGATTATTATCTAGGTAAATCGAATGTAGATGTTGATGGTTTAAGTAGAAAATCTCTGTTTGCTTTGTGAATGTTGAATACGCGATTCGTGTTGTCTGATGATGATTCGATCTTAGCTGAGCTGAAGGCTAGACTAATATTTTTACAACAGATTTGTGAGGCTCAGAATCATGATGATGCGTTGTTAGCTAAACGGAAATTAAGTGAATCGACTTCTGATTCAGATTTTCAGATTGGATCCGATGATTGTTTATACTTCAGAGGCAGAATTTGTGTTCCGAGAAATTTAGATCTCGTCCAAAAGATTTTGCATGAGCCTCAAAGTGGTAGGTTATCTGTTCATCCAGGTAGCAATAAGATGTATAGTGACTTGAAACAAATGTACTAGTGACTGGGTATGAAATAAGAAATTTCTGAGTTTGTATCAAGATGTTTGGTATGTCGGCAAGTTAAAACTGAACATCAGTTACCTTCTGGTTTGTTAAAACCAGTGATGATGCCGGTGTGGAAATGAGAGCGTGTCACTAGGGATTTCATATCGGGATTACCCTTGCTCCAAGAAAGAGAGATGCAATTTGGGTACGTGGTTACATTTTAGTACTGCTTTTCATCCTCAAACAGACAGTCAGTCCGAACGAGTGATTCAGGTACTTGAAGATATGCTTCGATGTTGTGTTTTAGAATTTGAAGGCAACTGGGAGAAGTATTTACCATTAGTTGAGTTCGCGTACAATAACGGTTATTAATCAAGCATAAATATGGTACCGTACGAAGCTTTGTATGGTCATAAATGCCGAACTCCGTTGCATTGGACTGAGCTCAGTGAGAAAAAGGTTCACAGGGTTGATTTGATTCGAGAGACTGAAGAAAAAGTGAAGGTGATCCGAGATAGTTTGAAAGTAGCTTCAGATTGCCGAAAATCGTATGTAGATATAAAACGCAAAGATATTGAATTTCAAGTCAGCAATAAAGTGTTTTTGAAAGTATTTCCTTGGAAAAAAGAAGAAATATCTTCATTTTAGTCGTAAAGGAAAGCTAAATTCGCGATTTACCAAGCCGTATGATATTATCGAAAGAATTGGACCTGTAGCATATCGTTTAGCTTTGCTGTTAGAGCTAGAAAATATTCATAATGTGTTTCATGTATCTATGTTACGACGATACCGATCAGACCCATCGCATGTTACATCACCAGTGGATGTTGGGATTCAGTCTAATTTGTTGTACAGTGAAGAACCAATCAGAATCTTAGCTCGAGAGGTTAAAGAAATACGAAATAAAAAAATAGCTTTAGTGAAAGTTCTCTAGGAGCAACACAGGATAGAGGAAGCCACCTGGGAATTGAAAGAAGCTATGGGCAAACAATAACCGAACCTTTTTTCTGGTATGATTTTTGAGGAAGAAAATTTCCTTAGGGGGAGAGTTGTAACAGCCTATTTTCAGTGAAATTGGAACAGTGATTTCGGGACCACAAATTTGATGTGTGATATTTATTTTATTATTTTAATGTCTACAGCATGTTAGTAGTATCATATAAAATTTTCGTTAAGAAATTTTACCATTTACATGCTTAATTCGACAAAAAGGACTAATTTGTAAAAGGTGAAAAACTTGAGTTCTATAAGTTAAAAGGATTAAATAGCTATGATATTAAATTATTGGAGGGTTTATGTTGTAAATAAACCATTATAATCATCAGTGGACAATTATGGACAGTTTATTAAGTGATTTAATGGTTATATTACAAGGTTAATTAAGTAATTTAATAAATAAATAAAGTAAAACAAAACAAAAATTTTGGTATCATCTTTCTCACTTAGTTTCCACTGATTTTTGGAGAAATAAAACACCATTTCTTGGTGCTTTAAATGTTCGACTAGCTACCTTGTGCATGTAAGCAATTTGTCATTCTGTTTTTAATGATTTCTACGTTTTTGGAGTCATTATAGCTTAATATAGATAGCCTAGGGACTAATTCACAAAACTAATCAAATATTTAAGTTTTTCCATGAATGAATCCATGTTATTTGTGAAGTTTGATGATAGAAAATGAAATCTTGTTGTTAGATAAACAACTTTTGTTAAGTGATTTTTGATGAATTTGTCAATTAGGGATTTAATTGTAAAATGTGAAATATCCATCATGTAATTTGTGAAATAATGAAATGTGTGAGCTTCTATGTGCTTGCATGAAATTCGGATAGGCTTGGGTAGGGGTGAAATTGCATGAATTTCATTTTACGAGCTTAAGGACTAAATTGTAAAGAATGAAAATATTAGGGTAAAGGGTAATGTTGCAAAAATGTGAATTTGGTCTGAATTGAATAGAATGGTTATTAAATTTATTGAATTTATTCATTTAGATCAAGATAGACATTGTATGGCTTTAGATCGAGGTAAAGAGAAAGCTTCAGATTAATCAACTCTAATTCTACGTTTTATCGTCGAGGTAAGTTCGTATGTTTAAATAGCATTTTAAATTATGCTTTAAATGATATTTTTTTTATAATATCAATTTGTGTCTCGATGGAAAAATTCCATGGCATATTGATGATCATCAACCAATGAAAAGGGATTGTAACACCCCAAACTCGGCCTAGAAGTTAGGCCCGAATCTAGCGTGTCACATTGAGGTGTTTTTCGAAAAACATGTTTTCATTAAAAACTCTTCTTGAAATTTCAAACATCTTGCCATTTAAAACTTGTATAAAACCTCAGTTTGCATTTGTTTATTTTCAATCGAGGTTTATTAAAAAGTTATCACCTTCAAAACCTTATTGTTGCGGAAGCTTAAGTTAAAGCAAATGATTTACGAAAACGTGATATTTAAAAATTGAGGTGCGAAAACGTAGTGTTAGAAAATAGTTATTGTTTTGGAAAATCGTGTTCTACTTCTAGCAGATATAAATCACAATCACATCAAATCCCAAATTTAAAATCCAAAAATTATGGAGGCCTTATTACAACCCGAATCAAAATCAAATTGCTTAAGTAAATATGCAAAACAGAATGAAACAAGTGCCATTGTGTGGTCCTCTCCGAGTCGCTCATAGCTCCAAACCGTCTAACGTTGGGGATTACCTGAAAGGTTAAAAAGGGGGTGAGTTTACGAAAACTCAGTGTGTAATCTCCTCCTTAAAGAAACAGAATCAGTCTAGGCCTGAGCACTTTAACAGTAATAGTATTAGTGTGGGACTTAGACCATTACAGTATCAGAATCAGTATATGCAATGCATAAATACCCATACCAACCCTGCACTACATCTCCTATCCAACCATACAATCCTGTGGGGATTAAATCGAATCACCCATCCCTACACTCCTTATGTAGCATCGGTTACGGCACTAACCAATATTGCAGCAGAGTTGCCAATCACATAATCGGCTTAAAGCCATTGGTGGGTCCACAATCGTCTCAAGAGACCCTCATGTATCAATCACTTCCTCCAATACAAGATCCCAACTCCATGCAGTATGTCGTGTATGCAGTATGCCATGCTTAGAATCAGTCATATCGGTCACAGTTATGTCAATCAAACCATAGCACAAATCAGTCATTTACCCACGAGGGGCAAAATAGTCATTTACCATCTAGGGTCATTACAGTCATTTTACTTTATGGGGGTAATACGATCATTTAACAACCTTTCCGAAGGTCTATAGTCGCCTCGAGTGACTCAGGTAACCTAAGTGGTCATAACAGTGTAAAAGGGCCAAAGTGGGCCACACGAGCCCAAAATTCCCATTGGTCATGCGATCGTCATGGCCGGCTCATTATTTCCTATCCATCTAGGAAAATTTACTTGTATAGGGCCCACAACCCATTTGGCCTACTCGGCCTAGTCCGGTCCATTTGGCCCAAAAATGGCCTAAGACCACGAGATCATTCATGGTGAACTCTGTCGCTGTATCGACTTATCCATACGCGCGCTCGTGCGCTTGTGTGATAATCGTAGTCGTTCTTTCAGATTTTTGGCTTTTCAGCATTTGCCGATCTACAATTGGAGTGGTGTGTGTACACATCTGTTTAAGCAACCGCTCCAAGCTCTCAAGCGCCCAACCTACATTCATTCCTTATACAGTCAGTCTTTCATATATTATTGTTCAAAGCACTTAATCCCCAAACAATAATCACTACCAACCTTGATTGAGTACCTCGCGATCTACTCTTATTAGATCGCTGACTAAGAACAATCATATGTCTCTTGCCGATTTACTGCCTAACAACCGATCTTATTAGAAAGGATAGATTGTAAAAGTGGCTTAAATCCACGAATACTATCCTCTCAAAAACAAAAGAATATTCGGCCTACCAAAAAACAAGGTATCAAAATTACCTTAATCGATTAACAGAAGGACAGACCTCAACGGCTTGGTAACCCTTGCACCCTTTCACTTCTTGGGAACACCTAACCCATCGACCACCACATCAAGAGCAAGGGATCACCATTCGGCCATCAAAGAACATGAAGGGAAGAAACATTCGGCTTTTAGTGAAAAGATAAAAGGAAACAGATTCGCACACATCTCACAGTAATAAAGAACAAGAGAGGGAACTTTTGAATACTTACCGATTTGTCAGGATCGCTTGCAGATATCAACTTAATATACCATAGGTAGAGTATGGAAACAATCGGGATTTAGAGAGAAAATAAGCAGAGTGTGCAACCACCCCAAGGATTACTAGAAGAAGAAACTTAGTTTAAACACAATAAATAAGTTGAAAAATAGAAAAAGAGAGGATGGTATTGTGAATTCGGCCAACAAGAACTAATCAATGAAACCAAAGATATCAGCAGGACATTTGGCCAAGGCTAACTAAAATGGGAAGAGAAGAGAAAGGAAATGGAGAAAGAAGATAAAATGATGGGTATAGATTCAACTAACAGTGTGAAGTGATTGAAGAAAAGAAAAGGGGTATTCCGCATATAGAGAATAGAAACCAAATTGCCAAAAGTACCCGAATGGTAAAAGAAGTTTCGAATTTCACACAATAGACCAAAAAAGCAACTCACATTGCAATAAAAAGCAAAGAAGAGAGTTCCCGAAAATGCAGTATTTGGCCACTAAACAAATGAAAAGAATACCATCACTCAGGAAAAAGACCAAAAACGAATACTCTATTATTTCCTTAGCAAATTCGGCAACAACCTTCAACAAATCAAACTCCCCTTTTTCCTCCTAAAATCCCTCTTCCAATCCTCTCCTTGAAATCCTCCACATATCACTCCAACATCTCATCAATCAGAATTTTACTACAACACAAACTCCAGCCGTGCAAGGTAAAAATTGATCCCCTTATTGCGCAAACCAGGACTCGAACTCAAGTCCCCTAACATTAGAAACACGCCACCTACCACTGGACCACAGGCTCTTTTGTATCATGATTCCACAAAGAAATATTTATAAAGCCTTCAAGCTAAGGCCAAGATTCACTTAACAACAGAAATAAAAATTTTTGCTACAGCCCAGGTTTGAACCTAGGACTTCTCCAACACTCTCAACTCTTCCTAAATCACTTAACCATTGAAGCAGACATTCATTTATGTCATTTCCTTACACACATAAATTTTTATGTGATCCCACGCTAAAGACCTATTTCCATCTAGGCCCAAATTTAAGGCGTTACAGGGATAGCTTCGACTATCGACAAATGAAAGGGGATAACTTCGGCTATTAAATAATGAAAAGGGATACCTTCGGCTATCAAAATATGAAAAGGGATAGTTTCAACTATCGAATTACGGAAAGGGATAGCTTCGGCTATCAAATTATGAAAAGGGATGGTGACGACCATCAAAATATTAAAAGGGATAGCTTCAGCTATCGAATTATGGAAAAGGGATTGTGACGACCATCAACTATGAAAAGGGATGGTGACGACCATCAAAATATGAAAACGGATAGCTTCAGCTATCGAATTATGGAAAGGATGGTGACAACTATCGTGATTTTACTTCGTGTGAGCTTTGGTAAGAGTTTTGGATGTAATTTACCTTATTACTATGGAAGGTAGGAAGTCTGTGTTTGCATGACAATGAAATGTAGGAATTTATATGATTTAATCTTATGAATCATTTATTCTTATGTTGGATTGATACGTAAGTATTTTATGATTATGCAATGCAATGACAAGCAGAGATTATATATTACAAACTTACTAAGCATAGCATGCTCACTTTGTAGGACGGGATCAAGTTCCAAAAGAAATTGCTAATTGGAAGAGCACGGTGCGATTAATTTGTTGGGTAAGTCAGCCAACTGTAAGAATTAGGGAAGAGAAGGCGTCAACCATGCTAGAAGAACTGAGGAGTTCCTAACTATAAATAGGGAGTTTAAAATTCTATGCCTTCATTCTTTTTCCTTTAAATAAAGATTCTTTACGATACCCTATCTTAGGATCTCACTAAGTTCATCTGAACTTATAAATTTATTACCTTATATGTAAGGTGGATGATGACTCAAGGATAGAGTGGAGGGACCAAGCCAGACACCACCAGATTTGAGTGACGGGCGTGGTATTTGTTTTATGTATATAAAGGGGCACCCTTAGAGGCCATGCCTCAGGGATTAATTGAGCATATTTGTAATAAAGTCTCAAGTTTTAAGTTATTATAAATAATTATTCTTGCTTAACAAGGTATGAAAATATTAACGATTTAAAACTTGTATGATATAAAATATACTTGGAATTTAAATCTTGAATATGTTATTATCTTTGGAACCGAGTACAGGTTGATGGGTAGTGATGGATGTACCACTTGATATTGATTAAGTAAGTGAGTAACTGGATAGAATTTTGCTAAGTGACTCTGTTTCCTTCTGAAACTTGGTACCCGGGCCCGATTGTCAAGCAGGGTAAATGGTGTTACAGAACCTTCATCATTTATAAAAACTCGAGGTGTTCCAAATCTTGAGAAAATGTTCATCCTCAAAATTTTACCACAACATTAGTCTAATTCGTGAGAAGTGAAACATCTTTAACTTCAAAAATTCCATTCGTGCCATCTCATCAATTTAGAAATATTTCTAGTTCTTCGAAATCTATCACATCTTCTTCTAAACTTATAAGAATCTTGAATCATTTTCAGTCTATAAAAACCCTACTGTAGAACCTTTTAAGCTATTCTTTTTTCTCCAAAACGACCACCACAAGGTGAGGTGTTTCATCCAATCAGTATGTCATTGATTTCTTCCACGACAACACATTGTCGAATTAGTTGATCTACACACTGTCGGAAAGCATATGGTTCTTCCCAAATGTAATCTCTTGAGTTGTACATAACCATTTTCTTCTATTAGACTGAAGCATTCGCGGGAAAAACTCGTTCCAAGTAATTAACAATATCCGCATAACAAGGCATTGGTTGCTTCCTATTTGTTACTTGACCATATTTAATTCGAGATAAGTTTTTATTAATAAGGTTCTCATTGATAGGTTGATCTTCCCCATCTTTACTGCCCACCTCCAATTGAGATAGATGATCAAAAACTTGGTTTTCAATCTCTTTTTTTTTGTGTTGCATCATTAATTTTCCTATAATCAATGTATACATACCAAAAAGTTATAGTTCTAATGGGAATAAGCTCATTCTTCTCATTTGCTACCACTGTCACACCCCTTCTTTGGAACACATTGCATCAGACTAACCTATTTGTTGCCGAAGAAGGCATAAATGATTCCAGCATCTAACCACTAACTCAATTCCTTTTTTTCCACCTCTTTCATATTTGGATTCGAACAACGTTGGGCATCCAACATGGGATTGTTACCTTCTTCCAACAAAATCTTATGTGGGCAAAGCGTAGGACTAATACCTTTGATATAAAAAATAGTCCACCTAATAGCTTTCTTGGGCTTGTTCAAAGCACTAAGCAATGTCGATTCTTGTTTTGTAGACCAATGAGTTGTGGTAATAATCGGTAAAGTGGTATTCTCCCCCAAGTATCCATATTTTAGATTTTCAGGAAGAGGTTTCAATTCCAGACCAAGATGTTTAAGTGTTGGAAAAGATCTGGTTCAAAAATCATTTTCATACACAACGAAAAATTAAAAGTTTGAAAATTGAGTTGGTTTGTAATATTTATAGCAATAAACCCTAAATTGAATTCGCACTTATTTTTTTGGATAAACGTGTAACACCCCTTACTCAGTCCGGTCACTAGACTCGAGCTATAGGATGCTACAATAATTAATAAAGCATATCATATACAATTTTGGCTTTAAACTTCAATTAAGCAATAAAACATTCCATGATATGAGCATAACATGATTTATAAACAAAATCGAGTCTCAAAGACCTTATAAAAACTCTTAAACTAACCCGGAATCAAATAGGGACTTAATTGAAAACTTAACAAAAATTTTGGAAATTTCAATAAAACTGGGTCAGACGACCGTGTCCCTAGGCCATGTGAAAATCTGCAACCGTGTTTAAAGAAGTTGTACAACTATGTAACTCACTAAAGTCATTTTGATCTAAATGCAAAAAATTCAAGTTAAAGTCATATGGTCGTGTACCAGGAACGTGTAACAAATTGAGACCATATGAAAAATTTAATGACCATATGAACAGTACCACATGGACGTGTGGTTGACCACCTCTAAACGTACTAACATCCAGAGTGTTAATACTGCAGTAAAAGATATAATATATGAGGTTATATTTGCAAGTATATGGGTCCAGTTGTAATATAGTTACAACAGAGTAGGTGAGTACTCCGAGGATAGTACCCGAAGGGAGGTGAGTGCTAGATCAAATTTAACCTAAACACCGAAAGATTTAATTAGTACTTTAATTTACTTATAGTACGGAAGTAAAATAAAAGTACTTTTAATATTTTATAATAATAAAATAACATAAACAAATAAAATTCAAAAGATAAAAGAATAGATTTAAATCAAATATGATTATGTGTGATTAGCTCGCTACGATAATCCCCATCAACTGTCACTTCGAGTTCCTCGTCAATTAAGTAGCCGTTATACCAACAGGATCTTCCGATCTTGCACTTAAATAATGAGTCAGTAGGGACTATTTATCTTCAGACCTCACAGTCTAGACCGGTTTGGGGTGAAGGTGTTCAAGAATAAGCCATACCATTTTTGGGTTAATTCCTACATTGATGACTTCCTAGGGTTGTTAGGCCTAGGTTTTAGGTTCTTCCTTTCTGAAATAGCTGATCCATTGAGTAACCCTATAAAACAGTTAACAAATGATACCTCTACGTGCTAATCCCCCATAGATTGATTAGTTGCTCATGGTTTTCATAAGCAATATGGAATTGATGTAAGAGAACATGATGAATGAATTAAAGTGTAGAGTTTAGGAAAATGCTTGATTTGTAGAAAAGATGAATATGGATCCATAGAGTTTGATTGTCTTCACAAATCATATCTCTCGATAAAACAATAACAACTTGAAAATAAATCTAAAAACCTAAAAGAAGGAAAATCTAAACTAGAATTAAAAGTAGAAAACTAAACTAAGGAATTTATTTCTATAACATGTGATAAAGGAGCCTATTTATAGATTTCAGGTGGTTGTCATCCTTAACCCTAGGTTAGCTGATGTTCTCGAGCTTTAAGTTTGATTGTGTGGACCAAAACGCCCCCTAGCTCGTGTTTAATTCTCATCCAGAGTCAATGTCATGACCTACTAAGACATGTGTCACGACATAGGAGTTAGTATAATCCTCTTGGGATATCTAAGTTTTGTGCATTACAACATGTACAATTATTAAGGGCCTCGCCTGTAAGGGTCCATCAAAAATTCATACAAGTAATTTGATTATCCGAGCAGAATACAAATAGTCATTTATGTGTTTGTTTAATGTAATGTCCATTCATGCATAAGGATACTTAACTCACATAGGACTTTTTGGCTTGTAATGTTCTGAGACTTAGCATAGGTATGGAATTCAAAAACAATAAGGATTAAAAGGGTTACAAACACGAAAATAGTTTGGCACATCATATTGATCAATATTCTTCCCCTTTAGTGACTCGTACCCGCTCACCGCCTTATTTCTCCTTCTTTCACCTTCCTTGTTTCTCTCCACATAGGAAATCATAACATGACATAGTAACTACGGCTAGCCTACGATTTTCTCTACACTAACGAACGAGTTTTTCTTATTCTTGTGACTTTGTCACTTTTCCTTTTCAATTCATCTCACCCACAAGTGTGTTTTCCTTTTCAAGAATTTTTTTTTCTACTCGTATTACTTTTCGTTATGAATTTTCATTTTGATTTGCTTTTTTAGGCTAAACTGTAGTTCTCATATCACACCAATCTTTCCTATTTCACTCTATTTTTACAAAATATGTCATGATGTATCTACTTAACCCTCAATACATTTGGTCAGATGTTTATAGTCATGCAGTTCAAGACCAAAGAAAAAGGGCAAATAAAAATTAACATTTTCAGGCTCTAGTATTGTAATAAGGCTCAAAAATCAATGCTAAATGTGAATAAATATAGGTAAGCTTTTTAGCTCTAGTATGTTACAAAAAATGCCATAGGTCATCCCATAAATATCTCAATATGCACGAGTTTAATCAACCAAACAAACTCAAGTTCAACCATTTATCATTCCTACTAGCATGTTTGTAACACCACAAACCTGGCCTAGACGTTATGGCCAAACCTGGAGATGTTACTATGGTTTATTTCAAAATCTGGAAATTGTTCATTTTATAAAAACAATGCTTGCTCTTATTTAGTAAAATCCGAGTTAATTTGGGAAATTTATCTTTCTTAGCTATTTCAATAAGTTTTTCGGTTAATTAGTCATAACACACTTATGATTACAGCGAAAAAATGTAGTCGAGTTTAGTTTTGAAAACACGATTTTCCGTTGTAAAATCCATCATTAAGCATATCAATTTCAACCCACCAAAAAAAATTTAACAATTAAAAAATCCAAATTTTAAAATAGTTCCAAAAATGTCCGAACTGTCCACATAAACCAAAGCAGTAAAATAAAAAAATAGTGTAATTAACCGAAATTTTTAAACCGAGCTCCCGTCGCACTGACCCATCCTAAGTCTAAGGGTTACCTAAAAGTAAACAAACAAACCGAGAGTGAGATTACAAGCTCAGTGTGCAACATAATAGAATATCAACAAATATTAATCAAACATATATCTGAGATAGAATTCGTATCAGATCATGACAGATGCAAATTTATGATCCTACCCCAGCCGCTGCACATCATCTCCTACCAACCGTACACACCGGTTAGTGTCGATATGACACTTTTCAAAATATTTGTAGCTTTGCTGCCTGATCATTAGGCGAATTAACGCCATTTACAGAAATATATGTGGATGTGGCACCTAATATGCCAGAGTTATATATTCCCAAACTTCCTCCATATACACAAATCTCACCTCAATGCACATACAGAAATTAATAGATAACAGAATATACATGTCATACATGCTCTCATAACAGATACGGATCAGACTTACCATAAGTACAGTTCATGCTGTGTATACATTGTATTTACTTTACAACACATATCAGTATTTTTCTACTAAAAAAACATAAGAAATCATATTTTAAAGCCTAATTAATGTCATATGGACCCTACGAAAGGCCTATGTTCTACTCGAACGATGCTTACGACCTTAGGGTAAAATTTAGAATTTTGTTCCCACACGCTCGTGTGGCCCACATGACCTACTTGGCCAGCCTATGTAGCCCACATGGTCTGGCACTTGGTCTCACACACACCTATGTGGCCCACATGCATGTATGTCTCACACGACCTACTTCACGGCCTGGCACACAATCATGTGGCGCCGACAGTCTCCTTTCTCGACTTCCACTGTGCGTTGTTTTCTCAGGCTTTTGTTACACACCTACTTCTTTTCTAATATGAAATCACTCACAAGAATTCCAAAAACTAATCACATAAAAAAGAATGTCAATTAATACGATTTCTCACACTCGATACATGAATCGACATTACCAATGACCACATCTTATCGAAGAAATTCAACCTAAACCTCAAATTTAATTCTTACCCTCATGAAACAACAACCCACACACTGAATTCGCTGGAGGTTCAATGAATGTCTAACGCACCTCTGCTATCAGAAAAAAAAATCATAATCATCGATCAAAGTAATTCATGTCACTCTCAAACGTATATCGAGTATTAAGAAACTAGAATTCTTAGCCTAGAAAATTACAAGACTTGCAGCAAAAATACTTATGTTCAAATTTAACAACACCACGCAATGCTCGTATGAATGATGAACAAAAAAAACTTCAACAAAGTAGTAAGGTAAGTGAAAACCCAAAAGAAGGAACAAAAGAAACCTAAAGAGAGAAGAATGGAAGAAAATAACAAAAAAACATGAAAACCAAATGGAGAAGTGGGAAGAATGGGCAATAGAAAAATGATAAGACATTTTTGGGGAATTTTGATACAAAATTATTATTTTTGAAGAAAAAAAATCTACTTAGATTCTATCTCAACCCACTACCTAACCACCTATCCATTATCAAAATTTGAATTTAGTCCAAACTCTAACACATGGGCGACACACAGAGAAATTAGCAAAAGTATTGTCATTTTGCTGAAGCAAAGATTTGAGCACAAGACCCAAGGGTAAGCTAACACTTTACCATTGAACCAACAGGCTCATTCTAACATAAATTGATCAAAAATAATATTTAAGCCCAACAAATAAGGATAGGCCTAGGAGAAAAGCTAATTGAATTTTTCCCAAAAGAGATATTTGAACCCATGACCTCAAACACATAACCAAAACATACAACTCTCTCCCCCTAAAAGAAATTGCAACCTCAAAATTTACCTCATACAGACAGATCCAAATACTGCTATCGAATCATGTTCTCAAGTTCCCAAGTGGCTTCCTCAGTGCCATGATTCCATATGGTCTTCCTTTTCAAGAATTGAACGTCCCAATCCAGAAACTAAACTAGCTCCTCCTCGAAGGCCAAATCTAATCTTACCTCAATTTCCTCAACAGAAACAATGTGAGATAGGTCAGACCGATACCGCTTTAACATAGAGACGTGGAACACATCATGTATACGGTCCAAATCTGGAGGTAGCTCTAACTGATTTGCGATTGGTCCAACATGTTTCAGAATCTGATACGACCCAATGAACCTAGGGTTTAACTTACCCTTACGTCCAAACGAAAGACCTTTTTCCATGGAGATACCTTAAAAGAGACATGGTCACCTACAAAATACTGGACATCTCTCCTCTTCAAATCCAAATAAGACTTTTTTCCTATCAAAAGCTGCCTTGAGATGATCCTGAATTAGTCTAACCTTGTCCTCAATCTCAGAAACCAACTTAAGACTCAAAGCACATCTCTCGCCCAATTCAGTCCAACACAATGGGGTATGACACTTAGGACCATACAGAGCCTTGTAATGTGTGATCTGAATACTTGACTGGAAACTATTCTTATGCGCAAACTCAGCCAGTGGCAAAAAATCCTCCCAACTACCTTGGAAGTCGATCACAGAACTCTATAACATGTCATCCAGTACCTGATTCACCTTCTCAGATTGTCCATTTGACTGAGGATGGAACGTAGTACTAAAGTCTAATCGAGTACCCAGAGCTTCATGAAGTTTCTTTCAGAATTAAGAAATGAAGCGAGTTTCTCTATCAGAAATAATCGAGGCCAGATCTTTATGGAGTCTAACAATCTCAAAAATATACAGTTTAGCCATCTTTTGAAGGGAATAGTTTTTCCCGATAGGAAGAAATTGAGCATACATGGTTAAATGATCCACAATGACCAAAACAGAATTCTTCTTAATGGGTGTTAAAGGCAACCCACTAACGAAGTCCATAGTCACTCATTCCCATTTTGAAAGAGGAATCTTAATGGTTTGAAGCAAACCCGAAGGCAGCTGGTGCTCAGCCTTAACTTGCTAGCATGTTAGACAGCGAGAGACAAAATTCATTATCTCCCATTTCAAACCTAGGCCACTAGTATAACTCTCGAAGATCCCAATACATCTTATTTTCACCAAGATGCATAGCATCAGGGCTACTATAGGCTTCTCGCATAATAGATTGCCTCAAATTAGAGTCATTAGGAAGACAAACTCGACCTCAAAAACACAAAACTCTATCATTGTGTAGCCCAAAATTATAACTACTACCTTTCTTAACCTGATAAACCATAATATCAAAGACTCATCACCTAACTATTTAACCTGAATCTAATCAATCCAAGTCAGCTTCACTTGCAACTCGACTATCAAACATCATCAAACAAACTTAGGTGAGTAAACATCACCCTTAATTCAACCATCACTCTACGACTAAGACTATCGGCCACAATATTGGCCTTATCAGGATGATACTCAGTATTGCAGCCGTAGTCCTTAAGCAACTCAATCCATATACGTTGCCTAAGGATCAACTCCGTTTGAGTAAGTAGATACTTGAGGTTCTTGTGATAGTGTCAATGATACACCTCTCACCATACAGATAATGCCTCTAGATTTTTAAGGCAAAGACAACCGCAACCAACTCTAGATCATGCGTGGGATAGTTGCCTACCTGTTACTTAAGTTTTCATGATGCGTAAGCCACTACCTTATCGTCTTGTATCAGAACACAACCCAATCCAACATGTTATGCATCATTGTACACCAGAAACAGATTTGAGCTTCTCTCTCTTTTTTTAAGCCTAAGTATGCTATTCTTCTTTGTTAAACTAGAAGCTAAGGTTTTTGGGATAATCGGTGGATGTTTCAACCTCCTGGTAAGTCTGATACCTCTACATGTTATGATTTTGAAAGAATAAAGATGTTAAGAGACATAAAAATAGTAGTGTGTGAGTAGGAGGCCCTGTATAGGGGTCGTTTGTGTTTGAGATGTTAGTAAACTGTCTGTAAATGGTATTTTAATGAAAGTTTCATTTAAGCAATTGTTGTTGTTGGTTTTGGTAGGATCATTGGAGCAAAAATTCTAAGTCGAAATGAAGGTGAGTTCTCAGGTGAGTCCCTATTCTCAACTCCTACAAGTCAATTTAGAAAGTTCCCTCATATGGTTGATGTTCTAGTAATGGTGCATGAGTCCTTAAGTGACTGTTGATTGTATATGTGTGATACTTGTAAAGTATCTACATGAGTTTTAGTGTGTGATGTGTTGTATGCATGAGTGCATATGGTTCTGTGAAGCAACTATATGTTTGTACATGGATCGTATACTGTGCTGCATGATTATGTCATTGTGTGGTAAACATGAAAGAGGTATGATTCTATTATGGGTATGAGTAAAGTTTACATGAATGTGTAGTTATATTATATGTATGATGCATGATTGAAAATGTAATAGCCTATTTTTAGTGGTATCAGAAATAGTGGTTTCAAGACCACAATTCTGATTAGCAAGTCAGTAAATATTTTTAAGTTAACATTTACAAGTCTATATTAGTGTTGTGTTAAATTTTGGTTAAGAAATTTTAATGTTTGAATAGTTAATTAAGTAAAAGAACTAAATCATAAAACTTGAAAAACTTGATCGCTATTAGTTAAAGGTGTTAAATTACTAAAGAATCATGATTGAATGGCTTTATTATGTAATTAGATCATTATTAAATATAGTGGACGGTTAAGGTCATTATTTGGTTGATTTTAAGGTTAATTATAATGGTAGTATAGTAAATAAGTAAATAAACTAAACATAAACAAAACAAATAGGTGATCATCTTCTTCATTTCACTTATTTTGTCTGAAACACCATTGATGTAAAGCTTGGAGTGTTCAGTTCATGTCATAGCTTGCATGTAAGTGATTTTAGCACTTGTTTTTAATAATTTTTATGTTTTTGATATTTTTGTAGCTTAATCCAGCTAACACAGGGATTAATTCGTAAAACTATTAAATATTTTGAGTTGTGTCATTGATGAATTTGCAGTGTTTTCGAAGTATAGTGATGGATTTGTAAGCTTGATAGTGAAATGGGATTATTTTGTAAAGTGCTTTTTAGTGATTTTAATCTTTAAGGACTAAATTTTTAAATAGTAGAAATTCATGAAATTCATGTGAAAATGTGATAAATATGGGTTGTATAGGGACTATGAAAAATTTGGTTACCATAGTTTGGGGTTAAATGTAATTAAATTGAAAGTTTGGTTTAGGAATTAAATTGCGAAAAATGTGAAATTTTGGGCTAATTTTGTAAAACAAGAATAAAAGGGCTTAAATGAATGAGTTTAATTATTTAAGTTGTTTTAAGTGATTAATTGAATTAAAATTACTATCTACATCAAGAAACAAATCAACCGAACAAAAATCATGGAAAACGGGTTAGTGAAATAGTCATCAACATCATATTTGTAATCATTTTGAGTAGATAAGTTTGTATGTTGTTTAAACTTATTAGTTATTGTTTTTATGATATTTTAATTATTATTCATGTTATGAATGAATTAAATTGATTAATATATGGCAATTAGTAAATTGGACTAAATTGCAGTATTAGCTTAATTGATGTATATGTCTGAAAAATAGGAACTATATGGATGTCTGCTCATAATGGCATAATGTGAAGAAAGTTCAATGATTTGGAAACGAAATGTGACCCTTATGAACCTTATGAATAGTTAGAATGCAAATGACATGTGATTAGGTTATTTATCCTTTCGAGTGCTGGTCTTGGATATCCTACAATGGTTGGGTCTTGCATTTGTTCTGAATTCTCCACAGCTCATGTGAGCAGCATCCTGTAGCCTAACATCCTAACCCATAGCTCATGTGAGCAGGGCCATTTTATAGCTTGTGTGAGCATCATTCCCGCGCATCCGATGTTATTTCATTTGGTTCATCGGGTGATAAATGTGTAAATGGACATGGATATATGAAATGGTTATATGAAATTAGTCATGTGAATGGAGAATTTTGATTTGAACAATTGAAATGAAATTTTTTTATTTTAAATGAACATGTGATGAATGACTTCAGTTCTATATACATTTTCTTTTAAATGTATCATTTCATGGATAGGTTATATGTTTGTATTTATGAATTCACTAACCTTGTGAGGATTGTGGTGTGTATAGGAAATAAGTGAGCTTATGAGCTAGTTAATGAAATTATGCTTGAATTGTTTAAGTTGATTCCTATTTGGTAAGTTTATGTTTAAGTTTTATACAAACTTACTAAGCATTGAATTGCTTACTTTTGTTGTATTCTGTGTTTGTAGATCATCGGAAGTAACGGTCGGTTGGAAGTTCAAGTAGGATCTCTCAATATCGATTCATCCACTCGGTAGTTAAGTCGATCATTTTGGTTTGGTTATAAATGGCATGTACTATGATATTTAACTATGAATATGTATAACTTAGTTACCTTGTGTTTTGGTTGTAAAGGTGAATAAGTACTTATGTGGCACTTTTGCATAATTATGTCCATATATATGTGCTTATGAGTAATTTGATTAATTCTTAATGTGATTGGTTTGAAATATGGTAAGCTACAATGGTATGAATGTTAAGTACATGATTGTGATTGGTGAATGTGTAACAATTTAATACTTGAATTATGGTGCTAATGAGGGTGTAACAACTCGTTTGTAGTGAAATCAGAATAGTAGTTTTAGGACCATAAATCTGATGAGTAATTTATTATTTTAATGTTTATGGGATTATATTAGGGTCGTATTAGAATTTCATTTTGCATGATTAGTAAAGTGAAAAGGACTAAATCGTAAAAAGTGTAAAAGTAGAGTTCCATTAGTTAAAATGGTCAAATGGCTATGAAACCTTAAAATAAAGGACTTGGATGGTAAATAGACCAATTGAGGTGATAGTGGATGTTTCTAGACATGGTTTTAATGAAATTATTAAACTTTTTAAAGGTTAAAATGGTAATTAGGTAAATAAGGTTAAAAGAAAAGAAAAGAAAAGAAAAATGATATCAGCCTTATTTCTTTGCCCTAACCGATTTTAAAGAAGAAGAAACTCCATGGATGAGAGCTTGGTTCAGTCAAGCTTGTGTTGGTTGCATGTAAGTGTTTTCAACCCCATTTTTAATGACCTTTATGTTTTTGAGATCGTTTTAGCTTAATCTAGCTAGCCCGGGGGTTAATTTGTAAAACTATTAAAGGTTGAGGGTTATGCCATGAATGTTCTTGTATGGTTTTTGATGTTTAATTTGTAAAAATGTTAAATCTGTGAAATGATGAATTATTTGGGTTGGTTTAAGTCCCTAAAGAATTTAGTTAGCTTATAATAAGGATTAAAATGCTGAGATTTCAATTTATGAGTTTAAAGACTAAATTTTGAAAAGTTAAAATGTTAGGGGCAAAATAGTAAATTTAAATAAATATCAAATGTTGACAAAATTGAATATTAAAAATATTAAATGGGTTGAAATTTTCTATTTAGATCAAGATAGACCCTGTACGGACTTAGATCGAGGCAAAGGAAAAGCTTCGGAATAGCTCGAATTAACCTTCATGCCCCTAGTTGTCGAGGTAAGTTTGAATAATGGTTATCGTATTAATGCTACTTCAAATTGTATGTTATTATGTTATTTATAATAAAATCGATGCAATGACGGTTATCGAGTCCCGGTTGAGCCTTAGGAATTCGTAGGATACAAATGACATGTCATTAAGGATTTCATGTTTAGAGTGCTAGTCTTGAATGTCCTGCCGATGGCTGAGGTCTTGCATTTGTTGTAGATACTCCACAGCTCATATGAGAAGCATCGTGTAGCTTATGTTTCGACCCACAACTTGTGTGAGTAGGCCCATTTCACAGCTCATGTGAGCAATGATGTAAAGGAAAGGTTACAGTTATGTAAAGGCACACTTTGTGTGTGCTTTCCTGAGTATTTGATGAAATTCTAGATGGTTCAACGGGCAATAAAATGGATTGACATGGTAAGCTTTCAAATGGAATTATGCATATGCTCATGGAAAGGATGTATGAATCAAATGATGTATTTTCATATGGAAAATGACTTATCATATGTTTAATTCAAATGAGTTATGTATAAATGCACTAACTTGTATATTTGATGATGTTGTATAGGCGTTATGCCAAGCTTATGGTTTAGTGGGTGTTATAATTATGCTATTTACATTATGCCAATGAAAATGTAAGTTATGTTTTTGTTATGCGAGCTTACTAAGCATTAATTGCTTACGTAGTTTCTTTACTATGTTTTATAGATTATCGGAAGCTCGATTGGTTTGGAATCTCATCAGAGATCTATCACACTATCCAGCATAAATATAGGTAGTTTTTTAATGTTTTGGCCAAGGTTATAATGGCATGTATAAGTTGAATTGCAATGTCATTTTGTTGAATGGTTAGTTGATGAATTGGCTTGTAGAAGTTATGGATGTTATCTTGGTTTAGTACCATTTGATACCTTGCTAGATGGTGTCATTTTGGTTAACTTGTGTTGCATGTTTTGAATGAATTCTATGGTATATTTGAAGTGGTATCGTAATGGTCAAGTTGTCGCATGTTTGGTAAGTTTTGAACTAGGATTTGGTGATTGAAATATGGTGAAATATGCATGTTTAGGTAAGTGTTGTTTTGTGTGTTTGAGGTGCCTTTGAATGGCATATTGCTTAGTTGAATTAGGGTCTTAGAATGGCATATACATATGTATGTTCAGGTATGGTTTAATGTATTGTAAGTGTGCACATTTCGTTCAAATGTCTATGCATGAATTGGTATTGGAAATGGCTTGTTTTTAGGCAAATTTAGCTCCACACGGCCTAACACATGGTTGTCTGACACAATTTGGCACACAGGCCTGTGACACGACCGTGTGACCCTACTCAGAGAGTTGCACGGGTAAGGACATGGGTGTGTGTCCCTAGTTCGAAGGTTACACGGCCTGAGACATGGGGGTGTGTCTCAACCGTGTCAGGCACACGGCTGTGTGACCTCTGTTTTCAAATTTTTTGTGAACTTTTCTTAAACTTTCCAAATGTTTTTAATTTAGTCCCGGATTGTTTCTAAGGTATTTCTAAGTCCTTGAGGGCTCGATTCAGGGACAGAATGTGTATGTATAATTGGCTTACGATATGTTTATGATAGTGAATGAAATTTATGTTTAAATGTTCCATTTGTATGGTAATGCTCCGTAACCCAAATTCAGTAACGGATACGAGTTAGGGGTGTTATAGAGGGCATATTTGTTAGACACTTAGGTTGGATGTTTTTGGTATGTTTTGGTATGTTTAAATGTGTTTTGAATAGGTACAAATGTATGGAAATGGTATGGCTTGGGACCTAAGAAATGATAGTTGAAATGGCTTGGTTTTGAGGTTATTTTAGGTACACACGGTTTGCTATAACATCCCGATTTTGGGCCTAGTCGGAACAGTGGTTTCAGGACCACAAATCCAATGAGGAAAATTTTAATTTTACTATATTTTTATGGCCTACAATTTCATGGAATGATTTTGTGAAAATTTCGTTCAGAAATTTCTACGTTTGGGCACACAATTTAGTCAAAAGGACTAAATTGTAAAAAGTGCAAAAGTTGAGTTCTACATGTTAGAGGTGTCCAATTGTTATGAAATTTTAAATTGAGGGTCTTTAGATGGTAATTAGACCATTGGTTATGTTATGGAAAAAAATGAACATAAGATAAGTGAAATAGGAAATTTTTAATTTAGGGGCATTTTGGTAATTTGGTAATTAAAATGAATTAAAAGGGAAAAAGATGGCAAATTGTGCTCATCTTCTTCATTTGGCTGAAATTAGCAAGGGGGGAAGCCATAGTTAGGGTTTTCAAGCTTCCAAGCTCCATAGTAAGTGATCCCAAGCCCCGTTTTTAATGTTCTTTACGTTTTTGAAGTCCTCGTAACTTGATTTAACTTATTTTAGCAATAATTTAACCTAAGGTTCATATTTGGAAAAATACCCACAGGTGAAATGTGTTTATTTTGATGTTTTATGGTAAAATATGAAGCTTGGAATTATGTTAAACAACTTTTGCTAAGCGATTTTAAGTGAAAACGAGTAAAACGACATAATCGGTAAAAATACCTAATGTTCATAAGTAAGTGTTAGAATGGGAATTTGATGTTGCCTTAGAAGAGAAAAATGTTCAGCATGTCATAAAACATAAGAATAAGGCATGAAGTTTAATTTCTGAGCTTCGGGCAAAAGTGTAATTATGCAAAAGTTTAGAGGCAAAATCGTAATTTTTCCAAAGTTCGAGTCAAGGATTGTTTTGATGAATGTGAGTATTCAATAAGATAAATTTGCTATTATAGATCAAGAAGAATGAAATCCAGAGTTAGACCGGGGAAAGAAAAAGGTTGAAGACTAAAGTGCTAGATTTGATCATATTTTGTACCGAGGTAAGTTTACGGTAAATAAATGCAATATTTTGATAATTATTATTAATGCTGTTATTTTTCAACAATTATGTATTTATTTCATGAAAATATCTAATGTTGACTTAAGTATGAGGTGATAGAGAATCAGTGATAAAAGCCCCATTAAAACATTGGGAATGTATCGGATACAAATGTCATGACATTTGGGTAAAGAGATCCCATGTAAGGCCATGTCTGGGACATGACATTGGCATCATTAAGATTATGAGAGGTCCCATGTAAGACCATGTCTGGGACATGGCGTTGGCACTGATATGAGAGGTCCCATGTAAGACCATGCCTGGGACATGGCATTGGCACCTAGATGAGAGGTCCCCCGTAAGACCATGTCTGGGACATGGCATGGGCACCGATATGAGAACTCCCATGTAATACCATATTTGGGATATGGCATTGGCAGAACAAAAAACATCCCATATAAGACTATGTCTGGGACATAGCTTTGGCATGTATTATCAGACAAGAGACCCGAGTATCCTTAGTAGTCCAAGTGATTCAACTGGCTAGTAAATAGACCATGTTACATGAAAGTTCAGATAAAAGCATAGTAATAAATTCAGGTGAGTTATAAGGACTGAGAATATCTCAGTTATCAGTTGAGAAAGAAATTTCAGCAAGGGAGGAGTAAGTTATAATCATGACTTATTTAAGTAAGCATGTAAGTAAACAAGTAAGTGAGAAAGTAAAGAAGCGAGTAAAGATTCTAATGTTTGATGAAATTTATGAGTATGATTATTTGTGATAAATGTTGTTATTTATTTACTTGTAAACTTAATAAGCTTTATGCTTGCATTCTTTATTTTCCTTATTTTTATAGTATTGCCAAGTTAGTTCAAGGATCACACGGACGTCAGAGTTCGTCTCACACTATCTACAGACATCACGGTATTATGTGGTTTCGAAACGTGTAAAGCTATGTCATGTATAGAGACTTAGTCATTTTGAGTGTGTTTATATGATATGGCTAATGGTTAGCTATTGAAATGGCTAATTAAGAACATGTGTGGTGTTATGAATGCCTAGGTGATAGTTTATACCTAGAAAATATGAAAGAGTAAAAATTTGCAATGAAACAGTTTTGGGACAACAGTAGTGACCTGATTTTAAAAAAGCACCAAGGATATTCTAAAATGAACTAGAGAGTGAATGATATATATAATTACATCTTATCGAGTCTATTTTCATAGAAAAATAACGGTGTGGGTAAAGGAATTTTATATTCTGAGATATTTGAATTTTGGTTACACAGGGTCAGAATGGTTTTTGGAGTCCCCTGTTCTGACTTTAGAAAATCATTAAAAATTGAAAAAAAATAATTATGAGTTATAGTTTATATTTCTAGATTCCTTAGTGAGTCTATTTTTTGTATAATCAAGTTAGAACACCATATGAAAATCATAAAATGAGAAAATTGATTTTTAGTGAATAAAGGTCAGAACCGTTAGGCAGTGAAATAGGGGATATTTTAATGAATAAACTTTACTAATTTGCTAATCAAAAAATTCTAAAAATATTATGGTAAGATAATATATGTGTCTAGTTTTAGGGAAAATTTACAGATCTAAATTTTTAGTTTCGTATCTCAAGTTATAATTAAATTAGTGACTGTTGCGCACGTGCACAGCATTATGGTGAACTGTGAAATAAATTTTAAAAGCAAATTTTTATGCTTCGAATTGGTAAGTTAAATCAGATAACACTTCGTGCTCGACTCTGGGAACAATCTTGAGTAAGGGGTGTTACAGTTTGCCACACGACCGTATGCCATACACGGTCACCCCACACGACCATGTGTCCTATTTGGTTTTTTGTGCTGGATTGCCCACACGGTCTCAGAGAGTTACACGAACTTAGGTTGCTACACGGTTTGGCCACACAACCATGTCTTTAAGCCACACGGTCTGGGCTTTGTCACATAACTTGACCACATAACCGTTGGACTCATGTTTTCAGTTTTTGCCATATTTTTTTATTTCAGATTAGTCCATACTCATTTCTAAACCGATTTTAGGTTTCCTAATGCTCGATTTAAGTCTCGTTTTAGTATTTGTCCCTGAATAGTGAATGATTATTATTTTTTATATGCTTAAATAAATATTTTGGATTATGTTAATGGATTATTGTCTTGTTAACTATCGTAATATCTCGTAACCGTAATTCGAAAATAGAGACGAATTAGGGGTGTTATAGAAATGTTGGAGAAATAGGGATTTGACGGAGTGCCAAAAATTATTGTGAGATGGGAGTTGACCCCATGATGGTATTCAATAAATTTTGTCGAGACAGTGAACACAAAATTTGAAATGGCAAATATGAGAAAAGACAATGGCCATGTCATATTCTGGAAAAGGCGATTGGGCCGCATTTATGTACTAAGGTTTCTACCTGTCCCGGGGCGTTGATGGGCAAACCTCATGCGATGATAAGTTTAGGCAAATTCATATTGCAAACACGGCAGTTCATGTGGTGCCTTGGTGGCAACTAAATAGAGCCTTTCTAGGTAAGTTACTTGCAAAGCCTTTGTGGCATACTTTTCAATGCCTTTGTGGCATATTTTGTAGTACGTTGTGGCATATTTTGCAATGCCTTTTTTACGTATTCTGTAATGTCTTTTTGGCATATTCTGTAATGCCTTTCTGGCGTATTTTGTAATGCCTTATGCAGTATTTTGCAATGCCTTTATGGCATATTCTATAATGCCTTTCTGGCGAATTCTGCAATATTTTTGTTGTAAGCTTTGTTTCATTTAAGCAATGAGTATCTATTAGCTTATTTTCGTGGCAAGGTCTGAAATTATGTTTGAAGAAATTTCTGAAAGAGTTTTCTCTACATTACCCAATATAGGAATTCGTTATGGTTCCACCAGAATAGAGAATTTGATGTGTTCGAAGTTATGTGTAGAATAAGTGTTTGCCAAGCCAGAGTATTTACATGCTAAGAATAAATCTTACTTGGTTTCAATAGTATCCACCAAATATAGGTATCTCTCGCTATGTAATATAGTTTTTTGGGATTCTATTGAATGTCTTAAAATATTGCATCTATTAGAATTGGTTGTTCATTGGGTTGATTGAAAGACTTGGTCTTATCAATATTTTGACAGTTGTAGAATTAGTGTATGAGTGTTCCAGAGATAAGATCTATTTGTAAACCATTTTGATATGAATATCCAATATTTGCCTGTAGAAGAATCTACCAAGACAAATAATTGTGTGTATAGTATGCTACACAAAGCATTCAACGTTTGTTTGAGTGAGAATCTACCAAAAGTAACTTCTGCATGACCAGCTTCTACCTTTCTAGGGAGTGAGAAATAAGACCTGTGTTAGGGGCAAATTCTACAATCCGCCTAATAACTGAAATGAGTATATGGGGTCAAGTGTAAAGTTTGTCGTATAGGTATGCTCCTGGTGTTTAGGAAAATATCTGCCAAAGACTAAAGAGAAATTCAGAATCTTCGAGTTAAGGACGTTTGCAACAAATGTTCAAAGGTAATCTTGGTTGAAAATCACCAAGTTCATTTGAACTTATGAGTGTCTGGTTGTGATGCAGATTTTGAGGTAAAGTTAAAATGCCTATAGGGACCCAACTAGGAATGCACCAAGGTGGCAGTTCGTTTTACAATATTATGCATACAGAGGGCACCTTAGGAATATGGGGCTTAGTACTCTACGCCATGAAGAAGTTTGTCTTGAACAAAGTTTTAAGTCATAACATTATATGACGCCTTGTTAAAATCTGATGTAATTATTAAACGTCCTCTTTTATATATCTTTTGTTTCAAGAATAGTAAATAAAGAAATAAGAAGTTTGTGTTAGAATGGTTTTATGCATGTTTTTAATTTTTTCTAAGTGTTAAAATCTTGTAGCACCCAATATCTGGATCTGGTAATTCGAGTCGGGTAGATGGGGTTACAACTAAAGTTTTTAGTGCATCTAAGTTTTACTTTCATTTTATCAAATATTTTTGTCGAATCTCCAAGCAATTGAGTCGCCTCTTACAGAAAGACGTCTCTTTCAGTTTTTATGAAGAGTGTACCCGGGCATCTAACATCTTAAAGGAAAGATCACTGCTTCTATCATTGTTAGTCCAAATTGGGAAAAGTTGTTTATGATTATGTGTGACGCTAGTGATTTTGTAGTGGGAGCTATTTTGGGTGAGCAGAACAAGAGATTTTTTCATGCCACTCATTATACAAGCAAAACATTGAATAAAAAAAGGAAAATGTTGGCAATTGTATTCTCTTATGAAAAGATCCACCCATATTTGATGGCAAATTGAGTTTATTTCTACACAGATCACTTTGCACTAAAGTATGTTATGAAGAAAAAGAAAACTAAAGCTTAATTAATGAGATGGGTGTCATTGCTTCAAGATTTTGACCCGTGTATTCCGGATAGGAAGGGAATCGAGAATCAGGTTGCTGACCACTTGACTCAGCTGGAATGCAGGGAGGACCAAGAGGGGAATAGGACAGTCGATGATACCTTTATCAATGAACAACTGCTTCAAGTGAAGTGACATCACCTAAAGAATAAAGTCCCTGTTGTGCCTTAGTTCACCGACATTGTTAATTATCTTATGAAAGGTGTCTTCCTTTCAAAAGCGTTAAGTCAGCAAAAGAAAAAGATTGCTCGTGACGCTAGGGATTACATTTGGCAGGAACCATATGCGTTCAAAAGTGTGCAGACCAACTCATTTGACGTTGTGCGGCTGAAGAAGAGATGGAAGGCATCCTAATGGGCTATCACACCTCCCATTGTGGAGGAAATTTTGGTGGAAAAAGGACCTCTCAAAAAGTTTTGCAATATAGTTTCTATTGGCCGACCATGATCCACAATGAAAATGAGTTTGCTAAAAGATGTGATAGGTGTCAATTAATGGGGAACATCTCCAAGCACGATGAAAAGGCCCAAAAGGGGATTCCGGAAGTAGAAGTTTTTTATGTATGGAGAATTGACTTCATGGGCCCTTTTCTAAATTTTTTTTTGGGAATCAATACATTTTGTTGGTAGTGGACTATGTGTCCAAATGGATGGAATTTGTGGCCTTTCCAACCAAGGACATGAAGGGGTAGTGAAGTTCCTTCAAAAAACATCATTTCTAAATTCGAGACACCTAGGGCGGTCATTTGTGATGAAGGGAGATATTTTTGTAGTCGACAACTAGAGAGCGCTCTTGCAAAATACAGTTGAGACACAGAAAAAGTGTACAGTTGGAGGACTACGTTAGTAGCTATGGTATCGAGTGAGAAAATTTCTTGGGATTTCTTTCAGACTGAGTTTGAAAAGGAATATGTTAGGAAAAGGTATCTGGACAAGAAAAAGAGAGAATTTCTTGAGTTACATCAGGGAAATAGATTGGTGGCTGGGTATGAGAGAGAATTTGTATATCTCAATAAATATGCCTGAGAAATTGTGCCTACTATATAAAAGATGTGTATTTAGTTTGAAGATGGCCTGAATAATGAAATCTAAATGATGATCGGAGGTAATAAGATCTGAGAATTTGTTCTGTTATCTAGTCGTGTACAGAAAATGGAAGAAGTGTACAACCACAAGATACAACGAGATAGACAGATACGAGAGCTCCACAAGAGAAGTTCTTCTAAATCATTTTTTGCATCACCAGCTAAGAAGACTAAAGAAGATTTTAGTCGAGCTACTTCAGTGTCTAAGTATCCACACAAAAAAAATCGATTCAGCATGATTTCAAAGCTCTGACTGAACCAGTTGATAGTGTGGAAAGTGTACGAAACGCTCCAAAGTCCAATTGTAGACATTGTGAAAAATATCATCTAGGCGAGTGTAGAACTAAGTTGGGAGCCTGTTATAGATGTGGGTTAACTGATAATTTTTTTAGGAATTGTCATAAACAATTAAAAAAATGAAAAATAAATGTCTACATCTCAAAAATGTAGATGTTCAGGTCAGAATTGTGCTGCTGGGACTACTCGTGTAGGGGCAAAAGACATCGTTGTCTGGTCAGAGGCTAGAGCACCTGCTCGCACATATCCTATTCAAGCTAGAGAGGGAGCTGCTGCTCCTGATATGCTTGTTGGTATATTCTATCCTTTGATGTTACTGTGTATGCATTGATTTACCCTAGGTCAACTTATTGTTATATTTACACTCATTAGTAACGGAAAAGAAATTACATGTTGAATCTACTGAATATGATATTCAAGTTACTAATCCACTAGGTCAGAGTGTAATGATTAACTTAGTTTGGTGTAAATGTCCACTAAAAGTTAGAGGCTGTGAATTCCCTGCTAATTTGATATTACTACGCTTTCAGAAATTTGATGTTATTCTATGTATGGATTGGCTATCGTTGCATGATGCTGTAGTAAACTGTAGAAAAAAATGGATTTGTTTGAAATGTCAAACAGGAGAGATTATATCAATTGAGTCTGAAAGTCTGACTGATGTTGTTAGAATTATTTCATCTATTTCTGTACAGAGATTGATACGTAAAGGTAATGAAGTGTTTCTACCATACATTCTTGATAGCAAAGATTCATAATCGAAGTTAGATCAGTTACCGATTGTTAGTGAGTTTATTGACGTATTTCATGAAGAGTTGTCGAGTTTGCCTCCTGATCATGAAGTTGAGTTTGTGATTAATTTGGTTCTTGGAACTGCACTGATATCAATATCCTCGTATCATATGGCACCAGCTGAATTAAAAAATTTGAAAGCATAGATGTAAAAGTTGTTAAACAGAGGGTTTATTTGATCGAGCGTATCTTCCTAGGGCGCACCTGTATTGTTTGTGAAAAAGAAATATGGTTCTTTGAGATTATGTATTGACTACAGACCGTTGAACAAAGTCACGATAGAAAACCAAGTATCCCTTGCAACATATCGATGATTTGTTTGATCAATTGAATGGTACCATAGTGTTCTCGAAGATAGATTTCAGATCTGGGTATTATCAATTGAAAGTTAAAGACTGTGATGTGTTAAAGACTACTTTTAAAACTCGGTACGGTCATTATGAGTTTCTGGTAATGCCATTTGGTTTAACAAAGGCCCTTGATGTTTTTATGGATTTAATGAATCAGGTTTTTCAACCTCATTTGGATAGATTTTTTGTTGTGTTTATCAATGTTATATTAATCTATTCCAATATAGAATTCGAGCATGCTCAACATTTGAGAATTGTATTAAAAAATTTGAGAGAAAAACATTTGTATGCAAAGTTTATTAAATGTGAATTTTGGCTTTGTGAGGTTGGAATTTTAAGTGACATAGTATCGATTGACGAGATTTGAGTTGATCCGAATAAAGTTTCTACTGTGATGAATTGGAAAACCACGAACAATGTTTCTAAAGTGCGAAGTTTCCTGGGTTTAGCAGGTTACTATCGGCGTTTTGTTAAAAAAATTTCGATCATTGCTTCACTGATGACTAGATTATTACAGAAACATCTTGAGTTTGTTCGGTCTGATAAGTGTCAACAGAGTTTTGATCAGTTGAAAAACATGTTAACGGAAGCTTTAGTGTTGACGCAGCCTGAGTCTAGGGCAGCATATGTTGTCTATAGCGAAGCGTCTCTCATCGGTTTGGGTTGTGTACTGATACAGGCAGGGAAAGTAGTAGGTTATGCTTCTTGTCAGTTAAAGCTGCATGAACAAAATTATCCTATTCATGATCTCGAGCTAGTCACGATTGTTTTCGCTTTGAAGATTTTGAGATATTATGTATATGGCGAGAAATGTCTCGTGTTTACGAATCATAAAAGTTTAAAATATTTGATGACTCAAAAGGAACTAAATTTGAGACAGAGACGTTGGCTAGAACTATTGAAAGATTACGATCTGGTTATTGATTATCATCTAGGAAAGGCTAATGTTGTTGCGGATGCACTATGTCAAAAGTCGTCATTGTTTGCACTTCGAGCGTTGAATGCTCATTTAGCTTTAAATGAAGATGGTTTTGTATTGGCAGAATTGAGAACTAAACCCCTATTTTTACAATGAATTCGAGAATTGCAAAACGAAAATTCGAGTTAGATGTTGAAACGATAGTTAGTTCAGAATAAAATGAGTACTGAGTACAATGTTGATCATAATGGGACATTGCGTTATTGTGATAAAATTTGTGTTCCGAATGATCTAGACTTGAAACGTGATAATCTATCTAAAGCTCACAGTAGTACGTATTCTATTCATCCAGGTAGCACGAAAATGTATTGTGATCTGAAACAGATGTATTGGAGGTTGGGTATGAAACGTGAAATCTATGAATTCATAGCTAAATGTTTGATTTTTCAGCAGGTAAAAGTTGAGCATCAGTACCATCGGGTATACTACAACCTGTTATGATCCTTGAGTGGAAGTGGGGGTGAGTCACAATGATTTTTGTATCTGGTTTACTTGTAACTCCAAAAAAGAAAGATTCGATCTGGGTGATTGTTGATAGATTGACTAAATCAACACACTTTATTCTAGTCAGAACGGATTTTTCACTTGAGAGATTAGCGGAATTATATGTATCTAAGATTGTGAGATTACACGGAGTTTTGGCATCCATTATTTTTGAACGTGACCCGAGATTTACGTCAAGATTTTAGGGTAAACTTCACTAAACTTTGGGCACTAAACTCAATTTCAGCACAGTGTTTCATCCTCAAACAGATGGACGATCAGGACGAGTGATACAAATTCTGGAACATATGATGAGATGTTGTATACTCGAGTTTGAAGGTAACTGGGAAAAGTATTTACCGTTAGTTGAATTCGCTTATAATAATAGTTATAAATCCAGTAAAATATGGCACCGTCTGAAGCTCTTTACTGAAGAAAGTGTAATACTCCACTGTATTAGTCTGAATTGAGTGAATCCAAAATGGTGGAAATTCATTTGATTCGAGAAACTGAAGACAAAGTCTGAGTTATTCGAGATGGTTTGACAGGTGCATCTGATCGTCAAAAATTGTATGCGGGTATGAAAAGAATAGATATAAAATTTGTTGTTGGCGATCGAGTATTCCTAAAAGTCTCTCCATGGAAGAAAGTGTTACATTTCGGCCGGAAAGGAAAGGTGAGCCTAAGATTTTTCGGACCGTACGAAATTGTTGAAAGAATTGGCCTTGAAGCTTATAGATTAGCTTTGCCCTCTGAACTCGAGAAAATCCATAATGTGTTCCACATATCGATGCTGAGACGATATAAATCTGATCCTTCGCATGTGATTCCTTATAGTGAGATTGAGCAACAACCAAATTTGACGTATTCGGAAAAACCAGAGAGAATTTTAGCTCCGGAAATAAAATAACTACGTAATAAACGAGTACCAGTAGTAAAAGTCTTGTGGCAATGTCATGGTACAAAAGAAGATACCTGGGAAACAGAGGAATCGATAAAACTATAATATCTGGATCTATTACCAGGTAACAATTTCAAGGACGAAATTTCCCTGGGGAAGAGCTGTAACAGCATGATTTTCAATGGTGATGGAATAGTGGTTAGGGACCACAAATTTTTGTCGTGTCAACTCATAAATATCATTTTTAGAATATTCATAGATTCATTAGAGTCGTATTAAAATTTGGTTCGAAAATATTAACGTTTAGATAGTTACTTTAAGAAAAATGATTAATTTGTTAAAGGTGCAAAACTTGGTAATTATTGCATTTACTTGATTAAATAGGTTGAAAGTTCATTGAAGAAGGACTTAAATGGTAATTAGCTCTAACTAGTTTAGTTGGACTGTTAAATAAAGGAAAATTATAAAATAAGGTAATTATAATGTCAAACTTGTAATTTAAATGAAATTAAAACAAAATTAAGTAAAAGAAATAGGTTTCTTCTTCATTTTTACCTTCCATAGCTGAAATTCATAGTCTTTCAAGCTAGGAGAATCAACCAAGCAAATTGTTTTGCATGTGAGTGAATTTCTTTCCCGTTTCTTGTAATTTTTATGTTTTTGAGATTGTTGCAACTAGGTCCTGCTAGCCCGTACCTTTTTTTTTTGAATCTGTTAAAAATTTTAGATGTTTCCATTGATGAACCTTGAATTTTTTTTATGATTATTGTGCATTTGAAGCTTTGGTTGTGTTTGATGAATTTGTGAAATGATTTTTGTTAGATTTTGATTTTAGGATTAAATTGTGAAAATGTCAAAATATTAGGGTTTGATAGTGAATTTAATACACATTAGGGACTGTTGAAGGGCCTAGTATTTTTGGATAGAGTATTGACTTGACAAAAATGGTTAATTTGATGAATTTTAGGTTAAGGGATTAAATTGCAAAAATTGTAAAAGTTTAAGGTAATTGTGTAAATTTTAAAAATAAAAGATTATTAATTGTAAAATGGATTAGAATGTGAAATCTAAGTTGATAATTGAGAAATTCTATGTTTTATATCAAGAACTCGTAGATACTCATGAAAAAGGAAAAATCACGGAATAATCCCTGAACTTCTACAAGTATACAATTCAGTCCAAGTAAGTTCGTACGGTTTAAAATTTAACATTTATATGAGTTGTTGAATAGTATAACATGATATAATATATATTCAATTGTGGATAAATAATGATATTTGAGATATGTTGTTGAATTTGATGTTCAATTGGATTGAACGCAGGATAGGGTACAGTCGTGATATAGTGTGTTGTGGTTGATTGGAGTAGAGATATTTTTGGAGAGATGTATATATTTATTTTCCAAGTAAACCCATGTTTAGCATTTGTTTCGAGCTATTGTGTTATACACTCTGTTTGGCGTGTTTCGGTTGGATTAGCTCTTATGAGCACTGGCGTGTTTCAGTCGGATTAGCTCTTATGAGCACTGGCGTGTTTCTGTTGGATTAGCTCTTGTAAGCATTTGGAGGGATTGGCTCCAATGAGCATCTGGCGTGTTATGGTTGGACTGATGATGTACTCCTATCAGTAATTCATTTTTTTTGAATTCAAAATCTCGGTAAGATAATTTGTTTAATGAATTTGGTGGATTTGCAATACATTTGACTGTTAAATTGAATGTATGTGACTTACCGGTTGAGATTCTGGATGACAGGGAACCTTCGTGGTTCAATTGATATTGTTTGAATTGTTGTATTTCTTTCGATAAGATTTATTGTTTAGATATGTGGAACTTACTAAGCTTCATTGAGCTTACTTATGTTATTTGATTCTTGTACATACTCGGAAGGTTAGACGATCGGATTGGCACTCAAGTCACACTATTCTGCATAACTCAATAGTTTTTGAAACATTTATACTAGATTATATGGCACGTAATAGGATTGATTGTTGATACTAATATTTTGGATATGTACATAGTTAAGTTGTTTTGGTTGATACCTTTTTATAACTTTTAATGTCTTAATACTATGTGTTAAAGTGGCTATGTGATGCATGTTAGAATGGCCAAATTAGTAGGTGATGAATTGATTATGGTATAGCTTAGATATGGTATGTTTGAGATGGTATTGAATTAGATGCTAGGTTTGAGTATGTAATAAGTTGTGTTTGAAGATTTGTTTTGATTTAAAATTCTATATACTTGTGGTACCAATGAGGGTACATTGGTTAGGCGCTTAATAGGTTGATTTGGTATGTTTTTTGCATGTATGATGTCACTTGGAATATGTGTTTTGGTTGGTATTTGCGTTTCTTAAGGTTCAAGTAAGTTTGAAATGGTAAATTGGTGGTTTAAGGTTCATTTTTGGTTCATACGGCCTGAGACATGGGCATGTAACTCGGCCATGTGTGACACGCGGCTATGCGACACGACCGTGTGTCCCCTGTAGGTTTTAAAGGTTGTATTTCGAAGGTTACACAGCCTGGCACAAGGGCATGTGGCTTAGCCATGTGACCCAAGTCAGAGAGTTACACGGGCACGAACACAGACTGGGACACGACTGTGTGTCCCTATTTTGATTGTTACATGGCGTAAGACGCGGTTGTTTGTCTTAGCTGTGTGAGTCACACGGCCTTGGCACACGGCTATGTGACCCTGCAGTCCAATTTTTCTGACTTTTTCTTAACCTTTCCATATGTTTTCAATTTAGTCTCGGATTGTTTCTAAAGTATTTTTAGGGCATTGAGGGCTCAATTAAGGGACGTTATAAATGTGATTGAATGTAATTATATTGTGATTGCATTGATGTATGAATTGAATGATTTAACGTTTTGTTTGTACAGTACAGCTCTGTAACCCTATTTCGACGACTGATACGGGTTAGGGGTGTTACACTAGTTGAATTAATAAAATACAAATAATATTTATTTCTTAAAAAAACAATCCCCTATTTGAATTAGGAGAGAGAGGGGTGGCTAACCCTAGTTATTTTACTAGAGTTGTCGCCCCTCATACTTGTTATGTGAGGGTTTTGGGCCTCTCTTGCATAGAGTCAAATTATAAGTGCTTCCTAGACTTTTAACCTAACACTTTATAATTTAATCTAACCCAATACATATTTTTCTATTTCCAAAAATAAATATTATTTATTAAATTAATTATTTTTCCAATGATATAATTTTCTCATCCCAATTCTAATTCCGTTAAATTCATGGAAAGTTTACTATCAAAGAATATATAAGAGCATATATTTAATTCCATTTTCGGACTTCAATTAATTAAATAATAATTTGAAAAACTTAAATTATTTCTGAGGCCATTGGGATACTGAGTGAGAAACCACATTCATTTCCGAATGTAACTCATTTATGTAGCTTTATCGTTTCCATCCACTTTTGTTCATTTGATTCAACATGCAATTCATTTCTAGTTTCAATGAGCTAGCAGAGGGACCAATTAGACATATTTAATTAGGGCTCAATTGATTTACAATTGTGTTCTAGCTTCCCGCCCATTAATTATTTAGTCACGAAGCCATTCCACTGTAGTATCGTGACTGAGCTCTTCCTAATAACATACCATTCCACTGTAGTATCGTGACGAAAGCTACTCGATCAGTGCTCGTCCAATGACCTTGTCATAAATGTGTTACCCTCATAGGATATCATTAATCTCTTTTGGATAAATTATTTCATTCATAATGACCCTATTTTATCTCAAGGTAACCATTACATCTTCTTTCATGAAAATTCAATCAATATCAAATAGTGGCCAAGTCATCCATCACAAAGACGGATGACCTATGGCCACGTTTGCTTTTCATCAACAATGTAATGCCAATGTGAGGGTATCATTTATCCATGATTTGGGCTATGAATTATATTGTTGTGAATGATGCTACATAATATAGAAGTCGTATACCTAATGCACCAATTTTTGGTTCATTATCTATTTGAACTAGGGCTTTTACATACATCAAAGTTGACGAGTCAGGCATATAAAGCACATCATCCACTCAAGATTAAGGTATGTTACGCTATGAACATCACAAGTGAATAAATCCACAAACAGATTCAGGATCTATTTTAGGTCTTGTCCGATGTACTCCCAGTCCATTCAGTCACATATATGTCTCTATCTTTTAGGAGTCATCCACTCTGAAGCTCAAGACAAAGCATCTCACTAATTAGACTTGATAAACGACATATTAGTCTTTCAATTGGTTTACTCATTTCTGATTATACTAAAGACATGTTTAGGTTCATCTACTAATATAAGTTGTCTTTCTGTATTACGATCCAACCATGTAATACCGCTTAGTACTAGTCAAACATTAGATAACCAATAAACTGATATTTGCTTCTATTTTGCTTTACATGCAAACACCATTGAAGATAATATACAAAGATTATTAATGTAATTCATGAATAATTTTATTAAACTAATCTATTCTATAAAAATACAAGTACACATACAAATATACCATACTTAGGGTACCAGATCCAACAATACTTAGTTTCATGATATCTACAACAATCCACTTCAAGTTGTGATTTGGTGAACTCCAACTCCTTCAATATGGTAAAAGGGTCGGTGTCACAACACACAAGCTCCTGTGTTGCAAACTTGGCCACCATAGAAGTCCTCCTTGATGTTTTGCCTCGATCACCTCCTTACACAAGCTCAAATTAACCATTAGACTGCCAATGGCATAGTTTTTCCAATTTGGGTCTCATAAGTGATAAAACGTAATAAAAGCTAGCATTGAAACTAAAATCTAAGGATTCATAAAAATAATTAAAAGAATCTTCAACTACTTGAGAACAAGCTCATTAAGTACATGAGAGAGCCTAATTTGATATATCAATTTACAACAGATGACTCTCCTAGAAATAAATTTTATGGTTGGAGACTAAGATATAACATCTTTTCCACAACAGTTAAGATTACTTTTACTCCTATGCCGAAAAACCCTTCTTACAGAAGATGTGAGAATGCATTAAAATATATTCTACATGTTCTTAGCGATTACAGTCATCCTAGGGAGATCCTTATTATTGGGGGATTGCATGAGAGTATTTTTAGATGGTCATTCTACTTATTGTATTGATTGGCTTGAAAATGTTATGCATATTATGAATATTTATGGCTTTTCTAGTTTTATTGGTTTACTATGGAAGATATGGACATGCATAATGAGTTGTGATGCAGAGGAAGACTACTTCTCCAAGAGTGGCATTTGAGTGGGCTTAACACAACTTCGCTTTTGATCCTATTCTTCCCTGAAGGTCGCGATAGGTGAGGTGGACTCTTCCACTTGGTCTTGTTGTTAAGATCAATGTTGATAGTGCCTACTTCGAGAGAGATCATTGTGGTGGAATGGGTGTGATAGCCAAAAATTTGAAGGCTTTGTTTTTAACTTCAAGATACTTATTCTATAGACCTAGTACCATGGCTCTTAAATTTTCTAGGGACAAAAGTTATTCTAATTTTGTGATTGAGGATGACTCCATGGTTATAATCAACAGGCTCCGTTTGAGTGGTAGAGAATTATCCTTGCTTGCCATTCACCTTTTAGAGGCTCATATCATTATTAAAACCTTCTATTTCTTTTTCGTATGTTAATCATATTAGTAATTTTGTTGTGCACCACTAAATTAGTTGAGTGTTGATAAATGCCAAAAGTAACATATTTTAGCCTTATTCCTAATGCGTTTTTGGATGACTACTCGATTTAGAATGGTGAATTTTAAGCTCCTAATCCTTTAAATTCATGTTTCTATACTTAGGAGAGCATTTGGGAGCAAAAGTAGTGAAAAACGAGAAAAAAACAAAACATCAAAGCAAGTTTCAGGAGCCACACAGTCATGTGCCAGACCGTGTGGAAATCACAAATCGCATAATAAACCTGCAAAAAAATGCGTTTTTTAGGTTTTTCGGGCATTTTAAGACCTATATATGGAAAAGATAAGAAGAGGAGAGTGAGCAGTCATAGAATACTTAAGAAAATAGCTCAAAAAACACCATTGAAGCCGACTCTAAGGTATATTTCGATCAAGATTGAATATCTCCTTTTGATTTCTTTAAAGTTTATTATGAATTTCTTCATTTCTTTTGGTTATACTACCTTTGGGATGTTTTTATTTGCTATCATGAACTAATTTTCCAAATACCTAGGGAGACGAACCCTAGAATGGATTTCATTATTTGATTTCTATTTTTACGCAATAAATATTTGGATCTTGTTTTCAATTATGTGTCATTAATTATTAGTTTAATATTTCTAAATTATTAATCCATGTTTGATATGCTTACATTAGAGGAGGAATCCAGATTTTTAGTTGGTTTACAATTGCATCAAGTTTTTGGCACCGTTGCCGGGGACTAAAATATTAGGAAAACTTTATTTCTATTAATTTATTAATTTTTATTTTTATTTGAATATTTTTATTTAAATTTTTACATTTTTTTATTTTGTTTGATTCTGACAGGTTCTTGTGGTTTATGACTAGTGGAAACCCGTCGGAACCATTAATTTTTTATAGTGAAGTTGAAAAGATAGCTTGCAAAAATCATAGAGAGGTTAGAGAAGTAAGGAAAATTCAATAAAAGATAGTAGACAATCAAGAGGAAAAGATGGGTGATAATAAAAATAATCAGCAGCTTCTTATAGCTCCTGCTCCTCGTACTATGTACGATCATGCTAAGCCTACTCTAATTGGGCTAAATTGAGTATCGTCAGACCGACTATTGCTGCAAATAATTTTGAGCTGAAGCCAAACAAAACTCAAATGGTACAACAGTATGTTCAGTTTGATGGTTTGCAGGATGTAGGTCTGAATACTCATTTGGCTAACTTTCTAGAGATTTGCAACACTTTCAAGATTAATGGCACTACTGATGATGTCATACACTTACGGTTGTTCCCATTCTCTTTGAGGGGAAAAGAAAATTAGTGGTTGAATTCACTTCTACGTGGTTTTATCACGACTTGGGATCAAAAGACTAAAAATTTTCTGTTGAAGTACTTCTCACCGGCTAAAATAGCTAAGTTGAGGAACGACATCTCTTCTTTTACTCAATTTGATTTGGAGACATTATATGATGCATGGGAGAGATTGAAGGATCTTTTGAAAAGGTTCTCTCATGATGGGTTACCATTGTGGTTACAAGTTCAAACCTTTTACAACGGTTTGAATCCCTCAAATAGGCAACAAATTGATGCAGCAACTGGCAAAACATTGAATAAGAAGACACCTGAGGCAGCTCAAGAGTTTATTGAGGAGATGACACTAAATAACTATCAGTGACAAGTCATGAGAACAAAACCGATTAAAGCAACCAGTGTTTTTAATATTGATGTAGTTTCTATGTTAGCAAACCAGGTTGAAGCTCTTGGTAAGAAAATTGATGGTTTGAATTTTAATTCAGAATGTTTAGCTTCATTTCTAAGCATAGAGCATGAGAAAGTCAATTTTTTTGGTAACAATTCTAGACCTTAAGATATAACTATAATATAAGTTGGAGGAACCATCCAAATTTCTCTTAGGGTGGACAAGGTAATCAAAGGTCACAACCCCCTTCGGGTTTTTAGCAGCCTTATTAGCAAAAGAAGAAGCTGAACCTTGAGGAGATGTTGACTAAATTTATTTCGGTGTCAGAAACTCGATTTCAAACACTCAGACAGCTTTGAAAATCAGCAAGCATCAATTCAAGGGCTTGAAAATCAAATTGGAGAGCTTGCCAAACTTGTTTCAGAAAGAGGACAAGGTAGTTTACCTAGAAACATTGAAACTAATCCAAAGGAGCAAATCCATGCAATCATTGTTCGAAACGTGGAAGGGATAGTCGAGCCTGAAAAGAAGTCGAAGCTAGAAACTGTTGTGAAAAGTGATGAAATTGAGGAAAGTAAGAAAGATCATAAGCCGGTAATTAAAGACATCAAACCAAAAATTCCATATCCAGCGGTATTAAAGAAAGACAACATAAAAAAACAATATGGTAAATTTCTTGAACTCTTAAAAAGATTGCACATTAACTTATCGTTTCTTCAAGCCCTTTCGCAGATGCCAAAGTATGTAAAATTTTTAAATGAGCTGTAAACAAATAAAAGGAAGTAAGATAACTTGTCGACTGTGGAGCTTAATGCAGTTTACTCGACCATTCACCAAAACAAACTACCCAACAAACTTAAAGATCCAGGGAGTTTTACTATTCATTGTCCCATTGTAGTTTAAATGTTGAAAAAGCTTTGGCTGATTTGGGGGCTAGTATAAATGTCATGCCTTATAAGATGTTCAAACCACTTTGTCTCAGGGAACCCAAACCCACGAGGATAATATTCAATTAGCTGATATATCAATTAGATATCCTAGGGGTATTATTGAGGATATACTTATGAAAATGGATAAATTTATATTCCATGTTGATTTTTTTGTATTGCACATGGATGAGGATATTGAGGTACTTATGATCTTAGGTCGACCCTTTTTAGCCACGGTTAGAACTATTATTGATGTGGGTACTAGTAAACTTGTGCTTCGTGTAGGTGATGAATAGATTACTCTTCAAGCACATGATTTTGTGAGAGTCCCTAGTGAGCGAGATGATACTAATTGTTTTGTTACTAATAGTAATTATGTGGCTCAACGTTCTTTGTGGGAAATCCCTAATGAAAACATGTTGGAGCCATATTTTATTCAAAGTGATAGAACTTGAGGGACAAGTAAAGAGGATGAACCAATTCAAAGTTGGGGATAAAGTGCTGCTAGATATGTCTGACCCACGAATGTTCCCTTCAGAGCTTAAGTCAAGAGGATCAAACCCATTTGTGGTACAAAACGTATTTTCATACGGAACCATTGAGTTAACACACCATGATTAAGACACATTCAAAGTAAATAGTCATCGTCTCAAACTTTATTTTGGTGGTAATTGGAAACACGAAAATATACACACTTTTTCATGCCCTTTTTAACTCAAATTCATGCATTTCGGTAAAATTCTTGTTGAAAAATATATAATTATTATAAAACAATTATTTTGCACTAAAATCATGAAAATTTTGAATTTTAATTAATTTTATATCAAATTTTGATTAATTTTGATTATTTTTGATTATTTTCAACAGATATGCACAAATGGGCAAAAAATGGCTCTACAGACACTGCTAGAAGTGCAACCATCCCAGTTGAGCTGAACCCAGTAAATCGATCCAATAGAGCATGGGACAGCCCAAAACTGTCCCACATGCTAACCCAATCAGGTTTCTTTGGCTGATTATTTGGCTTGCAAAATAGCCCTTGAAGACTCCTTCAAATTGCATTCAAACCCCTCCACTATTTATGCCTTACTAGATTTTTCCCTACCTTAAAATAGCAAGTTTGAAACCTTCAAACTTGTCACATGTGTGGCCGGCCATGGGGGGACTCTATGGCTGCTGATTTTTTTCTAATTTTAGCAGCCATCCGAACCTATAAATACCCCCCTTTGCTGCTCACTTCAAACACATCTCAAATCCATTTATTTCTTCACTTCTCTCTCACTTTTCTCTCTTCATTCCCTTCCATTGTTCTTCATTTTCTTCCCCTATTCATTTGCCAATTTCACCTCTTGAAAAAGAGTCCTTCAACCACTATTTGGAGCACCATTCAAGTGTTCATGGAAGTCTTGCTTCAACAAGAATAAGCAGAGAAGGAGAAGCGGAGCAAACTAGTCAAGCCTCGGAGAAACACCGGATTTGATTCTTGTTCCTTATCCCTTTAATTTTATTGTTGTTGTTATGAACAAGTCTATGAATATTTGTGATGTTGATATGTTTAATTTAATTAACATGGCCTAAATTTAATTCATGTTAGGTTGATTGCATTCGTCTACTTGAGTTATTAAAATTGTGTTTGTGTTGTTATAAGCCTGGGTAAGATGTTTGATTAAGTAAAATCATGACTAAGTTACTCTTGCATTACAATTGTAAGGTAACTAATGAATTAATTATTTAAAATGATTGAAAGTATAATTAATTAACACGATACTTAATCAGTGCATGTTTAATCATCTAAGGTAGCTCAGGGTTAAATTAGCAATGGTATCTAACGATACATTAGCCTTGCATAACTTGCAAGATTATTGTGATTAAACTGTTTCAAGGTAGAAATACATTGTTACCTCACGTAATCTTTTATGTGCTTATGAGATTGAATTAATTGTTTGAATTGGCATAGAGATATGTACAAGAGATTATTTTAATTTCATAAGTATGTATGTGCATTAACACATTTGCTTATTAAAAATTGTTTAATCGATTGAATTGACATAGAGATATAGTCAAAAGATAAAAAGATTTTGGTAAGTAAGTATGTTCATAAGTTAGCAAATTACCGAGTTGCCGTGAATTTATTCGTAACAACATAACCAAGAGTTTAATAATTCTAAGTTAAGAAATGTACTTAATCTAACACAATTATGTCATCTTGATTAAAATCATCTTTTGAAATCGTGCATTGGAACTTTTATTTTATTTTTACTTATTTTACTTTGTTAAAATCCTAGATTTTAATCACCTCTTCAAATCAAAATATTTTACTTCACCAAAATGTTTTTAAAATTACATTCATAAATAATTGTTTTGATGGTCCTCGTCCGGTACAATAACTTGATATTTACTTGTCACTTTATTACTTGTTTCGATTGTGTACACTTACACATTTTCATCGTTCCAAGTTTTTTGCACTATTGTCGGGGACTGTTTTAAAAAGTCATTATTTGTGAATTTGTGAATTTTTCATTTTTGTTTATGAGTATTGACCGAATTATCAATTTACTCCCCGTAGACCCTGAGATAGAAAGAACTTTTCGACAGCGAAGAAGACAAGCAAGTCAGAGAAGGATGGAAGAGATGAACTTCAAAAATCAAATCAAGGAAACGTTGCAAACCCTACTCAAAATCCTATCCTTATTGCTGATAATAGGGATAAAGCTCTAAGATAGTATGTCATGCCAGTGTTTCATGATCTTAATATAGGTATTAGGAGACCCAAAATCAAGGTACAATACTTTGAACTGAAGCCAATCATGTTCCAGATGCTTCAGATAGTGGGCGAATTTAGTGGAATACCTACCAAAGATCCTCACCTGCACTTAAAACTGTTCATGGAGGTGATCGATTCTTTCAAGTTAGTCGGAGTACCTGAAGATGCACTATGATTGAAGTTATTCCCATATTAGCTAAGGGACAAAGCTCAAGCCTGGTTGAACTCATGGCCACCAAATTCAATTTACACATGGAAAGAGTTAGCAGAAAGATTCCTCATGAAGTATTTTTTGCCTAGCAAGAATGCTAAGTTGAGGAACGAGATCACTGCTTTCCAACAAATGGATAATGAGTCTTTGTTGAGGCATGGGAAAGATACAAATAATTATTACGGAAGTGCCCTCATCACAGAATCCCACATTGCATCCAACTTGAGATGTTTTATAATGGTCTAAATGCTCACACGAGGATGGTAGTGGATGCTTCTACTAATCGTGTTCTCCTTTCTAGGTCTTACAATGAGGCTTATGAAATCATTGAGAGGATTGCCAACAAAAATTATCAATGGCCAACCAATCGAGCAGCATTAGGAAGACGAGTCACTGGAATACATGAAGTAAACGTTCTCACTTCACTCACATCTAAGGTATCCTCAATTTCCTCAATGCTTAAAATTTTAGCACTAATGGATTTAATAGTTTTGCAACACAACCACCAAATCAATTTAAAAATGTAGCATGTGTCTATTATGGGAAAGGACATCTGTTCGAAGAATGTCCATCGAACCCAGAATCCGTGTATTACATAGGTAACTAGAACCAAAATCGAGGAAGGCAAGGACTACAATCCAATTCTTGTAACCCATCATGGCGAAACAACCCTAATTTCTCTTGGAGTAACTAATGGGCTGGACCCAGTAACACATACGCCCAATCTAGACCGACCCAGCCACCTATTTTTCCCAACCAGTTTAGAAACACCCTCAAGATGAACAATCCAATGGCTTAGAAAACTTGTTGAAGGCATACATAGCCAAGAATGATGCCTTAATCCAAAGCCAAGCAGCTACATTGAAAAACCTGGAAAACCAATTGGGCTAGCTTGCAACTGAACTCAGAAACTGACCATAAGGTGCTTTACTTAGTGATACGGAGAATCTGAGAAATCCAGGAAAGGAGCATTGTAAAGCGTTGACATTGAAGAGCGGAAAGACATTAAAGCCCAACATATTCGAAGTTGAAAAGAAGCCAGCTAATGCTCAAGACTCAGAGGAAGTTCAACCGAGTGTTGGAATTTTAGTTTCACTAGAACCTGAATCTACAAAATTCGATAAAGTAACTTCTGAACCAGCTAATTCTGATAAACTAACAACGTTGTTAGATGTAGAATTGCCACAAAAGATGAATCAACTAGTTAAAGTAAAGAAGCCTCCACCACCCTACCCTCAAAGACTTCAGAAGCAGAAGCAGAAAGTTTAATTCAAGAAGTTCCTAGACGTACTCAAGTAACTTCATATCAACATTCTGTTGGTTGAAGCACTTGAAAAAATGTCGAACTATGTCAAATTCATGAAGGATATCCTGTCAAAAAAATGAAAACTTGGAGAATTTGAGACGGTAGCCCTGACAAAGGAATGCAGTGCATATATTCAAGACAAACTACCCCAAAGTTGAAGCATCCTAGATGTTTTACCATACCTTGCAACATTTGAGCAACATATTGTGGCTTGGGTGCGAGTATCAACTTGATGCCCATGTCAATATTTAAGAAGTTGGGGATAGGTGAAGTTAGACCTACTACGGTTACACTTCAATTAGTAGATCGATCCTTTGCACATCTAGAAGGAAAATTCGAGGACGAATTGGTACGTGTAGAAAATTTTATTTTTCTTGCTGACTTTGTTATTCTGGACTTTGAAGTAGAAAAAGAAGTGCCAATCATCTTAGGAAGGCCTTTCCTAGCAACTCATTGATGTACAGAAGGGCGAGCTTACTATGCATGTTCAGGATGATCAGGTAACATTTAATGTTTTTAAGTCTATGCGATTTCCTGACACAATTGATGATTGTTCTGTAGTGTCTGATTTAAAGGAATTAATCATGGAAAAGGAACTCAACTATGTTGAGGACCCATTGAAACAAATTTTGACATCAGACCCTCCAAATGATGAAGAGGAGGATGAAAACTTAGTTTTGCTAGAAGCTAATCAAAAGGGATGTAATTCGCAATCCCGTTTTGAATCTTTGGAGTTAGAGAATAAGGATTATGCCCACCCAAAAGCGTCAATTGAAGAGCCACCTAAATTAGAACTGAAGGTACTTCCCTCAAATTTAAAATATGTTATTTAGGTAACGCTTCTACTCTGCCTGTGATTGTTTTAGCAGAATTAACTATTGAGCAATAAGAGAAACTCATCCTAGTATTGAAACAATTCAAGAAGGCTATCGGATGGACCATAGTCGATATTCGCAGCATTATTTTGTCTATATGCATACACAAGATCATCCTGGAAGATGGCAAAAAAGGGATGATTGATGGACAACAAAGACTGAACCCCATCATAAAGGATGTGGTAAAGAAAGAAATTATCAAGTGGTTAGATGCCAGTATAATTTACCCCATCTCAGACAGTTCATGGGTAAGTCTTATCCAGTGTGTGCCAAAGAAAAGAGGTATTATGGTTATTGAAAACAAGAATAACAAGTTGATACCGACTAAAACAGTTACAGGATGGAGAATTTGCATCGATTACCAGAAGCTGAACAAGGCGACTAGGAAAGATCACTTTCCTTTGTCGTTTTTGGACCAGATGCTGGATAAGCTCACGGGACAAGATTATTACTATTTTCTCGATGGATACTCGGCGTAATTAGATTACAATAGCATCGGAAGATCAACACAAGACAACATTCACCTGCCCGTACGATATATTTGCATTTAGACGCATGTCATTTGGTTTATGTAATGCACCTTCTACATTCCAAAGATGTATGATGTCTATTTTTACTGATATGGTTGAGAAATACTTGGAGGTCTTTATGGATGATTTTTCAGTATTCGGAGATACATATGATGATTGCCTAGTCAATCTAGACAAGGTACTAAGACGACGCGAAGAAACAAACCTCTTACTCAACTAGGAAAAGTTTCATTTCATGGTACGAGAAGGTATTGTTCTAGGGCATCAGATAACGAGACATGGAATCGAGGTAGATAAAGCAAAGGTAGACGTTATTGAGAAACTCCCACCTCCAACATCTGTAAAGAGTGTTAGGAGCTTTTTGGGCCACGTCGGTTTCTATCGAAGATTTATCAAGGACTTCTCCAAAATTTCTAAACCCTTATGCAAATTATTGGAGAAGGACACGACATTCAAATTTGATGAGAAGTGCTTAAGAGCTTTCAAATATTTGAAGATTCGATTAGTTTTGGCAACCATAATCGTCACACGAAACTGGGATTTGCCATTTGAATTGATGTGTGACGCAAGTTACTTTGCGACAGGAGCTATCATAGGCCAGCGAAGGAACAAATTCTTTTATCCCATCTACTACGCAAGTCAGACTCTGACAGGAGCTCAACTAAATTATACGGTAACAGTGAAAGATTTACTTTCTATTCTGTTTGCTTTTGACAAGTTTCGATATTATCTTGTAGGTACCAAGGTGATTGTCTATACACACCATTCTGTAATTAAGTATTTACTTACCAAGAAAGACGCTAAGCCAAGACTGATCCGATGAGTACTTCTACTTCAAGAGTTTGATCTTAAAATTCAAGATCGAAAGGGAGTGGAAAACCAAGTAGCAGACCACTTGTTGAGATTGGAGTCGCAAGAAGGGAATTCTCCACTTATACCCATTCAGGAGACATTTCCAGATGAACACATACTGAAGGTAAATCATGTCCATAATACACATTGGTTTGCTGATATTTCTAACTATTTAGCTTGTGTTTTGATGCCGATTGATAAGACGTATCATCAAAAGAAAAATTTTCTTCACAATGTGAAGCACTACTTCTGGGAAAAATCATACTTGTTTAAAAAGTATGCAGATCAAATGATCAGGAGATGCATGGCAGAACATGAAGTACATAAGATTATGTATCATTGCCACTCAGCTCTGAGTGGGGGACACTTTGGAGGTACGCGTACTGCGGCCAAAGAATTACAAGCCAGATTCTTTTGGCCAACACTATTAAAAGACGCATATGCTTACAAAAAAAGTTGTGATCGATGTCAAAGGGTTGGAAACGTAACCAACAAAAATGAAATGCCCCGAACAAACATCATTGAGGTAGATTTAATTCAATTTTAGGGTATTGACTTTCTCGGTCCTTTCCCTCCATCTTTTGGTCTCAAGTACATATTGGTAGCAGTAGACTACATGTCTAAATGAGTTGAGGCCGAGGCATATCCGACAAATGATGCTAAGGTTGTGATGGAGTTTTTGTAGAAGCATGTTTTCACAAGGTTTTGAACCCCTATAGCTATCATCAGTGATGAAGGGTCCTATTTTGTGAACAAATGGTTGAAATGGTCATTCGAAAAATATGGAGTGAAGCACAAGGTTGCCACAGCTTACCATCCACAGACGAATAGGCAAGCTAAACTAGAAAACAAAGAGATCAAAGGCATACTTGAGAAGGTAATTTGCCCAAACCGACGAGGTTGGTCTCAAAGATTAGACAATGCTTTATAGGCCTACAGGACAGCATACAAGACACCTTTAGGGATGTCACCCTATAGTTGGTCTTTGGGAAAGCCTGTCATCTACCCTTTGAGTTAGAGCACAAAGCTTACTGGGCTCTCCAACAACTCAACTTGATCTTAAGCTTGCTAAAGAGAAACGAATGCTTCAACTCAACGAGTTAGAAGAATTATGAATGTTCTCATACGGGAATGCCAAATTACTCAAGGAAAGACTTAAGAGATGGCATGACAAGCACATTAGAGTTTGAGAATTTGAAGCAGGTCAACAAGTCTTGTTATTCAATTCCGGATTAAGGTTCTTTCCAGGTAAGTTAAAATCACGTTGGTGCGGTCCATTTACAATTCACCAAGTTTACCTATATGGAGTTGTCGAACTTCAAAGTAAGGGAGGTAATTTTCGAGTCAATGCTCAGCATTTAGAACATTACTAGGGAGATATAATTGAACAGGATCAAATCTCGTTCATTTTATCAGATATTTAATTTTTCTTGTTTTTCTTTTTAAATAAATGACTTAGGTTATATTTTTGGGATTAGTATGTTTAAATAAATTCTGTCTAGGAGTTTAGAAGTTAAGTGGGACCGCTTGTGACCCTTCCAATCTTTCCTAGGAATTGATTTTAACATAATCTTCCGAGAAATTATTCCTTAAATGGCAAAATAATTTTTTAGTGTTTTAAATAAAAGGGTCAATTTGATCCAAGTTTTAATTGCAACTCAATTTCAAATTTTCCTTAAGTCTAGGTACTTAATTCAATTGTTTTCAAAATTTGTTGCTCTTTTGTAAATATTAAAAATTAGATGTCTCTATTTATAAATATTTTCAAAAGGCATCTAGAATAAATATTTTTAATTTAATTTAATAAATAATATTTGATCATATTTTATTTAATAAATATTTATTTTAATAAATTAATAGCAAATAATAATTTAATATGCATTAAATTAATTATTAATTGTTTTTAACTCTATGTAGAATTAGAACTTGGAATATCTTAATTATTAATTTGCTCTAAGAATTGTAATTAAACTCCTACTCCATTCACTATAAATTTCACCCACCTTTGCCATTTTTTTTCACTATCCCTCCATCAATCCTAGCATCCAAAACACACCAAGTACCAAACCACCTAGTGCCAAACTTTCTTACCGCAACACTATCCACCTTTGGCACCAGTAGCCCCAACACCGATCGTGCGCGCCAGCAGCCCAGCAGCCTACTCCTTGTAGTTGCACTTACCCGTACATCTAGCTCCAGCAGCCGCTACACCTGTCCGCACGTCCAGCGCCTAGCAGATCGCCAGGCCTACTCGACACACTTGCCTGCTGCCCATTCTCCCGCATCCGCACTGCACACGCATGCCCTGCTGCTCACGCAACGATTCACACATTGTGGCTGCCTCCATCGCGCTAAGCCACGCCTAGTGCACTACTGCTCCCTAGTGTGTCACTGTCGCCTTGCTACTCACTCTTGCCTATCGCACCACACCATCAAGACACCCTAGAACCATCTTTAAACCAACCCCTTTTGCTTTATATTTATTTTCTTTGAGTTCTTAATTTTTATAAAAAGGTGGTAAGACAAATTTTTTCTCCTAAATTTTAATTTTATTTAATTATTTAATTTTTCAATTTATTGAATTATTAATATTTTATATTAAGTAAATTTTTGAGAAAATATTTGTTTCTAACTTATGCTTAGGTTAATCATGCCTCACAAGAGAACTCGTGCCTCCACTCAAATTGACGAATCACAAAATAAACTCCACTGTGAAGAATCCAAAGCGAGATACAAAAGCGTTTTCAAGAACCAACAAATGTAGCCACAAAAATGCTTTACGCTGAAAGAAAGCAACTATATTGATTTCATGGTGCACATTTGACAAATTACTGAAGCTCTCAAATGGGAATTATTTTGTGAGAAAAGACCTAGTATAGATGAGGAGTTAGTTCGTGAATTTTACGCGAATTTGACCTCAGGCAAATTGACGAAAGTTTATGTTCGCGAAATCAACGTACCAATAACCTCAAACACTATTAATGAATTCTTTGAATTACCTGACTTCGGAAATGACAAATATTCTTCCTTAATGAGCAATATTGAGTCTGAAAATCTGCAAGAAATTCTCAAGGAACTTACAGTTCCATGTTCTAAGTGGACTATGTCAAAGCAAGGAATTCATACTTGTCGTAGAGAATATTTGACACCACTAGTGAATGATTCAATCACCTCGCCCGGATCTTCAAGATGAGCTATCAAAATTGATGGACATCATGCAACATACGCAGTGGCAGTAACAAGCTTACTGGAGATATTCAAAAATACGGGATGACTCAATGAGAAGCGCTCTTACGTAAATATACAATGACTCATTTATTTTTGTGCCTGAATTTCCAAATTTCATATTTGAACCATAGAGTCCACTATCGAAGAGGGAGTGAAGCGATTCATGCAAAAACAAATATGATGGAGCAAAAGATGAGCCGAATTTGGAGGGATTTTCAAATAAATAAAAAGGGAGGATCTTGGCATTATTTTATTTTCGTTCTTAGGTTGTTTAATAAGATTAGGTTTTATTAGGAATTTTTATTTTCCGCATAATAAAACAAGAGGTGGAAATCATTAACAAAAATGAACAAGTTTCAAAGGACAAAGTGTGGCAATAGATATATACATGTCTAGGATTGGATCTAGAAAGAGCTTGGTAGTTAAGCAGTCAAATTGACTCACCTCCTCTTTTCTAGAATCCTACCTGGTGTATAGTATCTATTCACTTTTAACAATGAGGACATTGTTCATCTTAAGTAGGGGGACCGAAAAATTGAAATTATTTCCTCTCAGAATAAATTTTTCTTTCAATTATGATTAGGATATATTTTGTTCAAAAATTTGAAATTTTGTTAAGTATGCTAAACTTTAGTACAAATAAAGTTCAATTATTTCAATAATTGTTACGTTAGCTTAATAATGACATAAATGTATTTTTAATAAAGCATGGAAATCATACCATAAAATTTTTAGTTCCTTAGGAAAGTTAGGCATGCATGAAAGTTTAAGTCTTTAGAATTGACTTAGTAGTTTCTCCAGGCGAAATCCTAGGAAAAATGGAATGTTGAAAATGATTTCGGCAACTTTTGTTTGGATCGTTTGAGCCTTTCAAGCCAACCTTGAGGAATTTTTACCCTTTGAAACCCAACTTTGAGACTATATGGCCTAATTTTATTTGAACCTTTACAATATTTAGCCATCACGTTTCTCTTAATTATCTTTAAATTGCCCCAAACACTAGACTCAGTACTATTCAGAATGTTCTTTGAAAATAAGTTTGGGGGAGTTGAAAAGAAGTATCAAATGCTCAAAAAATTGTAGTACATAAAATAAAATGCTCGTGAAAAAAAAACAGAGAGCATATGTACTTGAAAGAAAATAGATGTACAAAAGAGCATGTGAAAGCAAAGTAAGTTGGTGTATTGAAGGTAATTATTCCAAAGGCCCGATTGAAGCTGAGTCTAGGGTTTTTTAGCCTAAATAAATCTATCTTTTACCTACCCCTATCCTAGCCACGTTACAACCTTTCTAAAGACCTATTGATTCAAGTTTCTATGCTACCTACATTAGTGGAGAGAAATTGTTATGTTCAACATATGAAGGCATAAGTTAAACTTAATAATTGCAGCTTAATCTTGAATAAGGGAATAAAATAAAATTGGTAGGGATTTAACATGTCTTTATTAGGAAGCATTTAGTCTATTTTTACTATCATAAGAATAATTGCGATTAATTTGGATGATATGTATACTTAAGTAGCGTAAATCTCAAAATTCTTGTTTTTAAGCATAAGTATACTAAAATCATGATTTTGGGAAGAATGTTGTTCTGAAGGAATTTTTCAAAGGGGTTTTTGAGAAATTCTTTACAAATTTGTGCATTACTCGAGACGAGTAATGAATTAAGTTTGGGGGTATTGAAACACGAAAATATACACACTTTTTCATGCCCTTTTTTAACTCAAATTCATGGAGTTTCGATAAAATTCTTGTCAAAAAATTTATAATTATTATAAAATAATTATTTTGCACTCAAATTATAAATATTTTATTACATATTTGATGTGCTTAAATAAGAGGAGGAATAGATCATTTTTAATAGTAGATCTAACGTAATTAAGGGGAGTTACATGCAATCCTAGAAATAGGATGACATAAATCTACCAGATTAGAGCCAAATCTAATAGAGCGATCCATAGATCGAGTTAATGTGATAATAGGGGTTTTAATTAGAAAGAAATTTCAATTAATCACCCTAGAGTCAATAGCTCTTAGTCTTGAAAAGAAATATTAGCATAATTTAGGGATTTCTATGGACCAAGATACTAAGTGAAGAAATTACGTAGTTGTAACAATCTATTTTTCAGTAGTGACGAAAAGTGGTTTTGAGACCACAAATTCTCGTCGTGTTGGTCGTAAATATTATTTATAGAATATTTATGGAGTCATAAGTGTCGTATTAAATTTTGGTTAAGAAATTTTAACGTGTAGATAACTAATTAAGAAAAAAGGACTAAATTGTAAAATTTGTAAAACTTGTTAATTATAGCATTAAGATGATCACATAGTTTAATTAGGAAATAATGGAGGACTCATATGGTAAGTAGACAATAGTAAGAGTAGATGGACGGCTTTGGTCTTTGAATTCATTAACATGAAAGAAAATTTAAAGGACAAAGCTTTAATTTGTTAAATAAAACTTAAATAAAAATAAAATAACAAAGTTATCATCTTCCTAAAAGGGAACCACCAAAAATTAGGGTGCACGATAATTTAAAGGACAAAGTTTTAATTTGTTAAATAAAACTTAAATAAAAATAAAATAACAAAATTATCATCTTCCTAAAAGGGAACCACCAAAAATTAGGGTGTTAAAACACCATTTTTATCAAGCTTGAAGTTCGACTATGTCCTTGGCTTGCATGTAAGTAAGTTCCAACTCGTTTCTTCTGATTTTGAAGTTTTTGAGATCGTTGCAACTAGGTCTAGTTAGCCCATACCTCTATTTTTAAATCTATTACAAATTTTAGAAGTTGCTATTGACGAATCTTGAATGTTTTTTATGATAACTATATGTTTGAAGCTTTAATTGTGGAATTTATTTGTTTTGTGAAGTGATTTTTGTTAGATTCTAATTTAAGGATTAAATTATTAAAATTTCAAAATTTTAAGGTTTGGTAGTGAAGTTGATGTATAGTAGGGATTGTTAAAGAGCCTAGAATATTCGGCTGTAAATTGGTTCATAGAAAATGGTTAATTTGATGAATATCTGGTTAGAAGACTAAATTGCAAAAGATTTAAAACTTTAGGGAAAATGTGTAATTAATAAAATGTTAAGGGTCATATGATTGAATGGAATGTGAAATATGTATGAGATTAATATATTGCATTTAATTATTATATAGATCAAAACTTGGATCAAAAAGACTATAATTGGGGAAAAATATAGCAGATTAGTCCCTGCGTGTTGGTTGGCATTAGATAGTTGGTAAGTTCATAGTGTTTCAATGCATAAATGAATTTTTACTTGTATTCTTATGTTATAGTTCTTTAATTAAATGTTTATAGTTAATTATTGAATGAATGAACATACGTGCCCCTGTTTGTACTTCGGTACCCCTAAATGCACATATATGCCCCTGAATATACTTCGATACCCCTGAATGCACATACATGGCCCTTTTTGCACTTCGGTACCCCTGAATACACATCTGTTCCCCTAATTGTACCTCGATACCCTTAAATACACATACGTGCCCCTGTTTGTACTTTGGTTCCCCTACATGCACTTACGTGCCCCTATTTATACTCCGGTAACTCTGAATCATATAGTGTTCAAATTGTATTTAATTGTATTTAGATTAAATGTTATACTATGTCCTTACTAAGCTTTGTAAGCTTATCAATTCCTATGGATTGTTTTGTAAATAATCGTTGCTGACATTTTGGAAGGATCATTCAACCAACTCACACTATCCATCTAAGTTGGTTGTTTTTGCATCTCCTAAGGTAGTGGCATGTATATATAGATAAATATGTTAGTTGGTACACTTTGATACTTTACTAAAATATGTCACTTGGTTATTTTAATATACTTGTAAATAAGGATCTTTTTGTGTGATTAGAATGGTTTGAAAATGATAATTTGTGGTATGTTTTGGTACAGATTTAAACTAGGTTACTAAACATGAAATGAGGCAATATTGAAATGTCTTGATAGTTGATGTGTTGACATAATTGGGGTGTCTTTGAATGACACATTGGTTAGTTGACTTAGGGTGTTTAAAATGGCATGTTATTATGATAGTGAATGATGTTTAAGTCCCTTAGATGCATGCTCAAATGGTTAGATTGGTTAGGTGTGAATTGGTTGTGAAATGGCTTGATTCTAGATAAATTTTAGGTTCACACAGCTTAGGACACGGGCTGTCACACAGCAGTGCGAGGTACATGAACTGTCACATGGTTGTGTGAGGCACACAGTCGTGTGTCATCTGAGAATTTCTTAGGGTTCAAGTCAGTGAGTTGCATGGCCTAGCACACGGGCATGTGACATGACCGTGTTACCCTACTCAATGAGTTACACGGGTGAAGACACGGGCTGGGACACGACCGTGTGTCCCTGGTTCAAAAGTTACACGGCTTGGGGCTATGCCGACGGCCTAGCCGCACGGCCTAGCACACGGCCGTCTGACCTCTGTTTTGTAATTTTTTCATATTTTTCTTAAACTTTCTAATTTGTTTCAAAATAGTCACAAATTGCTTCTAAGTTATTTCTAGGGCCTCAAGGGCTCGATTTAGGGTCAAAATGTATGAGAATGAATGGTTTATAATATATTTAGATTATTGAATGTTATGATGTTTAAATATTTTTGATTAAACAGTAGTACTCTGTAACCTGAATCTAATGATAGAGATAGGTTAGAGGTGTTACATTTAGTGGTATTAGAGCTATGGTTTAGTCGATTCTAGGACTAACGTAGCGGAGTAGAGTTTAGTATATAAATGCCACATATACCCTGTGATAGTGTGATGTTTTTTATCCGCTCTAATATTATATTTTCTTATAGATTCAAGATGTCAACTGAGTCGAGCCAGGCTGTAGTTAATGAAGCTGAAAGTAATGTTCAAGCTTCGAGCCCTGAAGCACGTAACAGTGCATCGATTCCACTATCTTTTGGTGACGAAATGAAAAATGTATTTTTCAGAATAATGAACTAGTGGTTCAATGAATTCAAAAAAGAAAATCTTGCAACTCCACCACTTCCACCCCCTATCGTGCCTCGTCTAGCACCCCTCGGTTCTCAAAATCCTGTACTTATGATAGTTACTCTAGCATCTATGGATAAATTTTAGAAATATGGAGTGGAAGAATTTAGAGGCAAGGTGGATGATGATCCTGCAAAAGCCGAGTGCCGAAACCATTTTTAAATTTGAAAAAAAATGGGAGTCGCCACCAATCCTTTTTTATTAAGGTGTGATCAGATCACCTAGAAAATAATTTTAGGTCTGCTAATTTTGAGAAAACAGGTTCGGGAGTCGGTTACGCACGAGGAAGGGTTAGCACCCTCATAACGCCCAAAATTGGTACCTAATTGATCATTTTATGTCCTAGTGTTGAAACTTTGAAAAGCTTTTAAAATACGATCCTTCCCCTTTCTTATTAGCGTTAATTTTATAAAAGATGCCTGGATAAATCGATGCGAATACCAAAGACCTCCTTATCTTAGAGTAATAAAATGACACACCCAATACATTAGGGCACGACATTTTTAGTCCTCGAGAATAAGTTTGTCTTTTGATTTTCAAAACTTGCGTGGTAAGGTTTAAAAAGGATATTTAATTGCTTTAAGTCCGATGAAAAATCGAAATCCAATACGTTAGGGCGCGATTTCTCAAAGTTCCGAGCATTGAATATTGACCTTTTTTTTAAAAAAATCCTCATTTCGAGAAAATGACACGTCACATCCAATACATTAGGACACGACTTATCGAATTCCCAAGAGTGAGTTTTATGTATTTTGATTAAAGAAAACTTTTGATTATTTAGATTCAACGAGGAAAATTGGAACCCAATACATTAGGGCTCAATTCTCTCTAGGATTATAAATGCTAGGCCTTTTTAATATGAAATAGAATGATAAAGGTACAAAATTTTAAAAAGAAATATGTAATGTAAAACGATAAATGATAATTCAAACTTAAACTAAGATGTAGCTAAATAAGCAATAAATAAATACCAATAAAGTAACAACAATAATTTTACTCACGTTATACAACATCAAAATATATAAATTATGTCTAATCTACTAAGACGTGTATTGATAAATGATGAAATTTATAATAATATATCAAATTGAAAAATAAAATATAATAAAATAAAATAAAATTTAAAATAATATTTAATGAATTTAAAACATATTAAAAATAATAATTTGAAGGACTTTATGTATCATTTCTAAAAATATATTAAAAGCAAATTAGAAAATAATATTAAGCTAAATATTAAAATAATATTAAAAACAATGAATATAAAAGTTGATTTATTTTAAAAACTTTTGAAATCAAAATTTAATATGAAAAGATTTTTATAATTGAAAACAATAATTAATGAATTTTAAATCAAAGCTTAAATAAAATTAGAATAATAATAATAAAACACAAAATTAAATAAAAATACAATAAACTCCAAATATTAGTGCATAATGAATTTAAAACATAAAATACAAGTTAAAATAATAATTTATTACATTTAAAACTATAATAATTTAAACACTATTGAAATTAAATATAGTATTAAGTTTTATAATATATGAAAGTATGATTAATTTGCGTTTAAAAATATTATTGAATTAAAAAAACTAAATTCGTACTAAAATGAAATCTTTTTCAACCTTAAAAGACTCGATCAGCAATTTCATGCAAACAATAGAATAATAGCAATCAAATGTAAAACGGCATCGCTTAACCTTGGATCGCCATGCAAACAAAATTAAATACGCAGTATAAATTTAAAAAAAACAAAAGTGACCAAATTGAAACTAATCAAAACGAAGAGGGACTTGTTGAATAAATAAACCAAACGATTCATAGTGCTCGGATCCTTCCCGGACCGGGTCACCATTCGGATCAGGTCTTCGAAACGACGCTGTTTCAATGCCATTGTATTGGCTCTGAACGGCGACGTTTTAATTCCTGCGCTTTAAACTAAAATAACCCTAAACAAGCCTATCATTTTTAGTAAAATAAAACCTAAACTAAGGAAGGCTCTGCGCCGTTCTGCGTACCAAAGGCATGCGAATAGTCTCCGATTCCGACCTGCTCTCCGATGATTACGGAGAAGGCCGAAATCCTATCGCCAGGTACATTTTCCCTCTTTTTCTTTATCACTTTCTCACCTAAAAATCTGACGATTGAACGCAGAAAAAAAAAGAAAATTGAATAGCCAAAAAAGGAGAAAAGAAACTAGGGAATCACCTTTTTTTATTTTTTTGTATTCGCAATGAGTATATTGAATGTGTGTGTAAATTTTTACAGGTGTTTTTTCGTTTCTTATATCTATATTCAAAAAAGAACCCGAAAAATTGAATCAAAAACAAAAATAAAATAGAAAACCCCCCATTGGTTTCTCTTTGCTGCGTTGTTTTCATTCTGTTTGCAGGCCTGGCGTAAGGCGGGGGACATGGCGTGTACGGAAACGAGGGCGTATATGTACAGAGTCTCATCACGTATGGAGGGAGCGTGAAGACGTGCTTCTGCTGCGGCGCTGGGAACCGAAAGTTGCTAGGGTTCCTTGCTCCTGTTTTGAATTTTGGGCTCAGTGGGCCAAAGGTTTTTTTTAGGCTAGTGGGTTTGGGTTTGTAACGGGTTTGGGTTTAGTTAATGTTTGAGTAGTGATTTGGACTGATTTGGGTCCTATTAGGCTTGCTGTAATGGACTGCGGACATTTTAAAATTTGGTTTTATTTTTGGTTTACGGGCCCGGGCAAAAATGAGCTCTTACAGCTGCCCATCTTTGCTCATTGTCGTGTAACGAGAATAGAGCAAAGACTAAAGAGGACCAATTTTGCCTGGTCGTGCTTGGACCTTGGTGCACTTCTTCTTCGGGTATCCTCATTCCATCCTGCTGCATCTTCAGAGGTATAGGAATTGGTGTCCTGATCCATTCCACCGCAACGTCGGGGAGATAGGATTCGTAGCTTGTAACTTTAATCTTTATAACTGTGATGTTGAGGAAGCAAGATTCACTGTCGTAGCTTCAATCTGTTCCACTACATCGCCTAGGAAATGAGATCTGTAATTCTTTGGTCTATTCCACTGTAATCTCAGGGAGATAAGACATGATGCGATCTACTCTACTGTAACTTCAGAGAGATAAGATCTTTTATTTTAATCTGCTCCACTGTAATCTCAGGGAGATAGGATTACTAGCTTCGATATGCTCCATTGTAATCTCAGGGAGATAAGATTTGATACGATCTGCTCTACTGTAACTTTAGAGAGATAAGATCCTTTATTTAATCCGCTCCACTGTAATCTCAGGGAGATAGGATTACTAGCTTCAATCTGCTCCACTGTAATCTCAGGGAGATAAGACCTGATACGATCTGCTCTACTGTAACTTTAGAGAGATAAGATTCTTTAATTTAATCTGCTCCACTGTAATCTCAGGGAGATAGGATTACTTGCTTCAGTCTTTTCTACCACTATCAGGGAGCTATAACTAGTGGCCTAAATCTGTTTCCTTACTCCTGGGGAAGATGAGATTCGCCGTCTTCGATCTGTTCCGCTACTACAGGAAGGCAAGATCTACTATATTCATTGATCTGTTCTCTGGGGAACATGACCTACATAATGAACCTAATTATGCCTAATGATTAGATGGCATGATCAAAATGAGTCAAATGCTCCTAACTAGACATGTGTGAATGGTGTTTGCATGAATGCAGAATTTTATTCTTCCGAGAATGATCCCGCTTAGGTTGTCGTTACTCGAAGTTTATTATGGCTTTAACACTGATGTGCTACAATGCGTTCTTGCTCGGCTGGCGTCTCCAAAGAAACACTTGACCAGATTGCCCCCCACTGTAAACCTCCAAGTTTGACCCAACTGGGATGCAATAATTTGTACCATCATTCTCCCACTATAATCCAAGGGTAGAAATATGTGGCTTTTCCTCAATCCTTTCCTATCACAATTCGAGGATATATGATCTAAATCTCTATGGTTCCTTACACCATTCCTAAGGTGCCATACCAAAGGCTCATGCGCAAATAAAGGCTTTCTTCTCCGAGGAAACCTCTTCCTATTGTCTGGTGATCATTGCTTTCTCGTTTATTTAAGCTTTGTCACCAACATGGCATCTTGCCATTTTGTTCAATCAATGTATTTGACAAAAAAATCCAAAGAGAAAATCCAAATTTAGACTCTTCCCTCTCAAATTTCCAACCTTTAAACTTTGTGCGTTCTAAACAATAGTCGTGTTTCAGGTTCCTATATTATTTAGAAAATTTTAGAGTAATATGAAAAACTTCCTTTGTGAAAGTTTTATGAGTCCATTAATCATTATTCTAATGCAACATGCTTGCAAAAAGGGTCATAACAATGGATAAGAATAAAGTTGGTTCTGAGCATAGCTCAAAATGAATAAATTATCCAAAATAGTAAAGAAGGATAACAAAGGAATTGATTGGGAATGTGCATTTTGGAAAAGAATCAAGTATTCCAAGAACAACAAATTCAATAAGTAGTATAAGAATTGGGTGGCCCAGATATTGCAGGTTGAACTTCTCTGTACAACTTTTTGAAGACCTTTCTGAGTTTGACATGTGTTTAGGAGATCTACAGTACTCTGTTAATGCTCAAAGATGTCGCATACCCTTCCCTGTTGATTTAGGTATAGCAAGATCGCCACATGCCCCAATCTGATTAGGATTCAAGTTGCTCTGATCATTTCATGCCCCATTCTGATCAATATTTGAGCCACCCTTTTCAGGTTTTCAACTCAAATCCCCTTTGGTCTCAAGGCACCCTTTGCGGGTTTTCACCTTGGCCTCTCCATTTTAGACTCAAAGCGCCCTTGTGGGTTTTCACTTTGGTCCCCCTTTTTCTTTTTTTTCTTTTTTTTGTGGGGAATCAAAGCGCCCTTTGCGGGTTTTCACTTTGGTCCCTTTCCTTCAAGCAAATTATTTCTTGACTGAATCTGAGTTTACAGGAGTTGGTAAGTTTTTTCCATCCATCTCACTTAGAATCAAAGCTCCACCAGAAAAGGTCTTCTTTACGACATAAGGACCCTCCCAATTTGGCATCCATTTTCCTCTAAAGTCTTTTTGTACAGGAAGAAATTTCTTCAACACCAGATCCCCTTCGTGGAATTCTCTGGGGCGAACATTTTTGTTATAGGTTCGCATCATCCATTTTTGATACATATGACCATGTTGGATGGCTTTTAACCTTTTCCCTTCTATTAAGTTCAACTGGTCGTATCGAGACTGAACTCATTCTGCTTCATCCAATTTTAATTAAGCTAATACCCGAAGAGAAGGAATCTCCACTTCAATGGGTAAAACGGCTTCCATCCCATAAACTAGAGAAAAGGGGGTTGCCCCAGTAGAGGTCCTAACAGATGTTCGGTAAGCTAAGAGAGTAAATGATAGCTTCTCATGCCAATCCTTGTAGGTTTCAGTCATTTTCCCTACAATTCTCTTAATATTCCTATTGGCCGCCTCCACTGCACCGCCTCCACTGCACCATTCATTTTTGGGCGATATGGCGACGAGTTATGGTGACTAATCTTGAACTGGCTACAGACTTCTGCTCTCATGCTATTATTCAGATTCAATGCATTGTCGGATATGATCCTTTTAGGCATTCCATATCGACAAATGATCTCATTTTTCAAGAATTTACTGACCGCCGATTTCATGACATTTGAGTATGGAGCAGCTTCCACCCATTTGGTAAAGTAATCAATGACCACAAAGATGAAACGATGCCCATTTGAAGCCTTCGGTGATATTGGCCCAATAACATCCATGCCCCACATGGAAAACGGCCACGGAACAGTCATAGCGTGTAAAGGTGAGGGAGTTACATGTATCTTATCTCCATAAATTTGACATTTATGACACTTCTTGGCATAGCTAATGCAGACCCCTTCCATAGTAGACCAATAGTATCCAAGTCTCATGATCTGTCTGGCTATTGTAAAACCATTTGCATGGGTTCCGTAAATGCCCTCATAGACTTCCTCTAGGATCTTCCTAACCTCCATGGCATCTACACATCTTAACAGCACTTGATCTTTCCCTCTTTTGTACAACACTTCCCCAACTAAGACATACTCAATGGCTATTCTTCTCAGCGTTCTCTTGCCGTTTTCTGTCTCTTGATCAAGGTATTTTTTATTCTTCATATACTGTAGTATACTCTGATACCAAGGGTGATCATCTTTTCCCTCTTCTTCAATACTGTAGCAATGAGTCGGAACTTTGTATATGCTCATCTGAATAGGCTTCATGATTTCTAACTTGTTCACCTTAATCATCGAGGCTAGAGTAGCCAGCGCGTCAGCCATCTGGTTTTCCTCTCGTGGGAGATAACAGAAAGTGATGTCATCAAACTCGTCAGTCAATTCAAGAACCAGTTCTTTATAACTGATCAACTTAGGGTCTTTGGTTTCCTATTCTCCTTTGAGTTGGTATATCACCAATGCGGAATCTCCATACACTTTTAGCACTTTGATTTTATGTTCAATGGTTGCACTAATACCGATAATACATGCTTCATATTCTGCCATGTTATTTGTGCAATCGAAGTCCAACTTGCTAACGACAGGATAATGATCTCCACTTGGGGATACCAAGACTGCCCCAATTCCATTACCTATAGTATTTGAAGCTCCATCTAAATTTAACTTCCAGATGTGGTCTATTCGAGGGTTTTCTTCAGTGTTTGCCACATACAATAAGTCCTCATTTGGGAAATCAAAGTTCAAAGGCTCATAGTCTTCCAAGGCTCTACTGGCTAGAAAATCAGCTATTGCACTTCCTTTTATAGCCTTCTGACTTACATATACTATGTCAAATTCAGATAGCAGAATTTGTCATCTAGCCATTCTCCCATTTAAAGCACTTGATTCCATCATGTACTTTAAAGGATCCAACTTTGAAATCAGCCAAGTCGTATGATACAACATGTATTGCCTTAGTCTTCGGGTTGTCCAAATTAAAGCACAACACAACTTTTCAATGGACGAGTACCTCATTTCACAATCAGTGAATTTCTTGCTGAGATAGTATATTGCTCTTTCTTTCTTTCCTGTTTCGTCATGTTGGCCCAAGACGCATCCCATGGAATTGTCAAACACCGTTAGATACAATATCAATGGTCTATCAGGACTAGGCGGTGATAGTATTGGAGCATTAGCCAAGTATTGTTTTATCTTGTCAAAAGCTTTCTGACATTCCTCATCCCATTCTCCCGGATTATGTTTCTTCCGACGGTGAAACACTGGATCGCATTTCTCAGTCAATTGCGAAATGAACCAGGCAATGTAGTTCAACCTTCCTAGGAAACCTCATACCTCTTTCTGAGTGCTTGGAGGAGGCAGATCTCGTATTGCTTTAACTTTATCCGGGTCAATTTCAATCTCATTCTTACTGACTATGAAGCCCAACAAATTTCCTGATCTGGCTCCAAATATGCATTTTGCTGGGTTGAGCTTGAGCTGAAATTTTCTCAATCTTAAGAATAATTTCCTCAAAACTCGGAGATGATCTTCTTCAGTTCTAGATTTTGCAATCATATCATCAACATAGATCTCCATTTCTTTTTGCATCATGTCATGAAACAGGGTGACCATTGCCCTTTGATACGTTGCTCCTGCATTCTTCAATCCAAAGGGCATTACTTTGTAACAAAATGTTCCCCATAGGGTAATGAATGTGGTTTATCTCATGTCCTCAAGATGCATCCTTATTTGATTGTATCCAGAAAAGCCGTCCATGAAAGAAAATAATGAGTAGCCAGCCGTGTTATCTACCAATGTGTCAATGTGCGGTAGCGGAAAATTGTCTTTTGGACTAGCCTTATTCAAGTCCCTATAATCCACGCACATTCATACCTTTCTATATTTTTTGGAACAGGGATGATGATTGCTACCCATTCTGAATACTTGACCTCTTGTAAGAATCCATCATCGAACTACTTTTTGACCTCCTCTTTTATTTTCAACACAACATCAGGTCTCATTCTTCTGAGCTTCTGCTGAATTGGTTTACAATCTTCTTTTATGAGTAAACGATGTATCACAATGCTAGTATTTAGCCCTGGCATATCCTGGTAGGATCATGCGAAAACATCTTTGAACTCTCGGAGTAACTCAATGAGGTCATATTTTGTCTTTGCGGTGATATCAGTTTCGATTTTCACCTCTTTTCCTTCCTCTAGGCTCACAATTTCTAATGATTCCTTATGAGGTAGGATTTTTTTATCCTCTTGCTCCACCATTCTCAACAAATCCGGAGATACACCACAGTCTTCGTCATTGTCAAAGTCATGAGATCCTTACAAACACATGTCTTGCTCAAAAAGAGACTCCGTGTTTGAAACAATATCACTCATGTCATTGATATCTGAGGACCTATGGGGATACACCAAAGAATATAAAAAGTATAAATTTATAATAATTATTTGCACGATCAGGTTATAAATGAAAAAAATATTTGGAAGACAATTAATCAAATGGAAAATATTTACTCGCTTGGAAAGAATAAAAGAATAATTGCTTGAAATGAATGCAAAGATGTATTTTATTAGGATCAAGATATTCAGACTTAAGCCTACTTCATAAAGGATTTCTTATCATTCTTAGGCTAAAAAAAACAATAATTTTTTGAACATTACTTTAAATAAGCTCTAAACGCTACAGGTATTTCTTCCGCAGTCCAATTGTTTAGCTCACTCCCAGGTTCGTAAGGGCAAATCTCCAGCAAAGACCTTCTTTCAGCTGTCTCTATAGCATTGATATGAACTTTTTCCAACATCTCTTCAATGCCTTCCCTTCTGGACACCCCTCTCTCAGGGTAAATAAACCCACCCGACACAAAAGATTTAGATATGTGAGGGAAGTCAAAGGCTCCCACTTGACTTCCTCTCTGCTTAAACGTGTGCTTCTTCTCTCCTGCCTTTTCTCCACTTCTTTTCTCCTTTGTTTCATATCTGGCTTGTAATCAAAATTTCCCTTCAGCATGGGTGCTTCAACCCTTCCTTGAAGGTACTTTCCCAACCCTTTTCCTGGCGAAGCTCCTCTTCCTACCATCAACTGCAGACCCATCTTAGTAGTCTTGGATATCTTTGGTACTGGGATCCTGTTTCCTTTAGCGATAAACGTTGTGTTCGCAAATTCCAAGGACCAGAAAGAACATTCCACTGCCTCATCACTGGTCTCTACATAAGGTGCATCACTCGTTACCATCGCGATAATATCCTCCTCCGCAATTATTGTTACCAATCGAACCTCTGATATTAGCTTGACTTTCTGATGTAACGATGAAGGGACTGCCCCTGCCGAGTGTATCCATGGTCTCCCCAATAAACAATTGTAGGAAGGCTTAATATCCATTACTAAAAAGTCCACATCATAAGTAATTGGGTCAATTCTTAATGGTATTTCAATTCTTCCTATGACCCTTCTTTCTGTTCCATCAAACGCCCTTACTATATTCTGGCAGGGTTTCATATGTGAACTGTCCACAGGTAATCGATTAAGAGTAGACAAAGGCAATACGTTCAATGCGGATCCATTATCGATCAAAACCCCCGATAATGTGTCCCCCTGACATCGGGTAGTAATGTGTAGAGCTTTAGTAGAACCCTTACCTCCAGATGGTATTTCATCATCATTGAAGAAGATAAAATTGTCAGCACTTATATTGTTGACCAAGCGATCCAATTTATTGACTGAAATGTCCTCGGCCACATATGTTTCGTTTAGTACTTTCATCAGCGCACTTCGATGTTTGTGCAGTTGCTCCACAACACTGTATTCACAGTGTTTCAAAAACTTCAAAAACTCCTTTGCTTCTTCTTCTTTTATTGGTTCATTAACCAATGGCTTAGATTCCACCGCCTTCCCTTTCCTCTGTTCCACTCTCGGAGTCTTTTCTCTTGGCAATTCTTCTCGAGTGTCATAACGCTTCCCATTACGTGTGTAAGAACCCCTTTCTTGGTATTCTTTTACCATATTGCCCTCAACTTCTTTTCCTGGGATTGTCACATTGCACCCGTAATTCCACGGAACCATTTTGTCATCCTTATATGTGAAACTTGATGGTTTTCTGATTACAATTTTTGGTGTTACTTGAGCCCTGGCTTCATTACTCTTAGGGCGTGAGATAATGACTACAGGATGATTTATTTTCGGGGTCCCTGTTCCCGACTCTGTCGCGCATATGCTCCTCATTTCTTCCGCATCTTCATAGAACCTCATCTCCTTGTTATCCATCATGCTTTGAACCAACACCCTAAATCCTTCACATTCTTAGATTTCGTGCCCTATTTTATGGTGGAATTCACAATAATTTCCCATCTCATACCCTTCCTCCAAATCTGAAATAGCTAACCCTCTTTTTGCCATCTCTTTCCATACCCGCTTCAATGGAGTTTTTACTTCGGCAATGTCGGTCTTGACTTCTTCCCCCATACCTTCGCTCAACATATTCACTCCCCTATCATCATGATTGGGCAATGGACCTTCTGTGCTAGGTGAGTCATCAAATTTGACAACACCCAATTTTATAAGTCCTTCTACAACCTTCTTGAATGCGGTACAATTTCTATTGAGTGTCCTGAAATCCCCGCATGGTAGTCACATTGTACGTTCGGGTCATACCATTTTAGGTACGGGGTTGTAGAGGATTCAAGTAACGAGGAGCAACAACATGTGCATTAAATAACTTCTGATACAGCCCTTTATATGTCATTGGAATGGGAGTGAACTGGGACTTCTCAGTATTTTACCTCATTCCCGATTCTTGTTTCGATCAGCCTTGTTGATTAGCAACCATCTTCCCTGGTTGATTCACTGTAATTGATTTATTGTATGCGTTCACATTGTTTACTTCACGTTCTCTTTTCTTTGAAGCTGACCTTCGATTATTCTCCCCACCATCTATTTTTCCACTTTTAATAGCATGTTCAATCATTTCGCCATTCATGATTATATCCGCAAAACTCTTCGAGGCACTTCCTAACATGTGTGTGATAAACGGCGCCTTCAATGTGTTGATGAAAAGCATCGTCATTTCTTTTTCCAAGAGTGGTGGCTGAACTTGAACTGCAATCTCTCTCCACCTCTGTGCATACTGTCTAAAACTTTCGTTTGATTTCTTTTCCAAGTTCTGCAAAGTAATTCTGTCAGGCATTATTTCAGATACATGACTATACTGTCTCATAAAAGCCTGCGCCAAATCCCTCCAAGTGCTGATTTTGGCCCGGCTCAATTGGTTATACCACTTAGACGCCGCCCCAATGAGGCTATCCTGGAAACAATGTATTAACAACTGATCATTGTTAATGTACCCAGCCATCCTCCTACAGAACATTGTAATATGGGCTTCAGGGCAACTGGTCCCACTATATTTCTCAAATTCCGGCATCTTAAACTTGTGAGGAAGTACCAAATTCGGAACCAGACTTAGATCTTTTGCATCTATTCCACAATTACTTTTAATGTTTTCTATTGCCTTAAACTTCTTTTCAATCCATTTCCATTTCTCCTCAAACTGTTTTGGCAATTCTTCCTGTTCTTTATCCTTCTCAGCTACTTTATCGAAGTCCAGGACAGCAAGATTAACTGGGTTTTCACAAGGGTTAGAACCTGATCCAGCTTGGGAGTTCATCAATATTGGAGTATCGGCTTGAAACCGCTGAGGCCTTATTGAAACAGAAGATCTACGCGGCTACACATCAGTCTGAACCTGCGCATGCGGAGGCGTAAAGCCTGGAGGATAGGTGGGTCCAGTCTTGTCTTCTTCTTCATCATTGATCATAGGGCCTTTCCCCTTATTTAATCCTTTTAATAATTGCGTCAGCTCAGTCATCATGTCCTTTTGAAGTCGCTCCAACTTTTCCAATCGTTGATCCATAATTTTTTATTTTGCACGGGTACCGTAGCGGTGTTTGGTTGACGAGTTTTTGTTGGTTTCCAGATTAACTGTAATGATTAATCAATTAGGTTCTTTCAATGGACCTTACTGCATATGATGCAATGTAATGCAATGCATGAATGCAAAGAGGCGTCAATTCTGATACAATTTCATTTAGAAAACTTTTACTAGAAAACAAAATTCTTTACATAAAACCGGTTACATATATGCTCTTTCCCTAATGCTCAGAACTTTAATTTTCCTAAGTAATGAAGCTAATTCCTGTCCTCAAGTTGATTCCAGCTCATACTTTACACTCAGTGCATCGGCTTGTACCACCAAAGTCTGCAGGTGATCTCTATTTTCAACTTGATTCTGAAGATGGTAAAGTTGCTCATTCTGACGACTTTCGTTGGTTTCCTAGTACTTAGTCCGGATCTCACAACTTCGCAATGCCGATTCCAACTCTTCTATTCTTCCTTTCATTTCTTTGATTTTTCCAAAGCTCGCCCTTAATTCCATCGAAGAATTTCGACTTCGATACTGATGAAGAGATCTTTCCAACTCAACTACTCTATCTTTTAGTTCGCACTTTTCCTTTTGGCTTTCTAACAAACTCCTTTCTAAAGCTCCATTTCGCATCTGAACCTCTCCGAATTTCTTTTCACATCCATCGGCCTTGATCTTTTCTTCCCGAATCTCTTGATAACCTCAGCTTCTTGTAGTCTGTCTTCAAACTGTCCAAGTCTTCCTCAGACTTGTTCTTTCCTTTTCTTAATTTCTCAGTCTCTAACTTTTGAACATCCACATCTAATCCCAAGTGCATCTTTTCTTCTTCCAACTGCTCGATCTTCTTTTCAAGCTCCACATTTCTCCTATCAAAATCGTGCTTCATAATTTCCAATTCAGAGGGAACAACCCGCAAATGTTCTTCTATTGATTGACTATCTCCTTGACTTGGCCTTGGGATGTTATCATTGATTCTTCTAACCCACCATTCATTATATTCAGGAGTCATCGTCGGGCCTACGGCTAATCTCTTCATTCGTCGAGTCTGCTCCCATGCAATAGTTATCTCTCGAATCTTCTTTTTATATCCATTATCTTTAAATGAGAATTTAAACTCAGCTAAGCCCTGGGTTGCAGGTATAAACTCCCTTGACATGTACTGTCTTAGCACCATCAATGGAGCATAACCAACAGCTCCCCAGATTCCAAGTAATGGGACCCAATCAAAGTTACCACATCGGTACAAGATGTCATCCGGAAGCAACCATGGGGCTCTCCGCTCGACGTCCTCCTCACGAAGATTTTGAAGAATGACCAACCATTTCTCTTTCGAGATGTCATCTCTCCTTGGTGTAGCTGCTATCTCCTTTAACAGGGAATAATTTTTAGAAAAAACTCGATACGAAACCTTACCAATTTTCCAAAAATGACTGTATAACCATGCAAGTAGAAGCTGCACACACCCAATAAATCTGCCTTCCCCTGCCCTTCGACATGCATTCAATGACCTGAAGGTTTCTGTCAAAATTACCAGAACAGGTGTAACCCTCTTATCAAGTCGGTCAAAGAGATCTGAGGTTGCCTCATCTACGTGCCCTAGTGCCTTAGGGAAAATTACTAGCCCATAAATGCTTAGAGCAAAGGCATCGACCCTTTTCCTCGCATCAGGGTGCTCCAAAATCAACTCCTGCAGGCTTTTCCAAGGGATACATTTGCTTTCCCCCTTCTGCTTGATCCGTGCCGTGACCCAATGCTCACTCATTCCAGTGATGTTCATCAACTTCTTTATAAAGGTTGGAACATTAACGACTCTAGAGTAGATTTTATCAACTTGGATCTTTGGACAACGTAGCAAAGCTGTATATTCTTCTATAGTGGACACCAAATCAACCCCTCCTAAGGTAAAGCAATCATACGCGGGGTTCCAAAACTGAGTGATGGCCCGGAACAAATGTACGTCTACCTTAATGTCGAGTAGAAACGGCAAATCTCCATAACTTGAGTTAAACAATTGCTTAGTTTCGTCATTCTAATGGTCCCATATTACCTTTAATTCCTGAAGGCTATTTTGCGTCACACTGATACGGGTATAGTCCCATAACTCCGATGTATACCCCCCGGCTAGACTATCTCCTTTCTCTGATTGTGTTTTCTCTGACCACACACGGACAGCAGCATTGTCCTCTACTTTATCAAGAAATCCGTTCTCCATGACAAGCTTTCCAATTTAGTAATCGAACCTGAATCGACACTCTTTTGTATATGAAATGACATGCAAACATAAAAAAACATAAGTTAGTGCAACAAAAAAAACGCAACTTTAAGTAAGTAAAAGAAATCAAACACCTATCGGGGAAATCGCTAGGGTTTCCATAGTACAATCAAGGATGGGCTCTTAGGTTTTTCTACATGCAAGTTGGTTCTAAAGTCGAGGTACCCGAACCAGCAGATTCCTCGATCCTCACCCATTATAGGCTCATACGGATCGAGTTCAGTTCAGGGGAATACATTTCCCTATGGATGCACAGAGATGAAAATCTCACGAAGACATAGCTACGGATGTATCTTGGAAGCGATCCACTATCCTGCACGGAGGTGAAAACATCACGAAGGAATAGCTCCTCACTCCCACTTAAAGGGGTAAGACCAGAATAGCCTTTATGCAATATAATGCAAAGATATTAAAACTTAATTTACAGTAATCCTACAAACAAATGCAAAGAGGATCGTAATTTTTTAGATCAAATTTTTAATTTTTCAGAATAAGACAAAAGACAATCAATTTTACGGCTTGACTCTCTAAATTGTGTCCCCAGCGGAGTCGCCAAGCTGTTGAAACCATTTTTAAATTTGAAAAAAAAATGGGGATCGACTTTGAAAATAAAATGGGAGTCACCACCATTCCTTTTTTATTAAGGTGTGATCGGATCACCTAGAAATAATTTTAGGTCTGCGAATTTTGAGAAAACAAGTTTGGGAGTCGGTTACGCACGAAGAAGGGTTAGCACCCTCATAACGCCCAAAATTGGTACCGAATTGATCATTTTATGTCTTAGTGTTGAAACTTTGAAAAACTTTTAAGATACGATCCTTCCCCTTTCTTATTAGCGTTAATTTTATAAAAGATGCCTGGATAAATCGATGCGAATACCAAAGACCTCCTTATCTTAGAGTAATAAAATGACACACCCAATAAATTAGGGAACAACATTTTTAGTCCTCGAGAATAAGTTTGTCTTTTGATTTTCAAAACTTGCGTGGTGAGGTTTAAAAAGGATATTCAATTGCTTTAAGTCCGATGAAAAATCGAAACCCAATACGTTAGGGCACGATTTCTCAAAGTTCCGAGCATTGAATATTGACCTTATTATTTTTTTTTAAAAAATCCTCATTTCGAGAAAATGACACGTCACATCCAATACATTAGGACACGACTTATCGAATTCCCGAGAGTGAGTTTAATGTATTTTGATGAAAGAAAACTTTTGATTATTTAGTTTCAACGAGGAAAATTGGAACCCAATACATTAGGGCTCAATTTATTCGAGGATTATAAATGCTAGGCCTTTTTAATATGAAATAGAATGATAAAGGTACAAAATTTTAAAAAGAAACATGTAATGTAAAACAATAAATGATAATTCAAACTTAAACTAAGATGTAGCTAAATAAGCAATAAATAAATACAAATAGAGTAGCAACAATAATTTTACTCACGTTATACAACATCAAAATATATAAATTATGTCTAATCTACTAAGATGTGTATTGATAAATGATGAAATTTATAATAATATATCAAATTGAAAAATAAAAGTATAATAAAATAAAATAATATTTTAAAATAATATTTAATGAATTTAAAACATATTAACAATAATAATTTGAAGGACTTTATGTATTATTTCTAAAAATATATTAAAAGCAAATTAGAAAATAATATTAAGCTAAATATTAAAATAATATTAAAATAAAGAATATAAAAGTTGATTTATTTAAAAACTTTTGAAATCAAAATTTAATATGAAAAGATTTTTATAATTGAAAACAATACTTAATGAATTTTAAATCAAAGCTTAAATAAAATTAGAATAATAAAAAACACAAAATTAAATAAAATACAATAAACTCCAAATATTAGTGCATAATGAATTTAAAACATAAAATACAAGTTAAAATAATAATTTATTACATTTAAAACTATAATAAATTTAAACACTATTGAAATTAATGAAAGTATGATTAATTTGCGTTTAAAAATATTATTGAATTAAAAAAACAAAATTCGTACTAAAATGAAATCTTTTTCAACCTTAAAAGACTCGATCAGCAATTTCACGCAAACAATAGAATAATAGCAATCAAATGTAAAACGGCATCGCTTAACCTTGGATCGCCAAGCAAACAAAGTTAAATACGCAGTATAAATTTTAAAAAAACAAAAGTGACCAAATTGAAACTAATCAAAACGAAGAGGGACTTGTTGAATAAATAAACCAAACGATCCATAGTGCGCGGATCCTTCCCGGATCGGGTCACTGTTCGGATCTGGTCTTCGAAACGACGCCGTTTCAATGCCATTGTATTGGCTCTGAGCGGCGACGTTTTAATTCCTGCGCTTTAAACTAAAATAACCCTAAACAAGCCTATCATTTTTAGTAAAGGCATGCGAATAGTCTCTGTGCCGTTCTGAGTACTAAAGGCATGCGAATAGTCTCCGATTCCGACCTGCTCTCTGATGACAACGGAGAAGGCCGAAATCCTATCGACATTTTCCCTCTTTTTCTTTATCACTTTCTCACCTAAAAATCTGACGATTGAACGCAGAAAAAAAAGAAAACTGAATAGCCAAAAAAGGAGAAAAGAAACTAGGGAATCACCTTTTTTTATTTTTTTTGTATTCGCAATGAGTATATTGAATGTGTGTGTAAATTTTTACAGGCATTTTTTCGGTTCTTATATCTACATTCGACAAAGAACCCGAAAAATCGAATCAAAAACAAAAATAAAATAGAAAACCCCCATTGGTTTCTCTTTGCTGCGTTGTTTTCATTCTGTTTGCAGGCCTGGCGTACGGCGGGGGACGTGGCGTGTACGGAGATGAGGGCGCGTGCGTACAGAGTCTCGTCATGTACGGAGGGAGCGTGAAGAGGTTCTTCTGCTGCGGCGCTGGGAACCCAAAGTTGCTAGGGTTCCTTGCTCCTATTTTGCGTTTTGGGCTCAGTGGGCCAAAGGTTTTTTTTAGGCTAGTGGGTTTGGGTTTGTAACGTTTTTGGGTTTAGTTAATGTTTGGGTAGTGATTTGGACTGATTTGGGCCCTATTTGGCTTACTGTAATGGACTGTGGACATTTTAAAATTTGGTTTTTTTTATTTATAAAATCGGGTTTATTTTTGGTTTACGGGCCCGAGCAAAAATGGGCTCTTACACCGAGTACTAGTTAATGAATACAAAGAAAGTTTTTACGGAATTGATGTACACTCCTAAAGATTGTTTGAGATGTGTTGTGTCGTTACTAAAATATGAAGCATATTTATGGTGGGACACTTTGATCACGATGACATCAAATAATCATATTAATTGGAATTTCTTTCAGACTGAATTCATGAAAAAGTTAGTTAGATGTTTATTGACAAGAAAAAGAAAGAATTTCTTGAGTTAAAATACGGGAATTGGACTGTAGCTGAGTATGAACGAGAATTTATACAGTTAAGCAAGTATGCCTGTAATATAGTATCAAATGAATAGGAAATGTGTATTAGATTTGAGGACAGGTTGAATGATGATATCCGTATGACTATGGTAGCACCAAACTTACGGGAATTTATGGAAATTTCGGAACAGACTTAGAAAATTGAAGAAAATTGCAAAAGTAAATGACAGTCAGATTTGAAATTTCAAGATTTTAACAAAAGAGGGTCGTTCGAGCCTGCTCGAACGTCTCTATCAAAAAATTTAGAAATGACACAAGTCGATTGGCTGCCCTTTCGGAGTTCACTAGTAGAGAGAAACTGAGGTAAAGCAATTTCTAGTCTGTTAATTCTCCAGCGGCTAGTGTTAGAAGTGTAAGAAAAGCAATTGTTGTGAGTGTCAATCAAAGCTAGGAGCTTATTGGCATTGTGGATCTACTGACCATTTCCTTCGTTATTGTCTTAAAAGGCAGAATGATTTTGGCAATCAATCAAACAAGACTGAAGCAACCTCACAGAGAGGTAGACAATTTGGAAACGCTAGAAACACTACTCCTAGTCGAGAGAAGAATAGCGAGATGAATGAATTACTTGAAACGAGAACACTAGCTAGAGCCTATAGAATCAGAGCTCGTGAGAAAGCTACTGTCCCAGACATTATTGCGGGTACTTTTCTCTCTTTGATATGAATTTATATGCATTGATTGATCCTAGATCAGCTCACTCGTATATATGCATTGTATTAGTAGATAAAAAAATTACTTATTGAGTTCACTGAATATACTGTCAAAGTTACTAATCCACTGGGTCAGTGTGTTTTAGTTAATCTTATATGTAAATCATGTCCACTAAAAGTTAGGGATTACAATTTTCCTGTTAGTTTGATGTTGTTACCTTTTGATGATTTTGATATCATTCTAGGAATAGATTGGTTATCTGAGCATGATGCTATAGTGAGTTGTTGAAGGATGCAAGTTAGTTTGAAGCATCCGAATAGTGAATTTATTTGTATTAGGGCAAATGGTGTCGATTGTATTACAAATGTAGTTTCAGCACTGTCAGCTCTAAAATTGATTAACAAGTGATGTGAAAGCTAATTTCACCTACGTTCTTGATTTGAAAGTGGCTGGATCAAAATTTGAGCAAATGTCGATAGTCAAAGAGTATGCTGATTTTTTTCCTGAAGAATTGCCCGGGTTGCCACCAAATTGAGAAGTAGAATTTGTGATCAAACTTGTGCCTAGAACAGCTCCAATTTTGATAACGCCGTATAGGATGGCCCCTACAAAATTGAAAGAATTAAAAGTGCAGTTGCAAGAGTTGTTAGATTATATATTTATTCGACCTACTGTGTCACCTTGGGGTGCTGTAGTTTTGTTCGTGAAGCAGAAAGATGGGTTAATGAGACTATGTATAGATTATCAACAGTTGAATAGAGCCAGCATTAAGAATAAATTATTATTACCTCGTATTGATGATTTATTCGATTAGTTAGAAAGAGCTACAGTGTTTTTAAAAATTGACTTGAGTTCTGATATTATCAGCTACGAGTTAAAGAGCATGATATATCGAAAACTGCATTCAGAACTAGATATGGACACTATGAATTTCTGGTGATTTCCAAGCGAGTGTTTCAACCATATTTAGATTGGTTTGTTGTGGTATTCATTGATGACATTCTGATTTATTCACTGAACGAGTCAAATCATGGCGAACATTTAAGAGTTGGGATGCAAATCTTGCATGAAAAACAACTATATGAAAAATTCAGTAATTGTAAATTTTGGCTACGAGAAATTAATTTTATGGGATATGTTATATCTGTTGATAGAATTAGGGTTGATCTAAATAAAGTATTTGCGATTGTTGAATGGAAAATTCTGAACAATGTTTTTGATGTTTGAAGTTTCTTGGGATTAGTTGGATACTATCGGTGATTTGTTAAAAAATTCTCTATCATTGCTTCACCTATGACCAGGTTATTATAGAAAAACCTAGAATTTGTTTGGTCTGATAAGAGTCAATAGAGTTTCGATCAGCTGAACAACATGTTAACAGAAGCTCTAGTGTTAACTCAGCCTGGATCTGGAACGGCATATGTTGTTTACAGTGATGCGTCTCTCAATGGTTTAGGTTGCGGAACCTTATGCTTCTCGACAGTTAAAGCCGTTTGAAAAAAATTATCCTACTCACAATCTTAAGCTGGCTTTGGTTATCTTCGCTTCGAAGATATGGAGGCATTATTTATACCACGAGAAATGTCACGTGTATACTGGTCATAAAAGCTTAAAATATTTCATGACCCAGAAGGAACTAAATCTGAGATAGCGACATTTGTTAGAGCTACTAAAAGATTATGATTTGGTTATTGATTACCATCCGGGAAAGGCTAATGTGGTTGCGGATGCACTTAGTAGAAAGTCATCATTGTTTGCACCTTGAGCATTCAACACTCATTTGGCTTTGAATGCTGATGGTTTTGTATTGGCGGAATTAAAGACTAAACCCTTGTTTCTACAACGGATTCGGGAGTTACAAAATGACGGTCCGAAGCTGATAATGAAACAAAACTTGGTTCGGGATAATTTGACTACAAAATACATTATTGGTGATGATGGTACATTGCATTACCCCAATAAAATTTGTTTTCAAAATAATTTAAATTTGAAACATGATATACTGTCAAAGGCTCACAGTAGTACATATTTCATTCATCCTATTAGCACAAAGATGTATTGTGATTTGAAACAGATGTACTGGTGGTCAGGTATGAAACGTGAGATTCGTGAGTTCATAGCTAAATGTTTTATTTGTCAGCAGGTAAAGCAGAACATCAGGTGTCGTCGGGATTATTACAACCTGTTATGATTCTTGAGTGGAAGTGGGAGTGAGTCAATGAATTTCGTATCTGGTTTACCGGTAACTCCAAAAAAGAAAGATTCGATCTGGGTGATTGTTGATAGAATTACTAAGTCGGCCTATTTTATTCCAGTCAGAGCAGATTACTCACTTGGGAGGCTAGCGAAATTATACATGTCAGAGATTGTGAGATTACACGGAGTTTCGACATCTATTATTTCTGATCGTGATCCATGATTTATATCGAGATATTAGAGTAAAATTCATAAGGCTTTGGGTACCAAACTCAATTTTATTATAGCATTTCATCCTCAGACGGACGGGCAATCAGAACAAGTACTTTAGATTTTAGAAAACAGACTACGACTTTGTATTTTTTATTTTGAGGGTAGCTAGGAAAAATATCTACCATTAGCTGAGTACGCTTATAATAACTGTTATCAACCCAGTATTAAAATGACACCGTTTGAAGCTTTATACGAAAGAAAATGTAAAACACCATTGTATTCGTCTGAGCTGAGCGAATCCAAAATGGTAGGGATTGATTTGATTCGAGAAACTGAAGACAAAGTTGAAATTATTCGAGATTGTTTAAAATTGGCATCTGATCGTCAGAAGTTGTACGAAGATTTGAAAAGAAAAGATATAGAATTTATTTTTGGCAATAGGTTATTTTTAAAAGTTTCTCTGTGGAACAAAGTGCTACAATTTGAAAATAAAGGAAAGTTGAGTCTGAGATTTATGGGACCATATGAGATTATTGAAAGAAGCGATTCTGTAGCTTGCAGATTAGCTTTACCTCCTAAACTAGAGAAAATTCATAATGTTTTCCACAATTCAATGTTAAGACGGTACAGATCTGATCCTTCACACGTGATTCATCATAGTAAGATTGAATTACAACTTGATTTGACGTATTGTAAAGAACTAGTGGAAATTTTGGCTCGAAAAGTCAAAGAACTTCGAAATAAATGTATGTCGTTAGTAAAAGTTTTACGGCATTGTCATGGTAATGAAGAAACTACCTGGGAAACCGAGAAATCAATGAAATTACAGTATTCGAATCTATTATCAAGTAATAATTTTGAGGACAAAATTTCCTAAGGGGGAGAGTTGTAACAGTCTATTTTTCAATGGTGACGGAACAGTGGTTTTGGGACCACAAATTTTTATCGTATTGGTTGTAAATATTATTTATAGAATATTTACGAAATCATAAGTGTCGTATTAAATTTTTGTCAAGAAATTTTAACGTTTAGATAACTAATTAAAGAAAAAACACTAAATTATAAAAGTTGTAAAAGTTATTAATTATAGCATTAAGATTATCAAATAGTTTAATTATGAAATGAGGGAGGACTTATATGGTAATTGGACCATAGTAAAAGTAGATGGATGACTTTGGACTTTGAATTTATTAAAGTGCATGATAATTTAAAGAACAAAGTTGTAATTTGTTAAATAAAACTTAAGTAAAAATAAAATAACAAAACCTATCATCTTCCCAAAAGGGAACCACCAAAAATTAGGGTGTTAAAACACCATTTTTATCCAGCTTGAAGTTCGGCTATGTCCTTGGATTGCATGTAAGTAATTTCCAACCCGTTTCTTGTGATTTTTATGTTTTTGAGATCGTTGCAACAAGGTTCAGTTAGCTCGTACCTCTATTTTTGAATCCGTTAAAAATTTTAGAAGTTGCCATTGATGAATCTTGAATGTTTTTTATGATAACTATGTGTTTGAAGCTTTAATTGTGGTATTTAGTTTTTTCATGAAGTGATTTTCGTTAGATTTTGATTTAAGGATTAAATTATTAAAATGTCAAAATTTCAAGGTTTGATAGTGAATTTGATGTATGATAGGGATTGTTCATAGTGTTTCAATACATAAATGAATTTTTACTTGTATTATTATATTATAGTTCTTTAATTAAATGCTTATAGTTAATTATTGAATGAATGCACATATGTGCCCCTATTTGTACTTCGGTACTCCTGCATGCACATACGTGCCAATAATTGTACTTCGGTACCCCTGAATGCACTTACATGCCTTTGCATATACTCCGATAACTCTGAATCATAGAGTGTAGGAATTGTACTTAATTGTATTTAGATTAAACGTTACACTATGTCCTTACTAAGCTTTGTAAGCTTATCAGTTCCTATGGATTGTTTTGTAAATAATCGTTGCTGACATTTTGGAAGGATCATTTAACCAACTCACACTATCTATCTAAGTTGGTAGTTTTGGCAACTCCTAAGGTAGGGGCATGTATATATAGATAAATATGTTAGTTGTTACACTTTGATTCTTTACCAAATTATGTCACTTGGTTATTTTAATATACTTGTAAATAAGGTTCTTTTTTGTGTGATTAGAATGGTTTGAAAATGATAAGTTGTGGTATGTTTTGGTACATATTTAAACTAGGTTACTAAGCATGAAATGAGGCAATATTGAAATGTCTTGGTAGTTGATGTGTTGTCATAATTGTGGTGCCTTTGAATGGCATATTGGTTAGTTGACTTAGGGTGTTTAAAATGGCACGTTATTATGGTTTTGAATGATGTTTAAGTCTCTTGGGTGCATGTTCAAATGGTTAGATTGGTTAGGTGTGAATTGTTTATGAAATGGCTTGATTTAAGGTCAATTTTAGGTTCACACCGACTGTCATACGTCACATGGCCGTGTGTCATCTAAGAATTTCTTAGGGTTCAAGTCAGTAAGTTACACAGCCTAGCACACGGTCTGGCACACGGGCGTGTGACATGACCGTGTGACCCTACTCAGTGAGTTACATGGTTTAGGACATGGGCGGGGACACGACCGTGTGTCCCTGGTTCGAAAGTTACACGGTCTGGGGCTATGTCACACGACTTTGCCTCACGGTATTATGACCCTTGTTTTGAAATTTTTGCATATTTTTCTTAAGCTTTCCAATTTGTTTCAAATTAGTCCCGAATTGCTTCTAAGTTATTTCTAAGGCCTTGAGGGCTCGATTTAGGGACAAAATGTATGAGAATGAATGATTAATAATATTTTTAGATTATTGAATGTTATGATGTTTAAATGTTTCTGATTGTACGGTAATGCTCCGTAACCCTAATCCGACGACGGAGATGGGTTGGGTGTTACAGTAGTATAGATTGATAATGACAGATGTAGTCTAGGTTGATTATTTCCTGGGTATTGTCCCGCTTCTTGGTTGTTAATCATTTATTTTCTTAATTTGTTTTTTGTCGTGTTCTTTAGTTAATTTTGGTTTCAATCAATCACTCCAATTTGTCGATTAAATAATAGAAAGACGGTAATTACTAGTACTTTTAGTCCTCGTGGGAATGATATCTTTACTCACCGTAGCTATATTATTAACTGATAGGTGTATTTACCTTAATCAGATTTTTAGTTGGTTTACGATTACAATCAAGTACATAATTAAGTGGTTGTTTTGCATTTTAATTTTAATTATCTGAATGTTATCTATCACTTTATAATGCGTGATTATATATATATTAATCTAACAAAGAATAAAATAGAAGTCGTTAGCCATCTTAAAATACTATCAAACTTTCTGTTTTTTGACTTTTCACACCACGAATGATATAAACATCACCTTAATCAACCAAAACCTTTTATACATTATTGTTATAACAGGATTGATAGTAAATTCTATTAAATGGAGCAGTCACACAAAACCGGGTCACAGGTGCTACCGATTATCAAATTCAATTTAATTTCTCATAAATATATATATATATTTAAATTAAGTAGAAAGTGTTGGTGGTGACAGGGCTTTTCAACTAATTTAAATTAAGTACAAAAGCAGATGACCACAATTTCCTACTTATGATATTGGCAGACTCAGCTTAAATTGTAACTATCCATGCACCCACCCAAAATAAATCAACACTTACAATATTAACATACCCAATGAAAAGTGAAAAAGAAGTAAATAAATTACAATGCGTTACTAACTAACAAAATAAACTTCGTAGAGGAAAGAACCATATAATTCAAATGAAAAAGAAAGGTCCAACGAATCTTTGAAATCAAATTTGCATAAAAACTGTTATTGTTTTGCAGAAATTTAATAATTTTAAATTTTAAATTTTGAAGTTAAGAGTAATTTTAAAAACATATAAAAACTGTTAATGATTTTTGGCTTACGGATTTTCAGTTTTCTCAGCCTTAAACTGTCCAGTTTTAAGCATAATACGGCCTCTATTGGTTAGGAGATATTAATAGGAAAATAAGTTCAACCCTTATCTGACCCTAACTATAATATCACGAGACATCAAAAAGATTATTGGTGAGACATCAATCAATCGAATTCGATTGCATTACCATTAAGTATAATAAATTTTAACCCTTCAATTATAAATAATTTTAATTTTCCATTTAAATATTCATCTTCTTTTTAACCTTTAAATTTGTATTTATCTTCAAATCATCTCAAAATAGATAAAAAATATTAACTGTTAAGTTTTATTGATATGATAAATGTAGATGATATTTCAGCATTTAATTAACTTTTAAAAATAAAAAATATTTAAAATATTTGGTATAAAATTTTAATAATTTTAATATTTTTATTATTAAAATAATTTTTATAATTGTTTTGATTTTTTTTAAATTTGAAAATTTAATTAAAGTTTTATGTGTCATCCTTGTGTATGCTATATCAGTAAAGTTAAAAACTTTAACTTTTCTATACATGTAAAAACGGAAATTTAAGGATTAAAAAGACAAAAATTAAATAAAATACTAAAATGATCTTTTCTTTATAAATTAAGTTGAGACCAAATAAATCATTATACCTTACCAACATCACAATGAATGATGTTGGCACATGATAAATATAACATCTACAATTATTCATCATGATGAATTATAACAAAGAAAATAAGTTAAATTTAGGTTTAGGATTAAAAAAACAAAAGATTTTAAATGTTAAACTTTCATATAATTATCTTTAAAAGATAAGATTTAATAAATTTGAAATTTAAATTTTAATGTTTTAATTTTTTATATGATAATGTTAAAATAAATAAAAAAAGAAGAGCTAGCTAGAAGAATAAGTTAAGCATAAGATAAGGTTCTCAAAGCCAAAATAAAAGCAGTTGGGTTTGTAGGCAAAATGTCGTCTTTGACATTAGCTGCATCGAAAGGGAAAACGGTGATGAAGACACTTTGCATTTGAATGCCAGCAGTCTAGGCATGGACCCTCACATTTTAATCTCCTACCTATATATAAACATGCACTTACTCATTTCATCGCTATTTTTATAATTTACAGATCACCATGGCCTTAAAGGATGATTTTCTTTTCATTTTCTCATGTATGCTTGCAATTTCCCTCTCATCATCAATCTTGGGACGACCGGCCACCTTTCTTGAAGATTTTGGAATCACTTGGTCTGATTCCCATATTAAGCAAATCGATGGAGGGAGGGCCATCCAACTTATTCTAGACCAAAATTCAGGTTTACATTTTTCGTGGGGTCACTTTATTATTTGAAGTTAAAACCACTTTTCTCTTTAACAAACCTTCAGTTTGTCAATCATGATTACCTGATCTTTCTTGTTCAAACTTTCTTTTTTCAGGCTGTGGATTTGCTTCCAAAAGGAAGTATTTGTTCGGACATATTAGCATGAAAATTAAGCTCATCTCCGGTGACTCTGCCGGAACAGTCACCGCTTTTTATGTAATCTTCATTACCTTCATTTCTCTATTTTAAAACACTGAACCAGTTTTATATTTCAGCGTAACTCGGATTGCAGATGAATTCTGATACAAATACTATAAGAGATGAGCTAGATTTCGAGTTCTTGGGAAATCGAACCGGGCAGCCTTATACTGTCCAGACCAATATCTACACTCATGGAAAGGGTGACAGGGAACAAAGAGTAAACCTTTGGTTTGATCCTGCTGCAGATTTCCATACTTACACAATTATGTGGAACCATCACCATATTGTGTAAGTTCTAAATAGCCTACACTTGTGTGGTAAATTGGCAATGGAATGACAGGACGAAAGCGAGAGAAGAAAAACAATCTATCAAATCAATAAAAGTTATATCAACTTTTTTTAAGATACTTAAAGTTTTACATGTATACAGGTATTAGTTGGGGTCAGTTATTTGATGAGTTACATTAACCAATGATTATTATTTTATTAATGGGTTTGGGTTGTTTAAAGTTAGGCTGGTATTTTTACAGGTTCTATGTTGACGAAGTGCCAATCCGAGTTTACAAGAACAATGAAGCTATAAATATCCTATATCCAAAGTTACAGCCTATGGGAGTGTATTCAACGCTTTGGGAAGCCGATGATTGGGCAACAAGGGGAGGCCTGGAGAAAATTGATTGGAGCAAAGCTCCTTTCTTAGCTTATTACAAGGACTTTGACATTGAAGGGTGTGCTGTTCCAGGACCAACAAGCTGTGCCTCAAACCCTAGGAACTGGTGGGAAGGCACTGCTTACCACGCCCTTAATGCCAAGGAAGCTAGAAGATACAGGTGGGTTCGTTTGAACCACATGATCTACGATTACTGTACCGACAAGTCGCGATACCCGGTTCCCCCACGAGAGTGCCTAGCCGGAATCTGAAAATCCTACCCAAATTTCCCTATCCAACTCAGCTGTCCAGAATATTGATATACCATACGTCTCATGCCGTACTTTTACATACGTCTCCTTTTTTACAATAATATTTGTGTAGTTATTATTGTGGCATAAAATATTTGTGAAGTGAAAGGTGCACGGAATTCTTGAATGGGCAAAGTCAACTTCTGTTTGTGGACATGTTTTTGTCCGTATTTATTTAGTGCATATTATTTTGTGCCAGTAAGAACTTTAGCCCGAACGATAATTTATTAACTCGACATTTTCTCCATCTCCGACTCTGAATATTTCGACGGCCTAAGGCAAAAAATCTAGCTGGCTTTCAAGACAGAAGATGGTTGGTTTATTTTTATGATATCTTCAAAATGATGCAAAACAGCAAAATAGATTTATTGGAAAGAAATGACAGAAAGCTGGAAATTCATTCGTGTTTGAAATGATTTATGAAATGGTCCCCCCGATGTTTGTTGATACATTGGTTTCGGCACAATGATCTATGGGGAGATATAACCTAACAGTTGATGAAATAAGTTTTATTGTAACTCAAACTCATCATATTATTTAAAGATAAAAGGCTGACCACCGCCATGTCTATGTGATCCGTTGTAAACACAATTTTATCTAAATCAGATTGGTCTTAATTCAAGATTTTTGGATTTTAAAGAGTGAATAAATTATTTTTTTGAATTTTTTATTTGAAATAATGTGTATATGTTGGTTGAATTATTTAAAACCTTTGGTTGAATTTTAAATTCTTTTTTGCGAGAATTAGCTCTTAATTGGGTTTGATTTAAAATTTATTTGAGTTGGTAAAAGTGGATATTTAGATATAGGGGTATGCAAAATTCAGTCACTAAAGTTAGTTCAAGTGAGGATGGATTTAAAAGTTTTTGAAATTTCGATTGTAAATTGATTTAGTTCATAACCGATTAATTAATCAAATTAATCAACAAAAAATATTATTAATAAATATTAAACATATTATTGAAAACTGAAAGATTAAGATTTATGTTAACAAAAAAGGCATTCTTAATAGTAGAATCTGCACAACTAAGTTAGTGGGCACTCCTCCAAGCACTAAATGAAAAAAAAAAAGTAAACACACAAGACACAAGCAAATGATTACGCAGTTCAGTTTCCCTACGTCTACGGAGAGAGAAATATGCACTCTCTTCAGCATTTACAAAGTGAACCTACTCAATCACACACAGTGATCGTTTCCCTCACTCTTGCACAAATGAAGATACAATACTCTCACCACTATGATCACCCCTTGTGGTCACAACAAGTAATACCACAACAAACAGCTTTGCTATAAAAATAGCACTCTTAACAAATTTATTGTCTCAAGAACAAATTAAGTGACTAACTCTCAGTAAATTTTCCTAGACAAGTCTCTCAAATATATAGTCATTGATTTCGAGACTTGTTTACAATAGAAGATCTAATACAATCTCATTAAAACATCAATACCGCAAGAGTAATACAATATAACAATAACATACGAAGTAAATATGGTCTCTTGGCAGCTCATTAGTAGAATCATGATCCAATCCAATGTCCATAATCCAAGGGATTATTTCAGGGAATTTTGGCCCAAATTAATTATCAATATTTGTATTCCCAAGAAGCATAATCTTTCATAATGAACTAGATATTCACCATGTAATCAACATACGCCAAATATAAAGTTCAATAAATTGCCAATACCTAAATATGAAAACTGTCTGCAGACAAATTTGGTAGGGAGGGTAGTGGATACTCCCTCTAGCACCGAATACCATTTCTCTCCCACCAAATTGTTATTTTCATTTTTTCAACAATATCCCCCTTTAGCAATTTGTTGAACAAAACACACAATACAGGAAGATTGAATCAACAAAAACATTTGCTCCCCCTCAGCATATACTCATTAACTTATCGTAACTTAACTTAAAAAGTAACTAAGAAATTAATCATCAATGATAGACTATTTTGCATCAACAACTAACTAACAATAATTATAATTAAGCAATTTAAGAAAGTAAAGTCAATGCATCAATGTAACTAATATTCATATCCTAACAAAAAGAAATTCGAGTTCCTCATCATCAGAAGAGATAACGCAACAACAAAATCAACAAGAAAATAACTTATAGTTGTCCAAAAAACTATAAACAATAAAAGAAGTTCATAAAAATAAACATACAATCTCACCCTCAAAAAGAGCATCCAACAACACTAGAGCACTAAACAACAACAAAACCAACAAAGACTTCACTTCCCATGTCACATCTCTTCCCTCCCCCTTTTTGTTCTACACAATTTTCAAATTAGGTAGCATCATCCAAGGCTTGAATATCTACTATTAAGGCCTTATATTTATCAATAATCTTCTTTATGGCCTCTACTTTTTTTCCTTATCTTATCATCATGCTTTTGAACAAAATCGACAGAGGGTTGGAGATTTGCAACTATCCTAGCTTTCATTCCTTTCAAAATAGGAATGGTGCCTGGAGGAGTGGGAACTTCTTAACCACCATCTTCCTCCTCAACAAACTCATCCTTAGAATCTTGATCTTTGTTTGGCTCATTCAACAGATGTTTACCTTCCAGCCACTTATGAAAAAAATTTCAATTCAGGAACAATTTTCTTATAACTTTTTTTTTTACCTAATAAGCTCTAAGTCTTGTGACAAAATAACTCTAAAGATGAGAAATGGAAAAGGTAACAAAAAATTCTCATAGTAGACACCAGAAAACTTAATAATCTCATTAAAGATCAACTAACCTAAGCCAAATTCCACCATTTATACTATTTCCTAATAAGTACAACCACTCCTTTTGTAACCAAGTCTCTTTGGTTGTTAGGGAGCCACTTCCTAGATGTAATAACATAAATACATAGGTCAAGTGAAGAGGTTCGAAAACCAGTTTTTTCAGGCCAAGTTGGATGAAGATGAGTGGTCAAAGTAGAAACGGTGGCATCTATCGACTCATATAACTCGAGATTTTTGAGGAAAGGTGATCTTCCGTAGTTTTATCGAAAATAATTTATTTTTATTAGTTTTATGTTGTTTTTTAGACCCAAATTGACCAAACGCACCATGAGGAACTAATGAGATGATTGAGTGGTGTAGGAAGTCGAGGATGGCTTAAAATTAATGAAACACCTTTAGGAGGGGGTATCGCGATACACAGCCAGGAAGGTCGTGATACCCTTAACAGTGCTAAAGTGAAGAGAATTATGGCCAACTTCAGTGATATCGCGATACCGCAACCCCCCAAGGCTTCCAAGTTAAAGACTGTCTCTAGAGCCTGGCTATCGCAATACCACTACCAAGCAGAGACAAAAAAATGATTGTAGGGGTAGTTCTTGCCTAACCCCAACTTTAATCAAAATACAACATCTAGGGGCATTTTGGATCAAAATCTTGAGTTCTAAGGTTTAGCTTTTACTCTTTTTTTTTTTTGGTTATGGAGTTAGTTAGTTAGTTAGTTGGTTGTTATTGTAGCTTGGTTCTATTGACTCTTCAGTACTCCAAACTTTATTGTATTCTCATTTTAATCCCTAGTATTAATATAGTTTAGTTCCATTTCATTTCCCTTAGTAAAAATATGATATTTTGTGTTTTTCTTCATTAACATTATTACTCCTCATTTTTTTCAAGCATCTATTAAGAAAAATTCAAGCTTTTCATAAAAACTGTTTGATCGCCTCCGGACGCACTAACGTCCAAAATGTGAATACTGCAACTAAATATATGAATTTGACGCAATGTCCACAAGTATACGGGTCAGGTTGTAATATAATTTTTACAAAGGATTAGGTGAGTTTTTCGAAGATCGTACCCAAGGGAGACGAGTACTAAATTAAAGTTAACCTAAACGAAAATAGAATTAATTAGTAGTTTAAATAAGTTATATTACGATAAAGCAAAAAGGAAAGATTTTGGTGGTTTGATAAGAAAGAAAATAAAAATAGCATAAATAAAAGAGACTTTAGAAAACTAACTTATAAACCTAACCAGATCCAAAAATGGGTGACTAGCTCGCTTCGGTGATCATAACTAGTTCATATTTGGGGTTTCTATTCAATCAAATAGTCATTTCCCTAGTAGGATCTCTAGATTTCCACTAAACTAACGAGTCGACAAGAAATATCAATCTCTCGACATCACAATCCAGACTGGTTCGGGGCTAAGGTGTTCACGGATAGGCCACACCAATTTTGGGTTAATTCTCACCTAAATGACTTCCTATGGTCGTCAAGCCTAGGGTTTAAGTTCTTCCTCTCCCAAATAGATGATCCGCTAAAAAACCCTACCTAGAAATTAATTAATCAATCCTCCACTCACTAGTCCCCCAACAGAGGATTAATTCCTCATGGAATCCATAAACATCATAAACTCGATAATGAAGATATGCATACAGAGTAAATCAAGAATAAAGGCTAGAGAATCATGTTTGTATTTGATAGATGAAGTGCATAAAATCCACTAGCATTTGATCGCATTTACAAATCACATTCTCCAAAGAGCATAAAATAGAAAAGAACTAAAAATAGACCTAAGGCCTAAAAGAAAGGAAAACTAAAACTAAAATTATAGAAAAACCTAGAATCTAAAAAACTATCATCAAACTAGTGCTAAATGAACCTATTTATAAAATTAAGGTAGACGTTGTCCAAAACCCTAACTTAGTTGATGTTCTCTGTTTCATTTCTATTGTACGGACCAAAATGCCCCTGACTCATAATTAATCCCATACAAGGCTAGTGTCACGACACCATAGTGTCTGTGTCGTGATATCGTAGGCAATATACTCAGGTTCAGAGGTGGCTTCAGGGGTCTGTCGCGACATCCTATGGCTGTGTCATGACACCGAAGGAAAACTTGGAATTTTTGTATTCTGCTCCCTATGCTGCAATATCAAACTCCTAGTGTTACAAGGCAGCAACCAACTTTGAGTTCCTATGCCTTTGAATGGTTTCCTATGAACTTAGTAAGTATGTTGCAAGAAAACATAACTAAGAAAACACTTTTTATTGATTTTAAACTAAACTAAGAAAACATAACTAAAACATACTAAAATTGCTCGTATTCAACCTCCTTAAGTATGAAAACTAGTTTAATCTGCTACACTGAATTACGACAGATCACCCTTCTTATATTTATTTTGATGTATGCTTGGCTGGTATGTTTAGTTGTTGGTTATATAGAGATGAGTATGAGTAGCTAAACTTATGGTGGTTGGTTGATGAAAATGTTGCTTAGTTAGTTTTTAGGTACATAGACTAAATTGTAAAACCTAGACTAAATTAAATGAACTTCAAAATTTAGGATTAACGCCCCTATGGGAACACATGGATAGGTGAGACCGAGAAGAGAGAAACCGGACTAAATCATCTAATTTGGTAAAATGGGGATCGATAGGTAAAATTGAACTATTAGAAGTTTAAGCATTTTTGATCCATAATCTAAGGACTAACCAGCAACATGAGAGTCAATCGACCACTTGTTTTTCTTGAATTGTTAATTGTGTAATTTCACTTATTTTATAATTTGTTCGTTATTAGTCTTAATTAGTTATTTAGTGAAATTAATATTTTTTTAATGAATTGTCGTAACATGGTGCTTAGTGAGTAGTTAGCTAGACTTCCTATTTGCATTCTTGATGTTTAGAAATCACCTAGTCTCGAAACTCTCTTGGATTTGATCCTTGAAATACTCGAAGTGCTCCATTGTACACTTATAAATATTTCAATTAACCTGTCACACTTGAAGATAATGTTATATTATTGATTTTTTTAGTGTTAATTCTCATCTCTGATGCACCCACGCTTGAAGTCAACCGATGTACTGTCATTTCAGTCAGTCACATCTATGTCTCTATCCTCTAAGAGTGATCCGCTTTGATGCCCAAGACAAAGCATCTCCCCAATTGGATTTGATAGATGACATATTAGTCTTTCAATTAGTTTGCTCATTTTCGATTAAAGTAATGACATGTTTAGGTTCGTCTACTAATAAAAGTTGTATTTTCGTATTATGATCTAACCACATAATACTGCTTAATTGTAACGCCCTCAACCCGAACCGATTCGCCAGATCCAGATCTCAGGTGTTACCACTCTATTAAAGGTTTATACTTATCTGGAAGATACAACTTTCAATAAGAACATCTTACCCCTAACACGTCTCTGTCATCGAAATAGGGTCACAGGATATTGCGATGATTGACATATCCAATAATATTTCAACTTAATTCAAAACTCAATTTAAATATCATAAATAAATGTCCAATCAATAATCATAGCATTCATAGAAAAACGACATTAAATTGAGCCTATGGGGCTTTAGAAATAGTTTGGAAACAAACATTGACAAATCTCAAACAAAATAGAAAATATGGAAAAAACTGAAAACACAGGTCGCACGGCCGTGTGACAAAGGCCAGCCCGTATGGCTACTCCACATGCCCGCATGCTCATACCATGTAACTGACTGTGACTGTGTGAAAAATCTCACACAAAAAATTAATAAGACACAACCATGTGAGATGGTCCTGTGGCAGCCCATGTCACAGGCCGTGCGCACCTAAAATGGCCCCTAATGCAAACCAGTTCAACATTCATTTCTTGGACACCAAACCAAACATTTCCCAATCACTTTTACATGGTTTAACCACATTTAAACATACCTAAAACATGCTGTCGAAACCATTTTTTTCATAAAACGGGCCGACGTTGGTTTTGAAAATGAAAATTAAAACGGGAGTCGCCACCAATCCTTTTTTATGAGGTGTGATCGGATCTCCTCATAATTTAGTTATTTTAATAAAATATTTTGATTTATCAAAACATTAATTTTGGTCAACAAAATTTTTTTGAGAAATCAGGTTCAGGAGTCGGTTACGCACGAGGAAGGGTTAGCACCCTCAATGCCCCAAAATTGATACCAAGTTGATTACTTAATGTCTTAATGTCGAAAACTAAAAATTCGAAAGAAAATTTAAAAATACGATCCTCTTTTGTTAAAGTTAATACAAACACTTGAATAAACCAAAAAGAGAGCTAAAGACTCATTCGTCTCAAGGTAATTAAATATCACATCCCGTAAGTTAGGACACGATATTTGGAACCGTCGAGAATGAACTTGCCTTTAATTTTATTGAAATTTCGTATTTTGAGATTTAAAAGGATATGTCACTATTTAGGTTTAACGAGAATATCGAAACCCCGTAAGTTAGGGTACGATTTCTCGAGTTTCTAAATCGTGAAACATTGCCTTATTTTGATTTTTTTTTTTACAAATTAGGGTAAAAGGGAAAAGAAGTGTTTATAAAAAATGAGTTAAATTTATTATGTTTTTTAAAGAAGTTGTTGAATACGTAAAAAAGGAGCTATTCATGGCTAAAAACGATAGTAACATACATTTGCAATAATCATGACATAATATGCATCACAAAAACACATATAGCATTGATACTAATAAATCTTGATGCTAACATGCATGAATAATAATAATAATAATGCAAGTAACAATATAATAATAACAATAATAACAATAACGATAAAGATAATACTAAGAAATTTAAGATTTGAGAATATTTGAAAACTAACAAGTAACTAGATGATGAAATGATAGTAGTAATAATGACATAAATAAAATAAACAAACCAATACATATATATAAAATGAATAATAAGTAAAATAAATAATGGTGTAAGTTTGATTAAAAATTGAAGATGAGTATATAAATAAATATTAATTGAAATATTTAATGAAACTATTTTTTCTTTTTTATTTTAATAAAAAAATATATGTATAAAAAAATTAATTAAAAAGGCTGAGGGCCGAATTGAAATCGGGCTAAAAATCAAGGTTTAAATTGCAAATAAATAAAACAGGGTTGCCAGGGGATTGAAATGAAACGCGCTCATAGAGCGAAGGACTTCCAGGGAAATATTCCTCAGTCCTAAAGCGCGGCGTTTTAACCATGGGCCAAACTGAAACACGCAAAAAATTTAACCGCCAAAATTAAAATGAAAAAAAGTGAGGACTAAATTGTGACATGCCACAAAAGCGAAGGGGCTGAAACGGGTATTGGCCCCATTTCAGCACGCAGATCCTGGCAAGGTCGTCGTCATGGCACGGAGAAAAACAACGTCATTTAGTCAGCCTTTATAAATTAGATTTTTTTAAAAAAAAAATTCATTCCTCTCCTCTTTCAAAAAAAAACTGAGAGTTTTCTCTCAACCCCTCCCTCTTTGGCCTATGACGCCGGCAAGCTCTCATGGTGGCTCCACCGCAGCTCTACTGTAGCATCGCCGCGCCGGAAGGCAAAAAATGACCAAAAACTCAAAAATTTTTAAAGATCCCTTTTTAAAAATGTTTATACCCGATTTGGGTGTTTTTAAATCAAAAATGGAAGAAGAAAAAAAAGAATGGCCTTTCGGCCTTACTGTCTCTTTTTTTGGTCGCAACCCAAGTAGAACCCCAAAGGGTTTCTGTGGCCTTGGCGAACGGAGGAGACCTCCGACAGTGGTGTACGGCTCGACCACAGGTACGATCCACCTCTTTTATTTTATTTTATTTTTTTATTTTTTTAAAAAATAAATAAATATATGATAATTGAAAATAAATAAATAAAACCTCCTTTGAAACTCTATTCTGTTATTGATTTCTTTGGTATTCAGAATCAACGTTTTCATAAAAAAAATACAATGGCAAAATTCAGGCTGTTATAGCCGGATCCAACACACTTGGTTATTATTTTTTGTTGTTTTTCTATTTGTTTGCTTTTATTTCTTGCTGTTGCGTGTGGTCTGGTCCTGCAGGTGTCAGGCGCATGGGCAGTGATGGCGAGTGGCGGCGGTGGCGTGCGAGGAGGTGGAGCAGCTGCAGCAGCAAGGCATGTAGTGCTGGGGCTTAGGGTTTCCCTTTTTTGGCTAAAAAGTTTTTAGTTTGTGGGCTAGGGTTAGATTTGATTTGGGCTAGACTTTGGGTTTGATTGGGTTTAATTTGAGTATTGGGCTTGTATTGTAATTTGGACCTTCAATTTTGGACTATAATTTTGGATTTTATTTTATCTATTATTTTTTGGTTACAACTTTAATACCCAGGCCAAATTGGCCCATTACAGCTGCCCTTCTTTGCTCATTGTCATGTAACGGCAGTGGAGCAAAGACATCAAAAGGGAGTAATTTTGCCCGGTGTCACTGAATCTTGACTTCTTTGGGTGCTTCTCCTCTAAGTAGTCTTCTTCCAGTCCACTGTGTTTTGTTGCTTCGATTCTCTCCACTGTAACGTCACTTAATCTGTTCCGCTGCCCCACTACAACTTCAGGGGGACGAGATTCATGGCTTTAGTCTGTTTCACTGCAACGTCAGGGAGATAAGACTTGTTATGGTAGATTTAATCTGACCTACTGCAACTTCAGAGGTATAGGATTCATCGTTTTAATCCACTCCACTGCAACTTTAGGGAGATAGGATTAGTAACTTTAGTCTTCTCCACTGCAACTTCAAGGAGATAAGACTTGTATCTTCAACCTGCCCCACTACAACTTCAGGGGTACAAGGTTTGTTACTTCAACCTGCTCTACTGTAACTCTAGAGAGATAAGGTTTGTGGCTTTAATCTGCTCCACTGCAACTTCAGGGAGATAAGATTTGTAGCCTGTCTTCAATCTGCTCCACTGCAAATTCAGAGAGATAAGATTGGTTTATTTTTAACCTGCTCCACTACAACTACTCCACTACAACTTCAGGGAGATAAGGTTTGCTATGATCTACTCTACTGCAACTTCAGAGAGATAAGATCGGTAATTTATAGCTTCAATCCGTTCCACTGTAACTTCAGGGAAATAAGATTCGCTATCTTCAGTCTGCTCCACTGTAACTTCAGGGAGATAAGATCCACCATGATGACTTCGATCCCTCTTACTGCAACTTTAGGTGTATAGGATTTGTGGTTTCACTGATCTGTTCACTTGGGAACATGACCTATAAGAATCCATTTTATGGACCTATTTATGCCTAGTGTTTAGGATGTCATGATAAGAATGAATCAAATGCTCCTAACTAGATGTGTATGAATGATGTTTGCATGAATACAGAATGTCATGAGAATGATCCCTTTTTAATGTTTGGGTTGTCATTCCTCGTTGTTCATCAAGGTTCTATTACTGATGTCTTCTTGTTCAGCTGGTATCTTTAATAGAAAAACCAAAGAAATAGTCGCAATTTAGATTATTCTTTCTCAAATGCTTCTAACCCTTAAGTTTGGTTAGTTCAAAATAATGGTCCTATTTCAAGTCCTCGTACTATTTAGAAGCTTTCAGAGTAATATGCAGAACTCCTTCCGCTTGAATATTATCAATCCATTAATCGTTATTTCAATGAAAAATGCTTGAAAAAGATTATCACAATGGACAAGATAAAATTTTGTTGAGAGCTAAGCTCGAAATGAATAGAAAATTTTGCTAGGATTACAAAATGAGAATCAAGATAGAGTATTTTGCCGAAATACAAGTGAATGAAATGGAAATAGGTACCCCAGATATCGTAGAATGAGCTTCTCTGTACAAAACTTCTTGTGGGCCACTTTGTGCTTGATATGTGTCTAGGAGATCCACAGTATTTTGTTGATGTCCCGAGATGCATCATCCCTCCTTCTTATTAGTTCAGGAATAGTAAGACTAACGCATGCCCTACTTTCGATCAAAATTTGAATTGCCTTTTTTTTCTTTGGGTTTTCAATTTAAAACTCCCTTTGGTCTCAAGGTGCCTTTTTGCGGATTTTCACCTTGCCCTCTCCTTTTTTTTTAGGTAAAGTACTTCTTGACTGAATCGAAATTCACAAGATTAGGCAAGCTCTTGTCATCCATCTCGGTCAAAATTAACGCTCCTTTGGAAAAGGCCTTCTTTACCACATAAGGTCCTTCCTAGTTTCGCATTCACTTTCCTCTAAAGTCCTTTTGTATGGGAAGGATCTTCTTTAGTACCAAGTCCCCCTCATGGAATTCTCTGGGACGAACCTTTTTTTTGCAAGCTTGCATCATTTGCTATTGGTACATTTGACCATGACGAATAGCTCTTAGCCTCTTTTCTTAGATCAAGTTCAGTTGATCATATCGGGATTGGATCCATTCTACTTCATCTAACTTTAGTTCTGACAAAACTCAGAGAGAGGGAATTTCAACCTCAATAGGCAGCATCGCCTCCATTCCATAAACCAAGGAGAAAGGCGTTGCCCCGGTGGAGGTCCTGACAAACATTCGGTAAGTATAAAGGGCAAACGGTAACTTCTCATGCCAATCTCTATAAGTCTCAGTCATTTTCCCTACGATCTTCTTAATGTTCTTATTGGCTGCCTCCACTGCGTCATTCATTTTTGGACGATATGGAAATGAGTTGTGACGCTTGATCTTGAATTGGCTATAGACTTCCGCTATCGTGTTGCTGTTCAAATTCAACGCATTGTCAGATATAATCTTTTCTGGCATCCCATATCGACATATGATCTCCTTTTTTAGGAATTTGCTGACTGCTGATTTTGTGACGTTGGGATAAGAAGTAGCCTATACCCACTTAGTAAAGTAATCAATAACTACGAAGACAAACCGATGCCCATTTGAAGCTTTTGGTGATATTGGCCCAATGACGTCTATGCCCCACATGGAAAAAGGCCATGGAGAAGTCATGTCATGAAGAGGTGTGGGAGGCACATGAATTTTGTCCCCATAAATCTGGCACTTATGGCATTTCTTGGCATACTTGATGCAGTCTCCTTCCATGGTAGACCAATAATATTCGAATCTCATGATTTGCCTAGCCATTGTAAAGCCATTAGTGTGCGTTCCACAGACACCATCATGGATCTCTTCCAAGATTTGCTTAGCCTCAACAGCGTCTACACATCTTAGCAGCACCTGATCCTTTCCTCTTTTATATAGGATCTCTCCATCTAAGACATAGTCATTAGCTAGCCTTCTCAACATCCTCTTGTCGTTCTCAGTTGCTTGCTCTGGGTATTCGCGACTCTTCACGTATCATAATATATCACAATACCAAAGGTGATCATCTTTTTCATCTTCTTCGTCGATGTTGCAACAATGCGTTGGTGCCTCATAAATGCTCATTCGGATAGGCTTCACATCCTCTTGTTTATTTATTTTGATCATAGAAGCTAAAGTAGCCAAAGTGTCAGCCATCTGATTTTCCTATCGCTGAAGGTAGGAGAAGGTGATGTCATCAAACTCCTCAATTAACTCCATAACCAGTTTTCGGTAATTGACCAATTTGGGATCTCTTGTCTCTCATTCTCCTTTGAGTTGATAGATTACTAGTGCAAAACCCCCATATACGTCTAGTACTTTAATCTTATGTCCTATGGCTGTATGAATCCCCATAATACATGCTTCGTATTCGGCCATATTGTTTGTGCAATCAAAATCCAATTTACAGGTAAATGGATAATAATCTCCGTTTGGGGATACCAAAACTACCCCAATTTTGTTGCCTACAGCATTTGAAGCTCCGTCGAAGTTTAATTTCCAAGTGTTGCCTTCCTGTGTGTTCACTTCAATGATTGCCACATACATCAGATCCTCATTTACGAAGTCAAAGTTCAAAGGCTCATAATCTTCTAGAGCTCTACTAGCTAGAAAATCTGCTATCACGCTCCCTTTTACAGCCTTTTGATTCACATAGGCTATGTCGAATTCAGACAATAGAATTTGTCATCGGGCCATCTTTCCGTTTAGATCGGTTGAATCCATCATGTATTTTAGAGGGTCCAGTTTCGAGATTAACCAAGTCGTATGGTACAACATGTATTGTCTCAATCTTCAAGTAGTTCAAACAAAGGCGCAACATAATTTCTCGATTGGCAAATATCTTGTCTCGTATTCGGTAAACTTCTTGTTGAGGTAGTATATCACTTTTTCTTTTCTTCCTGACTCATCATGTTAGCCGAGGACGCATCCCATGGAGTTTTCAAATACTGCCAAATATAGTATTAATGGTTTGTCCAGACAAGGTGGCATTAGTACTGGAGCATTGGACAAGTAATACTTGATCCTGTCAAAATTTTTCTGGCATTCTTCATCCCATACACTTGGATTGTGTTTCTTAAGGAGACGGAAGATGGGGTCACATTTTTCAGTTATCTATGAAATAAACCGAGCGATGTAATTTAGTCTCCCTAAAAAACCTCAAACTTCTTTTTGAGTACACGACGAATGTAATTCTTGTATGGCCTTGACTTTGTCTGGGTCAATCTCAATTCCCTTTTTTGCTGACTAAGAATCCTAGCAACTTTCCTGATCTAGCCCCGAAAGTGCACTTGGCTGGGTTAAGCTTTAGCTGGAACTTTCTTAACCTTAGGAACAATTTTCTCAGGACTTGCACATGTTCCCCTTCTGTTCTAGACTTTGCAATCATGTCATCGACATAGACTTCTATCTCCTTATGCATCATATCATGGAACAAGGTTACCATGGCTCTTTGGTATGTTGCCCCTGCATTCTTCAATCTGAATGGCATCACCTTATAGCAAAATGTCCCCCACATGGTACTAACGTGGTCTTTTCCATGTCTTCGGGATGCATTTTTATATGATTGTATCCCGAGAAGGCATCCATGAAGGAAAAAAGTGAATAACCTGTTGTGTTGTCCACCAGAGGGTCAATATGGGGTAATGGGAAGTTATCTTTCGGACTGGTTTTGTTTAAATCTCTGTAATCTACGCACATCTGCACTTCCCCATCTTTCTTAAGAACAGGGACTATATTGGCTTCTCATTCTGAGTACTTAACCACTTGTAAGAACCCCGCATGGAACTGCTTCTTAACCTCCTCTTTTATTTTCAACAAAACATTAGGCCTCATCCTTCGTAGCTTTTGTTGTACCGGTTTACATTCTTCCTTTATGGGCAGTCAATGTACCACAATATCGGTACTTAGGCCGGGCATGTCTTGATAGGACCATGCGAAGGCATCTTTAAACTCTTGAAGCAACCCAACAAGGTCTCGCTTTGTTTCTTCGGCAATGCAAATGCAAATTTTTACCTCTTTTCCCTCTCCTAAGCTCACAACTTCTACTAATTCCTTATAAGTTAGGATTTGTTTCTCTTCTTGCTCCACCATCATTAACAAATCAGGAGATAGGACGATGTTTTAGTCATCTTCAAAATCTTGAGAATCATCCATACTCATGTCTTGTTCAAAAAGGGACTCTGAGTTAGTAGCAGTGTCGCTTACATCATTGATATCTGAAGTCATGTTATTGGGATGCGGGAAGGTCCAAAGAAAAAAATCTAAGAATAATTGTATGTACAGTATGATTATAAATGGAATGGAAAGAATGAAAGAATATTTGCTCAAAATGAGACTGAACGATGCGTTTTCATTGAAATAAAATTTTGGACATGTGCCTTTTACAAAAGATTCTTATTGCCCTCAGGCTTAGGGCAACAAGTTTGTTCTGAATATTACTCTAAATTAGTTCTAAATGTTACAGGGATCTCTTCTGCAGTCCAGTTGTCTAGAACACTTCCAGGATCGTAAGGGCAAATACCTGATAAACTTCCTTCTTTGATTCTTTCTTTGAATATGCCATTGATATTTAGGTTTCCTAACATTTCCTCCGTAGTCTCCCTTCTTGGCATCCTCCATTCAGGATAAATAGTTTCTCCGGATACAAAGGTTTTGGATATGTGGGGGAAGGTAATAGGTTCCCAATCAATTTCTCCTCCACTCAAACGCGTCTTTCTCCTTTCTTGCCTCTTTTCCAACTCTTTCCTTCTTTGATTCGCATCTAGCTTAAACCCTAAGCCAAAGCGATCTCGTTTATCCTTTATCATTGGTGCCTTTTATAACACCCAAACCTAGTCTAAACGTTATGACTGAATCTGGCGATGTCACATTGTAACACCTTTTACCCGTATTCGACGCCGGAATAGGGCACGAGGCATTACTAGAAGACATACATTTGCATACGTATTAAACCGATTTACAAAATTTTATCCGAATTAAAAATTTCAAATTTTTAACGTGCTTTTATAATTCTTTACAACATATCCTCGAAATATTATATTCATAACAAATAGGGCCTATAAGACCCGATATTTACTCATGTAATTCAAAGCTTCATTTCCATTTCATTCAATTCACAATTTCTCATGTTCATAATTCAAATCAATTTCTCAATCCAATATATATATTTCAATCATCTAAGAATATAATTCAAGTTACACGAACTTACCGAGCTAAATTGCGTAAATACCAAAATTTAGGGACATTTGGTAATTTTCTATTTTCCTCAATTTCCACCCATCTTGATATAAATTAATATTTAATTAAATTTATTAATTTAAATAATAAAACATTTCATTTCATGCAATTTGGTCACTTTTGAGATTTTTACAAAATTACCCTTAAAATTTTACTTTTATTCAATTTAGTCCCCTGAACCTAAAACATGTAAATTAGCTATTTTAAAATAAACTCATATTAGCTGAATATTAACATATATTTTCCTCCTCCTCCACTCCATTCCACATCCTTGATATATACATAATACCACTATTAACTTGTTTACTCATAACAAGCTGTTCACTTGAGTCATAGTCACTAAATTAATTATATCTTAAGCTACAGAACTCCGAATTGAGATCCGAAAAATTTTCTCTGAAACTAGACTCACATATATTCTTACCACAAAATTTTAAAAATTTTTGGTTTAGCCAATAAGTACAGTTTATTTTTTAAAGTTTCCCCTGTTTCACTATTTGACAGTTCCGACCCCTCTTCACTAAAAATTAATTATCCCTTTGTACAGAATTCAGATGATGTTCCCGTTTATTTCTATTGAAAATAGACTCATTAAGGATTTTAAAAATATAAATTATAACCCATAATTATTTTTTTAAAATTTTTAATGATTTTTCCAAGTTAGAACAGGGGAACCCGAATTCATTCTGCCATTGTCTCACAAAATTTATTATATCTAATGATTTACAATTCCATTACTTACACCTTTTCTTCTATGAGAAACTAGACTCAATAAGATTTATTTTCATATTTTATTCATACTCTAATTCTATTTTCACAATTTAAGTTTATTTTTCAAAGTTAACCTCTGTCATTGTTCGAATCTGTTTTAGTGCAAAATGTTGATTACTAGGTGTATAACTCCTTATTCCGTTTCTCTATAATATTTCCCATCACTTTCACTTATTTCTATTCACTAATATATCAAGAAAATAAGACATTATATAAGAAAACTCTACTATAACATTATTTCCATGCTTTTCAATAATATCAAACTTAAAAATATATTGAAATCTTGATGTTCTTACCTTGTGCTATTGATTTCAATCTTTAACTTAATTTTTTCTCTCCTCCAGCTTCCATTTCTTGAATCTAACTTGATATTCTAGCTCCCCATTGTCTCCTTGTTATTCTTCTCTCTTGGAAGCTATGGAAATTCTTTTGATTTCTAGGTGAAAATGGTAAATTTTTGGTGGAATGACCAAATTGTAAAGAAATCAAAACTTTCTTTCTTCTCCTCTCTTCTCACGTTAGTTGCATGGAAATATGGTGGAATGGATTGTTCTTCATCTTCCTTTTCTTATATATACTAAATAAAATACTAATAAAATAATAAAATATCATTTAAAAATCAAATTAAAATATTAATAAACTAATATTTATTTATTTAATATAAAATATCTCCAACATCATCATTATCTTCTATATTTTCTCTCTATTCTAATTGACCATTTTGCCCATTATAATCTTTAAAATTCCATCTTTGAGTCATTACTTAATTTGGTAAAATTATGATTTAGTCCTCAAAATTCTTTATCTTTTCAATTTGGTCCTAATTCATCCATTTTCCTTAGTTTCTAGATTATTCCACCCTTAAAATATTTACACTATTGATCTTTCAAATTTTTCGTATTTACACTTTAATCCCTCAAATTTTGAGTATTTACTCTTGGGCAACAAAAATTTTTTCACTTTTGCGATTTAATCATTTCTTGAATTAATATGTCATAATATAATTCTCAATGTTGCCATAACTCAAAATTTCTCTTTTTGTCACTTTATTTCCTTATTTTACTATCAAGGATACCTACTTTCTTACTGTAGTAATTTTCGGGGTATTACACCTCCACCCTTTCTTAAAGGCACCTTCCGAGTCCTCTCCCAGGCAAGGCTCCTTTCCCAACTGTCATCTATAGTCTTATCCTCATGGTTTTGGATATGCTGGGCATCGGGATCTTATTCCCTTCGACAAAAAGGTTGCGTTCACAAATTCTAAGGATCGAAAGGAACATTCGATTGCCTCATCGTTCGTTCCTAAATATGGCGCGTCACTGGTTACCGATGCAATGATGTCTTCTTCAGCGCTTATCGTAACCAACCGACCTTCTGTTACCAATTTCAACTTCTGGTGCAGTGATGAAGGCACACTCCCGCTGAATAAATCCAGGGTCTTCCCAACAAGCAATTATACGAAGGTTTGATGTCCATCACCAGGAAATCTACCTCGTATGTATTCGGGCCAATCAAAAGGGGTATTTCTATTCTTCCCATTACCCTCCTTTTAGTGCCATCAAATGCTCTCACTATATTCTGGCATGTTTTCATGTGCGAGCTAACCACCGGCAACCTGTTTAAGGTGGATAAGGGCAAGACATTCAGGGCCGATCAATTATCGATTAACACCTTGGGCAACGTGTATCCTTTACAGTGAGTGGTAATATGTAAGGCTTTGGTGGCTCCTCTCCCCCCAGCGGTATTTCATCATCATTAAAGAAGATGAAGTTTTCGGCACTTATATTGTTAATCAGGCGGTCCAACTTGTTCACTGAGATATCGTTAGCAACATAAGTCTCATTTAGCACTTTTATCAATGCATTACGATGTATCTCTAAACTTAGAAGTAGCTCGAGCACTGAGATGTGAGCCGGTTGCTTATGCAATTGTTCCACCACATTATACTCGCTATGCTTTAAGAATTTTAAGAATTCTCTAGCCTCATTTTTAGTCACCGGTTTGTTAACATGCGATTCAATTCTGGTCATCTTTGTTTTCTCTTGCTCAACCACCAAGGCTTTTCCTTTTATGGGCTCCGCTCTTGCATTTGCTGGATCGTAGCATTTTCCACTACATGTATAGAAGCCTACATCCTTACCCTCCTCTGAAGCGTTTACTGGGTTCTCCTCTCCCAGGATCGTCACATTGCAGTCATAATTCCAAGGAACCCTTTTGCTATCCTTGTAGGGAAAGGATACATGTTTTTGAATTATGACACTCGACACCATTTGTATTCCAGCTTTTGTGTGCCTTGGCCGCGAAATAATCACCACGGGGTGATTAACCCTTTGGGCTTTTCCCGTAGATCCTTCCTCCGAGGCATAAACTTCTCCCTCTTCTAATCCTTTGATCTCTTCATAAAACTCCAACTCTTTGTTGTCCATTAAATTTTGCACCATGGCCCTGAACTCGATGCATTTTTTAATGTCATGGCCCTCTTTGGCACGAAACTCGCAATATTTACTTGCTCTTTCGGGCCTTTCTTTTGATTCTTGCTTGATTAAACCTCCATCTATCATTCGTCTCCAAACCCATCTCAGTGGGGTCTTTACCTCCGCAACGTCAACTTTGATTCTCTTTCCCCCACTCTCGATTATCGCATTTACCCCTCTATCATTCGTCTCCAAACGAGGCCCGACGACCACTTTTTTAGCCCGGGCCCGGCCCGCCCCGACCCGAATATAATAAATATATATTTTTATTTTTATTTTTATTTTTATTTTTAAAATAATTTTTTAATGTTTATTTTAAAAACGGGCTCAGGCTTATGATATTTTTCCCGGGCCGGGCCTAGGCAAAATTTTAGTCCCATATTTCGGGCCGGGTCGGGCCCGGGCCTAGGAGGCGGGCCGAAAATTTTTTCCGGGCCCGACCCGAACCCGGCCCGGCCCATGGACAGGTCTATTTCACACTTAAACTTTTGTATATTTTTCAATTTAGTCCATATTGCCATGTAATTTATTTTTCTTCATATAAGCACTTTAATTAAATAATTCATTATAATACCTTATTTCACATAACAAATTTTCATGCATATCACTTCTCTTGTTTCAATTATAAATTATACAAAGTGTACAATTTAATCTTTAACATCTAGACCTACTCATGGGTTGAGTCACCCGGCCCGACCTGAAGGCCCACCCAAAAAGTGAAAGGGTTTGGGTAAAAATATAGGCCCAAAAAATGGGTTTGGAAAAAAAAAGACCCATTTAGAAAACATATCTGACCTCGGGTAAGGCTTGTTTGGCCCTTGAGCCCAGCCCGGCTTGAATATGCAAAAAAAAAAATTGTTGTTGTTGTTTTACTGTTTTATTGCTTTTTTATTATTTTGTTGCTATTTTCTTGTTGTTTTTCAGTATTTTGCTATCATTTCACTATTATGTTGCTACTATTTTGTTGTTATTGTATAACTCTTGTTTTATTGTTAATTTTGTTACTATTTTAGAGGCATTTGCTTGTTAAATTGCACCTATCTTAGTGTTATTTAAGCATACATATTTCTTAAAAAATTATTTTCAATTTGTTGGGAAACATTTATTTTAACTTTTTTAGTATTTTTGATGTATTATATTTTTTAAAAAATAATATAAAAAATTAACACAGGCGGGCCGAGCCAGACCTAGGTTTTAGCATTTTTATCCAGGTTGGGCTTGGGCAAAAATTTAGGCCCATTTTTGGGTCGGGCCCGGGCCTAGCAAATGGACCTAAAATTTTGGTTGTGCCCGGCCTGACCCGGCCCATGAGCACATCTATTAACATCATGAAGATTCATTATTTACTATAATTTCACCTTAACATCACTTTGTAATCAATTCACTACTTCATTTAAACTCCTTATTGTAAATCTCAAATGTATATTTGTTTCATTGAAAACAACTCTTTATGAAATATTTTCAGGAAATCATCAAATAATATAAAATATTTTACACAAATTTATCCAAACACCAAAAAATATTTTTTTCCATAAAAGTAAGTCATTTTGAGTAAAACGAGCAGAGCTTACATTTCATAAATTATGATTATAGGCATACAAGAAAAAATATGTAATAAATATATTCATTAAAAGTTTACATAAAAATTAAATGATATTTTGGTTGAAATGATAAAGTATTTTTGAACATTAATTTTATTATAGGTTCTTATCATATCCTTTCTTTTTTTTATATAAGGCTTAAAACTACTCATAGTTCATCTCCAACCCTTAAATAAAATGATAATGCACTTTAACATACTTGACCTCATGTCGTCCTGCACAGTAATAATGTCAATACCAATCAAGCTAAGACTCAATCGGCGATTGAAATGATAAAATTAAAAGTTTGATATTCATAGTTTTTGGTTCAAAACTCATGTGTGAATTTTTATTGATTTATAAAATATAAATAAAAATATCTTCGTAATAATATAATTCACTCTTTTGTATTAGTAAAATGTCAACATTTTTAGGTTAAACTTTTTTTAAATTTGATGTCAATTATTTAAATATTTTAATTAATTTAATTTTATAAAATTATTTTAAAATTAATTCATTGAAATTTTTAAATATATTTTTCAAAATTTTGTCTCTAGTAATTTATTTAAAAATAAGACATCAAAGTTGAAAAGTTTTTACCTCTAAAAATTAAAATGTGACAAATTTAGTAGATTAGAAAAACTACTTTGTAAAAGAAAATTTTCAATTTTAGTAGAATCGATTGACAGGACTTGAAACAATAACTTTTATCATAGCAGAGATTAGGGAGTGTCTTTCTAATCATGACCTCACTAGTTTTTCTCTTTCATTTTTGCTTTCCCGAGAATGTGCGCTCGCAGAGGCACCGAGCTTCTCTCCGACCAAGCCTTCCATGACTGTCATTATGCTCATCACCATCTATTCCATCATGCTCTTTGCCTTGCGCAACTGACATGTCCACTGGTGAGAACAGTGCTCTTTCTCTTTTTAGGCCTCTTCCTCCTTGCCGAATTTGGTTTTAAGACTCAAAAAGATCCACCCAAGATCCGAACATTGGACTATTAGGGTGAGTTTGGATGGGCGATTGGGTGTGGTGAGGTCGTTTAACTTACTTTTTTTCTCACGCTACAGTATCGCTATGGTATCTAATTTCACCGCCACCGCTATTTTTACACTAACCGCAGGTAAACGCACCACCCATCTAAACTCACCCTTAAAGTCAAGTTTACGATTGCCTGTTAAACTTCATTTTGGCCGTTAAAGTTTTTGTTCAATAGAGGTGTCAATTCGCTCGAATCTCCAAGTAGATATCTTGAGTGACAACAGTTGAGGCTTCATGCTAGGTTTCTTTAGTTGCACTATAGTAGACATGGTTGTGTCCTTAAAGCCACACTCTGGCTATTTTTTTCTACTAGTAGTAGATAGAACATTGGGATAATAATTCTTTGGTTCATGTAGGGTGTTCAAACCGTGATTCGGTTATTATTCGAATCGAATTACTATTAACTGAATTATTTGAAATGTAAAAATTTTAACCGTTAATCGAACCAAATTTTATATATTTTTCTTTTGGTTAAAATAAGTATAAAACATATAAAAAAATATATTACTAATGTTCATTTTCTTTTTTTAATAGTTTAAAAATATACTATATATAATATATATTATTTATTTTGCTTAATATAAAAATAATAGTTCAAAAATACATTGTTAATATAAAATTCTAAAACCCGAGCCCGATTCGCCCACCTATATTAATTTTTTATATTATTATTTTTATATAAAATTAAATTTAAAAATATGATACATCAAACACACTAAAACATTAAAAGAAATGTTTTCCAAAAATTAAAAAATTAATATTTATGCTTAAATAATACTAAGATAGGTGTAACTTAGCAAGCAAATACCTCTAAAATAGTAGCAAAATTAACAATAAAACAAGAGTTATATAATATCCAAACAATAATAACAAAATAGTATCTATATAATAGCAAAATGACTGCAAAACAACAGTAGAAAAAAATTTTAGGCAGATTTGGGCCAAAAAAGTTTGTCGAGGCTCGACTTGTTTAGAAAATGGGCTTAATTTTTTTTTGCCTAAACCCTCCCACTTTTCGAGCAGGCCTTCGAACCGAGCCATCTGGCCCATGATGCGGTTTAGATCAGTGTAATGCCCTACAGTTTCTCTATTTTTAAATTGCTAATTGCGACATGTAAATTGAGGTCTTATGTTCGATTCATTTCTCTTGAATTTTGATTATTTTTGTCATAATCTATGGCTTATCTTTAATTTTTGAGTGGTTGTAGACGAGAATGAGGCTGTTGGTTCAGTGTTAAGGCTTTAGCTTACCATTGGGTCCCAAGTTTGAATCTTGTTGTGTACAAAAGAGAATTTATTTGTGCTTCTCTCTATTGTGTCCTCCTAGTTGTTAGGGTTGGAGTCAAATTCAACCACTTAGCAACCTGATAAGATATTAACTAACCTGATTTGAAAAGACTTAATCAATTTCATTTTTTTTTAAAATTTTGAGAATTTTTCTCCCAAAAATATGTTTGATTGTTGTCCCCCTCTCTACCCACTTTCTCTATTTACCATTTTCATCTCTTTTCTGTAACACCCCTAACCCATATCTATCACCGAAATAGGGTTTAGGAGCATTTCTTATCATATTATATTTAGGTCAAAAACCAATTAAACTCATACATACTATTCCTTATTTGAGCTCTTGAGGCCCAAAATACGTATTAGAAATAAGTTGGGACTAATTCGGAAACTTAAAGAATTTTTCAAAAAATATTAAAAATTTTCCAAGCTGCAGGGTTCACACGCCTTTGTGGTCAGGCCGTGTGTCCCACACAGTCCAGTCACACGCCCGTGTGTCTGGCCGTGTGGACTCAAAATGTACCTTTAACAACAAGTTTACCATTCCTTGCAAGCTTGCACATTAAGCAACTCAAAAACCATTTGTTTAACCAATTCGAAACATAATCAAACACATCCAAAACATGTCAAAACAATCATCCTAGGTGCCTAACCAATGTACCATCAATGGTACGACAATTATATCATCAAAACATATCATCAAAGTACCATTCATCCAAATTTTAAACGTACCAAATTCAATCAATTTTTACCTAAATCATGAACACTTAAGCATTAATTTAACATACCATATTGAGGCTTCAAACACAAGCACATGCTTAATATTTAGACACCCTAGGTAAATACTGACACAAAAGGAAAACATCAGCACGTTTGAATTCGGGATCGTAGTTGGATGTTAAATCGGCGATCAAAATTAAATACCTAACCTGCGCACGAAAAACAAAATCGTATGCTGAGTAAAATCTCAGTGGTATTTCTATAATCCGAATATTTAAAAATAAGAATTTACAAATATACAATTGAAATATAAACACATATTAATATTTAAATATTACAGCAACCATATCATATTTCAATTGTTTCACAAATATCTCATTTCCATACTTGCTATACAAATAGCTTTTCACATTTCATTATACAATTGCATTATCCATTCCATATTCATTTCATGAGTATATAACTCATATATTCCATATATTTGCAACATATTTCACATTCTATTTTCAATTCATTATTTCACTTCCATTTCTCATACCATGTCATTTCAATATCAATTATAAAACTTTATTATTCGTTTACCCCTATTAGCACGGGTCGGACTCGAACGGATACACGAATCCAACCAAAACACACCAATTTGGCACCCAATACCTCATCGGATAATTTGAAGTAATAAATCGACACCCAGTGTCTCATCGGCTAAGCCGAAGTAAGTTGACACCTGGTGCCTCATCGAATTAATCTGAAGTACTAAATTAACGCCCAGTGTCTCATCGACTCAAAGTCGAAGAAATCCCTAAACTCTTCCAATTCTATGGCATGCCATCTATATCTGACTCAGCCCGATACAGTTAATAGGGCTCCAATTCACTTTTCAAATACAACCAATATTCATTTCAAATCAAATAATCAATATATATACCAATTCAATCAATATAAATTCAATAAATTCCTCACATACTAAATCAATCCATTTCAATTGCAAAACACAATAATTCTCACCTTAACAACTTACCATAAACATTAAATCAAAATACAACAATTAATAATTGGATTCAGATTATAGAAATACAAACTAGAAATTCTGAGCTATTCCTCGTCGACTTTATCTTTTCCCTTTTTAGTCGAGGATTCCGGCATAACATTAGCTACAGAATTAAAACAATTAAAATTTATCAATACAATACAATTCAATTTCATATTGAGTATTTCAACTTTTTACTCAACATTTGTCTAAATTCCAATTTAGTCCCTAAATCGAGACTAATTTTATTTCTTCACAATTAATTCTATATTTTCATTCAATTTCCACTTTAAACTAGATTTAACTCTCTAAATTTCAAATTTTCATAATTTAGTCCCTAATACTCAAAATTTATACTTTATTCTACAATTCAATCCTTTTTCATTTCTAACTTAAAATCTATTAATCTAGTCTCTAATACTCAAATTATTCAATATAGAAAACATTTAAAAACTCAATAATTTCTAAAATTTAGACATGGGTCGGGTAGTATTTAATGCCGGATTCTAAAACATAAAATTACAAGAAAAGTGACTAAATTGACTAACCAATTAAGCTTTGAACAATTGAAACCCTAGCTTTTTCTACTTTCTTTCTTTTTTTATTTTCTTTCTTTCCTTCTCTTTTCGTTTCAATTTGTTTCTTTTCTATTTCTTTTTCATTTTATTTGTGTTGTTTTATTATTATTTCATTTACTTATTATCATAATAATATAATATATATACTTAAATATTAAGTAAGTATAATTTATAAATAAATATATGTATATAAATTTTACACATGTACTCACCAACACCATCCACTTGTTGAAGTAAGGATTAATTGCTTCTTTAGTCCTTTTATTTCCTTTAATCTATAATTCAACTTTCACCCTTTATGTAATTTAGTCATTATACCTAATTACTCTTAATTCATGCAAATTCAACTAACCAAAACCTAATTAACTACACAATTAGCTTCATAAATATTTATTCATTTTACAAAAATGGACACCCGAAAATACACTTTTTGATACTCGTGACTTTCGGGTCGTTACATTTTCTTTTTGTTTTCCATTTTTCCTCTTTTTTTTCGATTTTAATTCATCTTTATGTTGTTTTCCATTTTGATTTTCCCTTTCTCTTTGTACTCTTTTTCTTTTTACGGTTTTCACCATCATTTTTGTAAAGACCTCTTATTCTTTCTTCTCTTGTAACAGCTCGTTTTTAGTGATATCAAAACAGTGATATCGGACAACAAATCTGATGTGAAAATATTTATTTTATTATTATTTTAATGTCTATAGTATGTTAGTAGTTTTGTATAAAAATTTTGTTAAGAAATTTTAATGTTTGCATATTTAATTTCATAACAAGGACTAAATTGTAAAAGGTGCAAAATTAGAATTCTATAAGTTAAAGGTGTCATATTGCTATGAATATTTAATATGAGTGGACTTATATGGTAATTAAACCATTATAATAAATAGTGGACATTCTTGGACATGAATTAAGTGATTTTGATGTTATAAACTAAGGTTAAGTTTTTAATTTAATAAATAATATAATGTAAATTAAAGAAAATAAAAAGACATCATCTTTTGTTATCTCTTCCACTAAAATTCAAAAGAAACTAACCTCCTTGGAAGCTTGCTAGGTTCAGTCAAGCCTTCTTTGTGCATGTGAGTGATTTTTTATTCCGTTTTTAATGATTTTTATGTTTTTGAAGTCGTTGTAGCATAATCTAGCTAGCCTAGGGACTAATTTGCAAAAATATTAAAGGTTTAGCACTTTCCATGAATTTTCTTGTATGATTTATGAAGTTTAATGTTAGATTATGAGTCCTTGTTGTTAAATAAACAACTTTTGTAAAGTTATTTTTATGAAATTATCATTTAGGGACTTATTTATGAACATAGTAAAATATCATGATAAAATGGTGAATTGGTGATTTGTGTGGGTTGATATGAGTCCCTAGATAAATCTGCTAGCATGATATATGGATGAAAATGCATAAATTTCAATTTACGAGCTTAAGAACTAAATTGTAAAGAAGTTAAAACATTAGGGGCAAAAATAAATTTTTGCAAAAGTATGAAATCTGGACAAAATTGAATAGAATGAATATTAAATAGATTGATTTTTTTTTATTTAGATCAAGTTAAGCCTCATACGGATCTAGATCAAAGGAAAGATAAAGCCTCGGATTAGTTGAACCTATTTTGACATCTTTAAAATTAAGGTAAGTTCGTATGTTTAAATAACACTTTAATGTTATTTTATTTATGTGATATTATGCTATTTATCATAATGTTATGACGGCAATCCAACGAAGTTACGACGACTATCTAGCCCATTTTGAACCTTAGGAATATATAGGATACAAATGACATGTCATCAGGGTTACCATGTTCGGGTGCTGAAGTCCTACCGATGGTTGAGTTCCGGCATTTGTTGCAGATACTCTTTAGCTTGTGTGAGCGGCATCGTGTAGCTACATTCTAATCGTTAGCTTGAGTGAGCAGACCCATTTATAACTCGAGTGAGCATCGATATAAAAGAAAAGGAAAATGAATGGTTTCAACCATGTGTTAGCACACTTTGTGTGAGCTTCTTGTGTATCCGATATTATTCTAAGTGGTTTAATGGGCATGAAAAGGGAAGGAACGGTAAGCGTTCCAACGGCTAAATTATGAACTTATAGATAGGTATGAATCGGTGTTGATCAAAGTATGAATAACCATGTTTTATGGCAAGTATGAATTCAAATGTGCTATGTTCATGTGTTATATCTTACCATGTGATGATATTGTTGAGTTATGTGTTAAAGCACTAACTATTGTTATTAATGATGCTTAAGCTTGTGCCAAGCTTGTGTTGGATTTATTCATGTCTATTTTATAAGATTTTGTATTGAAACGGTAAGCTATGTTCATGATTTACGAACTTACTAAGCATTATATGCTTACGTTGTTTTCTTTCCTATGTTTTATAGATTATTAGAAGCTCGATCAGTTTGGAAGCTTGTCAGAGACCTATCACACTATCCATCAATAATATCGGTAGATTTTGATGCATTGGGTCAAGGTTATAATGGCATGTATAAGTGAACTTATGTTCAAGGTTTAGTTGTTATGGTTGGCATGTATATATGGTATTATAGTTAGTGTGCTTTTGGCACTTTGATACCTTGTTGGTTGATGCCAATATGGCTTTGTTCATACATGTTTTAAATAACGAATTTGGTATGTGATTATGTAGTTTCAATGTGATCAATTGTGATGAGTTTTGGTATGGAAATAGGTTAGATATGAATGCTTGAATATGGACAATTATGCACATGTTTAGATAGATTTGATGAATTATGTTTGAGGCGCCTTATTGGCATATTGGTTGAATGAATTATTTGTATATTGAAATGGTCATATTATGTATGTTTGGCATGTTTTGGTGTATTGATCATAGGTGCATAAGGCTTGTAGGTACTTATTGGAAATGTGTGAAAGAAATGGCTTGATTTTGGCCAATTTCTTGTCCACACGGCCTAGGGCATGAGCGTGTGCCTTATCCGTGTGTCCTCTGTAGGTTTTAAATGCTATATTTTGAAAGTTACATGGCCTAACATACATCTTTGCACATGGGCGTGTGAAGCCATTTTGAGTATTACACAGCTTGGCACATTGGCGTGTGGCTTGGCCCTGTTACCCAAGTCAGAGAGTTACACGAGCACGGATACGGGCTGAGATATGGCCGTGTGTCCCTATTTCGAATGTTGGTTTACTGAGTTCGTACGATCAAATCCGATGGCTCAACGACCTCTACCCCCACCTGTTCCCTAAATGGTTCCCATAGTTCCTCAAGGTTTAGAACCAATGCGACTTAGCAAGTCACCAGTTGATAAAATTCGTAAATATAGGGCTGAAGAGTTTAGAGCTATGTCTGAAGATGATCCAAAGAGAGCTGAGTTTTGGCTAGGAAACACGATCAGGGTTTTCGATGAATTATCTTATACTCCGTCTGAATACGTGCAATGTGTTGTTTCCTTACTGAAAGACTCAGCCTATCAGTGATGGAATACCCTGGTTGCAATTGTGCCTATAGAGCGAGTAGATTGATAATTCTTTCAAGGTGAGTTCCGTAAGAAATAAATAAGTTAGAAGTTTCTTGATAAGAAATGCAAAGAGTTTTTCGAGCTTAAACAGGGTCGAATGACAGTATCTAAATATGATAGAGAATTTACTCGATTTAGCAAGTATGCCTAAGAATGTATGCCGACCGAGATTGCTATGTGTAAACGGTTTGAAGATGGATTGAATGATGATATAAAATTGTTAGTCGTGATACTCGAATTGAAAGAATTTGTTGTTCTAGTTGATCGAGCACATAAATCTGAAGAATTAAGTAAGGCTAAAAGAAAAGCTGATTTTGAGGCTCATGATTTGGGCAAGAGATCAGTGGGAAAATCTTATCAATCACCATCAAAGAATTCAAGAGAATATCATAACCGTTCGTCAGCTTTAGTGGGTTATTCCAGTAGAGATCACGAAAAACAACATGCGAGTTCAAAACCTCAGCCTACGTCTGTAGCGAGCGTAGGCAGTGTGAAGAGTAACAAGCCTAATTGTCAACAATGTGGACGTTGACATTTTGGTGAATGCAAGATGAAAGATAGGGCATGTTTTAAATGTGGTTCGTATGAGCATTTTATCTGAGATTGCTCGGAGAGACATTAAAAAGAAAAGGCTTAGACTGTTCGATCGAGCAATAAAGTTGTGAGAGGTAGACCGCCACAGAACCTTGAAAATATGAAAAATAGCCACAGTAGGACAAAAGACTCTGCTGTAAAATCTGAGGCACAAGCACTGACTAGAGCTTATACGATACGTTTATGAGAGGAAGCGTCAGCACCTGATGTTATTACTGGTACATTTTCTATCTTTGATACTGACGTTACTGCTTTGATTGATCCAGGATCAACACATTCATATGTATGCATGAATCTAGTATCAAGTAAGAAATTGTTTGTTTAGTCTACTAAATTTGTGGTTAAAGTAACAAACCCCTTAGGTGAGTATGTGTTAGTCGATAAAGTCTATAAAAATTGCCCTTTGATGATTCGGGGTTGCAACTTTCTGGCCGATTTAATGTTATTACCATTTGATGAGTTTGACGTGATTTTGAGTATGGATTGGTAGACTCTACATGATGCTGTTGTCAACTGTAGACGAAAGCTGATTATGTTAAAGTATCAGAATGGTGAAAAGCTTCACATTGAATTGGATAGACTGGATAGTATGTCTAATGTTAATTCAGCTATGTCAGTACAGAGATATATTAGAAAAGGTTGTGACGCGTATCTTGATTATATATTTGATTATAGGGTTTCTAAGTTGAATCTAGAATTAGTTTCAGTAGTATGTAAGTATTCAGATGTGTTTCCAAAGGAGTTACTCAGATTACCATTGATCCGAGAGGTTGAGTTTTCTATTGAGTTAGTGTCGGGAACATCTCTGATATCAATAGCTCCTTACAGAATGACACCTACAGAGTTGAAAGAGTTGAAAGCACAAATGCAAGAGTTGACAGATAAGAGTTTTGCTCGACCCAGCTTTTCTCCTTGGGGTGCACATGTTCTATTTGTTAAAGAAAAGGACGGATCCATACACTTATGTATTGACTATCGACAGCTCAACAAAGTCACAATCAAAAACATCTATGGTCTCGTATTGACAATTTGCTTGATCTGTTGAAAGGTGCGACAGTATTTTCAAATATTGATCTTCATTTGGGTTATTATCAGTTACGAGTTAAAGAATCGGGTGTGCTGAAAATCACGTTCAAGACTAAGTACGGACTTTTTGAATATCTTGTGATGTCGTTTGGTTTGACTAATGCACCTGCAGTATTTATGGATTTGATGAACTGAATTTTCAGACCGTATTTAGACAGATTCATGGTGGTATTTATTAATGATATTTTGATTTATTCACGAGATGAGACAGAACATGCCGAGCATTTGAGAATTGTTTTGAAAAATTTTCGCGAAAAGTAATTATTTGCCAAGTTTAGAAAATGTGAATTCTGGCTTCAGGAAGTCAAATTTTTGGGACATGATGTATCAGCCGAGGGCATTAGAGTTGATCCAAGCAAGATTTCAGCCGTAATAGATTGGAAGCCTCCGAGAAATGTATCTGAGGTCAGAAGTTTTCTGGGTTTAGCTGGATGTTACAGAATATTCATCAAGGGATTCTAGACGATTGCTACACCATTGACGAGACTTTTACAGAAGGATGTTAAGTTTGAGTGGTTTGAGAAATGTCAGCAAAGTTTTAATCAATTAAAAGCATTGTTAACCGAGGTACCGGTGTTAGTTCAGCCAAAATCGGGTAAAAAATTTATGATTTATAATGATGCATCGTTCAATGGTTTGGGTTGTGTATTAATGCAAGAGGGCAAAGTGATAGCATACGCTTCTAGACAGTTCAAATCAGATGAAAAGAATTATCCAATGCATGAATCAGAGCTTGGAGTGGTTGTATTTGCTTTGAAGATTTGGCGACATCATTTATATGGAGAAAAATGTCATATCTTCACAGATCATAAAAGTTTGAAATACTTGATGACAAAGAAAAATTTGAATTTGAGACAATGCAGATGGCTCGAGTTATGAAAATATTACGACTTGATCATTGATTATCATCTAAGAAAGGCTAACGTTTTTGTTGATGCTTTGAGTAGAAAATTTTCTATTTGCTTTGCAAGCTTTAAACACGCGGTTAACGTTGATTGATGATGGTTTGATTTTAGCTAATTTGAAAGCTAGACCAATGTTTTTACAAAAAATTTACGAAGCTCAAAAAATGATGATGTGTTGAAAGCTAAATGGAAACGGATTGAGACGATTCCTGATTCAGACTTTCAGATTGGGACTGATGATAGTTTGTATTTTAAAGGCAGAATTTTCATTCTGAGAAATTCTGATCTCGTCTAAAAGATTTTATAGGAAGCTCATATTAGCAGCTTGTATTCATCCTAGTAGCAATAAAATGTACGGTGATTTTAAATAGATGTACTGGTGGCCAGGTATGAAACGAGAAATTTCTGAGTTCGTATCGAGATGTTTAGCTTGTCAGCAAGTTAAAGTCAAACATCAGGTACCTTCTGGTTTGTTACAGTTAGTGATGACTCCAGAGTGGAAATGGGAACGCGTCACGATGGATTTTGTATCGAGATTACCTTTATCTCTAAGAAAGAAAGATGCAGTTTAGGTCATTGTTGATCATCTGATGAAATTCGCACATTTCATTCCAGTGCGTACAGATTATTCACTTGAGAGATTAGCAGAGTTATATGTTGCTAAGATTGTCAGATTACACAGGGTACTAGTTTCTATTATTTTTTATAGGGATCCGCGGTATACATCTCGATTCTAGAGCAAGTTACACGAGGCTTTAGGTACTCGTTTGCATTTTAGCACCGTGTTTCATCCTCATACCGATTATCAGTCTGAGTGAGTGATTTAGATACTCGAAGATATGCTTCTATGTTGTGTTTTAAATTTCGAAGGTAACTGGGAGAAATTTCTACTGTTAGTTGAATTCACATACAACAACAATTATCAATTAAGTATAAAGATGGCACCGTACGAAGCATTGTATGGTAAAAAATGTTGAACTCCATTGTATTGGACTGAGCTCAATGAGAAAAAGCTTCACGGAGTTGATTTGACACGTGAAACCGAAGAAAAGGTTAAAGTGATTCAAGACAGTTTGAAAGCAGCTTCAGATCAACAAAAATCTTATGTAGATTTAAAAAGAAAAGTCCTTAAATTTCAATTCAGCAACAAAGTGTTCTTAAAAGTATCGCCCTGGAAGAAAGTTCTTTGGTTCGATCGTAAAGGAAAGCTAAGTCTACGATTTATCGGGCCGTATGAGATTACTAAAAGAATCAGGCTAATAACTTACAAATTAGCTTGGCCATCAAAGTTAGAAAAGATCCACAATGTTTTTCACGTATCAATGTTACGACGGTATCGATCTGACCCTTCACATGTGATTTCACTAGTTGACATCAAGATCTAGCTTTATATGACGTACAGTGAAGAACCGATCAAAATTTTAACTCGACAGGTTAAAAAATTGAGAAATAAAAGCATATCTTTAGTGAAAGTCCTTTAGCAACGACATGGTATTGAAGAGGCTACTTAGGAGCCGGAAGAAGCTATGAAAGTGCAATACCCGAACCTCTTTTCTGGAAAGATTTTCGGGGACAAAAATTTTTTTAGGGAGGAGAGTTGTAACAGCCTGTTTCCAGTGATATCAGAATAGTGGTTTTGACACCACAAATTTGATGTGAAAATATTTATTTTATTATTATTTTAGTGTCTATGGTATGTTAGTAGTGTCCTATAAAAATTTCGTTAAGAAATTTTAATTTTGCATGTTTAATTTCGTAAAAGGACTAAATCGTAAAAGGTGAAAAATTAGAATTCTATAAGTTAAAGGTGTTAAATTGCTATGAATCTTTAATATGAGTGGACTTATATGGTAATTATACTATTATAATAAATAACGGACATTCTTGGACATGAATTATGTGATTTTGATATTATAAACTAAGGTTAAGTTTGTAATTTAATAAATAATATAATGTAAATTAAAGAAAAACAAAAGACATCATATTTTGTTATCTCTTCCACCAAAATTCAAAAGCAATAAACCTCTATGGAAGGTTGCTAGGTTTGGCCAAGCCTTCTTTGTACATGTGAGTGATTTTTTATTCCGTTTTTAATGATTTTTTATGTTTTTGAAGTCGTTGTAGCTTAATCTAGCTAGCCCATGGACTAATTTGCAAAATTGTTAAAGTTTTAGCATTTTTTCATGAATGCTATTGTATGATTTATGAAGTTTGATGGTAGATTATGAGTCATTTTTGTTAAATAAACAACTTTTGTAAAGTTATTTTTTATGATATTATCATTTAGGGACTTATTTGTGAAAATAGTAAAATATCATGACATAATGGTGAATTGGTGATTTTTGTGGGTTGATATGGTTCCCTAGATTAATCCGCTAGCATGATATGTGGATGAAATTACATGAATTTTAATTTATGAGCTTAATGACTAAATTGTAAAAAGTTAAAACATTAGGGAAAAATTTATTTCGTAAAAGTATGAAATTTGGGCTGAATTGAATAGAATGAATATTAAATAGGTTGAATTTTTTTATTTAGATCAAGTTAAGCCTCATACGGATATATATCGAAGGAAAGATAAAGTCACGGATTAGTTGAACCTATTTCGACATCTTTAAAATTGAGGTAAGTTCATATGTTTAAATAATGCTTTAATGTTATTTAATTTATGTGATAATATGTTATTTATCGTATCATGTTAAGATGGAAATCCAACAGAGTTACGATGACTATTGAGCCTCGTTTGAACCTTAGGAATATATAAGATACAAATGACATGTCATCAGGGTTACCATGTTTCGACTGCTGGTCCTGAATGTCCTTCTGATGGCTGAGTTCCAGCATTTGTTGCGGACACTCATCAGCTTGTGTAAGCGGTATCATCGATGTGAGCAGACCTATTTATAGCTCGAGTGATCATCAATGTAAAGGAAAGGGAAAAGGAATGGTTTCGACCATGTGTTAGCACACTTTGTGTGAGCTTCCCATGTATCCGATATTATTTTAAATGGTTCAACAGGCATGAAAAGGGAAGGAACGGTAAGTGTTCCAATGGCTAAATTATGAAGTTATAGAAAGGTATGAATTGGTGTTGATCAAAGTATGTATAACCATGTTTTATGGCAAGTATGAATTCAAATGTGCTATGTTCATGTATTATATCTTTCCATGTGATTATATTGTTGAGTTATGTGTTAAAGCACTAATTATTGTTGTTGATGATGCTTAGGCTTTTGCCAAGCTTGTGTTGGATTGATTTATGTCTATTTTATAAGAGTTTGCATTGAAATGGTAAGCTATGTTCATGATTTACGAACTTACTAAGCATTATATGCTTATGTTGTTTTACAAACTTACTAAGCATTATATGCTTACGTTGTTTTCTTTCCTATGTTTTATAGATTATCGAAAGTTTGATCGGTTTGGAAGCTCGTCAGAGACTTATCACACTATCCATCGATAATATCGGTAGATTTTGATGCTTTGGGTCAAGGTTATAATGACATGTATAGGTGAACTTATGTTCAAGGTTTAGTTGTTATGGTTGGCATGTATATATGGTATTATAGTTGGTGTGCTTTTGGCAATTTGATACCTTGTTGGTTGATGCCAATATGGCTTTGTTCATTCATGTTTTAAATGACGAATATGGTATGTGATGATGTAGTTTCATGTGATTAATTGTGATGAGTTTTTGGTATGGAAATGGGTTATATATGAATTCTTGATATATGGACAATTATGCACATGTTTAGATAGATTTGATGAATTATGCACATGATACCCTGTTGCTATCTCGTGCCTCTGATTTGTTGTTATCCTATCTTGCGTTATACTCATGTGAGCTTTGTGAGATCGGGATATTGGGTTATAGTGTTACATCCTTTGCTAAATTAATTGTAATTCGCTTCAAGATGTTGTTTTGACAATTTCTCCATGGTTTGTAAGTGATTTTTGACTTGTTGGTCAGTTGGAGTGGTTTGATTGTGTCTGTGTTTTTGTTAGGAGAAGGTCATGAGACGCACAACTTGCCTTTGGCGAACTAGGTGTTGTAGGACCGTTGCTTTTATGGGTAAGTGATTGAATACCTAGTTACGAGCTGAATTTTTCTAGGACCGTATGCCCTATTGTTAAATTGAATGCTTTAATTCTTATGGCCAAGTACTTGAAATCGAGTAGGGGGCTAAATGAGTGTTTCGATTTTGATGTGTTGTTACTAATTGGCTTGTTTTGGATGTCGTATGTAGAATCCAGAAGTGTGCTGAAGTGTCGTTAATTAGAAAACCACCAAGTGTGTGACTCCAACTTGTAAAACTGTGCAAACCAGAATTGTCGATGCCACACAGCCGTATACTTTTGCAGTTTTTTAGGTTGTGTGTGTCACACAGGCGTGACCAGCTGTGTGGGCCACATAGGCTTTGTTAGGTAGGGAGTGTGGTCCACACGGGCATGTCTGCCCATTTTGAGTAAGATTAGTTTAAGTTTGTGTTTTGGATTGTGTTTTTGAGGTCTGCAATTTTGTAGGTTCTGATTAGTGATATGCATGTTGTTTGATAAATGAAATATATTGTTTTTGTTATTGTTTGCACATCTTTTTAAAGCATGCTAGCCGTATAAATTGTATATCTAATTTGTAAATCTGTGAGTATCATTAGCATGTTTAATTAGAATGTAATTGTTTGTGTTATGACTTTGCATGTGCATTAGGGTGGGATATGATAATATGATGGAGGAAGTTTTGGCAGACTACGATATGCATTTCTAGCGGTAAAACAACAATATATGTTTTTGGCAGTTAAAAAATGCAGTATTTGATAATGGCGGCTTCCTGTATTATATCTGGCAACTTGACAGCATTTTTCTGTAAAGTGACATATGATCATTAGTTTGGTGTGTGGGGTTGGGTGGGTATTATTTACCCTATTTGGTGTGTTAGGTGAGACAGAGTGTAACGCCTTCCACCCGACCCGATAAACTGGATTCGAGTATTGAGCGTTACATCCTATAATAGATGTAACTTAAACTTTTTGCCTATGTAAAAGTTCTATCTATGAATATGATAAAGTCTTTTGTTGGCGTACATTGTATAAATTACATATACAATTCATGATAATAAAATTTCATCGATTTTTATTTTAACTCTCGGCCTACTATATACATATCGGAATGCTACTTAATAAACTTATGCTCAGACTTAAGCAATCCACTTAACTTCCTCTGTATGCATAATAGCCCAATCCGTCACTCATTGGCGCAGCCTTGGCCTCATCCCTCGGTGCATACTCCTTTACAACCTGAAACAAGAAAGAAATTTTGCAAGTTCATAAGAACTTAGTGAGTTAAACCTTAAATACCTTATTCATCACATCCAAGCGTAATAGATGCTTCGCATGTCCTACATATGTTCTAGCAGGTACTTCACTAAAGATTTCCTTTAACATACTATAGTTACTCCTTTCTATTTTAGACATTTGTCTTCCTCTCAGTGCCTTTAAAGACTTATCTTCCTTTCATATTCATTAAGCCTTTACTCTACTAGGCTCCAAATTCGGGGTCCAAACTCAAATGAACATTTCTTTCCCTTAAGTATACTATCCTTACAATCTCATCACTTTCTATGTCCCTTTTTAAAATCTTATCTTTACACAGTTTTTAACCACTTCATTTTCCTTATTAGCATACTTAAAATCTTACTTCGTACGTACTGGTTTTACCACCACCTTTGGGTGAGGTAGACTATACCCATTACTTCACACAGAGTTTGTTCAGATCTTCCTTACTTCAGGGTACTATCTATACATGCCTATAACACATATTCCAGATTTGCCACCTATTCTGCATGCTCTAGCTTCACCATTTATTTCTTGTTACTATACGGGGTTTGCCAATTCATTTACATACAGCGTCTTTCTTTCAAAGTGCGCTGGATACTTAATTTTTTCTACTTGTCCCATATGTTATCTCTTACACTTACCATACCTTTAGATTTCTATATTTACTTTGCCTTCAGAAGACCATTTATGTCATTCTTTCCTAATTTCTTACACTCCATTCATTCAAAATTTTACCATAAAGGCATTACCTCATTTAAATAGCCGCAAAGGCTTCGTTTGTATTTGCCACAAGGGCTTTCCTTTACAGAGTTGACACCAAGGCATCCTATCCTTAGGTTGCACCACGAAGGTGTTCCTTTTCAGATATAGCCACGAAGGCTTCCTTTACAAAGATTGCCACAAAGACTTTCCTTTCCAGAGTTGACACCAAGGCATCCTCTCCTTAGGTTGCGCCACGAAGGCATTCCTTTTCAAATATAGCCACGAAGGCTTCATTTACGGAGATTGCCACAAAGGCTTTCCTGTCTAGAGTTTGCTACAAAGGCTTTCTTGTCTAGAGTTTACTACAAAGGCTTTCCTTTGACAGAGATCGCCACAAAGTCTGACCTTTCACAGATTTGGCACAAAGGCGTTCTTTAATAGGTTCGCCACAAAGGCTTACCTTTTCAGAGTTTTTCCATAAGGGTTGTCCTTTAACAGGTTTGCCACAAAGGCTTACCTTTCTAGATTTTTTCCACAAAGGCGTCCTTAAACAGAAATTGCCACAAAAGGCTTTTCTTTTCCTAGTGATTTAGGCAATAGGGATTTGCCTAAACTCATACTTAGTGAGGTTTGCCCCTCATTGTCTTAGGACACACAAAGAACTATATTAGGGAATAACCTTATTTAATTTGTTTCCATATGATGCAATAACCCACCAGTTACGGTCTTACACGATATGGTCTTCTTTTAATATGATGTCATACTAATTACGGTCTTATATGATATGGTCTTCTTTCCTTATGATGTTATAACCCACCAGTTATGGTCTTACACGATATGGTTTTCTTTAGTGCCATGGCCATGGACTTGTCCTTGTAGATATTCATGTTTTTAGTCCCGACGAACCCCTTTGACGACTCCGAAAACAGACACAGACTCTTCATACTTAGACCCCTCTTTCATGAACTTATCATATCTTGACTTACTTTTAAAAGGCACATCCAAACTTTTCAAACACATTAACACATTTCCATTATCCAGACACAAGCATCCTTTAACCTCAATATTCATGTTTCATGCTTCGACCACGAAACTTTATGTTATCTATACATGCAAGTCCATAAATCTTATGTTCCTCTTTAAAGTCATCACATCATATTTTACTAGTTCAATTTCACGATTTGGTTACTTAGCATAGAAGTTTCTAGAAGGCATATTATGCAGGTATGAGTCAGTTTAGGGACTCACCTGATAACCTCAAAGGAAGTTTAAACTTCAGATCTAGCCTTTCCTTGATAAATCAATAGTTTGAGCTTTAGATCCACCATTCAGCCAGATGTTACAGGCTCTTCTACATTGATAAATAGAGACACTTTGTTAGAACCCATTTGCGTAACCTTTATTATCACTTTAAAACCCAAACATATCACTAAGCCCTACTTTTTTTTGCCAAGCATATTTATAGATATGTGTTCCCTTGACCAACAGAGTCATGAAACGTACATTGATGGAAGGGAAAATCACTAACCCAGCCTAAACATTAGGGTCGAATCTGGTGATGTCACATTATAACACCTCTTACCCGTATTCAACGCTGGAACAGGGTACGAGGCATTACCAGAATAAATACACTTATAGACATATTAAACCCAGTTATAAAATTTCATCCAAATTAAAAACTTTCAAATTATTATCTTCGAGTCGCTAATTAGGGTATACGAGGCCCAATACATACCCATTCATATGCTCAATATATCCGTTAAATCAATCCAATATTGAAGAATCCACTTTATGTCAAAATCAATATTAATAACAATCATAAATTTGTTCATGTTAATTAATGAACTTAAAATGTTAATTTACAAATATGTAATTCACTAACACATTCTAGTATACACAATGTTTAATTCATGAAATCATTTAATTGAGCTAAATTTCATGTTCATTCCAAATTTTCTTCTAAATCCATACATGCTTCCACTTACCATTTACCTAATCAATTTCTTGAACCAAGCTATCACACAACAATAATACATCACCTGTGCTTTATGAATTCAATGTTCGATTCTTATCACCATCAAATCCATGTCATTCGAATACTTAAAGTTTATTCAAGCATATATTATTACGTTTCATATACCAAGCATAAGTCAAAATTACAAATACGCAATCAATTCATTTGTCATTTATTTGACTAGAAAATTAACCTCAAATTTTATAACATTCCATTACTTAATATAAGCCATAAAACACTCCTTTAACATAAACTAGCACCATGGCCGAATTTTCATTATGCTATTTATTACCCTTTTTCCGAATCACGTAGCAAAATATTCCAAATATGTATATATTTGAATACTATAATTATGCATCAACTTACCAACATGAGTTAATTCATGAGTCACTCATGACATCACTTCATGCCAAATATACCACACACATATGCTATGAAACTTTATTTTCTCTCATGAGCTTACCATGACCAATAATGCACCAATATAAGCATCACTCCTATTTCAACATTTATCGATTATAATCAGACATTTAACCAATTATACACAATTCATTCATATACTTTATTGTCCTCCTCCTCCTCCTCCTCCTCCTCCTCTCCATCCCACATTCTTTATGTATATAACATGCTCAAATAGCATTATACATAATTTCACTATTCACTTATATTTAAATTCAAAGCTGTCTATTTGAGTCAGAGTCACTAAATCATTTTTATCCGAAGCTACAGAGCTCCAAATTAAGATCTGTTAATTTTACCTGAAACTAGACTCACATATATTCTTACCATAAAATTTTCAGAATTTTCGAATTGACCAATTAGTACAGTTCATTCTTTAAATTCACCCCTATTTCACTACTCAACATATCTGACCTCTCTTCACTAAAAATAAATTATCTCATTGTACAGAATTCAGATGATATTTCCATTTGTTTAATTTTAAAATAGACTCATTAAGGATTCTAAAAATATAAATTATAACTTATAATTATTTCTTTACAATTTTAATTATTTTCCAAAGTCGAATAGGGATTCTAAAATCAATCCGACCTTGCCTCACTAAAATTAAAATATCTCAAAATATATAACTCTTTTGCTTGTTCTGTTTCTTTTATGTAAAATTTACTCATTAAGCTTTCATTTCATATCTTATTCAATCTCTAGTTAAATTTTCACCATTTTTGGTGATTTTTCAAAGTCACACAACTGTTTCTATCTAAACTATTTTGTTGTAAAATGTATTCTTTCATAATTTCACTTTTTCACCATCTCAATTCCATTGAATTTTTCACATCTCATTCCAATAGTTCATTTCAATTCATATACAATTCATTCAATTTATCACTATTTTCAAAGCAATTCAATTTCTCGTTTCCAATTTCAAGTCAATCTTCAATTCAATTCCACATATATATTCATAACTCAATTACACTTAGTCAATTTCTCGATGAACACTTCGGAATAATAACAAATACACGGTGAAATCAACACATAGAGACCACCTTATAATAAATGATACCCGATTTACATAGTAGCCTGCACATAGTACTACACATGTGACCATTTTCATCCGATACACGTAGTAGCCTGCACATAGTACTACACACGTGATTGAAGCTATCCGGTATGCATAGTAGCCTGCACATAGTACTACACATGCGACCTATCATTCCGGTCCACGTAGTAGCCTGCACATAGTACTACACACGTGACCTAGCAATTTCACTCGTATCTCTTTCATTCCGAAGGTTCAACCGAGAATTTTCACTTTTTCTCTTTTTTTTACCAATCAATGTCAATTTCTCGTCTTTCTCGATTTATAATAACATATTTAGCTTATATAAAATTCACATTATTCAATCCAGTCCAAAAATCACATTTTGGAAAAATTACATTTTTGCCCCTAAAGTTTCACAAAATTATAATTTTGTCCCTAGGCTTGGAAATTAAACTTTATTCCTTTTTCTTATGTTTTATGACATTCTAAAAATTTTTCCCTTCTATGGCAACATCAAATTCTCACTCTAACACTTACTTATGAACATTAGGTATTTTTACCGATTATGTCAATTTACTCGTTTTCACTTAAAATCGGCTAGATAAAGTTATTTAACATAATTTCAAGCTTCATATTCTACCATAAAACATCAAAATAAACAAATTTCACCTATGGGTATTTTTTTCCAAATATGAACCCTAGGTTAAATTATTGCTAGAATAAGCTAAATCAAGTTACTGGGACTCTAAAAACGTAAAGGACATTAAAAACGGGGCTTGGAATCACTTGCTATGGAGCTTGGAAGCTTGAAAATCCTAAATGTGGCTTCCCCCTTGCTATTTTCTTTCATCATGGAGAAGATGGACAAATTTTTGGCTATTTTGGCCTTTTTAATTCTTTTAATTACTAAATGACAAAATGCCCCCAACTTAAAAATACCCTATTTCACTTATCTCTTGTCCATTTTTGTCCAACAAGTTAACCAATGGTCTAATTACCATTTAAGGACCTCCAATTTAAAATTTCATAATAATTGGACACTTCTAACATGTAGAACTCAACTTTTGTACTTTTTTACAATTTAGTCCTTTTGGCTAAATTGAGTGCCCAAACATCAAAATTTTTCAACAATTTTTTTACGAAATCATTCTGTGAAATTTTAGACCATAAAAATATAATCAAAAAATAAATTTTTCCTCGTCGAACTTGTGATCCCGAAACCACTGTTCCGACTTGGCCTAAAATCGGGCTATTACATAACTTAACCCGAGTGTCCTGTTAACTTAACTCAAGTCTTTATGGAAACTTGGTAAATGTCACATCAATGCTGAGTGTCTTATCTAAAATCTGCCACTTCTAAAAAACTCATCCAATTACTTCTTTAGCATTTAACCTTTCTGGATCACGCTTGGTTATTTCATACCCAACTTACCTCACAAATTACTGGTACGGGACCTCATTGGTTACAAGGTATACTATGCCACTAGCATGGGCTCATATCCTAAAAATCATTTTATATAGCCATAAGCCTTATTTCACTACTCATAGTTATCTTATGCGAAATCCTTATTTAAATATTTTCCTTTCAGAGTTCGCTCACTCTATACACCACAATAGGCTTTTAGGCGAACACTACTTTGTTTGTCGTACTTATTTATAACTATGCGCCATATTTATATATATATATGCATTCCTATCAGTACTCCTTGATTCATCATACTTACCTTTCTTTATAGTTAGTCATAAGTTTTGTTCTTTCAAAATATCCTATACATTATACCTACTAGAGCTCACCATGAATTCCTCTCATTTCGTTTAGAATTTGTCAAACCAGGGCATCTGTAACAACCCGTTTTTAGTGAAATCAGAATAGTGGTTTCAAGACCACAAATTTGACATTAAAAAATTTATTATATTATTATTTTAATGTCTACAACATGATAGTAGCATTGTATAAAATTTTTGTGAAGAAATTTTATCGTTTGCATGCTTAATTTGATAAAAAAGACTAATTCATATAAAGTGCAAAACTTGAGTTCTATTAGAAGAAGGTGTCAATTTACTATGAATTGGAAACATGAGCGGTCTTAAATGGTAATTAGACCATTAATAAAATTAGTGGACAAAGTTGGACATTATTTTAGTACTTTTAAAGGTATATAAGTAAGGTTAAATTAGTAATTAATAAAATAACTTTAAAAAATAAAATGAATAAAAGAAAGATGCCATCTTTCTTCTTCTCCTCCAACCGAAACTAGAAACAAAAGAAGCCATTAAAAACTTTTCAAGGTTCGGCCATAGTACTTTTGTGCATGTAAGTGTAATTTTGCTTGATTTTTAATACTTTCTATGTTTTTGGAGTCGTTGTAGCTTAATCTAGCTAGCTCAGGGACTAATCTGTAAAAATGTTAAAAGCCTAAGATTTTACCATGAATGTATGTTAGTTGTTTTTGATGTTTGATGGATGAAAATAAATGTTTGATGATAGTTGAACAACTTTTGTAAAGGAATTTTTGGTGAATTTGTCATTTAAGGATTTAATTGAAAAATAGAAAAATGTTCATGGTGAAAATATGAAATAAATGAAATGTAGGGCTTGTTAAGGGCTTAGATGATATTCAGCTATAGTGGGTTGGTACTAAATTGCATGAAATTTCATTTTTATGAGCTAGGGACTAAAATGAAATGAATTCAAAATTATAGGGGCAAAAGTGTAATCTTACCAAAATATGATTTTTGGATTAAATTGAATAGAATGAATTTTGAATGAGTTAAATTTGATTATATAGATCAAGAAAAGCAACGTACGGATTTAAATCGGGGAAAAGTAAAAGTATTGGATTAATCGATTGTATTTCTCCGTTCGTGTTTGAGGTAAGTTCGTTAATTTAAATAGCATTGAATTATGTTCAAATTAAATGCTTTTATGTTATATATCGATGTTTCGACTCTACGAAAATATCCAACGAAGTTTCGGCAACTTTTAGATCTCGTTTGAACCTTAGGAATATATATGATACAAATGACATATCATTAGGGGTTATCGTGTTTCGGGTGCTGGTCTTGTACGTCCTACCGGTGGCTGAGTTTTTGGCATGTGTTGCGGTTACTTGAAAGCTTGTGTGAGCAGCACCATGTAGTTACGTCCTGACTGACAGCTTGCGTGAGTAGACCCATTTATGGCTCGAGAAAGAACATTGATACGAGATATGAGATAGTAATGGTTTCGACCACATGTTGGCACACAGTGTGCGAGATTCCCGCGTATCCGATATTATTCTAGTAGTTCAACGGGTATGAAAAAGGGAAGATTCAGCAAATGCTTCGATAAGTGATGTTATGAAAGTATGAAAATGTATGAGTTGATGATGTTTAAAATATGCTTAGCCATATGCTTGAAAATATGAATGCTTATAAGTAGTATGTATAAAAACTATGATGTTTTGAGATTATTTGTTAAGCTATGTGATTATCTAACTTGAAAGGTTATTGTTGCTTAGGCTAATGCCAAGTCATGTTGGATTGTCTGAAATTGTTTTTATGCTTATAAATTGAAATGGTAAGCTTTGTTTATGAATTACGAACTTACTAAGCATTGTATGCTTACTTCGTGTTATTTTCTTCTATGTTTCTAGATAATCCGAAGCTCGTTCGGATTAGAATTTTTCAGAGATCCATCACACTATCCATCGGTTATATCGGTATATTTTGATGATTTTGAGTCATGATTATAATGGCATGTATAAGTGTCTTGTTTAATGAAATTTAGCCATTATGCGTGGCTTGTATATATTACATTATGGTTGATGATCTAGTGGGTATGATATTATAATTATATGGTATTTTGGTGAGGTTGTTATTTTGATTTTGTGATGGTTAAAAATGATGGTAGGGAAATGATATGGTAATGGTATTTTATGAAATGGTGAATGGTATGAATAGAGATAGTCTATGAATGTTGCTAATGGATTGATTTGGTAATTTGAAGTGATCATCTTTTGGTCAAATTGGTATGGTACATGTTAGTTATGAAAATGGACATTTAGTATTGGCTGTGCATGAATTTTGGGTATATGAATATATGGATAAATGTGGCTTTGAAATGGTTCGATTGGTAGTTTAATTAGTGAATGAATTGGTTAGGTGTTTAGGTAAGTTTGATTGTTGAAATTAAGGTGTCATTTCGACATATTGGTTGAATGGATAGTTTCTATGTTGTGTAAGTTGGGATATGCATATGTAAAGTGTGTTTTGAATGCTTTATTTTGGTGCAATTGGCTTGTGCATGAGGTGTGAATTTGGGTGAAAAAAATGGCTTGGAAATGGCCAATTTTTCATCCACACGGGCGTGTGTCTCAACCGTGTGTAACACCGGCCAGGCGACACGGCCGACTGTCCCTTGTAGTTTTCAAAGGGGTTACAAGTCAGGCTGTTACATGGCCTAGCACACGGCCTGTCATACGGGTGTGTGAGGTTAATTCAAAGGGTACACGGCTTGGCACACGGGCATGTGACTTGGCTGTGTGGCCTAAGTCAGTGAGTTACAGGGGTATGGACACGAGCTTGGACACGGTCGTGTGTCCCTATTTTGAATGCCCACATGACCTAAGACACAGGCGTGTCTCTTGGCCGTGTGACCCCTGCAGTTTGAAAATTTTTAACTTTTTTCGAAAAATTTCATATGTTTTCAATTTAGTCTCGATTTACTTCTAATGTCTTTTTAAGGCCTCGAGGGCTCCTAAAAGGGATTGTATGTATGAATTTGGTTGATGTTGTTATGATTTATGTGATGAATTGTTAATGTTAACTAATTGTACATTGTATGATGTTATGCTCCGGTAACACTCTATAGCTCTATCCCAGCGACGGATACGGGCTAGGGGTGTTACAGCATCGCCGGCGCACTCAGAAAGTCATTACACGTAATCTAATCCAACGTTAGGCACTTGAAACTTACCCTTAAGCCTTACTTTTATAAACAACACTTAAATAGTTAGGACTTCGTCGTGCAGGATGTTACAGAGAGATGGTGTGTAGCGGATGGGGGCATGATCTGATTTGTTTGTTATTTTGCATCGCTAAATATTTCATACCATCTGTATTTGCTATGTTATAATCTATGTATTATTCTCTGCTTTTTGTTTTGTATGTATGTTAAGCCGCACACTGGGCTTTGTAGCTCACTTAATTTATTAACCTTTTCAGGTAATCCTCAGACTTAAGATTGGCAGTGCTCGGGAGCTCAGGTTGGTCTCACGCTTATGTTGGTAAAATAAAGTTTTACTTAGGTTTTACGGACTTTTGGACTATTAAATGTTTTTTGGACATTATTATCAAGTTTGGGTTAACTGTTGAATTTTTGACAATTTAGCTTCGTTTAACTGCAAATTTTACATTTTCACATGCTGGAATCACTGTTTTCAAAATTGACAACTCTGAAGTTTTTCGCTGCAAATCTAAATAACAAATCAAGTTTTACAGTAAGATAAGTAAGTTCAATGCGATTTTAAACTTATTCGAGATGTGCTAAAATTAATGTTTTTCGAAACAAACACTTAACAAGGTTTCAATCTAGAGTTTTTAAAACAAGTAGATGATGTAGCCTCCAAGATCCGACATAACATCTAGATCGAATTTAGAATGTTATATTTGGAGTCACTTTTAAGGTTTTGTCTTGTATCGGACTTAGGTCCTTGATTATGTTATCCGCTTTTGTAATTGGGTTTGTGTTCTTTATTATATGGGACGATGTCCCGATGCTTGTTTTCCTATTCCTCTATTTTATGAAATTTTTATCTTTGTCAGAAAAACAAAAATCACTACTTCACTAAAATTCTTGTTCTATACTTTGATCTATTCTTAGCTTTAGAAACCTCGCTGCGGATTGCTAGAAACGGGCCCACTGCATTTCTGGCCCATAATTAAGTTTGGGTCTTAGATTTTGTGGCCGAACAGACCTCATGCACTTGGGTATGGGACAGGCCCCACCGAACTGAAGAATAATCTAAGAAAGTACTCAAATAAAAACCAAATATGACAACATTACCATAACTATTTAGTTCAAATGACAATGTCCAAATGTGTAAATTTTATTACTATACACTGATTTCTACATTTTAGTTTTATACTTTCTTAATTTCGAAATTTTGATCATCAACTAACAATATTTATTTATTCTGTTAAAGTTAAGTTTCATTATTTTCAACAAACATAAAATAATATATGTAATGTTATGATAATTCGTTGATATATTTCACATATTATTAAAAAATGTAATTTTAATTAATAAATTTAACTGAATTAAAATTAAAATTTTAAAATCTAAAAGTATAAAATTAAAAATAATTAAATTAAAAATTATAATTATAATGCGAGACTAATAGTAAAAATAATCTAATAAAATTAATTACTATCATTTAAATTAAGGCTAAAGTTTACGAAATATAAAAATTAAAATTAATGTAATATTATCTACCGAATAATCGATCTAACCCCTAGAAGACTTCTAAAAATTGAGTCCACCTCTCAACAATTGTCGTTATTCTCGTTTTAAACACTCGTTGTTGTAGTTGTAACTTAAATATATAGGGAAAAAATCGAAGAAGATGGTGATAGACAAAAAGAAGGAAAAATAATCGCAACATTCACCTGTACTATCATTTACCAGGGGACCAGAAAAAGACTATGAAAATTAGATGATCAATCAAAGAAAATCGCCTCGGGGCGTACAGAAGACATGAGCTCATTGCATGTGATTAAACTATCATTTTTAAAGACAAAAGTAAGATACGAGAAGAGAAGATATTTTTGCTGGTTAGGTTGACAGTGTCAACAAACATGGGATTCTCCTGGAAGTTGTCCAAGTGCTTACAGATATGAATCTTACAATAACAAAGGCATACATATCATCTGATGGAGGATGGTTTATGGATGGTAAGGGTTTTTTTTCTTAAAACCTGCTTGAATTGTATGTTAAATCCCGGGTTAACCAGTTACTTGTATGTTTCAGTCTTTAATGTTGTTGACAATGACGGCAACAAAATTAGAGATAAGGAAGTTATGGACTATATTCAGAGTGTAAGAACTTACCTCATCCTTATTGTTCAAAGTCGAATAATCTAGTTTTTCTGTCCACTAAAAAACGTTGAAAGATCAAACAGATTTGTGGTATTGGTCTGGTCAATTCTGCTTCTGCATCAGTTGCTTTTAACGTAATGCATTGCAAGCATCATCTATTTACAATTGTAACATCCATGTTTTGTTATTTAAAGATACTCTGTGTGGTTTGGATTAAGGTCCCAGCTGTATATGAAGAGATGATTTTGTCTGGTTGCACTCCTGATAGGAAAGCTAGGGCAATGTTGCGGTCTGCTCTGAGATACATGAAGCAGGCAGTGAAGTCATTGTTGACAATCCCCATATGGCTAAAGCAAGTCATGACTGAACAAATTGTTGTTTGAGTTATCAGTTTGAGGTTAGTAGACATGATCTTTTGATGTATGAACATTTTGTATAATTCCATCGTGAAAATAAGCTTGTTTTCTGCTCACAAGTTACTTCGTTTAAAATAACCTACAATAAAGTGTTCTTTAGTTGAGAAGTATGGACCTGTACATTTTTATTAAGTATTTTTTGAAAATTGATGTCAAATTGGAGGATTCAATATTGTTGAAAACTTATTGATGGATTAATTTTAATCCATCCAACAGAAAACTTGTGCAACCTCTCATGCCATCTCAGCCTGGGAATGTGGGGGCTATTTGTTGTTCAGGAATGGGTACCAATTTGATCAAGTTACTGAGGATGCCATGGTTAATAGACTGAGCAGTTTCTCCCTTGACGATAACAACTTTGAAGCAGTGAAGCAACTTTGTTGCAGCATTGCCAGTAAATTTGATGTTTGATCTAAAAGTTTTTAAATGCATGTTTATATATTTTGAAATTATGTTGCCACTGGAATCTTGTTTTTCTCGTATTGCCTATTGGGAACTGAGGCTTGTAATAGGGGGTTGACTTGTTTGTTTATGAGGATGACTGGATCAAATGCTATATTTGGAAGTTGTTTTCCTGATCAGGATGGCTTTTATTTTGCTGATAAATGGAGAAATCAGTTGAAGTATTTGAAGGATATAAGAAAAGAGATTTACATTACTACTTGTTCAATATCATTAATATAGCATTTGGAAAAGCTTGCACGAAAACTAATTCGCAACCTTGATTTCAAAGTAATGTTGTATTTTATCACACTAAATTTATCTTTATTCATTCTAAATATATGAATTATTTATATGTTAATTTATCTTATATATCATTTACTATTATTTTATTTATAATATTTTAATTGTATACTATAAATTATTAGCATTTTAATCGTATACTATAAATTGTCATTACTATATTTTTCTTTATGCTATTAATTAGTCACGAAATATTAATTATACATCATATATTATTAAGGTTATAGTTACACAAGAGTTCGTTGATTTTTGCTAGGTAAATACACATTCAAACTTTAGATTAAATTATATATTTTTATTAAATTATATTTAATAATAATTATTTTAAATTATATTTTATAGTATTATATATTATGATTTTAGTAAATTCATATAAGAATATATTTAATATTAAGAATTTTATTAAATTATATATTTTATTAAATTATATTTAATAATAATTATGTTAAATTATATTTTATAGTATTATATATTATGATTTTAGTAATTTAATATTAAGAATATCTAATATTACGAATTTTATTAAATTATATTTAATAATAATTATGTTAAAATATGATTAAATTATTTATTACTGATATTAATAATCTTATTAAAATTTAATAACAATAACAATAATCATTTATCTAAACAAATTTTTGCTAAGGGTATTCTAGTCATTTTAGCTTTTTTCATTATGCTATTACACCTCCATTCCATTCAACCAAACATAAGAATACTATTACGCCTTCATTTCATTACATTCAACCAAACAATTGATTTGTTATTACGTCTCTATTCCATTACGCCTCTATTCCAATACAGCGAACCAAACGTGATGTTGTTCACTTTTTTCTGTTATTTTTATTTTCTCAGTGAAACAACAAAGAAGAAGATATGGCGTGATGAGTTCAAAATGCTCGGAAAGCAACCACCCATACAAGAAATTCCCCAAGAAAAACAGAATCTGTTTAAATTTTTTTTAGTATCAATAACGAAAGGGAAATTACCCAAAATTCCGACAGCTGTTATTCCATGTCTTTTTGTGGGAACTTGGTGGCGTTTCTGGTGTTCTTTGTTGCGTTCTTTTTCTTTACTTGGAAAAATTCCATTCTCCTCTAACAGGATTATGTTTTTACCTATCTTCCATCAGCTTGTCTGTGTTTGAAAATCTTTGTTGGTCTAGGAGCTAAACAGGTCGGCAAAGGGCTCAAGAAACGAGGTTAATAATGCTCTTCCCCTTTCTGGGTTCCTTTTATTCACATTTATAGTTCTATTTCTGCATAAATATAATTAGTTTTCCTTCCACCTTCCATCATTTCAACAGACTCAGTGCGAGACAACACTTACATTAAGCTTTCATTTCATTTACTGAAACCACTATTGTGCTGTTCATCAAAATGTTTTATAGCCACGGTTTCGTACTTTGCCAAAGACATCGCTACCTTTTCCTTATTTTTCTCTTGATTTTAAGCACAACCCAAGTTAGATACAAAGCTGAAGGTACGTAATCAATAAAATTTTCATCACAACCAGTAAGTTTTGAAAATATTTTTTGAATTAATGAACACAATTTTTTTAAACTTGTTTTTAATTTTCAGGTAGACCAAACCCCAAATCTGATACCTTTTCCAAGGTAAACCAGCATACAGAACAGAAAATTATATTTCTTTTCCTCTGAAGATCATACAATGAATGTTAAGAAGGTCTGTCTTCTTTTTTTTTTCTTACGTTTGATAGAAAGTAAATGAAGAAAAGAAAATATTGAGCGCTCAGATAGGGTCAAGGCCGCCAAGGTGTGATAGAAGATGCAGTTCATGCGGGCATTGTGAAGCCATTCAAGTGCCTACAAATCCGCAAGTCAGAAATGGGAACAAGAATTTCTCAACGTTACTCTTTGGTGTTGCTTACGCAAGAAGAGTTGATAACTCCAACTACAAGCCCATGAGTTGGAAATGCAAATGTGGGAACGTCATATTCAATCCCTGAAAATAAGTTTGACACAACAAATTCTAGGTTCTTTAATACCCATTTTTCAACCTTGTAAATCAGTGTAAGAGAAATATATAGTATTGTTCTCTTCCATGTAAGAATCATATGTTCGACGATGCTACACCTTCTTACAATTATTTTGCTTTATGTGCTCCATGATTAAAAATCACAGATGATCATCTATTGCACTTCATATCCAGCTTTGTGTTGATCACTTGTGCATAAGACTTAGCAGTTTTGTGACCGCAACAAGAGCCTCGACGTTTAGGCCACCCAAACGAACGAGAGCCAACTTCGAAATGTCAAGTAAGGAACAACAATATTACTCTCAATGATCATGATCGACCAAGTTTCGACCAAAAGATCTCAAACTCTTCATGCTCGGTGATAGAGTATATAGAAGATAGTTAGTTACTAACGGTTAAGCTGTCAGTTGCTAGTTAGTTAGTAGTTAAGTTGTTAGCTGTTAGTCTGGTAAAGAAGGTAATAGCTAATAGCTCCTCTTAGGGTTTTCTATAAATATTGTATTGAAACGTTTCTGAAGAAAATATAATATAGTTGATGTATTGCATAGTTAAGCATGCATGTTTAATATTCTAATATGGTATCAGAGGTTCGCGTCAAGTTCTAGTCGTCTATAACGCATGGAACCGTTGTCGAGTCCTTCCGCTGCTCACTCAGCTGCTCCAACGATGGCGTCCACTCTTGCAAATAGTGTTCTTGACAGTAAGTTTTTCTCTACCAAGAAAATAAGTGTTCTTCTTGATGATTCCAATTATCTACTATGGCGGCAACAAGTTTTGCTAGCAGTTAAAGCTCACAAACTGCAACCATTTCTTGATCTCAACACAATACCGCCTCCTTCGGTGGTCACTGATGGTGAAGGGGTGCTGCAAGAAAATGCTGAATTTGACAAGTTTGAGCAGCAAGATAGCGCCCTTGCGTCGTGGCTCATGTCTTCGGTTAGTGCTGATGTTCTCCCTCATCTCATTGGCCTTGAAACTAGTGCACAGATTTGGAATTCTATTGTCTTTGCCTAACTGGGCACAACCTCAACCTGCCTGGGCAAATTCTTGCATGAGTCATCCTACACAGCATACGGTTCCAATCGCTGCTCCTGTTGCTTCTCCACAGGCTCTAATTGCTACACCTGACACTGTGGGAGATCCTGCTTGGTACCCTGACTCCGGGGCTACACATCATCTCACTCACTCAATAACATCTGCTGGTGAAAATCTGACGCACAACGGACCAGGTATGGTGTATGTAGGAAATGGTAGTGCTCTTCCTGTTATTTGTTCTGGTCAATCTTCTTTGTTCACTAAGGCTCGACCGCTTTATATGAAGTCGATTTTATATACTCCTGGTATCACTAAAAATTTGATGTCTGTATCTAAGTTCACCAGAGACAATCAGGTGATGTTTGAGTTCCTACCATCACAATGTCAGATACGTGATCTAAAGACAAAAGAAGTTCTTCTTCGAGGATCTGTGCAAGACGGTCTCTATAAGCTTCATTTACATAATGGCCTTAGACAGGTTTCATCAACAAACTCTGCACAGTGCTTTGCAACCAATGGTGCTACTCCTCTGAATGTATGGCACTCTAGACTAGGGCATCCCTGTAAAAATGTGTTGCTCAAAGCTTTACAGAGTTGTAATTTGTCATTTCATGAGAATAAAGAAAAGGTTGTCTGTGTTGCATGTCACCTTGGCAAGGAGCATAAACAACCGTTCTCTCCTTCGACTACTCACTATTCTGCTCCATTACAGTTAGTTGTTGCGGATGTTTGGGGACCAGCCCCAGTAACCTCCAATGGTTTCTGATACTATGTAATGTTTACTGATGCATGCACAAGATACTCCTGGATCTATTTTCTACACAAAAAGTCTGAGGTGTTGACTGTTTTTCCTCAGTTTCACAGACAGGTTGAGCGCAACCTTGGTGTTCAACTACGAACTATGCAAACAGATGGGGGTGGAGAATTTCAGGCACTAAGACCGTATCTCTCTCAGCATGGAATTACTCAACGCTTCTCCTGTCCGTATACTTCAGCCCAAAACGGTATTGTTGAACGCAAACACCGGCAAGTAGTTGAAATATGGCTGGCCATGCTTGCTCATGCTTCCATGCCAATGGCTTCCTGGAGTGATGCTTTTAGCTGTGCCATTTATCTTATTAACAGACTTCCAGCTGCTCCCCTCAACTTTGTCTCTCCCTTTGAAAAACTTCATCACACCAAGCCTAATTACAGTTTGCTCAAGACGTTTGGATGCCTGTGTTTTCCTAATCTCAGACTGTACAACACACACAAACTCCAATTTCGTTCCACTCCCTGTACTTTTGTTGGCTACTCTTTCACCCATAAAGGATACAAGTGTCTAGATGGCACTGGCCGAATATATGTCACTCGGCATGTTACTTTCCATGAAGACAGTTTTCCTTTCAAAACTCCTGCTACTCACCCTATCTCAACCAATAAAGGCCCAACAACTAGCTCAAAATTACTTGTTCTCCAGCCTAGCACTCAGAATTCTATCCCCTCTTCATTGACTACTACGTCAACAGTACCCATGTCAACCACTGCCCTTACACCTACTCATACTTTACCTGCCCAGCCTAGTATACAGTCCTCTTCCTCTATAGCCCCGCACCCTATATCTACATCATCTGTCCCATCACATCACCCACCACACATCACAACAACTTCTCTACCTATGTCACAAATACCACAAAACACTCATCCAATGCTTACACGCAGCAAAGCTGGAGTATTCAAGCCTAAAGCTTATTTAAGCAATGTGAGTGAAGTCACTGATGTTCCCGCTACTATTCATGAAGCTATGGCACACTCTGTCTGGCGTGATGCAGTTCATGCTGAACTAGCAGCCCTGGCTCACAACAACACCTGGAGTTTCTGTCCATTACCCTTGCATCGTCGCACAGTTGGATGTAAGTGGTTGTTTAAAATAAAAAAGAAGGCTGATGGCATGGTTGATCGATATAAAGCTCGACTGGTAGCCAAGGGGTATTCACAACATGCAGGGACAAACTTTCGGGACACCTTTAGTCCGGTAGTTCGAGCAGTGACCATTCGGACGGTTCTTGCTGTTGCCGTAATGAAGGGATGGCCACTTCGGCAAGTGGACGTGAACAACGCCTTCTTGAATGGAGAACTGTCTGAAGATATATTCATGAACCAGCCACCTGGTTTTGAAGTAACAGGACCCAACAATCAGAGGTTGGTATGCAAACTGAATAAAGCATTATATGGGTTGCGACAGGCGCCAAGGGCGTGGTTTCAAACTCTCAGACAGCTTATGGTCAGCAAACTGGGTTTTTATGGGTCCAAAGCCGATCCGTCACTGTTCATCTGCACTACTGAAAGTAGTCAACTTCTACTTATGGCATATGTTGATGATATTGTCCTCACAGGAAATTCGAATACAGACATTGATGGTGTGATAAGTCAGCTTCATAGTCAATTTGCTCTCAAAGACTTGGGATGCCTCAATTTTTTTCTTGGTATTGATGTGCAGTACACTGCTCAGGGGATGTGTCTTAGCCAGAAAAAATATGTACAAGAAATTATGTCTAAAACTGGTATGACGGGTGCTGCTCCTACTCCAACACCTATGGTAAGTTTTTCTAAGCTTACTAGCAATTCGGTTGAACAAAAGCCTGTTGATGGACAGCTTTATCGTAGCACCATTGGTATGCTTCAGTACCTTTGCATCACATGGCCTGATTTGGCTTTCTGTGTTAACAAACTCAGTCAGTATATGAATGCTCCTAACGAATCTCACTGGAAAGCCGTTAAACGGGTTCTGCGCTATCTGGTGGGCACCTTGGATCATGGGCTATTTTTTACACAGGGGCAATTTCAGCTGGTTTGCTACTCAGATGCTGACTGGGCATCTTCGGTTGAAGACAGACGCTCCACTACGGGGTACGTGGTGTATTTGGGGCCTAATCCAATAGCATGGTGTTCAAAGAAGCAGGTTGTGGTCTCCAGGTCGTCTTCTGAAGCTGAATACCGCAGCTTGGCAAACTGTGTCTCTGAGTTGATATGGGTTCAGCAGTTGTTACGGGAAATAGGTGTTTCGATGGAACAAACACCAGTGGTCTGGTGTGATAATACCTCCACAGTGTCTATGGCAGCAAACTCAACACATCATGCACGAGTCAAACATGTTGAGATAGACTATCATTTTGTTCGTGAAAAAGTTCTTGAAGGATTGCTTCAAGTCAACTATGTACCGTCAGCGCACCAAGTAGCAGATGTTCTTACAAAACCTGTTCCTCCCAAATATTTCTCTGGTTTTCGAGAAGCCCTTCGAGTCATAACAAGAAACTTAGTTCCAAAAAGTTCTGACAACGAGGAGAATGATAGAGTATATAGAAGATAGTTAGTTACTAACGGTTAAGCTGTCAGTTGCTAGTTAGTTAGTAGTTAAGTTGTTAGCTGTTAGTCTGGTAAAGAAGGTAATAGCTAATAGCTCCTCTTAGGGTTTTCTATAAATATTTATTGAAACGTTTCTGAAGAAAATATAATATAGTTGATGTATTGCACAGTTAAGCATGCATGTTTAATATTCTAATACTCGGGACCGAACTCCAACAAGATACAGTGCCTGACGAAAATCAATGCAAAAACAAAGTGATAAATGCACAAGAGTTCTTGTAAAGGGTTCTTACAAGTAGACAGATGTACTGGAAGAAGACGGTGAGGAAAACTGAAGCAAATCCATTAACACTAAGTGTCGCGACAAGTGGTGATTGGTAAGGTAGATAAAAGGAAATGTGGCTGACAATAAGGCTAAACGAAGAAAATAAATAGAAAGAACTTCAGAGAGAATTTTGAGAGTCAGAATATTAAAATATCAAAAAGTCTTTTTATCATTTGTGAAAAACCAACAGTGTTTTAAGAATATGGGTTGTAAAACTAGCAAGTAATGAGAATAATAATTAATATTTTTCATTTAGGAAGGCATTATGGTTCCTTTTATTATGGAAGGATTTTGTAGGTAATGGTAAATAATGAATAGTGAACAAGAATTTATTTATTTTTTTCTAAAATAACGGAGAACCACTTCATGTTACAAAAAAGGTTAAGAGTAAAATCACTTAACTACATTCATATTTGATCCAACAAGCCAAATTTTCTAGAACATCTCAAGAGTAAATATAACCTAAAAATTGTCATATTTTGAGGTTATTTCCCTTTCTTATACTTTGGTGAAGTAATATAATGGGAAACATCTCTTGAAGTGCAAGATGAAGATTGTTCCTGAATAAGAGTTTTCTAACCTGCTCCAAATATGAGTTATTCTCAATATAGTTATTTTAAACAATGGTGATATTTTGACTCTTCTAAAAAAACACAACTGTTTCAAATACAAGATATTCCAAATACAATGGTTATTTTGAATATAACTATTTCTAAAATGTCATTATTCTAAACAATAGATGTTTCAAACTTTAACTATTCTTTTTCAAATAACAACAACACAAGATGATAGTTATTCTACTTAAAGCCTTGAACATAGCTATCACTACAACAAAATTTACATTTATTGACAGAAGTTTATACTAACGGACGATATCGGTCGGCATAAGATGCTGGAATGTGAATTAGAATGAGATATACCGACGGATTTTTTAAATCTGTCTGTAAAAGTCCAGGTTACACTAACGGCATATTATGTTTCCGTTGCTAGGGTGAGATGAAAAGTACGCGCTCTCTGCTCTTCATTGGCGGTAGTGTTTTATATAAAAAAATAATTAGAATGAATTTAATTTTGATGTTTTCCCTAAATTCCTTTCCCGTCTTTTTTTCTACTCTTTCTTGTTTTTGTACATTCACGTACAGGGTTTTAACTTTTCCCCCAATTCTTTTCAAGGTATTTTTCCAGTCATCTTTTCAAAGTTATTTCTCATCTTAAATTTCATCTAATTTCTACCTATACTTACCAATTTCCACTAAATCCATACTGGGCAAGTTGAATGTAACATCTCAATGGCTTTTCAACCTCATCTTCTCCTCTGAAAGGCATGAGTGAAAAGCAATTTCGAAGTAGAAGGTAATGAATTTCGATTTTTTAAAACCTCGCTTAAGCTTTCTTTTCATTTTGTTTCCTTGAAAGTAGAAGGTAATAATTTTCGAAATAGAAGATTTGTTTTTTGTTCAACTTTTGTTTTCTTTGCTTAACAATAGATTCCTTCAAGAAGGGTATTCTTTTTTATAGAAGAAGGGTAAAATTAGTACACATTTATTTATGGTTAGTCTTCCCTCATCTTGTCGGGTGCCCCTAAGGACTCCATCTTCATGGATTTCTACAACTCATTTACCTTCATAGCTTTGGTTCTGTTCCTCTCCCTAGTCACCTTCAAGTTCTTATCTGCAAAACTGAGACAAAAATAGAGAAAGAACAAGTACCACCCCATTGCCAGCACGTTTGTTGACCAGCTCCTCAACTTCACAGCTTTAAATTTATTTTAATATTACAACTAGAAACTTGTAAGACAATAAATTTGGATAAAAAATTTACAAAGTTTGACAGTACTGATGGATTTTAGCTCTCTATGTAACACCCGATGCATTCTCCGGATCTGGGTATGGAACATCACAGGTTGACCCGATTTAAAAACACATCTATTTGCTTTTCTTTCTAGAAAAGTTTATAATCCATTTTAGTAGATATCCCCTATCTTCAGAGCGATATTCCTTTAGTTTAAGATCACTTTTATTCGTGAGTGCAAATTAAATAAAGATTCGTGCTTTAAGGATGCACGGAATAACCCTTTAGCAGTTATTTAATTAACATCAATGAATCATAAATATTGTTATGTGGTCAAGGTTTCCATTCAACATTGGATGTTTTCAAAATGTCATTCAATATACATAAAAATTTTGAACCGGCGGTTTCTAACAATAGGCCTAACCTCCAGCAAATACACGTTAACTCTGAAAATTAAGAAAGCTTACAAACGGCTACAGATATGGTCGTATCCCTTCGAGCACCATACTTAACCTAAGAACTTGAAAGGAAGAAAAAATTGGGTAAGTTCGTATGAAGTTAGTGAGTTCCTGGAAAAGACGATCCCATCTTAATTACTATTAGACAATAGGAAAAAAGGACTCAACTAGTTCTCCATATTTGGCGGATACATTACTCTAGCCTGCAGATCAACTAGTGGATGATACCACGAACTCAACTCAGCCTATTGGCAAACAACATCGATTTCTATACTCATGTATGACAATCACGGACACATCTACTCCAAGAATGTGCCACTTGTGTGAACTACCATTTATGACAGGTAAGCTTACTGTTCATGCTTTCATGCAACGTACAGTACCATATGCACCTTTTTTTTTACGTATTTTCTTCCTTGTGCTAGCTTTTGATTCCCGGTTACCGAAGAATCAAAATTTTCCTGTATCTTCAAATCTGCTCATCTAAGCTATATAACTTCACCTCCATATCCTCCTAACTCCTCTCCTTGTATGAACACATAAGTGTTCTCTCATAAAGTCGGATTTTCAGTATTCACAATTTGCATCCAAGTGACATATAGCTGTAGTTGCATAAAGTCACGGATGTGATTTGTTTCCCCAAAAATCACAGGGTTTGTAAAACATTATATTTATATATTTTAAAAGGGACAATAGCAAATTTTTCCCTCTACTTTAACAAATATTTCAATCCCATATCTTTTACTTTCAAAATATCTAGTGTCTATCAATGTATTTTAGATAATTGAATTTTCCATTATCCAAAAGCAGTTAAATTGCAACAGTTCAACAAAGCATCCACAAGATTTATAAAAGGAAAGACGATTATTTACAATTCAACCATTTCCAATTTGAACAAATGTGAATATTAACGGTATCAACATGATCAACCTACCTCCCCACTAATCTGATTTGTTTAGTCTTTTTAATCTTCTTCGAAATTGCATTTTTAGTAGAATGAGACTTGCCAAAGAATATGCCATTTTTTTCACACTAGATAAAACTGATATTAAGCATTCCAAATCATCTTCAAAACAGCAATAAAAAATTTGCCCCTTAAATTTGTATAAAGCCCAAACTAGTTCCTAATTCCAAGAACCCATAGCTCAATGTGTTGGAAAAATTCCGTGGCGTTATTCATAAAACCTAGCGATTATGTTAATAAATCTTTACTAAGTTAGCATACGTGCTCTAAGTTAGGCCATCCATTTATTTTTCAGCTTTCAACCAAAACAATTTTATCTATTATTCTTGAGCTCTGATCTATTAGGGTGTGGACTCTAATTTCACAAATTGATCACACAAAATGAAAACTTCTTTAATATTCAATGGAATAATATATTTTAAAAGGCTAGAAACCGAAAAGTTGAACTCCCTCAAAGTATAGAATTTATTTGGGAAAATAAATCAAACTAGATTTTGACATAGTATTCACTTAAGTGGTGTGTGTTTTACCTAGCCAATAGTCACTATATATAAAGAGAAAAAAATAAGAATCTCAATCGAACAAGGGTTAAATAAATAATATTATTTTAATAAAAAAATTCATGTATTCCCTATTACATAGGGGTTAAATAAACAATAGTCACTATATATGCCTCTTGTATTGGGTATTGATTATATGTGCCATTTGGTCTTTAAACCAGATCATAATTTTACCAACTCAATTGCTAAGTCAACTCTTGCGTATTGATTAATTGCTAAGTCATCTCTTGCGTATGGTAAAAAAACACATTCACTGTAAATAGTGATATATATTATTTATTTTTAATTCTTTGTTTTCATTCATTCATTCATCATATTGATTCAATTACAAACTATTTAGAGTTGTACCGAGTTAACAAATAGTTCGTGGATATATATAATTAGGGCTCAAATAATTTTAATTAAGTTTTAACTTTTCATTTATTAATTACAATATTACTTAATTATGGAATCACTTCACTACAGAATCATAACTAAATGTTCCTTATTATACACTATTACGAAAGTAAAATAAATTTGATGTAATAATCAAATGGTATGAATTTTGATTATGTGAACCTATTTTAAAACTTCACCTATTGCCTAGTGGTTTAAGTACATAATTGAAACAAGTCAATAACCAAGTACCGTAATTAAGCTTCCGATCAATGGTGTTTAATTAAGCTGAGGTTATTTCAATAAGTTAATGAGAAACCAAGCCAAGTGTTAAAGTTGATGGGATATTTCATTGGCGTATTTCTATATCTGGCTTATCAAAAAAAAAATATTTACAAAATTCAAGCATCTTCCATGTAGACATTGACTAGACATGACTTCCTTCCATAGGTACTGTGTACGAATTTTCGCTGTTTAAAATCAATCAAATAAATAGTAACTAAGCTTGTAAGCTAGCAAATTCCTGAATGACAGTAGCACAATCAAAAGCCGTGGGGCCATTGCTCCGTATTAGGTGTTTTACTTCTAAATTATACAATCAATCTTCCGATCAACGAGAATGGCGCATGTAAAAATAAAAGACTAGTTTAACAATGGCTGCTGCAATCAAAAGTCAGTATGAATCCATGATTTAATTCTTTTGACATGATATAGTTTAGGTTGTATTCGGTTGAATTGGATTTTTAGATAAAAAATAAATTGAATCATTTTATTCAATTATTCATTATCGAAATATCCAAAATTCATTAATTACGATTTGTTTTGGTAATTTTATCGAATTTGAGTTTTGTAAAAAAATAATATCACTTTATTTTGGGTCCAAAAATATTTAATAGAGTAATTCTTGATTTTTTCTCACAATAACCATAATACATGCTTTAGATACATCTATACATTTATAAAGGTGAATTAAATAATTTAATTAATATTGTAATAATCAATAAGAGTATTTAAAAATCATTTTAAGTTAAGCTAAGTATATAAATCATCAAAGTTGTTAATAAAATCTAATATATAAATCATCAAGATACCTAATGTTTTTGTGTCATTTTTAATTAGTTTAATTAGTTATAACTAAGTGATTACAAGTATGTCATATAATTGATTAAATTCAGTAACTATCAAACATATATAATTGTGAAAAGTTGTTTCTTTTATAAATAAAATATTATAAAATTTAATAAACTATTTTGGGTTTTTACAATAATATTATAAAAAACAAAATTTACCAAAATATTATAACTTTTTTTATTTACCAAAATATATAAAAAAATTTATTTACCAAAATATATAAAAAAACAAAAAAAATCAGATTGATGTGACAATTAACTGGTCACGCCAATGGTATTGGCGGCACCAAAGGTGCCAAAACCATTGGCGGCACCAATGGTGCCAATGCCATTGGCGGCACCAATGGTGCCATACTAATTGGCGGCACCACTCGTATTATAAATACGACCTCTGTCCAGCTGAAGAGAGAAAAATCAAAAGAAAAAAAGAAGAAGAGTTGGCGCGGAAAAGAAGAGAAAAAGAGGAGAAAAAGGAGGTATTTTTTTAAAAATAATTGATTATATTGTTGTTATTATTTTGTATATTTTATAGTATTTTTTGTTTTAGTTTAGTTATTAAGATTAATAAAACTCAAAATAATAGTATTAGTTAGTATTATTATTATTATTATTGTTGTTGTTGTTGTTGTTGTTGTTGTTGTTGTTATTAGTATTAAGATGTTATTAATGTATTAAGATGTAACTTAGTAATATTATTGTTAGCGAAAACTAGTATTATTATTATGGTTACTTATTATTTTTATTTACTGAAAATAAACTAGTTAGTAAAAACTAGTATTATTATTATAGTTAGTTAGTTAGTTATTATTTTAGTAAAATTAATAATTTTAGTGTGTATTATTTTGAGTATAAAATTATTAATATTATTTTGAGTATAAAATTAATAATTTTAGTGTGTATTATTTTGTGTATTATTTTGAGTATAATTTTTTTTAAGTAATTCAGTTACCGTTCGAGATTTTTTATGAGATTTTGTTTTTTTTATTTGACAGATTAAATATTGAAGATGGATGCTAAGTTTGTTGTATGCGTTTATTTCGATGGAGTCATATTGACAACAAGTGTTGGATGTGTATTTGAATGTCGGCAACAAATAGCAATGAGATTTAATAGAAATGTATCGTTCGATAAAATGAAGGCAATGATTAATGCAAAAATCCATAGACGTTGTGGGAGAAAAATTTTCTACAAGTTTCCAGTTTCGACAAATCCGGTCAAATTCGTCGAAATAGAACTTGTAGACGACAAAAACGTGGAGACAATGGTCGATCTCTACTGTGGGAATGGGAGTGAGAAGAATGCACTGATTCACTTATTTTCTGAGTTAGTCGGTATGGAGCAAAATGCATCTGATGAAGAAGACGGGGCTGAAGAACCGCGGATGGTGGCTCCAATATCATACATTGATAGTGAGTCAACTATGGGTGGGATCGGTATCGACCTGAATATTACAGCCGATGTTGACATGGTTGGTGGTGAAGAAGAAGGTGCCGGCGAAGAAGAAGGTGGTGGCATACCATATATATTATTCGGGACAAATAATGACAATTTGTAATATTTTTATCACCTGAGTGGCAGTGGATACAGATAGGGTTGGTGAGTAACGCGTGCCAAAAACGGCATCCGATAAAGCGCCCATGACTGTAGCAGTATGAGGCATCCGCCGATGTCTTTAACTTGCGGCTCTGTCGCCCGACAAAGCTCCCGGTACAGCGTCGCTAGAATGGCAGAACCCCAGCTGTATGATCTAGCAGTGGGGAAATCAGCTAGCAGGGGCAAGTATGACAAATGCACACTGTCGTCGTTTGCATCAGGCATGAGTACTGCCCCTATCATATGCATGATGTACGCTCGAGCAACGCACATCAGCTCACCTTCACTGGCGGTCGCTGATAATCCACATATTTTGGCTTTTAGCCATGTAAATTTTATGCCGGAAAAATATTTATCACCATCCTCTGGTGACTCTCCTAGGAGTTGATAGCAAACTGCAGCCGGATCGGTGAATGAAGATACTCCCGTTACGGGACTCCCGTCAATTGGGAGCCCAAGCTGCACTGCAACATCCTCTAAGGTCACCGTGCACTCCTCGCACGGAAAATGGAAAGTATGGGTCTTCGGACGCCACCGCTCCACTAGCGCAGATAGTAAATCAAACCGCAAGTCGGAGGACCAGATCAATGCTACTGACCCAAATCCGGCTAGCTCCAGGTACGGCATAAATCGTGCATCCGGAGCTATCTTTAAAGCACTGACACGGCCCCTTAATACTCGGAACGAGTCCTGATAGTGTAAAATTACAGAAAAATATTACGATAACATAATTTATTTGTATATCTGCGATATCGTTTTTAAATAAATAGAACTCCGATTAACAAATAATAAATCATATCGCGTTATTAGCCGCATCGATATGTGTCTAATATCGGTTCAGATCAATCGAGCCATTGCAAAGGCTCGCAAGTTGAAAAAAGTTAGTAAATAAATCTTACTTGACCATTTATTCGTATTTTTCTTCGCATTTTATTACTTTAAAAATATCATAATTTCTAATTTTATAATTTTACATTATTTCAATGCATAATGTTTGAAATTTATTACTCTAGTGTGTTATTTAAATTAATTTGGTGTAAAAATAACTCTTACCCCGCCCTTTGCTCGTATTATTTTCTCGATTTTTATTACTTTAAATAAAATTATATTATTCTCGTATTTTATTGTTTTATATTATTTCAGTACATTTTCTTTGAAATATTTTGTATTAATTATTTCTGAATTTTATAAAAGTTAGTAATACACTCTTACTTCTACCATTTGTTCGTATTTTTTCTCCGCATTTTATTACTTTAAAAATATCATAAACTTAGTCTTTTATAATTTTACATTATTTCAAAGGCATCATGTTTGAAATTTATTAATTTATTGTGTTAAGGGGAATAAAAGAAAATAATAAATAAGTAGGGATTAAAAGGTAATTAGCCACATATTTGTGCCGCCTTTTTCCCCTCCATCACCTTTTTTTTTCCTCTATTATTTTGGTAAATAAAGAAAAAGTTTATAAATTTTTGGTATTTTTTTGTAATATTTTGCTAAAAAGCATAATAAACCATTTCCCGCTTTTGGTCGTATTATTATTTTTCCGATTTTTATTACTTTATTGCTATATTATTTTCGTATTTATAATTTTATATTATTTCAAGACATTTTGTTTCACTTATTTATATAAATTATATTATTGATGTTTTTAAAAAAGTAATACACTCTTACTTCGCCATTTCTTCGTATTTTTTATCCGTATTTTATTTTTTAAAAATATCGTAATTTTTATTTTATAATTTTACATTATTTCAATTTATTATGTTTGAAATCTATTACATGTGCATTTTCACATTTTTCCGCATTTTATTATTTTCGATAAATATACAATTCCGTTTTTCTTTTCGTATTTTATGTTTTCTTAAACATACTTCTTTGTCATTTTACTTTTAATGCTATTTTCCTAAAATTTTAATTTCAAATTTCTAAATAAATTTCATAAAAAAATCGCTAATCAACATACAATGTACATACCATTATTTTTTCTTTCTAAACATATTTCATAAAATATATATGCTAAATAAAATAATAAAATAACTATAATGAAATAACATAAATTTTAAATACACAAATATTACAAAAATTTAAATTTATAAATAAAATTACCTTTTTTTCTTTTTTCCTTCCTTCCCTCTTCTTCTTCTTCTTTTTTTTCTTCTCCTTTCCTTTCTTTCCTTCTTTCTTTCTTTTTCTTCTCTTTTCCTTCTCTTCTTCTTCTTTCTTTCTTTTTTTTCTCTTCTCCTTTCCCTTTCTTTCCTTCTTTTTCTTTCTTCCCTCTCCTTTCTTCCTTTCTTTCTCTCTTTCTTTCTTTCTTTCCTCTCTTCCCCCCCACCACCGACCCCCCCATTATTAACTGGTGCCGCCAATGGTATTGGCACCATTGGTGCCGCCAATCCCATTGGCGTGACCAGTTAATTGTCACATCGATCTGATTTTTGTTTTGCAGATTTTTTTTGGTTTTTTTATATATTTTGGTAAATAAAAAAAATTATATATTTTGGTAAATAAAAAAAGTTATAATATTTTGGTAAATTTTATTTTTTATAATATTATTGTAAAAACCCAACTATTTTCCTAAAATTAGAATTATGCTTATAATTATTATATAAAAATAATTCACTTACTCTAATATAAAACTATATTTTATAATCTTTTTATGAAATATTTTCATAAACTTTACTTTTTGTATGATCGTATCTAGCTATTAATGTTAATAATAATAATAATAATAATAATAATAATAATAATAATAATAATAATTTATATATAAAATTTAAAAATCTAAAATCTAAAATACGATAATTTATATATAAAATTTAAAAATCTAGAAGCTCGAAGGGGTGACTACTGTCACGGAATTAGGATTTTTGCCTCACAATCCGTGTGGCCTTAGGCAGTTTCTTGCTTCAAAAACGCCTAAGTCAGCCTAACTCCCACGATTTGAGGATTCAATAGAATTCCCCTTTGAAAACCAACACAAACGAAAGCAACTCAAAGATCAAGCAAAGATGAACGAAGAACGCAATAAGAACAAGCCACGAAATATCAAGAACACAAGAGAGAATAATGTTTGAGTGAATACTCTCAAGAACTCTTATTATTCCTCAAAACTCAAGTGCTTTATAATGAGGGGAGAGGCCTCTATTTATAGTAGAACCTCTCCAAATCCAACGGTACATATCAAGTACATGAATGGCTAAGATCGAATGGTATCTACAAATCAAATCTCTAATATTACAAAATCATATCTTCTAAGATTACATATCAAATCTACGATTGTATATCCTCGAAGATTATGTTTCCATATGTGACGAGCTTGTAGATGGGCCTTCAATCTCTTCAAGCAATGGGTCAGTCCGATCAGGTCAAATGACCTCCTTCCCACTTGATGGATCACACGAATGTGTCATGGTTGCGGGCTCCCATGCGCAACCCATGACATTCTCCCCCACCGAATCTAGCGACGTCCTCGTCGCGTCCTCCGCATGGTAACGGTCTATCTTATCTTGAAATTGCTACAAGGCTTCAGCGGGTTCCCAACCTGTCTCACTATTGGGGAATCCCTTCCATCGGACTAGGTATTCATGCTGCGGTCGATAGTACTTCCGTCTGATCACACGATCCCCCTCTATGTTCTCAAATTCTCTATCATAGGCGGTTTTTACCCCCATCGGTACTCGTTTGGACTTGTTTCGTTCTGGGTCTTCTCCATCTTCATGGAATGGCTTAAGCATACTCACATGAAACACTGGATGAAGTTTGAGTTTTTCAGACAACTCAAGCTTGTAGGCCACCTTGCCTACCTTCTTCACAACTCGGAACGGCCCCTCATAACGTTAAACAAGCCCTTTATGCAACCCATTGTGCCGTAAAATCAGGTGTAGTTTAGCAAGGACGAAGTCACCAACCTGATATTGCACATCCCTTCGGTTCTGATTCGCCCACTTCTTATTGTGTTTACTCGCTTTGTGAAGACAAGCTCTAGCCAAATCGTTTTGCTCTTGCCAATCTCTCGCAAATCGATAGGCTGCCGGATTCGGTCCCCTATAACGAGTCGCAATAGCATTGGGTGTAAGTGGCTGTTGTCCTGTCACTATCTCGAATGGACTCTGGTTTGTCGCCCCACTTCTTTGCAAATTGTAAGAAAACTGAGCCACATCCAGCAACTTTGGCCAGTCCCTTTGTGTGGCACCCACATAGTGCCGAAGATACATCTCCAACAACGCATTCACTCGTTCAGTTTGCCCATCGGTTTGTGGATGCATGCTGGTTGAAAAGTTCAAGTTCGAGCTCATTAACTTGAACAACTCTGTCCAGAATTGTCCCGTGAATCGCCCATCTCGATCGCTGATGATAGATTGTGGCACTCCCCAATACTTCACCACATGTCTAAGAAACAAGCGAGCAGCCTCCTCAGCAGGACACTCCTTGGTTGCGGGGATAAAAGTTGCATACTTTGAAAACCTGTCCACCACAACAAAAATGCTTGCAAATCCATCAGATTTAGGCAAACCTACAATAAACTCCATGGATAAACTCTCCCATGGGCGCTCCGGAATAGGTAAAGGCTGTAGCAACCCAGCAGGAGCCTTCAACTCGATTTTATCTTGTTGGCACACCAAACAAGTTTTCACGTAAATCTCCACATCGTCACTCATGTGGGGCCAATAAAATCGATCCTCCAAGAGAGCCAAAGTGCGGTGCATGCCCGGATAACCAGCCCATCTTGAATCATGACATTCCTTCATGACTTTTTTCGTAAGTTCCCATGTTGGGGTACATATAGACGTTGTCCTTGAGTGTATAGTAATTCTCCCTCGAGCCAAAATCGCCTCATTTTTCCCTCCTTGGTAAGCTCAATCAAATTTTTGGCCGTGGAATCGTGGGACAACCCTTCTTGAATGCGCTCCAATAAGGGACTATTGGGTTGGCTTATCGTTGCAAATTCCATCTTTCGGCTAAGCGCATCAGCCACAATGTTGGAACTCCCCGGCTTGTACTCTATGCTAAAATCAAACTCCGCTAGGAAAACCTGCCAACGAGCCTGTTTGGGGGACAACTTTTTCTGGGTTAGGAAATAACTATTTGCAACATTATCAGTGAATACCACAAACCTGGAACCCAACAAATAGTGCCTCCATGTACGCAAACAATGCACCACAGCAGTCATCTCTTTTTCTTAGACCGTGTATCTCCGTTCCGTCTCATTCAACTTTCGACCCTCGAAAGCAATTGGATGCCCTTCTTGCATCAATACTCCCCCAATTGCATAGTCTGAAGCATCCGTACGTACCTCATATGCCTTTGAAAAGTCTGGTAAAGCAAGTACAGGTTCACTCACCATTGCTTGCTTTACTTGGTCGAAAGCTTTCCCACACCGAGAGTCCCAGACCCATACTTTACCATTTTTCAACAAGTCCGTCAAGGGTGCAGTGATCTTGGAGTAGCCTTCAATGAAACATCGATAGTAGTTTGCTAAACCAAGAAAGGACCGCAATTCCGTTACCTTGGTTGGTGGCTCCCAATCAGAAATTGCTCGGACTTTGCTTGCATCCATTCGGATAATGCCACATCCTACAATATGGCCAAGAAAAGGCACCTCTCGTTGGGCAAATGAACATTTTTCCTCTTTGACATACAGCTCATTTTCCCGTAGGACTTGGAACACCTCCCTCAAATGTCCAACGTGCTCCTCAAGCGTCTTACTATACACCACAATGTCGTCAAGATAAACAACCACAAAGCGATCTAAGAAAGGTTGTAATACCTTATTCATTAGGGTGCAAAATGTTGCCGGAGCATTTGTCAACCCGAACGGCATCACCAAGAATTCAAAAGACCCATACCGAGTCACACAGGCTGTTTTGGGCTCATCCCCATCGGCTACTCTCACTTGGTAGTACCCCGATCGCAAATCCAACTTAGTAAACCATCTAGCGCTACCAAGTTGATCGAACAAATCTGCAATAAGAGGAATGGGATACCTTTTCTTCACAGTGATCTTGTTTAAGGCCCTATAGTCAATGCACAATCTTAAGGACCCATCATGCTTCCTTTGGAATAACACTGGCGCACCAAATGGGGCTTTGGAAGGTTTAATGAACCCAGCATCTAGAAGTTCCCTTAACTGCTTCCACAATTCCTCCAACTCAAGCGGAGACATTTGATATGGTGCCCTTGCTGGCGGCTCAGTATTAGGCAACAACTCAATCTTGTGATCCACCTCCCTCTTCGGTGGCAATGTCTTGGGCAACTCCGTGGGCATTACATCTTGAAAAGACTGCAACAGCTACTTCACTTCCTTTGGAATTTCCCCCTTGAATTTCTCATCCACATTGTCCCTTAAGGTGGCTAAATAGGAGACTTCGTTTCTACGTACTCCTTTGGCAAATTGGATTGCCGACAATGTTTTGCCTTCCATGTTTCCCTTTCTTTTCATTCGCACTATATATCGATGGTTCGAATCAGAGATCGTCATTTAATTCTCGGAAGAATGAATATCCGCATTAAGTCGGTCAAGCAAACTCAATCCTACCACAAAATCATAATCATCAAGTGGGATTACCTTAATGGTTGCCTTGCCTGTCCACTCGCCAAGTTTGAGTTCCACCCATTTAGCCACACCCGTTATGGGAATACTTTCTGAGTTCACCGTTTTGAGTCGACCTGAATCTTCCTCCACTTTGAGACCGAGTTCCTTTGCCATCTCTTTGGATATGAACAAATCGGATGCGCCAGTATCAACAAGGGCATTCAATTTCTTGTCTGCCACGATGATATCCATAAACATCAGCCCATTACTTGCCTTGTCTTCAACACCACTCAATATTGCGCTAAGACTTTTGGTGTCATGATCGCCCTCTTCGCGTGCTTCCATAGCTTTGAAAGCGGCCCTCTTTGGACAAGCACTAAACCTGTGTGGACCTTGACAAAGATAGTATCTCATTGGCCCTTTCTTATCCCATAGTCTACCATCATTAGTCCTTGGGGCTTCGCCATTCCTTTCGGTTTGCTCTTTGTCTCCCCCACCATTGCCTTTGGGTCTTGGCTTGGGCTTGGAAGCGTCACTATTGTCAAACTTCCTCCCACCAACTTCGTAAAAGTTTTCTGCCTCAACCATGGCTACAGTCAAATCAGTGATACCTAGGCGACGCAACTTTTTCTTAGCCCACATTTTTAGCCCATCCTCAAACCAATAAAATGCTTTCTTCTCATTCAAATCGGAGATCTAAAGCATCAGTTCACTAAACTCACGCACATAATCTCGAACGGTGCTTTGTTGCGTAAGCCGGCGTAACTTAGCACGAGCCTCCTTTTCAGCATGTTGCGGATAAAACTGCTTCTTTAACTCTCCTTGGAACTCCTCCCAAGTCCCAATAGCCGTTCCTCCACGTTTCTCATCCGTGGAACTACTTCGCCACCACAAGAGAGCAACATCAGTAAAGTAAATCGAAGCAGTGCTTACCTTAGTGGCATCGTCCTCAATGCCCATTGCTCGAAAATATTACTCCAATTCCCATAGGAAGTTGTCCACTTCTCTCGCAGACCTAGCCCCCTTGAACTTCTCAGGTTTTGGAACATCAACATGACGTTGCTTCGGTCCTGAAGCCAACATCCCATTTCCAATAGCGGCTTTACAGATTGTGAGCTCCCCCTTAAGCTCAGCAATCTCTTCTTTCATGGTAGTCACCAGGGCCTCAAGAGCTTCGTCCTTTACCGTCAACTTGTCCAAAGTGGACCTAAGAGTATCCAGCACGAATTCCTTGCTGTCTTCCCTCAGTTCCTCCATACGGGTCAGAACTACTTCGAGTGTCTCCCTCATGTCACCAACAGACTCCTCGAGATTGACTACTCAATTTTCCAAGCTCGACAACATGTCCCTCGATCGACTAGCCTTTCTAGCCCTCCCACGGGTCTCCATTCGCTCATTCTCACCAACTTCTCTCGACATCCTTTAATAGTGCTTTCGAAAAACTTGGCTCGGATACCAACTATCACGGACTTAGGATTTTTGCCTCACAATCCGTGCGGCCTTAGGTATTTTCTTGCTTCAAAAACACCTAAGTCAGCCTAACTCCCACAATTTGAGGATTCAATAGAATTCCCCTTTGAAAACCAACACAAATGAAAGCAACTCAAAGATCAAGCAAAGATGAACGAAGAACGCAATAAGAACAAGCCACGAAATATCAAGAACACAGGACAGAATAATGTTTGAGTGAATACTCTCAAGAACTCTTATTATTCCTCAAAACTCAAGTGCTTTACAATGAGGGGAGAGGCCTCTATTTATAGTAGAGCCTCCCAAAATCCAACGGTACAGATCAAGTACATGAATGGCTAAGATCGAATGGTATCTACAAATCAAATCTCTAAGATTACAAAATCATATCTTCTAAGATTACATATCAAATATACGATTGTATATCCTCGAAGATTATGTTTCCATATGTGACGAGCTTGTAGATGGGCCTTCAATCTCTTCAAGCAATGGGTCAGTCCGATCAGGCCAAATGACCTCCTTCCCACTTGATGGATCACACGAATGTGTCATGGTTGCGGCCTCCCACGCGCAACCCATGACACTACCACCTGGATCCATCCGCTTCAGTTTCAGGCTCTGAACTAACTATGCAAACGTCAAAAAAAAATCCCTCTTTTGGCACTAACAGGATTTGAGATACAAAGTTTAAATTCTAATCTAAAATTGATATAGCAATGCTATAGGCAGTTCATCTCTGCATCAAGCAGCGGAGCTTTCATCTACGGAACAATCATGATTTTTTAAACTGCCAAGGCTAATTAAATTTTCAATCTCTTTATTATCTTTGACTTTGGGTATCAAGAAACCACAAAAGCTTGGTAAAAGCAACATGGAATGTCCTTTACTAGGAGAACAATTGTGTCAAGATACTTTAATAAGAAATAGGTAGATTAATTTTTGCACGTTAGATTAAAAATTAAATTGATTCTTTCTGTTAAAAATTTTATCTATTTGCGCTATTAAAAATTGGTATGATTGACGGAATAACTAAACAGTGACATGTGACTTGCTACGTATATGTCATATTGATGTATATGGATCAACTTTTAACAACATAAATAGATAAAAATTTTAATAGAACTAATTTAGTCTTTGATTTAATGTACAATAATTAATTTATCTATTTTTTTGAATAGAGAGTAAAATATAATCTGACTTTTAATACGATAACCTTCATGGTAGTTTTACCCAAACTTCATTCACTAAATTTGGTATTTCAAGAGGCAAGCTCTCCCTACATGTTGCATCAAATTTAAGTAAACATATGGATAATCCCAGGCTGACAAATAACATTCCCTGAGGTCATCAAAAACCTAAATATTTTCTAAAAGCTTCAATGTTGTATCAAATAGAAGTAGATAGGGGTGAGCATTCGATCGAATCGAATCGAATCGAAAATTTTTGAGTTAATCGAGTTTTCGAATCTCATTTTATCATCCTAACTTTATTTGAAGTTTTCTCGAATCGAGTCGAGTGAGATGGAATTCGAATCGAATCGAATCGAATATATTTGTTCGAGTTAAATTTAAAAAAAATAATTTTGGGTCATTGTAACCATTGTCACCCATCGTAATAAAATTTATCCACCTTAATCAAAATTTTTATTAACTTTCATCACTTCATAAATTATTTATTAATTTTTATATATTGGTTAGCTTCTTTGCTTGCATAATTGTTTCAATTATCTTGATTCTTGTCACTATGTATTTTAGAATTAAAAATATATTAAATGTAAAAATATGACTAAACAATTCAATAATATAAATGTAAAAATAAAATGTGAAATTGATACCAATATAAAATTTTAACACGAATATTTTATGGCATAATTAATAATTCAATTTTAATATAAATATTCAATATGACTAAACAATTCAATAATATAAATAATATAAAATGTGAAATTTAATTTAATAATATAAATAGTATATATAAATAAAATTATTACTATTTATGTTTAGTGATTTTTTGGATAATTTTGATTTTTATTTGAGAGTAAAGGGTGAGAAGTAAAGTTTAGGGAAAAATAAAAGTTTTAGGGAATAAAAGTTTGAGGAAAGTAAATAGGGGAGTAAAATTTTGGAGGAAAATATTAAAAAATTGGAGGGGGAGGGTTTGGGATAGATGGGAGGTGGGATGGGAAGGAATAAAAGTTTTAGGGGAAAAGTGGGAGGGAGTAAAAATTTTGGGGCAAAATAAAAGGTTTTGAGGGTTTTTGGGAGTAAAATTTTGAGAAAAAATAAATGGGAGAGTAAAATTTTGGTGGGAAATGGATTTTGGGTAGATTGGGGGGTTGGGAGGGGATGGGAGGGGAGTAAAAGTTTTGAGGAAAAAGTAAAAAGGTTTGGGAGTTTGGGGTAAAAATGTAAAATATTATAGTTTGATATTCGAATTATTCGAGTTATTCGAATTCGAAAACCCAACTCGATTCGAACTCAAAATTCGAAAAAAAATTCGAGTTGATTCGATTAACTCGAATAACTCGATTCGTTTAACTCGAAATTTGATTTTTTTTTCGATTTTTTCGAGTCGAATCGAGCTTTGCTCACCCTTAGCAGTAGAGGTTTACATAGAACTTTTTTTTTAAGTAATAACTGGGATTTTATTAAATTGAAAATAAGAATAAAACTTAACAAAAATTGGACCCAAATAAAAGCCCAAATCAAAATGAATTCGTAAAGACTAGGCCTAAGAAAAAAAAACAAAAATAGAGAAGCTACCTAGGAGACTATCCAGATTCTAACAAACCAAAAATGAAAAGAAACAAACACAAATTAAAATAAAATAAATATTTCAAAAACCATCCCAGTCAAATCAAGAAACGTCTGGAAGCCATTAATTCTGATGACTAGTCATTTCCAATGCTCTAGAACATCATGTCGATAGCTATCCCCAAGATCTTTTAACTTTCTTTTGCTATCTACTTTCGTTACTTTCCTGCACATATCTCCTTCAATCTAGTTCCTTAAGCCAAGTTTTTGTCGAGGTAAACGCATAACCTTCCAGATTTTCTCCTCTCAGATAAGTATCTTCTTCTTTCTCGAGCGCGGTCTTTGCTAATCTATGAGCATGTGTATTCTCTGATCTGTGAATATACTGAAAAATAACTTCTTGAAAATCTGCTTTCTTCTTCTGAATATCTCTGATTATGGCTCTGATAACTGACTTGTCTTTTGAAGTTGCTTGACATTTTTTTTATAAATGTTTTTGAATCCCCCATAAGACAGACTGATTGGATACTAAGTGAACTCCCTAATTTTGCACCTTCCAGGCACGCATAAGCCTCTGCTGCGAAAGGTGAGGGGACGTTTCTGTGGATAACCGTCTTTAACACCATTAAGTTTCCCCTCAAATCCCACCCTACAAAACCTGTCGTTGAACTGAAGGTTCTACTGTCGAATGCTGCATCAAAATAGATTCTCATTCTTGGTATGCCCTTCTTATCTTTTATGACTTCTGTTTATACTATCGTTCTTTTTCAAGTTTTTTAAACCTTCAAATTCTGCCAAATGTCTTTGAATTTTTTGTGCTAATTCTTTTCCTATTGTGTTTCTTCTCTCGTGTACCAATTGATTTCTGGAGTACCACAACATCCATAAAGCGTAACAAAATAGCTGACACTGACCATTATTGCTTCTCTTGAAAACCCAGGTAAGCCACTCCCATATATTTTGATTCGTATTATTCATAACCCTTGAAAGATTTAACTGCATTCACGGAAGACATGGACACTTCTCTCAACTGCCGAATAGCATCGAGGACATCTATCATTGGTAGTAACCCTTCTGTACCTTAGATTAGCAAAAGTAGGTATAAAATCCCATTATATTCACCAGACTGTAAATGCAATTTTTGAGGGCAAATGTAGGCTCCAAAGTTTCTTGTAAAATTCTTTTAACTCGGTCTGTAATAAATAATCATTAGGAACCCGATTAGCATCTTGTAATAGTTTATAGGCACTGCGGACCGAGAACTCGCCGGAAAGTTCTCCTCTCCACACCTGAAAATCCTCATGCTCAAACTCTGTTAAGGGAATCTGCAATATTTTCCTAGCAATTTCTTCTTGAAAGGTACTGTTGACCACATCCATTTTCCATTTCCTACTAGATAAATCTATAAGATCTGAAACTGACTGTAGTTCGCTTTTGTTTGTTCTGTTTTGTGCACCAATTTTTTCGACCCCCTGAATCCAGTTATCTTCCCAAATAGAGATGATATCCCCTCTGCCCACCCTCCAGCTCAACCATTTTTAGAGAAGACCTTTTGCTTCCCATATACTCTTCCAGGTAAAAGAAGGTAAATTTCCCAATTCTGCAGATAGGAAACTATAAATGGAAAATATTTTGCTTTAAGGGCTTTGGCTAATAATGAATCTAGAAAATTAATGAGACGCCATCCTTGTTTAGCTAGTAACGCGATATTGAATTGGCTAAGATCTCGAAAACCTAAACCTCCACATTCCTTTAAAGAACAAAGATTTTCCCACATGCACCAATGAATTCCCTTTTTGCCTTTTCCTTTCTGCCACCAGAATTAGCAACAATGCTCTCCAATTCTTTACATAAAATTCTGGGTAGTAAGAAACATGCCATCGAATAAGTAGGAATAGCCTGAAGTATGGACTTTATAAAAACTTCTTTGCCTTCTTGAGATAAAAACCTGATACTCCAATTATCGATACACTTCTTGAAATGATCCTTCAGATTCTGAAAAGCTTCCTTTTTCTTTCGTCCCACCATATTTGGCAAACCCAAGTACCTCTCTGGATCATTCGACCTACGAACCCCAATAAATTGACAACCTGACTTCTGTCCTCTTCCGGCGTGTTTTTGCTAAAAAATACTATTGATTTTTCAAAATTTACGTTTTGCCCCGAGCAAGATTTATATTCTTCTAGTATGTCCTTGAAAATATTAGCGCATTTCCTTGTTGCTTCCCCAAATAATATGCAGTCATCAGCAAATAAAAGATGAGATATATGTGGTCCATTCCTGCTAATTTTGACTCCTTTTGAAATACCTCTCTTCATAGCCAATCTTAACAGACTCGATAAGCCCTCTCCGCACAAAAGAAATAAGAACGGACTTAGTGGGTCGCCTTGTCTTAAACCTCTGGTTGGCAAAAAATTAACTCCTCTAAACCCATTAATGATTACTGAATAGGAAACTGTAGATACTCATTTCATAATGGCTTTCACCCAGTTAAGGTCAAATCCCATCTTAACCATGATTTCTTCAATAAAACATCATTCAACCCTGTCATAAGCTTTGCTCATATCCAGTTTTACAGCCATAAAACCTTTTTTCCCCAGTCTCTTCAGCTTTAACTTATGCAGTACTTCATAAGCTAACAAAACATTGTCTGATATCAATTGCCCTAGTACAAAAGCGCTTTGAGCTTCATCAATACATTTCCCAATAACAATCCGAAGCCTATTAGTTATAACCTTTGCTATAATTTTATAAAGTACATTGCAAAGACTGATAGGCCTAAATTGCGACATATTTAAAAGGCACTCAACTTTGGGTATAAGCATTATATTTGTAAAATTAATTTGACTAACCTTCATTTCACCATTCAGCATTCGAAGACAATAAGATATGACGTCCTCTCCCACTATCTGCCAACATTTCTGGTAAAATGCTGCTGGAAAGCCATCTTCCCTTGGCGCCTTCGTTGGACCCATGTCAAAGACAACTTCTATAACTTCTTCCCTGGAATATGGAGCTGTAAGTCTTTGATTGTCTTCCTCATTAATACACCGTTCGACCCCTGATAATATATGATCATAATTCCCCCTTCTACCTGCCGAAAAAAGATTTTGAAAATAAGCTCGCGCCGTAACCTCAACATCCTGAAAAAACACCATCTCTTCTCCTTTTTCGTTCTTTAACTTGTGAATAAAGTTCCTCTTCTTTCGTTGTGAAGCTTGACTATGAAAGAATTTTGTATTTTTATCTCCAAACTTCAACCAATTTGTTCTGGCCCTTTGTTCCCAATAGCATTCATCTTTTTCAATCTCAAAATTTAAGCTTATTTTAGTATCAATCAGTTCAGCTAAAGCCATATCATCCATTTCAGCTACAACCAACTCTTCAAGCTTTGCAGTCAAAATTCTTTTAGATTTTTTCCTGTTAAATTGAATTCTTCTAGCCCATTCCTTCAAACCTTCTTTTAGTCTCTCCAGTCTCTGAAGTAATTCCCCTGAAGAGTTCTCCCACAAAAACTTGACCTCATTAATAAAAGATTCCTCCATTAGCCACCAGGCTTCAAATCTAAAATTACTATTCCAAGCTTGATCTTAATATTTCATTGTATCCAAAAGAAGAGGACAGTGATCTGAAAACGTATGAGCAAGATGTTGGACTTTCACCTCTGGAAATAACCCGATCCACTCTATGTTAGCAACTCCTCTATCAAGTCTTTATTAGATATTTGTCTCCGATAAATTACCTCTCTCCCAAGTGAACCAGTTGCCTTCATATCCAACGTCAAATAAATAACAATCTTCTAGCATTTTCCGAAATAACTCCATCCTTCTTTCATCTCTCGGTAGCCCTCCTTTCTTCTCAAATCCATACATGATTTCGTTAAAGTCGCCACACACCAACCATGGCAATACCTCACCACTTGCCAATCTCTTTAAAACTTCCCATGAATCGTATCTGTCTTGTACATAGGGGGAACCATAAAAGCCTATAAATCTCCATTTAGCTCCTTTTTCTTTATCTTCTATTGACACGCCAATATGTCTTTTAGAAAAACTACGCAGCATTATATCCATGTCGGTTCTCCATGCTAAGCATAATCCTCCTTTTGTGCCCTCAGCTTCAACCTCGATTCCATATAGAAAGCCACATCTTCTACGAACAATTTCTATCTGTTTTTTATTAAGTTTTGTCTCCATAAAGAAGACTATTTGGGGATTATTTTCCTTCAGTAAATACCGAAGTCTTCTAATCGTCCGTTGTCTCCCCAAACCACGGACGTTCCAGCTTAAAATTTTCATTGCTCCCGGTCGGCTAGCCTCTTGGTAGCCGCCGATGTTAAAAAGATAGTATCTTCCATCTCAACCCTATTTCGCTTTTTCCCCTCCTCCCCTACTAAAGTTGCATCTTCCGCATCATACTCCATATCTACTTTTCCTTGAAGGAATTCAAGTTTTTCCTTCCCTTGGCCAACAGATGGTCCTCCTCCTTCTAGATTAAACCTCAATATTGAATTAATGGAATTCATCTTTCTCCCTTTCAAATTTTCATCCCTAGGACTGAGCCCCGACGATCTGTTCCCCATCCAATCTCTTTCACTTTTACTTTCTCCCTCTTCTCGTAACCAAATACTATTCATTGCCAGAGCTCTACGAGATGGAGCACGTAAAGATAAATCCCAACCCATCTCAATGATCTCCTCCCCCATCATCATTTTTGCCTCACAGTAGGAATCATTATGCCCCAAACGGTCACAAAAAAAAACAAAACAACGTTAAGCGTTCATATTTAAACTTAACATACGAACAAAACCCACAACTCATAACCTGCTTTTTCCTTCTCAATGGTTTCCTAACATCAATCTGCACTCTAATCCTCATATAATTACGATTTTCCTTTCCTAGATTTGAAGCATCATACTCTAGGAAAACTCCAATAAAATTAACCTAATTGTATCGCTAAATTCTCTGAAAATAAACCAACTGGAACATCATGGACTTGTACCCAAAAGGGAACAAAAACTAGAGGTATTTTCAATGGATCTTCACCCCTCTTTAATTTGCACAAAATTAGTAAGTGGTTATTAAAGGTCCACGGTAGACCTTTTAAAACTCTCTCCATATCCATATAATGAAAAAACTTGAAAAGGTACCTTTTCTCTCCTAGATCTCTGATTTGCACCCCACAGACAGGATGCAATAAATTAGCCAGAGTGCTCTTCATGGCAGAAAAATTAATTATACTTGCTGTTAAGAAGCAACCCACAAGCTGATAATCTGTTACTCCTCTTTGCGTAGTTGGATCTGCCTGGACAATCAAGATTTCTTCTTCTTCTTCATTGATCGATAGATTTGCTAATTCAATCTCCATACTTGCACCTCCTTCAAGATTAGAAAGGGAATATCCTGAAGCCGATGAACACCAAGACTTGAAATAAAAAACCAGAACGAAAATGAAAAACCTAATAACTCGTGCCAGAGGCGGCAGACAATACGTGCAAGGGCAGCAGACTCATAGAACTATTTTTTTAATAGAAGGGATATTATTAATTTAGTTATTAGGCTTAAATAATATATGTTTATTTAATATATTATAAATTATAAATATATTTTAAATAATTTAAAAATATTAAATTAAATTAATTTTTTCAATCGAAGCAATTTAAAAATCCAAAAACCTATAACCAGTCCAAATAATCAACAAAATCGAATTCGTAACCACAAAACCGTTCAAATGGAAGCGGACATTAAGTTGATTTACTTACACCATGTTTGGTTTGGTGTATTGGCATAGCCAATACACCTCTAATCGGTGGGCCCCATCTAATCCCTCTCTATTCCGTCGTTTGGTTCAATGTATTACTAATACGCGTGTAATCCGTTACTTTCCTAATCGGTGAAAACCACCGATTTCTATTTCCCCTCTTTTGCCCAGATTAGCTACCGCTTCAGCAAACCCTCCATGTTTTACCCTCCCCCGATCCCCATTGTTTCTCTTCTGTTCCTTCTAGCTTCATCCGATTTGCTTCCTTGTTTCTTTGCTTTTATTTTCTGCCGATTTTCTCCCAGTTTATTTTATTTTCTTTTCTGCCGATTTGGTCTCCCCGTTTCTTTTCTTTTCTTTTTCGGCCGATTTGCTCAGTTTCTGCCGATTTGCCTCATCGGTTAGTTTTCCTAACCCGATAGAATAATATCTTTTTCTATTGTAGATGAAAACAATATACTTTCGAGGTAAACCTTTTCTATTATTTTTATCTAATTGGTTTCCCCTTTTCTCATTACAGGTTCTTCTTCATCGCACTCTACCCCGACCTGCTCATTACAGGTTTACGTGACATCACAAGTTAGCCCGATAATTTTATTTCCTTTTCTATTGTTTTTATCTAATCGGTTTCCCTTTTTCTCATTACAGGTTCTTCTTTATTGTGCCCCGATTTGCTCATTAACAGGTTAGTTTTCCATAGTTTTTTTTTTTGTATTGCATGTGCGATTGAAATGTAGTTTTCCCCGATTGCATGTTTCTATTGCTGTTTCTTAATATGATAGGATTTGTATATTGAATCCTACTCTAGTTAAGGGCTTTAATATGGATGGATGGGGCTATTGAATTGTAGTGTTATTATGCATATTGTTGATACTGTTGTCTGTTGTCTGTTGTTTGTTTATGTGTTTTGTGTTGTTGGTTAGGCTTAAGAAATGCATACTGTTGTTTGTTGATATTGTTATTATGGATATTGTAGGGAAAATTATGCATGTATGTCTTTATTCATCAGCATAGGACCGACAATCCTTTGAAAACAATAGTCGGATTAGGCTTAACAGATGATCCTTTGAAATTGTTCTCTTTTCTCTGCTAACCTTCGCTTTTGATTTTTTTTTTGATGATGGATGGTTGTTTTATAGCCGAATTATGAAGTTTGTTTGATCGAATTTCGATCACTTTGAAGTGGTTCCCAGCGTTCGAAGTTGTTCTCTCTTCTCTGCTAATCTTCGATTTTTGTTTGTTCTATTGTAATTTTCGAGTCCTTTTTGATCTCCAAAACCGAATGAGATTTCTTCTTTTGTTTGTTTGTTTAAATGGCTGAACTGAGTCGTTTTTGAATTTGGTCCTCTGAAAGTAGCAAAAATAGGTAAGATGAAAATTAGAGATGATAACGAATGTTCAAAATAATTGATAATGTTAAGAATATTGAATTTAATATTTTAAAATTTTATTCACTCAATATATATATAAAATTTCATGCTGAGTGCAGATCATAGAAACTAAAAGCTGTTAGATCTGTGTGTAGTCTGGCATTGGATATATGTGTGAAGATACTGATACTTCAATATCTTTCAAGTATTCCATTTTTTCTAAAATAATTAAACATACACATGGTCAGTTACATAGATATCAAAGACCTTATGATTTCAATCTTGTAGGTAAGTTCAGCAGGAGTATTGCCTCCGAGGTGGTAGTTCAGCAGAAGTTAGAAGAATATCAAAAGATGGAAGAGAAAGCTTCAAATTTATATTCAACCTTATGGGAAATTGAAGGTTTATCCGACGATCAGCGGTATGAAGCTTTGACTAAAATTCCAGATCATCCAACTCAAATGACCGTTTTCTTTAGTTTACCTTCTGTTGGGCGATTAGAATGGGTCAGAAGATTTCTTTCTCACCATTAAAAATCAATGTTCAAACTTTTTGATGTTGTAAAACTATATAACATATGGATTATGATGTAGAATTTCATTTTCATCTAACCTTTTCTTAATATAAGTTAATTATGTTTATGCGAATATAATTCTCAAGTTATATTTTGATTTTAGTAAATTCATATAAGAACATTTTATTATTAAGAAATTTATGAAATTATATATCATTATTAAATTATATTTAATATTAATTATTTTAAATTGTATAAATTCATATAAGAAAATTTATTATCAATAATTTTATGAAATTATATACTATTATTAAATTATATGTAATAATAATTATTTTAAATTATACAAATTCATATAAGATAATTTATTAGTTATAATTATTTTAAATTTTATTAAATCATATATTTTAAATAAAATATATTTAATATTAATTATTTCAAATTATATTTTATAGTATCATATATTATGATTTGAGTAAATTCATATAAGAATATTAATTATTAAGAATTTTATTAAATTATATATTTTAATTATAATATATTTAATAATAATTATGTTAATTTATATTTTATAGTATCATATATTATGATTTGAGTAAATTCATATAAGAATATTAATTATTAAGAATTTTATTAAATTATATATTTTAATTATAATATATTTAATAATAATTATGTTAATTTATATTTTATAGTATCATATATTATGATTTGAGTAAATTCATATAAGAATATTGATTATTAAGAATTTTATTAAATTATATATTTAAATTATAATATATTTAATAATAATTATGTTTAAATATGATTAAATTATTTATTATTGATAATAATAATCTTATTAAAATTTAAATAACAATAATAATAACAATAATCATTTACCAAAACAAATTTATGCTAAGGATATTCTAGTCATTTTAGTTTTTTCTATTATGCTATTACACCTCTATTCCATTCAACCAAATACAAGATTACTATTACGTCTCTATTCCATTACATTCAACCAAACAGTTGATTTGCTATTACACCTCTATTCCATTATGCCTCTATTCCATTACGCCTCTATTTCAATACAGCGAACCAAACGTGCTGTTAGTTTTAACCTAAAAATGATCTCCCCCAGACAAATAACAAATGCCGTAAAAAAAACAAAAACCAAGGTAGAGAGAAACACAGTGGGTTTTCGTCGTATTTTACTTCCCAGTTCTGAGCAATGATTCAAGTTCTAAAAATAACAATGGCTGGGACCGACCGCTATTAATTGGGAGATATGATTAAAACTCATCCTTCGGAAAGAGTATGAAGGCAGAGATTTTGGTGCAACAGTCTCACGTGTGTGCGTGTGGTGGTGGGTGGGTGGGGGACATGGAGCTCCATATTCTCCATCTCCTTAAAACTGTGAAGACAGACACACCTCCGAGGAAAAGGCTGAGGTCCACAGCAGCAAAACAGGATTCTGATTCCGACAGCCTAGTTTTTCTTTGTATGCTTAAAATTTCACAGTCTCTACTTTCCTAATACAGAAAGAACAGCAAGGACACGAGTCACCCCTAAAGATTCCCAGTTGATTTAGATATTGTAATCAGATTGGATGGTACGTACTGCCACGGCCCATTTTGAAACTGGATTCTAGCTCTCTGTTTTTCCTTGATTCTACAAATTGGTCTCAATCAAGATCACCAATTCTTTGCTCTGTTTAGTGTCTATAAACAGCTTTATCTTGTAGACATTTTTAACTTATTGATGGAATATCAATTTCTCAAGTAGAAGAGTAAATTTCTTTTCGAGATCATAGTTTGAGAAAAAAAAGAAAAAAGGAAGAACCTTCGGTCGATTCCTAACCTGGTCACGTTCGCAAAGAGAGTGAAAACCAGGGTCCAAGAGGAAGAATATTATTATTAAGGCTTAAAGGTGGTTAATCGCATAATTACAAGCCCTTAAAAACCAGTCTGTTTTGTACCCCAGAATAGCTTACTGGGCCAAAACCTTCGGTCACTGCCCTTTGAACTGAAGTAGTTTACCATCCGCCTTAGAATTGCAAGCCCAAACCCAATGACTACCATCATCTGCAAATTTATCCATTATCTGTATGCAAATATGAAATACTATTGCCTATGGAAGTGGTGAAAGTGTCCCAACTTTCAACAAAACCCAAATTCAGTACATTTTAGAGCCTCTAAGACTACAACTCGAGTAAGAATTTTTAGAGCCTCAAGAGTATGCATCATTTGCAGCCATCAAATATTCAACTGGGAGCATGTAGTATGGCATTAGCTGTGCTAAATGCATTGAAGAGTGAAAATTAAACACGCATTTGGCAGGTTAAATCTTACATTTATGACTTGTAATGTTATATTTTGAAATAAAATTATATTATTTAAATTTTCAACATTTCAATCATCTCCTTAAATTAAGTTACGAACTTATTCTTAAGTTTTGAATTAATTTACTCTAATCATTTTCTTCTCTAATAAAATTTAAATCTAATAAAAACAAAATGATCTTTTTTTTCCGCGGTGAATCAATAAATATCACACTTTAAAATTATAAGTACTACATTTACTGTGTTAATTTATTTATTATTTATTAATATATTAATTATAATTATAATTATAATTAGTTTCATCAACATATATTTACTAATTAATATATAAATCTACTAATTTATTATATTTTTATGAAAATTGATTCTTAAAATTAATGACAATAAACTTGTTCAAAAATGAAATAAACAAAATTATGTAAGAACTGTCGAAACCACCTTTTTTAAATTTGAAAAACGGGGATTGACTTTTAAAATGAAAATGGAGTCGCCACCGATCTTTTATTGTGGTGTGATTGGATCACATTGAAAATAATTTTAGGTCTGCGAATTTTTGAGAAAACAGGTTCTGGAGTCGATTATGCACGAGGAAGGATTAGCACCCTCGTGACGCCCAAAATTGGTACCGATTTGATTGTTTAATATCTTAATGTCGAAATTTTGAAAAGATTTTAAAATACGATCCTTTTATTTTGAATGAATTGGAAGATAAGGCTCATTTATTTTAAAGAAATAAATTGTTATACTCAGTAAGTTAGAGTGCAACATTTCAAATCCTTAAAATTAAGTTTATCCTTTGATTTTTAAAACATATGCATTCTCAGAAGGATATCTGATTATTTGGGTCAAATGAGAAAATCGAAACCCAGTAAGTTAGGGTTCGATTTCACAAAATTCCTAAATATCAAACATTGCCTTTATTTTTAAAATCCTCATCTCGAGAAAATAACATGTCATATCCAATACATTAGGACACAACGTGTCGAATTCCCTAGAATGGGTTTTTATTTAAAATTTGTATGTTCGAAAAAATTTCGATTATTTAGATTCGACGAGGAAAATTGGAACCCAATACGTTAGGGCTCAATTCTCTCGAGGATTCCAAACTTCGAGTATTTTGAAGATTTTTGAATAAATTGGTTTTAATACTTAAACGATATTTGACGTAACCTTTTAAACGAATGAAGAACGATTGAATAATAATGTACAACGCGAAATAATTGTTTGTAAGCTAAAACGTATACTAATGAATGTCGACAATCAATAAATATAAATATACAATACAACAATAATAAGAATATCATATTATGTGTTGGGAAAATGCTAATATTAAAAGCTAAAAATTAAAAGGAATATCAAGTAAATTAACACAAATAAGTTTTAAAATAAAATAAAATAAAAATGAATAGCATGCAAAGGAGGAAATTTAAAATTATCAATATGCAATAAATTATATGCATAAATTTCGTCATAACAATATATATACGAGTTTACAATAAATTTAAAAGAAAATAAAAGAAATACTATGTGAAATTATAATATTAAAATAAATTTTGAAGCAAATATATATAATATATATAATATACCAAATAATATACATACATTAGTCTAAATAAGTAATATATATATATATAATGAAAAGTTTAATAATAATATAAATAATAATATATATAATGATATAAAAGTTTAATAACATATAATAATATGTATAAAAAAATCAAAAAAAATAGAATAAAGGACTAAAGTACAACATGCGAATTACATGGAGGGCCAACTGAGAAAATATTCCCTCCCTTCCATAACGCTTTAGTATGGACTAAATTGAATAAAAAAAAGCAAATGCACGCCTAAATTTAAAAGGGCATAAAACAGTAAAAAAGGACCAGATTGCAACGCGCCTGAAAGGAGGAAGGGTCGTCTGCGCAAATAACCCGAATTACAGAAACGCGCGGATCCTTCCCCGGGTTGGGTCACCGCGAGGGTTATTGAAGCTTAATGGCTAATACGGTGCCGTTTTAGGGTCACTGGAACAGGCCCTAAACGGTGTCGTTTTATGCACTAAATAAAATACCCTCTTAACCCTCAAATCAGAACCCTAGGCCAGCTTAAGCACCAGCCCCCAAATCCACCCTTTTTTTCTTGCGCCGCTTCACAATCGAACCCCCCCCAAATTCACTCCGATCTGAACGGAGGAGGGCTTCGGCGACGCACCGACCCAGGTACCAACTCTAGTCTCCTTCTTCCTTTTATTTTTGTTTTCCGTATCAAAGAAAGAAGAAAAATCAAAAGAAAAGTGCAGTAGAAAAACGCAGAAAAAAAATAAAAAATAAATGGTCAATCACCTTTTCAAAAACTGTTTTTTCTTTTCTCTCAATATTTTATTTTCTTTTGTATTCAATCTATGTATCAAAGAGAATCCTTTACAGTGTTTTTTTAATCGGCCTTATATCCGAATCAAATAGAAGAGAAAAAATCAAAATCAAAATAAAAGAATAAAAATCCATCCCTTTTCTTTGCTATTTTTTCTATTTTATATTTTCTGTTGCTCTTGTTGGTGTTGTTTGTCTGTTTGCTGCACAAGTACGCCAGTTGGAGACGCACGTGGCGTGGACGAAGGTGGCCGTCTGAGGCGCGTTATTGCTGTGCTGAGGCTATCAAAAACCCTAGGGTTTTTGTTTTCGTTTTGGGCTTCAATGCAATTGGGCCGAAGTATTTGGGTTTATAACCGGGTTTGGAGATTGAGCTAATTAGGCTTAGATTAGGTTTGGGCTAGGGTTTGGGTCTGGTGTTGGGTTTCTCGAGTTTGAGTATTGTATTGGGTATTAGATTAAAACGATTTGGACCATGTTGGGCCATGTATTTGGACTTTTAAATGTTGATTTGGTTTATATTTTTTTAATTTTTTTTGTTTATTTATTTCGGATTTGGGCCGGGCAAATTGGACCTATTACAAGAACATTCCACCCTATATCTTATATTTCGCTATAATCATATTATGAATAGTAATCTTACATAATTTTAACCAATTATGCCAAGTGACTCTTGACCACCTAATGCTTTCTATGCAGACATCTAAAGAAACATGGTTCAAGTAGTCTCGGGTCCCCCAATCAGCTAGGAAACTATCCTTCAAGTTATGCTAAGCAATCTAAAATAACACCATTATTTAGAGAACAGCCATCAAGATCCAATCTACTAGAACTCTTCTTCATCCTAGAGACCAGTATTGGTCTACACCAGCATTAGGATTGAGGACAATCGTAATCAAAATAATCTTTTTCCACCCAAATTTACAATTTAACTCAACAAACAGCCAAACGTGGTTAACAAGAGGCACCGTACATCAGTAGTGAAAGCAACTAACCAGCTTGGAGGGAATGGGGAAGATGATAAACAAAGAAAATCCTTTAGATGTATTCACAAAAGCAAGCTCTTTCCCAAAGTCTGAACAAATGAATCCAGTGCAGAATGATGACTGATGAGCTACTCTAAAATGCTTGATTTAACCAGAGACTTCCCAATCATTTCATTGCTAGCAGAATTGGAGTATAACTATGGCAGTCATAGATCACCCAAGTTGTTCATTCATCACATAAAAAACAACATAAAACTAGCTATTATTTGGTATGCAACACAGAGTGAGCTCAGAGTTACAGAACATATTAAACAACATAAAGCTGGTTATTTTATTGTTTCTATTATCAAAATAGGATGCAAGATTTACTCTCTAATCATATAAATTATCTAAGAAAGCTCTCAAGGCATGTACATGGACAAGAAAAGAAAACCAGGATACAGCCATACAATTCTAGCTCTGCTTAAGCAACTTTGGCTGGCAGTGCAAAATATTCTTTTGGCACTGAATTCATATCCAAAACTGCCTCACCAATATTCAACATTTCATCAATGCTGCGCCCATTGAATCTGCTTAATATCAATACCTTCCTTCACCATCTCATAAAGTGGACTCATTTCCCTCAATTTCTCAACCTGTTTCACAGTAAGCTCAACTGCCCTATCTATCTCTTCCTCAGTAGTAAACCTTCCAATCCCAAACCTAATCGAAGTATGTGCCATATCCTCATCCACACCCAAGGCTCTCAGCACATATGATGGCTCCAAACTAGCACTAGTACAAGCACTCCCACTAGACACTGCCACTTCTTTCAATCCCATCAACAAACTCTCCCCTTCGACATACGCAAAGGACAAGTTCAAGTTCCCAACATACCTCCTATCCATACTCCCATTCACCACCACCCCATCAATCTTCTCTCTAATCCCATTCAATAACCTCTCTTGCAACCCTTTAATTCTATTCTCATCATACTCCATTTCCTTCATCGCCAACTCACACGCAGCTCCCATCCCAACAACAAGCGGAGTAGGCACAGTCCCACTCCTTATCCCTCTCTCTTGCCCACCTCCATTCATTTGTGGCTCAACTCTAATCCGAGGCCGCCTTCTCAAATACAAAGCCCCAACTCCTTTAGGACCATAAATCTTATGCCCACTTAAACTCATTAAACTAACGTTCCATTTCTCTACATCAACCTTAATCTTCCCTAAAGCTTGTGCAGCGTCAGTATGAAAAGGGACATTAAATTCTTTACAAATTTTACCGATTTCTTCAACCGGTTGAACCACACCAATTTCGTTATTAACAGCCATAACAGAAACTAACCCGGTATCGGGCCGGATTTCTTTCACTAACCTATCCAAATCAATAAGCCCGTCCGACCCGACAGGCAAATAAGTCACCTCAAAACCTTCCTGTTGAAGATGCCGACAAGAATCTAAAACGCATTTGTGTTCTGTTTGAGTCGTGATGATGTGGCGCTTCTTGTCTTTGTAGAAATGCATAACGCCTTTGATTGAGATGTTGTTCGATTCGGTGGCGCCGGAGGTGAAGACGATTTCTTTCGGGGAAGCCCCGATGAGTGCCGCTACTTGTGCGCGGGCTGTTTCGACGGCGGTTTCAGATTCCCAACCGTAGAGGTGAGTACGGGAGTGAGGGTTCCCGTAACGAGATAGGTAAAAAGGAAGCATCGAATCTAAAACCCTAGGATCCACGGGGGTAGTCGCTTGCATGTCGAGGTAAAGCGGACGGCCCGAAATTTTCACACCTTTCATGGTGATTCCTGTTGGGTACTCATACTCGGAAGGGAAAGCGACAGAAGCCGCGGTGGAGAAGCAGCGTATAGCGGCGGTTCTGTTGGTTTTGGTTAGGGTTTGACGAAGAAGCTTTGAGGCCATTTCTTCTCCTTTTCTCTTGGAACCTTTTTTTTTCAGCGTTATAGCAAAGCAAAGGAAAAGGATTAGTGCGGGTGACGAACGGGTTTTGATAAAACTACGATAACCGACTTTATGTCTCCCAATGTTAACACGTGGCCCGACTTTCTGCCACTAAAGAAAGAAGTGAATACATTTTAGTTTAGTTTCGGGTCAAGTCCACGTCACTTATTAGAAAAAAATATACCATATTTAGAAAATATTCACTTATTTTATTTGAAAAACTAGTTTAAATTTTGCTATTAGTTTTGTGTAAGTTGTGGTTTTAGTTATTATACTTTAATTTTGTCATCTTAATCTTTATATTTTTAAAATTTAAAAAATTCAATTCTGACTAAATTATAGCTGGTAAATTCATTAAGTCTTATTATTTCTAAAATCTTATCGACAAACACACTCTTACATGTGTAATGCCATAACAATTTGTTATTTTAATATTTTACTTCCAAAAAAGTGAATTAACGGATTTAACACTATAATTTGTGTCAAGATTAAAATTTAAAATTCGAAGAGTATAGGGCTAAAAGTGATCCAATTGGAGAAGATAGATTAAACTTTACAACTTCATGCATAGTATATGACTAATGATAGAATTTAAGCAAATGGATTTAACTACTACCTTTTAGGTCAAGACTAAAATTTTAAAATTAAAAAAATACAAGGACTAAAATTGGCCAATTCAAAAGTATAGTGACTAAAATTGACCAAATTAAAGTAGAAAGACTAAATCCACAACTTACATATATAATATAGAGACTAATAGCAAATTTTGACAAAATACATAAACTTATTTAAAATTTATTTGCCAAATAAATTTTAAATAAAAATATTTTAGTTAAATAATACATAAAATAATTATATAAATAGTATATTTTAAAAATTACTTATCAAACTATTATAAAACAACATTCATGATTGACATTGAATAATCATAGTGGCAACTTGCTGCTTTTTTTTTTCTTTCTTATCAAAAAAGACCATTGAAGGGTCTTGTCGGGCTTATGAGAGGCAAAGATTCTCGATTGCTTCAAGAGGTGATTTAGGGCCTCAATGGGGTAAAGAATCTTTGCCCTTCATAAGCTTAACATGTTCCTTCATTACACCCTTTTTTGTGAAAAAAAAAAACAAAATTACATCAAATCAGTTATTTAAAAGCACCACAATCTTCATATTGTTGAAAGGCCTCCAATACCTCATTAAGAGGCACATCTAAAATTTGTAAACTTAACTTCCATGTTAGACAGAGTTTAGCCAATCAGTCCGCAACTAAGTTTTTCTTTCTGGACACATATCTGATCCGTCACTGCCCTTTAGAACGCATAGTCCTTTGAACCCTTTCTAAGCACTATGATGCCTAAATCTTCCAAACCCTTATCAGTCAAGGCCTTGGCCACATCTAAATTTTTTGTCTGAATTGTGGCCCGCTTGTAAACTTTATTTAACAAAATGAGGAGCCCATCAAGAATACCCCATAGTTCCGCCTCAAAGGGAGTACAATTGCCTAGATAACAATTATATCCCAAAATCCAATTTCCAGCCTAATCACATAGCACACTACTAGCAGAAGCATTCCCAGAGACTCTCTTCATTGCACTTAGAGAATAAATGAACCTATTTTCCTTTAGTGTGCGTTTGTTATCACGAATTTAGGGAATTGGGCTTATATATGTTCTGACATGATTCAAATTATTATGCCCAACTAAGAGAAGCTTTGACAATTTCAAGAGCTGGCCAAGTAATGTTCTGAAAGATGCAGAGATTTCCATCTTCTAAGTGGGAACTCCATTCTAGAGAATCTGCATAGTCGAAGAGGAAATGGCCACCATGATTACTGATCTAAGGAAATCCGGGATCCTTCCAGCTTGTAACAAAGTACCAATAAAATCCCAGTTTGTAACAAAATGGAGCTACTTGCAAACAGCAAGCTCAATTTCAAAAAGCTTTTATAGAATATTTTCTACAAGCATATATTTTTACTAATAATATAGAGGAAAAATTTCCTACTATAAAATTTAAATTGGATCATGAACCATTTGATATAACAAGTATTGAATGGGGTTTTACTAAAGAAATAATAGTACACTTTGTTTACATGAGCATTTATCGTTAAATTTATTACATTCTCTTAACAATCAAAGGTAATTCATACTTTAAACTTTTTACAATTTAGTCCTTACTTAAATAAAAGACAACAATCATCAAAATATCACTTAACATTTAATTTACTATTATTTAACTTTGTCATTTGAGTTATTTATCTAATTATTTATTTCACTTGTCTAACTTTTATACGCATTGCAATTTAGTCATTTTAACTTGAATTAACTACAAATAAACTATTAACATTATTATTTAAACTCACCTTCTAACACCTTTACTTTAAAATAAATTCGATAATGCACATTAACAATTTCTTATATAGATCAATCTTATAAATATTAAAATACCAATTTAACAAGTTTTCACCTAGGTTATATTAGGTAAAGCAAAATTCTTGAAGTACTTACAATCTAATGCTTGGAAAGAGCTCTTTTCTTATTCCTTCACTATTTTGCTACTCCTTTCCCCTTATCAAGCCTTTTTGATCATATTTCTTCTATTTCTCTTCATTAATATAGCACACACATGCAAGATTTAATATCAAAACCATAACCACATATAATTTTCATACACTTTTAATGAAATATACATGAAATCCTTAAAGAAACTTTATCATTGTTGCCTTGAACTTTTACTCAAATCCCTAACTTCACTTTTCTCTCTTCTCAAATGTGTACACTACCTAACTTTAAAAGAAACTTAGCTTGCTATAAGGTTACTCTATTGATTTCACTAAGAATCCATGGAAGAAACTTGAAGTTTTGAGCTTGAGGTGGTTGAAAATCATAGAAAGGACTAAAATGAAAGAAAGTGAAAGTTGACTAAAATGGGAGATGGAGGTGACGTGAACTAGATGATGATGGAAGTGAATTCTGAACTCTTCTATATATAAAAATCTATCAAATTAAGTATTTAAAATATTAAAAATTATTTAACTGAAAAAACTCTAAACATCATTATATACAATTTGTGGTTCACAATTAATTTCAATCTCATCCACAGTTTTAGCACTCTCTTGGTTAAATTGTACTCCTAATCCTTCCTCTTTTTCTCATCGATCTAATTCAGTCATTCTTATTTTTAATATTCACACTTTTGCCCCAACACTTTTCACACTATTACGATTTAGTCAACACCTCAAAATAATTTCTATCAACTCAAAAGTCTTTAATTTGTTACAATATCCAACTACTTTCTCTACTAATACTCATGATTCCTATTTTATTTACTTCGAAAATTTTAACACTTGCAAGTTTCGAAATAACACTATAATCATCTTAAGAGGTGTTAGGGATGTTACAATGGCATTAAATTTGGATTTTAGGTATATAATGGTGTTAGGAAAATTTCATTAGTGAATAAAATATCAGCCAAATGATTTTTTTGTAAGGTTTATTTTTGACAAAATATTAGATGAAGATTGCATATAATGGTTTTTTTTTATTTTTGTGTTGGTATTTTAATGGCTAAATATGCAATTTAGGACTCAACATTTAAGGGTTTGGCTCTTAAGATTTGTAGAGTGGAATCCTCAATGTAGAGGAGAAGGATTACAAAACAACTTATTGTTATTTTTTGAAGAATTTGAAGCTTACAATGCTCTTGAAGATCATTGTTGAATAATTATTCTTAAGTACATGTTGTTCTACAAAATATTGGTGAGACATGCTGGTGATATTGTTGGTATCGTTCCATTGAATTAGGGGGTGACACAGTGGTGCCAAGGGATGAGCGAAAAAGAAATAATGGAAGGCGGAAAGAAAATAAAGTGAAAAATGAAAGCGTAAAAAAACAAAAAATGACGGGGAGGGATATTTTTTAGGCATATTTTTTTAACGGAGTTAACTTTTTGGGTGATTTGAATAATGGAAGATGGTTTAGGTACCACTTCTGACAAAAAAAATGTTTAGGTACAAACTTTGAAAAAAGAGCATAGTTTAGGTACCAATTTGTGGTTTAAGCCTAATTTTTTAGGGTCAATATACAGATTGGTACTTGAACTATACCTCATTCATCAATGTTGCACCTATGGTTTTTTGCTCCCAATATGGTACCTATAAAATCATTTTGTCAACCAATTTATCCCAAGCCGTTACAAAAACTGATGTGGCACTAAAAGACAAACCCTTGTTGGTAGGTGGCATTTCTTACAAAAGTCTTACTCAAAAAAAAATTGACACATGGCAATATTGTAAAAAATATTTTAAATTTTTTAAAAATTATATTTTTAAAATAATTAATATTTTAAAAATAAAAATATAAGATACTTTTTTTGAAATATGGAAATATTCTTTTACCAAAAGAATATGAAAATATTAAAAATAAAAAATTCCCCTCGTCCTCTCAGATCCCTTTCAACACCTCATCCTTTCTATCTGTGCAAATCTACCTATTGAGGCAAGATGAGCTGATTGATGTTGAGTGGCACTGTAGCACCCCATACTCGACTTGGCCGCTGGCTCCAAGCTATGAGATGCTGTTGGATCTTGTGCCCTAACTATATTATTTTCTATTGGAAAAAATTTCGGTTCGAAAACAAGTTATTGCACAACGAAAATTAAAAATTTTGAAAATCGACCTGGTTTGTGATATTTGTAGCAATAAAACTTAGACCGAAATCATACATGTGTTTTTTGATAGACAAATCCTTGTCGTTTTCAATTTTCAACAAAACGATCTTCTCTACTATTCTCGTACCACGAATTGCTTCAAGTGTGGGCTTGAACAAATCGAATCAAAACATAGAACTAGAAATAGTTTTCTTTTCTTTTGGGTGAAAATAAAATTCTCTTCTCAAATAGAAACCGACAAAATTGTTATTCCAATATAATATATTTAATAGTTGAGAATAAATTCTCCCTATCTTTTGATAGAGTAACAATATCTTAAAATTGTGTAAATCGCTCTACCGATGCCATTTATTTATAGGGAGAGAAGGTAGAACTCTTGTTGAATTGTAGAAGCTTATTTCAACTAGAAAAATGAAATCCTAATTCAACTAATATGTAGGGGGCAACAACCCTAGTTAATGATACTAGGGTTTGTTGTCCCCTCTTGTTACAAAAAGGGCTTTTTGACCTCTTCCATATTGGGTCCAATTACAAGTACTTTCCAGACTTTTAACCCAACACTTTATAATTTGATCCAACCCAATATTTGTTTTTCTATTTCCCAAAATATAAACTTCAATATATTTTCAATTAAATATTTTTTCAACCCAATTTTAATTCTATTAAAATCATGACGATTTTACTGTAAAATAATCTATGAGAAAATAAATTTAATATTTCCGCATTCAACGGTTCACTATGACCAAATGATTTATTTCCACTTTTGAACTTCATTTAATTCGAAAAACATAAATTCATTTTTCATTTTGGAGAAAACCACATTCATTTCCAAATTATTTCATTTCTCTATTTTTATTTTCATTTTAGAGAAAACCTTAATCATTTCCAAATGTTTCATATTTCTCCATTTCACCATTTTTGTTCATTTGATTCAACATGTAATTCTTTTTTTATTTCAACAAGCTAGCGGAGGGACCGATTGGACATATGCGATTAAGGCTCAAATGATTTATAATTAAGTTCCAGCTTTTCGCCTATTAACTATAAACTCATTTAATCATGAAGTCATTCCACTATAGTATTGTGACTAAGCTTTCCCCGACGACATACCATTACGAAAGCAACTCGATTAGTGCTCTTCCAATAACCTTTTCATAAGTGTGTTACCCTCGTAGGATATCCTTAATCACTTTGGGATAATATCTTTCCTCCTAATATGATCTTATTTTATCTCATGGTAACAATTACATATTCTTTAATGAAAATTTAATTACTATTGACTGCCTCCGGAAGTACTAATGTCTAAAGTGTAAATCCTACAACCAAATATAATTGTTAGGCTATTTTCGAAAGTATACGGGTTAGGTTGTAACATAGATTTATACAACGAAGTATTAGAGTACTCCAAGGATCGTATCCAAGAGAGGTGAAACTAAACTAATTCTAATCTCTACATTAATAGATCTAATTAGTAATTTAATTAAACTATATTATGATAAACCCTAAGGCGATGAAAACACACAACATAACACTTACCTAAACTAGATGTACACTTAGACTCTTGTTGCACACACATATGAACGAATTGACTTAAACACACCACACACATATAATATGGACATATGACTCAAACTCATGCATAAACATAAACAACAATTCAACAACACGTTAAGGCAAACATTCCACATGCATAAGCAAATGAAAACATGTTAATATAAGGCAAGATAAAATCTATGGAATAAATTGAATAGCAATTAACTTAACAAAAAAAATGAAAATATCAAACAAAACACTCGCTTAAAAAGTTTCATTTTAGTTTTAGGCCCTTCACGCTTAGGCCAATCTCAAGTCTTTCTTGTCAAGTCATATGATGTGACTGGAATCACATCAGTTATGCTATTAATTGATAGGTGCACTTGTTGTAGTCAAATTTTTAGTTAATTTTGTGGACAATCAAGTTTATTTTATTAACCAATCTGTTCGAGAAAAAATTATAAGTTTACAAACGAATATATTAGACTCAGCGCACCGGATCCAACATAATTGATAATGTATAAATGAGATATGAATGCAATGGCAAGATGTCATGTATACCATGGAAATGAAAATTTAGATAGAAATGGCATGCAGAATTATATCTATTTGTGATATTAACTAAGATAAGGTAAAATCTTGAATGCATATTGATATGATGAGTCAAAAGATCTAAACCAAGTATAAAGTCCATATGAAAGCATTAAGTAATGACTTGAAAGAAAGAAGTTCATCATACATATGTGTATATATGAATTTATAATATTTTATATGCTTAATTACTAGGCTCTTTTGCGAACTTTGTATAAGTGGTGTTTAAGTCTCGAGGATTCGAGAAGGTCAATAGTATTCAGGACTCAATTCTCTGCTGAACAGAGTTTGTATAGCTTTTGTGAGCTTTGTAGCAAGTTGGCATGTACCTAATGTCATAAATTGGTTTTAGAGTAACTTTTGATGTTTTGGTACTTACCATGCTAGATACTTGTGAGAGTGTGGCTATATATGTAGAAAGGCGTGGAAATATTTTATCCTATGTATGAGTTTGATGCTAGAGACTTACTATGCATGAGTTTGATGCCATGTTATGCCATAATTTACATTTTGCTTGCATTCTAATATGTTAATTTATATTTGAGGTTGGTAATGTTGAGAGCATGATAGTAATCATGTATTTAAATGAGTTTAATTAGGCATGTATGAAGTTTATAACTTGTATGTGATGTGGCATAAAGTTTAGAAATGAATTAGTATTGTTTTGAGTCAAACTAGGTGGGTTTTGGGGTCATTTTTGGGTCCTGTCATACTTGCTTCAGTGTAAGTGGTTAGATGTATTGCTACAAGTAAGTCAATAGCCAAAAATGAACAATACCAGCCAGATGTATCAACACAAGTACCTACTTGTACCAATACTACTAGGTCAGACAGGGGTACTTCCTTTGTTTTGAGTTGTTTTGATCCTTAAAGACCCAAACTTGGTTCCAATATCCCTGAACACCTAGAACTCATTTTAAAATATTTCTAAATTGTTTTACATAACTTGAAAATTTTTTTATTCACATTGAGTGTATTGATATGAATTATGATATCTTGAAGTTTTAATTGAAATTAAACTAAAAGTTAATTCGAGCGACCGAGTCAGGTGTGAGGTGTCACATCTCCGCCTACAGATTTGAGTACTATGTTCTAGCATGCTCTCTCAACATCATGGTGAATACCTTACACTTGAGCGCATCTTATGCTCTCATGATGTCTATGTGGTTGTTGCATTAGGTTAAGTGGTCGTTAGAGTCTTTACTACCGTACATTTCCTAGGAAGCTTAAAATTAAGGAGCAATCTTTCTGCCAGTACCTTGGGTGCTAAAGGGTTATTCGCGTAAGGAGCCCATTTGAAATAATTGACCTTTTTCTTTTTGTAGGGAGTTGATCTATTTTCTCATAACACTTTTTCACAAGTGTATTTTGTTGTTGACGGAGTGTCATCTCGGTTTGGTGATCTCCTCATTGTTGCTTTACTTTCTTTGCTTGTGGAGTTACTATGTCATCCATTGGGGCAATAAAGGACGATTCCTCTTTTGTTTGGTGGTTGAGTCCCATAAGGCCATGTTTCTTTCTTTCTCTAGGTCTTCTCTTTAAGATGTCTCATTTTAGCTTGTTTGGATGAGTTCAGGTTGTAGCTAAAAAATATTCCTAAGATTTTGGTGTTAGGTTTTACGTAATGGGATTTTTCATCATTGGAATGGGTAGGTTGTGGTGCCCGAAGTGTAGCTAATGTGTATGCGAATTTGTTGATGGTATCAAAAATAACCATCATAGTATGCGCCATTTTGAACCATATAATAAGTCGTTTTGGTCATTGTAGAGGTCGCTTTGAGCGACATAATAGTAGCCATGCTGATTGTTCTTATGCCTAAGCTGGTAGTTTCGACTTATTAGCCTTTTTTGGTAAATTTTTTGTCACATGGTGGTCTAAGTTATTTTGTTATTGTGTAGCTTGTTGCTAATCTGTTGCTCTCCCTTTACCTTTTGGGAGGGGAATTTTCCATTTGGTTGAGCCATGGTAGCAAATGGTGACTCATACCATAATTTAGGTGTTGAAAGTCGTAGATGGGAGCATTTGGAAATAATGAGTGATCAGCATGGGAACCTAAATGAAACTTTATTAACTATTGGCTTGTTGTATCCTTTCTTGGTCATTGTCTTTGTATTTAGGGATCTTTTTATAGAAGGAAGGCATGATACGAGCATGATACGAGCTTTTTAGGGAATGATATTCTATCTTATGTTTTTTTATGAAAATACATGTTAGTATAATTGTAAAATTTTACTTTGCCCCTTAATAATTGATGATTCATTTATTACCCCTAAAATAATTTTCTAACGTCATCCCTGCAAGACACGTTTAGATTGTGTTAAGGGACTTGATATTGGATCATGGAAGGTTTTATGACACTCGTGTTAAAGGTAAAGGGTGTGATGGATGCATTTAATGTGACATGATGGATGGTTAGGTGAGTTTTTTTATATGTGAGCTTTTGTTGACAGAAATCATTTCGACGGAAAGAGTTACATATAACTAATTTTATTTATTTTAATTAGACTTTTTGATATTTATAAAATTTTAGCTATTTATATGCTTTAATAAAATATTTTTTTAAATTTTATTTAATATTTCAAAATGGATGGGTAAGAGTGGAGAATTTTTTTTCCTAGCTGGTATAATCAAAAGCGAGAAAAAATCGAAACAGAAGATATAAAATTGAATCGAGTGAGCACGAGGAGAAAAAACCGTGTTGCCCCGTCCGTCCATTGCCATGGCCCATCCCTAAGTACAGATAATGTCATGTAATTTCACGCGCCATCAAGAGAGTGAAGACAAAGAGTAAGAGTGAGATTGCAGGAGATTTCAGTTTTGCTGAGATCGATGGAATGTCTTTTTAAGGAGCGCGCATGCAGGCTTGTATGAGTTTGGGACTCTGTTTTTCCATCTCCATTTCCAGATCCAATCTAATTTTCCATTCCTTTTAATCTTCCATCCAAATCTTTTCTTTTTCTTTTTTCAGTTCGTCCAAATTCCTGGATATAGAACTATTCTCGGAATTTCACCTAAAAAGAAAAGGTTTCCATTGTTAGTTTCTTCCTGATCATTTGGATTCCAGGCAAGTCTCTATCCAAGCTTTTACAATTTAAGTGTTAAAAAATGGGTTAACTTTAAAATTCAGGTGGTTTGATCTGTTTCAGATTTTTAATACAAATTTGATATTGCATTTTATTTTTCTTTTCCTTTTTGAGAATAACCGGAGGAAAAACATGATTGGGTTTCATTGTACTTTTTATCTCTTGTATGTTTTTTCTCATTTATAACTTATGAAAGCATGCGACTGTTCATGATAAACTACCATTTAAGCTTTAGTTCATGGGATGGGACGATCTGCATTGTCATTGCTTATATTGTCATTGTGTGCTCGAGTTTTCGCATTCTCTCTCTAATGTTAGGCTGTTGGTTCTTGTTGATATAGTGTATTACTATATATCTAATTACAAAATAAATATGCTGCTGGTTGTGTTTTGCCAGCAGGTTGAAGAAAGTTCGCCATGTTCAGGATTTCACCTCATAGGAATCAAAGATCCAAAGGTTTGAAGGTAAAGCATGCTTTACAAATATGTCTTCTGGTTGCTATTTGCATATGGTTGCTTTACCAAGTTAGGCACTCTAGTGAGAAGAAAGCGGAGTATGAGAAATCCGCGAATGAAGTCATTAAGTTGGGGAGAAAGGACCTTCCTCAAGCAAAGGAAACGATTATTAAGGATGTGCAGGACAAGGAGGAAGAAGAGGAAGAAAGCAGGCTTGGAGAAGATGATAACAAGCTTGATGAAACGGACAATGAAGAAAGAGGGAATGGGGATGATGATGCAATGCATGAGCATGACATTGCTATGCCAAGAGAGGAAACCGAGCGTGGAGAAGTTTCTATATATGGAGAGAAGGAAAATGAAGAAAGTCGGAACCATGAGAGTGAAGAGAAGGAAAACGGAGACCTGGAGAGTGGAGAGGAAGTGTTAGAAGAGAGTAAAGAGGACAGTGAAAACAAGGTGAGTGAAGTCAATGCGGAGCTCGAGGAGAAAGAAAACACCGCGGAGAGTCAAGAGAAGGAAAATAAGCATATTGGGGAAGAGAGTAATGCAACAGAAAGTGGCGAGAAAGAGAGTGAGAAAAGCGGAGATGAGGTAGAGAATTCTGATGATCGGGTCAATGATGGAGTAGACAGGAATAATGAAGAAGCAAGAGAAGAACATTACAAAGGGGGTGATGCTTCAAGTGAAGTAATCCATGATACCCAACATGTCGCGATGGAGAATGAGACAAGTGATTTGAAAAATTCCAATGAGTTGGAGGAACCGGAAAACAATGATAAAAATCAATTTGAGCAGGAGAAAGGATCGAATAGCAGTGAAGCAGCCAATGTCCATCATAACGAGTCAAATGAGCAGGAAAATGGGACGACTGAAAACTATCCTGAGAGTGGTTATGAGAGCACTGAGGCTTCCATGAGAGATACAAAATCAAATGAGCACCAGGATGGGGCAGATGCGACATCCAACACAACTCAGAATGAAAATGATCAGCAATCGGACTCAGGTGGCAATGGCGAGCAGTCAGATTCAAATGCAATTGCTACTTTGACTGAAAACATGGATGGAGCTAGCGAAGGTTCTACAGCCTCTACCGGTAACTCTAAATCTGTTGAATCAAATGAACAGACTGAGAACTGCAATGCATGGAGAGGATCAGATAAGAATTCTGCCTCTTCATTTACAAGCCAAAATGACAGAGTTCAGAGGGAAGAATCCTACAATAATTCTGGAGTAGAGGGTACGCGAGGAAAACTTCTTTCCTTGAACACAATTGATAATTCGAATGCTGGTCAGAATGAAGAAGTTCATGCTTCTGATTCTTCAATTGCCGAAGGAGGGAAAACTTCCTCAAACACTAATGATAATGCCGGTCCAGGTCAGAAGGAGAATGAGAGTGGCGGCTATACCAACAATGATGCAAATGTAAATGAGAAAGACATCAGCACTGACAATCAGAGCAGCACTAATGCAAATGCAAATGCAAATGCAAATGAAGAGGTTACTGAAAAGGACAGTAATAATTCTAATCTAGATGAAAATGCTACTCAGAGCAACACCAACAACAACGAGAATGCAAGTCACAATGAGAATAATACTGCTCAGAGCTATAAGGACAACAAAAACGCAGGTCAGAATCAGAATAATGATTCCCAGAGCAACAACAATGACAAAGCCCATCAGAATGAGAACAATGGTGCTGTTCAGAGCAACATCAACAACAATGAGAATACAGGCAGCGTTACGGACAACGAAAATGCAGTTCGGAATGAGAATAACGCTTTCCAGAACTTGAACAACAATAACAATGAGAATGCAGGCCAAAATGAGAATGATGCTGCTCAGAGCATTACTGACAACAAAAATGCAAGTCAGAATGAGAATGATGCTTCTCAGAACTTAAAGAACAACAACAACAATGAGAGTGCAGACCGAAATAAGAAAAATGCTGCTGAGAGCATTACCGACAACGAAAATGCAGGTCAGAATGAGAATAATGCTTCCCAGAACTTAAACAACGACGGAAATGAGAATGCAAGACAGAATGAGAACAATGATCCTGTTCAGATCAACACCAACAACAATGAGAATGCAGGCCAAAATGAGAACAATGCTGCTAAGGGTGTTATTGACAATGACAATGGAGATCAAAATGGGAATAATGGTTCCCAGAAGAGCAAAAATGCAAGTCGGAATGAGGACAACAATGCTTTTCAGAGTGACACCAACAATGAGAATGCAGATAAGAATGAGAACAATGCTGCTCAGAGCATTAACGACAAAGAAAATGCAGGCCTGGATGAGAATAATGCTTCCGAGAACTTAAACAACAACCACAACAATGAGAAAGCAAGTCAGAATGAGAACAACATTGCTGTTCAGGACAACATGAACAACCAGGATTCCACAAGTCAGAATGATACTAATATGGCTCAGACCTACAATAATGAAAATGCAGGTCAGAATGAAAACAACAAAGTTGCTCAGAGCTACAGCAACAACAATGGGAATTCGGGCAAGAATAAGAACAATAATGCTTCACAGATATACAACGAAAACAATGGAACTGCAAAGTTTAGGACTTTGCCAGGTACCAGAAATGATGGGAATAATGGTGATAATGGCGAGAATGTAGCTGCTGAGTGAAAATGATGCTCTGTTGTTCGCTATATGACCATTACTGTCATCGAATTTTTGTTTCCTTTTCCCCAGATGATCAGGCAATTGTAAGTTGCTGGCTTCTTGTTGTGCTTTATTGTGAATTTAGTACTGAAAAAGTTTGTTTGTACTTATAGTTCTACTTTTAATGATCAACACTACAAGTTTCCATAAGCCATATATGTATATGCTTAAATTGCGTTCTACTGTCTAGCAAAACATGAAATGTCATAGGTTATGAGTCAATAGAATATAATTCTGAAGGCCTTCTGATTAAAACGGAAAGAGAATCCCAAAGTTTTTTCTGCAACTGTGTCTAGTTGCAGCAGCAGCAGCAGCCTAGATCATCAATTTGAACCCATGAATTTGTTGCTCAACTTACAAGGATCAATGGGGTTGGCAAAGCTGCAAAACCTGATGGTGCCTCACCACCTAAACTTTCTTCTCTTAAAACCGAACCTTTGACATCCCAACTTTCGCTTGGTAACATTTATTATTGCTTATGAAAAGACCTTCCATCTTCAACATTAACCACTGATTTATCTTCATCTTTATCAATCAATATTCTTCTCTTTCAGTGGGTAGTGTTTTAACTCTCAAATCTATTTTCCTGTCCCATTCTTACTAATTATCCTTCTTTCTGATAGGTAGTCTCAACTATTGAATCATTTTCATGTAGCTCAATTCTCTCTTTCGTTTTTTAATGTAATACCAAGAAAATCCATTACTTAACATATGCATAACAACACCAGCAAGGGCCTTCACCTGGAGTTAGGTAGAAAGAACAACATAATATAACTTAGCCTCTAATACTATTTGTTGAATCTTTTTAATAGAAACGTAATTTAAATGATGTCAATATAAAATAAATCATAAAACACAAGGGACAATATTAATGCCCTCAATTAATTACATTTACTACTTATGAGAAAAGAATTCTAGAGATTACAAAGAGTAAATAACATCTTTTTTATATGAGACTCAACTCTAAAACTATAAAAAGTGATTATCAAAATATCCTTTTTAATTATTTTTTAATTTAATATTTCAATTATTAGACTTTTAATCTTGATCTAAAATTACTAAAAGTGATTGTTAAAATATCCTTTTAAATTAAATTATTTAATTTAATATTTTTAATTATTAAACTTTTCAATATTATTAAATTCTTTAAAATAATTTATTTTATGTTTAAATATGCTCCAAGTTAATCTTAAGCTAAAATGTAATTATTTTATAATTGAAATATTAAATTTATTCTCAAATATGTTTTATTAATATATTAATATTCTATGACAAGACTCTAAAAAATCAAATTCAAGGCTTTACTCAACTTAAATTACATTATTTTAAGTACTTTGATGTATGAAATATTTCTAATATTATCGGAGAATATTTTAATTTTAGTTGCAAGTTTAGAAATTATTTTTATCGTATTAATAATTTTTGTAGTAATTAATATTTTTAAATTATAAATTATCTAACTATGTAATTACAATTTATATTACTAAACTTGACATGGGAAATTCCAATGTAATTACATTCATCGACCAAATACGTTTAGGAAATTACAATTCTTTAATTTTTAATTACACTTTTATTCAAATACTCTTTGATAGACTTATAATATTATGAAAGAAGAATTATTGACATACAAGGAATACGTGATTAGAGAAAGATATGGATAAATATCTCCACTATTATTTTATACTAGAATAGAAATTTATTTGAGGTAAAACTCTAGTGATTTGATTTGATCATTCGATGCACGTGGGTTACAAAACTTATACATTAAAGACGTGTTTTACAATATTTAAGTGGAATTAAGAGAGCACAAAGTTGTTTATTGTCGGGAATATTTGTGCGTACAATTTGTTTGTAATTATACTATTTTAGCAACTTGTATTAAGCATTTATTGGGGAAAGCCAAAGTGTGGAGAGTTTCTTCATTGTAATTGTACAAGAATAAGGTTACAATAGTTGTGAGTGAGATTGAGCTTAAATAATCTCTTGTACCATAAAAATTATAACGATTTACCTTCTAAGAAAGACTCATAGATAGAGAATTGGATCCTATTCGTGTAAATAATTTGATGTATTCATCATTTACTTTTCCAGTTTTAAGTTGTTTCTATATGTCTTGACTTAGCAAAAACAACTTAACACAACTTCAACACTTACATTTCTATATGTCTCAACTCAATAAAAACAACTTAACAACTTCAACACTTACATTATGCTTTCGCAGGACAAAAAATGCTTTTATGTATAACCAAAAAAAAAAAACCTTTACAATTATATTTAAATCTAGTTTAACCATTTGAGAAAAAAACCCTATTATATTTTTCTTCTTAACAAAATAAAATGCTTAATACACTAAATATTATATTAAAAATATTTATTGCACAAAACACTATATTAAAAACATTCAATTTCGTAATAATATTATATTAAAAAATTGCTTCATACAATAGTCTCGAATCAGGTGTAAACATTTAAGTATGAAACCTTCCTACTATTTAGATTCATAAACTTCTTTTAACAATTGCATCTTTTACATTGTGTTTAGACTAAGATAAAGGGAACAAAAATTCAAATAAAAGAAAGCAAGGGAAACGAGGAAGGAAAAGTTGAGGGAAGATTAGAATCCCTTACGGGTGAATTACCTAAAAATGTTAAAATTTTTAAAAAATTATCGAACTAGGGTAGTTTTTTTTTTTAATTTATCGGATTAGGCCAATTTTAAAGAGAAAGATATTGGATGCATTTTCAATGGATTTGGTAGGAGAACGCTTCCAGCTAGACGCACTTTCCTACTCGGTCAGCAAAGCATGTATAGCAAGATGGGTTTTCCTTCTATCTCCACAGATGATTTTTTTGAAGTTTTTTTGAGGTTAGGATTTAAGGTTTTTAAGAATTTTGTAGTTTAGGATTTAGGGTTAGGTTCCAAAAATATTATTTTATGATTTTTTTAAATATGTTAACATTTTTATATTTTCTTTAACGAAAATTTTTATAGTATTTATATTTGGTGAAAATATATAAATTTTAGAATTGTTATAAATATTTTGAGTTTTAAAATAATATTATTTTTAAAATTTTGAAATTATTCTGAATTTTTTTGTCATTATTTTAAGACTAATTTGGCAATTACCAAAAAGATATTCACACCAATCTGTTATTCGCATTGTAAAATTTAACTCGATTCGAAATCAAAACACGAATTACTCAATTCGATTAACTTGAAGTTCGTATTTTTTTCCAATCGAATCAAGTTTTGGTCACTTGTAGTTTATGATGGGTGGAGGTCAGCCCAAAATGTTCACAAAATATTATCTCAGGATTCCCGAGATATCTGGCGAGTGAGTGGGAACTTTGCAAGGGTTGAAACAGGGAGAGTGAAAATCCTCCCTACAGGACGCGTCTCTACTAACATGTCAGAAAAATGCATTGAAAACACACCTCGCTAGAAACGTTTTCAGCTGACATGGCACTAAAAATGCCTCCAACTAGGCATGCTTTCAATGCATTTTTCTGACATGTCACTGAAGACGCACCTTGTAGGGAGCATTTTTGCTCTCCTTGTTTCAACCCTTGTTGTAACACACTCAACGTGACCCAATTCACCAAGTCTGGATCTCGAGTGTCTCTACACAAATACTTAGCAAGAATTTCAAAACAGTCAACTTGTATTCTTAACTTAAAAACTTTATTAAAACATTCTTCTTATCAATTTATTTAAAGGCTCAATATCAAAGAAATAAAGAAAGGTATTTAAAAATAAAATAATAATACATCAAGCTAATTATAAATTATTACAACACCCAAAATTTGCTAAGGACGGACTTTCAAGGCATAATCCTGCAATATGCCACTATCCAAAGATGTTCACTATATGCATAATAACACGGATCGTCGCTTCCTTGGCGAATTCCTGGCGTAGTCTCTTTTAGTGAACTCATTCTTATAATAATATCTAAAACATAAACATAATACTTATAACTTACACAAACTTAGTGAGTTTGAAATGCAAATTACCTTTGAACCTTTCATGTTGAATTCTTCATCCTGACTATTTAGATGACCCACTTCTGTCTTCGACGAATACCTTCACATCATCAAATAATTACATGCTTATATGCCACATGCTTTCTTAACATGTCATCTTTCATCTATCTAAATGACTGACTCTAGACCTTACCAGACAATACTACCTTTTCTCTTCTCTTCAAACAACCATCTTTGGTTATTCCAGAACAGATAATCACAAGTACTATTCTCTTAGCGAATACTATCTACTGTTCTTACTTTTAATGGATTCTCATACTTAGTTTTCCAAATTAGACCATCAACCAGATCATACCTTGATTCAACCCAATAATTATACTCATACTGATAAGGAACACTCTAGGTCATTTAGAAGAAACCCAAACATCTACATTTCACAATATAATAATACCAGATTTACTGAAAACTTAGATTCCAACTATCCCTAAATAAGACATGATACTACTCAAATGTGACAGATATCAAATAATTCCTATTTCAATCTTTCATAGCGTAGTCCAAATTCATATTAACAAACACTTATACCTTTCGTAATTTGAATACATCCATATTCTAAACTAATAAATTACCATGGTGGATGTCTTCTTTGAACATACAAATACACACTTCATTCCAAGAACTTCCCTTTAAACTTATTCGATTACATCACAGAACTAAATCAACTAAACTAACTTTAGACATATCATAACCTTTTCATAGACTTAACTATCAAATAATTCTCAAAATTTATCCAAAATTTACCACAATAGCGGATAATAATATTTTACCACATAGATAACATCGAATACACCAATAAGATGATACAAAACTTGCCACAAAAGTGTAGCAGATTATGTCACACAGACAAACATATAGAATCGCGTGCTTACTGTCCGACGAACTTTCACAAAAAGAGTCATGGGTTTCTCCCTCATTGACTTATACATAAATTCATCGTGATCTGCCAGTTCGATCTACACATTATCGAAGACATTACCATGAACATTCATACAATCATATATTGTCATGGGTTTCAGTCACATAGACACACATTCTCATGTCATGATCTGCCAATCTAACTTTCATTTTATTGAAGACTACACCATAAGTGTTTTCATATCATATATTATCATGGGTCTCAACCACATGGTCTTACACTTTTTTTCGTATCGTGATTTACCAGTCTACTTAGCAATATACCTACCCTACTAAAGGCATTACAAAAAATGTTTTACTCAGAATTTACTTATCCAGATTTGTTCACGCATAGCTAATCGATTCATACATTCCTATATCAAAAATTTTACCTGCATACTTACTAATCACTTTCTATTCACAAAGTAGTTCATACAAAATATTGTCACACACACATAACATCTTTACTATGCTTCACCTACCCACCCGTTATCTTAAGTTTTATCATTATATATAAGTCTTTTACCTAAACAATTAACATGTAAGAGTCAAAATAGAGACTCACTTGATACTCACTTACTATAGCTCGAAGCTCTAGACTCGAGCATCCATCTCGACTCAACAGAAACAACTGCTTAAAGAACATATATTCACCATTAAAATCCATTTACAGATAATCTGCTAACATCCCAATCATAAATAACCCCCATGCAAGGCCTTGTATTCATGACTTATTATTCATATAACATTTAACAACCTTACTGTATCAAAAACTTAATATGCAGAGCTATATCACTTACTAGAAGGTGGAACAATCTCTGATTAACTCAAGAACCTTAGCTACCAACTTAATGAGGAAAAGAAAATATTTAAATTTAAGAAAGAAACTAGAAGAAGCTTCCTGACAAACCTTCACACGCACATATATACTCCTAAAGCCCTTTAGTGGAACTTGACATTAAGTAATTTGTGTCCAAAATTTGTCATTCTTGATGGCTCATAGATTTTGAAAGAAACATAAATGAGAATCCTATATAATGGATATTAGACCACCTAATCCAATTGGTTCCTAACTAGGCCACTTTACAACCCAACTAGCACAGTATCCGGACAAATTAAGCATACTATACATTTGGCGATAACTTTCATATGGCTTATACTTCGCTTGATATATCCTTCTATTAGATAACAGAATAACCTAAAACCTTTATTTGCTCAACGAAAGGTACTATACGCCATGTTCCAATTCGCCAAAAGACTCCACATGGCGAATTTCACTACGTCAAACAGGTAACTACACAACCACACGCCTTAATCTTAGATCTGCTAGACTTGGGGTGTGACACTTGCAAAGTTCCCAGTCACCTATCAAATATCATATTTAATCATCGAGCTTTAACAATACGAATCAAATTTAATTAAAAAAATCAATTTTTTTCATAACAAAATAATTGAAAGTAAACTAAAACAAATTCCAACATAAAACAAGCAAAGAATGTCCCAATTGAATTATCAGCTAGAGTTTAACCCGCATATTAAAATTGAATCTCTCATCTCAATTCTAAAATCAAATTAGATTTTTAATTCAGTTCCAAAAGTAGATAAAGAAAAGTTGATTTTAGGAAGTAAATCCCTATTTCAAAAAAAAAGAGGCCCAATAAGCTAGTAATTAAATCGTTCGGACAAATTTATGCATGTTCCAATTAAAAGTTGTTATAAATTTACACTTAATAAATGTTAATATCATAATCCAAACTAACATATCTCTATCAAAACATAATATAAATGAATGTGCTGATTAAATTATTTTAATTTTAAAAATATGATTCTATAATTAAAATGGAATTGTATTCATCTTAAGCAATAATTATCTAATATAAGTAAATCACAAATTCTATAAATTTAAGTTTAATGAATTACTTAGAGATTGGGTTGATCTTATTATGTGATGTATTTCCTCGGTTTCTTATTCAGTCAACGTAAATGGGAAAAGGGGGAGGAATTTTAAGCCTTCTGGGGGGTTTCGTCAAAGTGACCCCGTTGGTCCTTTTCTTTTCCTCATGTGCGGTGGACTTTCGACTTTATTGCGGTTGGCAATGAAAGATGGTCTTTTGCGATAAGCGAAGGCCAGTAGGTAAGGCCCTCAAATCTCGCACATGCTTTTTGGGATTGTCGAAACCGTTTTTTTTTTGAAAAACAAAATTTTTAGTTATCGACTTTTAAAAAATGAAAATTGGGAGTCGCTACCAATCTTTTATTAAGGTGTGATTGGGTCACCTAAAAAAACGATTTTGGTCTACGAATTTTAGAAAAGCGAGTTCGGGAGTCGTTTACGTACGAGGAAGGGTTAGCACCCTCGTACGCCCAAAATTGGTACCTAATTAATTAATTAGTATCTTAAGGTCGAAAATTTGAAAAATATAATCTTTAAAAAACTTAAAACGTTACGTATTAAGACCCTTCTCAATTTAGAGAAGCAAAAATGCCACACCCAATGCGTTAGGGCACAACATTCTAATTTCCTCCAAAATGAATTAGGCCAGAATACTCGTATAATGAAAATAATTAAAAGAATATCCATTTATCCAAGATTTAAGAAATCGCGGCCCAATACGTTAGGGCACAATTCTTTTAAAATCCCAAACTCGGAATATTTCCCTTATTGTTTTTTTTTAAATCTTCATTTCGAGACATCAATGCGTCATATCCAATACGTTAGGACACAACGTGTTGAATTCCCAATAATGAGCTTTTATTTTTTTGATTTGAAGAGAAATGCTCGATTGTTAGATTTAACGAAGAAAATCAGAACCCAATACGTTAGGGCTCAATTTCCTTGAAAATCCTAAATACGAACATTATCTCAATTTTTAAAAATTTTTATCTTTAAATTTGAGTAAAAATGATGTAACGTTATTTTATGCGTACAAATGCTATAATAATAATAACAACAATAATAAGTACATCAATGACATAAAAATATAAGCAAATGAATAAACGAAATAAAAAGGGTAATCCATGACATGCAAAAATTAAATGTAAACACAATTATACAATGAATGGGAAAGCAAAGAAATAAATAAAACCAAAAGACGTACACATGGAAATTATGAAGATTAAAATATACATATAATTTACAAAAAAATTGGGTTATAGGATTTTATATATAAATACAATACATAATATACTTATGAAAATAAAGGAAAAATATAATTATGTGTACATATATAAAATAATAAAAAATAAGTATATTTCTCAAAAAAAGGAAAAAATGAGTATTTAACCATTTGAAAAAACGTAATATATACATATAAATATGAAAATATTCATTAAAAAAATATGAGAAATATTCGTTAAAAAAATATATGTGTACATATAAAAGAAATATATACATAGATAAAAAAATGAGAATAAAAATGATGATTACACTATTAATTAATAAAATAAATAAAAAGAACATATAAAAAACTAAATTGAATCGCAATTTAAAAATCTGGGGTAAATCCGTAAATAAATAAAAGTAAAAGGACTAATTTGAACGCGCGAATTACATAGAGGGGCTGGAAGGGAAATTTTCCCTTCTCCTCTAAAACGGCACCGTTCAAATGGATCTGATTGGAATTTAAAATAAATTAAAGGCCAAATTAAAAAATAAGAGTACTTAATTGGAAATAAATAAAAAGGCGGAGGGGCTAAAAGCGCAATTTGCCCCTCCACTCAAAAAACACGCGGATCCTAAAGTGGATCGGGTCGGAGTCGGGTCGGGTACTCAAAATGACGCCGTGTTGGGAATCTGAGGGCTTTCCAAAACGACGCCGTTTTGGTGCTCTATAAATACCCCCATTTCTCCAAAAAAAATTCATTTGAACCCATTTTAAAAAAAAAACAAAAAAAACTTTCAGAAGCTTTTTCCTCTTTCAGTTCGTCCGGCCAGAGGTCCATTGTACCACCAAATCTTGAAGCCACCAACCCACCCGTGGCGGCGCTTGTGTGTGGTGGTCGGAGAGCCGAAAATTTTAGATCTGACCCTTCCAAAGCCCTTAAAACCGAATCTATCCTCAAAATTGCCAAAATCTTGACAGAGAGGAATCCAAATCTCAATAAACGCTTCGGCTTCCGGCCGTCTATCCTCGGGGACGGTTACCTCAATCGCCCACGGCGTTTCAGAAGCAAATCGTGGTGAGCATTTTACATTTTATTTCGATTTATTTTAGTAAGTAAACAAAATAGAAAAAAAAAGTAGATAAGAAAACGAAGAAATATCAACCTTTTGATTTCTTGATTGATTTTTGGACTATCTTAGTATTCGGTTGTCTATGAAACTATTTGTGTTTTTTTTATTGATTTCTCCAAAAAATCCCCCCTTTGTTACAGTGTGTTTTTGGCTTTTTATAGCCGAAATAGTAAATCAAAGAAAGGAAAAAAATCTGATTTGCAAATACATGAATTTTCCTTCCATATACTATTTGATTTCTTTCCTTGTTTTGCAGGTGAAGATCACACGGGGATTCGGCTCTTGACTGCTTGGTGGTTGCGGCGCGAGGCTCCCTCAGAAACCCTAGGGTTTCTGAAACTACTTTGGGCCTGGGTCTAATTCTGCTTATTTCAGTTTGGGCCTTGTGGCCCGTTTGTAATAATTTTTTCTTTTACCCGAGCCAAAATCGGGTACTACAGCTGCCCCTCTTTGCTCATTGTCTTGTAACGGGAACAGAACAAAAACTTTAAAACGCCCGATTTTGCCCGGTCATTCTGGATCTTGGTATTCTTCAAAAGTATAGGAATTGGTGCCATCTTCATTCTACCTCACTGCAACTTCAGGGAGATAAGACTATATACGATCTGCTCTTTGTAACTTCAGAGAGATAAGATCTGAGGTTTTTTTTAATCCACTCCACTGCAACTTCAGGGAGATAGGATTGTCGACTTTAATCTGCTCCACTGCAACTTAAGGAGATAAGATCTACAATCTTCAACCTTCTCCGCTGCTGCTCAGGGAGACAAGGCTTGGTGGCTTAAATCTGCTTCCCACTATCTTGGAAAGATAAGATTCGCCGTCTTCGATCTGCTCCACTACTGCTTATGGAGATAAGACCTACATTCTTCAACCTTCTCCACTGCTGCTCAGGGAGACAAGGCTTGGTGGCTTAAATCTGCTTCCCACTATCTTAGAAAGATAAGATTCGCCGTCTTCGATCTGCTCCACTACTGCTTAGGGAGATAAGATCTACAATCTTCAACCTTCTCCGCTGCTGCTCAGGGAGACAAGGTTTGGTGGCTTAAATTTGCTTCCCACTATCTTAGAAAGATAAGATTTGTCGTCTTCGATCTGCTCCACTACTGCTTAGGGATATAAGATCTACAATCTTCAACCTTCTCCGCTGCTGCTAAGGGAGACAAGGCTTGATGGCTTAAATCAGCTTCCCACTATCTTGGAAAGATAAGATTCGCCGTCTTCGATCTGCTCCACTACTGCTTAGGGAGATAAGATCTATAATCTTCAACCTTCTCCGCTGCTGCTGAGAGAGACAAGGTTTGGCGGCTTAAATCTGCTTCCCACTATCTTGGAAAGATAAGATTCGCCATCTTCGATCTGCTCCACTACTGCTTAGGGAGATAATATCTATAATCTTCAACCTTCTCCGCTGCTGCTTAGGGAGACAAGGTTTGGTGGCTTAAATCTGCTTCCCACTATCTTGGAAATATAAGATTCGCCGTCTTCGATCTGCTCCACTACTGCTTAGGGAGATAAGATCTACATTCTTCAACCTTCTCCACTCTTGCTCAGGGAGACAAGGCTTGGTGGCTTAAATTTGCTTCCTACTATTTTGGAAAGATAAGTTTCACCGTCTTTGATCTGCTCCACTACTGCTTAGGGAGATAAGATCTACATTCTTCAACCTTCTCCACTGCTGCTCAGGGAGACAAGGCTTGGTGGCTTAAATCTGCTTCCCATTATTTTGGAAAGATAAGATTCGCCGTCTTTGATCTGCTCCACTACTGCTTAGGGAGATAAGATCTACTGGTTACCGATCTGTTCTCTAGGGAACATGACCTATAAAAATCTGTTCTATGAACTTAATTATACCTAGAGATCAGGATGTCATGATCAGAATGAATCAAATGCTCCTAACTAGACGCGTATGAATGACATTTGAATGCATGCAGAATGTCATTTTTTCGAGAATTATCATTTCTGCTTTTTCGCTGACACCTTTTGCTTGGCTGATATCTCCAAAGAAATACTTAATCAAATTACCTCCCATTGTGCACTTTTGAAGCACAATCCTCTAGAAGGCAGAATTTGTACTACATTCCTTCCACCGTAACTTAAGAATCAGAAAATTTGACTCTTCTCAATCTTCTCCTATCGTAATTCAAGGATATAGATTATGAAATTTGTTTACACCACTCTCAGGGTGTCCTACCAAATGCTCATGCCCAAATGAAGAACTTTCTTTCCATAGGGGATTTCTTCCTACCCCCTCTAGACTTCTTACTGTCTTATTCACTATCCAAATCCGAAAAGATGGTCTTAATTTAGACTTTTGAACTTGGGGCGTTCTAACCAATAGTCCTGTTTTAAGTTACTAAATTATTTAGAAATTCCCAAAGTAATATACAAAACTTCTTTTGTGAAAGTTTATTAGTCCATCAATCATTATTCTAATGCGACATGTTTGCGTAAAAATAAAAAATTCTGAGTAAGAGATGAATTAATTCAAGAATTTATTGATAGTAAGTGTCCTGAAAAGAAAAAAGTATTCAAGAACAGCGATAAATGAAGTTTTTACAAGAACCAACAAACTTGGTATAATATTATGAAGGCTAGGTGCTATGGATATCGCCGCTTGAACTTTTCCGTGCAAGCCAAGAACCATTATGAACTTAACATGTGTTTAGGGGATCTACAGTACTTTGTCAATGCCCCCAAGACGTCGTACATCTTTTTATTGTTGACTTTAGCGAAGCAAGATCACCATATGCCCCAATCTGACAATGTTTGAGCCGCCCTTTTCAGGTTTTCAACTCAAACCCCCTTTGGTCTCAAGGTGCCGTTTTCGGGTTTTCACCCTGGCCTCTCCCTTTTTTTTTTTGGAAATTAGAGCGCCCTTTGCGGGTTTTCACTTTGATTCCTCCCTTTCTTCAAGTGAAATATTTCTTAACCGAGTCTAAATTTACAGGATTCGAAAGATTTTTGCCATCCATTTTACTCAAAATCAAAGCACCACCGGAAAAAGCCTTTTTTACAACATAAGGTCCTTCCCAGTTTAGCATCCATTTCCCTCTGAAATCCTTTTGTAAAGGGATGATCTTTTTCAGAACCAAATCCCCTTCATGAAATTCTCTGGGACGAATCTTCTTATTATAAGCTCGCATCATTCGCTTCTGATACATTTGGCCATGACGAATGGCTTTTAATCTTTTCTCTTCAATCAGGTTCAGTTGATCATACCGAGATTGGATCCATTCGGCCTCATCCAATTTTAATTCGGCCAAAACTCGGAGAGAAGGATATTCAACCTCAATGGGTAACGTTACCTCCATTCCATAAACCAAAGAAAAAGGTGTTGCCCCAGTAGAAGTCCGGATAGATGTTCGGTAAGCAAGAAGAGTGAAAGGTAACTTCTCATGCCAATCTTTGTAAGTTTCAGCCATTTTCGCCACGATTTTCTTGATATTTTTATTCGCTGCTTCCACTGCACCATTCATTTTTGGGCGATACGGTGATGAATTATGGTGTCTGATATTGAACTGTTCACAGACTTCTGCTATTGTGCTATTATTCAAATTCAACGCATTGTCTGATATGATCCTTTCAGGCATTCCATATCGACATATGATCTCCTTCTTTAAAAACTTACTGACTGCTGACTTCGTGACATTAGCATATGAGGCTGCCTCTACCCACTTAGTGAAGTAGTCAATAACCACAAAAATGAAACGATGTCCATTAGAAGCTTTCGGTGATATTGGTCCAATGATGTCCATACCCCACATGGAGAAAGGCCATGGAGAAGTCATAACATGAAGAGGAGAAGGAGGCGCGTGCATTTTATCCCCATAAATTTGACATTTATGGCATTTCTTGGCACGATTGATGCAATCTCCTTCCATAGTGGACCAGTAATACCCGAATCTCATAATCTGTCTAGCCATGGTGAATCCATTAGCGTGCGTTCCACAAACACCCTCATGGACTTCTTCTAAAATTTCCTTAGCCTCTACAGCGTCCACACATCTCAACAGTACTCGATCCTTTCCCCTTTTGTATAGGATCTCTCCATCTAAGACATAGTCAATAGCTAGTCTTCTCAATGTCCTCTTATCATTCTCCGTTGCCTGATCAGGATATTCGTGATTCTTTACATATAGCAAAATATCTTGGTACCAGGGACTATTATCATTCTCCACTTCTTCAATGTTGTAACAGTGGGCTAGGATATCATAAATACTAATTTGAATGGGCTTCATGTCCTCCAACTGATTCACTTTAATCATGGAAGCTAAAGTAGTAAGAGCATCAGCCATCTGATTTTCTTCTCGTGGGAGATAACAGAAGGTAATGTTGTCAAACTCTTCGATCAATCCCAAAACCAATCTCCGGTAACGGATCAATTTAGGATCCCTCGTCTCCCATTCCCCTCGTAGCTGGTATATTACCAATGCTGAGTCTCCGTACACCTCCAACGTCTTGATTTTCCGTTCTATGGCTGCCCGTATACCCATGATACAAGCTTCATACTCAACCATGTTATTAGTGCAATCAAAGTCTAATTTACTGGTGATAGGATGATAATCTCCATTCGGAGACACTAGGACTGCCCCAATCCCATTGCCTAATGCATTCGATGCTCCGTCAAAGTTTAATCTCCAAGAATGATTCTCTTGGGGATCCTCTTCAGCATTCGCCACATACATCAAATCTTCATTCGGGAAATCAAAGTCTAGAGGCTCATAATCTTCCAGAGCCCTGCTAGCCAAGAAATCTGCTATCGCACTTCCCTTGACGGCCTTCTGACTTACGTACACGATATCAAACTCAGAGAGCAAGATTTGCCATCTAGCCATTCTTCCATTCAATGTTGTTGACTCCATCATATACTTCAAAGGGTCTAATTTTGAAATTAGCCAAGTCGTATGATAGAGTAAGTATTGCCTCAACCTCCTGGTTGTCCAAATCAAGGCGCAACACAATTTTTCAATAGGCGACTATCTCATCTCACAATCAGTGAATTTCTTGCTGAGATAGTAAATCGCCTTTTCCTTCTTTCCAGTCGCATCATGTTGACCCAGCACGCATCCCATAGAGTTGTAGAACACCGTTAAATACAAAATAAAGGGTCTATCTAGGCTGGGTGGTGACAGAATTGGGGTATTGGATAAGTATTGTTTTATCTTTTCAAAGGCTTTCTGATATTCTTCATTCCAAACATCAGGATTATGCTTTTTCAAAAGGCGAAATATGGGATCAAATTTCTCGGTCAACTGTGAAATGAACCGAGTAATGTAATTCAGTCTTCCTAAGAAACCTCGAACTTCCTTCTGGGTACGTGGTGGCGATAGATCTCATATTGCCCTGATCTTGTCTGGATCAATCTCGATTCCTTTTTCACTAACTATAAAGCCCAACAATTTTCCTGACCTGGCTCCGAAAGTGCACTTTGTCGGATTAAGCTTGAGCTGAAACTTCCTTAATCTTAAGAACAATCTTCTCAGGACCTGCACATATTCCTCCTCTGTTCTGGATTTGGCAATCATATCATCAACATACACCTCGATTTCTTTGTGCATCATGTCATGGAACAAGGCTACCATGGCTCTCTGATATGTTGCTCCTGCGTTCTTTAATCCAAATGGCATCACCTTATAGCAAAACGTTCCCCATAAAGTAATGAACGTAGTCTTTCCCATATCTTCTGGATGCATCTTTATCTGATTATATCCTGAGAACCCATCCATAAAAGAAAACAACGAAAATCCCGCCGTATTATCCACCAGAGTATCAACATGTGGCAATGGGAAGTTGTCCTTTGGGCTTGCTTTGTTCAAATTCCAGTAATCGACGCACATTCGTTTTTTCCATCTTTTTTAGGGACTGGGACGATATTGGCTACCCACTCAGAATATTTGACCTCCTGTAAAAAACCAGCATTAAACTGTTTCTTAACCTCCTCTTTTATTTTGAGCACAATATCAGGCCTCATTCTTCTAAGCTTCTGTTGAACTGGTTTGCAATCCTCTTTTATGGATAAGCGATGCACTACAATGTCAGCACTCAATCCAGGCATATCCTGGTATGACCATGCGAAGACATCTTTGAATATGAGGTCTCGTCTTGTCTTTGCAAGAATTTCAGTTCCAATTTTCACCTCCTTCCCTTCTTCCAAGCTCACCACTTCTACTGACTCTTTGTGATGTAGGATTTGCTTTTCCTCTTGTTCCACCATCCTCAACAAGTCTAAAGATAAACTACCCTCTTCATCACCTTCAAAGTCGCGCGATCCCTCTAAACACACGTTTCGTTCAAAAGGGCACTCTGAGCTCGTAGCAGTGTTATTCACGTCATTGATACACAGAGACCTATTATGGTTACAAAAGAATGTATGAATTTATGTACAATTATTTATGTAATGAAAGAATATATTTAGGCGTATGGGAAAAATGAAAGAATATTTACTCAAAACAATTGCAAAGATGTATTTTATTAAAATAATAATTTTTAAACATAAGCCTATTTCACAAAAGAATTCTTGTTATTTCTAGGCTAAAATAACAAGTTTGTTCTGAATCTTACTCTAAGACAGTTCTAAAGACTTTAGGTATTTCTTCCGCAGTCCAATTGTCTAGAACACTCCCAGGCTCATAAGGACGAATGTCTACCCAACTTCTCTCTTCATTCTCATGCTCATAAATGGCATTAATGTGCATATTTCCCAACGTGTCCTCGATGCTTTCCTCAACCGATTTCTTACTCTCCTGATGAATAACTCCTCCAGATATGAAAGTTTTGGATATGTGGGGAATTATTATTGGCTCCCACTTAGCTTCCTCCCCATTTAAACGCGCCCTTCTTCTTTCTTGCCTTTTCTTTATCTCTTTTTTTCTCTGTCCTCTATCTGGCTTGTATCCTAAGCCAAAATTATCCTGCTTTTCTTTCAGCATCGGAACCTCAGTTTTCCCTTGAAGATATCTCCCTAGCCCTCTTCCGGGTAAATCTCATTTTCTCACCAACAACTGTAAACCCATCTCTGTAGTTTTGGATAATTTTGGAACCAAAATTTTACTCCCTTCAAGAACAAATGCCGCATTTACAAACTCCAAAGATCGAAATAAGCATTCAACTGACTCGTCATTGGTCTCCACGTATGGCATCTCATTTGATACAACTGCTATTATATCCTCTTCGGCTTTTATTGTCACTAGCCGACCATCTGACACTAACTTCAACATCTGATGTAATGATGACGGTACTGCCCTTGCTGAATGTATCCATGGTCTTCCTAATAAGCAGTTATAGGAAGGTTTGATGTCCATCACAATAAAATTTACCTCATAAACTGTTGGACCAATCAGTAAGGGTACATCAATTCTTACCATGACCTTCCTTTCTGTACCGTCAAATGCCCTCACTACATTTTGACACGTTTTCATGTGCGAACTGTCTATGGGTAGCCTGTTAAGTGTGAATAATGGCAATACGTTCAAAGCTGACCCATTGTCAATCAGTACTCCTGGCAAAATACGCCCCTTGCATCGTGCAGTGATATGCAAAACTTTGGTAGATCCCATGCCCCCAGAAGATATTTCATCATCATTGAAAAATATGAAATTATCAGCACTGATATTATTGACCAACCGATCTAGCTTACTGACAGAAATATCCTTGGACACATAGGTCTCATTTAGCATCTTCATAACGTATTTCGATGTACTTCTGAATTCAAGAGTAAGGACAGTACAGATATGCGGGCCGGTTGTTTATACAACTGCTCAACGACATTATACTCACTATGCTTTAAAATTTTGAGGAATTCCACAGCTTCTTCCTCCTTCACTGGCTCAACTACTTTCCCTTTTTGCTCCTCTATTATAGCCTCTTTCATAGACTCTGGATTGGCACTCACACACTGGCTCTTTATAGTCTCTTTTCTTGGGATAGTTGTATTGTACTCGTAGCTCCATGGAACCTTCTTGCTGTCTTGGTAAGGAAAGGTTACAGGTTTCTTTATTATGATCTTTGGCATTACTGGTGTTCTCATCTCTTCCTTCTTGGGTCGCGAGATAATGACCACAAGTTGCACTACTCTTGGAACCTTCGAAGACTCTGATGTGCAAATGCCCCCTCCTCCTTAACTTCTTCATAAAATTCCATCTCCTTGTTATCCATCAGGTCTTGAACCAAAGCTCTGAATTCTGCGCATTCTTGGATTTTATTTCCCTCCTCGTGATGGAACTCACAGTAATTTTCCACCTTTTCGAAACTTATCTCTGAATTTAAAATAATCAGTCCCCTTTCTACCATATTTCTCCAGACCCACCTTAAAGGAATTTTTACTTCTGCTATGTCTTCCTTAATTTTTCTACCCATGCGCCCACCTATCATATTCACTCCATTATCATTATGATTAGGTAACGGATTCTCTGTACTAGGCGAATCATCCAATTTAACCACGCCTATGCTTATAAGCCTGTCTACCAGCTTCTTGAACGTCGTACAATGTTCTATAGAATGCCCCACAATTCCCGCGTGATAATCGCACTGTGCGTTCGCATCGTACCACTTGGGGTATGGAGGTTGCAAGGGTTTTAAGTGGTAAGGGGCAACTACGTGTGCATTGAATAGATTCTGATATAGCTCCCTATACGACATTGGGATTGGCGTAAATTGAAGCTTCTCTGTGTTTTGTCTTGTGTCAGATCTCTGCTTTGATGATCCTATTTGGTTAATGTACCGCCTTTCCGTTGATTGATGTGAATCGTTTTGAATATGAACTTGTTTTGTTAACCTCATTCTCCTTATTCTTCGAAGCTGACCTTTTGCTACCTTCCCCAGCATCTATTTTCCCGCTTCTGATGGTATTTTCTATCATTTCCCCGTTCATAATTATGTCAGAAAAGCTTTTGGAAGCCCTCCCTAACAGATGCGTAATAAATGGGGCCTTCAATGTATTAACGAAAAGCATCGTCATCTCTTTTTCTAGAAGAGATGGCTGAACTTGGACAACAACCTCCCTCCATCTCTGTGCGTACTGCCTGAAACTTTCACCAGGCTTCCTCTCCATGTTCTGCAGAGTGATTCTATCAGATACCATGTCAGTCACATGGTTGTACTATTTTAAGAATGCTTGTGCTAGATCTCTCCATGAATTAATCTGGGTACGGCTTAGTTGATTGTACCATTTGGATGCAGCCCCTGCGAGGCTATCCTGGAAGCAATGTATCAGCAACTGGTCATTATTAACATATCCAGTCATCCTTCTGCAAAACATAGTAATATGGGCTTCGGGGCTACTAGTCCCGTTGTATTTCTCGAACTCTAGCATTTTGAACTTGTGAGGAAGTACCAGACCTGGAACCAAGCTCAATTCTCTAGCATTAATTCCATGGTAGCTCTCAGTACCTTCTATCGCTCTAAGTTTTTCCTCCAGCCATTTATACTTTTCCTCGAGCTGTTTCGGCAATTCATCATTTATTTTCTCGATTGTCTCGTCGAAGTCTGGGATAACAGGATTAACAAGATTGTCTCTAGCTTGGAAGTTTACTGGTGTTTCAGTATCATCTTGAGGCTTGATAGTGACGGAAGATTTGCGCGGATATCCCCGCTTGTTGAGAAGTAAGTCCTGAGGAATACACAGGTCCCTCGTTGTCTCCTTCTTCCCTTTCTCAACTCCTCCAGCTAATAACTAAGTCAACTTAGCTATCATACTCCCCTGAGATTCCATTATTTTATCCATCATCTTTTGTTGAATCTTCTCAAGTTGCTCGTTCATTTGCTCTTGCATTTCCTTCTGGAACTATTCTAGCCTTTGGTCCATGTCTCTAGTTTTCGATCGAGTACCGTAGCAGTGTTTGGTAGGTTGATTAGTTTCCAGATTAACTGAGGGGTGATTTGAATTAATCAGAATCATTTAATGTTGTTAAATGCATATGAAGTAATGTAATGCATGAATGCAAAAAAAGACGTCAAATTTGATTCAATTCCATATAAAAAAACCTTACTAGAAAGCAAATTTCTTTACATAAAGCGAATTACAAGTAAGACTTTGCCCTAGTACCCAAAACTCTAATCTTCCTAAGTAACAAAGCTAATTCTTGCCCCCGATCCGATTCTAATTCAACTTCATACTCAGCATGTCAGCCTGTACTGCTAAAGTCTGTACGTAATCAGCTACTTCTCGAATCTAGACCACGGCTTCCTCCATAAGATGATCCCTGCTCCTAACTTGACTCTGAAAGTGGTGGAGCTGTTCATCATTACGACTTTTATTTGCTTTCAAGTGCTTGATCTGAATCTCACAATTTTGCAGCGCCGTTTCTAGCTCTTCGATTCTTTTCTTCATTTCGTCAATCTTACTCAAGCTTGCTTTCAGCTCTATCGTAGAGTTTCGGCTTCGATACTGACGAAGAGATCTTTCCAACACAATCACCCTATCCTTTAACTTGCCCTTTTCCTTCTAGCTTTCTGACAAACTCTTCTCTAAAGCCTCATTTCGCCTTTGCATCTCTTGAAATCTCTGTTCCCATCTGTCGGCCTTATCCTTTTCTTCTTGGATTTACGCCGCCCTTTGTTCGACGCGTCTTTCCCAAATTTCCAATAGTTCTTATTGACAAACGTAACTTTTTGTAATCCGTCTTTAGACTGCCAGTTCCACGTCAGCCTTGTTTTTCTCTTTCTTCAACCTCTCATTCTCAAGCTTCTGAACGTCTATGTCTAATCTCAAGTTCGTCTTTTCTGTCTCCATTTGTTCTATCCTTTTCTCCAAATTTGCGTTCTTCCTCTCAAAATCTTGTCTTACAATTTTCAATTCCGAAGGGATGACTCGCAAATGCTCTTCTATTGACTGGCCATCCTCATGGTTTAACTTAGGTGTGTTATCATTAATCCCCCTAGCCCTCCATCCATGATACTCAGGAGTTGTCATCGGCCCTACAGCTAACCTCTTCATTCGGTGAGTTTGTTTCCACGCACTAGACATTTCTTGAATCTTCTTCCTATAACCATCATCCTTGCATGAAAATTCACAATCAACTATCCCTTAGGTTGTAGGTATAAACTACCTTGACCTATATTGCCTTAGCACCAATAATGGGGCATATCCAACAGCTCTCCAAATACCCAATAAAGGAACCCAATCAAAATTACCACACCTATACAGGATCTCATCTGGAAGTAACCAAGGAGCTCTCCACTCAACGTCTTCCTCTTGAAGATTTTGAAGAATTGCCATCCATTTTTCCTCCGAAATGTCATCTCTCCTTGGTGTAGCAACTATCTCTTTTAGTGGTGAATAATTTTCAGAGAAGACCCGATACGAAACTTTATCCACCTTCCAAAAGTGACTGTGAAACCATGCAAGTAGAAGTTGTGCACATCCGATAAATCTACCTTCACCCGTCTTTTGGCATGCACTCAATGACCTGAAGGTTTCTGCCAAAATTGTCGGAATCGGTGTAACCTTCTTATCAAGCCGATCAAATAAATCGTGATCGCTTAAATCCACATGCCCCAAGGCTTTAGGGAAGACAACCAAGCCGTATATACTTAAAGCAAAGATATCTAACCTCTTTCTTACGTCTGGGTGTGTGAGAATTGCATCCTTCAAGCTCCTCCAAGGAATGCACTTGCTGTCCCCCTTTTGCTTAACTCGTACAGCGATCCATTGCTCACTCATCCCTGTTATACCTATCAGCTCCTTTGAAAAGGTTGGCACATTTACCGCTCTTGAGTAGACTCTATCCACTTGAAACTTTGAACATCGGAGTAAAGCCACATACTCCTCTATCGTAAGTACCAAATCGACATTCCCAAACGTGAAGCAACTATAAGCAGGATTCCAAAACTGGGCGAGGGCTCGAAACAAATGTTTGTCTACCTTCACATCAAGCAAATAAGGCAAGTCCCCATAATTGTCGTAAAATAACTGCCTAACCTCATTATTCCACTGATTCCAAATTTCTTTCAACTCCTGCAAATTGTTTTGAGCCACACTGATGCGAGTAAAATCTCATAATTCCGATACATACCTATCGGCCAGGCTATCACCATTTTCTTGCTGCGTTGTTTCAGACTAAGTTCGGACAGCTGCATTTTCCTCCACTTAATCAAGAAACCCCTTTTCCATGTTAAGCTTTCTATCTAGCAACCGAATCTGAACTGACGCCTTTTATGATGAAATGAAATGCCATGTCATGCAAACAAAACAAAACACAAGAGTCAGTATCCAATACAAGCATATAATCAAGGAAGAGTAAAACGTATATTAGGTCATCTACTAGGGTTTAGTGTAGTTCTACCTAAGGCAAGCTTCTAAGGCTCATTATATGCGGTTTGGCTCCAAAGTAAAGGTACCCAAACTAGCAGATTTCTTGATCCTCACCCATTATAGGCTCATATAGATCAAGTTCGGTTCAGGGGGACACATTTTCCCTATGACTATACGGAGATGAAAATCTCACGAAGGCATAGGTACCGATGTATCCCGAAAGCGATCCACTATCCTACACGGAGGTGAAAACCTCACGAAGGCATAGCTTTTCACTCCCACTTAAAAGGGTAAAAATGTTCAACTCATGAAATGTAGAATGCAAACAATATTTAAACAAGAAGATAATGAATGCAAAAGGATGTCATGAGTTTTTAAAAATATTTTCTCGACCATAAGACAAAAATTAATCAACTTTATGGCTCGACTCTCTTTTTTTTTAAAATATCCCCTGTGGAGTCGCCAAGCTGTCGAAACTGTTTTTTTTTAAAAACAAAATTTTTAGTTATCGACTTATAAAAAATGAAAATTGGGAGTCGCCACCAATCTTTTATTAAGGTGTGATTGGGTCACATAAAAAAACGATTTTGGTCTACGAATTTTAGAAAAGCGGGTTCGGGAGTCGGTTACGTACGAGGAAGGGTTAGCACCCTTGTATGCCCAAAATTGGTACCTAATTAATTAATTAGTACCTTAAGGTCAAAAATTTAAAAAATATAATCTTTAAAAAACTTAAAACGTTACGTATTAAGACCCTTCTTAATTCAGAGAAGCAAAAATGCCATACCCAATGCGTTAGGGCAAACATTCTAATTTCCTCCAAAATGAATTAGGCCAGAATACTCGTATAATGAAAATAATTAAAAGAATATCCATTTATCCAAGATTTAAGAAATCGCGTCCCAATACGTTAGGGCACAATTCCTTTAAAATCCCAAACTCGGAATATTTCCTTTATTGTTTTTTTTTAAATCTTCATTTCGAAAAATCAATGCGTCACATCCAATACGTTAGGACACAACATGTTGAATTCCCAATAATGAGCTTTTATTTTTTTGATTTGAAGAGAAATGCTCGATTGTTAGATTTAACGAAGAAAATCAGAACCCAATACGTTAGGGCTCAATTTCCTTGAAAATCCTAAATACGAACATTATCTCAATTTTTAAAAATTTTTATCTTTAAATTTTAGTAAAAATGATGTAACGTTATTTTGTACGTACAAATGCTATAATAATAATAACAACAATAATAAGTACATCAATGACATAAAAATATAAGCAAATGAATAAACGAAATAAAAAGGGTAATCCATGCCATGCAAAAAATTAAATGTAAACACAATTATACAATGAATGGAAAAGCAAACAAATAAATAAAACCAAAAGACGTACACATGGAAATTATGAAGATTAAAATATACATATAATTTACAAAAAAATTTGGGTTATAGGATTTTATATATAAATACAATACATAATATACTTATGAAAATAAAGGAAAAATATAATTATGCGTACATATATAAAATAATAAAAAAATAAATATATTTCTCAAAAAAAGGAAAAATGAGTATTTAACCATTTGGAAAAACGTAAATATATACATATAAATATGAAAATACTCATTAAAAAAATATAGGAAAATATTAGTTAAAAATATATATATATGTGTACATATAAAAGAAATATATATATATATATATATATATAAATGAGAATAAAATGATGATTACACTATTAATTAATAAAATAAATAAAAGAATATATAAAAACTAAATTGAATCGCAATTTAAAAATATGGGGTAAATCAACAAATAAATAAAAGTAAAGGACTAATTTGAACTTGAATTACATAGAGAATTTGGAAGGAAATTTTCCTTCTCCTCTAAAACAATACTGTTCAATTGGATCTGATTGGAATTTAAAATAAATTAAAGGCCAAATTAAAAAATAAGAGTACTTAATTGGAAATATATAAAAATGCGGAAAGGCTAAAAGCGCAATTTGCCCCTTCGCTCAAAAAACACGCGGATCCTAAAGTGGATCGGGTCTGAGTCGGTCGGGTACTCAAAATGACGCCGTGTTGGGCGTCTGAGGGCTTTCCAAAACGACGCCGTTTTGGTGCCCTATAAATACCCCCATTTCTCCAAAAAAAAAATTCATTTGAACCCATTTTAAAAAAAAAAACAAAAAAAAACTTTCAGAAGCTCTCTCCCCTTTCAATTCGTCCGGCCAGGGGTCCGGCCGTCGGCCACCGGCAGCGGCGCCACCGTGTGTGGTGGTCGGAGAGCCGAAAATTTTAGATCTGACCCTTCGAAAGCCCTTAAAACCGAATCTAGCCTCAAAATTGCCAAAATCTTGACGGAGATGACCCAAATCTCAATAAACTCTTCGGCTTCCGACCGTCTATCATCGGAGACGGTTACCTCAATCGCCCGCGGCATTTCAGAAGCAAATCGTGGTGAGCATTTTACATTTTATTTCGATTTATTTTAGTAAGTAAAAAAATAGAAAAAAAAATAGATAAGAAAACGAAGAAATATCAACCTTTTGATTTCTTGATTGATTTTTGGACTCTCTTAGTATTCGGTTGTCTATGAAACTATTTGTGTTTTTTTTTATTGATTTCTCCAAAAAATCCCCCCTTTGTTACAGTGTGTTTTTGGCTTTTTATTGCCGAAATAGTAAATCAAAGAAAGAAAAAAAATCTGATTCGCAAATACATGATTTTTCCTTCCATACACTGTTTGATTTCTTTCCTTGTTTTGCAGGTGAAGATCGCACGGGGATTCGGCTCTTGACTGCTTGGTGGGCTGGTGTGAGGCTCCTCGAAACCCTAGGGTTTCAAAGCGCTTGGGCTGGGTCTAATTCTGCTTATTTCAGTTTGGGCCTTGTGGCCCGTTTGTAATAATTTTTTCTTTTACCCGGGCCAAAATCGGGTACTACAGGGATGATAGTATTATTTTTGACGAGGCATCGATCAGATGAGCTTTAGTTGTGAAAGGAATTTTATAAGAATATGAACGATGTTCAAGACAATGCATGAATTTCGATAAGTCTACAATCTTTTTTAGTTCGAATACCATGGAGGAGAAAAATAAAACTGTGACCACTTTGTTGATGCGTTTTTCTAATAACCCGGAGAGGTATTTAGGGTTGCCAAATATAGTGGAAAGGTGGAAAAAGTGTTTCCAAAATTTGAAGGACAGGGTTAAAGCAAGAATTGAGGGATGGAGAATAAGGTTATTGTCACAAGAAATCGGTACTTCAGGCTATACCAATATATGCAGTGTTTTCTATTGCCAAATTCTCTTTGTAGGGAGCTTGAAAAGATAATGACACGATCTTGGCGGCAAAAGTGATATGGGAGGGGGATTCATTGGTGTGCTTGGAGTCAAATGTGTAGGCCAAAGAAACAAGGGGGAAGTTCAATATTGCTTTGTTAGCTAAGCAAGGTTGGAGGCTGATAAACCATCCAGATTCATTATTATCCCATGTTCTTAAAGCAAAGTATTTTCCAAGGTTAGATTTTATTAATGCGCCTTTAGATAATTTACATCGTATACTTGGAAAAGAATTTGGGCTGCGAAGGGTGTATTGCAAGAGGGATTATGTTGTAGGGTGGGTTCTGGTGTTAAAATTTCAATTAATGATGATGCTTGGATTCTTGGGGCTGCTAATTACAGATTAGTCAATTATGATAATAGCATGCAAAATTCTATGATTGTTGATCTGATTGATGCTAATCAAAGAATATAGAAAGAAGAATTAATCGTTAATACCTTTGCGACGGTGGACACTTCTAGAATCCTTCGAATTCTGCTGGCACATGAGGCACATGAAGATCTGATGGTGTGGAGTGGTGAGCCATCCGGGGAGTTTTTGGTACGTAGCTTATAAACTATTATAGAACTTTCCTATGGTTCCTACTGCTTATGCTTTACAGACCAGTACTAAGGAATTTTATAAACAGCTATGGGGCCTAAACCTCCCTGGGAAAATTAAGATTACAATATGGAGGATCTCTTGGAACTATCTACCTACTTTTGTTAGCATGAAACATAAGAAGCTCATTAATAAGTATGCTGTCCCGGTGTGGGGGAGAGGCCGAAACAGTAGACCATGTGTTTCGTGCGTGCACTGTGTCCATAGAGGTATGGTCAGAATTACAGTTAACTTGTATTCTAGTCTCAGCAGATATGGGTTTTGATTAGTGGCGAACCTGGGTTTTTGGGGGATGCTCGGCCACTCAGAAGCGTATTTTCTGTTATGCGCTTTGGGCTATCTGGGGCGATAGAAATACCAGGGTACATGAACGGAAAATTAAAACAGGGAAGGAGATTGCTCGTTTTATCGAAAACTATCTTAGAGATGACAGAAACAGAGAAATGGACTTATCCAAGAGCAAATACGGGGGAATGGGGCAAACCTTCTGGATCTACCGTGAAGATTAACTTTGATGGAGCTTAAGACGGTCGAAACTTTCGGTCGGCCTCAGGAGCTGTCGCAAGGAATGCTAAGGGGCGGGTTCTGTTATCTCGTTCGGAGACCCATAGTGGAGTATTGTCCGCTTTCGCCGCTCAAGCCATTGCATGCCATCAGGCGTTGGAAATGGGCGTAGAAATAGGTTGGGAAGAGGTTATATTGGAGGGGGATTCATTAACCACAATTAAGAAATGTAAGTCAAAATATCGAGACAAATTGGTTATAGGGGCATACATTCACAATATAAAACAGTTAGAAGGCAGTTTTCGGTGTATCAGTTTCAAATATACCATATGAGCGGCGAATGGATTATCACATACCATTGCAACAGCAACGTTAAAGAGAAGTGAATCGATTTATCTAGTGGGCAGAGTTCCTGCATATGCAGAGCGAGCGTTGGAAGTGAAATGGGAAAGGGACCCAGACTGAGGCAAGAGGTAAAGTGCATGAGACAAGGGGAGACGGATGAACTTTGGTGAAAATAGGGTTTCAGATTGGTTTCCTATCCGAGCTCTGGAATCGACGGGGAAAGGGAAATGATTTTTTGTTGGGACGGGTGAAAGGAATGGATTTGATTGGGTATTATGGTAGTGACTTTTATTTTCTAGATTTTCCTTTTATTCATGTATTCGGTTGGTTTCTGGTTTGGGCCGTGTTTTCTGGTTTTGCGTTTTCTGTTTTTCCATTTGTAGGATTTATATTTTGTTATTTGGTTTTAGTGATAATATAAGCCCAATATGATTATTATTCAAAAAATAAAAATAATACGTTAATTATTTGGAATGCATGTCCTTCAAATTTTGACTTTTTCTAAATTTAAAAAAAAAATTCTATTTTTCTAAAAAAATTTAATTATATATTCCATTTTTAACAGAAAATATCATATATTTAAATTTGAATATTAAAATTTTGTATCAAATTTTTAATAAGTTCTGACGTGGACGCGATTTCGCGAAAAATGGACCATTCCGGTAAATAATTAAATAATCGGTCCATTTCGGTAATTTTTGAAAAAAGGGTTTTTTTTGGTCATTTGCCCTAAATATAAGATATAATATCAAATTTAACCCTCAACGTTTATATATTTTTAATCAATTTGTCCATTATTCTTTTCTTGAATTAAATTTTACCATCAACCTTTCAAAAAAGAGTCTTTAACGGAAATACTGACTAAACTATTAATTTTTTTAATGATATTAGTGTGGCAACCTGCAGTCCAAGTGTACTTTCATACTGACATGGCACTATTCGTCATATATGCCATGTCAACAAAAGATTTTAGAAAATATAAAAAATTTTCAAATTTAAAAAAACTTACAAAAAGTTCATAAAAATTTAAAAAAAAATTAGCATGAAGTACATTGGATTGTCATTCGAGCTACAATGTTTAGAAATTTAATATTTCGGTCGATATTTCCATTAAAAAAAACAATTTGACTTTTTTTTTAAAAGGTTGAGGGCCAAATTTTGTTCAAAAAAAGAATAAGGGTCAAATTGACAAAAACATGTAAACATTAAAGGCAATTTGCAATGTTAATTTGGTGCATTTGTATACCTCAAACATTAATTTTGGTTCAATTTTCACATTTCACTAACCCCGTTGATGTGTCACGGAACTAACTAAAAATACGACAAAGGCAAGTGCACCTATCGATAAATAGTATAGCTATGGTGAGTAAAGATATCGTATCCACAAGGACTAAAAGTACTAGTAATTACTGTTTTCCAATTATTTAACTGGCGAAATTGGAGTTATTGATTTAAACTAAAATTACTAAATTAATTTAACTAAAGAACTCAACAGAGAATAAATCAGGAAAATAATTGAATAATAACCAATAAGCGAAACAATACCTAGGAAAGAATCCACCTAGACTTCATTTATCATTATGACTCTGAATTAAACGATTTATTCACTTGGTATCTTGATTCATAGAAATCCCTAAATTATGCTAATATCTCTTTCAAGACTAAGAGCAACTGACTCTAGGTTGATTAATTGAAATTTCTTTCTAATTAAAACCCATATTGTCGCATTAACTCGATCTATAGATTCTCCTATTAGATTTGACTCTAATTTGGTAGATTTATGTCGTCCTATTTATAGGATTGCATGCAACTCCACTCAATTATACTACATTTACTCTTAAACAGGGACTTTTCCTCTTCTGATTTAAGCACGTTAAACATGAATTAATATCCCAGAAATATTAAAATAAGAGATAAGCACACGTAACTGAGAACAAAAATTAAATATTTATCGCATAAGATAGAAATCAAATAGTAGAGTTCATCGTAGGGTTCATCTCCCTTAGGTATCTAGGAAATTAATTCATAATTGTGAATAAAAACATCTTAAAGACAGAATAACCACAGAAAATAAAGAAACTCATAAAAACTTCAAAAGAAATTAAAAGGAGGTCTTTAATCTTGATGGAAATCTGCTTCAGAGTTGGCTCCCATGGTGTCTTCGAGTTGTTTTCTTCCATATTCTCTAATGGCCCCCTATTCTTTTCTTCTATTTGGTATTTATAGACTTTAGAATGCCCAGAAAGCCTAAAAATTGTGTTTTTCCGCGTGTTTGGGATGCGAATCACGAAATCAGCACGGTCTAGCACATGGCAGTGTGCCAGTCCGTGTGGCTCACACGGCTGTGTGTCTAACTCATATGGCTTCTGAAATATGCTCTATTTGTCCGATTTTCGCTCGTTTTTCGCTCATTTTGCTCCCAAATGCTCTCCTAAGTATAGAAATATGAATTTAAAGGATTAGGAGCACAAATTCACCGCATAAATAATCATCTAAAAACGCATTACGAAAGAGATTAAAATATGTTATTTTTATCAATTATCACCCATTATCAATGTGGCGCAATTTTCTATTGAATCATGTGTAAATTATTAACATAACATTTTATTAGATTAAAAAAAATAAACAAATAAATTTAAATTATTTTCACTTAGATTATAAAAACCAAACACAAAACACACTTAAGAAAATACAAAATTATAAAAACCAAACACAAAACACACTTTTTTTTTGAACTGTGTTGATATTCATATTATGAATAGAGAAGATGAAAATAAATACAGTCTTAAAAGTAGCAAAAAGAAACAAAAAAGATTGGCTACCTAAACGGTGCCTTGAGAAAACAAAACTTTAAAGCTGTTCCTAGAAAATCAAAATCACCTAAAATAAAAAATGAATGAACATATGAACCCTTCATCTCCTCTCTTCTTCATCAAACAGCAAAACTCCATTATCAGCCATTCAAGAGACCTCTTATCTTCCAAAATCTTACTTTCTTGATTTCACAGTCTCTCTTCAAAACACGAGTTCTTCGGGCGCACCATCACCTCAAACCCGGACTCGACCTTTCTCTCATACCACTGTGCCTGTTATTTCTCCTTTCTTGATTTACAAGAAACTCTACTGCATGCGGTGCTTCCTCAATCCAAAATCGAGGATGCTCGTATCGTTCTCCATATTTCGCCATCGCATGAGCCACTTTATTAGCTTCCCTCGGTATATCTTTGAAAACTTCATCTTCTAAATCTACGTCCTTTTTCCTTAATCTCTTTAATCAAGCTGCGGATGCACGATTTATCTTCATCCGTGGCTCTCAGTTTGCGTATTATGGTTAGCGCGTCCCCTTCAAAGCATACATCCTGGAATCCCATTTCTTCTTCCAAAATAACAGCTTGCAGACACGCCCTTGCCTCAGCCATAACTGGATTTGCAATATTTTTCCATGGGTAGGTACTTGGTGCCATTATCAGTCCATCTTTGTTTCGTGCAATGATTCCTGTGGTAGAGAAGTTTGCTGATTGATTAAAGGAGGCATCAAAATTGATTTTTATGGTGTCATTTTCAGGTGGTTCCCAGGTTGATATTCTACCATCACATGAACTCGCTAGCTTTTCCCTTGTAGTAGATATCTCAATGTCGTAGGCCTTAATAAAACCCACTACTTCAGTTGCTGTCTCCCGTACACCCTCATGATAACTTTTATTGCAATTATGCCAAATTGCCCAATAGGTGATAGCTCTAAGTTTACAATCTCTTATGCTCTGATTTTCAAAATCTTTTACTAACCAATTTTTCCAACTGGTTTCTTGATTGCATGTTGTGACTGTCACTCCCAATCCTCTCAAAACCTGTTTCGTGAAGATACAATCTCTAAAGAGATGTTCCACCGGTTCCTCTTCAACTTGACACACCGGGCAAACAGTATTACGGACCAAGCTACGGGCTTTTAGATTCTGTAAAGCAGGAATATAGCCATTAACAATTCTCCAAATTAGGATGCATATTTTACTAGGGGTCTTGAGCTCCTAGAGCTTTGTAAAGAAAGTGGTAGTATTTTCATTATTTAATTTTGTACCCCCCTCTGTAATAAGCCATCTGTAGCCACTTTTTGCTGTATATACCCCAGAGTTGTCACCACGCCATACTAGAGTATCTTGTAATCTGCTGCTCACTAAAGGAATTGAAGCTATGTTCTGCCATTGTTTCTCTCCAAACAGCGTGCGAATAACCCTTTGATTCCAGGTATTCTCTTCCTTATTAATTAAATCAGACACTCTGGTGTACCTTATATCAATATTTTGATATTCAATTCTACCATTGCCAGGTCCAGGAAGCCATTTATCATTCCAAATGTTCACTGATTCCCCATTACCGATTTTCCAGCCCATTCCTTCTTCAAGAAGATATCTAGCTCCCAAAATGCTGCGCCAGGTATACGAAGGGTAGGTTCCTATCCCCGCACTCATAAAATCACCTTTTGGAAAATACTTGGCTTTCATTACACGTGCCAACAAACAATCATGTTGCATAATAATTTTCCACCCCTGCTTCGCTAACAGGGCCAAATTAAATTTTGACAGATCTTTAAATCCTAATCCTCCCTTTGCTTTGGCACTGCATAACTCCTTCCATTTACACCAGTGAATCCCTTTATCTGTTTTAGAATTCCTCCACCAGAATTTACACATCAGAATCTCCAATTCATTACAAAATGTAACTGGTAACTTAAAACATTGCATTGCGTAAACCGGAATTACTTGAAAAATAGATTTTAAAAGTACCTCATTCCCTTCAGCCGACAAAAATTTCATCTTCCAGTTGCCCAATAACTTCATGCATTTTTCTTTTAACTCAACAAAAGCATGCTTTTTTCGGCGACCCACCATGGTTGGAAGCCCCAGATATTTTTCTGGATTATTGGAATTCCTGACGCCTAATATCCTTCCCACTTGATCCTTTGTAAGCGAATCCACATTGCCGCTGTAATAGATAAGGGATTTTTCAAAATTAACCAATTTTCTAGAAACCTTTTCATACTCCTGTATCACACTTTTCATACGGTTAGCTCCTTCTGCTGAAGCTTCTCCAAATAGAATACTATCATCTGCAAAGAACAGATGTGACACTGACACGTTACCTCTCCCAATCTTTGTCCCAACAAGACTCCCTTCCCTTTTTGCAAGTGCAATCAGTCTTGAAAATCCTTCGGCACAAATGAGAAATAAATATAGACTTAATGGATCACCTTGTCTTAATCCTCGTTGTGGCCTGAATTCTTCCCCGTTTTTCCCGTTAACCACCACTGTATATACTACACTAGTGATACATCTCATAACCAATAAGATCCAGTTCTCACAAAATCCCATACTATGCATCATTTTTTTCTAAAAAACTCCATTCAACTCTGTCGTATGCTTTGCTCATATCTAGCTTCAAAGCAAAACTTTTTTTCGATGTTCCTCTTCTTTTTTGGAACGAGTGCAATACCTCATAAGCAACTAGAATGTTGTCTGTTATTTGTCTTCCTGGTACAAACGCTCCTTGAGTATCCTCAATACATAAGTCCAGTATCTGTCGAAAACGTGAAACAATGACTTTTGAGACAATTTTGTAAATAACATTGCACAAGCTAATGGGTCGAAACTTGTTTATAGACTTTGGCGATTTCTCTTTTGGTATAAGTATTATGTTTGTTTTGTTTATCTCCTCTACATTTCTTCGTCCATTAAGAACATCCAAACAATATTTTGAAACTCCCTCTCCAACAACATGCTCGTACTTATGATAAAAAATTGCTGGAAATCCGTCTTGTCCTGATGCCTTAAGGGGTGCCATGGATTTTACCGCCCTCACCACTTTTTCTTCTTTGAATTCCTCCATTAAAATACTGTTGTGTTCCTCTGTGATGCATGGTAAAAATGAATTAAACAATCTGTCATTGTTTTCCACTGGTTTAGATGAGAACAAATCTGTGAAAAACTTAGTAGCTAGAACCGTGATTTCAGACTCATCAGTGGTCAAGTTTCCAACTTCATTTTCTAGCCCCTGAATCCTATTTTTCCTTCTGCGATGTGTTGCATTCTTGTGAAAAAATGCCGTATTCCTGTCTCCCATTTGAAGCCAGTTAACTCTTGCCCTTTGTTCCCAGAAAAGTTCCTCTTTATCTGCCTCGAGATTCAAATCTAGCTTAATCTCAGTAATCTCCTCCAATACAGCATCACTGATATCGCTAGCCCCCAGTTTCAGTAGTCTACCATTTAAATCTTTCATTCGTTGTTCTTTCTGTCGTTTCTCCTTCTTCGCCCAAGTACTCAGATTCGTACCCACTTTTTTCAACTTCTCAAGCACATCCAGATTATTTGAATTCCACTCCCGTGTTATCCTCTCCTCAATTTCCTCGTTTAGAATCCAATTTGCATCAAAACGAAAATGCCAATGTTTTTCCTTCCCTAGTATCCCTTCATCCCCAAATGTATCAACCATGACTGGACAGTGATCTGAAAAACTGTGTTGTAAGTGGCTAACCTTAAATCTTGGAAAAAGGTCCCACCATTCCATATTTGCAACACCTCTGTCCAATCTTTCCCTAATGTTATTGTTAGTCAGCCGGCCTCTTTCCCATGTGTACCATTGTCCAGAAAACCCCAAATCATATAAATAGCAATACTCAAGTGTTTCCCTAAATGCATTCATCTGCCTTTCATCACGGATTCTCCCCCCTTTTTCTCAAAAGAAAAGAGAATTTCGTTGAAATCTCCGATAGTCAGCCATGGTTTGCTACTTTCACATTTTAGGAGCTTTAATAGATCCCAAGTATTTTTCCTTTCATTCTCCACTGGTTCTCCGTAAAATCCCGTGAGTCTCCATAAACCCATCTCCTCTTCATTTTTGATTTCTACATCGATATGAGATTTCGAAAAACTTTTCAACGATACATTCCCTCCCTCCTTCCATCCTAATGATAACCCTCCACTCGTGCCTACTGCCGCCACATCAATACCACATGTAAACCCACATTGTCTTCTTATTGATTCCATTTGTTTACTTGTAACCTTTGTTTCCATAAGAAACAATATTTGGGGCTTAATATGTCTCAATTTGTTTTTGAGACGTCGTACAGTTCGAGGATGCCCCAAACCCCGAACATTCCAACTTAAGATTTTCATTGTGCTAGGTCAGTCACCTTTGGAGTGACCGCCAATAAATTGATCTCCACATTTCCTTCTGTTAGGCTCTTACTATTTCCTAAAGACACATTTTCAGGATTAATCCTTTGCCGCTTTTTTCCATCAACAAGCTCTACTGGTAAATCTTCCATTTCTTCTTCAAACTCTTTTTCCTCTAAATTTCTCAAATTAAATCGATCCTTTTCGTTTATGATCCGAATTTGCCGAGTGATACGTCCCAAGGCACCTCTTTCCCCCCTTGAGCTCGTTCCTATTATTACCCTCTTCGTTAGATCTTCTTAGCCTTCTTTCCCCATCAATCTCCATATCATTCCATTTTTCCTTTTCTGTATCCTCTCTTAGCCATTTGCTCACGGCCTGTCCTCCCCGTCTTGGCATTGCTCTTAGCGACAAATCTCACCCAAACTCCACTTGTTGGTTCCCAAGTGTTAATCTTACTTCACAGAAACTCTCTCCATAACCAAGTCGGCCACAAATAAAGAAAAAAAGTGACAGTCTCTCATACTGAAATATAACATATATAAATTTATTCTGCTCGATGCTGATTCGTTTTTTCCTTTTCAGTGGTTTTCGAATATCAAGTAGAACCCTAATTCTCATGAATTTACGTCCCCCTCTTGTCACTATTGCAGAATCATACTCCATAAATTTGCCAATAAAGTCACCCAGCTGACGCGCTGTTCCCTCTGATGTTACTCCTTTGGGTAGGTTGTGGATCTGAACCCAAAAAGCTACATTCCATAGGGGGATCAAATTAGGATCTTCGTCTCTTGCTAACCTATGAAAAATATTGAGATGTCTATTAAAAAACCATGGCATCCCATCCATGACACGCTTTAAATCAATCTCACTGTAGAATCTAAATAAAATCCTTTTATTCTCTAATTCTGTGATTGATACTCCTCTTAATGGATGCCATAAATCAACCAACATGTTTCTTAAAGATGTGAAATTTACAATGCTGTCCGTAATAACTCTCCCCACCAGACATAGATCATATAACTCTTCATCAGCCTTATTTTCCTCCAATACCAGCATGGGATCTTCCTCTTCATCGTTGATATTGAGGTTGGCTAACTAAGTATCCACCTGATTAACATTGGCCATGACCCTTCTTTGTCTTCTAGTAATTAACTTCCCTTTAACCGGCAGAACCACCGTCTTAGATTTAAGATTCGTGACAAGGTAAACAAAAAACCCTAAACTTTAAGTAAAAAATTCCTTCCAATCGGTAGTATTTCAATCACCCTAGAATTTGAATTTCGTGAGACAAGGCAGACAAGAAAACCCTAACTTCGTGCAACAAGGCAGACTCATGTAATTATTTTTTTAACACAAAACACACTTAGAAAAATACAAATACACCAAATTAAAATTAGTGTATAACATTATAAATTATATCAAAACTTAGGTAATTTTAATATTTATTCCTATATTTAAATCCATACACAATAGATCTGTGTAGGCGTAAAAAAAAAAAAAGAACTAGTGTAATATTTATATATTACTTTTATCTTTCAATCATTATTTTAAAATTAAAAAAAAAAAAAACAACAACAAGAAATAAGGAAAAAGAAAGGGAATTGGAAAAGTAAGTTAATAATCCATAAGAAGCATATATCTGAACAAAAAACCACAAGCAAATCATTGAGAAAAGTTACTTCAATAGAAAGCAAAGTAGCAAATTATACATAAGCATGCTAGAAACCGAGCCCAAAGATTATGAAAGCATAGTAGTAACACATGACATTACTCGAGAACGGCAACACACATTCAGTTCTTAGTATTCATCTCCCTCATCACCATCTTCACCTTCGCCAGACTCAGCACCAACCTCTTCATGATCCTTCTCCAATGCAGCTAGGTCCTCACGGGCTTCGGAGAACTCTCCTTCCTCCATACCCTCACCAACATACCAGTGCACAAATGCTCTCTTTGCATACATGAGATCGAACTTGTGGTTGATTCGAGAAAACACTTCCGCAACACTAGTTGAGTTGGATATCATGCACACAGCTCTCTGCACCTTAGCAAGATCACCACCCGTAACAACGGTCGGTGGCTGATGGTTAATGCCACACTTGAATCCAGTTGGGCACCAGTCAACAAATTGGATGGTGCGCTTGGTTTTGATGGTGGCCACTGCAGCATTGACATCCTTAGGCACCACGTCACCTCTGTACATCAAGCAGCAAGCCATGTACTCGCCATGGCGAGGATCGCATTTCGCCATCATGGATGAGGGCTCAAATGCACTGCTAGTGATCTCTGCAACGGATAGCTGCCCATGGTAGGTCTTCTCAGCTGAGATGACAGGAGCATAAGAAGAAAGCATGAAGTGAATCCTGGGGTATGGGACAAGGTTGGTCTGAAATTCAGTGACATCCACATTTAAGGCACCATCAAACCTCAAGGAGGCAGTCAGTGACGATATCACCTAATAAATTATCAGTCATAAGACAATTAGTTTGCATTCCCTGCTAAAAGTAGATATTTAATAGATAAGACAATGAAATATACCTGAGAAACCAGACGGTTAAGGTTGGTGTAAGTGGGACGCTCAATGTCAAGAGAGCGCCTGCAAATATCATAAATGGCTTCGTTATCAAGTAACACGGCGACATCTGTGTGTTCCAGAAGGGAATGGTGGAGAGGACACTGTTGTAGGGCTCAACAACAGAGGTTGAAACCTGTGGTGAGGGATACACAGTGAACCCAAGCTTGGACTTCTTGCCATAGTCCACAGAGAGACGTTCCAACAGAAGGGAACCAAGTCCTAAACCAGTTCCTCCACCCACAGCATTAAAAACAAGGAACCCTTGTAAACCAGTGCAGTTATCAGCCAGCTTGCGGATGCGATCCAAGCAGAGATCGACAATCTCTTTCCCAACTGAGGAAAAGAAAAGAAGAGAAGCTAGTTAAAGCAATCAGCATTTCGAGCAGTAAGTATAACACAATTCTGAAGATGACAAGAATTATTACTGGTATAATGGCCACGAGCAAAGTTATTAGCTGCGTCTTCCTTGCCGCTAATGAGCTGTTCAGGGTGGAAGAGTTGGCGGTTGTCCCCGTCCTAACCTCATCAATGACAGTGGCTTCGAGATCTACAAAAACTGCACGAGGAACGTGCTTTCCGGAAACAGTTTCACTAAAGAAGGTGTTGAAAGCATCATCACCTCCACCAACGGTTGTATCACTGGGCATCTGGCCATCAGGCTACATAAAACCAACTGAAATTTTAGAAATATATCTAAAAAACAGTTTTCAGATAAAAGCATGGCTAAATAAGATGCTTTTGAACTTTTTTTATAGTAATTTGGGGATAAGAAATGCTTTGCAAAAACACTTTAGCTAAAAGTTTTAACTTTTGTTAAAAAATATTTTTTTTTGTCCAAAAGTACTTTTAAGAAGGAATACTAAACTAACCCAAGAAAAATAGACAAATAAAAGATATGTGATCTATAGAGAATCTCAAAAGAAAAATTAGTAAAACAATCCAAAGGAACTAAAAAAATAACATTATGCATATTTGCCAAAAGAGATAAACATACATAATCGGACCGTTATTAAGCAAGCAATTTGTTGGGAGGAAAGATTTTAAAAGAAAATTTTTTAAAAATAATAAAACATTCTTATTTCAAAGAATTCAAACGTCACAAACAGTAAGTTAGGGCGCGAAACTCATGCATTTAAATTTAAAAAGGATATTCGGTTATTTAGGTCGAATGAAAAAATCAAAACCCAGTAAGTTAGGGTTCAATTTTCCAAAATTCCTAAATACAGAATATTACCTTTATTTTTAGAAATCTTTAACTGAAGGTAAGAAAATGTCACATCCAATAAGTTAGGATCCAACATTTTGAGATCTCGAGAGAACTTTTTATTTTGAATCTGTGTGATTTTATTGCAAAAATAAATACTTCGCTATCTAAATTCATCGTAAATATTTGAAGCCTAATAAGTTAGGACACAATCCTTCTCGAGAATCGTGAATATCAAATATTTTGAAAATTTACGAAATAAGATGAATTTCATGCTTTAATAAAAACAAAAATTTAAAAAAAAATATATACATATAATAGAGAATTTGAAAGAAATAAAGTATATGTGTAAAAATAAAACGATTCATTATAGAACAAAATAATAACATATAATAAAAACAGCTTGAAATAATAATAAATAATAAGGTAATATTTATATATAGATACATATATAAAATATAAGTAAATAGAAATATAATTAAATATAATAATAAAAAAGGTAATAGTAGCAACGACAAAAAATAAATTAGTTAATTGTAAAAATACCAATCAAGATTAAATTAAAACATAAATGAAAATTCAGGGGCAAATCTGAAATAAATAAAATGCAAATGGACCAAGTAGAACACGCAATTAATAGTGGAGGACCAAAAGGGGAATTAACCCCATCCTCCAAAACACTGCGCAGCAACATGGACTAAATTGCAACAATTTTTAAAAACACGGTTAAATTTAGAAATGAAGTAAAGCACATAGAAAATAAATTAAAGGAGTATTGAAAACCAGAAGGACCAGGGGGATAAATATCCCCTCTATTGGAAATGCGCGGATCCTACATATACGGGTCGGGTCGCTCGGGTTGTTGGGTGAATAACCAATACGGCGTCGTTTTCACGCCTGCTAATAAGCCACAAAACCTTAAAGACCTAACATCTAACCCATCCCCAAAACAAATCAAGAGAACCCAAACATGCCCAGCGCTGCCGCTCTCGCATATTTCCCCACCGTACAACAACGCCACCGATCGAAAGGTAAACAAACTCCTCCCTCTTCCCTTATTATTTCAAAAAACATGAAATAGCAACAGAAACAGAAAGAAGAAGACTCAAAAATAAAAAAGAAATCACCTTCAAAATTGTTTTTTGATTTTCCGTTTTTCTTCTTTTTAATATTTTTCAATACAATATTTTTCTCCCCACATTTACAAATTTTATTTGGCTTTATATAGCCGAATCTTTACAGAGAAAGCAAAAATAATAATCTTTTTTTACAATTTTTGCTATATTTTCGATCATTCTAGTGCTGTTCGTGGTTTGTTTGCAGGAAGAACGTGCATGGTGGGTGCTTGGCGACGGCGCAACGCGTGTGGGGAGACGTTAGGCGGTTGCTACTGAGGGTGATTATCTTGGCGCCAGATTTCTTGCCACCGCTTAGGGTTTTCTTTGTATTGTTTTCTTTGAGGCCACTTGTAGTTGGGCTAGGGTTTAGGTTATTTGTAAAATGGACTATTTTTTATATGTTTATTTATTTGGGTTTGGGCTTAAAATTGGGTATTACAGTTGCCCCTCTTTTCTTGTTGTCGTGTAACGGGAACAGAGCAAAGACTTTAAAATGGCCAATTTTGCCTGGTCGTGCTGGACCTTGGCGCTCTTCTTCTTCAAGTAGCCGCATTCCAACCTACTGTGTCTTTAGAGGTATAGGAATTGATGCTTTGATCCACTCCACTACAACATCAGGGAGATAGGATTTGCACCTTGTAGCTTCTCAAAAGAACAAAATTTGCTATCTTTAGTCTGCTCCACTACAACTTCAGGGAGATAGGACTTGTAACTTCAACTTATTCTGCTGCAACTTTAAAGATAAGTCTGATGCGATCTGCTCTACTGTAACTTCATAGGACTGGTTTCTTCTGTTTGCTCCACTGCAACTTAAGGGAGATAAGACGGGACGCGAACTACTCTACTACAATTTCAGAGAGATAAGATCTGAAGTTTTAATCCGCTCCACTGCAACTTCAGGGACATAGGATTAGATTCTTCTGTCTACTCCACTGCAGCTTCAGGGAGATAAGACTATACGCGATCTGCTCTCTGCAACTTCAGAGAGATAAGATCTATGGTTTTAATTCATTCCATTGCAACTTCAGGGAGATAGAATTGGATGTGATCTGCTCTACTGCAACTTCAGAGAGATAAGATCTGAGGTTTTAACCTACTCTACTACAACTTCAGGGAGATAGGATTATTGGCCTCAACCTACTCCACTGCATCTTCAGGGAGATAAGATTCGCCATCTTCAATCTATTTAACTGCAATGTCGGGGAAACAAGATTCGCCGTCATAGCTTCAATCTGTTCCACTGCACCGCCAGGGAAGTAAGATTCACCGTTGTGACTTTAATCTATTTAACTGCAATGTCAGGGAAACAAGATTCACCGTCGTAGCTTCAATCTATTCCATTGCACCGCCAGGGAAGTAAGATTCACCGTTGTGGCTTCAATCTATTTAACTGCAATGTCGGGGAAACAAGATTCGCTGTCGTAGCTTCAATCTGTTCCACTACACTACTAGGGAAGTAAGATTCGCCGTTATGGCTTCAATCTATTTAACTGCAATGTCGGGGAAACAAGATTCGCCGTCATAACTTCAATCTGTTCCACTACACCGCCAGGGAAGTAAGATTCGTCGTTGTGGCTTCAATCTATTTAACTGCAACGTCAGGGAAACAAGATTCGCCATTGTGGCTTCAATCTGTTCCACTGCACCGCCAGGGAAGTAAGATTCGCCGTTGCGGCTTCAATCTATTCCATTGTAATACCAAAGAGATAGGATTCGCTGCCTATAGCTTTAAACCGCTCTACTTCAGCTAATCCAAGTCTTAACACCAGGGAGATAATTCGCTATCTTTAGCTTTAATTTGCAACGTCAAGGCAATAAGACTGGTGTCTTCAATTTGCTTTGCTGCCAGTACAAGAAGGCAAGATCTGCTATTTTCAACCTACTCCACTGCTGCTCAGGGAGACAAGGTTGGTATCTTCGATCTACTTCGCTGCCAATACAGGAAGACAAGATTTGCTATTTTCAACCTACTCCACTGCTGCTCAGGGAGATAAGGCTGGGGTTTCACCAGTTTGTTCGCTGGGGAACATGACCTGTATAATTCAATTTATGAACCTAATTATGCCTAGTGATTAGGATGCCATGATCAGAATGAATCAAATGCTCCTAACTAGACGTGTATGAATGACATTTGAATGAATGTAGAATATTATTTTCCCGAGAATGATCCAGCTTAGGTTGTCATTACTCAAAGTTTATTAAGATTTTATCACGACATGCTACACGCCTTCTTACTCGATTAGCATCTCTGAAGAAATACTTAATCAGACTGCCCCCACTGTAAACTTCAAAGTTTAATCCACTGAGACACAAAATTTGTATCATCTTTTCACTGTAACCCAATGGTAGAAAAACATGACTTTTTTCAATCTTCTCTTATCGCAATGTGAAGCACTTTGGTCCTTTATACCATTCTCAGGGTGTCATACCAAATGTCTATGCACAAATGAAGGATTTCCTTCTCCGAGGAAACCTCTTCTTATCGCAAGGTGATCACTGCTTATTTGTTCAATGAAGCTTTGTCACCAACACCCCATCTTGTCGTTTTGTTCAATCAATGTTTTGACAACAAAATCTGAAGGGATAGTCTCAATTTAGAGTTTTCGTTCCTAGATATTTCAACCTTTAAACTTGGTGCGTTCAAAACAATCGTCCTATTTCAGGTTACTGTACTATTTTGAAACTTCTAGAGTAATATGCAAAACTTCATTTGTGAAATTTTTATTAGCCCATTAATCATTATTCTAATGCAACATGCTTGCAAAAAGAGAAAAACGATGGATAACATAGAATTGATTTGAGAGCATAGCTTGAAATGAATATATTATCAAGAATATTGAGAATAAAAGAAGAATTGACTCGTATCTTGAAAAAGAATGAAGTATTCCAAGAACAAGCAATTCAATATAAATAGTATGAAAACCAGGTGCCCTAGATATCGCAGCTTGAACTTCTCCGTACAAACTTGCCGAAGACCATTTTGAGTTTGACATGTGTTTAGGAGACCAACAGTACTCTATTGATGCCCCAAGATGTCGTGTCCCCTTTCCCACTGATTCAATCATAGTAAAATGACCGGATGCCTCACTTGATCAACACTTGAGCCGCCCTTTTTTAGGTTTTCAACTCAAATCCCCTTTTGTCTCAAAGCGCCCTTTGTGGGTTTTCACCTTGGCCTCTTTTTTTTTTTAAGAAAAGTAATTTTTAACCGAATCTGAGTTTACAGGGTTTGGCAAATCCTTGCCATCTATCTCACTCAAGATCAAAGTTCCCCCTAAAAAGGTTTTCTTTACTACATATGGACCTTCCCAATTTGACATTCATTTTCCTTTAAAATCCCTTTGTATAGGAAGGATCTTTTTCAAAACTAGTTCCCCCTCGTGGAATTCTCCGTGACTAACCTTTTTATTGTAGGCTCGCATCATTCGCCTTTGATACATCTGACCGTACTGAATAGCCTTTAACCTTTTTCCTTCTATTAAGTTCAACTTATCATAACGAGATTGAACCCATTCTGCCTCATCCAATTTCAACTCAGCTAATACCCGGAGAGAAGGAATTTCCACCTCAGTAGGTAAAACTGCTTCCATCCGATAAACCAGAGAGAAAGGTGTTGCCCCGGTCGAAGTCCTGATAGACGTTCTATAAGCAAAGAGGGCGAATGATAATTTCTCATGCCAGTCTTTCTAAGTCTCAGTCATCTTTCCCACAATTTTCATGATATTCTTATTGGCTGCTTCTACTGCGCTATTCATCTTTGGGCGATATGGTGACGAGTTATGATGTCTGATCTTGAATTGACTGCAGACTTCCGCTATCGCACTATTGTTCAAATTCAGTGCATTATGGGATATGATCCTCTCGGGCATTTTATATCGATATATGATCTCCTTTTTCAAGAATCTGCTAACTGCTGACTTCATGACATTTGCATATAAAGTAACTTCCACCCATTTGGTAAAGTAGTCAATAACCACAAAGATGAAGCGATGCCCATTAGAAGTCTTTGGCGATATTGGCCCAATGACGTCCATACCCCACATAGAGAAAGGTCATGGAGAAGTCATAACATGAAGAGGTGAAGGAGGTGCATGCATTTTATTGCCATAAATTTGGCATTTATGGCACTTCTTAGCATAATTGATGCAATCTCTTTCCATATCGGACCAGTAGTACCCAAATTTCATGATCTGTCTGGCCATTATGAAACCGTTTGCATGCGTTCCGCAGATACCCTCATGGACCTCCTCTAGAATTTTTCTAGTTTCCACTGTGTCTACACATCTTAGCAGTACCTGATCTTTCCCTTTTTTTGTATAGGATCTCTCTATCTAGGACATAGCCAATGACCGTTCTTCTCAATGCTATCTTATCATTCTCTGTTGCCTGATCTGGATACTCACGATTTTTCACATATTGCAATATATTCAAATACCAGGGATGGTCATCTTTTTCCTCTTACCCAATATTATAGCAATAAGCTAGAGTTTCAGAAGTGCTTATCTAAATAGGCTTCATGTCTTCCAACTTGTTCACTCGGATCATAGAGGCTAGGGTGGCCAACGCATTAGCCATCTGGTTCTCATCTTGTGGGAGGTAAAAAAAGTGATGTCATCAAACTCGTCCATCAATTCAAGAACCATCTTTCGATAACTGATCAGTTTAGGGTCTCTTGTCTTCTATTCTCCTTTAAGTTGGTATATCACCAATGCGGAATCCCCATACACTTTTAGCACCTTAATTTTACGTTCAATGGCTCCACGAATGCCCATAATGCATGCTTCATATTCTGCCATATTGTTCGTACAATCAAAATCCAGTTTGCTAGCAATAGGATAATGATCTCCGCTTGGAGATACCAGAACTACCCCAATTCCGTTACCATAGCATTTGAGGCTCCATCAAAATTTAGCTTCCACACATGATCCATTTGGGGATTTTTTTCAGTGGCTGCCACATACATCAAATCCTCATTTGGAAAATCAAAGTTCAAAGGCTCATAATCCTCCAAGACTCTACTAGCTAAAAAGTCAGCTATTGCGCTCCCTTTCACGGCCTTCTGACTCACATACATTATGTCAAATTCAGAAAGTAAGATATGCCATCTGACTATCCTTCTATTCAAAGCAGTCGACTCCATCATATACTTTAAGGGGTCTAGCTTTTAAATCAGCCAAGTCGTATGATACAACATATATTGCCGTAATCTCTGAGTTTTCCAAACCAGGGCACAACATAACTTCTCGATAAACGAGTACCTCGCTTCACAATCAATAAATTTCTTGCTGAGATAGTATATTGCCCTTTTTTTTCCTGTCTCATCATGTTGGCCTAACACGCACCCCATAGAATTGTCAAACACTGTTAAATACAGTATTAATAGCCTATCTGGACTAGGTGGTGACAACACTAGAGTATCGGACAAGTACTGTTTTATTTTGTCAAAAGCCATCTAACATTCTTCATCCCATACACCCGAATTATGCTTCCTCAGAAGATGGAATATGGGGTTACATTTCTCAGTTAGTTGTGAAATAAACCGAATAATGTAATTCAATATTCCCAGAAAACCCCGTACTTCTTTCTGAGTGTGTGGTGGAGGAAAATCTCGTATTACCCTGAATTTATCTAGGTCAACCTCAATTATTTTCCCACTGACTATGAAGCCCAGCAACTTCCCTGATCTGGCTCCAAAGGTGCACTTTGTTGGATTAAGCCTGAGCTGGAAATTTCTTAGTCTTAAAAACAATTTCCTCAGAACTTGAACATGCTCCTCTTTCGTTCTGGATTTTGCAATCATATCATCAACATAAACCTCAATCTCTTTGTGCATCATGTCATGAAACAAAGTCACCATGGCTCTTTGGCAAGTTGCTCCCGCATTCTTCAATCCAAAGATAGCAGAACGTTCCCCACAAAGTGATAAATGTGGTCTTTCTCATATCTTTTGGATGCATCTTTATTTGATTGTATCCAGAAAAACCGTCCATGAAAGAAAACAGTGAATAACCTGCCGTATTATCTACCAAAGTATCAATGTGAGGTAAAGGAAAATTATCTTTTGGACTGGCCTTGTTCAAATCCTTGTAATCTACACACATTCGTACATTTCCATCTTTTTTAGGGACAGAGACAACGTTGGCTACCCGTTCTGAATATTTGACTTCTTGTAAGAACCCAACATTAAAATACTTTTTGACTTCTTCTTTTATCTTTAGCACAATATCGGGCCTCATTCTCCTTAGCTTCTGCTGAACTGGCTTGCAATCATCTTTTATAGGAAGATAGTGTACCATAATATCAGTGCTTAACCTGGGTATATCCTGGTATAACCATGCAAAGACATCTTTTAATTCACGGAGTAATTTAATGAGGTAAGATTTGCTTATCCTCTTGTTCTACCATTCTCAATAAGTCTAGAGATACACCACAGTCTACGTCATCTTCAAAATCATGTGATCTCTCTAAACACATATCTTGCTCAAAAAGGAATTCTGAGTCTGAAGCAGCGTCATTCATATCATTGACATCCGGGGACCTATGGTAGGTGCAAAAGAATATACAAAGAATGTATGAATTTATGAACAAATATGATTATGAATGAATAAAAGAATGATGTGGAAAAAGAATAAAAGAATAATTACTCGAAAAAGAATGAAAAAACTACTGAATCAAAAATGAATACGAAAAGTGTATTTATTAGAGTCATAACTTCAACATGTGCATATTCCATAAAGAAATTCCTATTTTTAAGTCAAAAACAACAAGGATGTTCTGAACATTTACTCTGAACAAGCTCTAAAAACTATAGGAATCTCTTCCGTAGTCCAATTGTTCAGCTCGCTTCCAGGTTCATAAGGGCGAATCTCTAACAATGTCTCTTTCATAATTGTGTCTATGGCATTGATGTGAACATTTCCCAGTATTTCTTCAACACTTTCCTCTTTAAGCATTCTTCACTCAGAATGAATGAACCCTCCTGATACAAAGGTCTTGGATATGTAAGGAAAAGTCATAGGCTCCCACTTAACTTCGTTTCCACTCAGTCATGCCCTTCTCCTTTCCCGTCTTTTTTCTATTTCCTTCCTCCTTTGTTTTATGTCTGGTCTATAGCTTAGACCAAAATGATCAAACTTATCTTTCATCACTGGTGCATCAATCCCTCATTGCAGATGTCTTCCCAATCCTCTTCCCGATACAGCTCCTCTTCCCAACATTAATTGAAGACCCATTTTTGTAGTCTTGGATATCTTTGGCATTGGGATTCTATTCCCTTCAGCAATAAATGTTGCATTCATGAACTGTAGAGATTGGAAAGAACATTCCACCGCCTCTTCATCAGTCTCCATGTATGGTGCATTACTGTTTATTGACGCGATAATACCCTCATCGGCATTTATTGTCACCAACCATCCCTCTGATACCAACTTTAACTTCTGATGCAGCGACGAAGGCACAGCCTCTGCCGAATGTATCCAAGGTCTCCCTAACAAACAGTTATAGGAAGGCTTGATATCCATTACAATGAAATCCACTTCATAAGTATTTTGGCCAATCAGCAATGGTATTTCAATTCTCCCCATAACCTTTCTTTCTGTTCCATCGAATGCCCTTACTATATTTTGACACGTTTTCAAATGTGAGCTATCTACAAGTAGCCTATTGAGAGTAGAGAAGGGCAATACATTTAATACAAATCTATTATCAATCAAAACTCCCGGCAACATGTATCATTTTGATCGAGTAGTAATGTGCAGAGCTTTAGTGGACCCCATACCTCCAGATGGTATTTCGTCATCATTGAAGAAGATAAAATTATTGGCGCTTATATTGTTGACCAATCGATCCAATTTGTTGACAGAAATATCATTAGCCATATATGTTTCATTCAATACCTTCATCAGCGCATTTTGATGTACCTCTAAACTCATGAGCAACGCTAACACATATATGCGAGCTGGTTGCTTATGCAGCTGCTCTACAACACTATACTCACTGTGTTTCAAAAATTTCAAGAATTCAGTGGCTTTTTCTTGCTTTATTGGCTCATTAATCAATAGTCTAGATTCAACTGTCTTCTCCTTCTTTTGCTCTGCCGTAAAAAATTTCCCTTCCACCAATTCTGCTTGGGCATTTATCAAATCGCAGTGCTTCTCACTACGCGTATAAGAACCTGTCTCTTAGCTTTCTTTTGCAGAACTAACCAAAGCTTCCTTTCCTGAAATTGTTACATTGCACTCATAATTCTAGAGGACCTTTTTACTATCCTTATACGAAAAATTTACCGGCTTCTGAATTACGATCTTCGGTGTCACCTGTGCCCTAACCTCATTAACCTTAGGGCGCGAGATGATAATCCCAGGATAATTAAATTTTGGAATCCTCGCCATTGACTCCGATGCGCATATACTTCCTTTTTCATCCACGTCTTCAAAAAACTCCACTTCTCTATTATCCATCATGCTCTGGACCAGAACTCTGAATTCTTCACATCTCTGAATTTCGTGTCCCACCATATGATGGAACTCATAATAATTTTGGGTCTCACCACCTCCCTCTGAATCAGAGACGATTAACCCTCTTCCCACCATTTCCTTCCAAATCTACTTCAAAGGGATTTTTACCTCAGCAATGCTCTCCTTGACCCTTCTCCCCATATTTTCACTCATCATGTTTACCCCACTATCAGTGTGATTGGGTAACGGATTTCCTGTACCAGATGCATCATCTACCTTGACAACGCCCATACTGATGAGCTTTTCAACAAGCTTTTTAAAAGCTGTACAATATTCTATGGAATGCCCCGTAATTCCTTTATGGTAATCGTATTGTGTATTCGCGTCATACCATTTGGGATAAGGAGGCTGTAAGGGGGAAATGTAAAAAGGGGCAACAACGTGTGCGTTGAATAAATTCTAATACAACTCCTTATATAACATTGGAATTGGTGTGAACTGAGGCCTCTCAGTACTTGGCCTCGCACCAGATTTCTGTTTTGATGAGCCCTGTTGATTAGCCACTATCTTTTTAGGCTGATTCACCGTAATCGATTTACTATATGTATTCACGTTGTTCACTTCACTTTCTTTTTCCTTTAAGGCCTTCCTTCTGTTATTCTCTCCAACATCAATCTTTCCACTCGTTATAACACTTTTAATCATCTCACCACTCATGACTATGTCAGAAAAGCTTTTTATGGCACTTCCTAACATATGTGTAATGAATGGGGCTTTCAGCGTATTTATAAAGAGCATTGTCATTTCTCTTTCAAGGAGCGGCGGTTGAACCTGAACTGCAACCTCCCTCCATCTCTGAGCATACTTCCTGAAACCTTCATTCGACTTCTTCTCCATGTTTTGCAAGGTAATTCTATCGAGAACCATTTCTGCCACATGACTGTACTGCTTTATAAAAGCCTGTGCTAAATTCATCCAGGAACTAATCCTAGCATGGCTCAATTGATTATACCATTTAGATGCTATCCTAAAAGCAGTGTATCAAAAGTTGGTCATTATTGACACATCCAGTCATTCGCCTACAAAACATGGTGATGTGGGCTTCAGGGCAACTGGTCACATTATACTTCTCGAACTCTGGCATCTTGAACTTGTAAGGGAGCACCAAGTCTAGAACCAAACTCAAATCCTTAGCATCAATCCTACCATATCTCTCAGTACTTTCCATTGCATTGAACTTCTCTTCAACCCACTTCCACCTTTCTTCAAATTACTTTGGCAATTTTTCTTTCACTTTTTCTTTTTCAACCGCCTCATCGAAATCGGGGATAACAGGATTGACAAGATTATTCTCAGGGCTAGAGCCTGATCCGGCTTGGTAATTCATTGACCTCGAAGCATCGGCCTGAAATTGCTGAGGCATAATTGTAACAGAAGATTTGCGCAGGTATACTTCAGCTTGGGGCTGCGCATGTAAGGGAGTAAAGCCTGGAGGATACAGGGGTCCGTCATCACCTTCCTCTTCGACATTAGCCATAGGGCTCTTTCTTTTATCCTTTCCTTCAGTCAACAGTCGCGTTAACTGTGTCATCATGCTCCCTTGAGATTCCATCATTTTGTCCATCATATTCTGTTGGATCTTCTCGAGCTGCTCTTGCATTTGCTGCTGAAGTTGATCCTGCATTTCTTTTTGATACTGTTCGAGCTTTTCTAATCTTTGGTCCATATTTTTTTATTTCGCCCGTGTACCGTAATAGTGTTGGGTTGACTGGTTAGCTTCCAGGTTAACTGAGGAATGGTTTTGATTAATTAGAACCCTTTAATAGTTTTTAATGCATATGATGCGATGTATGAAAATGAATGCAAAAAGGCGTTAATTTTAATTTCAATTACTTTCAGAAAAATTTATTAGAAAATAAATCTCTTTACATAGAATGAGCTACAAATAAGGCTTTGTCATAATACTCAAGACCTTAATCTTTTTAAGTAATGAGGCCAACTCTTGTCCCCGGTCTAACTCCAGTTCATATTTCACGCTCAATGTGTCGGCCTATACTGCCAAAGCTTGTAAGTGATCTGCTACCTCCCGAATCTGAACCACAGCTTCTCCTATAACATGATCCCTGTTTCTAACTTGATTTTGGAAATAATGAAGTTGCTCATTCTGATGACCTTCCTTTGCCTCTAGATGCTCAATCCGAACATCACAATTTCGCAATGCTGCTTCTAACCCTTCTATTTTACTCTTCATCTCTTCAATCTTGCTTAGACTTGCCTTTAGTTCTACTACAGAATTTCGACTTCTATGTTGACGAAGAGAATTTTTTATAATATAACATATTCAGGCTGAATTCGAGGAAAAAAAAATCGTTACATAAGCTAATTTTTTTGCCTTGTATTTTTTTTTAAATCCTCTCTTTTTGGGACCAATTTTCAGAGCTAGGCAAGAGACGCAGCCAATTAACAACTCTACAAATGACACACACCTTTGGTCCTTTAGCAATTCAATTACCTTCCTCATGTAAGGTCTGTTAGTGGGAAAGGAGGAAGTACATGTAAGAGCCACATTCAAAACTTTCTCAATTTCCTTGAAATCTAATGCTGATGGGCTCATCCTTGGATCAATAATCCGCGCTAGTTTTTGTAGCCATTTTCGACTCCTTCGGGGATGCTTATGATAGAGCAAGCTCAGTGGAGTACTTCATTGGGTCTTCGTTCTAGCCAAATGACGAATCATTTGGCCTTTTCTTAGTAGTGATTCTAGCAACACCAAATCAAAATTATACACATCACTCTTTTTGTCACTTAATAATTTTCAAGGGTAAATTACACTAAATGTGACTGAATTTTAGTTAATATTTCATTTTTTCCATTAATTTTTAAAACTTATAATACTGCCATTAATATCTCTTACATTTATTGAACATGAATATGAATATTACTGGGCTTTCTCCTCTCCAACAAATTTCTTCTACCCATTGACCCGCTTCTCTGGTGCCCCATAGATTTTATTGGGCCACGTGTAAACTCATCTATTTTTAAATAAAATTTGAGTCTACTTTTAACTTCTGTTAAACAATAAAAAAAAAAGGTTTGAGACAAATAAGGAAGAAGGAACGAGGTTATAAGTAGATACAAAATTTTATATAAAAATATATGAATTTGCACGTGGTCCAACAAAATCCATGGAGCACATAGAGAGGCAGGTAAATGGGGCAGGGGAAATCTTCTTCCCCTCCCTTTTTTAAATACAAAAACTTATTTCTTTTGTTTTTTAATATTAAATCGGTTTTTTTTTCTCTTTTCCCTTTCTTCTTCTCCTTCTTCTTTTCATCTTATTTCCCTTCTGCAGCAAACCTTAGCCGTTCATCACCGCCGATAGCTTTCCCCGGACACTGGAACTGGAGCAATTCACCCTATCGGATCAGCAACAATGGTTCTTTGTTAATAATTAAGCCGAGATAACCAATATTCTTTATTTAGATCTACTTCGATTCCAGCATGTGGATTTGCCTAGAGTTGTAGATACGATGCTTTTATGTGAAGTAGGAATGCCTTGGATTGATAGCCCGTTTAGCATGAACAAGCGATTAAAAAGTATGTTCGTTGTAAAGCTTTTCGTGTGTGATTTTCCCCTAAAATGTACATTAATTAGTGACTGTTATTGTTTATAAAATAACTATCTGCAAATTCTTTAGTAATTGTTTTTCAAATTTTCTAGTAATGATATACCATTACCATTAACATTCACTTCGGGATGATCATAGAGTTGATTAATCAATTCAATTTTCAAATAACCTTGAGAATTTTGAAGTAATCATTCCTCATTGTTCAAAATGGTTCTCTTTCAAAGCTACCTAATTTAAGACATTTTGAATGATTTGTAAGCACAATTTTAAAATTGTCATTTCATAGATGAATGTTTTCCCCCAAAATGTCTTTATTTGACCCCAGCTTAGATAAGCCTCATGTTCTACTTTATTTTTGGTTGATTAATTGAATTTTTTATTTTCATTTATATTACCAGAAAACTAGCTAGAAATGGAGAAGTCCTGTACTCTTCTTATTCACTTTGACAAAGGCACACTTGCAATTGCTAATGAGATTAAAGAAGCACCCGAAGGAAATCGCCAAATTTGATGAAAAGGCCAATTTTAAAGAAAAATTAGGGTAATGAGCTTGTTTCTCTTATATTTAGGGGAACGGGTAAACTCTGTAGGACGCGTTTTTGGTCAGATGGTTAAATATACGTGATTTTAATTTTTTATTTAATGATGTTTCAAGTTATTTTTTAATTTACATTTTTAATTAATAAATATATTGTTTTCAAATTTTTTTATTTTCAATTCATCTTTTAATTAATAAGTCTTTTATTTATAAAACCAAAAATTATTTCAAATTATATAATAAAAATATATTTTGATAAAATTGATATTTATCATTATGTCAAATATATTTTATTTTTAAAAATATCAACTAATTATTTTGATACATTTTTTTATATATAATATTTATATGTCAAATATTTAATTTTTCACATATATTGTAGGTATGGTGATTTCTAATATTATAAAATCAAATAATTATTTCAAATATCATTATTATTTTTATATGTAAAATATTTCAAATATCATTGTCTTTTAATCTGCATTGTGGGTATGATATTTCAAATATTTTTATGTGAAATATTTCAATTAATTATTTTAAATATCATTATGTTTATCGTTAAATATTTCAAATAATTATTTCAAATACACATACTTTAATATATAATACTAAAATTTACTACACTCATGATATGGACTGAAAAATAAATATTGCACATATAAAAATTATATTTACTAAAAATAATTATATTTGACAATAATTATTTGATTTTATAAATAAAAGAGTTATTAATTTAAAAATAAATTATAAATAAAAACTTGAAAACAATATGTTTACTAATTAAAACATTAATTAAAAATAAAAATAAAATGATTTAAAATAAAAATACTAATGTGTTTAGAAGAGAAAGCGAACCTAAAATCAATGATAAAATCATTATTATTTGACCATCTAACTAAAGAAGCTAATATATTAATAACAATAATTAAAAATAAAAGTAAAACTTGAAACAAGCTGAAATAAAAATACAAATTTGAGGAGAAAAGAAACCGAACTCGAGACTCAAGGATAAAACCATTAATATTTAACTATCTAACCAAAAAAGTTAATATATCAAAAAAGTCAAAAAACGCACATTACAGGTATTTTTTATTTCTCTCTAAAATCGACGTATTTCTCTCTCTATATAAAAAATGTACATTTTTCTAAATATTTTTTAAAATCAGCATTTTCTCCAAATTTACTGTGAAAGAAGTGATGGTCTTGCAAATATTGATATGCCAAACTTTGAGAAACAATCTTTAACATCCAAATGATTATATTCGTGGTGTGACCATGAGGTTTCTCTGTCACTAGAATGAGACAGATTATTGAGCCACTGATCCTTTCAGTTTTGCTGTTTTTCTTTATAAAACTAACCTAAAAAATTTAATTAATTACATAAATGATCTATTTTTTTAATAAAATATGTAAATGATCTAAAATTTATAGTGCAAGTTGGTGGAGCCAAAGTGTTTGGCACCATCAACATGCCACGTCAGTAACCGGAATAAAAAAATTAATTTTTTGGTGGAATCATGTAAAATTGGCTCACCTATATAAATACTAGGAAAATACTGCAATTTCTGAAAAAGTGGGGGTCTTTAAACGAATTTTCCTTTTCTTGGTGGAGCGAAATAATTTGGCGCCACCAATTTCCAACGTCCACATTTTTGTCATTTTTCTGTTTTATTTATTATTATTTATTTATTATTTGTTTATAATATTTTAAATTTATATCTCATTCTAAATGACACCACCAATTCATTTAAATCTTTTTTTAAAATTTTTTTAAAATTTATTTATTATATAATTTTTGGTAGAGCCATAGTTCATTTAAACATCTTTTTTAATTTTTTATTATTTGTTTTATAATATTTTTATATTTAATTTCTTTTATCATTTCAAGGCTTTTATTTTTAAAAATAAATCTGCTTTTTTTTAAATTTTAAAATAATTTTTAAATGTGTTTTTTAATCTAAAAATTTAAAAGTTAATATTTTATTTTGGTGGAGCCATTCTTTATAGCTCCACCACTTGGTTCTCCAACGTATATAGAGATATTGAGGCGTTTTTGTAAGAGTTAAACTGGAAGAGAAGAATAGAGAGAAATTGTTGTGTTTAGTAGGAGAGTTCAAAAATTCTGTTGGTTGTGTATTTCAAAGTTAGCAAAGAGTAGGGTTGCGATTCAAAAAAAATGTGAAGTTGGAAGAAATGAAAAGGAAGATCAGTGCGAAAATAGCTATCCGTTGTGGAAGGGTGACGTCCAGATTATTTTACAAGTTTTCAATCTCTATAGATCCGTTGAAATTTTGTGAGATGCAACTATTAGATGATTATGACTTGGGCACTATGATGGAAATATGGTGGTCGACTGGGAGTGAGAACACCCAACCAGTTAAGTTATTTGCTGAGTTAGCAAACGTAGAACCCGTTGAGAAGGTTTGTCCAATAAGTCAACATCGCGGATTTTGTAACAGCCTGTTTTCAGTGAAATCAGAACAGTGGTTTTGAGACCACAAATTCGATGTGAAAATATTTATTTTATTATTATTTTAATGTCTACTGCATGTTAGTATGACCGTATAAAAATTTCGTTAAGAAATTTTATCATTTGCATGCTTAATTTGATAAAAAAGACTAAATTGCAAAAGGTGAAAAGTTAGAGTTCTATAGGTTAAAAGCACTAAATAGCTATGAAACTTAAATGTTTGAGAACTTGGATAGCAAATAGACCATTTTTAGTTTGAGTGGACAATTATGGACATTATACATGTGTTTTCAAAGATTAATTAAAAGGTTAAATAAGTAAATAAATAAAGTAAGTAAAAATAAAGTAAAACAAATTGTCATATTTTAAACTAGGTTAGTCCACCGAAATTTAAACTTAGAAACTCCATGGGAGGAGCTTAAAGGTTTGGCCAACACATATTTGCTTGCATGTGAGTATTTTTCATCCCGTTCTTAATGATTTCTATGTTTTTGAAGTCTTTGTAGCTTAATCAAGCTAGCCTGGGGATTAATTTGCAAAACTGTTAAAAGTTTAGGTATTTACCATGAATGTGTATGTATTGTTTTTGATGTTTGATGAAATAAAATGGTTAGTTTTTGTTAGATAAACAACTTTTATGAAGTGATTTTTGATGAAATTTGGAATTAAATTGAAAAATGTGAAATGTTCAAGGTGTAATTTGTGAAATAATGAAATGTGTGGGCAACTATGATTTTTTATGAAATTCGGCTAGGCTTGGGTAGGGGTGAAATTGCATGAATTTCATTTGATGAGCTTCAGACCTAAAATGTAAAGAAATCAAAACATTAGGAGAAAAATGGTAATTTTACAAAAATATGAATTTGGATTGAATTCAATAGAATGGTTATTAAATTAATTGAATTTATTCATTTAGATCAAGATAGACCTCGTATGGCTTTAGATCGAGGCAAAGACAAAACTTCGAATTAACCAACACCAAGTCCACGTTTTATCGTCGAGGTAAGTTCGTATGTGTAAATTGCATTTTAAATTATGTTATAAATGCTATTATTTTATAATATCAACTTGTGTCTTGATGGAAAAATACAACGACGTATCGACGGTCATCAACCAATGAAAAGGGATAGCTTCGACTATCAAAATTTGGAAAGGGATATCTTCGGCTATCAAATTATGAAAAGGGATAGTGACGACCATCAACAATGAAAATGGATGATGATGACCATCAACAATGAAAAGGGATGATGACGACCATCGAATTATGAAAAGGGATGGCTTCAACTATCAAATTATTATGAGAAGGGATAGCTTCGGCTATCGAATTATGAAAAGGGATAGCTTCGGCTATCAAATTATGAAAAGGGATAGTGACGACCATCAACAATGAAAAGGGATGGTGACGACCATCGAATTATGAAAAGGGATGGCTTTGACTATCAAAATATGGAAAGGGATAGCTTCAGCTATCGAACTATGAAAAATGGTGGTAACAACTATCGTGATTTTACTTTGTGTGTGTTTCAGTAAGAGTTTTCGATGCATTTTACCTTATTACTATGGAAGGTAGGAAATGTGTGTTTCCATGATAATGAAAAGTATGAATTTATATGATTTAACCTTATGAATCATTTATTTCTCATGTTGGATTGGTACATATGTATTTTAAGATTGTGTATTGTGTTGAAAAATATAGGTTATATGTTACGAACTTACTAAGCATAACATGCTTACTTTGTGTTCATTTTCTATGTTTTGTAGTTAATTGGAAGCTCGCTCGGGTTGGAAAGTCATCGAAAATCTATCACACTATCCATCTGCATTATTGGTAGATTTTAATGATTTTGAGTCATGGTTATAATGGCATGTATAGGTGTCTATGCTTGATGAAATAGCCATTATGTTTGGCTTGTAAATGTGGTATTTTGGATAATGAATTTAGTTGTCATGTTGGCTTGTATATATATAGTCTTATGATGGTGGATAATTTGGCATTTTGGTACTTGAGTGGTATGTGTTGGAATGATCAACTGAATACATGTTATGAATGGCCATTTTTGTATGTTTGAATGTTTGAATGTTGTATGAAATGATATTGAATTTAGGTTGCAAATGTTAAGTTGATAATGACTAGATTATACTTGTGTTTGGTTATGCTTAATGACATGTAAATTAAGGTGCCTTAGGGCATATTGGTTGTATAAATTGGTATCATGTGGTTGTAGCTTAATTATGCACATTTAAGGTACACTTTTGAAGCTTGAATTGTGTGTATTTGAGTTGCAAAAGTATGCACATTTTGGGTGAAAAAATTGGCTTGAAAATAGCCTCATTCTTTTCCACACGATCAGGAGACACGACTGTGTGTCCTCTGTAGCTTACTAAGGATTCAAGTCAGGCTGTTGCATGACCTAGCACACGGCTTGGCACACGGGAGTGTGAGGCTATTTCGAAGGGTACACGGCCAGACACATGGGCCTGTGGCTTGGCCGTGTGACCCAAGTCAGAGAGTTACACGGGCACAGACATGGGTTGGAACACGACCGTGTGTCCTTACTTTGAATGTCCACACGGCTTGAAACATAGGCGTGTCTCTCAAATGTGTGAGTTACATAGCCTGGCCACTCGGTTGTGTGATCCCTGCAGTTTGATAATTTTTAAGTTTTTTCAAAAAATTTCATAATTTTTTGATTTAGTCCCGATTTGTTTCTAACGTGTTTTTAGGGCCTTAGGAGCTTAAATAAGGGACAATATGTATGTTTTTGTTTGGTTTTGCTATGATTGATGATGTGATGTTAAATGTTTAAAATATTTGATTGTTTGAAATTGTAAACTCTGATAATACTCCGTACCCTATTTCGGTGAAAGATACGGGTTAGGGGTGTTACATTTATTGGTATCAGAGCTACGATTTAGCCGATTCTCAGGCTGAACGTAACGTGTGTAAGACTAGACATACATGCCATTTTATAGCTTGTGATAGTGTGATAACTCCTGACTGTTTTGTAACGTGTTTTCATATAGTAATGACATTCAACTGAGCCGACACCAATGAAGTTGAGAGTAACGCTCAAGCCTCCGTTCACGGAGTAGCATCTAGTGGTACAAGGCCCATATCTGAGGGCTGAGGAGGAGAGGCTAAGGAAGCCTTCTTCCAGATGATGAGTGAATGATTTATCTAGTTTGTACATACGAACCCGACTACTCAACAACCTCTACCCCTTCTTATTCCCCAACTGGTCCCCGTTATTCCTCAAGGTTTGGAACCTTTACGAGTTAATAAGCTGCCTGCTAATAAGATTTGTAAGTACGGGGCTAAAGAATTCAGAGCCACTGCTGAGGATGATCTTGAGAGATCATAATTCTGGTTAGAAAACAAGATTAGTGTTTTTGACAAACTATCTTGTTCACCGGCTGAATGTGTTAAGTGTGCAGTATCTTTTTTGAAAGACTTAGCCTACCAGTGGTGGAACACGTTGATTTCAATAGTGCTAAGAGAATGTATAAGTTGGGACTTCTTCCAAACCAAGTTCTTAAAGAAATACGTAAGTTAGAGATTCCTTGATCAAAAGCGTAAATAATTTATCGAACTTAAATAGGGTTGAATTTCAATGTCTGAGTATGAAAGAGAATTTGTCAGATTGAGAAAATATGCTCAAGAATGTATTCCAACCGAGGTTGCTATGTGTAAATGATTCGAGGAAGGGTTAAATGAAGATATAAAGCTTCTTATCGGGCTTCTTGAGCTGAATGAATTTGTTGTGCTTGTTGATTGAGCTCATAAAGCCGAATAGCTTAACAAAGAAAAGAGGAAGGCGGATTTTGAATTTAGAGAGTCAAGAAAGAGATCATCGGGAAAGTCATATTAGTTGTCATCGAAGAAATCAAGAGAGCATTATAACCGTTAGATTGCTTCAATGGGATATCCTGATAGAGACAGAGGCAAACAACATGCAGGTTCAAAGATGCAAGCTACGTCTGTAGCGAGTGTAGGCAACATTAAAGATAATAAGCTTGATTGTCAATGGTGTGGACACTGACATTTTGGTGAGTACAGGGCAAAAAACGAGGCATTTCCAAATGTAGTTCGTATAAGCATTTTATTCGTGATTGCCCAAAATTATTTGAGAAGAAAAAGTTCAGAATGTTTGACCTAGCAACACTGCCATGAGGGGTAGACCACCTTGTATTCCTGGAAATGTGAGTAGTAGCCGTGGTGGAACAAAAGACTTTTCTATGAAATCTGAAGCACGAGCACCTGCTAGGGCTTACGCTATCCATGCACAAGAGGAAACTTCTACGCCAAATGTTATTACTGGTACTTTTTCTATCTTTGGAACTAATTTTACTACTTTGATTGATCCAGGATCAACCTATTAGTATGTATGCAAGAATCTAGTGTCAAGTAAGAATTTACTTGTTGAGTCCACTAAATTCGTGGTTAAAGTGTCAAACCCCCTAGGTCAGTATGTGTTAGTTGACAAGGTTTGTAAAAATTATCCTTTGATAACTCGGGGTTATAGTTTTTCGACTGATTTGATGCTATTACCATTTGATGAGTTTGATGTGATTTTGGGCATGGATTGACTAACTCTTCATGATGCTATTGTGAACTGTAGACGAAAGCTTATTGTATTGAAATGTCAGAATGGTGAGACGCTTTAGATTGAATCAAATAGTTTGAATGGGTTACCTGTTGTTATTTTGGCTATGTCATCGTAGAGATATGTGAGAAAAGGTTATGACACTTACCTTGAATTAGTGCCTGTGGTTTGTGAGCATTTTGATGTGTTTCCAGAGGAATTACCTGGATTACCACCAATCAGAGAGGTTAAATTTGCTATTGAATTAGTACCTAAAACATCACCAATATCAATAACACTGTATAGAATGGCTCCTATTGAGTTCGAAGAGTTGAAAGCATAGTTGCAAGAATTGACAGATAGGAGTTTTGCTCGACCTAGTTTTTCACCTTGAGGTGCACCGGTTCTGTTCGTTATGAAAAAGGGCAGATCAATGAGATTGTGTATTGACTACCGCTAGCTTAATAAAGTTACGATCGAGAATAAATATCCATTATCGTGAATTGATGATTTGTTTGGCTAGCTGAAAGGTGCAACAGTATTCTTGAAGATTGATCTTCGTTTTGACTACTATTAGCTACGAGTTAAAGATTCGGATGTGCCAAAAACTACATTTAGGACCAAGTACGGACATTATGAATTTCTTGTGATGCCATTTGGTTTAACTAATGCACCTACAATATTTATGGATTTAATGAACAGAATCTTCAGACCGTATTTAGAAAAATTTGTTGTAGTATTCATTGATGATATTCTGATTTATTCATGAGATGAGTCTGAGCATGCCAAGCATTTGAGAATTGAAATGCAAACCCTACGTGATAAGCAATTATTTGCCAAGTTTAGCAAATGTGAATTTTGGCTCCGGAAAGTCAGTTTTCTAGGACATATTGTATCGGCTGAAGGCATCAGAATTGATCCTAGTAAAATTTCAACAGTTGTTGACTGGAAACCTTTAAGAAACGTATGAGAAGTTGGAAGTTTTCTAGGATTAGCCAGGTATTACAGAAGATTTGTCAAAGGATTCTCGACGATTGCAACACCGATGACAAGAATTTTGCAAAAAGATGTGAAATTTGAATGGTATGAGAAGTGTCAACAAAGTTTCAATAAGTTGAAAGCACTGTTAACTGAGGCACCAATACTAGTTCAGCCTGAATCCGGTAAAGAATTTGTAATTTTCAGCGATGCATCTTTGAATGGCTTAGGTTGTGTTTTGATGCAGGAAGGTAAAGTGATAACTTATGTTTCCAAACAGTTAAAGCAGCACGAAAAGAATTATCTGACTCATGATTTAGAATTGGTAGCTATTGTGTTCGCGTTAAAGATTTGGCGACACCATTTATACGGTGAAAAGTGTCATGTATTTACCAATCATAAGAGTTTGAAGTATTTAATGTCACAGAAAGATTTGAACCTGGGACAGCGTAGGTGGCTTGAGCTATTGACAGACTATGATTTAATTATTGATTATCATTCGGGTAAAGCAAATGTAGTTGTTGATGCTCTGAGTAGAAAGTCTTTATTTGCTTTGTGAGCGATGAATACGTGACTGACATTGTCTGATGATGGTTCGATTTTAGCTGAGTTGAAGGCTAGATCGATGTTTTTATAGCAGATCTGCGAGGCTCGGAAGTGTGATGACAAGTTGCTAGCTAAACGGACATAGAGTGAGTTAACTCCTGATTCAGAATTCCATATTGGATTTGATGATTGTCTATTTTTCAGAGGTAGGATTTGTATATAGAAAAATTAAGAGCTCATTCGAAAGATTTTACAAGAAGCTCATAGTGGTAGCTTGTTTGTTCATCCGGGAAGTAATAAGATGTATAGTGATTTGAAACAAATGTATTGGTGGCTACGAATGAAACGAGATATTTCTGACTTCGTATCGAGATGTTTAGTATGTCAACAAGTTAAAGCTGAACATCAGGTACCTTCTGGTTTATTACAGCCTGTAATGATACCGTAATGGAAATAGAAGCAAGTTACAATAGACTTTTGTATCGGGTTTACCCTTGTTTTCGAGATAGAAAGATGCAATTTGGGTTGTCGTTTTTCTTCTGGCGAAGTCTATACATTTTATTTCGATACATACAGATTATTTTCTTGAGAGATTAATTGACTTATACGTTTCTGAGATTGTCAGATTGCATGGGGTGCCAGTTTCTATAATTTCGGATAGAGATCCGCGGTTTACATCACGATTCTGGAAAAAGTTACAAGAAGATTTAGGTATGCAGTTGCATTTTAGCACTGCCTTTCATCCTCAGTTAGATGATCAGTCCGAGCGAGTAATTCAGATACTCGAGGACATGCTTCGTTGTTGTGTGTTAGAATTCAAAGGTAACTGGGAGAAATATTTACCGTTGGTTGAGTTTGCGTATAATAATAGTTATCAATCAAACATAAAGATGGCACTGTATGAAGCTTTGTATGGTCGTAAATGTCGAACTCCGTTATTAGACCGAGATCAGTGAGAAAAAGATTCACGAGGTTGATTTGATTCGAGAGATTGAAGAAAAAGTGAAAGTGAGTTGAAATAGTTTGAAAGCAGATTCAGATCGACAGAAATCATATGCGGATTTGAAACTTAAATACATTGAATTTCAAGTCGGTGATAAAGTATTGTTGACAATATCGCCCTGGAATTAAGTTCTTCATTTTGGTCGTAAAGGAAAGTTAAGTCCGCGATTTATCGGGCCGTATGAGATTACCGAAAGAATTGGGCAAGTAGCTTATCGTTGAGCTTTGCCGCCAGAACTGGAAATGATCCATAATGTATTTCACGTATCTATGTTACGATGGTATCGATCAGACCCTTCACATGTTATTTCACCTGTGGATGTTGAAATTCAGCCTGATATGTAGTATAGCAAAGAACTGATTAGGATTTTAGCTTGAGAGGTTAAATAATTGAGAAATAAGAGCACAATTTTAATAAAGGTTCTTTGGCAATGTCACAAGATAGAGGAAGCCACCTGGGAACTCGAGGAAATTATGAGAAAACAATTTTCGAACCACTTTTCTGGTAAGATTTTTGGGGACGAAAATTTCTTTAGGGGGAGTTATAACAACTTGTTTTTAGTGAAATTAGAACAATGGTTTTGAGACCAAAAATTTGATATGAAAATACTTATTTTATTATTTTAATGTCTACAGCATGTTAGTATCACCGTATAAAAAATTCGTTAAGAAATTTTATCGTTTGCATGCTTAATTAAAAAAAAGGACTAAATTGCAAAAGGTGAAAAGTTAGAGTTCATTAGGTTAAAAGCACTAAATAGCTATGAAATTTAAATGTTTGAGCACTTCGATAGAAAATAGACCATTTTTAGCTTGAGTGGACAATTATGAACATTATACATGTGTTTTCAAAGGTTAATTAAAAGGTTGAATAAGTAAATAAATAAACTAAGTAAAAATTAAGTAAAACAAATTCTCATATTCTAAACTAGGTTAGTCCACCGAAATTTAAACTTAGAAACTCCATGGGAGGAGCTTAAAGGTTTGACCAACACATATTTGCTTGCATGTGAGTATTTTTCATCCCGTTCTTAATGATTTCTATGTTTTTGAAGTCGTTGTAGCTTAATCAAGCTAGCTGGGGATTAATTTGCAAAACTGTTAAAAGTCTAGGGATTTACCATGAATGTGCATGTATTGTTTTTGATGTTTAATGAAAGAAAATGGTTAGTTGTTGTTAGATAAACAACTTTTATGAAGTGATTTTTGATGAAATTGTCATTTTGGAATTAAATTGAAAAATGTGAAATATTCATGGTGTAATTTATGAAATAAGGAAATGTGTGGACTGCTATGAGTTCTATGAAATTTGGCTAGGCTTGGGTAGGGGTGAAATTGCATTAATTTCATTTTATGAGCTTAAGGACTAAATTGTAAAGAAATTAAAACATTAGGGGCAAAATGGTAATTTTGCAAAAATATAAATTTGGATTGAATTGAATAGAATGGTTATTAAATTGATTGAATTTATTCATTTAGATCAAGACAGACCTCGTACAGGTTTAGATCGAGGCAAAGAGAAAGCTTCAGATTAACCTACTCTAATTTTACGTTTTATCGTCGAGGTAAGTTCGTATGTTTAAATAGTGAATTAAATCATGTCATAAATGCTATTATTTTATAACATCAAATTGTGTCTCGATGGAAAAATAGAACGGTGTATTGACAGTCATCAACTAATGAAAAGGATATCAATGGAAAGGGATAGCTTCGACTATCGAATTATGAAAAGGGATGGTGACGACCATCAACAATGAAAAGGCATGGTGACAACCATTGAATTATGAAAAGGGATGGCTTCGGCTATCAAATTATGAAAAGGGATGGCTTTGGCTATCGAATTATGAAAAGGGATAGCTTCAGCTATCAAATTATGAAAAGGGATGGTGACGACCATCAATAATGAAAAGTGATGGTGACGACCATCAAATTATGAAAAGGGATGGCTTCGACTATGAAAATATGGAAAGGGATAACTTCGGCTATCGAACTATGAAAACGGGTGGTAACAACTATCGTGATTTTACTTCGTGTGTGCTTCGGTAAGAGTTTTCGATGCAATTTACCTTATTACTATGGAAGGTAGGAAATATGTGTTTTCATGACAATGAAAAGTATGAATTCATATGATTTAAGCTTATGAATAATTTATTTCTCATGTTGGATTGGTACATATGTATTTTAAGATTGTGTATTGTGTTGATAAGTATAGGTTATATGTTATGAACTTACTAAGCATAACATGCTTACTTTGTGTTCATTTTCTATATTTTGTAGTTAATTGGAAGCTCGCTCAGGTTAGAAAGTCATCGGAGATCTATCACATTATCCATCAACATTATCGGTAGATTTTAATGATTTTGAGTCATGGTTATAATGGCATGTATAGGTCTCTATTCTTGATGAAATAACCATTATGTTTGGATTGTAAGTGTAGCATTTTGGATAATGAATTTAGTTTTCATGTTGGCTTGTATGTATATAGTCTTATGATGGTTGATAATTTGGCATTTTGGTACTTGAGTCGTATGTGTTGGAATGATCAATTGAATACATGTTATGAATGGCCATTTTGGTATGTTTGAATGTGGCAAATGTTGTATGAAATGATATGAACTTTAGGTTGCAAATGTTAAGTTGATAATGACTAGATTATACTTGTGTTTTGATATGCTTAATAACATGTAAATTGAGGTGCCTTAGGGCATGTTGGTTGTATGAATAGGTATCATGTGGTTTTAGCTTGATTATGCACATTTTAGGTACATTTTTGAAGCTTGAATTGGGTGTATTTGAGTTGCACAAGTGCGCACATTTTTGGTGAAAGAATTGTCTTGAAAATAGGCTAATCCTTGTCCATAAGGCCAGAGACATGGGCGTGTGTCTCATCCGTGTGTGACACACAGCCAGTAGACACGGCCATTTGTCCCCTGTAGCTTACTAAGGATTTCAAGTCAGGCTGTTGCACGGCCTAGCACACGGCTTGGCACACGAGCGTGTGAGGCCATTTTGAAGGGTACACGGCCTGGCACACTGGCGTGTGGCTAGGCCGTGTGACCCAAGTTAGAGAGTTACACGAGCATGGACAAGGGTTGGGACACGACCGTGTATCTTTACTTTGAATGTCCACACAACCTGAAACACAGACGTGTCTCTCGGCTGTGTGCGCCACACGGCATGGCCACACGGCTGTATGACCACTACAGTTTGAAACTTTTCAACTTTTTCCAAAAAATTCCATAATTTTCTGATTTAGTCACGATTTGTTTTGAATGTGTTTTTAGGGCCTCGGGGACCCTAATAAGGGACAATATGTATGTCTTTGTTTGGTTTTGCTATGATTGATGATGTGATGTTAAACGTTTAAAATATTTGATTGTTTGAAATCTTAAACTTCGATAATACTCTATACTCTATTCCGGTGACGGATACGGGTTAGGGGTGTTACAGATTTGACTTTGATCTTAATGTCGGATGGACAGATCAGTTAGAATGGGGAAGGAAATAGCTGACCTTGTCTACAAATACATTCATAAGTGATAATAAGCATAGAGGCAGACATTGGAGAAAGGACCAATAATTATGAAGATCCTGATCAAGATGTTGAAGATTTTAGTGATCCCGATATTGATGAGGTTCCGGACGATATCGACGATGAAGGCCCGAAGGAGGTTAAAGATGCTCATGACCCTTCATTTAGTAACTTGAGTCATGGCATTGTTTTATGACATGAACCTGGGGGCGACATATTGAACGTAGATCTAGATGTAGTGCATGATTCGTGTTCCTTGAGTACGCCGATATAGTACCTGCTCACAGATTGGCGTCAAATTTGTAGTTGGAAGAGTTTTTCGTTGGGAAACAGTTCGAGAACAAGGCAGACCGTGTGTTTGCCATTAAACAATATAGCATGAAGGTGTCGATTGATTACATGGTTGCCAAGTCTACGCCGACATTATTATTGGGGAATGTTGGAGAGCTGATGATGGGTGTGGCTGGCAGGTTTAGGCTGCAATTATACAGAGGACTCAATAGTGGCAAATACTAAAATTAGAAGGGCGTCATACATGCATTGTCGCACCTATGTCTCAAGAACATCGGAAATTGGATGCCAAAAGTATCTGCAACTGCATCATGCCATTAGTGAAAGATAGCCCAACCATTCTTGTGTCGACACTGATTGCGGACATGCAAGCCTGATTCCAGTACAGAGTGTTGTACAGGAAAGTGTTGTGGGTGAAACAAATAGCCATACAACAACTGTACAGCGACTGTGATAAGTCATACAAAGAACTTCAGGGTTGGATTTCAGCGATGGTGGAGTATGTCCTAGGAACTGTCGTGGACTTGCAAACGTTGCCTTATAAAGGCTCGAATAGATAATTAGAACTGGGGAGAATAGTTTTTCGTCGATTGTTCTGGACTTTTGATCCATATGTTAAGGCCGTCTCCCACTGTAAATCGCTAGTACAGGTTGATGGAATGTGGCTTTATGGAAAATACATGTAGATACTTATGATTGCGGTTGCAGAAGACGGTAACTGAAATGTACTACTGTTGACTTTCGTGATCGTAGAGTCGGAGAACTCTGAATCTTGGGAATTTTTCATTCGAAACTTGCGGAGGCATGTTGTCAGGAAAGACAACATTTCCATTATCTCTGATAGATCGAAAGGCCTTGTTGCTGCGATTCGACAATCTGAGATTCCGTGGAGGTTCGTCTATTGTATTCGTCACATCACTGTCAACTTCCATAAGGAGTACATGAACAAAGGCTGGCACCAACGAATCATAAACATGGGTAAAAATATCGGATCTAAATTCGTATTTGTAAATATTTTGAGTCAGCTTACTAAATGGGATGATAACGTGTTTTATCGGAATACATACATAGGATATGAGCTGGAAGCACACTGATTTAGACATAAGCTGGCAAGGTCAGAGACTGATATGGCGGGTCCAAACTTCCTCTCAGACAATGGTTGTGTAGCATGGAGCCATGACATTGAGCTTAATGTTTTGACGAGGGCTATCGATACGATCATATGACGACCAACCTCGTTGAAGCCGTTAACTCTATCTTGAGGCGTACACGACACTTGCCAATTTCAGTGGTTTTTTCAACCACATTTTACAGGCTGGCAACCTTAATGCCAAAATGGGGTTGAAACAAGCAAAACAGTTGGAGGCAGGACACGTGTACATCGAAGATGTCAGAGATGCCATGAAAGAGAACACTCAAAGGGCCAGGTCGATGAATGTAGAGCTATATTCCTGGAACTTGGTTCCAAACACTATGGTACCCATGTGCGCATGTGGTTGCAGTGTGTGCTACCTTCAATTTGAATGTCGAACAATATATCGACGATATGTACACGCTTGAATGTACATTGCATATTTAAGGTAACGAGTTCCCCATATTAAGGGATGTATCGACATGGGAAGTGTAACCACCTAAGTTTGAGATGTTGCCAGATCGATCACTACATAGGAAAGTCAAAGGTTGATTGGCAGCGACTAGGATTCAGAATGACATGTATATTTGAGAAGAGGCTGATCGAAAGCGTTGCACCATATGTAGAATAGTTAGCCACAATTGGAGCAAGTGTCTGCATAGAAACGTCTATACTGGCCAATCTTCACTATCTAGAGGAAATTAAATGTTGTGCCCAATATTTTCATTTTATGGTCTTATGGAAATAAATTTTGTATTGTTTAGTGTTAAGCTTTTATTTCAAATTAACTGTTACAACTTATAATACTTTAAAAGATATTATAAGTTATACAAAAAAGACTAATACATAAGTTGCGGAATTATAAACAAATACAAAAAAATATTACATAACACTTGAAAATTACATGTATCAAAATTGGAATGAACCGGGAGTGGTATCGTCGTTCGGGGTATAACGATTTTATAATAGCCCGTTTTTAGTAAAATCAGAACAGTAGTTTCGGGACCACAAATTCAAATTTGAAAAAATTATTTTTATTATTTTATTGTCTACAACATGATATTAATATCGTATAAAAATTTCGTTACAAAATTTTCTTGTATACATGCTCAATTTGATAAAAAGGACTAAATCGCGTAAAGTGCAAAAGTTGAGTTCTAATAGCTAAAGTTATTAAATAACTATAGAACTTTAAAGTATGAGCCCTTATGTGGTAATTAGACCATTTATGTTGATAGTGGAATATGATGGCTTGGCAGTATTGAAATTTGTAATGTTTTTAAAGGTTATAAAAATTAGCAAATAAATGACAAATTAAGTAAATTAAAAGTAAATTAGTAGCATATTCTACATCTTTTTAACCTAAAAGCATCAAAAATTCTTGGAAAAAGGGGGGGATTCGGCTAGAGAAAAATCTTTATGCAAGATCCAGTTAGACCTTGTACAGAGTTAGATCGGGGAAAAGAGAAAGTCTCGGATTAATCGCCTCCGTATCTACATATACTCATCAAGGTAAGTTCATGTGAGTAAATTGTGTTTATATGTTTTATATTGAATTATTTATGAATTGTGAATTGTTATAAATTTACATGGTTGCATATCCAATGAAGTTTGACAAATCCTGAGTCCCGTTTGAACCTTAGGAATCCGTAGGATACAAATGACATGTCATTAGGGTTACATGATTTGGTTGAGGTTCTGCATGTGTTGCAGATACTCCACAGCTTGTGAGAGCATACCGATTTATATCTCATGAGAGCATATCAATTTATAGCTCGTGAGAGCATACTGATCTACAGCTCGAGTGAGCATACAAAATCACAACTTGTATGAGCATACATGTATTTGAATTGACGAATTACAATTATATGAATTAGCACACTATGTGTAAGCTATCCCAGGTATCCAACGGTATTCTAAACAGTTCAACGGGCAATGTTCTGTTACAAAATGATAATAATTTGATACAAACTATTACATGTACACATGTGAATTACATGAAAATGTGGTTATACAATATATGGAAATTGATCAATGGTTATGTTCATCTATAGTTATTGGCTTATATGTGTATTTACATGGCTAACATGGTTGATGTATAAGTGCTTAGGCATTTTGCCAAATTGTGTTGGGATATGCTTGTTTACTTACCTATTATATGATTAAATGGTAAGTTATATTTTATATTATACGAACTTACTAAGCTTAAATGCTTGCTCTATGTTATTTTTCGTGTTTTATAGTTAATTAGAAGCTCGTTCAGGTTAGAAGCTTGTCAGAGTTATATCACACTATCCACCAGCTCTTTTGGTATTTTCGGTTGATAAATTTTTGTTATAATGGCATGTATAGGTATTTTGGTTATGTTGGCCTATATGTTTTGTTGTGAATATAGCCATTTGACTTAATTGAGTTTTAGTATTTTTATAAGCCAATGGTTTAGTTTGACATGTATATGAGTAGCTTTATTATGAATGATGGTATTATAGTTCAAATATGTATATGATAAGTGTCAATATGATGTAGATGAATATGGTGTTTTGCTGTACTAGACATATATGAATTATGTGACTATTTGGAGCTAATTCTTGTATGATATAATTGGTACCTTTTTGGTATTTTTTGAAAGGTAAAACAAGTGACATAATATGGTATAGACTTGGTCAAGCCTTTGTTGAACAATTGATCAATGTATGTTCACATTTGTATATGTTTTGATATTGTCATTGAGGTGCCTAAGGGAATATTAGTTGTATGAAGTTATACGATATGTATATATCTTGTTTATGCTTGATTTGGATGCCTTATTATGGCTTCGTTATATATATGCAAAGTTGGTTATAGGTACATGACAAATTTGATGAGAAAAATGGATTGTAAATGACCTATTTTCGTCCACACGGGTAGAGACACAGGTGTGTGTCTTAGCCGTGTGTGACATGCAGCCAGGTGACACGATCGTGTGTCCCCTATAGCTTTCAAAGGGTTGCAAGTTAGGCTGTTACACGGCCTAGCACATGGGCATGTGAGGTTACTTTGAAGGGTAGACGGCGTGACACACGGGCGTCTAACTTGGCTGTGTGACCCAAGTCAGTGAGTTACACGGGCACGGACATGGGCTGGGACATGGCCGTGTGTCCCTATTTTGAATGCCTACACGGCCTGGCCACACGGCCATGTGAGTCACACGGTGACCCCTGCAGTGTTAAAAATTTTTACTGTTTTCTAAAAAATTTTCTGAGTTTTTGATTTAGTCCCGACTTGTTTCTAATGCATATTTAGGGTCTCGAAGGCTCGAATAAGGGTCAATATGTATGATTTGACTTGGTTTTAATATGATTATTTATATGTTATGAAATGTTTGCATTTTTCTGTCTTTTTGAATTCTAAACTCTAGTAATGCTTTGTAACCCTGTTCTGGCGATAGATATGGGTTAGGGGTGTTATAGGTTTACGAGCCTCTGTTGATGAGGTGGATATTGGGGTGTACTGTAAACATTAAGAGGATCAGCAACTGGATCGAAGGTGGCCTGAGGCAGGGTGGAGTGCATGTTATCACCAAACATATCAAATGATATCGATGGTTGCTCTGGGTGATATGAACTCAAATTGCCCATCTCCGGGTGATATGAACTAATTTGCACCCCTCACAAAAAGCCTTAACCCATTGGTCCAGTGAAGTGCGTATGTTCAAGATGGTGAAATCGCTCATGGTGACCGCAACAGTCTAATGCCTACGTTTTATGCATTCGGTTTACCACACGAACAAGCGCACGCTCGTGTAGCGTCAATTGCCATAATTTTTGGCTTTTGCCGATTTACGTTTTGGGGAAGGTTTACACACCTTGTTTCTATTCATCACGAACAGTCGCTCAAGCACTCACCAACCTTCAATCGAACTACGGTGATTCCCACGAATCTAGTCTTTAGCGATTGATTGGGAATTCCTTGAATCATTCCTTAACTGCCATACAATTGCTATCAATTATCAATTAAGGCAGAAGAAGAAGGAAATAATGATTCGCTTATAGAACTTACCGTAAGAGAGCTTGAGAATCAAATAGTGGAAGGATTCGACACTAGCACAGCCCCTCACCCTCGATTGAAAGCTGTAAACAACAGTTAAATAACCCCACTTCAGTAACTCAAAAGTCAAAACTTTGAGTGCTGTACTCACTTACCGAAAAGAAATGAGCAAAGTCAATCAGAAAAAGAAGAGGAATGGTTTCGGCAGCCTAACATTAGAGGGAGAGAAGATGAGATGAAAAGAAAAGAAAGGTGCATTCGGCTAAAGAGAAATGTTGTCAAAAAGTGAAACGGAAGAATGTGCAACACCCTTACCACATTCAGCTTCAAGCAAAAGAGAGGAAAACAACAATACGAAAAACCCAAAAATGAGGAGAAGAGGTTTCGGCAGAGGGAACAACACAAACAAAGCAAAACTGAGCAGAAAGAAAAAAAATGAGAAGCAGCCCTCTAGCCGAATTTTTGAGTGCCATAGAGTCCACTTTTGGCATAACATTCCCTTTCCCCTCAGCCCTTGATTTTCTCCTAAATTCCCTCCTCAAACCTCTCCATCTGTTCACACCTCCCCTCAACCACTCAATTTGAATTCCTCTCAACCACTTCAGTGTTTCAGTCAAACCACAAAACCTCCCACGGCACAGCAGCAAAATAAATACTCCCTTGCCACCACCAAGCTTCGAACCTCAGTCTTTTTGCGTCTTGTTTTACCTACAGGGTTTTTGCGTCTTGTTTTACCTACAATAATTTAAAAGCCTACTAACTATAGGAAAGAGTTTTTTCCCTAATAAAAAACCTCAGTCCTCTGGCATAGGTAACACGCCACTTACCCCCTAGACCAGCAGGCTTTTTGCGTCTTGTTTTACCTACAATAATTTAAAAGCCTACTAACTATAGGCAAGGGTTTTTTCCCTAAAAAATTTTTTTTGAACAAGTCCAGGCTTGAACCCAGGACTTCTTAGACACTCCCAAACACACCCAAAACACTTAACCACTGAAACAAACAGATATTTGTGCAACAAACACACAAAAATAATTACTTGGATTTTTGGGGCGTTACATCATTTGAGGTGCCTAAGGGCATATTGGTTGTATGATATTAGACCATATGTATAAGGCTTGTTTATTCTTGATTTGGATGCCTTATAATGGATTGTAACTATGTGTAATGTTGTGTGTAGGTACATGCCAAATTGGGTGAGAAAAATGGCTTGTAAAATGGCCTATTTTCATCCACACGAGCAAAGACACGGGCGTATGTCTCAGTCATGTGTGACACACGACCGTGTGACACAGTCGTGTGTCCCCTGTAGCTTTCAAAGGGTTGCAAGTCAAGCTGTTACACGGCCTAGCACACGGCCTGACACATGGGCGTCTGACTTGGCCTTGTGACCCAAGTCGGAGAGTTACACGGGCACAGACACGGGCTGGGACACGGTCGTGTGTCCCTATTTCAAATTCCTACACTGTGGTCGTGTTTCTTGGCCTTGTGACCCCTGTAGTGTTGAAAATTTTTACTATTTTCTAAAAAATTCTCTAAGTTTTTGATTTAGTCCCGACTTGTTTCTAATTCATATTTTGGGCCTAAAGGGCTCGTATGAGGGATAATATGTATGTTTTGACTTGGTTTAAATATGTTCACTGCTATGATATGAAATGTTTGAAATTTCTGTCCGTTTGAATTGTAAACTCCGGTAATGCTCTGTAACCTTGTTTCGACGACGAATACGGGTTAGAGTGTGTTACAGAAGAATAGTTTTGATTTTAATTAAAATAAAATCATATAAGTATCCAACCCAATAGTCAATATTGAATTCTAAAAATATTATTTATCTAATTAATTAAATTATTTTCTCAACCCAATTCTAATTCTGTTAAAGTCATAATGACTTTACCGTATTAGCATCTATGAGTAAATAAATTTAATTGTCTTATTTCATAAAACTACGATGAATAATTAATTTAATTTTCACTTTGAACTTAAATTATTTAATTACATTCAATTTAATAATAATTCAAAGAAACAAAACTAATTTGTAAGTGAACTCTTGTTTGTTTCGAGAAAATGCATTTACCGCGGATAGTAATTAAACAATCTATTTCTCTTTCGTTGTTTTCATTCATCTATCATATTGATTCTAATTGCAATTCATACAAGGTTATGTTGAGCTAGTGGATGGACCAATTTGACATATCTAATTAGGACTTAAATAATTTGTAATTAAGTTCCAACTTTTCATCTATTAATTATAACATTATTTAGCAATGGAGTCAATCCACTAAAACTACCATGGCTGAACTCCCCATTATATATCATTACAAAAGAAACTTAGATATATGAATTACCCAATAACCTTGTCATTAGTGCATTACCTTAATAAGATATATTTAATCTCTTTGGGTTAAATCCGTTCACCAAATATAATCATATTTTATCTCATAGTCACCATTGCATCTTTCACGATGAAAAGATTATTACTAACAAATAATAATAACAATCAATTATCCCTGACGAATGACTCGTGGCCACATTCCTTTTTCATAATTCATGTAATGTCAGTGAGAGAATACTATTTAGTCTTTATAAGAGCTATGAATTCTGCTATTGTAGGTAAAGTAATATCTTACATAAATTATATACCTAGCATACATACTTTCCCACACTATGAACGTTATAAGTGAATAAATCCATCAATGAATATATGATAAATTCAACTTGGGTTGTGTCCAATGTATTGCCAATCTAGATAAACACACTGTTGGAAATGTGCCCATATTATAGTAAACATGTAATTGTTTTCTATGTATTTGAATGATGAATAAATAAATTTCACATTTCACTGTTATGTCTTTTGTATTTTTGTCTTTCAAATTTTGCATGCATAGCAAAATTGCGACAAGAAAATATTATTTCATTGATTGTCTAAGTTCAAACTGATGATAAGTGGAATTACAAGAACATTTACTTTACGAGAAAGACAACTTACTTCAGTAGATAATCTAAACGAATTCGTAATCCCGTAAGAGAATCTAAGTGAGCATTTGATTGAAATACTGAGAAGGATTATTATGTTGTCTACAATTCCAATTGAGGAGATGGCTAGTCTTGGCTATCGGAGCAGTTGACTCCACGGATAGAGACATAGATGTATTCAATGGTAGAATGATAAATTGGACTGGACCCAATATGAATTAATTTTGAAACTTCTGTGAATTAATTCACTTGTGACATTTATGGTGTGATTTACCTAAATCTTGAGTTAGCCATTGGCCATATGTATGTAATTCATGTGCTTTGATATAAGTGGAGGCTTATGCTCTAAAGATGATCGAGCCGATAGCTGGTATGTTGGGTACATGACTTGTGTATGGCATGACTTTACGAGCAATAGTGAAATTATAGCTCAATTAAATAGTTAACGATATCCTCTCATTGGCATTGAGTGGATTGATAAATATGGAACGTGGCCAAGGGGTGCTAGTTCTCGAACGAGCAATTTATCACAATTATTTGTTGACAGTGATCATATTAATCATTAAGACGACACAATAGTGACAATGAAATAAAATAAGATTGTATTGAGTGAACTAATTTAACTCAAAGGAATCAAGGATATCATATGAGGGTAACACACACATGACAATGTCATTAGACAAAGCAGTTGGATGAATTGCTTTCGTAAAGAGTATACAATAAGGAGTTTTCAATCATGGTACTTCTTGTGGACTAACTCTATGATTAAATAATTGCGAAGTATCGAAACGATTCTTCTAGACATAATTGCAATTACTAGAGTCTAATTGTGTATGTTCGATTGGTCCCTCTGCTAGCTCAACAATAGCTCGATCGGACTGCATTTGAATTAGAACTAAATTCTATGACTTTGGAAATAATTTAATTGAGCTGATTTATTCAATGTGGAACTAAATTGGGCGGTCGTAAGAATTGTTCAACTAGAGAATTTGATTAAAGAATTTTCTTGAAAAATTAATTTGAAAAATCTAAGTGATTTTTGGGAAAATTAATTTTGACAAAATAAAATAAAATAAATCAAATTAGTTAAAATTAATATGATATTTTTAAAAATTAATTAGTTAGACAATTGGCCCAATGAGTAATTGAACTTAAAAATTATACCTGAGATCGTAAATTAGGCCCAAGAGCCCAAAATAGAGACTAAGACCCAAAAATTGATCAACTAGGCCTGGTATGTGAAACCGACCTGACAATCCAACCAGACCGGTTGGGCCGTCACTGGCCCAAATTGAACCGACATAAATCGAACAAGCTTGGGGTGCCGACGGCTGTAATAGTGACATTCTGGTGGCTGAAAAATGGTCAGCAGCGGTTGGTCTTTGGTGGTTGAGCAATGGAAGAATTATACTCCTACTAGGACTTTACTAGAGAATTTGATTTGTCATTAACTATTCCAAAAATAATATTATTTTAATATATTTAATATTAAAATAAATTTAATACTTACCTTAATAGTTTTTTATTAATTTAATATTAAAGTACTTATCTTAATATTAAATTTAATTTAATGATTATCTTGTAGATAAATTTCTATTAATTTAATAAGATTTGATATTATAAATATTAGATTAAATTTAATATCAAAGTGATTAAGTATAATCAAGTTGAACTCTCTAAGCTCTCTTGTATAAAGAGAGCCTTGAGTCATTATTTACACACACTTGAATTCAATAGAAAGTTGTAGAGAGAAAATTCTCTAAAAAAATATTTCAGAATATTTCTAGAGATATTTTTCTTATTTATAACTTGGCCCAAAAGTTAAGAAAAATTGCGAAATTGCGAAATTGCGAATTTTCCCCACTGGTAATTTTTGTGAAAATGTTTATGATTCAAAGCGAGCCCACAGTCGGTAAATGTGAGCTTGGAGATAGTAGAGAAGACTACTCCGTCGAAGCATGCATCCTAGACGAATTGACAAGTTACAATTTTGATTAAGTGTTTATTACTTTAGATATCACAATGAAGTTCTTGTTTTCGACAATTTTTTTAAAAACTTTGATTTTTCCTAAATTTGTTTTCCGTTACATTTTCCAAACTTGATTTTCCAACACACACCTATGTCTTTATCTTTCTTGGAGTCATTAACTTCGAAATCGAAGATAAGGTATCTCCCAAATTGGACTTGATAGACAATATAATAGTCCATTGAATCAATTTTTCATTTTCACTCCTCAGACTACGTGTAACACCCCTTACTCGAGTTAGACCAATAAATCGAGTAATGGATGTCACATTTGAACACTTGAAACACTAACTTGTAACACCCTATGTACACTCTGTACATGCCTATGTACATGCCACTCATAACACCCTTACCCGACGCGGTTGTCGAGTCCTAGCAATAGAATGTTAACTTCATTGACAAATTCACAGTAAAAACATCATTTCACTTCATCGATCATGAAATCAATCAATAATACAACATATAATAACATGAGCATTCTTTTTCGGGTCTTATACGAGCATATGAATGCTTTAATGTCAACCTGATATCAAATAAAGACCTTTTTGTAACATTTTTAAAATTTTGGATCAAGTACACTATAAAAGAATCATTCAAATATTCAATCATGTCATAAAAACCTAAATATTATAATACACAATTAAGTTTGGGCCTTACTTGAGCTTACGAAAGCTCTTTTGTAGACCCGAGCATGAATTAGGACCAAATTGCAAGGTTTTGAAAGTTTAGATTCCATGTCGTGACATGACCTTCTCTACATCATGACATCGCCAAAATAGTGAGTCACGTCACAGCATTAGACCACTTGGTGTTTCATGTCCAGATGAGGACCCTGATTTTTTTTTATGAAATTTGTCCATTTGGTACCTATTTCATGTTAAGCCAAATCTTTAGCTTATTTAGTACATATATGTACATCCAAACCTGCACAAAATTAATTTAAAGGAATTCCCAAACATTCATTTATCATTTTTCAATTCCAATAATTCTAATTACCATTTCAACATGTCCAAAATTTTGGCACCAAAACTTATCAAAACTACTTGCTCAATTCAAATTTACCTAAGATACATATACCATTTCAAATCATCATAATTTCATAGCATTATGCATCAAACCATACCATTAAATTCCATTCCAATACCTTAATGCACAACTTCTCAATCAACCAAACGTTTATATATCATTAAAGTACCTAAGTAATCATTTCACTTGTAAACATTGAATCATTCTCCTATTGCACATTCAATCAATATCACCAATATAACCATATTAATTGTTTTCCAAATTTACCAATCATAAGATCCACATGGAATATAACATATTACCAAGCACACACATATTTATACATGCCTATGGACAAGTCCAAAATCAAACATTCAACAAGGTTCAACCCAAAATCAACCAACCAAGATAAATACTTATATCAACCCTATATACATGCCACATAACCGACCATAAAATGATCAAAAGAGCTACCGAACCGATATTGGTATAGGGTAAGCATTACAAGTGCTTAGTAAGTTCACAGGTATTTAAACAACTTACCTCAAATTACAACTTAATTCATAAGAAACTAGCTATATTAGTTTGCCTTAACATGACAACCACATATCAACAAGGTGAGTATCGACATATATCACATGTTATAAAATAAATCAAGCATATAACATTCCAAATCACTTATAACCAACATTTATTCAATTCGATATCGATTTTGATATGATTTTCTATCTGTTATCAACAATACATACAATTTTGAAATAATGCTATTCACTATTTCATTTCATTTCATTTAAATTATGAATCAAATCATTAATTCATCACATTTCCATATCGACCCTCTAGGCACGTATAATAAGTTTGCATGATGTTTTATAAATCACAACTTGTATTTGTATCATCAAATCATATTACCAACACAATTCATATATAATTCATATATAATAACTCGAACTCGGACGAATACATGGATCCAACCAATCACAACAATTTGGCACCCAATGCCTCATTAGTAGAACCGAAGTAATTTGGCACCTAGTGTCTCATCGACACGTATTCGAAGTAACCATGAGCTCTTCCTACCCTATAACATGCCTACTATATCCGACTCTGCCCGAACAAATAATAGGGTAGCAATTTACTCAATTCAATGTTATCATTTCATCAAACAACTATAAATTTGTATGCATAAAATTATAATTCATCTTAACAGAAAGCCAATTTTGCAATTATAACAATATACATTATTTCCAACTCTATTAAATTTAGTCATTTATCTTGAAGATCAAACATTATCATATCAATTTGATTCAATTCAACTAATCAACATCATATTGCAATTCATTATATTCAATTTATCTATCAATTTTTCATTTCTTTATGATTTAGTCCATATCTTATCTTTTTGTATCAAATCATAAAAAATCAAAATTTTATTGAAATATATTTAAAACTATAATTTTAAATACATAACAATTTAACACAAACATGTCGTGTGAATTTACCTAGTCAAAACAACAACAAACATGTAACACCTCGAAATTTGGGGTTAGAAGAATTAAGGTTGGTTGGTTAGGGTTATTAATTTAGATAGACCTTTAAGTGAGTTTCTACATTTTAAAGTCAACGATGAGCCTAGTGGTTCAGTGGTTAAGTATTGGTTTTCTTTAGGTCTCAAGTTCAAATCCTCATGTACATTAGTGTTAATTATTTTTGTTTTTAAAAAATATATATATTTGATTGGTTGTTGTTAAAAGTTATTTTAATTATTTTATTTTATTGTGTTGAAAATAAAGAAACCCTAAAAATTCTCACATTTCTCCATGTTTTCTCTCACCTCTCCTTGTTTCATATTTTTGTTATTTTTTATTAGGATAATATTTTTAGTTTATTAGTACTTTTATTTTTAAGTTATTTTAAGATAACTCTTTTATATCAGATTAGATTTAAAAGTTCAAGTAGGATAAGAATTAGATTTTAATTATTTAAATTTTATTTTTCTATTTATTTCTCACTACATGCGCAAGCTAGTTTTTCACGTTGGTTTTTGAAATTCAATTGCAAACAATAAATTGAATTGGTCTTTCCCTACTTGCAATTTTGTTTCTCTTTTCACTTGCGCATTTTTGGTCATGATTTTTCTTTGATTCTTTTTCCTTGCACATTGTTAAGTTTTAGCCACTTTTGCATTGTCTCAATTGTTCCAACGCTATTAGCATTCACTGTCGCTTATCAAAGATTTCGTCTGTTCTTTAATTCTTTGTTCAACAAGTGTTGAATCAGGTTGGTTTTCGAGGGTGTTTTGATCATTCGTAGGTGCTAGGAATCCCGTAATCAGGTGTGTTTCTAAAGCTACTGTAATTAGGGGTTGATTTTATGATGGTTTTGTTTTCTCTTTTTCTATCGTGAAATATATGTAATGTTTCTTTTACTACGTGATCTATTGTAGAAACCTGAAAATAGTCTGGAAACATGTATAGCTGCAGTAATTAGAATTTTTCAACACATAAAGATATATTTTAAATTTTTAGCGCCAAAGGTACGCATAAATTACTTGTGTCATCTGGAATTAATAGTTATTAAAATAATAATTATAGGATACAATGCAAGTATTAAAAGGAATATGGGTAAAATATCAATTATTTAATTTGCTTAGATTTGTAAATGTTGTGTTGCTTTAGGGTTCTTTGTGCCTTTCACCATTTTAATTTAGTTAATTATTTTGGTGGAAAAAGCAGTTCATTTCATATTTTGAAAGGAAATATATGCTTATGTAATTATGTTACTTTGAATCAAATTCTAATATCCTTAAAATATTTGCAAAATAATTATTATTAACTTCATGCACCTCTAAGCTATCTTTACATGATTTTCATTCAAGTTGATTGTAATGCAATATGCTAAACTTGATATGAAAAAATGTTTGGATGCGATGTATGGAAATTGTTTATTATTGTTCTATAATTTGAAAACTGTATACGAGTAAGTTTGGTTCTGTTTCTGTTAAACTAAATTGATTTGCAAATATTTTATTTAATATGGAAACGAGATACGAGTATGTCGATTTTGTAATCCGTGTGCATTTTGATATAGTTTGCATCTGCATTTGGGATTGACATTTCTTTTCGAAGAGAAGTAAGTTCGTATTGGCAGTTTCACTGCATTACTATATTTTAATGGTCTATCCGCAGTAATAAAAGTGGCATACGACCACATTGAGGTGCGTTTGGTTGGTTGGATCCACCATAACCCAAATACTGGTGTGTAAAGGTTGGAAATGGTCTAGTATACCCTTATCGGTGTGTATATGGGGTTTGTGGAGATGGTGTGTGGTGGCTGGCTAGGTGGGAATTTTGCATCATTCCTCATCTAATTTTGTTATGCATATCTGTTATGTGTATTAGTAATATTATGCGTTATTCTGATGTGATTTATGTTTATGATTCGAATTTTGCTAGTGTAAGTTTGTTTGGTTAGTTAACTTTGCAATCGAGGTATTATTCTGTTACTGTCTTTTTGCTATTGTTTTAGACTCACACTAAGCTTTCGTAGCTCATTCCCTTAATTTCAAAATTAATAAAGTCTCAAAATTAATAAAGAAGTAATCCGTGAGCTTAGGTGTTGAACTCGACAAACTGGAGGTCTCAAAATTAATAAAATCTTTTATAAGTTTTAATACTGATTTTATTCGGACTGTAGGTAAATTTTATGGATTGTGGTATGAATTTTGATTTTGGGATTTTTCATAAAACTTTGGGTTTTTTATTTTGTTTTTGAACTAAATTTGTGATTCCATGCATGGATTTTAGCTGATCGATTAGCTATCTTCTTTAAAAATCACTCGGTTTTCAAGAGATATTTTATGGTTTCTATTAAAAAATAAATGATAGATTTTTCGCTGTTACATTGATTTTGACATTTTAGTTAATGATTAAAAAAACTTGAATTATTTGCAACCCAAAGAATAATTATCAATTTGGTATTATTTTAATATTAACTAAAATTAAATTATTGATTGCAACATGGAAATTTAACTTCAATCAAAATTTGTTAAACATAAGATGAAAATGATTTTCGAAAAGAAATTTAAAATTAAGAACAATATTTTGTTTAGAGCCACTTCGGTGGCCAATGTGACCTCCAAATTTCAGTCGGAACTTCTAGGCCGGGTTTTGGGATGCTACAAAACAACTCTCTAAGGACTAATCACCAAATTTTGTCATTTCCCTCATTATCTTCGATTTGATCCAATTTTTGATCTATTCAATAATTCAATTCAATTTATCAATTTCAACCCTCTTATTTCATCCTATTATAAGCATTTATCAGCTCAATTTCATTATTCAAAAGCCCCTAAAATTTGGCATTCTATTCAATTTAGTCCCTAAAACCGAAACTATCATAATTTTCACATTTAAGCCTCATTTTTAATTTTAATTTCAATTTCATCCTTGTACGACCTTCTAATTCAAAATTTAAAGAAATTTCATGTCAATTTTAAAATATTTTCATATTAGTCCCTAAACTTAAAACTAAAAATTTCACTTTAAAAATTAGTCCTATTGCATTTATAAGTTTAAATTCTGCCATTAAACATAAAAAATCTCAAAAACCATAAATGAAAAAAATTTTAAAACCTTAACTATTTTATGATTTAGTACCTGGGTTAACTAGTTGAGTTACAATGATCTCAAAAACATAAAATTTACGAAAAAGAGGCTTAGAAAATCATACCATACAAGGATCAATTGCTTGAGCTTAAAAACCCTTATTCTTCTCTTTGGTTTTTCATTGGGAAGATGAAAAAAGGAAATGAAAACTGGTTTCTCTACCTTTACTTTTTTAATTATATGATTTAATTATTTTATTATTAAATTATAACATATTTCCCATCATTTCTTCTACCAACTGTCCACTAATAATTCAAATGGTTTATTTGTCATTTTAAAATTTAGTTTAATTGCTACTTTAATCATTATTTCTTGTTTCTAATTAAAAATTATTTAACAATTGAACTTTTACGAGTTTTACAATTAACAATTCAATCATCGGAGAACGGGGTTTCGAACCCACCGTTTCCAGCACCACTGACTTTCGGGTCGTTTTACCACTCTAATTCCATAATTCATAATTCATAATTCATACCTTATAAAAGATGAGATGTGATCCATCAAGCTTATTCAGGCTCTTTTCCTCTCGAGCACTATCTGCACATTAAGTGTTAGAAACAATGTGTTAAGCTTCATGAAAGCTTAGTAAGTAGTCAAATTAATTTTATTATGTCTAAATGTTAATTAAAATATCTAGATAATATTTCAATTCCATGTTACAAGATTTCTCATGATATACTTTAGTGCAATCTATTTACCAAGAAATACATTACCATTTAATTTCATTAACATGAAACAATGATTAATATTCACTTACCATGAATTTTATGTTCTTTATTCACGACTCTGTATTTATTTACTTCACAAGCTTTACTTTACCTTTTTCTTATATGAATGCCTTGAGTAAACAATGGAGAACCATGTAGGATACACAAAACAAACACAAATATCATGAATAACATGAGTTGCATTGTAATGCCATGAATCTCATGAGTAACACAAATTGCATTGTAGTGCCACGAATGTCATGAGTAACACAAAAAACATGGGAGAGCTTGAGTTCCAATGGCATGCCAACTATATTCCATGAGTCTTATCTAGTTTTCCAAGGCTTTTTACAAGATTGCACGATTTTATTTATTTAATTATGAGATTTTAATTCTTATCACGATTACACTTTATATATCATTTTTATCTTATATCACGAAATGAATATGTAACGCCCCAAAATTTCTAATTTCGTTATTGTGAAAATATGACACACACATCTGTCAACTTTAGTGGTTATGTGTTCTGGGAGTGTTTGGGAGGTCCCAAGTTCAAGCCTTCGTTTGGGAAAATTTTGGTATTTTGAATGAATTAGGCCTTAATCTTGTTTAGTAGACATTTATTTGATTGTTGGGTAAATTACATCAAAATGGGCTTGCTGGTCTGGTGGTTAAATAGTGTGTCATTATGGTGGAGGTCTTATGTTCGAATCCCTATGCAGGCAAGGGTATTATTTTTTGCTTAGATGTCGGGATAGAGTTGTGTAATAGGGGGATTCTAAGTAGTGAATGTGTAGTGAGAATTGGGGGAGAAGATTAAGGGATTTTGGGGGTTATTAGGATTTTTTTCCCATAACTGAATTTTGACTCTTTTTTCCAAAAAAAAAATTCTGCCATCTATTATTCTCCCTCTCCTCTTGCGAAAATTCTCCGAGTTTTTCTATCTTTCTCTACTTTTTCTTCTTCTTGATTTTTCCCTAATCCATTTATTTTCCTTCATTTTCGCACGCGGTTAGTTCTCGCTTAGTTTCGGTAAGTATTTCTCTTCGTTTCTGTCATGACTCTCTTAACGACTGAAGTGGTAATGTTTTTTCTCTACGATTTGGGCGTAGAGGGAGGCTCGGACTGGTGAATTTAGTGTTCTCATCTTAACAATAGTTAAACGGAGGGTTATCGTTTGTGGTAAGTTGGGTTTCTGTTAGTTTTTGGTTGCCAATTCGCTTGTAAATCCATTAAATTCACATTGAGTATCTTGATTATAGGATTTGGAGTGCTCGATGACTGTTTTAGCATCAAACAAAACCAGGTGTGTACCCGAAATGCAAAAAAAAAGGTATTCGGTGAAAAGTTGAAATTGCTTGATGTTTGAATAGCAGCAGTAGGCTAACTTTGAAAAATCGCCATAAATTGTGGAAATCGAATTAAAGGATGAAAAAATATGGAATTAAATCTTATTGAGCCTAGTTTCTCATAGAAGAAACTGTGTAAGTAATGAAATTGTAAATCGTGAGGTATAATAAACTTTGTGAGACAAGGTCAGATTGAATTCGAATTCCCCTGTTTTGAATTTGGAAAATCATAAAAAATTATAGAAAAATAATTAGGGGTTAAAATATACATGTTTAAATTATTAATGAGTCTATTTTCAATAGAAAGAAATGGAAATATCATCCAAAATTTTTGCTAAGAGATAATTAATTTTTAGCAAAAAAAGGATGAAGCTGTTAGACAGCAGAATAGGGTATTTGAGTCTAGTTTCAAAGACATCAAGCGGATCTTGATTTGGAATTCTGTAGCTCAATATATAAATAATTTAGTAATAGTGACTCAAGTAGACAGCTTTGAAGGAACATATAAGTAAATAGTGAGAACATATATAATAATTAACTAGCACGGGTTACATTAAAAATGGATCACATGGCCAAGGCCAATTTGAGCCGAGTGGGCCACGTGGGCTTGTGAGCCCATTTTTCTTAAAAGTTTTGTAAGGGTTGCACGGGTCGCCCAAGTCAACTATGGACCTACTGTAGGGTCAATAAGCTTTACTTAGACCCTTATATGTGTGATCTGTCTGTCTGATTTCTATACCGAGCATGACTTATGATATTTGAATGTATGTACTATTAATTACATAATGGCATAATATATTTTGTATGTTGCATTACATCTGGGTGAGTTGATGATATTTAGAAGAAGTGTCTAAAAGGCTATTAAGCCTGTTATTTGGTAGCTCAGCTGCAACCTTCTGATTATGTGCCGCATTTCGGTACAGCATGGTGTGTAGGGATGTGTGGGTTGATTTAATACCCACATGGTGTGTAGGGTTGGACGGAGATAGTGTGTAGAGGCTAGTGGGTAGGATTCTGATTTACTGTATTTGCATTCTCTATCTGATATGGGTCAAGGCCCTAATGTATTTCTGAGACTGTATTTGAATGGGCTAAGGCACAAACTGATTCTGTGATGGGCACGGGACCCAGACTGTATCTAACTGAATTCTGTTGATTATCTATATGCATGTTTTCTGTGGGGATTACACACCGAGTTTGCGAAAACTCACTCTTTCTCTGTTTAATCTGTACAGGTAATCCCCATACTTACGGGTCGGTGCAGCGAAGGACTCGACGGTGGCCACACGTAAATTTTAGATTGTTTTTTGTTAATGCCTAGAATTTATTACTTATTTGAGGTTTTTGATGTATCTTCTGGACTATGGATTGGTTGGCTTTAAATTTGGGACTTTATATTGTTTTTTTATGGATTTTTTTAAACTGCAACTCCACAAAACGCAGTTTTTTTTCTAAAAACTAAAGTTTTCGTAAATAGAAACGATTTTCCTTAAATTAATTGGTTACAAAAGCTTCTGCTAAGATACAAGTTTTAAAGAAAATCAACTAGTTTTTTTTCAAATTAAATAAAAGCTAAGTTATTGTAACGGTTTTTAAACTCGACAATCTTGTCTTCAAGTCCCTTTCCATGTGATATCGCCAGATTCGGCCATAACGTCTAGGCCGGGTTTGGGGTGTTACATAATATTTTACCATCGAAAAAATTTTATATTTTCATTTTTTGTTCCACCTTTGAGTATTATCACTTTTGGTCCTTTAAATTTTCTATATTTATATTTTAACCCATGACTTTTTAACATTTACACTTTGACACCAACATTTTTCACATTTTATGATTTGGTCTTTGCCTTAAATTAATAAATCATAACATACTTCTTAACTCATATTCCTTTAGTATCTATCAACCTTCTCTTTTATCAATTATATATCTTGTTTCACTTTACCAAGAAATTCACTATTCATAATCTCAACTTATTAGTTAATACCACTTTTATAGCATAGAGTTTTTACGGGCATTACAATATGAGCTATTTAGATTACCTACTCATAGAAGTTATTTTTCCACATCACAATTCATCCCTGTGATGCAACTTAGTATTAGTTAAACTTTTGGTAATTAATATTCAATATTTGCTTATGCATTTTGTTTTTCATGCAAAAATCATTGAGGACAAATTATACAAAAGATAAAAATATAATTATGGAATTTTATTTAACTAATTTGTTCAAATTATAAGCACAATGATGAAATCACTACACTAAAGGCACAAATTCCAAAAACCTCCTACTTGACTTAGTGAAGTAAATGAGTCATATTTTGCATTTGCATTCCCTCTAAATGTTTCTCAAAACTTATAGCCACTAGAGTCTTGGTAAATAGCTCCGCATGGCTGTCCCCATATGGGACTTTGACTACACCTACTATTATGTCCATTTCCACCTCTTGTATGATATGATACTAACGATCAATACATTTGATCCTCTTATAATTTCTTATTTCATTAGTATTAGCTATTGATGCAATGTTATTGCAATACAATGTGATTTTTTTCCATACAAGAATGACTTTGAGATATGTTAGGAACTTCTTAAGCCAGATTGCTTCTTTAGATGCCTCAGAAGCAACCACTTATTTGGCCACTATAATGGAGTCAACAATATAACTCCGATTGGCAGTTCTCCACACTATGGCTCCATTGCCTGGGGAAAAAACACAGCTCGATGTTGATTTCCTTGAATCCCTACATGTCTAGAAGTCTGAATATATATATCCAAGGGGTGTTAGGTTCCCTCAATAATAAAAAAGCATATAACCTCTTTGTTCTCCGTAAATGATTGAGTTTATGCTTAGTCGTTTGCCGATGGCTAAGACTAAGATTCGTCTGATATCAACTTACCAATCCTATTGCAAAACATATATCTGGATGTGTGTAAAGCATAGCATGCATAAGGCTTCTTACTGTCGAAGCATATGAAACCTTTATCATAATATTTCTTCTTTTGTTTTACGACAAACACCTGAAGAAAGACGAAAAACCCGATACAAAAGGTTGTGTTACTTTATTCGAATTGATCATTACAAAATGTTCTAGAATCTAAATCTATGCATGAGCTTGTGATAAGAATATCATTTTGTTCTTTCGATCCCTAAGGATTTAGATTCCAAAAACATAGTTAGCTTCACCCAAGTCGTTCACGCTGAATTGTTGAGGTAACCACAGATGAAAATATCCTTACATCATTCTATTGAAAAAAGTCTAGTTTAGAAAAACATTTTTCAATCACAAAGAAAAATGAAAATTTTGAAAACCAAGTCGGTTTGTGATATTTATAGTAATAAACTTTTCTTAAAAAGTAATTGTACATTAAACGAGCCGGATCCTAGATTTTCCTTGCTTTCAACCAAATAACCTTCTCCATTATTCTCATACCACAAATTGCTTTGAGCGTGGGCTCGGATAATCACGAACCATACATAAAACCAAAAACGGTTTCTTACTTTTAGTAGGAAAATAAATCTCTTTCAATAGAAATCGGTAGAATTTTAATTTCTATTAAATATAATTTATTTTCTTTCTAGTAGAATAACAATATATCAAACTCATATAAAACTTGTGTAAAAAGCTTTACCAATGCCATATATTTATAGGGAGAGATAGGAGAATACTGGTTAAATTAGTAAAATAAAAATGATATTTA